>NC_089507.1:196999053-198341137 GCF_036850995.1 Saccopteryx leptura | reverse complement strand
GGTCTGAGAAGGGACTTTTAAAAAATATGTCATGGAGCCTAAAAACTTAGGTAAATTTTTAGTTGCTAGAAATGGGCTAAGAGGCAAGACCATTCTGTTGGAGAAGGTTATACCTGTGCTGAGTTTTAGGATGAATAAGAGTTAACTACCTGCTTCTCCTGATGGTGATGATAATACACTTCCAAGCACTAGATTTGTATTAACTTTAATTCTACTACATGATGCTATTGACATGGGCACTGTCATTCTATTTCTATAGCTAAGGGTCTGAAGCGTGGACACCCACACTTTAAGGAAACAGTGCATGCTTCTGCTAGAAGTCAGCTAGAAGTCAGGGAGCCGAGATTTCAAGCCAGGCACCAGTGTCCACACTTTGGCCACCATGCTTTACTTACTCAGTTAAAATTAAATTAATCAAATTAAGTCACCAGGCATGCCTCCTGAATTGATTAGAAATTGAAAGAGGATAAGTGGAATTAACCTACTTTTAGTCATAGACATTAAAGACGGACTAAGCTATTTATTCAAACAGGTTGGGTACCGATACAACTTGGCTTATTTCTTCAATCTGCTGTGACCTTTGTTCCCGTACATTAGGGAAAACTGTAATTTTCTGAGCACGCCCTTTTCAGTCTCTTTATAACAACATAATAACTTGCAACACGCAACGGTGAGTTTCAGTGGGTTATAATAAGCCTTTTGCCTGATTAGGAAATGCTGCCCTACCTTATACAGTTTCTCCCCAGAGCTGTAAGCTCCTGTAATTCTGCCACGGTCATTGTTTAGCTGGTGACTGTTCCTCTACTGGAAAAGGAAAGACATTGAATGTTGCCGACAGGTTGTAGCTTTGTTTATGAACTCTAAAACCAGTGGCAATGTTTACAATGGTGGCTCTATAAGTAGAAAGTACATTGAAAGCCTGGTGGTGGTGACACAGCAGGTCATAACGTGGACAGAAGATGTTCATGTGAGATCAGGGAGCATCTGGTTGACCAGATGGGCAGTGGGGATTCAGATGGTTTTCCCAACATTAATCGTGGCAGAGAAGACAGAGGTGGGAATGGTGATGGGGATTGTGAGATGAATGAAACCAGTTCAATGCTATTTTCATTTTGAGACGTTAGGAAATAAGTGATTTATCCATCTCCAACAAGGGTTGGCAACAAGGTTGTCAAATGTTTTCTGAAAAGGGCCAGACGGGAACTTCCTGTAGGCTCAGTGGGCCGTGGACGGTTGCTGCTGTTGCTTCTTCTTCACTTCCTCCTTCTCCTCTTTTCATTTACTTTTTACCTTTAAAAATGTAAAAACCATGCCTTGTGATGCACCGTCCAAAAACAGGCCGCTGGGACTTGGCCTGCAGGCAGGCTGCAGTTCCCTGAGCCCCACTCGACCCCGGTTTCTAGGCATCAGCTGCGAACGTGCGTGTTTAAGGGCTCTCTGCCCTCTGAGCCATGTGGATTCACTTTTCCTCGTAGGAGTGTGCCAAAGGCAAAGGCAGTGATCCCAAATTCCTCTCAGTAAAATCAGAGGCCAGTTATGGTTTGAACCAGAATCAGGCGTTTTTAGGGATACCATAGACATCATTCAATCAGGGTTCCACTTTGGTTGCCCAGTGGACACATGCTTTGCCTTGCACGGCTCTTCACCCCCTGCCCAGGATATTTAACCCTTGGAGTAGTGAGTTTTTTTCATGCTTGCTGACTTCTGGGAGTGAGGTTTCTTTTAAAAAAAATGAAATTCCAGTTACAGTTTTATTAACTTAAAATCATGTTTGTTTGATAACCAATTTATGGAAACAAGAGAAAGTATATTTGCCCTTTTTTAATGTGGCCTTACACACATACGATCGTACTCTGGATGGTCAGGAGGCACGAGGACGTACATGACCCATCGTACTACTCAGAGGGTTAAAAGTGTTGGGCATGAGCAGAATGCAGAACTGGGGAGGTCATTCAGGATGGATGGTTGCCACCCACTGAAGTTTCAATGTTTAGGGGGAGATACAGTGCAGTCCATTTTCTGTGTAGAATTGGAAATTGACCACTTACTAGGCTCCTACCCAAGTATTTGCTGGCCTATCCAAGCCAGAAATACAAATCCTCCTCATTATGTAAGTAGCAAATGGGGGGAAGCTATCTACTGGCTCACCTCCAGGCAGCGTGGAAACTGGTAGACGCCTCAACTGGTCAGACCTGGGAATGGGCGTTAAGACTACCAGAGACTATAGGGCGGGTTGAGCTGGCTTAGGCAGACCACGATTTGGGGGTCTATAAGATATTGGCACAGATGATAGTTTTATAAAAGTAAATTAGTTCCCAGTGTTTGAAGTGGGAGGTTTCATATAGAATACAGATTATTAGCTTTTGAGAAATAGGAATACCTGCTAACATTGGCTGCTCCAATTAAAATTGAGTAGCAACTACCCATCTGAGATGATGAATGCTCTAGTCTATAGCATTTCAGCTCTAGTCTATTGTCATTTCTCGTTGCCTTCATAATCCGATGGTTTTACTCATTAATGCTACCAGCACAGCCCAGATAGGTGTTCAGGTTGGCAGCCCCTGGTTTAGGGAAACAGTGCAGGCTTCTCATCCTTTATGTTTTTGCCAAGACATTTATTTCCCTCATCTCTCCTTTTATTGAAGATTAGGGCCATTGTTCTGGTAGCAGAGGCCTGCTCTTACTGGGGGAAATTCAGCATGGACATACACCAAAAATTTATGATAGAAAGTGCAAAATGTGTGTGAGCATGAATGTGCTCGGTGACTGGAACCAGCAGGTGGTCTGTCACAGAAGAGGACACCGGGCTTTTATATTTTTCCATCAACAAGGCGAGAATGTCATGGGAACTTGGAAAGACCCTGTTCCATCTAATCAGAAGGCTGCCCGTAGAAATCTTTTTTCCAAGCTGGGACATTTTTACAAGTGCAGGCTGAGTCTTGTAAGAGCAATATTGGTTATACAACCTGTAGGCTTGATTCAAAATGAAAATGCACAGGCCCTTGTTGAAAAATTAGTAAGATTTTCAAGATGGGGACAGCAGAACATGACTACACAAGGCTGTAAGTCCCTGAAGCCTGCCCGGGGTAAGAGTTATGCCTGGATAACAGAAGAAAATAGGGTACAACCAGGAAAAGGTGAGTGTGTAGTCACACTGCACTCCAGTGACACCAATGGTCCTCAGTGGGAAGCAGCTTTGTTGGCCAGGACATATTTGGCATTATCTAGAGCCATTTTCGAATGTCAACCCTGTGGGAGGGGGAGAGATGCCGCTAGTATCCAGTGAGTGAGGCGGAGGATGCTGCCCACCACCCCACAATGCACCGGGCGGCCCCATAACGAGTAAGGTGGCCCGAGTGTCAGTAGTGCAGAGGGTGAGACTAGAGGTGGGGCGGGTTCTGCCGGCGAGCTGGGCCAGAATGTGACAGGTCAGCATGTCAGGGACCACACGTCACTTCTGAGCTCTGCAGCGTGGCCTCCGTCTGCCATGTTTACATCGTCTGTCCCATGTGGGTGGTGATTATATTTACATTGCGTGGTTCACATGAGCTAACACACATGTGCAGCCCTGAGGAGGGACACAGTGAGATTTAATAAGTGTGACCTATCACAGTGCTTCCCTTTCTTTTCTGTATTTTTCTGAAGCTGGAAACGGGGAGAGACAGTCAGACAGACTCCCGCATGCGCCCGACCAGGATCCACCCGGCACGCCCACCAGGGGCAACGCTCTGCCCCTCCGGGGGGCGGGGGGCGTCGCTCTGCCGCGACCAGAGCCACTCTAGCGCCTGGGGCAGAGGCCAAGGAGCCATCCCCAGCGCCCGGGCCATCTTTGCTCCAATGGAGCCTCGGCTGCGGGAGGGGAAGAGAGAGACAGAGAGGAAGGAGAGGGGGAGGGGTGGAGAAGCAAATGGGCGCCTCTCCTGTGTGCCCTGGCCGGGAATCGAACCCGGGACTTCTGCACGCCAGGCCGACGCTCTACCACTGAGCCAACCGGCCAGGGCCAGTGCTTCCCTTTCTACTCACACCAACTGCCTGGGACGGACGGGCCTGGAGGAAGACTCACCCCGAGGCGAGGGAATACAGATGGGTCACACCAGCAATCTGGGTGATGGGCTGAGTGCTCTTCTTCGTTATTTTCTTAGGGTACCGATGGTGTTTGTACAAGCATGGCAGCATGGGATTTTGAGTGAAGGCCTCCGCCTTCTGTGTGGGGCTCCCCCAGGACCTCCAGAAACATGCACAGAATTCATTATGCCTGCCCTGCAGACTGAAGTGTCACGGTATGACAATCTCCGTGGCCCAGGGCACTGTGCCCACCGGCGCACTACTCCACTCATTGAACTTGCGCCCGGAGTGAGCATCAGACGGGAAACACGAGTCACCCCTCCACTTCACGGGTCTCAATTCTGGCGTGTGCATGGCATCTCGTCCCCAAACATCTGCTCTCATTGAACGGGAGCCACTGAGTGGAAAGATTCAGTCTGCCCTTCGCATTAGCTGCAGAGACTGACCTCTGAGTAAAAGGTCTCTGCACTCGAGGCTGCTAGCCTGGAGGAGGCAGGCCCCACGTGTGTATAAGAAGGTCAAGGCCAGACACAGGACTTTCTAAAGGCTTGCTGAATGAACAAGCTAGGAGTAGGTTAGATAATCTTGTGAGCAGAGGGAAAAGGGAAAAGGAAGCCAGAATAGCGATTGCAGTTTCCTCCCAATGCCCACGCAGATTCTGGGAAAGTCAGCAGCTTCGAGAGGCCAGGAAAGACAGTCCCCAAGACCCTCAGCGTCAAGGTGCAGGCGGCGAGAGATTTCCTCAGTAAGGAGGCGTAGAGGCAAAGGGAGCAGTGATTTTGTTTTATGCGTGTGGCTGGGAATTCAGATGGCACTGGATAAATAGATGCAAATCACTTTCATGCCCCATGAAAATAACCGTTCGAGTGCATCTGGTACTCAGCAAAATGCTGCACTTGGAAATGTGGCCCCGAATGGCTGATTTCACGAACAGTCTGCTTTATCAAAGCCACAAGCCACAGTGGAGGCACTGCGTTAGCCAGAGCTCTGCTTACCTATGCCGTCTCCGCTGTGATTTTTCCCTAGCAGGGAAGCAGTCTTTCTTTCTTTCTCTCTCACTCTCTCAAGTTCAAGAAGTGAGCATCTGCTTATTCTATTTCCTTGACAGTTTTAAATACTCTGTAATATCTAGGGAACATTTGGATGGTAACAATACCCACCGCTTTTCCTGCAAACGTCAGAACAAGGGCGAGGAGCAGGACAACCTAAAGACAGCTCTCTGGGCGTTTCAGGCCACACGCATGTCAGAGCTGGAGGCAGCCCGTGAGAACGGGCTTCAGTAGGAAGCCCAGAAAGACCACCTCTGGCAGGTAGTTCATGTCAACTGGAGAGAAGTCTCCTGGGGCAGCGGAAGCCTGGCTGAATCACTGGTCGATTATGTTTGTCGAGGTGCCCAGGGGGTTCCCATCTCCTTGCAGCCTAGATGGTGGGCCAGTTGCCATTTCTCTATGCCTTGGAAATAAAATTTGTCTGTTTTTTTTTTTATCAGTATGGACAAAACCCATCCTTTAAGGTCTATGTAACGTCCTCAGTACTTTCTATGAGACACACACAGGGTTGTGATATGAACTTTAAGTTCTGGAGTAAGTGGCCAGGCCTTAAGTCCCGGCTGGACATCTTTGCCAGCTCAGCGTCCTTGGGTGAATCTCCTCACCACCCTACATATTTGTCTCCCCTCCGTACAGGGGGTTATATCGGCACCTTCCTCTGTTAGATGGGATGAAGCAGGTCATTGCTTGACATAGTGCCTGGCACCTAACTAAGCACAAAGCAACCTGAGCCGTCATGATCATTGACTTGCAGTTCTAGAAGTTTCTCATTTACCTAATGATTTATTCAGTCAGTCAGGTCAGTCAATTCGTCTATCAGTGACTGAGTCATTCCACTGCTTTTTATAAAGTGCCTACTGTGTGTGAGGAATCATACCGGGCACTGGGGCTGTGACCATGTCCAGTGACTCTTCTCCACCCCTGGGAAGGAACACTCTGCTTAGAAGAGAGTCTTCCCTTTTGTCAAGGAGGGCGCCCCACTGTGGTGGCAGATGGCACTGCGACTGAAGCTGGCTTAAAACCAGCTCTCCCGCCTCTCTCTCTCTCAGATCCAGAGCGCACAGGAGCTGCCTTCTATTTATTTCTAAGTTTCCAGCCCCCACTGTAGGGCATGGCTCATAGATGATGCCCAGAGCCCATAAATAGATGGAATGAATGAATAAATACACCAAAGAGCACCAAGCGCAGAATTCATTGGAAGGGGAAAGAGGAAGGCAGGGCTGTTAGGGAGCCTGTGAGCAGAAAACCACATTAGGGGGCTTAGTCTAATTGAGGGATAATTGAAGTTGGAGTAAAGAGCTCCATCTGGCCCTGTGCTGAGAGTCTGCATGCTTTATTTTGTTTAATTTTCACAACTGTCCTTGGAGATACAGATTGGTTTCTGAATCCTATTTAATTTATGTTTACATAAACCATGTATGTAAAATTTAACCGACTGCAAAAATATGACCATATCAGTGATGATTAGTACTATATTTTTCTTTTCCTTATTTGTGTGCATGCACGTCTTTACCCCTTTCCCCTCTTCAGCAACTCCTAAATCTCTTCTAGAAGTTTATACTTAACTTTATGTTCTCCTCTGTGTCCATATAATCCTATATAGAAATCTGTTTGCCTACACACATAGGTAAACAGACACACGTATAGACATATATATATAAGATAGGTAGTTGAAGGTCATTGTTGGTTTTACAAACATCTGATCATATTACACACTTTAAAACTAGCCCCTGGCCCTGGCTCAGTTAGAGTGTTGTCCCCATACATCAAGGCTGTGGGCTCAATCCTCAGTCAGGGCACACACAAGAATCAACCAGTGGATGCATAAATAAGTGAACAACAGATTGATGTTTCTCTCTCTAAAATCAATTTTATAAAAAACAAACACTACCTCCTGGTTTTCTCATGCAGTAGTAAATGTGTTGTATTGGAGCAGCAAGAAACAGACGTTTTGCCACATAATTAAGTAGCCAAATTAAGGAGTCTTTATTCAAAGCCGGCGACTGAACAGAGACCTAAGTTATTCAAATCATGCGGCCCTGGACACAGTTTGGGGCTAGCTTTTACAGACAGAATTACACGCTGATTGGGGAATGGGGAGGAGGGGAAGCATAGCAGTAAAACAAAGCAGTGACACAAGCTCTCTTACAATGTTTATCTATAAGATTAATTCACAGGGAAACATTCTGGGAACATCTGCAACCTTGCGGAACTCTCCAAGGCCACAGCCTGGGAAGAAACCAGCCTCAAGGCCAGGGGTAGGGAGTCTTTTTAGAAAAAGTAAGTTCTGCTAAAAGTCTCTTTGTTTTAGAGAAAGTAAGTTCTGTCAAAAGTTACTCAAGCTAAGAGCCTTTCTTTTCTACATTTCAAATGTCCAATAGAAATAGTTAAAAGTCACGCAGTATGTAAGTCTGATTCAAGGGTTGGCGAATGGGTGTGTGCCTGTTTTTCTAAGAACAGATTTACTGGAACTCAGACATGCCCATTCATTTATACATTGTTATGGCTGCTTTCACATTGACACAGAAAGGTTGATTAGTTGGCCATGGAGACTGTATGGTCTGGAAAGTCATTTCCTATCTGGCCCTTGACAGAAAAGTTTGCCAACCTTGGTTTCATTCTTTTTAATGGCTGCATGATATTTCAGGTTCTTGATGGAACATTAATCTATTAAGCCTATCTATGGGAATATCAGATTCTTTTGCCACTAATAAGTAATACTGCAATAAACATGGACACATGCCTTTATATACTGTGTGTTTAACTAAGCTTCTGAACTTTAATTTATTTAACTGAGTTTCTAAAAACTTTCTTTAACTAGACTTTCTAAACTCATGAGTAGGATTGCTGAATTAAAGGTTATTAGTATTTTTTTTTAAATTTAAGTAAGTGTTGTTGCATTGCTTTCCAAAATACTGGAATACTTTGCATGTTATTGACAATATTATTAGGTCCATTTCATAGCAGGGGAAACTGAGACTCAGTGACTCAGAATGAGTAAGTGAAGAGTCAGGACAGGAACGTAAAGTCCAGGATTTTGATTCGCTGGGAACTGAAAGGAAGGGACATGATTGGGAGACTGTGGAGGTAGAACACAGAGCATGCAGGGCCAGAGTGTAGGTGTGTCTGCGGGCCGGGCAGGGGTAATAGGTTGTGGGTGCAGGAGAGGGACAGGGACACGCAGAACCATTGGTTCTCCACCTTCACTTAGCCCAAAGGTCGCGGGTCGCTGGGCTCCACCTCCCCAGTGTTCCTGGGGGTCTGGAGTAGGGCACTGGAATTTGAATTTCTAGTAAGCCCTCAGGAAAATCTGATCTCACTGATCCAGGGAGAACCATGGATCTAAGGTGACTCTGAGAATTGGGCTCCTTGGTCCATGGAAGAAATGGAACAGGAGCCAGAGAGTACAGCCTGACACTGTGTGCCTTGATGCCCTTCATGTGTACAAAAGGTCACAGTACAACTTACACGGACCCCTCAGTGAACATACTGTTGTGCCGAGAACAGTATGTCAGTGCCGCGTGTATGGCCAGTAGCCACGGCCACCATCGCTGCCGCCTGGCCCATGCCGGTTTGCATTGGATTTGGACAGACGGTAATGAAACAATGGAGCCAAGAACTGGTGGACCATCACCTTTAATTCTAGCTTGCACCCGGCAGGCAAGAAATACACACAGTGGGAAAACACTTCCCTTTCCATTCAGGGCTCCCAAAGCCACTGACTTATCCAAGTTTCCTAGAATGAAAGGTTCCTAGCTCACCAGCCTTATTCACCTCTGTTCTCCATCTCCTACTCTCTGCACAAACTCTGCACAAACTGGCTTCTCCTTTAGCACTCCACCATCTTGGCTGCTTCTCCTCTCCTCCACGTGGCCTTTCTCTGCTCTCCTCTCTAATGCTAATCTCAGGAACCAAGAGCGCAAGCTCCCAGTCTGCCCCATTTTATAGTGTGGAAATCAAAACCTTTAATCCAATATACAAACAAGGAAGTCTCTGAATCAAAGTCACTTAGTGTGGGAAAGGCTTAGTCTTAAAACTAAGCCTTAGGGTATAACAACCCTGCCTGCTTACAGCCTGTCCCCCACACCCAATGCAAACTATAAGCGAGTAAACCTATATATCATATTTACAAATTTATTTGACCAACATCCTAATTGTCCATTTGTATTGGACACTGACCAGTCTTTACATGCATATCAGCAGGATATGTTTACAGGGTTTCCTGTGTTTGGGAAAGCAAGAACACGTTGTTAAGCACCCTCACTGGAGAAAACTAGATCCCTTTAAGACCTCCCTCTTCCTCTAACACACAGGGGAGCGCACCTGTCAAGCAGGTGGAGGCAGGGCGGGCACGGAGCCCAGGGCAGGCACGGAGCCTGGTGCGGGCCTCCGAGCACTTGGAGATGGGCTTACCGCTTCACATCCACAGTGTGGTGGCCTCACAATGGTTACAAAACCTCTTTAACGACATTTGCAAGGCTGTGCCAGAGGAGTTGGTTCCTGCCACTTAGCAGAGCAATTAGCATTTAAAGCAGTTGATATTGATTGAATGAGCCTGCTTCTTCAAGCAGAAAGAACCCCAAAGAACGCAGCACATGTTGTTATTATCGTAAATTACTCCCAGCACCAAAGCAGATACGTTTGCTAGAACTTTATAAGTGTGTTCAATAAACCTCAGAAGTGATGTTTCATCCGATTGCGTAGATTTTTTGTTGTTGTTATTGTTGCCTGAAAACTTTTTAAAACTTCTGCCTTTAAACCAAAAACACAGTCCAATACCAAATATTTAGCTGCAAGAAGAAAAGGTGAATGTTCTCTTTAGGACCTTGTTCAAAAGCTGTTGCTAAAGACAGTACTTTGATTGATTATAAATATTGCTAACATTTATGGAATCATGAGTCACGTAGGTTCTTGGAATGGGTTGTAAATTAGGAATCACTTTCTCTCTTTTCTTTTTACTTACAAGACACTAAGGAGTAAAAGAGGTTAAATAACTAGCCGAGAGTTATACAATTACACTGGGGAACAAAATTTTTGTTGTATCCACAAAAAAACACTTGTTCTTACCTAATTCGAGTGTATTGATCTCAAAGGTGACATTAGTTTTTCTCTGTAAGCTATAGTTTTTTTGCAATTCAAGATTTTAGGTTTTTATCTTATTGTAAAATTTTCAACATTTAGTTTAACATAATGAAGTAGAATGTCTTCTTGGGCATCATCTTTGTGAAAATATAATAATTTGTATAATGCAGTAAATACACTAATACACTAAAAGATATGATTGCATCAGAACATGTCTACAATTTCAAAATAGAACATATTAAAACAATTATTTTAATCATAAAATTTGCGCAAAACTTATTTAAATTCTATTCAGACAAAAATTTGCAATTGTAGCTCTTGCGTTTGTGTACTTGTTGAAGACAATCTCGGTTGATGCTCCAGCAGTAGTCTGCTCATCACTAACAGCTCCAAGATTTTCAGGAAACTGATCAAGGTGATTGTTCAGGAAGTGAATCTTAATGCTCACGTTACATCCAATGTTGCGGAAAGCCAATAGCATCCTTTGAACCAGAAGTTCATAGTTTTCTGCTTTTTTGTTGCCAAGGAAGTTCTTTGTAACTGCCACAAAAGACTGCTTTCTCCTCCTTATTCATCTTCCTGGCAAATTCTTTGTCACATATGAGGGTTCGAATTTGAGGTCCATTGAATACACCTGCTTTTATCTTCTTGAAAGACAAGGCAGGAAAAGCAGAAATAATATGTTGAAAGCATTCACTTTCTCTATTCAAAGCCTGAACAAACTGCTTCATTAAGCCAAGTTTGATGTGAAGTGGGGGAAAAATGATCCTGTCTCGATTAACTACAGGTTCATTCACAATATTTTGCATCCCTACTTCCAGAGCTTCATGTTTCGGCCACTTCTTCTGTGTCCAGTGTTTCTCCCGAACTCGGCTGTCCCACAAACTCAGAAAGCAAGGATACTTCGTGAAACCTCTCTGTTGTCCTAGTAGGAAATTTACCATTTTAAGATCCACACAAATGATCCAGTTATGCTCCTTACTTCAGAAAGTCGAGGACAATTTTTATGTCATTATAATCTTCTCGCAGATGAGTTGAATAACCAATTGGAACCGCTGCATAAACATTACCATTGTGTAGGAGAACACATTTCAGACTCTGTTTAGAGCTGTCAAGAAATAGCCGCCATTCTGTTGGACTGTAAGTGGTAACACCTAGCTGGCTGAGAAGACTACTGATATCATGACAGTAAAAAAAGTGTCTTTGGAAAAAAAGTCCACAAAAATTTGTTCACGCTTCCTGAAATGGGATACTTTAGCTGACCCATGAAGTACATTCTTTTCTTGAAGACTGGAGGCTAATAACTCAGCTGCTTTCTTTGATAGGCCCAAATCTCTTACTAAGTCATTCAATTCGAGTTGACTAAACTGCTGAGGGGTTAATGACTGCTTGGCATCAGAAGAAGACCCTTCAGATTCTACAACCATTTCCTCATGCATCTTATCAAAATACACTTGATCACCATGTTCACTTTCTTCGTCCTTAGAAGAAATAAAACCATTGAAAACTGGAACCAGGAGTGTCTCAGAGTGTGGGATAGGTCGTATTGCTGAGGAATATTAGGATATGCGATCATATGCCATTTTTTCTTGCTGATGTCCTTTGTATGGGTCAAACAGAAATAACAGTCACTGCTGTGGTCCTTAGGTTCACGCCAAACCATGGGAATACCAAAAGGCATTCCTTTGCATTTTCCTTTTGTCCAGTCCCGAAGCATTTCCTCACAATTATGACACACAATATGAGGAGCCCAATTCTTGTCTTGATCGCCACAGGAAAATTGAAAATAGGCAATATATGCACGTGTCACAAATGATGAAATATTGCGCCTTTGACATTGAAGTGTGTAACAGCCACATATATAACAGAAGGTGTCAGGACTATTCTTACATTTACGCCTACTCCAAGAAGCCATGATTCAATCTTAAAACAAAATAAGAGGGTGTTTTCATCAGATAATAATTTTTTACATTTAAAAACAACTACAATTATGTAAAAGTGATGTTTGTAAAACATTAATTGCCTTGTGGTTATATTCAATCCAAGAGTCGGTGCCCTTTAACTTCAATTTAAAAACCAATGCATGCCATTAACTGTAACAAAAAGAAATTAAAATTGCATAAAAACTAGAGCATGCACCAAAAAACAGATTTCAGATTTGGAATCAGCGATGCAGAAATATATAGAAAAAGTTCTAAAACCTCATGCAACAGAAAATAAAAAAAAAATTGTTCCCAGTGGTAGAATTCCAGACTTTAATCCAATATTTGGCCAAGTTTGGGCCAATTAGTGGTAGATTCCAGACTTCAATCCAATATTTGGCCAAGTTTGGGCTCTTACCACAATGGGAAACATTATTCCCAGAATGATTGGTCTGAAGGTGGTAACATAGGATAATGGTTCTCAATGTGTGGTCCCCAGACCAGTAAGATCGGAATCATCTGGAAATTTGGTAGAAATACAAATTCCTGGCCCCTAACCCCAAAACTGGGGTGGGGCCAGAAACCTGCATTTTAATGAGCCCTCCAGGTCATTCCTATGTTTGCTAAGGTTGAAGAACCCCTGACTCTGGGCCCAAAAGCAAAGGCAGAGTATATTTTCAAATATTATTTCCACAGGAGAATAGGTAGGCTGCCCATAAAGACATAGTTCACTTTCAGGAAGCCAAATGGAGAATGTCAATGAAATTAGAGGCTAGTGTGGATGAGAGCTGAGTTGTGAGTAGAATGAAACGACCGAGAGAAAAGTTTCTTTGGAACCCAGTTTGACTTTTTCTCTCTCAGACTGAGTTGTCCCTTCTGACTAACCTTTTGCCCACGTTTTGTGCTTAAAATATCCATAGAAAGTAAGTCAGTTTATGGATACTTTCTTAGAGGATACTGTCGGACTTGGGTGAGCTTTGGACATCTCTCTCAGGTTGAACAGAATTTCAGATGCAGCTCTGACTCACAGCTGAATGCTGTTGTCCAAACCGTGTCCTTGTTCAGCAAGTTGAGTGAATGGAAAACAGCCATATAATTTGCATATGCAAAGTTGCTAAGGCAGAGACCCATCTGAGTCCCCCGATAAGGAGCAACCTGGGAGAAGGGTGAGCCTGGTGAGGACGGAATTAGGTCTTGTAGTTATCACTCCACTCCTGATGATTTCCGCTCGCTTCTGAATGGATCCAGACCTGTCGCAAACACGGCATATGGTGCTCACGATTGACTGTAGCAGCAAACAGTGACACCCTGTCGTGCTGTTCAGTTTCCGAAGATACAATCCTCTGCTGTAAAAACAGCTGGATTCCAGAGAAAGACAACGTGGTGTGGTATCAGGGCTGAGACTGCACACCGCTCTGCAGCCCTTGTCTCAGACTCACAGGCAGCCCAGCCGGATGCCGAATGCGGGAACGGCAGCGTGCTTGGCCGCGTGGAGGGCGCCCGCTTTTCTCTGCTTACTGACAAGCTGTGCCTCCTGCTCCTCAGAAACTTTTCCCTCCCAAGAAGGTGAATGATGGCTACGATTTGCCCATCATTCTGAGGGAGGGGTCCCGGCCATCAGCACTCCACTCGCTGTGAGTACTGGGAGGTTTCCCAAAGGCTCCAGATATCTGCCTTGTTGATGGTGATAATGATGGCAAGCCATGCTTGGGTCAGTTGTCACTCAAAGTTTAAATGTTACTTCTCTGGGACAGAGAGCCACCCACTAACTCATCATGTCATGCTTTTTAAAAATAGTCGGCATAGCACATACAATCTGATGTAATATTTTTGATGACAGCTTTATTGAGATATAATTCACATACCATACAAGGCACCCTTTCCATTATACAGTTCAATGGTTTTAATATATTTGCGTGTGAAAACATCACACAATTAATTCCAGAACATTTTTGTCCCACCTCCAAAGAAAGCCATCACCTCTGGTCAGCCGTAGGCAACATGGCTTTAACCCCTCTCTCTCTGGAGTCGCTTTTTCTGGGCATTTCATAGACACAGAATCATACACCGTGTGGCCTCTTGTGTCTGATCCGTTCATTTAGCATCATGTTTTCAGGCTCACCCATGTTGTAGCATGGGGCAAGGCCTCTGCCGTTTTTATGGTAATCTGATTATTTGTTTAGTTTAATGATCTGTCTCAGTAGAAGGGAAGTTATGTGGGAAAGGAAACTTTGAGGCTCAAAGAAAGAGAGAGGCATGTCCCATGTCACACAGTTTCTGGAGAATACCTAGACTGGGAGATGAGCCTCAGACTTCATGAAGGCCCCTTTCCCTCCTGGCAGCATCAGAACCCCATCAGTTAGATCCACTGATTACTGAGAACTCATTAGGCTGAGTTAGGAAGCGACCTGCGTGCATTGCTGCTGGTTAGGGGGACATTTTGAGTATGGAAGTATGAGAGTGCATTTGACTTGCACGAAGCCTTGTCTCTCATCCCCTGTGGGATCGTGAGCTCACACTGCTAATTGAATGAAGAAATGGAGAGCCACGCTCCCCTGCAGTGGGACTGTCCTACCCGAGGGCGCCCGTGCACAGAGATGGATCTTCCCCGAGGCCTCGCTGCTCATCACGCAAATGGCAAAGTAGAACGAGGCAGTCTTATCACCACAACCCGCATAGCCAGGGACAGCCATGGTCATTGAACCTGGACCCAAATCTTCAGCAGGAATTCAACCTGGGGCTCACATGACTTATTTGCTGGTCAATGGGGATTTATTTCTGGAAAGTGTTCCCAGCTGCCTGGGCAAAGGCTGGGTTCATTCATTCATTCATGCATCCATCCCTGTTGGGTAAGCCTCTGGAGGGCCTCGCTAGGTGCTGGGGATACAGAGATTGAAGCTATAATTCCCGTTTTTCCGGGAGGCAGCCTGGCATGGAGGCCGTCACAGCACAGTGCAGTGATCAGAGCAAGAACAGGACTTTGAGGTGTCTGGTAGGAGCACTCGATGTCATGAAGGGAGAAGAGGTATCAGGATAATGTCCAGGGGAGGTGATTCGTCAGTGGACTCCTGAGGGGAGGGTGGTGTTAATCAGGTGACCAGTGTAGACAGCACTCTGGCTTGGGCAGCAGCATTTTCAATAGCGTGATGTGTGAGAGCCCGGATGTATGGCTGGAAATGGCTGGACCAGGGGTGTGTTTGGGGCCATGAGACTGGAGGGGTAGCAGGATCAGAGGACCCTATTCTAGGAAGTTTGGGCTGTTAGTCTGAGAAGGATACTGGGGAAGGAGGAGGCTGTAGGCGGAGGAGACATGGCAGAGGTTTCAGAGGCAATGGCTCACGTGGTTGTTCCTATCTTAGTTACTTGTCCCAAACTAAGGGGTCCTAAAACTTCAGTTCTAACTCTTGATCAGCTGATTCAGAGTTTCTCCCCTTGCTTTCCTCATTTGTCTCTGTAAAGTGGGAGAGTTGGGTTGGAGGAAGAATCGCAAATTCATTGCCTACAGGGCCAGGAAGGTGGTTGACATCAGTGATGACCATTAGGGTGTGAGACAGCAGAGCCCCATGGGGACAGTGATGAATGGAACATGGGGACCATGACCAGTGTAATAACCTCTGGAGCACAGATCATAGTGAAATAGCTAGGAAGTGGGTTTTATGTGCATATATACCACACATATATATGCATTATATATTGAATATATTTTATTTAACTGTTTAAGTATATATAACTTGATATTTCATGATGGCTGTATTTAACAACCAGTTCACAAAATTCCTGAAAAATGTAAGAGTTGGTTTTTGCAAGCTGGCTTGAGACAGCTCTCCTGCACCACTGGTTGGAATCATTCTTTCACTCAACAAATATTTACTGAGTATCTGTTGTTCACCAGGCACGGTTCTGGGACCCGAGAATACATCAATGAACAAAACGGATCACAAACTTCTCTTCTGGTTCTAACATTCTATGGCTTTTAGCCCCTGTCATTCTAGCAGTCTTGTCCCCACATATTTACACTGACTTCTCCGATTCACACACTAACTCCCTTCCTTGGCCCACACTCACAGTTCCCTGTGCACGGGCCACCTCATCGCCATATCTCCTAGTGCAGAGACATCAGAACTGCCCAACATTTAGAGTGGCAACTGAGGACAAGTGGTGTGACCTCAAGCACCCTGCAGCCTTCCTGGGGACCAGAGGTAGTCTGGGGGAATCCCTCATTTGTGTGGCTACACATGCTTCAACACCCACTTCTGGGGTGGAATCCCTCCTCTATCTCTATAGCCTGGACTTCGCAAGCCAGCATTTCCAACTAAATGGCTTTCTGCATTTTCTGTAACCCTTGTGAACTTCTAGCCACCAATTTATCTCCTGAAGTGGCAATGACTCTGGTCATACATGGGCATATGTTTCAAGTGATTATCCTATAACCCGATTTTTCCAAAAATTTTGCAAAATGGGAGGTTTTCCAGGGATGTCTCTATCACATTGTAGCAGAACTACTGCTACTTATACATTTTTTTCCCTTTCCAATGTAAAGGCACTATGTTTACTTAAAAGGAAAAACAAACTATATAGAAGTGTATAAAATGTTTAAAAGTAAGGAAGAATACATATAATATATAATATAATATAATATAATATAATATAATATAATATAATATAATATAATATAATATAATATAATATAATATAATATAATGCCTTCTCTGTAGATACCTCACGTTACCCAGTTGTAATTCCTCTAAAAATGCAGTGTTGATTTATATTTCCACCAGAGGGCGTCACCTTGATCTCCACTGTCAGTTAACTTGCCACAATAAAGAAAAAGGAGGGTGGTGGACATTTCCTCTTCGACTTTCCACCAAATCACTTGCTAAGTCTTCTCACCCATTGAGAATTCAGACATTTCTGCATGAAATAAGACTTTTCCATCATTTTTCTCCGAAGACAATTAGAAACACTCCTTTCATAAAACGAGTCGTTCTTTTAAAGGGTTGAGAAAGAAATGGAGAGCCAGCCCTTGACATGTTCTCTATGGAATGTGACACTGGTGTCATTTCCTTCTTCCTGAAGAAGCTTTCTAAAAATACAGCCAAAGCCAAGCACACCAGCCTGCAGAACAATATTCACAGTCGTGTCCTGAATGATTCAAAGTGATGGCTATTTCCCACGTGTTTTTCTTCTATGAAATTTCTTACTATATTAAATATAATCGTTTTAGAGGAAGAAAGTCAGATAACTAGACCTTGAAAATGCAGTTCTTTTTCTATCCTTAGTTTCTTGCATTCATGCGAATGAGGTTGAATATCACCAGAAGTCACTGGGGTTTTTTAATTTTATTTTATTTTTTGGTTTGTTTGCTTATTGTTCTTAAACATGGAGACTCTCCCATCCACAGAAATGGAAAAACCACCACAGAATGTCTCTACTAGCTTTCTTCTCAGCCTCTTGCCATTTTCATCTGAGAAGATCTTTTTAAGAAAAATAAAAACACATAAAAAAAACTGCCCCATGAAAACTAGCGCTGTGGAATTCTTCTCAGGGACACATTTTGGTAATTGTGCTATTCTGTTAGAGACCGAAAAATTTAATCATCGCATGTAAATGCAGCAGATAAATTTTCTTTGGAACAAATAATTACAATTATTTTTCGGAGTTTATCTCATCAGCTACAAAGATTTTGGTCTCCAGGGTCTGAAGTCTCATATTATTTTGGTTTTATTGAGTGAAGGTACAGATATTATGCCTGGAACTACCATGCTGATGATTTGTGTAGAAGAGGGAGTTTTCTTTAAAAAAAAAAATCTTTGTATGGGCATTGCAGTTAATAACAACAATAATGTCCTCCTTGTTTTCCTGTATGTAGTCTGTGCTGGGCGCACGCTAAGCCGGTATCATCTCACTGAACGCTCCTACCACCCAAATGGTTTCTTATAGGAGCAATTAAAATGGCATTTCTCTAGATCCAGTGGTGTGCAGTTGACACAATATGTAGATGTTTTCTTTTTAGTTGATTACACCCGCCTTCCTCTGGGTTGTCGTTGCCAAGTGTTCCATTGTGTGTCCGTGCCGTTAAGCAGGCCTGGCCGAGCCCTCGACCCCGGTAGCTGACGCACCGTGTTCTTGCCTTGTCACAGCTGCAGATGAAGATGAGCGAGCGCGCTGCCTCGCTGAGCACCATGGTGCCCCTGCCGCGCAGCGCCTACTGGCAACACATCACCAGGCAGCACAGCACCGGCCAGCTCTACCGCCTGCAAGGTGAGTGCCGGCGGCTGGGGGCGGGGCCGTGGGCGGGGTCGTGGGCGGGAGGGAGACCGCGCAGGTGACTGTGCGTGGAGGCTGCTTGTGGGTGCCCAGCTCAGGACGCCCTAGGGAGAGGCTCGGCTCAGCTCAGCTGCTGGGCGCCAGGCTGGGTAGTCCACTTCCTCGCGGGCTAGGGTCCCATCAGGGTCTCACTGCTCAGCATTGACTCTACAACGTCGGGGGGAATTGTTTACAGTGTGGATTCTCAGGCCCTCCACCCCAGAGATTAAGAGCTGGAGGATGTGGCCAAACACCTGCAAGCCTGGGCAGAAGGTCTGGGACCCACGCTTGGAGAAGTAGTTTAGTGAGTTCGTGACTAGCAGCATCCGGATAACTTGGGAACTTGCTAAAAGCTCAGCTATGGGGCCCCTCCCAGACGTAAGGAATCAGGGACCCTGAGGATGGAGACCAGCTTCTTTGTGTTCACAAGCCCTCGAGGTGATTCTCAAATTCAGGAACCACGCTCTAGGGGCAGGGAATGGACTAAGGCAGGGAGTCCCCGGTTCTGGTTCTGCAGCAACTAAGCAAATCCTAAGATTCTCCTCTTCCAAAAAAAAGTGGTCTCTGATCCAGGGTACAGACGGCCCAAAAGGAACAATTCGGCATACTGTGTCAACATTTTCTTATACTTTCAAAGGCAGCTTTTTATGCTTTACATTATGCTTTATAGTCTATAAGAAGAGCTTGTGCATATATAATTTGTAAATACATAGGCCTGGGAGGGGGGGGATGACCTTGCTGAAGAACTCTTCCCTGATGGGTTGCAAGACGCCCGAACCACGAAGAGCATGCGCTAGCCTGCACCTCGTAGGTGCAGATGCAGAGGTGTGCTGAGGGCCCGAGCGCAGGATGAATGGGTGACCGCGGGGAACAGCGCCTCTGCCTTACACACCCGCGCTTTGTGCCCTGGTCACCCAACCATCCGTTCAGCCCTTCTGGCTGGTCATCTCTCCCCTACAGAGCTTTTCCTGCCCTTTCTCCAGTGCCTCCCATACTTTCTTATAACTGGCGTGGGAATCTCTGACAACGTGCGCTCAGAAGATGTGGATGAGGGCACTCCCCTTAACAGCCCTTATCACAGCTTTTATTTCACATCTAGTTGTGAGGCCACTTGACTCAGACGAGCTCCTCCAAGAAGCAGTAATGCCTCTGGCAGGCAGGAGAGCTGGGTATTCTTTTATTTATCCTTATGACTTTTTCTCCCAGTGGAGTAGCCACTGTGATTGTTGTGTGAAGAGGGTGCTGAGGGTGTTTACAGTATAGTATTTATGACTTCAGTCTCCATTCACTAGCAGAGAGCACGGTACATAGTGGGTGCTTAAAAAATAGATGCCAAGTACTTGTGGGAGTGAGTGATTGCATTGTTAAGTAACGGACAAATAAGCTTACCTTCTAACAGATGTCTGCGCAGAAGCGGGTTAGATCAGGTTGTGAGAAATGTCATCTGTTCTCTGTCATCTCCAGAAACTTTTGTAATATTTGAATGATCACGGTTTTTGTTATGTGCACACCCACTTACCGTTTTCAATTTTGTTCAGGCTCATCTGTTTAAATGCATCTTTTTTTTTTTTTAAGAAGAAAAGTATATCTCACTACTTGTAAACAGTTATAACAAGTATATTTTTTCTAATACACAATAACATAAGGCATATGAATTTATACTCATATACATCTATTGGATGGCTGTATAATTTGACTTTCTACACATACCAAGATAAACTTTGTTCAAAAACGGCATGTCTTGTTAGATTCCACATGCCTGCAACGCAAAAGAAAGTTGGGAACCAACGTGATGTGGGCGTTGTAGAGAGAAAGTTGCTAAATTGCCTTAATTCCTGAGCTAGAATGTGGCAGTTTGAGATGAGTCAACACGCACCAGCATTGACGAGTTGCTGTATTTCTCTAGGATACCACATTTGCAGATGTACCGAGTATGGAAGTCCTGAGCACTTGCAATAAGAGGCAGTTTCTGAATTTATTAGCGAATATCCCAGAGCTTCCAAATCCTCAGGACAATCGGGACAGAAAATATCATATGAAGAACATACTCATCTTACAATCCTTAACTAATCCAACTATCCTTCACCAAGACACATGTACAGTCCTGGGAAATAATTTAAAGCTAAGGTCTTCTTATCAGGGACCCTGATTTTGTATAAGAATAGTTTTTAAAACCTTTTCTTAAATTGCAAGAGAATGTGTTAGATACTGTTAACATATGATTTGTATGCTCCTAGGGTATTCATGACAACCCCTGACAGTGTTTACATCTGGATACATCTGTTTTCAGAATACACAGTTTTGTGGGGGGTTTTTAACAACAAAATTTACAAAATTTCCTTCATGCACAAAGCCCCTAATATAGTTGGAAGGCCCATACCTACCTGACAGGTCTTGGATGTCCCTCAAAGACCAGTAATCCATAAATTCCAACATCAGAGCAGTAATCTGAAGACAGTGACGGTTTAGTTTTTTTTTTGTTTTTGTTTTTTTTTTGTTTTTTTTTTTGTATTTTTCTGAAGTTGGAAACAGGGAGGCAGTCAGACAGACTCTCGCATGCGCCCTACCAGGATCCACCTGGCATGCCCACCAGAGGGCGATGCTTCACCCATCCTGGGACGTTGCTCTGTTGCAACCAGAGCCATTCTAGTGCCTGAGGCAGAGGCCACAGAGCCATCCTCAGTGCCTGGGCTGACTTTGCTCCAATGGAGCCTCCGCTGCGGGAGGGGAAGAGAGAGACAGAGAGGAAGGAGAGGGGGAGGGGTGGAGAAGCAGATGGGCACTCCTCCTGTGTGCCCTGACTGGGAATCGAACCCGGGACTCCTGCACGCCAGGTCGACGCTTTACCACTGAGCCAACTGGCTAGGGCTGTTTTAGATGAAATCAGTGGCAGTGAGGGTGAGAATAAATGTCACGGATGCCTGCAGAGATGGTGGCTTTGATCGCTTTGTGATTGATGATTATAGGGCTTTGAAAATAATCATGTCCTAGGATGATAATCTAACCTTTTATTGTTGGCTTTCTGCTACATTCTATGATCTTTGCTGAACACACACATTTTTATTAGAATTCTTACATTTTTCCTGTTTTGGCTGCATAGTAATACTCCATGAAATGTGTCTGAGAATGGTGTTGTAGTTGCCTTAAAAATTTTTTTTTTGCTTTGTGTTTTGTGTTATCTTAGCCAATGATTTGTTTTCACATGCTTTGGTTAGTTGTGTAGGAATTTATGTAAATGTATTTTATTTTGACATTTAATTTGTACCGATGTTTATTGAGATAGTTCCTGAATCAACAGGTTCTATGTAGATTTGACTACATTTATTTTGTCTTGTGGATTGCTTTTTAGTCACCAGTGTTCCTTGAGATAGTGCCAGTGGGTGGACCATGTCCTGTGGGAACAATTTACCAGCAATCTGTTCCCTTACAAAAGTTTTGTTCACAGACTATCTAAAATGATCTTGCAAATGGGGGGGGGGTCATTACTCGACAGATAAATGGAATAAGTTTACATGGTGCAATCGTATGGCACATAGTTTCTTTTTGTTTTGCTGGTATTTATGAATTGTGTTTTCTCTGGCTGATTCACCGACCCTGGTGTAATCCTGGAAATCATACAAACCATTATGGGGGATTCGGGGAAATTTTTCATTTCCTCCCTAAATCTAGTGCTATGGCGCCACCTGCGGGTTATATTTGGAATTGTCATTTTTATTTTTACTATTTCTGGCAGCAGGAAGGTCTAGGTCTGACGCATGCCATACACACTAAGGCATATTTAATCCACTTTCACTCCTTCTCCCATCCCATTTTCCAGTTTTCATACAGAAATCCTCTTCTAGGGTTAGGCTTATACAGAATCAGCATGCCACGGAGGTTTATCATAACAACCATGGAAGAAATTTATGAAAGAGAAGGATTCAACAAGTATGTGTTGACACCGTATTCATGAGATTCTTTCGGGAATGCCTTGATAAAATAACCACGGGCTCATCTTTTCACAGTTGTGTTGTGTCATCTTAACCCTGGTAGATGACAACCTATCCCCTAAAAGTACTGATGTCCAATAAATTTGGAAGAAATGCTTGGTATTAATCCTTCTTTTTGAAATCCAGCATGCAAATCATTTCCAAGGCCCCGAGATGTCTTGCAGTAAAGAATCTGTTTCCTTGTTTAAACCAGAGATGTGCAAATTTATCAAATGTGAAGCCTCTTCTTTCCTTTTTTATATAAACAAACAAGAACATACTACTGGTGAGAGGCCAGATTTATTCCTTACGAAGCGGACAAGACCTCCTTAAGGAGTATCTTTATAAAAACTACCTGTTCTTGAAGACCTACGGTGTTGTAGGTATTGAACAAGGCACTTAAAGACCTATGATCTCATTTAGTCCTTAAAATGGCCACTTGAGAGTGTGTTATTCGCATTGTAGTGAAGGACCTGAAACTTGAAGAGTTAGTAATGTGTCCAAGATCACCTGTCTCGTAAGTAGTTGAGGATTTCATCACTCTGGTCACTCATCTGCTCACTCATTCATTTAGTCAGTAAATGCCTATTGGGCATCTGCTTGGTGCCAAGCCCTGTGCCAGGTGGTGGAGACACACTGGGCTGCCAGGGAGGCTTGTTTCTGCTCTCTGAGAGCTTCTAGTCTAAAAAAGGATCACAGTCAATGATTAAATATTTCATTTGAAATTTGACCCAATCACATTGAAAGGAAAGTGTTTATAGTATATTGAAGCGGAAGTGATGGTTTGAGGGAGGGTGATACAGGGACTTTAGATAGGGTGGTCACAGGAAGTTGTGGCTTTTATCCCAAGACCTGAAGTCTGAGAAGAGGCAGCCATACTGAAAGTGAGGGAAAACCAGTTTCCTTAGCAAGATCAACAAGTACAAAGGCCCTGAGACAGAAATGGGCTGGGAGGTTCAAAGAGCAGACAGAAGGCCATGTGGCTGGTGCTGAAGGGGCATTAGGAGATGGCTGGGTGCTGTTTGGTTCTCCTGGCAACAGTCTGAGTTAGCAAGAGCAGGACCATCACAGACATTGTATGTGCAGCAGTTAAGACTGAAGTCATAGATTAAGATCTGAGCAAATGTGAAAAAAATGAGAAATAAACCAGGGCCTCAAAATTTCATGTCTGTAGGAACCAGGGGATCATGCCCAGAGTGAAATAGGGCTGGTATGGGAGTGGTAGGTCCCTGATGAGCCACAGATGTCCTCTGCAGAGGGCAATCTGCAGTCAGCTCTTGTCCGTCAAGCTGTGGCAGGACATAGGCCGATGTTGCCTTCCAGTTGTATAAAAGAACAGGAAGAGGAGCCCCCTTGTGGGAAGTCTCCAGGTATTTAATAGTGACAAGCAAGTCCACAGTTTTATGACCTGTATAGGGTTTCCAAACCAGTGCCAACTTGTGACCTTTCTATGAACTGCAAAAGTATACGGAAATCTTTGTACCCATCCCTGGGCTTTAGGCTGAAAATAACATTCAGACCACGCTGGAGCGATTCAGTGAGCCATCATAACAGAAGCTGCCAATGTGTGCGTTTTGGCTCGACCCCAGGTGAAGGCTATCAGTCACTCTTCTTGCAAACTCACAGAATGCAAAGGGCTACAGTTGACTCTGCGGAGAAGGGCTTTGCAGTTGACCGAGGGTTTGAGTTTCGTGTTAATACTGTTTGGATCCTGTCTGCTTCCTGCGGGAAATTCGATCGGGCTATAATAAAACTATACTTGGATTTTGACTGGTACTCACGAGTACAGTTTCTCTTCAGTAGTGCATGTATGTATCTGTGTATGAGAAAGAGAACAGAATTCGTGTTCACGCATGGCTGGGAGGCTGGAAGAAGTGATTTCTAGTGAAATAAGCTATTTTAATATTCAAGACTTCTCTCTTAATCCCTGCTGTTGTGTGCCTGTGACTCTATGACTGAGAAGGAATTTGCGTATGGTTCAGAGCTGAGGCAGGCACACACTTGAATCGGTGATCTCTGTTCTCTTCTTGTTGGGGTGTTGTGACCGCAGTAACTCACTCAGGTAGGACTTCCCAGTTCAGCAAACCTTGTCATTCTCAAAGTCTCGGGAGGAGGGCCAACCACAGGGCCTTGGACTGAGGTCTGTCAAACTGTCAGAGGCCTGGGCTGCTTGCGATCACGTGATAGAGAATAACCATGAGGGCCATAGGCCACCATCAACTTTTGTGCTTGGTTCGCTGTTTGAACGTGGCATGATTTTGCGTGTGACTGGGAGGGGCGGGCATGCCCACTTAGCTGGTGTCTGACTCTGATTGTGTCGGCTTGTTCTGCATGTCCGGTTCCCAGGAGTCCTGTGCTCCCTGCTGCGGGTTTGTTCCGCTCAGGCCTACCTTTTGCACGCCCACTGTGTTAAATTTCTTGGCTCCTGGTAACCTCAACCAGCAGATGGCAGTAAAACCACTTGTTTTTATAAAATCAAGCGATCTCTCTGCAGGGATTGGCTAACTAGAATCTGCTGGTTGAGGTTTCTGTAAACAAAGGTGCATTGGAACATGGACATCTATGCGCACGGTCTGTATCAACCATGGCTGTCTGTGTCACAAGCAGCAGAGTTGCAATGAGATCAGATGGTCTGTAAAATCTGAAACATTTAGCATCTGAGTCTTCGTAGCGACCGTTTGCCATTCTCACCCCCCTCCATTGTCACAGAGGGGGCTGACAGTGGCCTTGCGTGTTACCTTCCTGACTTCTTCACTTTCTTGGTTGGAACCTAAACCTGAAATAATTAAGGCCAAATGGATTTTAGGAAGCCCTCCTTTATACCAAGATTTCCTAGGTATAATAAATGTAATATTATCTTATTTCTGGCCAGGTTTACAGAGTGTCCTAGCCAAAAGTTTCCACAGTCCTGAGATTCCGTCTCATTTTTTCTAAAGGCACCGAGAGTTAATGAAAACAAAAAATTGACAAAAATAATCTGTGGTCTAATCATAGCTAAAGGCAAAGGCCGCATGCAAATGATATGTTAATATCACAAGCTCTCCTGAATCTTATTTGCATATCACTGCGAGTGTGCTCTGGGACCAATCCTGGGTCATGTTATTTATTTCTGTTCCATAGAAACTCGTTACTAGCTCATCTGATCGTGGGCTTTCCTGACATGTAACCGCTGTTTTAACATTCTTTTTGCAAAAGATGTCTCCAGTCCTCTGAAGCTTCATCGAACAGAGACTTTTCCCGCCTACCGATCTGAGCACTGACAGTGACTGCCCGGCACAGGTGTGTGACATGCTCGGGATGCATCAGGCACAGGTGCCCTCGGAGGTCACGGGACGACCACGAGAGAAGGCTGAAGGAAAGAAGCTTCCAGTCCTGGCTAATTGTGTGGTGATTGGGAAACTGCAATACAATATTTGTCTTTCTTTTCTTTTTGTTCTTTCTTTTTGTATAAAAAACAAACAAACAAACCCTTTGCGTCTCTGAAACATGCTCTGTAGATATCGACCCCCTTTTACAGCTGGGACAGAAAGGGGTCGATGCCACACAATGATTTTCTATTGTAGATACCATGTCCCTTGCCCTCCGCAGAATCTGTCCTTTTGTGGGTTCTTGTGATTTTTTCCTTTTCTGTGTCTCAATTGTATGACAGTCGGCAGCGACAATAAATGCCTCTTAATTATTTGTTATTTGTGTATACTGGATTCCTCAGTTGTTAATTTCACGGTTCTGGTTAACTGTGGGCACTCATATTTTATTATATTATTAGTTAGTAAAACCAATGCTTTGACTCATTCTTATTATGTTATTAAGAAGTAACTTTTCGAAGGACCCTTTGGTATTCTTTACAGGGTGGTGGTTCTTCACGCAATCTCCCCCTTTCCCTTTTTTGAAAGCCTTTATTTTGTTTGAAGGATCTTCATAAAACGTTTTGAAATAAAAGATCATTCTTCACCCAGAGGCTCTTTGGATTCTGGCAATCAGGTTTTCTCTGTATCGTCAGTGTTTCTGAAGGGCGGCAAGTCCTTTCCTTACGAGCTGTGAGCAAGGCTTGGCACGGCGTTTGACATACGGCCAACCGTTTACACATTCACTCTCATTCATGAAGCTGGTCTTTGCTGAGCACTCACTCTTCAGGGCACCTGCTAGATGGAGCCCAAGGATCTAGAGATAAAGGGACACAGGCCCTGTCTCCAAGGACCTCACCAGCAGAGGAGTTCGACTGGGAAGTAAGTTGCCATTACCATTCACAGGGACATCTGCTAAATGGCCCGCCAAGGTAATGCCCCTGTCGATAGCCACCACTCCGCTCCCTGGGAACTGGTTCTTGCAAGCTCAGGCTGCAGTCGGTACAAAGCCTCACAGTAACCATGGATGATGTCTGTTAAGGCCCCTGCTCTGTTTGCAGTAGTGTTGCCAGAAAAAATATAGGCCATCCAGATACATTTGAATTTCAGATATGCAATGAATAGGTTTTTTTTACTATTTATATGTGTGTTGCAAGGGATGTGATTATACTGTTGGAGAAAATTTTTTGTGTAACTTAATGTCCAACTTGACTGGATGATCTGTATTTTCCTTGGCTAACTTGGCATGCCCATTTCCCGGGCCCTATGGCCATGCCTGATTCATACATAGCTCAGGCTTGAAAAAGACATGTTGAATGAATGGATGGACGAGTAAACTTCTCTGCTAGGGATAGAATTCTTTCTGGAGGAGGAAAATTAACATTGGCTATTTATTTTCTCAGAGCCAGGCACGGGGCTAGGCCCTTCCAAAATTATGATTTTTACCAGAAAAATATTATCTTGTGTTTTCTAGGAAAAAAATTACCATATTTTTTGTTCCATAAGACGCACTCCCCCCCAAAAAAAAAAGTGAAGGGGAAAATGCCCATGCATCTGATGGAGCGAAAAATAAGGTATTTTATTAAATATTCTAATACACCATTTGATTCAGAATATTTTTTTTTCTTAATTTCCTCATTTCCCTAGGTGTGTCTTATGGTCAGGTGCATCTTACGGAGCGAAAAATACGGTAATTTTTCTAAGACCCAAGAAAAGAGCCATACAAAGGTTTATTTTTATGTGTGCTCTTTCCAAAAAGTACACAGTTTTCCAAAATAGGGATTGACCCATGACACTCCAGAGGTCCTGCTAAATCCAAGTTTGCCTAGCAAAAATCCCACAGGGTCTGAGTTACTAGGGATTTCTAAGAATGCCGCTGGTCAGGATGTCTTCCTCAGGGGTGCAGAAATATTGGGGAAAAGAGGGTTACACTGAACTAAGACTTATTTAGTGTGTTAAGGCTAGGTGAATGATTTAGTGCTAATGGCTTTGCTGGAATCCATTTGTGTTTTAGCTACTTTTCCCATGGTTTTAGCCCCGCCTCCTACTCCCAGGTGCATATCCACTCATCTTGCAAAAATGAGTTCACCACACGCATTTGATCATTTCGCTGGCTGTTCGTTTTCCTGACTCTGTCTGGCTCTTATTCTGTCTTCTTTCTCTTCTAAAACTGTCCTGGAGGAGGTCCTCCCTGAGTCCCAGGGCCTTGGCCACCCCCCATGGGGGATTAAATTGAAGAAGTAGATAAAGGAAGTGGAATTAAAAAAATAATCATAATTTTAATGAAGTCAGAATTGCCGAACCAAGTCTAAAGAATGTGTGAGGAAATGTGGCTGAATGTAGTTAACTGCAAGAAAGCACCTCTTTCAGGACTTTTTTTTTTAAAAAAGAAACATATTCACACAAAGAGTCCGAGTTCTCGTAGATTATCCTAACAGCTTTTGTGTAGTGTCCAGCACTTTTCTAAGTGCTTTGTTTACATTATCTTATTTAATCCCTACAACAGCTCTAGGGGGTAAGTATAATTATTATTCCCATTTTACAGATGAGAAAACTGAGACTTAAGGAGTATGAGTAATCGCAGTCATAGGCCCAGGGTCTCTTAGCTCTGCTAAAAGGTAAACTGGGACCCATTAAAGATGTTAAGAGTTTATTGGAGCATATACATGGATTCGATTAGGGCAGTGCCCAACACCAGGTGGTTAGGAGTGTCCCAGGGACAGGAGCTAGGGCAGAGGCTTTATAGACAAGATGCAGTCAGAAGCAGAGCAAGAAAAATGATTTGATTGGCTAGAGCATAAATGGTTTCCTGGCTTGGTGAAGCCTAGTTGGCTGTTTGTGATCGATTGTTCTTACGTTTCCTTTCCTTGCGTTCCAGCGCACTGACTCTTGCTTACGTTTAGTTTCTCTCACATGGGCTAACAAGCCATCAATGCCACCCAGCCCGATAGCCTCCTTGCATAACGACTTTAACAGCTACTACAGGGTAGTCACATTTGAACCCAGGTATTCTGAGTCCTGAGCTAGCTATGTAAGCCATAGGGAGCAGCAAACTTTTTTTTTAAGGGTCAGAATATAAATATTTTAGGCTTTGGGGGGTCATGCACTCTCTGTTGCTATGGTATTGCAAAAGCAGCCACAGACAACACATAAACCCACAGGGATGGCTGTGTGCCAATAAAACTTTATTTGCAAAAACAAGTGGCAGGCTGGATTTGCCCACTGTAGTCACCAGTCCCTACCCTAGAATATGAGGACCTCAAATACTATTTATTTTTTTAAAATTAGTTTCAGCTTTTTGGTAGAAACCAGGAGAAATTTAAACACTTTAACCTCTGGCCTTAACTAAGGGGAGGTGTGATTAGAAACGATTTTGTCTTTCTTTTCCTTATCCCTTACCTAAGTGGTGAAGACGCAAGTGGGAGAAAGGGGGCGTTTTCAAAGTCGCGGCGGCTTTGTACATAACTCAAAAGCACTTATGCCAACATTGCAAATAAACTGAAACCTGAGGGTTAAACTACAGGCTATTTCTTAGAAACAGTTGTTTCTCTTTTAATTACAGACTGAGGAAAATGACAGTTTCTTGGCGGGAGGCAGGGTCCAGAAAAGGGGAGAACATTTCATATTCCCCTTTGCGCCCTCAAGCCAGCACTGAAAAGACCTCTCTCTTACCCTGTTTAAGGCAGAAGAATGCAGTCGTTGTTAGAATGCTTTCTGGAGTAGGACAGCTTGGGATTCTGAAGTCCATGCAGTCATTTCCCAAGTATTTACTCGGTGAGGTGTCTGGGTGACAGTTGTTCCCTGTCACACTGTGTGAAGAAAGACAGGTGGACCTGCCTTCCCAGTGCCTGTCCAGGGTGCCAAAATATTTCAACCAATTGTTCAGGAAACAGACAAAACTCAAGAGAGCACACCTTTGTTCAAAGAAACCTTTTATGATTTCTCTTTGGAATAATCTTGACTTTGAGAGGGGAATACAGCACCAATCTTAACAGAACCTTCTTCCCTAGTTCCAGAAGGGCAAAATCCGATTTTGGGGTTTCAGTGAAGACCACGCACTCAATACTTCTCCACTCATCTGGAAGTTTTAAGTTCTTTTGGTTAAATATTGGAGGTGAGGCTGCCCCTCTTCTGATGGTTTTTAAAGCAGCTCTTTGGAGCAATCTATTGTGATTTGACTTGGTCGCAGCAGCACCTGGCGCTCACCATTTCCTACACCTGTGCACAACCAGCTATCCCCGCTCGTCCTTATCAAATGTTAGCCAAAGACGCTCAGACAGTCGCTCTGGGTTGGGGCCCCGGAATCTACATTTTCAATCAGCATCGCTAGGTTTTTACAATGCAGGTGTATCTGATCCCACTTCAGGAGACCTCGAGGAGATAGAAATGGAGAGAGCGCCCATCAGGTGAGACCTGGCACCTGAAAGCAATGAGTAAGGTGCTCTTGAGCATGGCAGCTTCCGGGAGTCCGCGGGAAGAGCCCGAGGCCAGGAGCCCGGGGACCTCGGGCACAGGCACCGGTGCGATTCCACACCTGGGCACACACAGGAAGGGGACAGGCGATTGCTCCAGAAGTGGGCTCCCCGGTGGTGTTTTCTTTGTGGCTATGACAACTGACAAGGATCCTCAGTTTGACCTCCTTTGTTTCTCTAAGATGCCTGAAGTGCCCAAAGCAGCCAGGGCGGCGTGTGAGAGCCAGGCACCCACCACAGAAGAGGCGCAGGGTGAGCCTGGCCGCCGACTCCCAGGTAACTAGGGCGCCCTAGTAACAAATGGGCCTGGGCCGCTACCCCAACCTGCCTCCCACCCCTCCCCCTCTCCTTCCCTCTCCCCCTCTCCTTCCCCCTCCCCCTCTCCTTCCCCCTCCCCCCCTCCCCGAGCTCTCGCAGCCTGATCTTTGGCAATCTTGCGCCCCCTCTTGGAGCTTGCTTGGCTGCATTCAAAGCTACTGGAGATGGGCAGCGACTAGGATTTTGGCAGAGTCCTGACAGACCATGGCTGCTCTTGGCCTCTGTATGTTGTGTATCGTTGATGGTTTATGTGGGAAAGAAAGAGGCCCCGGACTAGGTTTAACCGTGAGCTTTTTCAGTAGGTAGTTATACTTTCCCTGGGCCTAACCAATAAGGGACACATTTTCTGCTTTTTGAACACGGAACCTGCATTTTTCCCTCTGACGCGGGGTCTCCCAAATTCTGTGGCCGGTCCGTGGGGAGGTCCTTAAAGGGAAGGCGAGCTCCATGGGGTGGGGAATGTGCTCAAAGGACTTATCTTCTGCCTCTTTCCTACTTTCACACGTGGCTTCCACGTACAACTGTGACTCATCTTTTTAAACCTTCCAGTCCGGACATTGAATAGTTGACCTCTATTGAAGACAAGTCACACACTTCTTGTTGGAAGCAAATGCCCCCAGCCAGGCACGGTGACTGCACCGCGCTAAACACTGTAGAATTATTTTCCTCATCATTGCATTCCTTTTAAAGTCGTAGCGTCAGAACAAAGAAAGGAGAGCATTTGGTTATCAAAGGACGCCAGCCCCCAAATTTACTTCCCTTTAGCTGTCATGCAAATTTCCAGCCAGAGGCCGCGCTGGATGGCTTTGAAGATAAAGATCACAGCACCGGTTCGGGAGCAGCTTCAAAAGCGGTTCTGAGGATCCTGTGATTTACTTGGGGACGGAAGATGAGAGCCGAGAACAATGGGCTGTGCTCGCGGTGAAGGCGTAAAAGCCCCGCGTCTAATTCTAGTCCCCGCGTTGGCTGGAGGAGGGATCCGCTAAACGGTGGAGGGTCAGACAGGGCGAGAGCAGGCTTGCCCCCGCTGCCTTCCGTCAGATGCCAATTCAGGCGTTTTTGCTGGGGACCAAGTGTTGTTCTTAAGTGAATTTTTGGCCAATATGGAGTCAACGAGTGGATTTACTTGTCAGCCTTTTTGGAGTTTCCCTTCAGTAAACGGCATCGGCAGGACGTGCTATAGAGGGCGGAGTTTTTGTTGCAAGCTGGCTTAAGCTAGTTTGGGCCGTGTTACTTATTCGCTGTTACCGAATAAGTAACTTCCCGTGATTAAAAGCGGGTGAGGGTCGGTCCCCTCACTTTCAAACAGGCCACCAGATGGCTGTTCACAGTTTACTTGCCCCAAATTCCCAGATACCTTTAAACAGTTATTAGCCAACAGGTACAAAAACAGGGAGGTGGCCCAAGTGTCAAGCCCCACACTGTCAGGTGTTCTGGCTGCTACATGGTAAGGTTTCCTGGAGGCAGACAGGACAATATTCCAGCGGCAAGATCCACCTAAGGCTCTGGCGGGAAGTGGGGGAGTCCCATCACCTTCAGTTGAAAAGTGAAACAGTCACCGACCAGGGCGCCGCTGAGCGGGGCCCACAGGAGTCTTACTCCCTAATCCCAAAGGGGATTTCAGATCTGGTTTATTTTTTTGTTGCGGGATGTTTTTTTGCTTCTTCCTCCCCTGCCCCATCCGTGCCTTCTTATAACTCCCTTATGTATTCATCTGTGAAAAAAGCAATTGGTTATTAGAAAAATGTGTATCTCCCCATTATACCATCCCATGCCACATCAGAATGCATTGAAGATTGTGTGCTATGTGATAAAAATGGCAAATATAATTTGTATGCAAATATCTCCTGGGATTATTTTGAGTTTATATTTTCTGACTGTGTGCAGTAAAATACACCAAGTGAATCAGACACACGCTAGACCCTGCTGTGATAAGAAAGTGTCCTATAGAGAAGAAAAGGAAATGTCCCTCGTATCAACTTATTCAGATTCTGTCTAAGAAATGGTAGTGCTTCTTCCCCCCAGGAGACGGAGACTCCAGATTTCATTTTCTTGGCCATCAAATGTGCCTGTTTTCAACCCGTTTGCCCCCTGCTTGGTCCAGGAGTTCCAGAGAGGCAGAAGAGAAAACACTGTGTGCCTGATATATTCTCCCCTGGGGCCTGTTGCCTGGAGCCAGTTAACCTGATGATTGCCAAATTGTGTCCCCTCTCCTGTTGTGTGGAGGGGCAGTGGCCTGATGTGTCTGGCTGCCCTGGTGACTGGGTACTCCTGGTGTGACCCATGATGGGAGAATGCCTGCAACGTGCCCAGCAGTGCATGCGGCACTTGCATTGAGAAATCCGATAGCCTGAAGTTCCAAGCATATTCAACACATTATTTAACTATGTGTACCAATAATTCAAGAGAAACGAAGACTGCCTGAACCCCCGAGATCTGCTCCCAGTCGTGTCTTCCCTTTGGTCCTTTCTCAGCATAGTCTTTTGCTTAAAGCTGAACTTTCCTAGGGGAGCAAAGAATAATAACTTATCACAGGATCGTGTTCTCTCTGTTGTCGAAAGCTCAGAGTGACACATGTGTGGATCCGTTCACTGACACATTCCTCAAACGTGACGAGCGACCTCGATGTATGCCAAATATCAGGGGAAGTTCTAGGGAATATGTGGAACTACACGTGAAAGTGATTTTTCTCAAGCAGCTTAACACTATGAGGGAGAGTTTGAGAGGACAGAGATGCAAGTTCAGTGCGGTGACTGGCCTGTGATGACATGCAAGTCCTGAGTGTTTGGAAGCCAAGAAAAGGGGGACCTAATTCTAACTGGAGTATTCACTGAGGGCTTCCTGGAGGAGGTAGTGCCCAAAGAAGAGTGAAGAAGCTTAAACGAGCATTGCTCACTGGGCAGGGAGGTGCAGCAGAAGGAAAAGAATCTATCTGTAAGAAGACCGGGGTATCCTAGAGCATTTTGGAGCCTTGAAGGAGGACAAGGGCCATGAAAGAGAAGGAAAACGAGAAAGTGCTAGGAAGAAAAGGAGGTGGTCAATTAGGTAGACTTAGCTGTTCTTCCAAGGGTGGTAGGGCCCAGATTGGCTGACAATTGGTATCTGGTTCCCAAGTGCTCCCTTTCTGGAGTGTCACAATAGATGCCACTTGCTTTGTCTCCTTGCACAGAAACCCCCTCTGCTCCCCATTTCAGTGACTATTGAACAGGCCTCTGTGACTTTTTTTTCTCTCTAAGTAGCAGACACAGTGATGGGATGTGAAAGAGACAAACTTGTATAATACTTGGCTCCTGACAGCCATTCACTTATTCATCTAGTTACTAAAAGTTTATTGAGCACCTATTATGCGCTTTAGACATTGGTGATACAGCAGTAAGCACAACAGAAAAATTCTCTGCCCTCCTGGCATGAATAGGTCACATTTGCGTCCTGTCTGCTCTTAATGGTGCTGTTGAGAAAACCAGGCAGCATGGATACAGGGAGTTCTGGATGAGGTGTTGTAATTTTAAGTAGGGTGGTCAAGGAAGTTACAATAAGGTGATTTGGAAGATAAAAGCCTGAAGTGGGTCAGCTCTGTAGAGTCTACTAAGGGGCACAGTGAGGGCAGAGCCATGAGGCAGGGATAATGAGGAACAAGTTGGGGGGGGGGGGTGCTCTGTTGCCGGAGAAGGGTGGGTTTGTTGGGGGCAGCCATAGAGAGCAGATTCGGATGCAGAGGACCACCCAGGTTGGGGAAATGGTAGAAGCAGAGACTTGAGGGAAGGAGAGTACAGTGGGCATCTTGTTTGTCCTTGACCCTGTCAGAATTGCTGAGCTGGGGCCGCTTTGGAAGACGCTGGTTTCCAGCTGCTAACTGCCGAAGGACTTGCACACTCTCGAACATATCTGTGCCCGTCAGCTCATATCCAAGAGAACCTCTTCCCCTTGTTCTTAGAAATTCTGGGAATCCAATTTTTTTTTATGTGAAATCTCCCAATGTCGAAACAATGGCTTTTATTTTGTTTTCACAATGTGCCTGCAAGACCAAGCCTTTCTCCTGGCTGGAATGTCTTGGTGGCTTTTAGTTGGAGACCTTGGTGTAGACCAGGAGCTCAGATGTTAGTTGAGGAGAAAGTTTAAACAGCTTAGGAGAAAGGAGCAGGTTGTTTTATCAATCTATGTACCTTCTATCACATACGGTGCCATGGGAGGCTTAGAGGAGGGAGACATCCAAGCTGTTTGGAATGGTCTGGATGCAGTCTCTGGGAAGGTGGGTCCCATTAATTACATAATCTATTAAATAATGAGTACAATCCAAGTAAGCAGCTGCAAGGAGCCTGGAGCACCTAGAAACCATTTTCAGGGCAGGTAAGCTGTGAAACAAAGAATGGCGTGGAGGAGGTTTGGTCTCCTGGGAACAAGTCATATATAAGGGACTCTAAAAGGTCAGCAAGTAATTTGAAATCTGTGCTCCTTCTATTATCTACAGTTCTTTCTGCCAGCTGCTGACTGACCTCTGTGTCAGGTTTGGGTTTAAATTCTATCTCCAGGTTATTTCTAAAATTGCTGGTGGCGATTCGGGGATTTCCCACCAGGGGGCGCTGTTCTCATTCAGTTAAAAAATGAAAGGGCCGGGAACTAAAAGAGCAACTTTTTGTTTAATGATGTCTGCTGGGTTCTCTGATCCCTGCCTAAGCCTGGGTTTATAGCTAATAAAATAAAAACAGCATACACACTTTTCCTTTTTTTATTTGTCCATTGCACTTTCCATGAAACCTGCCACGCCAAGCCCATAATATTTATTTCTGTGGTAACTGCTGTGCAAACTGTATGCAGAGAAGCAACGTGTATGCAACCTCTAGACACACAGCCGCGGGTGACAAGGAGCGGATCAGAAGCACCTGTGATTGGATGGTCAGAGGACTGTCTCCAGAAAGAGGGGAGAAAAAAAATTGGTGGTGGCTTTCTTTCACTTCAGCTTTCCAAGATATGTGATTTAGATAGAAGATCTCCTGCCAAAACGCTTGTTGTAAGAAATCGAATATGGAGCCATTTCTAAAAGACCTTCTTTTAGCCCGTCCACCTGGACAAGCTCAGGGCGAGGATACCCACCCAGAGGTGGATGGCTATTTGTGAAGGGCAGTCACAAGGGATAAACACCAGCGCTGTGAAGGTTTGGGAAGGGGGGAGGGGAGACTGGGGGAAGGTCATGGGCCGGGTTTACAATGTTTGTTTATTTCTTTGACATCAAAGAGGGTGCCCCCATTGGATTTTCTCAACCCCCCCAAAGACAGTGTTTTATTGGGACAGTGCATTAGGGGTTCATTGTCAGCCCTGGCTGCAGGGACAGCAGTCCCTCTGTTAAGGGAACCCCTGTGAAGGGCTCAGTAATTCCTCCTTCGAGGTCAAGACCACGTGTCCGTGGAGCTCGTCTGTTCCACTCAGACTCACTCTGCTCCTCTCCTGTTCTAGACGTTACAGTTACAGAGATCTTCCGTCTAACTCCAGTTCCTCCTCCTTCCCTTCCGTCCAATCCTGTTTCTCATACTTGTACATTCCGAATCTGCCTTCACCTAACGGTAATAAACACTTCCTCTTTCCGGGCACAATTTTTCCCCATCCCCCCGGGCCCCTTGGCGGCATCTCTCCATCTCCCCTGCCTTCCGCCAGTTTCTAGAAAGTCCGTGCTGTGCGTCTGGACGCTGGATGGGTGAGAAAAAATGGGGGCGGGGAGCAAGAGGTGCAGAGCCGGGGACCTGCTTTGAGCATCAGCTTCACAGAAACTGCCTGCTCGTCCCCTTCTCACAGGTCCTGCTGGGCAGTCAGTCAGGGCCCAGGTGGCCGGGACATCCTTCTCTCGGCCACCTTCTGCGCTGTGAGCTTCAGCTGTGGTCACCGGATTGTACCTTTGCCGTGGGCTTTGTCTGTAACACCCCATCGGTCAGCAGGTAGCTGGGTGATGTTGATGTAGGTTCCAGGTCTTTTTTCTATTAGTGATCTAGTTTCTGGCGGTTTCAACTGGCCTGCCCAGAGAGACGCTAACCTGAGAACCAGGAACAAGTTTGCCATTACAAAGGAGCATGCAGCCACCTGCCACCTGTCCCTGCTTTGTCCTCCCCCCTGGGCATTGCAGTCCTAGTCCACAGCCCTGAGAACTTGACTGCCCTGCTAGGTACAGATCTGGCATCTAGAACCTTCCCCACGGTCTGTGCTTCAAGGGTCTGGGTCTCTGAGCTGCCCACTCTGGACTGTGATGTTTCTTCTGACTTTGATTTTGGGACTTGGTTTTTTACCTGTGTGTGGTGTATTGGGTGTGGTCCTGTCCCCTTGTTGGTGGGGTAGGAGGGTTGAAGAGTCACTATTTCCAATTCCCTCCCAGCTAGCTCCAAGCTTCATGATAGACAACAATCTAGACCAATGGGATCAGACCAGCCTCATTCATTCAACCAACATGTCAGAATCTGCCAACACTGTTCTGGGCATGAGAGCCCTAAGATGAGGAAGGCACAGTCCCTGCGGCCATGGAGAAATCATTAGAATGGGGTAGATACAGACAATAAATGATACACAAATAATGTGCCAGGTAGTGCAAGGCTGGGAAGAAAACTTCAGGGAAGGAGAAGGGGTGGCCAGGGAAACCTGTGAGATAGAAATATTTGGCATTCCTCTAGGGAAAGAACATTTCTGGGAACAGCATATGCAAAGGGCCTGAGGTAGGAGTAGGAGGAATGTGCTTAAGGAACAGTGAGGAGTCCAGTGTGTCTTTAAGGCACTGGGCAAGGGGGGGAGGATGGCAGAAAAGGAGGTTGGTGAAGTAAAGATGGACACTTCCAGGGTTATATAGGACCTTGCAGACCCTTGAGAGGCTTTTGAATTTCATTCTGAATGAGATGCAATGTTCCCTGACAGTTTTGAGCAGAGATGTTATATCTGATATGACTTTGACATTTTAAAAGGCTCATTCATTTTCTTCAGTTTTCTAAAGGGAAATATGTATGTATAAAGCTACATGGATGTATATGTACCTGTATCACCACAAATACACACACACACACAGTTGTGTATGTGTGCTATACAGATCATTTGAAAACGGAGTGTATATCTACGAAACCCTTTCCTGTTCAATGTCCGCTGTGCACAGATCCCTGTTCCTTAATTTATTTGCCTCTAAAGTCGGGAACTCATTTTGGAAGAGAATGTAGAAGCCCAGAAACGCCTTTGGATTTCTGCCACACTCCCTGGCTACGTGCACAGCGATGACCCACAGCCTCCGTTTTCTAAGCAGTACCTTCAAGCGGGGATGTTTGAGATGCCAGGGCGAAGTCTGGAGAAGAAACATGAACCCCAAGCAAGGGAAAATGACCGACAGGCATCCTTGATGACCACGTGGCTCTGCGAGGCTCTGCAGGGAAGAGCCGGTGCTGGCTCACCCGGCATGCCTGTGTCTCCACACATGTAAAATGAGTTCAGAGAGAGCCTTCTGGTGTTAATGAAGCACTGTGTGTATTCTTAGGAGAGTAAAAGAGGTGATTCACAATCAGACCGCAGGATAGTTCAGATGGAGTGTGCGTGTGTGTGTGTGTGTGTGTAATGTGTCTAAAATCGAGGTTTCCTGGAAAATGGCTCCTATCAAAAATAGGCTTTCAGATTCTCCTATAACCCATCTGGTTTTGTCCCTAAGAGTCTGTGGAGCATATTCTGTCTAAGTCAAGGCATCTCTGCAAGTACCTTTGGCCAAACGTTCAAAGGCTTGGCTGCAAACCGGGTGCTCCTTCATTATTATCCCGATAATGAACCTTCTGCTAACGGCTGACAGTAACTTACTGGTGATATGGGATTCCTCTTTAAGTATTTTTTTTATAGGTGTGGGAGGAATTTTAGGAGGCTTTCTTTTGACCTCTTTCAATTAAGAGATCACCCAGAAAGGTTTTTTTAATTCGATTTGATCAGATTTGCTTAGCCGGACCCTTTTCTGAGTTTTTCCTTTCGTGATCTGAATCAGCCAGTGCAGGGCATTGGTTAGCCAAATTTCTTTGGGGACACTGTCTAAACCCATCCATCCCTTTGGCAAACGAGGAGAGAAAGCCAAGCCAATGTGAGATCAGCTTCCCCGTTGGTCCCGCAGTGACTCTGGCCCAGCTGTGGGCTCCGATCCCATTGTCCGTATTCAGCCCTTGCTGGTGTTCCTAAAGGCTTTAGTGCAGGGGTTGGGAACCTTTTTGGTTGAGAGAGCCATGAACGCCACATACAGTGTGTCCGTAAAGTCATGGTGCACTTTTGACCGGTCACAGGAAAGCAACAAAAGACGATAGAAATGTGAAATCTGCACCAAATAAAAGGAAAACTCTCCCAGTTTCATACCTATTCAGTGCAGTTTGATGTGGGCTCACGCACAGATTTTTTAGGGCTCCTTAGGTAGCTATCCCGTATAGCCTCTACAGACTCGTCACTGACTGGTGGCCTACCAGAACGGGGTTTCTCCACCAAACTGCCGGTTTCCTTCAACTGCTTATCCCACCGAGTAATGTTATTCCTATGTGGTGGCGCTTCGTTATAAATGCGCTGATATTCACGTTGCACTTTGGTCACAGATTCGAATTTAGCGAGCCACAGAACACACTGAACTTTCCTCTGTACCATCCACATCTCGACTGGCATGGCCGTGGGCTGCTCCTCTGTATTCATGGTGTTACGTCATCATCTGCACATGCACACACTGCCACATCATCCTACAGAAACTGGGAGGGTTTTCCTTTTATTTGGTGCAGATTTCACATTTCTATCATCTTTTGTTGCTTTCCTGTGACCGGTCAAAAATGCACCATGACTTTACGGACATACTGTATTTTAAAATGTAATTCCATGAGAGCCATACAACGACCCGTGTACGTTAGGCATTATCCAATAAAAATTTGGTGTTGTCCCGGAGGACAGCTGTGATTGGCTCCAGCCACCCGCAACCATGAACATGAGCGGAAGGAAATGAATGGATTGTAATACATGAGAATGTTTTATATTTTTAACGTTATTTTTTTTAATTAAAGATTTGTCTGTGAGCCAGATGCAGCCATCAAAAGAGCCACATCTGGCTCACAAGCTATAGGTTCCCGAACCCTGCTTTAGTGACTCAGTTCCTAAAAGGCCCTTCACGGATGTCACCTCCACACTTCTTCAGCTTCACCCTGAATGTCTCTCCTTTGCAAAAATGTGTGTTTCAGCCACTCAGACTTTCTCCCTCATTTCCTCAAACAGCCCCACCGCAGCGCTGATTCTCATCCCTGGGGGGCGGGGGCAGTCCTGGAAAGTCCTGTGAATTAGGTAAACATTCCTAGGCGTGGCATTTCCTGTCACTCCTGTTTTCCTTTTTTTTTTTAATTTAAAAACACAACTCTGAAAAATCATCCATTCATCATAAACAGTGACATAAAACAAAGAACTCCTTCAGAGGCCTGCCCCTAGGAGTCACGGGAGTCTGTGTCTGCCAGCCAGTGAGCAGGCACCACTGCACTAGGGCGACATTCTGCCTCCAGTTCTGAGGCGTAGCAACCCTGTGACTACGTGTTCGTAATGCTGGCAGCCGCTTTAAGGAGATCATACATATCCATGAGTTGACAGAGTGCCTGGCAAGTTGCTGAGTTTACTGGGTGGTCACTCTGATGGTTGGCCCATCCCTATGGCAGCAGGCTCTTCAGCATTGTCACAAACGAGTAGGTGACATCTCCTTGACCACTGTCATAGGTCTGGTTCTTTCAGGCCTCAAATATCTAATGAAGGGGTCTGTGTGCAAAGGGGTACCACTGACTATATGTCCCTTAGTCACAAACTGTACTGAGGAAGACATCTGTGGTATTTTTTTTTGGGGGGGGGGGGATATAGTAATATATATATTTTTTACCAAAGATACTTTTCCTAAGGAAAAAGTAATTTTGAATATAGAAGAAAACTTTTTCAGCAATATGGTGAAAACAAACATATTGGATACAATAATTTTAAGGCTTTTTTTTAAAAAAAAAAAAAAAAACAACAGCCATGTGACTGCATTCTTTTTTTAAATTTTTTTAAAATTTTATTTTACTTTCTTGTTGATTTTGGAAAAAGGAAGAGGGGGGAATGTTTTTATTCTACTAACTTATGCATTCATTGGTTGATTCTTTTGTAAGTTCCTTGTAAATTCTGGATATTAAGCCCTTATCAGATGTATCAGCAAATACTTTCTCCCATTCAGTCCGTGGTCTTTTTATTTTGCTGCTGGTTTCCTTTGCTGTGCAGAAAACTTTTTAGTTTTCTTAAAAGACTAGTTTTGACATACTTTTGTATTCGGTGATATTGAGAAGCCCTTCCTTCCATCAAAGCATCTTGAATTTCTCAACACACATTAGGCATTGTTTCTCTTATTTCCAATTTTTTTAAAACTCAATTTCCCCTCTGTTACCATAATCCCTCAGAGTCCCAGAGCGGTTATTCAGTGAGTTTGTGAACCCGTCTTGCTTATAAACTATCTGGAAAAAATGCCCTAGGCTACATGTGAGAAACAAACCTAACATACTCAGGGGACCCTTTTGGGTCTTCTGACGACTTATGATTCAGTGATTTGGGTTCAGTATGGGCACCTGGTGAAAATAACAAAAGATGGAATAAGAAATGTATGTATTTCTTTCTCGTTATACATGGATCTAGCTAGCTAGCTAAAGAGAGAGAGGTTGAGAAGACGCCCAGTCGAATGCAGACCATGGATCTCTGACCTTCTGAAGTCTGGGCTCCTTGACTGGTCTACAGCCATGTTTATTAAAAGCATAATTGTGCAGAGCAGCAAGAGAGAAAACCTTTGTCTGGTTTGTAATTTAAAACATCGACTGAAGGTTCAGGCCCCAGTTCGAATGGACTCAAATGTGGATCCTAGATCCGCTATGAGCAATTCTCCCTTTGGCAAGTAAACTATGTATTTTGGAGCCATGAGAGTCAACAAATAGTGAATAAAATAAAGTCTGTGCCTTCCAGGAACTTTGGTGTCACGGGCAGCAAGAGACAATAAAGAAACAGCAGGTACTTGTATAACACGGTGCCCATTCGTGGTAAGTGGGGACTGACGACGGGAATGCGGGGCGTCAAGTATCAGGCAAGGCGGGACAGAGCGGCGCTCTTTGAAGAGGTAACACCAGACGCAGGACCTGCTCTGTCAGGCTGTCCTAAGGATTCATTGGGCACACAAAGCCTTTAGAATGGAACCTGACACATAAGCTTGGAATGACAGCTCCTGTTTTTGTGTCCTTTTCAAATTAATGGCACAGATCTGTTCCAAGCGTGTTTCCAAAAACACTTGCATTTTGGAGCTCGAAGAAACAGGCTTGAGGACATCCGGATATGAATGTGTTAGCCAAAACATGATGTCCGGGCTAGGAAGCTAGATTTCCAGGACTGGGCAATGCAGCTCCAAGCAATGCAATTCTCGGCCTCTGTGGAAGGGGAAGCACCCGCGTGTGCCTCGCGCGCGCGCTTGAATGCACGCGCACCCGTACGTGTCCGGCGTTGGCACGGGAAGAAGTCTCTGTAGTCCTGAATCTGTCCTTCCAAAATCTGGGTTTTTCACCATCAATTTCTTGAGAAACAGAGATCTTGTTCTCAGGGGATGTTTTCTCTGCTGTCCCCTTTCCTTTATTTGTGGACTTGATCTTAAGCAGCCACATGCAATGCAAATTTCCCTTAGACTGGGTTTGGGGGCAGAGCAGGGCTGTTAGTTACTTCTGCCGGTTTGCTTCTCAAATGGATTATTTCATTTACTTGTTTACACAGTGAAGCAAAATCAATCCAAAGTCGCCCCCCTCCATGACACGTGACTGTCCAGTCCCAGTAGAGAGTGTTTTAATTCGTGATCCATTGGTTAAAGCGTGGCAGCGCATTTAATTAGAGCTTAATTATCTTGCAGATAGAGAGTTCAGTGTCGACTGGGTTGATCAGTGGGCATTTGTAGCATCTGGGTTTCCAGGAGCCTTTTTTTGTTTTGTTTTTGAGAGCGAACTTGTTTGTAACACAATCAGATTCTTTGGTTACAGCTTCCCGGGTCCTATCAACTGAGAATTTCATTGCTTTTAAATTGCAAGGCTTTTGTTATCGACAGTGAACCAGATAGCCAAATGAAATGCCACCAGATGAGGAGGATTGAGTTATGGTTTTGCTTTACCTTTAGTTATGGAGAATGCAACTTTCAGGAGATTATTTGCAACCTGAGTTCCTTATCCATGATGTCATGTGTTATTTTTTATTTGCAACTTCCAGAAGATGATATTATTCTAGCCTGGCGTTAAATTATGGCCTCTTTGTATTTTTTTTTGCTGCCGAGGTATCTTAATCATTAATACAAATTTTTCTCCTCGCACAAAGAAAGGGAGTAAAAACTGTTTTCATAAAAAGAAGGTGTAAGGATACTAGCATGTGTGGGTGACTTTGCTGTCTGCCCGCATCTGGCTTAATAGGATAACAAAAACAGTTATCAGAGAGAAGAGCCAAAGAATAAAATGTCATTTTGCAGAACCTGGGCTGCGTTTCTATTTGTAATTGTGGCGCAGGGTGCATTAAAGCGCAGCCACCGAGACATCAGGAGAGGATAAACTTGGTGGCAAGAAAGTTTCAGCGGCTGTCAGCTACCGCCGGGGGTGAGGGTGCAGTCAAGAGAGCTGAGCTTGTCACTAATAGTCTGCTACTGGCAACCATAAATTGGAAGCAGGGACAAAAAGCAATGAAATCTAAATGGCTCTTCAAGATTCAGAATGGACGTTTTAGGACCAGAGGGTCCAGGAAGAAATTTCAGCAATAGGGTAACTGCTGGCAACATTGTTTCTGTGTCTAGTGCTTCCAGACTTGGCGACTGTGTCCCTGAGTGAGCTGTCTGGTATCAGCGCTGCTGACTTATGACTGGTGACTTTGCACAGATATTTAGTGCCCAGCTGCTAGTTTCTGTGTGGTATTAGTGAGCTCTTATTTGTAATAAACTGTTAATTTCCCATTATTTTATTTGCACAAACCTATCTCCAACATATTCGGATTGACACCTGATTTAGGGTTGCCCAAATGAACAATAAATGGACAGACTCCTTTGAAACGGTTCCAATAAATGAGACAAAATTCAGGAATGTTGTCTCCACTCCCACTGTTTGCACTTCCGCTAGAAACTCAGCTGTAGAGAAAAAAGCAACGTTGCCTGTAGAGGCAGGAGCCCACTTTCTAATGAGCATTGACTGTCACGGGCAGGTAAGAGAACGCACTTTTGTCTCATGCCTACCTTGTCATATTTCATCTTCACAATTCTGTGAAAGAGAAATACCTCCCTCATTTTAATAAGGGGAAAAATTGAGGATAAGAGAGACTCGGGAGCTTATATAGCTAACACATAGCCAGCTCTGTTAGCATGGTATTGCTGCTATAAACATCAACACAGATTTAATGACTTAAAACAATGTAGACCTATTATCTTAAATTCTGGATGTCAGATGTCCTAAAACCAAAGATAAAGAAAACAGGGCTACATTCCTTCTAGAGGCTCCAGGGGAGAATCTGGTTCTTTGTCTTTTCTAGTTTCTGAGGTCGCCTGCATTCCTTGGCTTATAGCCACCAGCTCCATCTTCAAAACCAGCAGCTTCAAACCTTCAAATCTATCTCTGACTTCTGCTTCTTTTGCATACCTTTGCCTCTGACCCAGCTTTGGATCCACCTGGATAATCCAGGATAGTCTCTGCACGTCAAGATTATTCACTTACTCACATCTGCAAAGTCCCTTTTGTCATATTAAAGTAACAAAATGAAGTGTTTTGCGGATTGTCACGTTACGTCTTTGAGGGGGCCATTATTCAGCCCACTGTACCAGGGCTGCAGCGATTAGTGTTATGAGAAGAACAACCCTATTCTTGTCGATATCTCTGGACACAAGAGTCTGGAGTCCACAAACTTTGTGGGAATTTCTAGTATTGTGCAGGATCATTCAAGTCTCAGTCATGAGGTTTATTTTTCTCTGTTGTCTAACACTGGGGAACAAAATTTTTGTTGCATCCACAAAAACGCTTTTCTTACCTAATTCAAGTGTGCCAATCTCAAATTGTTTTTTTTGCAATTCAAGATTTTAAGTTTTCATCTTATTGTAAAATTTTCAACATTTAGTTTAACATAATGAAATAGAATGTCTTCTTGGGCATCATCTTTGTGAAAATATAATAATTTATATAATGCAGTAAATATACTAATACACTAAAAGATATGATTGCATCAGAATTTGTTTACAATTTTGAAATAGAACATATGTCTACGGCCATACCACCCTGAATGCACCCGATCTCGTCTGAAATAGAACATATTAAAACACTTATCTTAATCATAAAATTTGCACAAAACTTATTTAAATTCTATTCAGACAAAAATTTGCATATATATCTCTTGCGTTTGTGTACTTGTTGAGGACAATCTCGGTTGATGCTCCAGCAGTAGTCTGCTCATCACTAACAGCTCCAAGATTTTTGGGAAACTTATCAAGGTGACCGTTCAGGAAGTGAATGTTAATGCTAATGTTACATCCAATGTTGCGGAAAACCAACAGCATCCTTTGAACGAGAAGTTCATAGTTTTCTGCTTTTTTGTTGCCAAGGAAGTTCTTTGTAACTGCCACAAAAGACTGCTTTCTCCTCCTTATTCATCTTCCTGGCAAATTCTTTGTCACGTATGAGGGTTCGAATGTGAGGCTTTTATCTTCTCGAAAGACAAGGCAGAAAAAGCAGAAATAATATGTTGAAAGCATTCACTTTCTCTATTCAAAGCCTGAACAAACTGCTTCATTAAGCCAAGTTTGATGTGAAGTGGGGGAAAAATGATCCTGTCTCGATTAACTACAGGTTCATTCACAATATTTTGCATCCCTACTTCCAGAGCTTCACATTTTGGGCACTCCTTCTGTGTCCAGTTTCTCCCGAGCTTGGCTGTCCCACAAACACAGAAAGCAAGGATACTTTGTGAAACTCTCTATTGTCCTAGCAGGAAATTTACAATTTTAAAATCCACACAAATGATCCAGTTATGCTCCTCATACTTCAGGAAGTTGAGGACAATTTTTATGTCATTCTTACTAAGTCATTCAATTCGGGTTGGCTAAACTGCTGAGGGGTTAATGACTGCTTAGCATCAGAAGAAGACCCTTCAGATTCTACAACCATTTCCTCATGCATCTTATCAAAATACACTTGATCACCATGTTCACTTTCTTCGTCCTTAGAAGAAATAAAACCATTGAAAACTGGAACCAGGAGTGTCTCAGAGTGTGGGATAGGTCATACTGTTGAAGGAATATTAGGATATGCGATCTTATGCTATTTTTTCTTGCCGCTGCCCTTTGTATGGATCAGACAGAAATAACAGTCACTGCTGTGGTCCTTAGGTTCACGCCAAACCATGGGAATACCAAAAGGCATTCCTTTGCATTTTCCTTTTGTCCAGTCACAAAGCATTCCCTCACAATTACGACACACAATGTGAGGAGCCCAAGTCTTGTCTTGATTGCCAAGGGGAACTTGAAAATAGGCAATATATGCATGCGCCTTTGACGTTGAAGTGTGTAACAGCCACATATATAACAGAAGGTGTCAGGACTATTCTTACATTTACGCCTACTCCAAGAAGCCATGATTCAATCTTAAAACAAAATAAGAGGGTGTTTTTATCAGATAATAATTTTTTACATTTAAAAACAACTACAATTACGTAAAAGTGATGTTTGTAAAACATTAATTGTCTTGTGGTTATGTTCAATCCAAGAGTCGTTGCCCTTTACCTCCAATTTAAAAACCAATGTATGCCATTAACTGTAACAAAAAGAAATTAAAATTGCATAAAAACTAGAGCGTGCACCAAAAAACAAATTTCAGGTTTAGAATCAGCGGTGCAGAAATATATAGAAAGTTCTAAAACCTCATGCAACAGAAAATGAAAAATAAACTGTTTCCCCGTGTAATCTATAAGTTTCCACCATGTCCAGTTTCAAAGCCTTTTCACTAAATAAGCTTTGAACCCTTGACAAATTAAAAACAGGTATTGGAGGACATTGACGATAACTGCTGGGTCACGAGAGCCTTCGTTTTGTGCAGATGCTGCCTTTGCTTGTAGGCGCCATCGCCGGCCCATTTTCCTCTTAGATCTTCCAGTGCAGAAATATATGCATTGCCTTTTCTGAGCTCTTTGCTCCCATTTGCTGGGTATATCTGGTGCAAGAGTCTGTGACGGACCTCATTATTTCTGTGGTCTCCTGCTGCTGCTGCAATGTTTACATCTTCAGGAAGCCCCCTGCGGAATCTGGGGAATGTTTTCCTAAAAAGAACAGAGATGCTTAAGGGTAGGAATTTGGACTGTGACTGCCGGGGTTTTAAACCAGGCTTCAAGCTGTATTAGCCGTGTGACGTTGGGCAAGTGTTGAACTGCACCTGGGCTTCATTTTCTTACCCTTAAGTAACGATGTTAACGATAAGCCCACAGCATTCTTGCTGGAAGGTTTAGAGCAGGGGTCTCAAACTCGTGGCCCACGGGCCTCATGCGGCCTGCCGAACAATTTTGTGCGGCCCACAGACTAATCCACGAAGTTCAAAATATTTTGAATAAAATTAAGTAAGCCTGGGGGCCTACTTGTATTTTTCACTTCTCTAGCATCCTAGCTAGATATTAGCTTAGTTAACAGCAGTTGTGATGCGAACTATAGTTTCTGGTCATTTTGTGACACTGAGTAAACTGCATGTACGATTGTGCTTGTTGTACTGATTTTTTTTTGTTTTCAACTGCAGTGAGAAAAGTGTTGCATAACAGTTGCCTTTTGTAGACCTAGTGCGGCCCGCTGAATGGCTGTGATCTTGCTCTGCGGCCCACATGCTGAGTTGAGTTTGAGACCCCTGGTTTAGAGATTGAATGAGATGGTTTTGCCACACACAGGAAGCTCGGTTATTTCTCTGTCTAGTGTTTATATGGGGACTGAGAGTGCCAAGTCATGTTTTTTATTTCTTTTTTTTTTTTTTAATTAATTGATTTTAGAGAAGCAGAGAGAGAGAGAGAGAGAGAGAGAGAGAGGCATTTATTTGCTCTTCCACTTAGCTGTGCATTCATTGGTTGCTTCCCGTATGTGCCCTGACTGAGGATCAGACCTGCAACTTGGGCACTGTGGGACTATGCTTCAACTGACTAACCAACAGGCCAGGGCCCAGGGTTTATATTTCAATGCTTATTCTTGTAAGTTTTCAAATTAAAAAAAAAAGAAAGAAAAAAGCAAGTACAAAACTTAGGTCCAGAAGGCAAATGAAAACCATTAATTGAATGACTTTCAACCTTTTTTTCCAAATTGTTTTACATTTTCATGTTGTATTTATTCCCTGGCATTTGTTTCTAAGCATCAGTGGTAGAGCGAGCATGTGTTGCTCACTCGAATTTCACTGGAGCCTAGGGAAGAAGTGGCTGCCAGGCGTGCTGACACGTAACTCGTTTGTTCTGAGCCCCAGATGGGAATATGGTTCAGAGACGCTGTCTGATGGCTGCACGGGGACAGAATACCTTATACATACAATCGATTACTTAATACTCCATTCAATAGTGGCAAGGCACTTGAACACATTTTAGGAAAATTAAAACACTTCCCAAGTTCTAAGAGGTTATCAATTGTCTTGGCAGTATTTAAGTGAGAAAACATATCTGGGGAATAGTCTTTCATGTTAAATAAAATAATTGGTGTCCGGCTTCTATCCATTCTATGCAGATTTTTCTGATTCATCTTCCCCATTTCCGACCAAGTTGCCTCTGTACAGAACTAACTGCATTAAGCCACTGTTTTATTCGTTGCAACACCTTAGCTGTTCATTGATTGCTTTCTCGTATGTGCCTTGACTATGGTCCTTCAGCAGACCGAGTAACCCCTTGCTCGAGTCAGCGACCTTGGGTCCAAGCTGATGAGCTTTTTGCTCACACCAGATGAGCCCGCGCTCAAGCTGGCGACCTCGGGGTCTTGAACCTGGGTCCTTCCGCATCCCAGTCCGACGCTGTATTCACTGCGCCACCAGCTGGTCAGGCAGGCCACTGTTTTATAAAAACAAAACTAAACATTAGTTCACTGTTGCGTAAGGCTTCTTTGAGGACCGATGCAGCCTGTTGTGTGTTAACGCCATTTCCCCCACTAATCTTGTCTCCTTTCTGTCTACTTGTGTGGTGGTTTTTCAGACTCCTCACTGCTTTTTGGACACAAGCTGTCTCAGGCTTCTGTCACTTTGCCCCTGCTAATTCCTCTTTAAGAAGTCCCATCTCTTGCCTGACCAGGCGGTGGCTCAGTGGATAGAGCATTGGACTGGGATACTGAGGACACAGGTTCGAGACCCCGAGGTCGCCAGCTTGAGCATGGGCTGGTTTGAGCAAAGCTCACCAACTTGAGCCCAAGTCGCTGGCTTGAGCAAGAGGTCACTTGGTCTGCTGTAGCCCCCCGGTCAAGGCACATATGAGAAAGCAATCAATGAACAACTAAGGAGCTGCAACAAAGAATTGAAGCTTCTCATCTCTCTCCCTTCCTGTCTGTCTGTCCCCATCTGTCTCTTTCTCTGACTTTCTCTGTCTCTGTCACACACAAAAATGAAGTCCCTTCTCTCCATTGTCCACATCCTATGTGTCTGTTCAGTTTCCTAGACACATTTTCAGACATCTGTCGTAGTTCTTCTATATGCCACCAACACAATAAATAGAAATATATATACTAGTATTTTAATTATTTTGTCCATGTTTAAAGCACCATTTAAACTTTGAATTCTTTGACAATTAGATCATGCCAAACTCCTCCTCATATATCCAATACCTAATTCTGTGAATAGATTATAATAAGTGATAAACAGGTGGACAGATAGATGACATCATGACCACGTGAATCATAATCGAGTGAAGGTATGCTTGTCTCCCCTCTGCCTGTACAGAACTGTCTGGAGTATTCTTGCTTTGTAGCAAGCCTTGAAGTCAGGTAGTATAACTTCTCTAACTTTGTCAATTTTAAAGATTTCTTTGCGTATTCTAAGTTTTTGAATTTCCATATAAAATTTAGAATCAGCTTCTCAATCTCTACCAAAAAAACAACAATTTAACAAGATTGGGATTGTCGTAATATACTGAGTATCCAACCCAGTCATGGTATATCTGCTCGTGTATTTAGACTTTGATTTCTCTCTGTAACCTTTTGTAATTTTTCATAAAAATTGCATTGTATCACTCACCCTTTATTTCAGTTCTGTTTGAAGCTATGATTCCTTTAGCCCTTTCCTTTCTCCCTTTGTACCTTTCTCTCCTTCTCTCTCTGGCTCTCTCTCTCCGTATTTCATCCAGCAGGTGTATTTAAGTTGTGCAGTTCAGCCCACACATGATGTAACTTCATGTTAGTGGGGCTTTCCAGGAACTCCTCGTAGTATATCCGAGGCAATACACTCTTTCACGGGAGAGGAATGGTTTTCTAAGACTTCTGTAGTTCACTCCACATACTCTCACAATAGTTTCTCGGAATCTGGGTATCTCAATGAATGACAGACTTCTTTATTTCCAGTTCCGATGTCACCTCTGGGTTCCTTGGCTCATTCTGTGGAGATCAGGGAGTATGACTGGTGCTCGTCATTAGGATACAATCTTATCTGAATGCCCATTATCACTTAGGATATATTTCAAAGAGCATAAACAGGAGCCCCCAAACTAACTTAAATCCTTATAATTTTTAAAAACTTATTTGCAACAATTGATCTGACAGAGAGAAAACATCTGTTTAATACTAATGAACAAAGATAGGATTTTTGAAAAATAGTGATAGCAAGCAGAGCTTCCAAGTTATTCTTTGGTTAAAAAATATATTTCAATATTGCCACCATCAGGATTCTCACTTGGGGCTCCATTTGTAATGATTTTAAGTTTGACTGTATTTCAAAGTTGGGTCATTCTGGATTCCACCTTTAGCTTTTTAAAAAAATTTAGATATACTTGACATAAAAAACTTGGGTCATTCTAAATTATTAGGGTTAAACATATGAAATTACAGATTGTGACAGTCAAAATTATCAAAACCTAGCAATTTCATATGTTTAACTCATAAGAGTTTGGTTATATGTCCCTTTTAGTGAATGTATTACACCTCTAGTTGTAGCAGACACATTGAAATAAAGGAAACCGCTTTATCATTCATTCTTTCCAGATGTTGTACAAGACCAATGGCACACTCCTCAGAGGGTCAGCCAGGTGACTCCTTTCTCAGGAATGACTTGAGAATCTGAGCCAATTCTTCCTCAAATGCCTTTTTTTCTTCCTTACCAGAAAATATCTATGCAATCTGGAAGAAGCCTCTTATCAGAATTCCCTTTCTCCTGTTCTTAGACCAAGAGATAAAGGTGGTATTTCTCACAAATTACATTTTGGTTTTTAAATTTTCCACTGACTACACAGCAAATCCTAAGCAGGCATTTTCCCTATATATGGTTTTTTAAAAAATCTCTTGAAGATATAGAATTTTAGAGAACTAGGTATGTAATTCAAAAACTTTGCAACGTTCAATAGATAATACAAGTCTCTTCACAGAAGGAAAGGGCTGGGTTTCGGTTCTGAGTGAGCGATATCTGCTTCTTAGACTATCATGTTAACCAGGACTGCTGACCGGCTGCTTAATCTCCTACTCAGTCACAGGTCTGAGGTCACACTGGGGTTGAGGACGGAGAAATGGCACGGTATCTCTTAGCGATGTCTGTGGCATATGAAGAGTTAGAAAACGGAGTGCTGGGGTCAGAGAAGATCGGTCCCTACTCTTGCCTTTACAAAATCAGGTTTAAAAAGAGTACGAGGCCCTGGCCGGTTGGCTCAGCGGTAGAGCGTCGGCCTAGTGTGCGGAGGACCCGGGTTCGGTTCCCAGCCAGGGCACACAGGAGAAGCGCCCATTTGCTTCTCCACCCCTCTGCCGCGCCTTCCTCTCTGTCTCTCTCTTCCCCTCCTGCAGCCAAGGCTCCATTGGAGCAAAGATGGCCCGGGCGCTGGGGATGGCTCTGTGCCCTCTGCCCCAGGTGCTAGAGTGGCTCTGGTCGCAACATGGCGACGCCCAGGATGGGCAGAGCATCGCCCCCAGGATGGGCAGAGCATCGCCCCCTGGTGGGCAGAGTGTCGCCCCACGGTGGGCGTGCCGGGTGGATCCCGGTCGGGCGCATGCAGGAGTCTGTCTGACTCTCTCTCCCTGTTTCCAGATGCAGAAAAATGCAAAATAAATAAATAAATAAATAAAAAATAAAAAGAGTACGAATAGTAACCTCACTCAAAAGGAGGCTTTAAAACATACTGGTGCTAAAAGAAGGTGATCAGTTTTTTTGTTTGTTTGTTTGTTTGTTTTTACAGAGTCAGAGAGAGGGATAGATAGGGACAGACAGACAGAAACAGAGAGAGATGAGAAGCATCAATCATCAGGGTTTTTTTTTTTTTTTTTTTTACAGAGACAGAGAGTGAGTCAGAAAGAGGGATAGACAGAGACAGACAGGAACGAAGAGAGATGAGAAGCATCAATCATTAGTTTTTCATTGCATGTTGCAACACCTTAGTTGTTCATTGATTGCTTTCTCATATGTGCCTTGACTGCGGGCCTTCAGCAGACCGAGTAGCCCCTTGTTGGAGCCAGTGACCTTGGGTTCAAGCTGGTGGGCTTTTGCTCAAACCCGTGCTCAAGCTGGCGACCTTGGGATCTCTGCATCCCAGTCCGAGGCTCTATCCACTGCACCACCGCCTGGTCAGGCAATTATCATTTTTTTTTGTTGCGACACCTTAGTTGTTCATTGATTGCTTTCTCATATATGCCTTGACCATGGGCCTTCAGCAGACCAAGTAACCCCTTGCTCAAGTCAGCGACCTTGGGTCCAAGCTGGTGAGCTTTTGCTCAAACCAGATGAGCCCACGCTCAAGCTGGTGACCTCGGGATCTCGAATCTGGGTCCTCCGCGTCCCAGTCTGACGCTCTATCCACTGCGCCACCACCTGGACAGGTGATCAGTTTTTTAAACAATATGCAACTATTCGATCTCGTGGAAAAGAAGTGTCTGAAAAAGCCAGTGTGTTTGGGGAGATAAATTTCTGATTTGGTCACAAATGTGAACAAAGGATGGGAGGAGAAGAACATAACCAAAGTCAAATACAAAAGATACACTGTCACAGACTTATGGGGTTATTTTTAGGGAGGGTAAAGGTCATGATGCATTCAAGCTTACGGGAATATTACCTAACAGGAGAAAGGCTTTATAGTGATATGTCAGAGAAGACAAGTGGGGAAGAAGTGAGATGTCTGTCTAGGGGTGAGTAAGAAGTTAAGCGTTGGTATGAAAGATAGTTCAACACTGGAATAGGCAAGGGTTGACAAACATTTTCTGTAAAGGCCCAGAATCTTTAACTATTTTTGGCTTTGGGAGCCTTCTGGTCTCGGTGGCTAGTATTCAATCGGCCATAAAGGGTGAAGCTTGAAGGCCTACTGAAATGTGTTGGGCCAGAGTTGACCTTTGGGGCACTGTTGGCCCATCTGGAAATAAGGGATCACTTAGTCATGTTAATGATGATGGTATTCTCTACTATTAAATAAAGTATACCAACATGTTTAAAAACTTGAAGCTATGACTGAGGCACTACAGTTATCCAGCCATAACAGATGGCATTGGCTGAGTGAAGGATCGAATTTGGAGACAGATATGTAATAATTTCTAAAAGGTAGTAAATGATCACTTCTGGGAACCATAGACCAGAATGTTTGAGATCAATCACTGAAATATATCGGAACACATTATTAAATAGGCAGGTGCACAAAGAATTGATACCTCCCTAGTGTGAGCTAACAAAAATAAGTATCAAACTTAAAAAAAATGGTAGATCAAATTATTAAAACAGAGGAATGGCACCCCTAGAGGATACACTGAAAGTGCAGGAAAACGCCTATCAAAAACCTTTCAACCTAAGATAAAACCCTTTATCTTATGTTGCTCAATTCTAAATTATATGCTTTAATGACAGCTCAACATTCCAAATTGCCTTTGGCCTGAATGTCAACTCGAATACTAAAGCCATGCTCCTCAAATTTGCAAATGACCCAAGATTACCAAGGGCTTCCGATGGACTCACATTGAAAAACATGTCAGATTATGAAATGATAGGTCCAAACCAAAACCACAATGTGGAATAGGCATAAAAGCAAAAGTTCAATTAGGTTAAAACAAACCCCTTTATTAACAAGTATAGATGACAAAGTGCTTTGCATAAATGCTTTTGTGTTCTCTTTGAGATGTGTGTGTGTGTGTGTGTGTGTGTGTGTGTGTGTGTGTGTTATTTTTCCAAAAATGATGAGGAGGTTTGATTAATCACAAACTCACAATTAGCCAAGGTTTGATGTCTCTGCATAGAAATGTGTCTCCTCTTTCCAATCGTATGTGTGGAAAACCACAAAAGAAAGGAACCCTTGGCTTCATTGGTGGTTTGGAAATTTTTCTCATCGTGATGATAACTTGGGAACATTCTTGGTAACCTTTGGTTTTGTGAGATCATGTTTTAGATTTGTTTGGGTCAAATTTTTATAATTGACTGGGTTGCTTATAATGTGCCATCTGCAGTCTTAAGTGTTCAGTTGATTTAATCTTTGATCCATAATAAATATACTAGGTCATCAGTGCAGGAGGAGACATATCTTGGTATACAGATGATAGTAAGAATATCGAGAAACTTAGAATCTGGTGATGGAGAGTCTAGTAATTCACTCTGCAGCATTGCACAAATTATTTAATGTCTCTGAGGATAAAGGCTTTTAGCTTCTTTATATTTAACAGAAATCTGTGTGTAATTGGGGATGAGGTAGGGATGTTATCTTCCCTGTACTCATGACTGTATTCTTTCCTCCTGAGCCTCTCTGTCTCCAATTCCTGACACAGGTCTCCTAACTTTTGGCCTCTGAGGGACAGAGGTGCTAGAAGAATCTTTTCCCCCCTAATATTTGGTCTTTGACTATGGTTCTTGACCCAGGGCTCCTTAATCCCTAAATCCTTGTAATTTCCTGAGTGATGTAGGATGATCAGATGGGTTGTTCTCCAGAAAGACCAAGCATGATAAGAAGCTTGGAACTTTCAGTCCCCCACCCCGGCCCCGCCGGGAGGGGTGAGGAGCTAGAGACTGAGTTCATGATTCATTATGACTACATGAGGAAGCCTTCAAAAAAATTCCTAAAATTCAGGATTCTGAGAGCTTGCAGGTTGGCGAACATGTCCATAAGCCAAGAGGGTGACATATTTCAACTCCACAGGGACAGCAGCTCCTTCTCTTGGGACCCTTCTTGACCTTGCCCCATGCACCTCTTCATCTGGCTACTCATCTTTATCTTTTATAATATCCTTTATTATACAATAAGCTAGTAAATGGAAGTAAAGGTTTCCCTGAGTTTTGTGAACTGTTGTAGCAAATGAGTGAACCTGAGGAGGGGTCATTCAGGGGACATCTCCTGATTGACGAATGGTCTATTGGAAGCAACTGACATCTGAAGTGGGGGCGATCTTTTGGGGCTAAGCCCTTACATTGTGGGATCTGATGTTAATTTCAGGTAGCTAATATCAGAATTGCATTGAATTATAGGACATGCAACTGGTGTTGGAGAATGGGTTGGTGCGGTGAATAAACACACATTTTGACATCAGAAATGGTGTGAATAAAGAAAATAACAACTGTTTTTCATTTTAGCCTCTGAAGTCTTCTCGACACAGATAATGACTCAGAATCAGGTAGATTAGCCATAGAATTTGAAGAATATTGTCATGCCTGGTGAGGTGGCTAGTAGAGTTCTTTCCCACCTGAATCTGTATATGATTTTCAAAGTTGGGTGTTTCAATATTTTATTGCTATTTTGTTTTATGATATATTCCCAACTGTGTCACTCTATATCAAATATTATATAGTCAATCCCTACAATTTATCAATGTTTTAACATTAATATTGCTCCAAAAATACTTCTGGATTTTCCAGGATAATCTTTGGGAGTTTTGTGAAAAATTAGACCCTCTGAGTCTCTTCTTGTAGCTGTCATTCTACAAAGCTGAAGACTGATATCTAGAAAGATGTTGTAATCAATGTTATATGAAAATCTATAAGGCAGAATTCTTTCTCCCCAAAAGAGGTCAAGGTCAATCAATATATCTAAGGGATGATGGTAATTCTGTTATGTTAGAATGATAAATTGGAGCATTAATTTCCCACTCTAAATTCAGACTAACCTTCTGTCCAATGCTCAAAATCTCTGCAATTCAATATGGCAGTCATTCATTAATTTCAGGTCAATAGAGGTGGGTTTCTAATTTGGACCCATGCCAAATGACACTTAATGATGCCTGCCACCCCTGCCATTGTCCATCCACATCCTTTCTCAGCACTTCCAAGCTTCATGAATTTTTACCTTGTGCCTTTATGTCCCTCTTCTTCCTGTCCCCACCGTCTTCATGTTCCCTTTGCTTCCCAGTCACCTAGACTGCTTTGTAGTGTGTATCACTGTGGTGCCCTCACACAGTAAAGACGTGTGCTGTGGCTGTCCGCCTAGATGTGCAAAGATGTCTGTGTGTATAATATATGAGAGACATTTAGCAGTAGTTTGAAGTCACATAGTAGCTTTGCTTCGGGGTCCCTGGACTAATTCCAAAGGGGGGTTCCATCCTCCATCTCTCAGGTACTGGGGACCCTTCTGTCCTTCTGGTGTATGCCTTGTCATTGTGAGTGCCTGTGACATGGTGTTGGAGGGCAGGGCCGACGTCTTTCTTTCTTTCTTTCTTTCTTTCTTTCTTTCTTTCTTTCTTTCTTTCTTTCTTTCTTTCTTTTTGTGACAGAGAGAGTCAGAGAGAGGGACAGATAAGGACAGACAGGAAGGGAGAGAGATGAGAAATATCAATTATTTGTGGTGGCACCTTAGTTATTCATTGATTGCTTTCTCATATGTGCCTTGACTGGGGGGGCTACAGCAGACCAAGTGACCCCTTGCTCGAGCCAGCGACCTTGGGTTCAAGCTGGCAACCTTGGGATCTCGAACCTGGGTCCTCTGCGTCCCAGTCCACTCTCTATCCATAGCCACCACCTGGTCAGGCATGGCCGATGTTATTTTTAAATTACATCTATGTGAGGATTTCCCAAATCAAATGTCATCAACATCATTTACAGATAATGAAACCAATGCTCTAGGTCTAAGGAGGTGCCTAAGTGATCCAAGGAGCTCATGTAATCTCACAAGTGCATCCCTGCTCTTAGAGAAAATGGTGTGTTCAGTTAGGGAGCTAATGTAGATCAAGTTATTCTTCTGAAGTTTCTACCCATCAGGTAGGGAGTCCAACACCTCCCTGGTCACTCCCCAGATATCATCTTAGTCCTCTAGTTTCAAAATTCAGCCAGGTTTCAATCTGGGGGAATAGCTATATCACACACTCCCCAGATATCATCTTAATCCTCTAGTTTCAAAATTCAGCCAGGTTTCAATCTGGGGTATAGCTGTATCACACAAGTCCCCCTCTGCTAATCAGACTATTCGTATATTATGCTTACTGACTGCTTAGGATGTCTTCCTAGGGAAGAAGCTATTCATTGGAAGAAGTCTGCATGATACCAAAAGTCATCTTTTACAATTTAAGCATGCAGTGGAAAGATTTACAATGTATTTTCTTTTTTACCCCTTCCAGCTGCCTGGAGCTAACATTCATCTTCTGTTTCCTTTAATAGGATCTGACTTGTGACATCATGCTCTGAAAGGCTGCAGTGTAATGGGTGTGTTTTCTCTCGCACACACACACACTATGCAGAAACCCTAGGATTTCACATTTCTTTTCTTTGGTGAGTCTGTAGAAGCCACCGGCTTTGGGGTCTCTTTATTCCTAGCAACTCTGACAGTGCCAGGGTCGCCTTCTGACAGGTGTAAAGGTATCATATATAAACCTGCTCTTATAATGTACACTTAGGGCTTGGATTGTACAAGAGTGGCTTGTCCTGCTAGTTGAGTGCCACATGGAGATGCCAATAACATTTGTCTTCATTAAGTTTCCAAATCAACTGGCTAGAAATGTGGGCAAGTACTGCATATTCATGTTTAAGGGTGGTATCCTTGAATCTGAATTTTCTGGACTTGTGACTTCAGTGTATTTGAAGTGCCTTGCCTAAAATGTTGGATCAGAGAATGACATGATGCTATGCTCTGCAGAGAATTGTCGAATTCTCCAAAGAGAATGACCAAAGCACTGATCATTTGCAAGGCGGAGGGCAAGATGGCTGTTGGGAAGCCTTAATATCCTAAATCAGGAATGTTTTCTGTTTGGTGAGTAGGATGCTTGCTACTTAGTAGAGAGATGGGATCTTGATCTCCCCTGGCTCCAAAGAAGTCAGACTGACTTCTGCAGTGAACTTTCAGCATCACTTCTAATGCCTACACTTGCTCTGTGACGTTGGCATGTCACTCCCCCCCCCTTTTTTTGCTAAGAAAAGAGATGTCACTGTCATAATGGAGTTTCAACATCTTCATAATGTAGGGTATCTACTAGATTGCTTAGGACTTCTTAGCTCCAAGAAGCAAAAAGCATCCCAAACTTACCTTAGAAAACAAATATTGCTGATAAGTCTGAGGGGCATGCTGGTTTGGGGCATGTGAGCTAGATTTAGGACTCACACGACCTCAGTAGAACTTTCTCTTCAACTCTTCTTGTTGCTAACTCCCGTGGGATTGACGCTATGGCTAGGGTCCATGAGGTGCTCCATGCTTCCTGCCACGTCGTGCCAGGGGCTCCCCCAATGATGGAAAGTTGACCGCAGCACAACCTTATGGGTTAAAGTCCAGCCAGAAGCAGAAAGTCTCCATTCTACTCATTCCTATGGAATTTCTGAGATCTCATTGAATTAGTTCCTGAACCTATTATGTGGTATGCTCAATCCAGGTAGACTGAATATAGCAGAAACTGGATTCCAAACAAAAATCCATTCTTTTGCTGAAGAATGAGAGGCCAACCCTATATGTTTAGTGCTGAGCTGAATTGTGCTCCTGCTCCCAAAATTTGTATATTGAAGTCTTAACCCCAGGACCTCAGAATGTGGCCTTGTTAGAGACATGGATTAAGTTAAAGGGACATGATTAGGGTGGGCCCTCATCTAATCCGACTGATATCCTTTATAAGAGGAGAAAATTTGGACACAAAGGGAGAAATAACTAACCAAGTGGTTAAGCCATTGTTAGAATGGTTGTCTTTTCAGGAACTTAAATAATATCCCAAACAGTGCAACCACCATCTCTTTAAGCATCTTGCCCTTCATAGTAAGATTATGTCATCCTCTATAATATATAATATTTCCCAAAGATAATATGATCTCAAAAATACTACTAGTTTGACTTCTTTGAGGTGGCTGCAATTAACACAGAAAAAGGCTGAATCTCAAAGTTTCAAGAAAAATGGTGGAAAATCAGTTTCCCCATTCTTGTATCTGGTTTCCGTTCACTGGAGCTCACATCACGCGGATATACCAGAGAGTGGGTGAGAACTTGAAAGCTAGACACCACAATCAGACTTCTCTGTTTCTTCCGTCTTTGATTTTTGTGAAGGATCGTTTTTGTTTTGGGGCTTGTTAGTTTTCGGCAGTATGAAGACAATGTTTTCAGCTGACACGATAAAAAAAAATACACCATTTAAAAAATAAATAATGCATTGAGTTTTCGAGACTTCTTTCATGGCGCATAAAAATATCCCCTTCCAATTATTTTAGCAGCTCTGTGAGCGGCTGACTACTTGCTTCTAGGACTTGTCTATTCTCCCCCCTCTCAGAAATTTGTCTGGGATGTGAAATTTATTTGTGGTGGACATAAACACTGCTCTTGCGTCCTATTAGACGTAGGCTATCATTATAGCACGTGTCAGTCACAAGACAAATAAACTCCAAGGCTCTCTGTATGTGCACACCAGCTTAATAAATTCTAGACAACAGATGTGGCTGTCAGTGACTCCTTCTGCCACTTTCCCCAGTTCAGTAAAGAGGGTCAGATGGTTCTGTTCCCCTTGGTAATCTTGAATCTTGGCATGAAGGCACTGACTTTGCTGATCTTTCTCTGGAACCTTCCTTATACCCAAAGATACTATGGCAAGCTAAGTGCCTAATGAGATGGCCTTGCACAGATCCGGCCATTTGGAATCCTGGAGCCCCTAATAGTTGAAAAGCAACTCGAAGTACCTCTCAGCATTTTGCATGGAGAGACTGTCAAGTTCCATTTCTCCTCCGCGTTTGATGTCTTATATGCTCAGTCTGTGGAAGCACAGGGTGAGGAGAAAGGTCGCCTGGATCTCGGCTCTGCCTTAGGAAGAGCCAGAGCTAATCTATCAGAAAGACGAGAGAAGCAGCCATGCTCTGTAGTTTTCCAGCTCGACCAAGAGCAACCAAGGCATCCTATTTTTGGTGTCAACAAAAAGGTTAAGGGATTTTAAAAATAAAGTGTCCTAAATTATATATTCTACAGAATAAAGCAGTTTTGTTCCTTCTCTGTAGAATAGAACACGCTTGTTCTTTGAGAATTGGTATTAGTGGTTTATGCAATTCACAGGTGTCACGGAAAGGAGTCTGTGACGTGTGGAGAGTCTGTTTAACCCACATAGTTCTTGCTTTTACGTCTCCCTTTGTCATGGGAGACCTTCTGAGAACAAGAATCTGTTGGCACTGCTCTCTTAACTCTCCAACACTCAACAGCCTAGGGGCACAAAGCAGTCCTCAGGGTTCCTGGGACCCAGCCAGCCAGACTTGGAGCCATGGACCATGATACCATGCCATCTCAGTTTGAAATCGGAGGTTGTCATCTGATCTAAAAGTAAATATGTGTAAGATGGCCATAGGTAGGATGCTCAAATCACGAACGGTCAAAATCAGGGCAGTATTGTCAGGAGGGAACAGGGCTCTGTTACTCCTAGGGACTGGGACGAGGGTGGCCAACCTGGGCACTGGCACAGAATGCCAGCAGCACATGCCGCCTGGGTGCCCTTCTCAGTGCCACCCCACGAAACATTTCATTGAGAGAAATAGGCTGTAATAACAAACACTTCTTTTACATACAGGGAAACTGAGGCAGACAGCAGCTAAATAACCTCCTAAATCCCCATAAACTTGCAAGTGGCCAAGTCGGGTGAGGGGCAGGCGTTAGGGAGAGACGGGCTAGAGACCTGGGGCTGGAAAGGCTGTTTTGTGTTGGGGAGTTAGTGACCAGGCCCATCAGCTTCCTGTTCTCAGAGGTTCCGCAGGGCAGAGAGGGACATAAAATAAAGAGGGGAGGGTAGTAAATAAAAGTTGGGGTACCTGGCAAGAAGGCATTTCCCATGTGGTTGGAAGAGTAGTGTCAGCAATGGCCAGTCATTGGAAGATGACCCAGTCACCCAGGCAGACTGACCGGCTCCAATGGGAGGGGGCTCTGTGCCCACCAGAGCCTCTCAGGGATTCTGCGTGGCAACGGTCCCAGCGCCCATGAACTCTGCACACCTGCCGAGAGCAGCTGCCTGCCTCTGTTCCCTCAGGGCACCTGATGTCATTGGCCACCTGGGGAGTTGAATACAAAGGGCAGGGAGAGACTAGAAAGTCCAGTCCAAGTTGGTAGGCGGCCCTTTAAGAAGCAAAGAACTTACATGCCAGGCTTGACTTGGGATCTGCACACAGATCTCTGAACCCACCTCCAGAATCTTAAAAGCTTATCCAGAGGCCTTAATAGGGTTTGGTCACATGTGCGGCTCTGGCATTCCTAACTCAGGCTGTGTTTTTGGAAATGGGTCCAGCTGTGGGAACTAACTGGTGAAATGTACATTCCAAGCACTGCTGGGGGAGGGGGTGGGGGTGGGGGTGGAGGAGCCTCTGATGAGCCACGGGAGGCCACGTGCTCTCCTCCCACACCTGAGCATGTGCTTTCTCCTGAGACTCCAAAGAGCCTGGTGCGTGCAGTAAGCCGCTTGGAAGGCCTTGGGGTGCTGCCCTGGCCGCTTGGCGGTGCTGGGGATTGAGATTTGCTGACACAGAGCGGGGCTGGCAGGGAGTGAGCACCCGCTAACAGGTGAGCACGTGCGCATCTCCGAGTGGATGGCTCTGCCTGTCATCCACCTGAGGCGGCCCCACCCTGGGGGATATAGCTCAGTTGATTAGAGCGTCCTCCTGTTGCAAGGAGGTTGTAGGTTCAATCCCCCATCAGGGCACATACAAGATTCAACCAAAGTGTGCATAAATAAGTGAAACAGCAAAATCAATGTTTCTATTTCCTCCTCCCCTTTCTTCTCTCTGAAAAAAAAAAATCAATAAATTTTTAAAAAGCAGCAGCCCCATACAACACAGCCTTTTTTTCTGGGCAGTGGCTTGCCAGTGTTCAAGCTAACGGTTCTCCCCTAGGTTCCATTTATTTCTGTCTTAGGGCAGGTGTTACATGCTGATGGGTTTGCTTGAAAACAGGGTTCCTGCAGGTCTTGGAGTCTGTATATCCCAGACATCAAGGACTCCTGCAACAAGTTGTATTTTCCTGTGGACCCCGAGAGTTCTTTAAGACTTCCTTAGGGGGGCGGGCTCTGAAGACTGGCTGTTTCATTTTTACAAGTTGTGTAAGGTGGCTTGAAAGCACCAACGGAAGCAGGTATCCTCATGTGTGTTGTAAACCCCTCCCCACTGGAGGAGCTCTAGGATATTCGTGTCTGCTGCCAAATTAACTCCTTAGTTCAGATGGCAGACTTGGTGGCCAGCAGGGAGTAGTGTGTGTGTGTGTGAGTGGGGGGGAGCTGGCTCACACTCCTCCTTGGCCTCCAGCACTTCCACTTCCTCGCTCTTTGACTTGGCAAGTAGCTTGCATTCTTTGTGATGCACTTTCTCTGTGAAATGGGCACAAGAACAGCACCGGATTCATGTAGCTATATAAGAAGTGAATGAACTGAAAAAGGGAAAAGCACTTTGAACAGTGTGGCACTTAGAAAGCACACGGTCGATGTCAGTTTGTACTTGTTAATGTTGCTGCTGCTGGGCAGAGCTCAGAGTGCACCTCTCCTGTCATCTCCTTCCTCTCTATGAACTCCTGATCAACGCAACAATACTTTGGAAAGTTTGAAGCTCCGCCCTAGCCATGTACATAGCATCATACATATATTATTGACTACTATGCAAGGATAGCCAGTAACAAAGGCATGTATTACATCATGTTGGGATGCTACATGTCATTTTGGGCACATTCCCTATTGTTTCTTATCTGATTCTAACATATGTACTATCTTCTGTAACTTTCTCTGATTTTGAATTTTACTTTTATATAGAATCCATGTTATATATATGACAGGTAAGATATCTTTCATAAATGTACTTTATAAATGCACATTTATATATTTAGAAATGAACATCTATAATATATAGTTTTATAATATATGCACTTATAAATGTATTTAGGGGCATGTATTTTGTATGTTATATAAAATATTGTTTTTATATCATATTTATATTATAAAATGTCTCAAAGTAGAGATAATAGTATAATCAGCACCTATGCATCTACTTTTAAAATTATAAATTTTGAAGAATTCAAATACCACAGATATAATCACCCCTTCTTTATTCCTTTCCTAGTGACTCCTTCTCCCCACCTCTAGTTAATCCTCTTCTGAAGCTGCTGTGTATCTTATATATCTATTATTTTAATATTTTAGCACAACTGTCTAGCAGGCTAATATTTAAAATACAATATAGCGTTCTTGTTGCTAAAAGTCAATGTGAATATTATTTTTCTAAATGTATTTTTGCAACTTTCTCTATTCATTCAACGCCTTTTTGAGATTTCTTCATGCTGATAAGTGATACCTATTTCATGAACTCGAATGCTGTTCGGTAATACTGTTGTAAGAATGTATCATGGTGAATTTCTCCATCTCTCCGCTGATATATGTAAAAGTTGTTTATAGCCGTTCATTCTGACCAGGAACGGGGCAGTGCCCATGGTGGTGCCAGCTGTGTCCTTGTGTGTGAAGGCTTTTCCAGGGCATGCATGTGATGGTGGGATTTCCAGGCTGCAATTCCTTGTCTTACTTTCATATACGTTTTACATATTAAAACTCAACCATTCATTAAATAGTCAAATTTTCAGCTTTGAAACAAACATATTCCTACCTCCCTCTCTCACTTTGAGCAAGTCAGTTGAAGACTGAAGTTTGCAAAGAAGATTGAAAAACGCTTAGCATTTGGATCTACGTATCTGCATGGCCCAGGACAGGGGTCCCCAAACTTTTCACACAGGGGGCCAGTTCACTGTCCCTCAGACCATTGGAGGGCTGGACTATAAAAAATACTATGAACAAATCCCTATGCACATATCTTATTTTAAAGTAAAAAAAACAAAACGGGAACCAATACAATATTTAAAATAAAGAACAAGTAAATTTAAATCAACAAACTGACCAGTATTTCAATGGGAACTATGGGCCTGCTTTTGGCTAATGAGATGATCAATGTCCGGTTCCATATTTGTCACTGCTAGCTGTAACAAGTGATATGACGTGCTTCTGGAGCCGGCACGTGTGCGTCCCGCATCACCGGAAGTAGTACTGTACGTGAGTGATGCCGCCACATCTCACTGACCACCAATGAAAGAGATGCCCCTTCTGGAAGTGCGGCAGGAGCCAGATAAATGGCCTCAGGGGGCCGCATTTGATCTACGGGCCGGGCCGTAGTTTGGGGACCCCTGGCCCAGGATTTACTTGATGCTACAGAGCATTGGGGCAAAAAGACAAATAAACGGGGTGGTGGGGGTCATAGGAGACTGGAGCCCCCATTTCTAATCACCAGTGAATCTGGTGTGCTCTGCAAAGCCATTGCATTGCATATAAATACTAACCCTTTTACTTTAAATGTCTAGATTAGATTTTTATTTTGATAATACATAATTACATTTGCAAAGTGTACAGGGGAAGAAGAGAAAGACGCTTGAATCCCCTCCACTCAGTTTTATTCTACAACAACTGCTCCATATGACTATTTGGTATATGTAATCTTTCAGATTATGTCCAAAGCATTTACATATGTGTATGTAAATGTATTTACATATGTATATGTATACATACATTTACCTATATATGTGTGAGTGCGTGCAATAGTGTGCTTTCTAAAATAGCGTTTTAGTATATTTTCAACTCTGCAGTTTAATAATTTAAATCTGTTTCACTTTGAGTTTATATGTTAAAATAAAAATGTAACAAATATATAGCGATTACATTTATACCATTAAATATTACATCACTGTTTTGCATATCGAGGCATTTGACTACGGTGTTAATTGAACACGGAAACAAAGCTCTGACTCTGTGTCAAAATTTCCTAATTAGTTCCAGGGTACAAATGATCCCCAGGTGCAGACGGAGTAGGGAGAAGCCAAGGACGGCCAACGCCGCGCCCCAGGTCCTGTCTGGCTGTATTTGGGCACACTCCAGTGAAATTTAACATGCAAGTGTCTAAGAATTACAGGCAGGCACTATTTTATACTCAGCTATTTGCAGAATTGATGTAGCCTTTTCCAGGGAGCCACTGTCCCATAGATCTGTGGAGTCCATATGACTTTCCCACTAACATCCCAGACAGGGCAGGCACATCCCAGTGGAAGCATTTCAGAGTTAAGGATTCTCGTACGAGTAATACCATTGGTGGGGTTGCCAGTTGGTCTGTTGTTAGCATATTTTCAAGGAGATTTGACTGGATCATTTTACTGTTTTTTTCTGAGACATCCACAATCACGGGGAGACAAGATTGCAGGCATGCTACGTTGCAAACGCTTTCTGTCCCATGCGCCCTTTGTTGCGATTAAAAATATATAACTGAAATATTCAGGGTCCATGGCCAAAGCCAGTTTAAAAAAACTCGCCCTATTAGATTCAGTAGCAGCAACCAGAAAACTAACAGTGATTGTCTTTAGTGCCTACTTCCATTTTCTTCATGTCTGAGATTAAATTTCTGTTCCTCTTTTTGTTTCCAGGCAAGATTTAGTCCTACTTTCCAGCTCCCATTCCTCACGGAGCTTGTCACCAACCCTAAATTCTGACCTTCAGTGAATCTTCTAAGTGGCACCTTGGGCGCACTCTGTTGAATCAGATGAGACACCAGGCCTACTAATATATATTTTTTAAAGTTGTCCCTTAGCAAGGGTCACAGCATCGTGTGTTCCTGGATGTAACTTGGCGATTTGTTTATTTCTATGCATAAACATAAACTGCTTCTGAATGGAAATAGAACTTAGCTGTTTCCTATTTGTGTCCAAATAGAAATGGGAGTGAGGAATGAGATACATTAAGAAATTGGGTCATTTGTTTTTCCAGAAATGGAATCATTCCCCTGCTTCTGTTGGTCCATTTCTGCCTCTGTATAATTTCCCACCTTTCACGAGGCACCTGTGATTAAACAATTGTAGGCAGATGAATGCTGAACGGTGGGAACAACAAGGAGATGGTATTAATATTTATGTAGCTTATAAACAATGGCGCTTTCACATTGAGAAATCATAGTCTATTGTGCCAAACCCAAGACATGAATTCTGTTTTGAAACAATACGGGAAGAAAAAGCAAATAGTTAATTTTAATTCAAAAGAGATAAAGCCAGTGTGCATTCAGGATAAGTCTCTGACATGATCATCACTGGTTTGGTTTAGAAAATATCTTCTCACGTAGGAAACATTTCATGTTAATTACAGACTGTACCAGAGATTAAAAGCAGCACAATGTCACTGTGTAACTGCCACTCGACCTCACACCTGGTTTTCAGAATAACAACTAAAATTGAGCGTTAACCACAGGACACATCCCACCGGGAAGTGCGAGAGAGCTGTTCTGTTATACAGCTCAACAGCGTTGGGGGGTTCCGTCTCTGTAGTGATATCTCTTCTCTGCTCTGGGACTTCCTGTCCTAAAGACTGTTTTGTGGTCCCCAGGACGACCTGAACCAAGTGTCAGTGTTGGTCTTTTATACAGCCGAGTGGTCTCAAACCTTACCTCATGCGTTCCGTTTGTGTACCTAATCAGACAGCATTTGCTTAGGAGGAGAACGGCGGCTCATCAGCTCTGTTAATGGCAAAAGGCATTTTCAAAGGGAGATGCAAGGAAGTCTGGTTTCTCACACGTCAGTCCCCTAAGATTTCTTGATCTTGAAAGACCCAAATTGGTAGGAATCTAGGAGTTCAGGGGGTAGGAAATAGGAACTAAAAAAAACAAAAAACAAAAAAAACCACCTATGGTCCTACATGTTTAGATTGAGAAAAGACCCAATTGTAACTCTTAAATAAATCAGTTATGACAGAGGTAAGTAGGTAAAGATGGATTAGCAGTGGGAAGGGGCTACTTTTATCACCGGGATTTAACAATGGTGGGGACCTCCCAACAGGACAGATATGGTGATGGCTCCCATGTATGACCCTGACGCTGTGCTTAAGCAATGTCCAGAGCATCAGCTCATGTCCTCTTTGCAGCAGCCTGTGAAAGGGGCATCGTGCTCACTGTATGGCCAGTACACTGAGGCTCAGAGCAGTGATGTAACTTACCGAGGTCCGCACAGTTCCTAAGGAGCAGCATTATCAGTATCTCATTGTCTGGTTCCAGAGAGCTCCAATCCAACCCCCTGATTGGCTGTGGCCACCTTACATTTTATTGACACATTAGCTGCTAAAGAAGCAAATAGTCAGGGGTCTGAGTCATTTAATGACTGAAAGAACTACATATGACTCCTCGAGAAGTTTATATATACAGTGTGTCCATAAAGTCATGGTGCACTTTTGACCGGTCACAGGAAAGCAACAAAAGATGATAGAAATGTGAAATCTGCACCAAATAAAAGGAAAACTCTCCCAATTTTATACCTATTCAGTGCAGTTTGATGTGGGCTCATGCACAGATTTTTTAGGGCTCCTTAGGTAGCTACCCTGTATAGCCTCTACAGACTCGTCACTGACTGATAGCCTACCAGAACGGGGTTTCTCCACCAAACTGCCGGTTTCCTTCAACTGCTTATCCCACCGAGTAATGTTATTCCTATGTGGTGGCGCTTCGTTATAAACGTGCCGACATTCACATTGCACTTTGGTCACAGATTCGAATTTAGCGAGCCACAGAACACACTGAACTTTCCTCTGTACCGTCCACATCTCAACTGGCATGGCCGTGGGCTGCTCCGCTGTATACACGATGTTACATCATCATCTGCGCATGTGCACATGCTGCCACATCATCCTACAGAAACTGGGAGGGTTTTCCTTTTATTTGGTGCAGATTTCACACTTCTATCGTCTTTTGTTGCTTTCCTGTGACGAGTCAAAAGTGCACCATGACTTTACGGACACACTGCATATATATTTTAGGGAAAGCATATATCTTTCCTGAGATAACCCCTGGTAACCATAGGAATCAGATATTTACATGGTCTCATAGGATGCTGGATTATAGGACACTCGTGGCTAACTTGGATCCTGATTTCAGATTTTTGACTTACCCCTGTAAGCATTATAACTCTTACATAGTCTACTAGACCCGATATCTCCTAGTCCTCATGTGTGACTCTAAAGCCAGAGACCTCGGCCGCAGTGGACCAGTGCAAGCAAACCACAAGCATTTGTTGAGTTTATGAAATAAGAGTCAGTAGGATATCGGACCCCTCTAGGTACCAAAGTAAATTGTAGGGTGTGTGATTTTGGTGTGTGTCATCTTTGTTGAGTGAATTGATAGCATGGGAGTGTTTGCATTTTGTTCATGATGAGTGAGCAATTGGCTTTGGTGCAGTTTTTGTTATAATAATTGTGGTTCTTGTTTTCAGTAATTTTTGGTTCCAAGTAACAGAAACTTGGTGAAACTTAAGTTTTAGGGGAAATAAGTGTGTGTGTATTTGACTATGTTAGAAGGATCAGCGTGTCTTAAGTACTCGGGCAGGATATATCCAGAGGTTTGAGGACCTGAAACTGGAAATCTGAAGTTTAGAATTTAAAAACTAAAGTAATTCTTTTTATCTCTCATGAGTCATCTCTGCAGAGGTCACTTGCTCTTCCCTGTCTCCGTAGCTGACTCTCGTGTTTCTCCAGGCACGTGGCAGAAACCGGCCGCTCTGAACCTCCTGCACATCACTTTTCAAGTTCAGAACCAGGTGAGTCTTACACCCAGTTCCAGAATCACTGGAGTAGAGAATCTGAGGGCCCCAACTTGGGTCTTTGGTGACCCTGAGACAGTGAGGTCGATGGGCTTCTGCTCTGTCATCAGGGCCTGTTGGAAATAAACCCATAGCAGGCTAGGAAAGGTCCCCCACACCGGGGAGTAAGCAAGGGGGACCGTGACTAGTGCAGGAGATAGGGCCGCCTCTAGTCCACCTGTCTGGACATGACTTTGCATGAATTTGGTTTCTTTAGGTCATCACATGCACTCTCAAGACTCGCCTTCTTCATGATTCCTAATCCTTGATTGAATATTGCTGGTTAGAATTTTCCTTCGTATTAGAATTGGGGGAATTTAATATGTGGAATACAAGTATTATAATTACAGGTGTAGATTTTGCAATTCAGAGTGCTTGGATTTGCATACCAACACCAAAACAGCTGGAGACCTCCAGAGAGTGACTTCACTGCTCCGTGCTCCGTGCCTATCTAGCCCTTTCCATAGAACAAGAATGATGTTAGTAACGACCTTAGGGAAGTCTTGTAGGTAGTAATTGTTTGAATACATGAATGCTTTTAGAATAGTTCCTGCCGTGTAGGGTTCTCAATAGAGTTGTTTGGCAAGGGATTTTGTAAATTATGAGATTTTGTAATTATGAGATTAAATATGCTTAGGGATTTTTTGCATATTAATTGAAATAAAAACCAGGGAATTAAAGACAACATGTGTGAGACAGTGGAGAGGAAAGCGAGCAGGATGGGAAAACGGAGGCTGCAGAGAAATCACAGTCTTGTGGTGACAAGAGAGAGGTTCAGGCCCTGGCCGATGGGCTCAGTGCTCGAGTGCTGGATAACATGTGGATGTCCGGTATTTGATTCCCAGTCAGGGCACACAGGAGAAATGCCCATCTGCTTCTCCACCCCTCCCCCTCTTCTCTCTCTCTCTTCTCCTCCCTTCCTGCAGCCATGACTTGATTGGAGTGAGTTGGTCCCGGGCACTGAGGATGGCTCCATGGCCTCCGCCTCAGGTGCTAAAAAATGGCTCCAGTTGCAATGGAGCAAGGGCCCCAGATGGGCAGAGCATCACTCCCTAGTGGGCTTGCCGGCTGGATCCCAGTCAGGGAGTATGTGGGGTCTGTCTCTGCCTCTCCTCCTCTCACTGAATAAAAAAAAAAAGAGAGAGAGAGATTCAGCTGAGTGGAACCAAGGTCCAGATAAGCTCAGACTGTGTAGCCCACCCCCATTTGCGCAGGTTATGGGATGCCCTCCCCCTCCTTTCATGTCGATACGATCATGAGAAATACCACATGCAAATTAAGTAAACTGTACTTTGGTAGAACAGTGGGTATTCTGGCTAACACTACATTAGAGGAAGGTTGGGGGAAGTCTGGAAGAAGTTTGGATGGAAGACAGAAGATGAAAGCAAGAGGGAATGAGTTGAAGGCTATGGCTAGGTAATTCAGTGGACAGAGCATTGTCCCGGCACACCAAGGTCACAGGTTCAGTGCCCATGCAGGGCACGTACGAGAAGCAATCAATGAGTGCACAACTAAATGGAACAACTAAGTGGAAGAATATGTTGATACTTCTCTTTCTCTCCCTTCCTTTCTTTCTCTCTTTTTTGTCTTTTTCCCCTCTCTCTCCCTGTATCTCTCTTTCCCCCCCTCCCTATCAGTAGAAAAATTAAAAAAATAAAGAGGGACTGGGTTTAGATTCAAATATAAGGGTTTGTTTGGACTGGGGCTCCATCTGTTCCATATGGGGGCTTCACCACGTGGAGGAACTCTTAGTATGAAGATGGTGGGTCTCTGTATCTTAGCGGCTTTTTCAGTTGCCCTGAGTCTCTTACACTGTGGCCAAGTCTCCCTTAATTTATCATCTTCCCAGCTCTTGGCTGCTCCCAGGAAGGATCAAGCTTTGTTAGGGAATACTAATCCAAGTATAGTAATTATAAAAACAGTAGATCATTTTACATTTAAAAAAATGCAGGCCAAACATGTTGGGCATTTTGATACAAAGAGGTGGCCAATGTTCTTGATCTGTCTAGCAGTTTCCCTGATAAGATGAGATACTATCTGTTGCGGCTGGTACGGGGCAGGTGTTTCTAAGGTGTTGGTCCTCCCATTCTCCCTGTCAACCACACTCAGCCCACTTACACCACATGTAATTATGAGAGCAAAGTGAAGTATTTGAAATATGAGCATCTCTGTTCTGAATCTGAGCAACCCATCCCACGTTTCTCCAAGGTTTGACTTCTTTTATTTGTTAAGAGAATAATTGGGAGAGAACTGATTTTTGATCCTTGCTAGAAGCAAATGGTTTATTAATCACATGTTTCGAACCATTCCCCAGTCTATTCCTTTCACATTGTAGTTGTCCTCCTGATATTGAAACCCTCAGCAAGTTCAAAGGACTCACTAGAAAATAACTTGGGGGTAATTTTTGTTTTTAAACAAGTAGTAAAAAAGTTTTTAACTAGTAGCAGAAATAAACTTTGGATTATTTTAGAGTCAAATAATGGGCAAAATTGCCTGCAGGTGTCCTTTTTCTTAGTAGAATTTAATTTAGATACCAAGTTTTATTTCTTTTTAATCTGATAAAAGCAAACACATGAATGCCTAAAAATGTTTTTTTGTTGTCTTGTTTTCATTTGGCTTTAATTATTTTTGAGAAGATAAGCTTTGATAGACTATGTTTAGTTTTGTGTTTGGGAAAGCTTTGCTTAAAAGGCAGCTAAACAATTGTTAATTTTTGAATTAACGTCATTATATGCGGTTATATAGATAAAATGTTTACTGTGTAATGTTTCAGTGGTGTTTACTAAAAGTCAGTCTTTCTGAAAGAGAGAAATTATGGACATAGCATGTACCATCATCCATCCTTCCAGAAGTTTTTAAGAATACCATGTTCACAATCAGGCATTGTGTCATCTTCATGTTTGTATCGCTAATACCTAGCACATTGCTTTGTATGTAAGAAGTCCTCAACAAATCTGTATGGTGTTGAATTGAATGGAATTGGAACTTAGATCTTCCAATACTGTATACTGAAACTTGAAACTTCAGTTTAGACATGCCGATATAATGACAAATTACAGGAGCTCTATTTAGTCTAGAAAGACAGTACTATTTGAAATGTTTGTTTTGTTACAGCTTTGGAGACTTATTCTATAGGATTATTGATGAAAAGTTCAGAACATCCTTTAGGTTTTCTCACTGTTTTTACTGGGTGTGCTTTGTGACAGAGAATGATCTCACACTGGGTGTGCAAAAGAGAAACGATGTTGCCTCACGTGAAAATGGCTCCCAACCTCAGACCAAACATCTCTTTTCGCTATTTTCATGAGGTAAACTTGGGTGGGGGCTACTGTGTGCCGGACATCACCGTACTTAGTTATAACGCTGAGAGCTTGTTGTGCATGATCCCACGTGCGCATGCCTAAGCCCCCTTCAGTGTTCCCTGGGCGGAACGTGCTCTCGGCCACGCCCGCATCGCATCTCTTGCACCTTTTGGTGTATTCCAGCAGTCCCTGTGCTGAACCACCTCCAGTCCCCACACCCAGCTGCAGAAAGTCTTACTGCCCGCGTGGGTACACAGCAGGCCAGATGTGACTGGGATTTCCCAGTCCTGGAGAGCAGCCTTTGACCACTGACTCTCATGAGTTAGTATATGAACATCCCAGCTCCCTTGGCCCTTTCGTCAGGTAATTCTGATGCATTTGTGTAAGCACCAACTTCTGGTGGGAGCCTAAGCTCCCAGTTCCCACTGTAGTGGCTGGTTTCAGAGCACACCCTCTCCTGGCCCCTCCTCTCCCTCCCCTCCCCTTCATATGGCATAATTCCGTGTCCCCCCCTGCCCCCTCCCAGCCCAGTGCTCCAGACTGTTTCCCTTCAAACTGCACTCAAAGCTGCATACCAAGGTCTGCTAATTTTGCTCTTGAGGACATTTGAAGCTCAGAGAATTTTGTGAAGATGCATGTGGTCACATAGCCAGAGAACGGTGAGACCAGGAACCAAACACTTATCTGTCTGACCCCCAGAGGCAAAAACTGGGAATGAATGGGAAATCAGTGGGAATTCTGCAGTAGCCATATAATTCAGCTACATCGTATGTGGAGAGAGAGCTGATCCTTTGAATGTGTGTCCCCTGTTTGCCACATTAAACGTATTCTCAGATAGTCACTGTGTTTTTTCTCTGGCCTACCTGGACTGTTTGGAGGCAGGAGACAGATTCCAAGCACAAGATTTTCAAGCACAAGATTTTGTTCTTCTTTCATCTATAATTCTTTTTTTGGTTCCTCCAAATCTCACCCAAGAACTGCTTGTTTCTAAAATGTATATGTCCGTGTTTTTTCTGTTTGTTTGTTTTCCAGTTAAGTCATGAACTAGTTTCTCTGTGGGCAGCTTTTCATTGAGGGCATGAGGGAACATATTTAGTGGTGTGTGTGCACATGTGCATGTGAGAGAGGAATACACACAGACATACAATATGTACACATATGCATATACAGAATTTCTTTGAGATAACAAAGGAAATTAAAACTAGGAAAGTTAAAACTTTTAAGCCTTTCGATCAGTGGTAGTCAACCTGGTCCCTACCGCCCACTAGGGGGCGTTCCAGCTTTCAGGGTGGGTGGTAGCGGAGCAACCGAAGTATAAATAAAAAGATAGATTTAACTATAGTAAGTTGTTTTATAAAGATTTATTCTGCCAAACTGAGTGAAAATCTGACAAAGTACTCGGTAAGTAATTATTATTATCTGCTTTAACTTGCTGTAACTCTGCTTTATAAATTTTATAAAGTAAAGTTACTTCTCTACTTTATAAATCACCATTACTGAGGAACCGGTGGGCGGTTAGAAAATTTTACTACTCACAGAGATACAAAAGTGGGCAGTAGGTATAAAAAGGTTGACTACTCCTGCTTTAGATGGATTTGGGATCTTGGGCTTTGAATTATTGCTCTCGCTGTGGTTCCAGGACATTGAAAGTTACTTTCAGACAATTAGATGCATGCTTTTTACCCAGGAAAATTTATTGGTTATGAGACCCCAGTTTATTCTACCATTTTGGATAACTATTGACATGAAATACAAGATAGAGTACAAAATGGTAACTTTCTAAAAATGCAGTGGTGATCCAGAAAAAAATAAATGCTTAACGAAGAATTAGAAGCTAATAAGGGCTTATCATTCATTGAAAGACTAATGTAATGATTTTAAGAGTTTTAAATACAGTTTATAATGAGCAAGTACATTTCACATTGTGACTTGCTATACCCATACATGTGTATAGATGTGCATGTATGTATGTGTACATATTTGTATAAATACACACATAAATTCTCTATAAAACACCATTCACCTTACCACATACAGTACACTCTAGTGCTTTCAGTTATGTGTTCTTTATATTTTATTTCACAACATGAAAGTGTTACTACTTACAATTGAACATTAATATGATTAGCCAAAAATTGAAAACAAATTATAGTATATACAGATATCCATTATTTATTCATATATACTCGTAGCTCATTATCACTGTAAAAAAAAAGGTGCTAAAGAGTTATTGGAATCTATTGGCCCAAAATATGGAAACATCTAAAAAATTTGTAGTTACAAGGGCAAGTAGTTTCACTTTTCTAGACATTCCCATTTATTTTATTATTATTTGAAGAAGTTTGTAGAATACCTACTATATTTCAGTACTTGTGTATATTAGCTTGTGATAAAACAAACAAATCTCCTGAACTCATAGCTTAAAAGTCACTGGGAAAAAAACATTTAAATAAAATTTATAGATTATATAATTAAAGGTTATGAGAAATGCCATAAAGGATATATGGAGTGTTAAATTAACATTTAAATGAGCACTATTAATTATTTTATTAATGCCAGAGAAAATTTCTAACTAAGTTAAATGTGAGTAGAAATTTGTAGGAAGAGTTGGAATTACTCAGGTTAAAAGTAATTAAAGAGAACTGAACAGATGAAACAAAGTCAACAGGCCCAAATCTGTTGTTAGAAAACGAGGAAAACCAGAGAATAAAGCCCTAGACAGATGATGAGAATAGGTAGACATGAATCAGGACATGTGTGATCTGATAGACCAGGTTAAGGATCTTGAAATTTTTTATCCTAAGTATTGGGAGAAAGGCTTGGCAGTTTTTTTGTTTGTTTGTTTTTTTGTATTTTTCTGAAGCTGGAAACGAGGAGAGACAGTCAGACAGACTCCCGCATGCGCCCGACCGGGATCCACCCGGCACGCCCACCAGGGGCGATGCTCTGCCCACCAGGGGGCGATGCTCTGCCCCTCCGGGGCGTAGCTCTGTCGTGACCAGAGCCACTCTAGTGCCTGGGGCAGAGGCCAAGGAGCCATCCCCAGCGCCCGGGCCATCTTTGCTCCAATGGAGCCTTGGCTGCGGGAGGGGAAGACAGAGGCAGAGAGGAAGGAGGGGTGTGTGTGGAGAAGCAGATGGACGCTTCTCCTATGTGCCCTGGCTGGAAATGAAACCCGGGTCCCCCGCACGCCAGGCCGACGCTCTACCGCTGAGCCAACCGGCCAGGGCCGGCTTGGCAGTTTTTCAATAGGGCATGTCATATTTTTTATTTTATTTAAGATATCTTTGCTTGACTCTGGCCGGCTGGCTCAGTGGATTGAGCATTGGCCCAGTGTGTGGATGTCCCAGGTTCAGTCCCTGGTCAGTACACAGGAGAAGTGACCATCTGCTTCTCTTCCCTTCATCCCCTTCCCTCTCTCTACCTCTCCCGTAGCCAGTGGCTCAATCGGCCTGAGCGTCAGCCCTGAGCACTGAGGATAGCTTGGTTAATTCGAGCATTAACCCCAGACAGGGGTTGCCAGGTAGATCCTGGCCACCAGGGCGCTTGCAGGAGTCTGTCCCACTATCTCCCCTCCTCTCGCTTAAATAAATAAATAAATAAATAAATACACACACACACACACACATTATATATATACACACACACACACACACACACACACACACACACACACATATATAATATATACATACACACATATATATATATGTATGTACATGTATGTCTGCTGCCAAATGAAAAATGGAATGTAGGAAGCAAAAATACAAGGAAACAATTGAACTAGGTGGTCCCTGAGACCACTAACACTTAGACACTCTATGGCTCTGCAACATTTGTATAGCTAGATAGACATCTATATGATCACCTCAGACAGCTGGTTTCTTCTTTCTGAGGAAACGAGTTCCAGATCTTTTCTGAGACCTTAGGCGACTGGCTGGTGCTGTGTCTTCTGCCAGTTTCTTTTTCACCAAACTACGTAGGGCACTAGCTGCTCTGATGTTTAGGAGTCAGGCGTGGATGGAAGCCTTTTTCCCGGAGGACAAGTCAGGTGAGAGGTAAGGCTGCTCCGCCAGACTGGAAGATAGGCTTTCAGCACCTAGGACCAAAATTGCCTCTGTCCCTTCCAATTAGAAAAGCCATTTATCAATTATATGTGTGTGTGTGTGTGTGTGTGTGTGTGTGTAAACACTTATATACTCCCATTGATTTTTATACAAAATGGAAAATGACTAGAAAGAAATGGATGTCAGCTATTTATTTCAAATCCCTTCCGTCCAGAGAGGTTTCAGAGCCAAAAAATATTATAGCCTATCTCCTCTCCTCCTCTTCCATCTGTGAGATTGGGAATTGATAGCCTGCATAAGACTCCAACTTGAAATATTTTTTAAAAAGGATGAAAGCTAAAATGATTCTTGGAGTTATTAATCAGAACTCTTCTGCTTATAACTGAACAGACTCCCTCCTTAACCTAGTCAAAGCAGAGAAAAAAATTATTCACTCTTATAATTTAGGCCAGGGGTAGACACAACGTCAGCTGAATCTATGGGCTTGAGTAGCATTGTAGGAATTTTTATCCTTTTTATTCTGATGTGTGTGTGTGTGTGTGTGTGTGTGTGTGTGTGTGTACCATTTCTTTCTCAGGCAGTCTCTTTCCTTGTGGCGGCAAGGTGGCCACCAGCTGCTCCAGGATACCATTCTACCAAGCAACCACTTTTCCAGAAGTCCAGAAAAGTCTTGCCATTGCATCTAGTTTGCCTCCCTTGGGTCATATGTCCATCTTGGAACCTGCCAGTATGGCTGATGGAATGGACAGTGCTGATTGGCCAGGGCTGGGTCATGTGCTTCATCTTCTTTAACCGCTTGGCAGCTAGGGTGGGCCAAATCTACACAAACCACGTGGACTCAGAGAAGCAGAGCAGCGGTCCTTCAAAGGACAATGTTTTCAGTAGCGGGAAGCAGTACAGGGGGCTGGGTATTCACAAGAGATAGCCTCTACAGTGTAATCTCTGGGTAAGCAGAAACCTCTCTCTCTGGCTTAGTGTGAAATAGGACCTGGCACACACACTTTGGCAGTATTAAAAAAATGAATTTAATACATGAGATTCCTCTTACATAAAATACAGTTTTTTTGGTTTCCCAGTGGGTTTTATTTCATTGAAACTTGATTATAGCAGACCTTGGATGGGAAGTCCTGTTGAGTCCTTGAGTCCTTCAACCTAATGGGAGGGATTTTGTCTGATGAACCACAATATTAAACAAATAGCGGGAGTGATTAGTGAAAGATCAAAAGGCCATGAGCCAAATACCATCTCAACTCCAGTGTGGTCAGAGCCTTGGACTCATTGCTATTGACCTTCTCAGGCTTCACTCGATCCAGCTGGAAATTCTGATAACAATCAGTGTGTCACCACCAAGAAGACACTGAGTTTAAAATGATCTTTTTTGAGTAAATAAATTAGAAAAGAGAATACATTTCAGCAGCAACTTTGAAACAGCTAACACAGAAATCTGCATGAAGGGATCATACGACCTCCAGGCTTCTGGTCTTGATGGCTTGTCCTCCAGCCACCAGTTAATTTCTGGCTTCTGTTTCTCTGCTTTGTGAGGGCTTCATGCTTAAACCACAGCTGAGGATGTGAGCTTCTGAGTTTGACTGTTGCTGGTCTTAGTGAATGTTTCTGGCTTGTGATAGCTTCGTGTAACCATGTTCATGGATCTGGGAATAGGAAAGGGGGTGAAGGGGTGGGGAGTAAGGTGACTAAGAACCAAGGCCCTGCAGTCAGGCACACCAGGATTCAAGTCACACCTCTGTCATGTCCTTACTATGTCTTTGGACAAAGGGCTTACCCATTTTTGAACGTTTCCTCATTGGTAAAGGGAGGATGTCTACAGCTCCAACCTCACAGTGTTGTAAGTGTTATGTAACACTATTTTTCCTGTGCTTAGCAAAGTGTCCGGCACCTAGTAAATTCTCAGACAATGCTCAGAAAATGAAAGTTCCTGTAATTAAAGGACTATGTGCTCTTTCAATTAAGGGCACCATCAACTTGTCTTCAATTAGAAACACTAGATGGACAAGCCAAATACTGATTAACCTGTGAGTCATAAACTCATATCATCACAGTAGGATGCTTTTATTTCCCCTGGGAAAGGGGATGGAGAATGGAAGTCAGGAATGGTTTAATTTCTCTAATTAGATAGTAGAGGAAAACAAGAACAGCAAATCAGGTTTTTCATGGACGAAGACATGTCCTCTGGATATACAAGTACTTTTTAAACTACCTTTTTTCCTATGAATACCTAGGATGGGAAGGGCACAGAATTGAGTGCTTTATTTATCTGTTTCCATATAGATGCAAGTATAAAATGAAGATAAAATGGAGTTTTCATTTATCTGTGCCAATGGATGCCAGCCCAGAGGCTTATATCATCGACTAACTGATACTTGGTCTTGGAATACATGATATAGTTTGAACTGTGTTTTGTTTCAGCAGACTCACCTAATTATGGTTTGCTGAGGCTTGTGCTGAAACAACTGTGAATTTCCTAAGTGTATCCCAATCAGCAGTGGGGAAAATTGGCCTAGAAAATTCTGCCGTGCAGAAGGATAATGGCAGACTGGGACAACAAACACATTGGAAATTATTTGTACATGGATAATTGAGTCTTGACTGTAAGCAACAGTCATTTACGCTCTTTTGCTGGAATGCTCAAATAGCCATTTAACTAAACAAAAAAAGGATTAGTAAAATCTCGGGGGAGCACAGTTTCCCCCCCAAAAAAGGATAAAATTATTGCTCGATGAGGTGTGCAGATGGCAGCTGGAGATTGAATTGCTCTCTCTTCACCTGGAAAGTCTTAGAGCATTATTCTACCTGCGATGCTTTGCTAAGACAACTATGTGACCTATTTCCAAATTCTTCTCAAATCAAAATAAATGTATATGTTTACATATATATACACACATATATATGCACACACACATACACACACATATATGTATATATAGGCATGTACATTAATTAATACTTAAATTTGAATCTTCGGAAGCTTTGATTTCAGTTGACCTTTTTGTCTTCCATTTAGCAGTAACCAAGATTATTTTTATTGTTTTTCTTATATTTCTGACACTGTTAGAGTTTGTGTTCTGATATAAATTTCCTTCTCAGAATTTCATACTTTTAGTAACCTCTGGTCTGAAGTTTCATGATTTGATCCCAAACTGTTTACTTACCTTCACTTTTATGATTGCAATACTATTTGCATGCCTAGTCCCAGCACCCCCTCTGCAGAGAGACAAATAGATAGCCGTACATTTAGATATCTATCTTTATATCTCTCTCTCTGTTTTTATCTATTTATATATGTATATATGGACATAGATATTGATATTATATAAGTGTATGTTCAGAAGTCTGTGTCACTTATTATAGTTATGTTCATATACAATTATATATGATATAGGTTTTCTATATTCATACTGTGTATGTGTATATACATGACAGGGAGAGGGAGAGGAAGGACGGTTGGGACAGAGAGAGAGAGAGAATGGGGGAGGATGCAGCTCAGCCTTGTGGAGCTGGAGCTGCCTCTCTGGTCCTATAGTGTTGCAGAGCTAAAGGTCTTACAGCAGGATTTGGGTGAATCCTGCTCCTTACAAGGCCTGAGTGGGTGCGACCGCTGATGGGCTGGAGTTCTGGTCTTAACCAGTCAACTGCTTTCTCTTGTAGCCTCTCCTTTGTTTCTACACAGCTGAACTTTTTCTTCTCTGCTATTTGCCTGCTGTCTTCTCCGTCCGGAAGATGACTCCCAAAATACCTTGGGGTGTAGTCACACTCTGGATGCTCATTATCTCGCGATGGCCTCAGCTGCAGGAATTTATTTGCTGCAGACATCAGCCTGCAAACAAAACAATAAACTCTGCTGCTTGTTACGACAGCCAAGCAATCTAAACTGGTTTTCTCTTTCTCAGGCAGTTCAGGGACCTTAGCGTTTGAATCCCACCCCCTTCCCCAGATTTTCTCTTTCTCAAAGGTGAAATTATATAACAGTGACCATTTCTCACCGCCTCTTCTCCCAGATAATCGGGACTGTTGGATTTTCTGATTTCCTTGATCACCGCTGCAAACCCTCTTACAAATGAAGATTACGTTTCTGGAAATGGCGAGTTTCGAGCTACACATGCCTGAAAAGTGGGTTTTCAGAAAACTGGGAATATACTTGAATGTGTTATATTTTGAAAAACCTCACAATGCTTTTTATGAAGAATGGATTTAAGTGGTGGTTCAGGATCTTGAGTTCCGATCAGTTTTCTGAGATACAGTTTGCACAACTGCATTTTATTCCTTGGATGTTTCAGAATACTCTATCCCCCCACCTCCGTTTTTATTTCTAGGATCACCGTTGTTCCACATAACCGATCAATAGCAAATGTGCCAGAATTCAGAATGTGAGTCTCCTCTCTCCAGCAGTCATTGGATAAGATGGAGTGGGTCAGGGAATCACCAGAAGAAGGGGCAGCTCTAGAAACAATGGGGAAAACAGTTGCTGACAGTATTTTGTATTTTCTATCACATTATTGCTTAAAATACGTACCTCATGCTTTATTCAAGAAAAGCTTGTCAGTGATACAATTTACTATGAATACTTAATAGTTAAGTAGGGTGTGCACCAGGAATGCAGCAGTAGTGTCAGTAATTTCCGTTTGAAAGTACAGTCATACTCGGGACTGTTTTCAGGTGCATAGGATGGAAGCTGCTTCAGCGCATGAGCCGAATGAGCATCTATTTTCTCGTATGGTAAGTGGACTGAAGGAGACATCCAAGAGTGAGATGGCAGCGCCGCAGTGCTGGTGGGGGACCCTGCCACGCGCTTCCTGCCTGTGGTCTCAGCAAGGCCACTGAAGCTCTTGCATTCCCCACAAGGAGAAGGACAATGCTTAGAAGTCAAGTGCCAGGCAGGTCTATTAGCTATTTCGGGAAAATGACAGCTTCCGATGCAGTGGAGTCTCGCTGACATTTTATAAATGAGAACTTGGTCACAGGTCCATTCAGGTTGCCAGGAAGTGTGGGGGAAGTGAAGCTTTTATCTGAGTGTATTGCTACTTAGAACAACTAGTGCCTTTTTTTTTTAATTTTTAATTTTTTTTTTAATTTTTTCCGAAGTGAGAAGCAGGAGGGGGGAAGGCAGTCAGACTGACTCCCATATGTGCCTGACCAAGATCCACCGGCATGCCCACCAGGGGGCGATGCTTTGCCCATCTGGGGTGTTCTTATGCTGCAGTTGGAGCCATTCTAGAGATTGAGATGGAGGCCGTGGAGCCATCCTCAGTGTCCAGTGCCAACTTTGCTTCAATGGAGCCTTGGCTGTGTGAGGGGAGGAGTTAGGTAGAAAGAAAGGAGAGGGGGAAGGGTGGAGAAGCAGATGGGCACTTCTCCTGTGTGCCCTGGCCGGGAATCAAACCCGGGACTTCCACACGTTGGGCTGATGCTCTACCGCTGAGCTAACAGGCCAGGGTCAAGTAGTGCCTTCTTAACATAAAATCAACATGGTGTTCATCAGGGCAGAAAAAAATGCCAGCTCATCTCAGACTAGGTCCCTGGTGTATTTTATTTAATAAGGAAAATACAACAAGCAGAGGAAGCACAGCAGAAACATGTTCCTGAGAAATGTTGGCATTTTCCATCCCACTTACCGCCCAGACCTAGAAAGGAAACCCTGAGTTAAAGGGCTTTGTGCATTTATATGCAGATGGTGTGGTATGGGCGCGCGCGCGTTTGTGTGTGTGTGTGTGTGTGTGTGTGTGTGTGTGTCGGGTGGGGGAGGGAACCGAGAGAATACACAGTTATCCTTAAAGTAGCACAGACAGTGATTAACCGGCTCCCCATATTGGCTGTATGATATACTAAGCTAGTCACTAACCACATTTTGCCTTGATTTCTCCATGTGTAAAATGGGATTACAGTAATACCTACTGGCAGAGATTATCTCCTTGAACACACTCCAGTCAGTCTTCCCGAAGCCCTCCGCCCCATTAGGCCCAACCTGGAGCCTCGATCTCCATACTTGTCAAGTCTAGTTTTGGCAAAATTCCGGCTTTGTCAGTTTAGCCAGAATCTCCCTACCCTGATGTATGGTCTCCTTGTATATCTAACCAAATCCTCATCCACCAGGGATTATCTTGATTTCTTACCACTCTGGTCTGCTCTGGCCAGATGGGGTTCTTAGTATGAACATCTTTCAGTAATTTTCCATCCAGCAGACTCCTACCTCACTCTGGTTCTTGGCTATAAATCCCTATTTTATTTTTTAATTTTTTGTCGCATTTAAAATTGAACCCATGTTGCAAAACTTCAGGGAGCAGTCCTCCCTTCTGTAGTAGGAGAATAAAGTGTGCTGTATCATTTTAACAAGAATTATGAATAATTACTTAACGCTATCCCATGGGATGGTGTAGTGAAAAAGTTAATATTAGCAAAGCATTTAGTACATGTCTTTTGTATAAGTGGCTGTTAAATAAGCAAAAACAATCAGTGTTGTGGAATGAATCCATCAAGTTATGTCTTTGTCGGACACCAAGTTAAGTCCTTATCAGATTTAATGTGTCCTATTCACTCCTGTAGCCCCAGTCTCTGGCATATTGTTGGAATTTAATCAGTTCTTAGTGAATTAATAAATGAATTTTAGCTAATGCTAAGATATTTTTGGCTCAGTAAGCTCTACTTGTTTGTTGCGTATTTAACGATATTATGATTTCTATGTAATCTGCTACAGGACTCAACAAGTGGCCTTTGAGTAATTCCAGTTCACACAAGAGAGGGTTTTCATAGAATATTCATCAAATATCTTCTGATTATGACTTGATTTTACATGACAGCAGGGGGACCCATGTTCTTATCCTGCCAACCCAAGTGTTCACCATTCCTTTGATAGATTTTTCTCTGAAATTAATAAATTGGTATTCTGCTATTAACTCTGTGTTTTGAGGAGGGTAATTTTACCAGCGTTAGGCCTATCTCAGGGCCTGATCATTTTAGGAAACAGGAAAAGCAGATCTCTGGGGAACCATAGTGGGAATGCCTGGACCGGCCTCTTCAGTGATTAGAGTTAACTCACTTTAATCTTTGCTTTCAGCTCTCAGTTGATTAACAAATTAAGTAAACAATTTATGTATAATTATTCTGTTTAGAATCTAATCCTAGCTCCACAATTTATTATCTATATAATTTGCATAAGTTATTAAAGCTCTGTGTATTCTTGTTTCCTTGACTATAAAATAGGGTTTAGAATAGTGTCTATTACATAGTAGGATTACACTGTAGATGAAATGAAATAATCTGCTGTAAAATCAATATAGTTCCTGGCATATAATTATTGCTCAGGAAAAAAAAGAAATACTCTCCACATTTTCCAGTTAATTCATCATTTGAGACAACTGTTTCTATTGTGCAATTTACCACAAGGCTTTTTAGTATTGATCACTTACTAGGTATAAGGTTGAGCATAGGTGATAGTACTGGGTTTCATATCAGTTTGGAATCTATTCTTTTGAAAACTCTTCCTACAGGGTACTTGTGTGAGTACATACATAATGCTTACATGATACATTAGTAAGTCCTCACCCCGTACCAGCTACATGGACACTTCTAGGCACATAGTGTTTTACAGACTTAACTGAATTCATGAATCAGAAGGGACAATTCAGACTAATGCTTTGTGTGGAATTTGCCACTCAAGAGTCAATAATGTTTGACAGAAAAAGGCTTCATCTCAAAATACAGACATCTAAAAGACCTGCCCGAGGACAATACCACTTTGCCTCTGAACAAATATTGAATCTACAAGTCAGCAAATATCCAGGGATTATTCCAGAATAATTACTCTGATAATTGGGACTTTATAAACTGATACTCAGTTTAACCGAGTGTAATAATTTATTAATAACTATTTGAAGAGGGAAAAGCAAGGCAATGCAGAATAACATCTTGTAATGTTTCCAAGTATGCTCACTCTTTCTTAAACATGCAAGACCAAATGTTCTTTGTTAAAATATTTCATTCAGCATCTTAGTGTATAAATTATTAATGGCATCATTTTAACACTTTCTTAATGGAATTTTTAGTCTGAGTTTCATCTTTGGGGCACAGGATCCTTTTCCTAGATAAAACCATCTCCAGGTGGTCAGTTTGTCCTTGAACTGTTGACTTTTTGTGTCTTTTACATGGACGTAGCGTTGGCTGAGTTCTGTATTTTCCGATACCAAAGAAAGATGGGCTGCGATATTGTTTCTTCGTTGATGGTTCAAGATTATTCTTCTCAGGAAAAACAATTTTAAGGGCTAATTTTCTAAATGTGCTTTTTAAACACCCACTCTCTGTTATTTTCAAATGTTCGTATTCTCAAATATATATTCTTTCTGAAAATAAGTGATTTGAAACATCAGTTTAAAAAAGTAGATAACATTGTCTCTGCGGAGACTTTCATAAATTGGACTTGAAATATACTTTTTTGATCAGGCATTTATTTGTGATATGTGTGTTTCCATGTCACGATAAAATTTCAAATTATCTAGAACAATAGTGGCTAAAAGCCTTGGCTTTTTTTCAATATCTTGATGGGAAAATTGTGCTGTTGTTGTTTTTATTTTTTACAAAGCTTTTTCAAAAGATGACCTACAGAATACTAAAAAAGACTCCTGGTTTAAAAAAGTCCAGTTTTAATAAGAAAGTGTCAGAGGATTTCAATTATAGTAAAAATATCTGCCCTCACTGGGTCAGCTTAATCCTATTCCAAATAGTCATCATTAATGCTGCCCCTTCTGATCAACTTAAGAAGATTGACATTTTAACTGGGTCAGACCTCATGTTAACTGGTATCACAATGATGTTCAATCAGACTTATGGATTTGTGTATATAAATAGTACCGCCCTACATTTTACAGTGAGGCACCGAGTGGGTACTTCAACCTGAATGTTCTTTATGCCGCTTCCTTTGTAACTGCATCTTCTGTTTACTTCCTTCATATTGGTGATACTAAGCTGAGCTTATGACAAATAGATATTTTTATTTGGGTTTATCTTTTCCAAATAGTTATCTTCTCAATTATATATATATATATATTTTCCTATTAAAATACTTATAAAAAATTGAAAATGTTTTGCCCTTCAAAACACAAAAGTCAAGACAATGAAATAAAAGAACCCCAGATTGGAAGAAAATATTTACAAATCAAATGTCTAAGGGACTTGTGTCCAGAATATACAAAAACCTCTTTAAGAACTCAGTAAGAAGACAGGTAACCCACTTAAAAAGTGGGCTAGGGATCTGAATAGCTATTTCTGCAGTGAAGACATCTGAATAAGCAATAGGAGCATGAGAAGATGCTCAACAGCACTGGGCACAAGGAAAATGCAAATCAGAACCACAGTGAGGTGCCATATCACACGCACTAAAATGGCTAAACATGGAAAGACAGGCAGTGGAAAGATTCGGTGTGGATTTGGACAAATGAAAACTCATGCACTTTACATTCAGTGGGAATGTAAAATGGGACTGTCACTTTGGAAACAATGTGGTAGTTTTCTGGAATGTTAAAAAAATGAGATACCTTAGGACCCAGGCATTCTACTCTTAGATATATACCCAAAAGAATTTTAAAAAAACATGCTCACACAAAGACTTTTATGTGAATGTCTATCACAGCCCATAAAAAGAAAATAAGCATAAGAAAAGATGTTCCACATTAAAACCTCAAAGAGATAGTACAATGCACTTCTTGTGATGTTAAGTGACCTGTTCTTCTGTGTTACCACAAGGATTCTTCATTTTATAGATATAAAATCAAGTAGGGTCAATGCATTAACTATAACCACCTGTCTTCACATGCATGTGAATCAGTTTACATGGGAGATCACAGGCAAAACAAACAAACAAACAAACAAAAAAACCGGCAGTGGGTACCTAGCAGAAGAGGTAATATTAGATAGTAAATTTTAAAAAGTTTAAAAATTGGTATTTGCGGTTGATAAATAGTCATGTCAGTTTATATGGAACATTTATTATAACTATGACAACTCTCAGGTGAATGAGATTTGAAGACAACCATTTTCTTCATTTGTATTAAGAGCATGCCAGACACCTTTCTATGGCTTCTTATAGATTATCCTTTTGCAGCTTTGTAACACCCTGGGAGGAAGATACTAACTAGGATTATAGATGAGGAGGCTGACTGAGCAAGGGGGCTGAGAGGGCTTGCCAGTTTCGTACAGCTGGTGGGTAGTGAGGCAAGGTTTGAATCCATCTAGTCTGGCTGCATAGACTGAGCTCTTAGCTCACGCTCTATGGGCGTGTGTACCACACAGAGGAAGCAGTCAGAACTCAGGTGAGGGGGCCTCCGACAGGAAGTACTTCAGCCGGGACTGTCAGATGTGCAATGGGGCCTATTTTCTTTTTTTGTTTATTTTGCTCAAAACGAACAAGGTAATTATCCATGTTCATTTAATCACTACCAGGGCCTATGTCTTTTAGCTGTCTTTGGATGGCAAGGGTCAAAATTGTTGGAATCCATGGGAGTCCGAAAAGACCAGAGTAACAGGCTTTATTGAAAGGAAGAAAGGAACCCTGCTGGGCACTTCTCCGGGGAGAAGGGCACCGGTTACAGATGAGGGGTGAATTTTATAGGGTTTGGGAGAGCCTGAGGGGGTACTGAGTCAAAAGTTCTGGTATGTTTCCTTTTACAGTTTTAAGATTTCAGCTTTCTGGAATGCTCCTTCTTGAGGCGGTTGATCAGCTTTCTGGAACTTTTATGCCTCAAGGGCAATATTCCAGTAAGTAAGGGTGAGGTTAGGCAGCCAGGTGGGACAACCAAAGGGCAGTTGGAAGTTCTGGTAAATTCATATATCTATCATTTCTCAACTCTGTGGTATGATAAAAAGGAAAAGAGGTGGGGGGGGGGGAAGAAAAGGGTATGGGGTTCAGGAAGGTTTGTCTCAGACCGGCCATCTTCTGGAGCTACTTCCTGCTGTTATCCCTATTGGGGGTCTCCTTCATGAACCTCCCTCCCCTGTAGTTGGAGTAGGGGTGTATTTATAGGGTTCCAGATTTTTCTGTTTCGTGAGGGCAAGTTTCAGGGTTGGTATGTAGGGTTAGGTAGATTTTTCCAATTTTCTGATTGGTGAAGGTTTTCATGCAGTTCTGTAAGAAACTAGTGAACAAATGTAAGAGGCAGGCTCCAAAAGTTAGAAAAATAAATAGGAGAGTGAGTGGACCAATGAAAGGCAATAGTCAAGACACCCAGTTTGTGAGAAACCACTGATTTCCATGTTTACAAATTCACTGGGCGAGAGAGAGAGAGAGAGAGAGAGAGAGAGAGAGAGAGAAGAGAAGGAATAAGACAGGGAATTGGCCAGTCCTCCTGCCCCTAGACCTATTTTTATAGAAATTTTTAAAGCAACAAGGAGAGGAATTACCTGTATAGCTCGTTTGGTTCTTAGATTGACAGGTAGTGTTCTAGGAACTGGAAGAGGCTCATGGGTGGGACTAGGTGGATATTTGGGGTGAGATAGATTAGGGTACAGGTTTCTGTCCAATTAGTAGGGAGACATATATAGGTGTTGGTCCTGCACAAGTAGAAAGCCTTTGATTGGGTGAGACAGGTTGAGAGATGAATAGAGAACAGAAGGACAAGGGGTCGGTTTTGTTTCTCTGTTTCTGAGCTCCAGATGGTCAGGGTGGAGCCGCCTCTAGTTTCCCTTTTTCCAAAGTCTGATTAAAACAGTTCTTAGTTTTTTCATATATTCGCCATACGTAGGCCAACCAGCTTCTGGTTTGTGGTTGGAGTAAGGCATGCCGTTTTTCTATTTTAGCAGCAATGGGAATTGTCAGGACACGGTGTGTGGACCTGTCCATGTGAAAGTCAGTCCTTGGGTGATGTACTGCTGGAAGCGCCTCTTTGAACAGTTTGCTGAGTAACCTGTAAATCCTGCAAGTACTTAGGGAAAGAGTGGTTATATTTCTACACTTTGCAGCTAGAGTTTAAGTCCTAGTGACCACTGCTTCTAGCTGGAATTAGCAGCAGGTCCCAGCCTACAATAGGCATGGGGCATTGAGACAAGAGGAATAAAGGTGATACTATACATTAAATAAAGCACCAAAATCAGACTGTCAATACCCACAGTAGAGATCTTCAAGGGATAAATAAAATTCAAATATTCAGGTAAGGCATAGTAGATGGCCCTTGTGTTCACATGAAATGAGATCAGTTTATCTGCTACTTGAAAGAAATACCTTAGGCTCATGAACAATATCCTTGGACCTTCAGTGGCAGTTCCCAGCATGCTGGGTAAGGTCAGGTCACAGGTAGCTGGAGCAGGGTTAGAAGAGACTGAACCCTCCCTCCATGGAGCAAGGGGGCAGCTTACCTTCTCATGTCCCTCTTTCCACAGCAAAGACATGTAAACTGGTGGGGCCAGGAAGCCTGGCAGGCTTCAGTTCAATGACCTTTCTTTCCACTCTGGAGCAGGGCCCTGAAGGAATCCTATAAAGCCCTTTTGGGTGCCAGAGCCTTTAAGAACTTATGCCAAAAGATGGTATTTGCAGACCTCTTTTGGGCCTTATTTGCCTTTTCTGTAACTTCCTTGGCCATTATAGACCTTAAAAGCCATGCTCAGAAGATCTCACTGAGGGGCTTGACTAAGAGAGCAAAATTGGGAATCCAGTGTCTAAAGAACCCTATTAGACCGAGGAAAGAAAGGATTTGATTTGCTGTGGTAGGTGGTTGGAGACTGCGGAGGGTCTGAGTTCGACTTAGGGTGAGACCTCAGGTGGTGGGGGTTAAGGTGATGCCCAGCTAGGCTTTGGACTGAGAGTGAAGATGAGCCTTAGCAGACAGAGAAGATACGATATCCCTTCATAGTGAGGAAGTTAAGAAGGGTGGCTGTGTGTCTCCTTGAGGCAGGCAGGGAGGGGCTGCAGAGGAGTAGGTAATCTACATATTGTAAGAGAGTACTAATTTTGAGATTGCATGCTGTTAAATTCTGAGCTAGTGCCTGTCGAAACAGGTGTAGGCTGTTTCTGAACCCCTGGGGTAAGACAGTCCACATAAGTTGCTGGGATGCATTAGTGTCTGGGTAAAGGCAAACAGAAAGTAAAAGTCAGGGTGTAGAGGAATGGTAAAGAAGGTATTCTTGAGGTCTGGATTCCTGAAGTGAGTGATGTTTGAGGGAATGTGTGACAGTAACTTGTAGAGATTAGGGACTACTGGATGGAGGGGAATTACTGCCTCATTGATTAGGTGTAAGGCTTGTACAAGGCGATAAGCCACTGAAGGTTTTTAAACAGGAAGGATGGGGGTATTGCAGGGAGAGTCTGTGGGGATGACTAAGCCTTGATTTAAGAGGCGGGTAATTACTGGTTTAAGGCCTTAGAAACAGACACAGTTACACATTAAACAAAGACTTCACATACAAATTATGAATTAAAGAATTTAAATGAGCGCACTTTACTTGTTTTAATTCAAATTATATATACTAGAGATATTTTCTGACAAACAGAGACAAAACAGTTTACTCACACAGCTCAATAGACAACTCTGCTATTTTAAGCTTTTCGAGATGGCAGGGAGTTGTCAGCATAGAGGGGAGGAAGAGAGAAAGCAGACGGATGGACAGTGTGAGCAGCTGGATGGAAAGAAGGAGGGTCAGAATCTGCAGGAGGAGGGGGAGGAGGAGGTTGAAGTGTTGGTGGTGGCACCACATGGTCAGAGGAGTTAAAAAGATTTAGAGGTCTGAGCAGAGAAGAGAGGACAAGGGGTAGTGGAAGACACGGTCAGTCTCTGAGGAGGGGGAAGGATGGGTCAAAGAAGAAAAAGAGACAGCCGAAGCCGGTGGGGAGGGGTGATGGGTCAAAAAAGAAAAAGAGAGCCGCCCATCTGTAAGGCGGGAGGAGGGGTCTAAGAACACAGTGGAGTAGGGAGGGGCCCCTGGCCGGCAGGGGAGAAGAAAGAGAGACTGGTATTTGCAGGTGAACGAGAAAGAGGATTCAGCGAAGAGAGGGGAGGGAGCTTTCTGGAGGGAAGAGATTCAAGTGAAAGAGATTTGCAGAGGGACCAAGGAGGAGTCCCAAGAAAGGGGTACCCCCGGGGTTCAGGCAGGAGGGGGAGAGAGTTGGGAGTCCACAGAGAAGGAAAGATTAGGAGTGGAGGTTTTAGGTGAGGTTTCTCTGGCCAATAACAGCCTGTGTGTAGAACAAGCAGCACAGAAATTAAGGACAGGAGCGAAAGTAAAAGGAAGCCTGCACATAAGAAATTTCAGAAGCCTTTCCTGTCTGGTGGCAAAGATTATCTAGATCCCTCAGAATATTGTAATTGAATGTCCCATTTTCAGGCCAATGGGAGTCATTGTCTAATTTTTATTGGGGCCAAGCTGTGTTACAGAAGAAAATGAGGGTTTTTTGGCTTAAGGTCAGAGAATCCCAACTTAGTGAGGTTTTTCATGAGACATCCTAGAGGGGCCTGGTCGGAAGGCTTAGACTCTGAAGAGCAGTGGAGACAGGTGAGCAAGAGGGGGCATCCCTGCCTTTTGTCACTGACCCAAGAGGAGAAAATCTCCGTGTGGGGAGTTTTCCCTGATTGAGGTCGTCACCACCTGTCAGGGAGTTCTGAGAGAGAGAGAGAGAGAGAGAGAGAGAGAGAGAGGAGAGGAGAGGTTTGGCTAGGTACCTAGTCTTCCATGAAGACTACTGAGACTGAAAGTCAAACCCCTCAAAAGCTGAGGTGTGTCAGAGAAAACCGACCAGAGAAGATTTAGTGGAAAAGAGAAGCTGACCAGGGAAGGGGAAGGGAGAAAACTCCTCACCTTTCTGGTCCGGCAGGGATTCGGAACAGGGACAGATCACCGACCAATCAACCTACAATTCCAATTCCAAACAGAATCAGGGAATAAGCCCGGGATGAGCTGCTGCTGCCCACTGCTTCCCTGGTTGTAAGTTTGGACGGCAAAGAGGGATCGTCCAGGCAGTTAGTACCCTGTCCTGGGTTTCGGCACCAAATGTTGGAATCCATGGGAGTCCAAAAAGACCAGAGTAATAGGCTTTATTGAAAGGAAGAAAAGAACCCTGCTGGGCACTTCTCTGGGGAGGACATTGGTTACAGGGGGTGAATTTTATGGGGTTTGGGAGAGTCTGAGGGGGTACTGAGTCAAAAGTTCTGGTATGTTCCCTTTTACAGTTTTAAGATTTCAGCTTTCTGGAATGCTCCTTCTTGAGGTGGTTGACCAGTTTCCTAGAACTCTTCTGCCTCAGGGGCAATTATCTAGTAACTAAGGGTGAGGTCAGGCAGCCAGGTGGGACAACCAAAGGGCAGTTGGAGTTCTGGTAAATTCATATATCTATCAGAAATATTCCAATATGTTCTAGGCCAAATAATAATAATGATGATAAATTTACTGGTTTATACCATTGAACAAAATAGGGCAACATCTAGCTCCTGGTTGGGCTGGAAGCAGAGGGGAGAGTGTCAAAGCTTACTGGCTTCCCTTTTTCCGTCACTCCATGCTATTTTCTCAGTTGGTTCCATTCCCAGATAGCCTTCCCTTTTGTGCTTGCAACATGACTGCTAAGACCATCTGAGGCTAAATTCTTTTAAGGTTAAATCCAGTGGAGAAGCATGAGGCATTTGCCTCCAATCTTTCTAGCAAGGGCGCCACTGTTCACTTTAATTGGTCCAGCTTAGATAACACACCCATCCCTGAGCGTGCTCAGGGCAAGTTGTCAGGCGAATTGGTTCAGTCCTAGGATTGATCAGATACACTGAGAATGGGAAATGGGAGGGTGCCCTTAGTTAGAAAGCCTTGGATGGCTGGTGTTGTAAAGTAACTAAATCCACCAATCCGCGGGTATTCATAGAGGCACGTAGTCCAAATAAGTTTTTGAAAAGTGTTATTAAAGGAGGGAATTTATTAAATATGCCGGCTGCATATGGCTGACACAGGGCAACAGACCCCAATTGTGCAGCCCCTAAAAAGAGTTCAGGGGCTGTTTATATACTCCTAATTATACATGGGAGGGGAGGAAACCTGACATCACAGCATAAGTTTATACCTTTTGTTTAGAGATACATACATTAATTACATGCTTTCAGGAGGGGAGGGGTGGTTTCCATGGGAACAAATGCCTACAAATGATCCATCAGCCCAAGAAAAGATTTAATTCTTTTCTCCCTACACCTGGCTAGCCATTGACCCTTCCCTTAAAGGTATGGGGGGAAGGTCAGGGAATCCAAGTCTCCTTCCTCTTTCTGCATTTACACCACAATGCCATCTTGGTCTTATGCTAGTCACATAAGCATAGAAATCACACTTACAAAATCCCTCTACACGCCTAGCCCCAATTAATAAAATGTTCTTTAAATTTCCTAAAATATGAATCTTAATTCTGTCGCGTTTGGCACTTTATAACACTGGAGGTAAAGGAAGTGGAGGGCACGGAGGCGCTCTGCAGACCGTCATTCCCAGTTCCGAGGGTAGTTTCTGTGGGAAAATCAGCCAGCTCTCTTTTCATCTCTCCCACCCGGTATGATCAGTGGAATTTAATACCTGAAAGGCTTCCCTTAATGAGCAACATCTAGGTTTTCAAAATTAATAAACCGCCAGATTGGTTTGAGGACGGGTTGGAGAGATAACTCAGGGAAGTTCTTCGATGTAACACCTGTAGATTGTTTTTCTCACGCTCCGTCAGCAGAAAATACTTCATAGAACTGTAGTTGTGATTACGTGTTCAACCAGAGACAAGCAGCACTACATCAATTAAGATGGCCAGTGGATTATGGAGGACAGACACAATGCGCCTCGGCAGAGCAGGTTAATCAATTTTCCACCTCAGTGGGCCAGAGCGGTGGAAGGAAATTGTTCTGATATATTTGGAACTCATGACTAATGTATATTATCTGGACCAGACTCTCTTCCTACTCCCATTCGTATAGTCATTGTACTTGGGTCTTTCTGACTTCAGTGCTTAGCTTTTTTTTTTTTTTTTTTTTTTTTTTGTTCTTTAGAGTTCACTTAGGAGTAATCTGTTTATTCAAATGCAAATATAGTATGGGGTGAAATTCACAGCGTGCTTCTTCCTACTTTGCATTAGTGAATTAGAGTGGGTGTAGAGAGAGGAGGAAGCCTCTTCAGGGGATTGTACCTATTTGTCATAAGGAAAGGTACCAGGTCTTTCAGCTGGAGTGCCCAACGACTCTAGTAATTTATATTTTTCTATTTTATAACTTTTATTTTGAAGGAATATCAGATCAGATGAACAGTAACTAGAATTGAGAATACCAAATCTCTCCTTTAAAAAAAAACAAAACAACTATGGAAACTATGGGAATCTAAATGTTATTTGTAGCAAAACATAATCTCAAAAGGCAATCTGAGATACAATCTCACTTGTGTTATAACTTGATAAAACTGGGTACCTGATGTTAGCAGATAGGTTGATTCTTCAAAAAATAAAAAATGCAAAGAAGTAAAATTTTTGCCCAAGAGCAGTAGTTAGCAATGGGCAGGGTAGGAGAGTGGAGCATGGTGGGGTTGGCTCTTGTGTTAGACTACTTCCTTTTCAATCACAGATCGATGGGACATTGGGCAAGCTATCTACTCTCCTTAGGGACGGCTGTTCCCATGTGTAAAATGTGTGTAATGGAACTACACATTTGTAATAAAGGTGCAACATCTCACACAGAATTGATGATGATTAAACGTGTTCTATCATTGTTATTTATTTATTGACTGCCTTTTCTGTGCCAGGCACTGTGCTCAGACTTGACCGCCATTATGTTCCTAAAGCATCCTGATGTGGGAGGCATTATTGTCTCTGCATTTTTCAGACTTTTCAGGAGGCTAGGGGAAAATAATTTTCTTAAGACACACATTTTGTAAATTATAGAGCAGCCAGAATCAAGCCCAAGTTTCTCTGTCTGCAGATCTGAAGTTTTTATATTGGAAAGAAAAATCCCTAGAAATCATGACTGTTGTGGCTTGCATCTTGATCACTGTTGAATTCTTTCCTCGAACCCTGGTTTTTACCATGAGCTGGCAGAGAGGGCAAGAGAAAGCATTGGTACTTTCTTAGGCTGTATGTATGAGTGGGTTGTGGATATGTGTATAGACAAAACCCAGGAATTACTGGGATTTCAAAGAAAACTGTGCTTTCTGTAAAATGTTAACTAGTTCAATACTACAAAGCACTAAACGTTTTTATCATTTTGTGTTTAATGCTTTATAGAGGAGGAAAAGTAATGACGCCAGCTTCCGTAAGCAGAATAAGGCAAAATAAGGTGCAACTCAGTTCTTTCAAATCCTCCTCCCTAACTCTGGGGCTGACAAAAATACTTTCTCTCAAGGCCAGAACTAAGTGCAAATTTAAGGAGGTGCTTACTCTTAAGGTTTGACTTACGCTATTACCCAAATCTGTGTTACTTTCCTATTTCTGCACAAATGCCAACAAAAGTAGTGGTTTAAAATAGCACATATTTGTTTTCCCACAGTTTCTGGGTCAGGAGTCCCAGCACAACTTAGCCGAATCCTCTGTAAAGACTGCATCGAAGGTGGCAGACAGGGCTGAAGGCTTATCTGGAAGCTCAACTGTGGAAGAATCCACTTCCATACTCACACAGTTGGCAGGATGAATTTTCTTGCGGCTGTCGCCCCGAGGGCTTCGTCCTGTTGGCTGTCTCCTGGAGGTCACCCTGAGCTCTTACAGGTCTCTTAAATCCCATGCCATTTGGAGTTCCCCAGCATGGTAGTTTGCTTCCTCACAGCCATCATGGGAACAAGAGAGTCCAACAAGGTGGGTGCTGCAACCTTATGTAAAATAATCACGCAATCATGTGTTAGTTTGGGTTGTTGTGTTCTATTTTTATAGTAGGGAAAAAAAAAACCCCTGATTTTAGTGAATAATGGGCCATTGTGGCTGTGAGGACAGGAAGAATTAAAAGTGAGGAGAGGAGGGCAGAGAATATAAATCAGTGAGTGTTTTATTTACTGGCACCCTTGTGAATGTGCGAGGAAATATTGTGGATATCTTTAAAATGTGAGTGCGAGTCCCACGAGACCCAAGTCACAATGACTCAATACATAAAAGGACTTGTATTTCAAATGCGAAGTCCCAGGCCGAGGCAGCTTCTAGCCTGGCTCATTCAGACATTCATTCATTGATGCTGTGAGGAACCCAGAACCTTTCTGACTTGCTGCTTTGTCACGGTTGACATGCCATCTTACTGTCCTCGTGTCACACGGTGACCGCCGTGGTTCCTGATCTTACATCATCGCTTTGGAGCAGGGGGGAAGAAGGCCCTGCCTTGTCCTTCTCTCTCTCTCTCTCTCTCTCTCTCTCTCTCTCTCTCTCTCTCTCTCTCTCACTCTCTAACAGCTAAGAAACATTTCTGTGAAGCTCTGGTGCTGGATTCTCAGCTGCATTTTATTTGACAGAACTGGGTCAGAGACCACTTCCCATGCCAGTCAAAAGGCGAGATGCAGTTGCCAGGTTTAGATCTGGTAGATCAATAGTTAGCCCTGCAGCTGTGTCAAGGGTTTCCTTATTAGAACACTAAGTCCTAGGAATGAGGAAAAACCACATCAGAGCCACTGCAGCAGGCAAGTGTGTGTATGCATGTGTGTGTGCCTGTGTGTGCACACATTTGTGTGTGTAGAAGGTGATGGCTTAAGTTAGGAAGCAGGAGTATTGCACTGTACACACTTAATGTGTGAGGGGTTCCCTCCACCAAAAAGGGTTTTGGAGTCAGACACTTAGGTTAAACCAGGACCCAAGCACAGTCTAACTGACTGACTTAGGGACTTGAACCTGCCTGCAATCTATAAAAAGGAAACACTGGAATTACCTACCTTTGCAGATTTTTGTGAGACTTAAATGTACAGTATTTAACCTAATGTTTGCTGCATATTAAGTGCCCGATAGGCAACATTATATGAAGACAGGGCAATGAGAATTATCATTATTATGCTTTGTCTTGAGTTTTCTAATAGCAGTGCACACCTTTCGGATACTTTCAGCTTTTCTCCAAGGGGATGAATAAAATAACGAGTTAAGTTTCTCAGCAGTATTCTCAGGGTCACCCAGGGCGCACGAACACTCCTTTCCTGCCAGAAGCGCATCTACAGAGATGTCGTCTCATGCACGGTAGCATTTCTTCTCCTTTAAAGCTTGCGTGGAGCTTTGCCACATCTCCAGTAGAAGTTCAACACAAACACCCTTGCACGGTATCAAGGCCATTTTTTCCTTTTATACGTACTATTTCTCCCTTGACAGTCTCATCTCCCACCTGGAGAGCCATGGGCGATCGCTTCTTTACAGCGCCTCTACATCTTCCTCTCTCCCCACGCTTCGGGCCCCGGAAAGACCATAAAATATTTGACCGTGGTGGCTGGTGAAAGTTCTCTAAGAAGTAGTCGTTCCTGATGTTTAATGAAAGATGTCGGGAAACTTTGATCTGGTTGATATTTGTCCCGGAAAATGGAGAGGTTATGTATGAATGACACCTCAGCATCAACAAGACAAAATTGATTAAGAAAAGCAAAATGCTTCATCAGGCAGAAAGCAGGCCTTCCGCAGAGACGGGGAATGGTGTTCTGTTAGAGAACCAGCCCCATCGGCCAGTCAGAAAGGGAGAAGGGCGGTTGGGGGAGGGAGGGTGTGATGAAATGGAGGCAGAGACCGGTTGAGGACACCAGTGGGAACTCCGCAGGGACTAGCTGTTCCTGCAGACACTTGGCATGATTTTAGTGTAAGTGACAAAAACCCAACTCAAAGAGGGTTGAGCCAGGGAAATGCATTGGCTCTTGTCTAGAACATTGGATCGAGGGTGCCTGTCCCCCTCTTTCTCCCTGTCTTGGCTCTTCTCTTGCAGGCTTCCATCTCAGGCAGGCTCCTGGAGGTGGTGCCCCTCAGATTCCAGGCTGCTGTGGGGTCCTCTCAGCAGCCCAAGGGGGGAAGAAGAGATCCTTTGTCTTCCTGGTTCAGCTTGTGTTGCTACAACGGAATACCCTAGACTGGGTGGCTGACAGCTCTGGAGGGCGGGTGTCTGATGAGAACCCACTTCCTGACTTGTGGGTAGCTACTTTCTAGATCTGTACTCACAAGGCTGAGAGAGGGGCTGTCTGGACCATTCCTCTTCTTAACCAGGCACTAACCCCATCATGGAGGTCCACCCTCATGACCGGATCTAAACTTAACCATCTCCAGATACCATCACATTAGTGCAGGGGTCGGGAACCTTTCTGGCTGAGAGAGCCATAAACACCACATATTTTAAAATGTAATTCCATGAGAGCCATACAATGACCCATGTGGGTTACACATTATCCAATAAAAAGAAATTTGGTGTTGTCCCAGAGGACAGTTGTGATTGGCTCCAGCCACCCGCAACCATGAACATGAGTGGTAGGAAATGAATGAATTGTAATACATGAGAATGTTTTATATTTTTAACGTTATTTTTTTATTATTATTAAAGATTTGTCTGCGAACCAGATGCAGCCATCAAAAGAGCCACATCTGGCTCATGAGCCATAGGTTCCCAACCCCTACATTAGGGATTTGGGCTTCAACATAGGGACTTGGAAGGGGCACAGCATCTTGCCATACGATTCTCTGACTGCAGTAGTTCTACAGAGTCTGGGGACTGCGTCTCTGGTTGGGTTGCTGTGCGGGTGGAGGAGAGAGAAAGCACACACTCCCATTAGGTCCTCGACAGGCTCAGGACTGAGTCTGGGCCTCGGGGAGGGGACAGCTGAGAGTTAGGTGGCCAGGGCTGTTTCCCCGAGGAGTCTGGCTGCTTCTTGGCCTAAACAGTATTACTCAGGAATGTTCAAGGCTGAAGTTCCCAGTTTTATTCATTACTATTTTTTTATTGTAATTATTCTATTTATTGATTTGAAAGAGAGAGAGAAACATTGCTGTGTTGTTCTACTTATTTATCCATTCATCAGTTGATTCTTGTATGTGCCCTGACTGGGAATTTAACCTGAACCAACTGAATTTAATCTAACCAACTGAACTCTCTGGCCAGGGCTGAAGTTCCCAGTTTTAAACCAATGAGTCAATTGCTTAGATGAGTTACATAGCATTAGTGAAGACACTGGTCCCAGGGGAGGCTGCTGAAGTTACCCTTATTCTGGCCAAGAGTCACACCCAGACATGTAGGGACCAGTTCAGCTGTAAATCAGCCAGCCCAATCTTCACAGCTGTTTCCTCGTGGGTGAACTGTGGGTAAGAGCAGCACCTATCTCATAGGATTAAACATCTGTAAAGTACCCGGATGAGTGTTAGCACATGGAAACTGTTATAAACCTGTTTTTAAAAAGAATATATGTATGATCATATTTATGTCTAAATGCCAGTTGTGCTTGGAAAGATTCAAGTCATACAGACAACGTCACTTTCTCTTGCAAGCTGATTTCTGGGAGCTGCAAATTTATATTCCTGCTGGTTTACTTCATAATTTAGAGAAGGGGTCAAATTCACCACACATGAGTGGACTTAGTGGAATACCAATTAAGTGACATCTAGCACAAAGAGTTTCTAAGAAGCACAAAATTGGCTCAGTCAAAAGCAAAAATTTTCTACCAGGAGTCCTGATATGTACATCGTTATTTTGACAGACAGCATGTTTCAAAATAGCTTTTGTTCTTTTATGTATTATCAAACCCACTGGAAGTGTGTCTGTCTGGGGAATATAATCCTTCCTGTTGTTTCTAGAACCTTGGCTCTGCAAGTAGAGCACCCAGCCCCAGCCACCCCCACCCCCTTCCCATCTTTGTTATTTTGCTAATTAGCCACTTCACCTGCACCAGTTAATAAATCTAATTCTGGGTGGGATATTTTGCCAAGGCTGGCATGAAAGAGAATACTTTTGAAGTTTAGTTACATTGTGACCAAGAAAATGTTTGGGCCTGACCAGGCGGTGGCGCAGTGGATAGAGTGTCGAAGTGGGATGCCGAGGACCCAGGTTCGAGACCCCGAGGTCGCCAGCTTGAGCGCGGGCTCATGTGGTTTGAGCAAAGCTCACCAGCTTGGACCCAAGGTCGCTGGCTCGAGCAAGGGGTTACTCGGTCTGCTATAGCCCCACGGTTAAGGCACATATGAGAAAGCAATCAATGAACAACTAAGGTGTCACAATGAAAAACTAATGATTGATGCTTCTCATCTCTCTCCATTCCTGTCTGTCTGTCCCTATCTATCCCTCTCTCTGACTCTCTCTCTGTCTCTGTATAAAAAAAAAAAAAAGAAAAAAGAAAATGTTTGGGTTTTAACTAATGATTTTAAACTTCCCTTTCGTCAGTTTCTGGCTCTTTAGCCAAGCACTCAAATGATGAATCAATTAAGGAAGTGTGGAAGGGAGGGCTAGAGAGGTGAGTGTATTAAAAGAAGATGGAGATGGGTGTTTGTTAGCATTTCTCAAGGTGTGTGAAGTGTTTCTGACACACCCACACTATAGAAATGTAAAAAAGTGGAAGGGCTCCTGCAATCTCTTTTATATGGAATGTACTAGGAAGGAGACTTACTAATTAACGCCAGTCTTCTTTAAAGGTCTCTTAAAAAGCTGTCTGTAGAATGCACTTAGGGATTTTCTATTTTCCAGTAACAGTGATCTGGACCACAAGCCGAGTCAGCAGAACTGGGGCTCTGGTAATAGAAATGGGATCTCTGTCCTCATTTCACTTCGGATTTAATTTTTCTATATTAGTTTCCCAGTTCTTTACCCCTCAATGCATGTTTCCTTTTGCTTTTAAGACAGGTTATATCTGGGTACCTAAAGCTGGGGTTTTGAAGTGGTTAATAAAAGAATGAGTTAGAATATTCTGTCATGTCAAGATGTACAGGCTGGGTGTCAGAAACAGAGCTGATGGGACAGAGCTGTGTGTGGACTAAAACATAGTGGGTTTCTTTGTTTTTGGTTTTGGATGTTGTAAAGAGACTCAATGGACAGCATGACTTGAAAAATGAGAAAAGTAGGGGAAGATGAACTTACAACAAAACCGTATTTCATCAACTCTAAGATACTGCTTATTAATTTGTATACTGCCTATTTTATGTGCCACTAAGAAAGGAAAAGTGATGTCAAATGACACTTATCTTATTGGACACTGCATATTTCTGTATTTCTATATAGTGTATTCTTCAGCTCAGTTCTGGGATTAAGTTAAATTACTTTGAAAGAATTTGATCCATTCAAGCCTCGTTTTTAAGGTTTGTAAAAATGGTTGAACCAGCCTGACCAGGCAGTGGCACAGTACATAGAGCGTCGGACTGGGATGCAGAGGACCCAGGTTCGAGACCCCAAGGTCACCAGCTTGAGCGCGGGCTCATCTGATTTGAGCAAAGCTCACCAGCTTGGACCCAAGGTCGCTGGCTTGAGCAAGCGACATATGAGAAGGCACATATGAGAAAGCAATCAATGAACAACTAAGGTGTCACAACAAAAAACTAATGATTGATGCTTCTCATCTCTCTCTGTTCCTGTCTGTCTGTCCCTATCTATCCCTCTCTCTATCTCTCTGTCTCTGTAAATTAAAAAAAAAAAAAAAAGTTGGACCAGAGTAGATTTTTGCCTAGCGTTCATTATTTACAACTCCTGAATTAAGACCTTTCTGAGTACTCCACCAAAGGCCCCGTGAATAAGGACATTGCTCACTCTGGCTCACGAGAACAGGCACCATTGCTGACCCCATGTAAGGCAGACAGTACTGCCTGTACCTTTAGTAGTTTCTTCACAAGTGTGCACCTAGTGCTCTGACGGACACCCAGGATGGACCCTCTGTGGATGGCTGCTTTTCTCCCAGCGTGTTTCCCACTCCTACCTGGCATTCTGTCTTGTGAACTCTTGCCTCCTTCGTCTCCTTGACTCTCATCTCTGCTTCCTCAACTCAGGGAGTCTGCTAGACTCAGCTTAGTAAACCGGGGAATCATAGGGCTCCCCTCACTTGTCTCCCATACTTCAGGTAATCACTGTCCTTGGTTCCCTAAGTTCAGTGTCTTGCAAACCGTTGTTTCATACATTAGACAATTAGATATTTTCATTGTTGTGGCTGTGGCTTTCGGTGGACAGTCTGGCCCCTGTTCGTACATCTTAGCTAGAAAAGGAAGTCCTTTCGTGTGGTTTGACTTTGGATACATTAAATCATCTCTTGGAATAAACACCAGGGATTTATTTTTGGGAGGGGGTTATGCATTTTTTTGTTTGTTTTGAACTGGCCCTTCCCACTTGATGGAAACAACAGTCACCTTCCTGTGCTTCCTATGACAATGTAATCATGTGACCCGGGCTGGTTGGTCAGAATAACTCATGTCCACAATGGCGGTGTAAAGATGGTTATAGATGATAAGCTTCACAAATTCTAGTTATTCCAGGAAAATTTATTGATATTTTGTTAAGAAAACCATCAATCTTTTCTCTGCAAGAACAATGTTATCATGGAGTCACCGAGGTGAATGTTTCCCACCACTAAGGGAACAGCCTGCCTAAGCGCAGAGATAGATAGGGAAGAAGACGCAGCCCTACGGACTCAGCTGTGATAGGGGACAGAAACTTCAATGTTTCCATTGTGTGAGCCAATACATGTTTCTCTTCTACACTTTGTTCTTTTTCCCCCTTTGGTTTTGAATGAAGATCCATCTCTTGAAACCCAGCCCTGGCCGGTTGGCTCAGTGGTAGAGTGTCGGCTCGGTGTGCGGAAGTCCCGGGTTTGATTCCCGGCCAGGGCACACAGGAGAAGCGCTCATCTGCTTCTCCACCCCTCCCCCTCTCCTTCCTCTCTGTCTCTCTCTTCCCCTCCGCAGCCGAGGCTCCATTGGAGCAAAAGATGGCTCGGGCGCTGGGGATGGCTCCTTGGCCTCTGCCCCAGGCGCTAGAGTGGCTCTGGTCATGACAGAGCGATGCCCCAGATGGGCAGAGCATCGCCCCCTGGTGGGCGTGCCGGGTGCATCCCGGTCGGGCGCATGTGGGAGTCTGTCTGACTGCCTCCCTGTTTCCAGCTTCGGAAAAATACAAAAAAAAAAAAAAAAAAAAAAAAAAAAGAAACCCAAGGGATTCTGATAATTAACCTATCTCTCTAAGCTTTATATTCTATATATACAGGATATATCTCTTTGTATATATACCATATCTGTAATGTAACTATATCTCTTAGGTTGTGAGGATGATCAAATGGAACAAATGCTCTAGAAGTTAATCTTTCTTCTGAGAACAGTTTCTTCTTTCACTTCCTGTCATTTGGTTGATTTAGAACCTCCCCCCATGTGTGCGTGCGCGCGCACACACACACACACACACACACACATACACACACCTCTACTAGTATTACAGATTGGTCATGTGACCCATGCCTATTAACATACTCCATCTCCTGGCCAAATTGATTGGTTCACGAATGAACACATGATTCAGGATGGTCCAATGAAACCCAACACCCAGAAAGTTTGCTGTAATTACTGGGAATTACTCCGGGAGTGCTGATAGTAAACATGTGGTGCTCCTAGAAACCTCCATGTGAAGACGGGTCTGCCTAGCTGAGAGGCCAACAGTAGGAAGGAGGAGGAGAGAAGGCAAAACATCGCATTACTCATTAAAGCTCCTTGGTCCACTTAGGCATTTAAAAATATGGCAATACGTAATTTTTTTCTTAAGCCAATTTGCATTGGCTTTTTATCACTTTTAACTTCTTTGGTACGGTGCTGACGATTATGATGATTGATAATTGTTATTGTGTAATAACTGAGAGAGTTGGCAGCACATTTTGGGAACGAGGTTGCTTCCCTGCACCCTGCTTCTCTGAGCTCCGCACAAGGAGCAGGCAGCCCTCTGTGTCTGTGTGCCTCCCGACGTCACACCTCTGTGCGTCTAGTCGGCAGAACTTTTGTGTGCTTCCATTCCGAGAGTGCCTCTGCACTCCACAGAAATCAACTCTTGCACATGTATCCTCACAACTTTTAGGTTTCACTAATTGCTACACCGGCCAATGGCCAAGCTTATCTTTGGATAAGGTCCCTGCTAGAGTCCCTGCTGCCTGAAAGAAGAATTGTTAATGAAGCCTTGGAATGAATAAAATATCATGTCTTCCATCACCTCTTTATAAGGATGTTGGCATTCTTGTACTTTGAAAATGGTCATCATTCTTTAATGACAACTTGTTAACATTTAGATTATCTTTTTGTGTTCTAGCAAGTAACCATGCTGGCAAGTTACAAAAGGACTATTGGTATTAAAGACACGGCTCAGTCCTCCTGCCTGGAATGAATAACCTGTTCTCTGTTGGGTCATATAAAACACTCACCAAAGCAAAAATCTCCACCTGCTCCTCAGGAGTTTAGGATGCTCCTATCCTACAAAGTGGGTTTGGTCCTCAAACTGGTGGGATGTGTTGTATCTAGGGGTACAGACCAGTAAAACCGGGGCCCAACTGCATACAGAAAATAAATGTTAAAACAAGTGTCCGTGGCCTTGTTATTCAACGTGTGTTTCACAGGCCAGCAGTAGCAGCAGCTGGTTAGAAATGCAGCATCTCAGGCCTGAGGCCTGGTTGGCCGAACTAGAAGCTGCACTGTAATTTGATTGGCAGCTGGTTCGCAGCTCAAACCTAAACGTTTGAGAAGGATCAGTAAAGAGCATTTTTTCCCCAGACTTAGCTAAGCATTACAATCACCTGAGGGGCTCATTTAAAAAATACATATCCCTAAAGCTTGTTGAAACTTATCACCTGGACTCTAACCCCGAAGATACTTTTTCAGTATGTTAGGAAGGGTTCCAGGTATTTGAATTATTAACCAGCCCCTCCAGGATTTTAGATGCATATGGCTGAGAACCACTGTAGAATAAGTGGTCTGGTTGCCACAGAGTGTGCAGAAAAGTTTAGCAAAGGAAGTAGGAATGGAAATGATTTCTATTCCAGGGTTAAAACCACTAGTATGTGTGTACTCACGTGTGTGCAGATAGGCATGCGTGTATTTATACATGTGTGTCTGTCATTAGAATTGTCTCATGGACACATACAAGCACATAGACTGTTTCTATTCAAGCACACATGTCTGGCACATTGAAGTAACATATTTAAAGAACTTAAGCTCAGGTTGTAACAGCTCTGTGGGGCTGGGTGGGAACTACCTCTAAATCCTCCCTCTTCTTCCTGCCCTGGTTTGATGAGCAGGTTTGTTCATCCCACTGAGGATATAGAGCACAGATCCATGCGTTCACAGGCTGGGTGGTGGTGCAGGGCGCAGGCTTGGGGCCACAGGGTCAAGGCTAGGTCCTGGCACCCCCACTTTCAGTTCTGTGGCCTTGGGCAGTTTGCTTACTTCCACAGCCCCAGGTGACTAAATGTCATGATAATTCAATAAGTTAATTAGGGGCTTAAAATCAGGTTTGGCACATAGTAGAGTTGCAATCAGTATTAACTGTTATTGCTGTTGTGTTGTTATTCATAAAGACTAATAATGGCTAAGTAGAAATATAGCATAGTTAAAAAATCACACGTATATATTATATAACATATGTAGGTATAATATATTCTATGTATATAATTACATTAGACTCAAGTGAAAAAAATTTTTTTTTCCTGAAGTTGGAAACAGGGAGGCAGTCAGACAGACTCCCGTATGCGCCTGACCGGGATCCACCCGGCATGCCCACCAGGGGGTGATGCTCTGCCCAACTGGGGCGTCACTCTGTTGCAACCAGAGCCATTCTAGCACCTGAGGCAGAGGCCATAGAGCCATCCTCAGCGCCTGGGCCAACTTTGCTCCAATGGAGCCTTGGCTGCGGGAGGGGAAGAGAGAGACAGAGAGGAAGGAGAGGGGGAGGGGTGGAGAAGCAGATGGGCGCCCCTCCTGTGTGCCCTGGCCGGGAATCGAACCCGGGACTCCTGCACGCCAGGCCGATGCTCTATCACTGAGCCAACTGGCCAGGGCCTCAAGTGAAATTTTTAAGTGCTTTTCCTCTATGCTCATATTAATGGTCCATTTTTAGTTTTTATTTTTGATACTGAAGAAGTGAGTTTTCACTACCCCTATAAATCTGATAAAGAGTTATAGACACACACATGGAAAGTGTGCATCTGCTTATGTACACACAATGAAAAGTGCAGTGTCTGTGATCACGGAACAGGTTGCTAGTGGTGGACACAGCCAAGTTAAGAACCCTCACACTGACATCTAGGCCCCTGAAGGGCAGGAACTGTCCTTGTTGTTGTTTGTACCTCAGACAGTCCATAACTCCCTGCGATGTTGGTCAGGTAACTTTTTGGTTATCAGCAGTTGATTCTTGAATTCTACCTCTGTTGGAAGACAAAAATATGTCGATAAATCATGGGCATTATTATTGTAGAACTTGGGTCTATACCATAAAACAAGTCCTAGAACAGACCTTCTCAAACCTCAGTGTGTACAGGATCACCCGGGATACTTGGTAAATGCAGATTCTGGTTCTTTAGTCCAGGGACTGGTGCTGAGATTCGGTATTTCTAATAAGCTCCTAGGGAATGCCAACGATGTTGGCTCAGGCACCATGATATCTGCAGACGTGCAGAGGACACAGCACGGCGTGGGGAAAAGAGGAGAGGGAGCTAGGTTTCCATCTCAGCTTCTACATTACCAGCTTTGTAACTAACAACCTACACCTTCATTATAATACTGGAATCTTTTCCCAAAGGCTTGTTGAGGGATGAAATGAGCTTATGTAAATAAACACCCAGACACACAGTGGATGTTAAATATATTGTTCTTTTTGAGGACATGAGCTCAGATACCCCCCTCCTCTTTCCATCTGCAGGCTCTTTAATAGTAAGTAGCCTTGGTGTGGGCAATATGATAACCAGCTGGGAATGGATGATGGAGAGTAAATCAAGGTTCTCATGAATAATACAATAGGTTAATATTCTGAAGTCTAATAGGGAGCTGACTATATATAATTTAAAGAGACCAAGTGACTTTTGGAGTAAATTCTTAGTTGTGAATAAATAGCCATGATTTCTAATCTTCAGTTTGTTTGTTTTTTTACTGAAGCTTTTTGAAATTCTAGAGAGATCCCCATAACCTACATTCTACTTCTTGTAAAATAAGGTAGTCTGGAATTAACCCATGTGGAACTTGATTGTTAAAACACTTGGTAATTCAAACAAGTATTTATTGAGCATCTGTAAGGTGCTATTCTCTTTTGGGAATGTAAGAAAATTTAAGTGACAAGGTTGTATTGGAAGGACTTAGAAATACCAGGAAAGCCAGAATTACATTTTGTTTGTTTCATTCATTCATTTGACACATATTCAATGCTTTTTAAAGAAAACAAAGAAGATGAATATGATATAGTTCTTGACCTCCTCAAGGAGGGGATAAACATAGATGCAAATTACACAGATTTCAGGGAGAAATAGGAAGGCCCAGGGGAAATAGCAAAATCAACATTAAAGATGATAGAATTTCCGACTGTACCCCAGAGTGCATTCTGTCCAGAAAAAAATGTCCTTTCCAATTGCAAAGGCAAGTAAACAAATTAAAATCGAGTATGCTAATTACAAAATAGAACTATGAACAAAGCGAAGGCATAGCTTAGAGATGGAGGGATTAAATCAGTAAAAATTTGATTTTTTTTTCATGGGGGGAGGAGCTTGATGGTTTAGAGAACTGAAGACAGGTTTCTTGAGAAGGTTGTGTCTGACAGCTGAAATAGGAGTTTTCTAGGTGGACAGGAGGGAGAGCACTCCATACAGAGTGATCAGCAGGAGGGAACTGTGGGCATGGAAAGTGGTCCTTGTCTTCAGGGACTAGAGTTTGACGCTGTTAGAATTCAGAGGGTGAAGCAGGGGTTGGCGGGGAAGAGCCAGAGTGACAGACACCGATCAGGTTAATAAAGTTTTATATCCCAAGCTGATGAGGTCGACATGTGGGAGGAAAATGTGGCAGGAGGCAGACCAAAGAGAAAGGGTTTGCATGAAACACAGTTGAGTTCCGTCTTTGGGAACATAGTCTGTAGCTCTTTCCTCTGAGCTATGTCTAGACTCAAAAGTCTACACGTTGATGACCACACTCCAATGTCTACACTACAGATGTCTATACTGAAATGATTCGATCTCCAATTTTCAACCTGCTGTCTGTACTGGGGAGAGATGGACAAGTTATGTCCCAGAGTCTCAGGAAAATAAAAAGCCAATGGAGGCTCCTTTTGTTCTTCCTTTCTGCCATCCCATTCCCTCTCTGAAGCCGTCAGCAGAGGAGGAGAGCAGAGCAGACAAAGACAAAGGAGAAAAGAAGAATACTAGGGGAACAGAAAGGTTAATATTTCAATAATATTGTCCTACCACCAAGAATGTTTTCTCCTATTTGACCCATTATCTAAATTATATCCTCCTTTCTTTTATTTCATTTAATATCTGTAGGTGTCAATCTAGGATGCACATTGGAATCCTTTGGTGGACTGGGGGAAGGGGGGCTTTAAAAGTATACTAACGCCTGGATGACACCTTAGATAAATCAGACACTACGGGAGTGGAGTCCAGATATCGGTGCTCTTAAGCTCCCTCCGTTATCCCAGCATGGGCCACATGGTGGGAACAGTGGGGCCATGGACTGTATTGGTCACGAATGCTGCAATGACCATGCCAGGCACAGCTCTGAGCCAGAAAGGACTCACGCTCATCTGGTCTCTAGGAAGGCTGATACCTGCTGCAGAACTTCAGCACCTTGGGAACCAACTCCCAGCATGTGTCCAAATGAAGACCCATCTGAGCCGCCGTGTTTCCAAGGAACAGTTGTCACTCCAAGCTGCCTTCTTTTGACTGAATGTATTCTTGACCAAGCTTCCCACCATTTCACAGTGTACGCTAATACATTGAAAGTAAAGTTTCAAAGATGAAACAAATTTAAATTGCTTTATTACTAAATATAGGATGTTCACAGGCCAGGTAATTCACATGTTCTTTACTTTTAATCATTATCATGGAAAATGCCACCACCACCCCCCCCTGCCACTGCCACCCTCCTGGATGATACCATATATTGCAGTGATTATAACCATAAACCTGAGACAGATGAACCCAGGCTCCTAGCTGCCACTGTGACCAGACTCTCCTCTTTTATGCCATGGTTGTTTGCCCATCCACCAATTGAGATTGGAAGTCCTGCTTCACGGGATGGTTGGAAGGATTAAATGTGATAAAATAGGGCACATGGTGAAGGCATGATCAATGGTTTTGTTGTCCTTATTCAGTTTCCCCACTGTATTGTATGTAAATAGGTATCATTTAAAGGAATAGTGTTTTTGTGTTTCTTTTAAATGAGGGTACAGAGCAGGGGCACAGGATTCCTTGTCTGCTGCCACTCTCTCAATCTGAAGCACTCACACGCCTCTTTTAAGAGAAGGGCATACCTAGGCTGTATATATGCACAAACAACTTGACACCCGTGAATTTCTCATGGCACCTCTAATCTGCAAATGCCAGTCTGTTTCTGGGACTCTAGACGGCATGCGACGTTCATCGATAACCGTCGCCTCTCAGAGCTGGGGGCTCGGTGTTGAGCTGCGGAGATCAGACAGACATACTTCGTCCTGGCTCATTCGTCACCGCTGATAAGTAAGGTGCTGTCATGACTGCCTAGTCCGTGGGAGACCCTCCCACTCTGACGCTGGCTCTGAGATCCATTTCCCTCCCTCAGTACTCTCCCGGCAGCCACAAGCCCGGGTCCCTTCTCATTAACATTTAGCGGCATGGACGATGACAGCTACATGGTGAATAAATTGGCGGCAGTTATGTCGGGTCAGGTGTGGACTTTATCAGCCTGTTGAGCTGCCACAGGAAGGGCTGTGATTTGGGAAGAAACAGGGTCATTGGGTAAAAATGAGATAATATGATAATAAATTCTGAGTTAATTCTGAGAATCGTAAACATAAACAGTGTAATCTGAGATCACAAGTGAAAAGAAGCTTTCTAACCGAGGTATATCACATGGTTTTAGAAATGTTACATGCAAGTGTCTGGATGTTTATTCTTTTTTATTTTTTCTTAATCTGATATTGGTCTCAAAAGTGAAGGGGTCAGATGGAGAGGAAAGGGAAACCCTAGCTAGAATTTTCTTTTCTTTACTTGTCTGGTATTAGTGCAGGGCTTGGTGTGGCGATACGGTGGTGAGGAACTAACGACAATGACATTAGCAACATGACTACTAGTATTGCTGCTGGTATTGGAACAGCAATAATGGCTGATAATCATGGAGTGTTAAATTAGTGCTAGACTCTCTTAAATATGCTTCGTCTCATATAATTAGCAAGGCTCCCGGCTCACATGAAGATTTCCATCTAGGGGGACCACTTACATAAATAATAATATTAAGTGCAGACATTTTGTGAAAGGAAACATACAAAATACAAAAAAAAGTGCAGTGAAAGGTATTCAGCAAGGTCAGTATCCAAATCACAAAGCGATCTAACATAGAAGCCTGCACATCGCCTACATTTGCAAGCCTGGGTTATATGCGCCAGTTTACCTACATTTTGGGAACTCATTTCTTCTTTGCTCTGTTTATAGTGTTTTCCTTATTGTACCATCTAAGATTACATACAGTTAAGACAAGAAATGGAACACTAACCTCTCCAGAAGGTCCTGTCTTGCCATGCACTCCCCCTAATCCTCAGAGCCAGGGGAGATTAGTCTACCTTCTAGCCCACATCAAGATTGATGATATTTTTAAACCTGACTTTTTCAAGATTAAAACTATTTATATATACTGAATCTTTATATACTGAAGGGTCAGTTATATCCAGGCATTGTTCTAGAGCCCAGTTTCTCCAGCCTTTTGTTTTTTCATTATCATCTACCTAAGGAACCATTTTCCTAATGAAAATTTAATACTACAAAATATACAGTGTATCTGTTTTTGTATTATATTTGTGCTTTATGCATAAATGAAATAAGATCCTTTTAACCTCCCCAAAAAACTAACTTGGGTCCCCTTGGGATGATAACAGCTTTCACTGAGAATACATGGGCTGGGCACCATGCTGGGTTCAAAGACAGACCAGCCTCTGCCCTCCAAGGACTAAATAAAATCCAGAAGAGATGAGAATCTCTAAACATGTGAACCAGTAACTCAAATTACGATGACATGGGTAGGGTGAAGGGACGTGGTCTACCAGGGCGAGAGAACACCTCTTGGAGAAAGGAGCATTTCAGCTGAGGCAGAAGGAGTGGAGTTTCACAGGCCCTGGGGGAGCGGGAAGGAGCTGCTGTGCTTGAGGCAGAGAGGAGGTCAGTTTCAAAACTGGAGTTGCTGCAAATAGGTGGGTGTGGGGATTGCAGGAGCCTGCTGACTGTGTGGCCATGGCAGCAGTTACAGATTTCATTTTAAGACCTGTGGGAAGCCATTGAGGGACTTAATAATTTGCTTATTTATTTAAGGGGGGGGGGGAGGCGCATGCAATAGAGAGAAACTGATTTGTTGTTCCACTTATTTATGCATTCATTGGTTGATTCTTTATGTTTCTTGGCCGGGGATCGCACTCACAACCCTGGCTTATCAAGATGATGCTCTAACTAAGCTACCTTGAGCTACCCAGCCAAGGCCTGCCACTGAAAGATTTTAAACCAGGCGATTCTGAGGTCAGGCATGAGTATTTACTTTTTTTTATAGCGTAGGGTGCGCTGATAGTGAAGTTTTTGAATGCTTCATGTCTAATAACGTCTTTCCTTTGTTCTCACTCCCGTCTGGCAGTTTGATGGGTATAAATTTCTATTATCAGTTTGAATGTTTGTGGAATTCTGAGTTCAACATCTTTTCCCCTCAGAACTTTGAGGCAGGGAACTCTATTTTCTTCGAACATCTAAGTGTCTGAGTGCATTGTGATCCTATCTCATTTTGTTCCTCTGTAGGTAGAATGTCTGTTGTTTTGTTTTGTTTTCCCTTTCCTGTATTTTTAAACCTTCTTCCTCATCATTAGCATTCTGAACATATTAAATTTCTTTCTACTTGGTGCTTTAAAATATCCTTTCAGTCTGGGGATGTATGCTTTTTTTTAAAAATTTTTTTCAGCTGGAGACATTTTATTCTATTGTTCTTTGATTATTTTCTCTTCCTCATTATTTCTGTTCTCTACTTTTTCTAAGTCCTATTAGTTGAATTCTTGGCCTCTCGGATATTTTTTTACTCATGTCTTAGGCTCGTGAATGTGGATCTCCCCCCTCTTAGCTCTCTCCTGTAGGAGACGTGCTCTACTCTATCCGGCTCCTTCCAGCACACTGATGTGACCCTGAGCACTGCCTGTTTTTTTTCTGAGCCTCTCCAAGATATTGTTTACTTCTGCATCATACTTTCAATTTCCAAGCTCTGTCTTTTAAAAATGTTCTCGTAGCTCTTTTTAATAGTAGCCTGTTTAAAAAAAACAAAACAAAAAACAAAAACAGATACAGTATTTCTCCTGAGATAAATAAATGACTTTCATGGGCTGAACTTCTTTATTTTTATTTTTGTTATTTTTCCTGCACACCTGGCACCAAAGCCTCTAACTACTTCCCTTCCGGGCCCCAACACGCTCATCTGGAGCCTCCCTCCAGGCTGATCACTGCTTTTCTTGGAAAGCAATTATACGAACACCTAAAGTGCTGCTATAACCCTCCTGTCTGTCACTGGGGCCCTGTCTACCCTGTATGTTTCAAATGCTTACCCCGTGAGGAAGTATTCCAGTTGCCATAGGGTTAAATAATAGTAGCCTTTATTTAATCTGAGAGCATAAGACAAGTAAGGCTTCTTGAAGGAATTTTATTATATTTAAGCTGGGGTTGGAAGGATGTGAGAGATTTAGAAATCAAATTTCAAAATCTACACATTCTCACCATCGCCTCCCACATCTCCAGCTACATTCTGTTCTTCTGTGTGGAAGACACTGGCAGTCACCTACCTAATGCCCATGACCATCTTTTTATTAGCAGATTTTATTCAAAGGGACAAATATGCCAGCCCGTGATTTGTATTTGCTTTCTATCCAACCACCTTTAGAGCTGGAGAGAGAAAGTCCTATGACACGCTTGGTTATTGAGATGTTGGTGTGTATGCCTGGGGGAGGATAGTCCTTTTCAATAAAAAGAAAAAGCCTCTTTGGGAGAGAGTATGTGAGTCTCGGCCTTGTTAATGCCTGGAACAAGGACGCAATGCCTGGAACAAGGACGCAATGCCTGGAGGTACAGCAGCCATCATGAAACCCTGAGGATAAAAGCCACATACCATACAGTTTGGAACGGTATAGAAGGAGCCTGGCTATTTAGTGATACTCTCTAGCAATTTTACAAGCCCTGGAGATGTTCCTCTAGAATTTATAAGAGAGAAAAATAAACTCCCTCTAATCAAGCCGCTGTTAGATTTTCTGCCATTTCTAGTTCGGGTTTACTATGGTCCTAGTGCAGCATAGTAAGTAGTTCAGGTGTACCTTAGCTCTAGGTCAGTGTTCCCCAGGTGTGGGCCCAGGGCTGGCAGCATCAGCCCCACCTGAGAACGTAAGAAGTGCAAGACCTACTGAATCTGACCCTCTGGGACCCATCCCAGTACTCTGTATTTCAGTAAGGCTTCCAAATAATTCTAATGCCCACACTAAACTTTGAGAACCCCTGGAATAGAGCAATCATTCAACTGAATGTATTGAATTTAGGAAACGTTTTTCTTCGACCTTTAATCATACATTATCAAATAAATATCCCTCAGTTGAAGTTATATATAAATATATACATTTCCCCCTTTTTTTTTGTTAAAACAATCATCATGATTGCCTGTCACCTAGTGAATTAAGTAAAATCATCTGAGTTAGTTATTCAAAGTCAAAAATACTGTTTTAGCCATACTCTTTATTTAAATTCTTTTTCTTTTTCTCTTTCTTTCTCTCTTCCCCACCCCCCCAAATCTCATGATTTTAGCAAAAGTGCTAATTTACTGTGGATAGACTATACCCCCGGCCCCAGGATCATTAAGTCACACCTTTGTCCTCATTTCTTTCTTTAGTCTTGGAAACCCTGGTCATCCTTCATCTTGCATAACCATCATAATAATCTCCATGAAGCCTTTAAGAGGCCTTTTCTCTATGGATCAGGTATATATACCCTCGCTTGAACCTTTTAAATGGTACTTCGTATTGTTTTTGTTTTATTCATGTGGTTATTTAGGGAACCGAAGACTATATACTTTGATAATTACATTTTAAAAGAATGCAACATGCAATTAAAATTAAACAAAATACAATTTTATGCATAAGTGCATTTCTGAAAAATATGTCCAAAAGTTGAATCTGCATCGTAACTTTTACAAGCATAATGAGTGCTAAATTGTAATTGATTATTTTTTTTGTCACACCATCTGGGAATTTGACACTGGGAGAATGTAATGGTTACTTTTGTCACTGAGGTATTTTAAAAATAAGAGGTAGATTCCTCTTTTAAAAAGAAAGCAAACTTTACAATTACAGCACAGTAATTAACTTTTAAATTAGCAAAAAATGAAGCTATGTTTTCTTTCCTTAAAGGAATATATTTGGATATAAAATTGAGTATATCTGTAATATTTTGTCCTTCAACAAATGTGTCCCTTCAAGGCAATCATAGAGACATGGCTGTTCATTTTATTTTAATAACTCCTGGTTGAAAGACTCGTCTTTTACTTATAAAATTAATTTCACAGTTCTTAAATTCCTTTAGAAATTAACATGCTGTTAGGTGTGGCTTATTCTTCTCTTCTTTTTATGAGGAGGGCAGGAGGCTAGCTTTAGTTGTATGACAAGGTTGTCCTTTTCCTATAAGAATAATTTGAGAACTTTTCAGTATACAGAATGTTAGGAAAACAGGACATACACTCAAGGGATTGCAAAAGATAGTATATTTAACACATTTTTCCCAACTATGTAATTCATAGACAGTACCTAACAATGATATACATAAAATCATTGGTGAAAATAAAACCTCACCTATATATTCTTAATGCACATCATTTCCCATGTCTTTCTCTCATTATATTTATATACAGAAATACATCTTTTAAAAAAAAATCTACCTCATATATTACAGAAAGTAGTTTATTTTTTTATTTATTTCTAGTTAAAATGACCTTACATTGTGGTCAGGAAATTTCCGCCTTTTGATTTCATTAGGTGTGTGTGTTTTCTTAAATAACCAAATAAGTATTATGTTTTTTAAACAAATTTTTATGGACTTGGGCTGTCCAAAACTGAAAGATGTGTTCCTTCATTTATGCATTTTTTTCACTTATTCATGGGTGAATCACACATGGTTAACCCCCACTCTTTCTATGAAGGCTGGGGATGTTCCTTATGTAAAAACCAACTCCTGACATTTACATGAATGACCTTTTATCCATTGAAAATTCTGTGGATATGTTAATTATCCGGTTGAATTCCCTTGTATTCTATGTATTTTAATAAGGGTGCTTAATTCACTTGAATTATTTAATGACTACTTATTTTACCTTTTATCTTCTGTTTTTTTTTTTAATCATTGCTTTGCTTTATGGGAATGTGTGTAAAATTTTCTGTTCAAATATTTCAGCACCAAGCAAATGGAGAATGGTATGTTTTTTTTATGTTAATATCACGTGTCTTCTATTTGAATTTGCCTGTTATATTTTGCCTTTTTATTTATTTTTTTCTCCTAAGGCAGAGACTTGTGGATCTACTGCTGAATAAACTGTGTGGCTTAAGAAAATTATTTAACTTCATTGTGATTCTGCTTTCTTACTTACATGATAATAAAATAGCACTCACCTTGGATAGTTACTATGAATAAAAATCAGATAAATATCTATATGTAGCATCCACCGGGTACGAGAACAAATGTTGGAGACTTTCAGGAGTTAAGATGTTACTTTATTGGCCAGTTTAACCTGCGCAGGGGCGAACTCCCGAGATGTCCGGAGACACCGTGCCCACAAGGAGCTGCAAATGGGAGCTGCGCCTGGAGCTTACAGCCAGGCCCTTATATATCCTAAGTGAGCAAGCATAGACAGAAGCAGATGTGGCAGTTTAGCTATTGGCTAGGGAGGTCACACGCAGCATAGCAACAGGGGCCGGCATAGCAACAGGGGCGAATTTCAAACCTAAACTTCTGATAAGGGTCTCTGACCTTCTTTGTTCCCAGCCTCACAGGAGCCATATCAGCACTTACTGTTCCTGCAATAGTTACACTCTTTGGCAGCTCTAGTACTCCCTGAATCTAACATTCCCCCATCTCTTTTGGGCATAAATCAAACCCTTGATTCTTTATCATTGGGGAGAATGGTATAAGGCTGGGGCTTATGAGAATTTTCTACTTTAGCTGTAGCTATAAGCTAATTGGGTCTTATACACTGGCTAGTGATTAGCCTACTACGCCTCTCACAATGGTCAGCTATGAGCTCAGGGGGAGAGGGGTATTTATAGGCGAAACCTACAAGGTTACAATGTTTTCAGCACATTTGTACAATATCTTTGCAAAAGTACACAAGCACACACTGTTTTAAGATAATAAACTGCTTTCCTGCAATATCTGCAGGGCTGATACACAAGGAACGTGTCCTGCCTTGTATTTTTCTTTTTTTTGTACTAACTTCTTATAACTTACACAAACCTTCTGCAATTTACATAAACCTTTAACTTTTATGCACTTTCTTATTTAGAAATAACTGGCCTTCATAACAACTTGCTTTTCCCTTTTCTTTTCAAAAGTACCTTTATATTTTATACTTTTTATTATTAAAACTATACAATTTTTTTTTAGTCAAAACTTTTGATTTAAAAATTTTTAACCTTTAGTAACAATTAAGTTGACTTTTTTTTTATTCTAGTTTTTTTTTTCCTAAAGCCTGATTAAGAGTCCTTAGTTAGTTCCTCTAGGCATTAGCCATGCGTGGACCAGTTAACTTCTGGTTTGTGGCTGAAGCAGGGCATGCTGTCCTTCTCAGGGTCAGCTTACAAGGGTTGGCGGGGTCAGTCTTCGCTGTCCACAAAGGTGTCTCTGCTGGGACTGCAAGCTTCAGCCGGCTGCGGTGGACCCAGGCGGGTATGCCTTCTACCTTGGCAGTAGTGGGGGTGCTCAGGATCATGGTGTGTGGACCCGTCTACGTGGGAGTCAGTCCTTGGGTGGTGTACTGCTAGAAGTGCCTCTTGGACAGTCTTTGAACAGTTTGCTGAGTAACCTGTAAAACCTTCTTATGTCCTATTTTCTACAGTACAGACGTATCTCTTGATGGGGCTGGGAAGCCTGGCAGGCTTCAGTTTAATGACCTTTCTTTTTACTCTGGAGCAGGGCCTGCAAGGACTTGAGGAAATTATGATTAGAAATCTCTAGTTCCCCTCTGGTCAATCGAGGTACAAGGGGCACAGGTTGCCCAAATAAGATTTTATAAGGGGTCTATTTATTGAGATAGGGGGTACATCTGGTTCTAAAAAGGGCGAAAGGGAGGAGCTCAACCTAGTTTTCGCCGGTCTCCCCTCTCAGCTTAATTATAGTTTCCTTCAGAGTCCTGTTCATTCTTTCTACCTGTCCTGAACTTTGGGGCCTATAAATGCAATGCAATTTCCAATTAATGCCTAACTTAGTGGTTAATTCTTGAGATATCCTGGATATGAATGCAGGTCCATTGTCTGATCCTAGGGCTAGGGGAATGCCATGTCTAGGTATGATTTCCCTTAATAAGACTTTGCAGACTGTGGAAGCAGCCTCTCCTCACGTGGGGAATGCTTCCACCTATCCTGAGATGTCTAATAATACTAGTAGATACTTATAACCTGACTTCCTAGGGGTTATATCTGTGAAATCTATTTCCTACAGTTCTCCCGGAGCTTTCCCCCGATACCTCATAAAGGGGGGTAGCTTCTTATTCTGTGCATTTACTCTGGCACAGATGCTGCACCTCGAGACAATGGAGTGGACAATATCTCTGATGTTGGGCCCTACATAATACTTCCTGATAAGTTGTTCTAGCTTGTTTTGTCCTAGATGGGTACTAGTATGAATACTTCCTACTATTTCTCTTACTATTCCCTGGGGTAAATAGAGCCGGGAGTCTGGAAGCTCTATCTCTCCCTGTTGATTTTTCTTCCCTTTCAACTGCATCCCTTCCTGCTCTTCTTCTGGGGAATATCTAGGATCCGGAGGTAGCATTGGCTTAGGCAGCAATGGCAGAAGGCTTTCTTGTGGCCTAGTGGCTGCCCCTCTCTGGTGTCCTTTGCAGTGGATGATTGCAACTTTGGCAGGTAGCCAAATGGCGTTTAGGAGGGCAAGAATTTCATTGCGATTTTTAATGTCTTTCCCCCTGCTGTCTGTAAGCCTCTCTCCTTGTATATGGCTCCATGGACATGGGCAGTGGCGAATGCATACCGGCTGTCAGTATAGATGTTGGCAACTTTTCCCTCTGCTATCTGTAAGGCTCAGGTTAGTCCTATTAGCTCTGCCCTTTGTGCAGATGTTCCTGCGGGCAGTGCTTTCTGCCACAGGACCTTATTTTCCATGGCCACTGCTGCCCCTGCATGTCGCTGTCCATCCTTAATAAAACTGCTCCTGTCAGTAAAGAGGGTCAGGTCTGCCTTCCCATATACTTGATCCTTAATTCCGGGCGGGAGCCAGTTACTGTGTCAAGGATTTGTTTGCAACTGTGGACCAAAGTGGAGTCGCTGGGTTCAGGGCAGCAGTTTTGAGGAACCGAACAGATGGAGGGTTCAGCAGCTGAGCCTGATACTGCATTAGCCGCACATTAGATAGCCACCAGTCAGGAGGTGCTCGCAGCACTTGCTCTACGTAGTGCTCCTCAATGACTTTGATGTCCTGCCCTAAAGTTAATTTACCAGCCTCCTTGACTAGTATGGAGGTGGCAGCAAGTGCCCTCAGACATGTTGGCCATCCCGAGGCTACAGGATTAAGTCTTTTGGACAGATAGGCAACAGGCCTCTTCTACAGCCCAAGTTCCTGGCTCAGTACTCCTAAGGCTACCCCTCCTTTTTCTGCTATAAATAGCTGAAAGGGTTTGGCCAGATCTGGCAGGGCCAAAGCCGGGGCAGCCGCCAGGGCCTCTTTCAGCGCTTGGAACGCTTGCTTCTTCTTATCTGTCCATGTGAACTGCTCTTCCTTACCCCTGGTCAGTTCGTGCAGGGGTTCAGCTAGTTCTGCAAAGCCTAATATCCACAATCGACAGTATCCTACTGCACCCAGGAATTCTCGTACCTGTCTCTTGTTAGTAGCCTCGGGGATCTGCAAGACCATCTGAATTCACTGGCTGGATAATGTCCTTTGCCCTCCCTGTAAGTTATAACCCAAATAACTTACAGTTTGCGTCACAATCTCGGCGTTCTTGGCGGAGCCTCGATACTCTATTCGCCCGAGATCTTGTAGCAGGTCCAAGGTAGCTTCCTCACACTCTCCTTTATCCTTGGCAGCTATGAGGATGTCATCCACATACTGGAGCAGTACAATTGACGGATGGGAGAAGCAGAAAGCCTGCAGATCTTTGCTGAGGGCTTCATTAAAAATGGTGGGGGAATTCTTAAACCCTTGTGGTAGTCTGGTCCAAGTGAACTGCCCTACCAGTCTATTATCTGGGTCATTCTATTCAAAGGCAAAGATCCCTTGGCTCTGAGGTGCCAGGGGAATACAAAAGAAGGCATCCTTTAAATCCAGGGCAGAATAATAGGTATGAGTTGGAGGCAATGAGCTCAGTAAGGTATACGGGTTGGGCACCGTGGGATGAATAGTCTCTACCTGTGCATTCACCTCCCGCAAGTCCTGGACCAGACGATAGTCTTGGCTCCCCGGTTTCTGGACAGGAAGCAGCAATCAGAATTTTGGCAACTTCCTTCGCCCTGCCAACCTCTGGATCATCCCTATTGACATACATCTTCTGGGCTATCTCTAATAGCTTGCTTCTATTCTCTCCCTCGAACCCCTCAATCTTCTGAAGCTTTTTCCTAATATCTGAAGCGGCCTGAGTCACAAAGGCTATATTTACTAGTCTCCTGTTCTCTTCTGCCTCAGGATCTAGAGGGGTATATACTCTATAAGCCCCTATGAGTCTCTCTAGAAAGGCTGCTGGGAATTCCTCTCTTCCCTGGATGACTTCACTTACCTTGCTAAAGTTGATTGACTTTCTAGCTGCTGCCTTGAGCCCCCCCAACAGAGCCCAGCGATACTGGAGGAGCACGTCCCTTCCCCCAGTGGTATTAGGGTCCCAGGTAGGAGGTTGAGACGGGAGAACGTCTTCTATTTCCCTTCGTCCCTCCTAAGTTTCCCTTTCTTCTCCTAATACCGCCTTAGCAGCTTCTCTCATTATTCTGTCCCTTTCTTCAGAAGTGAAGAGGGTTTGTAAAATCTGCTGACAATCGTCCCATGTGGGCTGATGGGTCCAAAAAAATGGTCTCAAGGAGAGATATTAGTCCCTGAGGTTTCTCGGAAAATGGGGGATTCTGATGTTTCTAATTGTATAAATCACTAGTGGAAAAAGGCACATAGATGAGGCGAGGAGGTGCCCGTGGGCCAGCATCTGGTGCCAGCGGTGCCTCCCAGAGAGGCAAAATAGCTGCGCCTCCTGGAGGAGGAGGCAAAATGGCTGTATCTACCCACACATCCATATACAGGTATTGGTCTGGGTGGGGAGCCCTATAGACCATGGCTCTGACAGCAAACAAAATTGGAAGGTCAAAAGTGCCCTCTGTGGGCCGTCCTACATTAAATGCAGGCTATTCCAGCTGGCTCAAGGTCGGGAGGAAACCTGGACTTGGCTGCGGACCTCCGTACCCCTGAGCCCTCTTCTGGAAATCAGAAAAATTCTTCAACAGGCACTCAAGCAGGGATCCTGGCACAGACTCCTGTTGTCCCATCCTAGATGAATCAGGAATAATGAGAAAGGATAGGATACAGGCAACACACACTATTAACACAAGGAACACACTTGTCTCTCTCACACTCAACTCAAGTCATTTGAGCTCAGACAAAACGCAGCGCAGCGCAGCGCAAAACGGATTCTAATGTGACCGGTCACTCCAAAGTTAACAAATCCAAATATCCAAATTTCAGAGAGCGGCGTCCCGCTTCTGAAAGCCCTGGGTAGGTTACCAGCGGCGTCCCACCTACTACCTCAGGTTTATATGCTCCGGAGCCCAAAACCAAACCAAATGAGGATCCTCCGTGAATACTTACTCAGCTCGAGCTGTCCTTCCGGTCTCCAACCCAAAACTCCGCCAAGGGAGAATCCTGGGCCAGCCCCCAAAATGTAGCATCCACCGGGTACGAGAACAAATGTTGGAGACTTTCAGGAGTTAAGATGTTACTTTATTGGCCAGTTTAACCTGCGCAGGGGCGAACTCCCGAGATGTCCGGAGACACCGTGCCCACAAGGAGCTGCAAATGGGAGCTGTGCCTGGAGCTTACAGCCAGGCCCTTATATATCCTAAGTGAGCAAGCATAGACAGAAGCAGATGTGGCAGTTTAGCTATTGGCTAGGGAGGTCACACGCAGCATAGCAACAGGGGCCGGCATAGCAACAGGGGCGAATTTCAAACCTAAACTTCTGATAAGGGTCTCTGACCTTCTTTGTTCCCAGCCTCACAGGAGCCATATCAGCACTTACTGTTCCTGCAATAGTCACACTCTTTGGCAGCTCTAGTACTCCCTGAATCTAACATATACAGTATTTGGAACGGCGACTGCTAAGCAGTAAATGTTCCATAAATGCTTCTGTTCTTTTTCTCCTCTACCATTGATTTCAGTTTTCAGTGCTTCCTTTCATCAACACTTAGTTGAATACTTTTTATTACAATCTAAGATCTTTGTGTTTTAATCAGGCTGTTTAATCTATTTTCATATTTATTAGTATTTGGGCTTACTTTAGCATTTTTGTCTGTGATTTTGGTGTGCATATGTTTGTGATTCTCTGTTCAAATATTTCCTGTTCTTTCTGTTACTTAACGTACTACCCACACAGACCTTGACCTGGCAGTATGAGCAGATGCCTGTTTCCTTGGCTCTTGCACTAAGAACATTAAAATTTGCCCCTCCCCCCCCCCCGCCCCATCCCCATCCCAAGCCATGTGCTTGGTTTTCCCTGACTCCTACCACTAGGCTTTTCTCAGTTGTGCCTCCATATGGATTCTTCTCAAAGTGTTTTCCACTTGAAATACCTCTCTTTCACATGTGAGATTACTTACAGTTTGTATCTCTCTTCTATAATCACACATTAACTTTAATCTATGGTGCTAGGTTTTCTTAAAATTGCAAACACTTGGCTGATTCCTTTATGGTTTCTGTCATGAAATAGATTATTTTTATTTGGTTTTGGTTGTTTGAATGGGAATTTGAGTAGGGAGCGTGGGTAAATGGGTAAGCTCATGTTGCCACTTTGAGTGGAAACACAATATTTGGCATTTCAATAACACTGTTATTCTAAGGAAAATAGAGTCAGACTCATAGCTAGAGGTCAGGCTGACAACTGTCAGGGACAAGGCTGGGTGAGGGGGGTGTAGGGATTGAGCAAAAAAAAAAAAACAAAAAGAAAAGGGGAAAACTCATGGACACGGACAATGGTATGGGGATTGTAGGGCTGGGGGGAGGTGGAGGAGAGTATAGGGCAGTGGTAGTCAACCTGGTCCCTACCGCCCACTAGTGGGCGTTCCAGCTTTCAGGGTGGGCGGTAGCGGAGCAACCAAAGTGTAAATAAAAAGATAGATTTAACTATAGTAAGTTGTTTTATAAAGATTTATTCTGCCAAACTTAGCAAAAATCTGACATAAAGTACTTGGTAAGTAATTATTATTATATGCTTTAACTTGCTATAACTCTGCTTTATAAATTTTATAAAGTAAAGTTACTTCTCTACTTTATAAATCACCATTACGGTGGAACCAGTGGGTGGTTAGAAAATTTTACTACTAATAGAGATACAGAAGTGGGCGGTAGGTATGAAAAGGTTGACTACCCCTGCTCTAGGGGGATAAATGGTGATGAATGAAGACTTGACTTGGAGGCTGAACACACAATACAGTATAGAACTGGGTATCTGAGACCTATGTAATTTTGTTAACCAGTGTCACCCCAATAAATTCAATTCAAAATTTAAAAAATAATACTCTGTTCTTCTTTCCTTTTATTTCCTAATGTCAGCAAAGCCTGCACCTATATTGTGCTTTATATTTTTTAGCTAATAAAGCAAGCCAGCCCTGTGGTTCACATGATTATAGGAGAGAGCTAAACCTGGTGTATCACAGTCCTGATTCTGCATTTGACATATCTCTCAGAAGGCTGTCTAGAAGTCAACATAAGTGTGACTTCGAAAAGGAAACACAGCTTTGATTTCTTGAGATTAAATTTATTCTTTGGAGGTAGAATCTGATTTGTCATGGTGGTGGACTCTGTTTTCAGAGAAAATGTGATTTAAAATCAACCTCCTTCTGCCCTCCCCTTGTGGATGCTGCCCTTTGGTGTGACTCCTTCAGTAGTCTCTCTCTCCTTCATCTCTCCACGGAGGGCCCCACTGTCCCGCTCTCCCTGTAAAATAAATGATAGTTGCGTGCCATTGCAAAGTCTCCAAAACAAGGTGGCCACGGATGGAACCCACAAACCCGTGTCCCAGGACAATGCTCTAACTGACTGAGCCAACCAACCAGGGCCTCTGTATTGCTTTCTAGGTGACAGTGGCAAAGTACCCTTTCCCTTGCCACCAAATTCCTAGTATGGTTTTGCTCATTGAGGCTAAAAGCGTTGGTGCATTCTCACTCTGGTCCCTTACTTCCCAGCTCCATTCCAGATGCACCAGGATGGCTGTAGGAGTTCAGGCTCCCAAAGCTACTTGACCTTCAAGCCTAGTCACCATTCATGACCACACTCACTGCTACCTTACCTTCTGAGAAAACTACACCTTACTTGACAAACGGGCAAGTTTGGGGATGAGAAGATAAACCTACATCCCTTCTGTCTCCATTCTTCTTAGGAACACCCCTGTCCATCCACCCCAGCCCCTGACTGGAGAATGAGCCAGGGAGGATGTTCATAGAAACTCCAGCAAATTTTTTACTCTAAGAAAATGAGCGCTGGTGTTTCCCAGACTTGAGTCTTTGTTTCCTTGAAGCAATGGCCACTGATTTGCCAGATTTATTATGTGTGTGAGAAAGAAGGAGGCACTGCCTATTTCCATGCAGTTAAAGCGTTAGGGAGCAACACAAGAAATAAACTCTCTTCTTTGTAGTAAATAAACACATTTCCATTTCTTCTGCTATACATCCAATGAATGTTGACAGTGAGGACTTAACATTATTCGTGAAGATCGTGAAGGAGAGCCTATGAATGGGGCAGCCCTAGAGGTCGGAGAGATGCCCCAGAGACCCAGCACCTCCAGCACCACTGCCTGCTGCTTCACAATGGTGGCCAGACCCCTCTGTGGCCTGTAGAGGTCTAATAACAATAGAGCACTCCTTATAGGGGCTTTTTATCAGGCATTATTAGGCTTTCTTCCAAGGCTCTCATCCATGTTGTCTAATTTAATCTTTATTGATAACCCAGGAGCTTGGAACTAACTATGATTATCCATGGCCACACAGCATACAGACATTGAAGCCTGGATAAACCCTTACAGGGTCGACTCCATACTCTGCAGTCCACAGTCTCACAGTGCACTTGGGACAAGTGTTACAGAGGGAAAGGCTCCATGTCGTTTGAGGTTAATGGGATATTCTTGTGCCCTATACTTCCATGTGCTGTTATAAAATGAGCAAGGGAGGAGGGGGAGAAGAGGTGGGAGGGAGAGAGAGAGATGCTTTTGTTATTAAAATAATAACATTTCTCAGTATTAAGGACCTATATATCCGTATCGTGGTAGTTACCGCTGAATCCTTTAGCCCAGGGGTCCCCAAACTTTTTACACAGGGGGCCAGTTCACTGTCCCTCAGACCGTTGGAGGGCCGGACTATAAAAAAAACTATGAACAAATCCCTATGCACACTGCACATATCTTATTTTAAAGTAAAAAAACAAAACGGGAACAAATACAATATTTAAAATAAAAAACAAGTAAATTTAAATCAAGAAACTGACCAGTATTTCAATGGGAACTATGGGCCTGCTTTTGGCTAATGAGATGGTCAATGTGCTCCTTTCATTGACCACCAATGAAAGAGGTGCCTCTTCCGGAAGTGCAGCGGGGGCTGGATAAATGGCCTCAGGGGGCCGCATGTGGCCCGCGGGGCCGTAGTTTGGGGACCCCTGCTTTAGCCCAAAAGACAAAAATGAAAGCCTGATATTTCCCCAAGCAAAAAGACTCTGTTGGGTTTTTTTTTTTCCTTTCTTTTAGTTATAACATTTTGTTTTGAGGCAGTAATGAATTTCTTGGTTGATTTAATTAGAAAATCTGCTTTCTTTCCAAACTAGCACTCAGGTAAGTGTCAAGGTTCCAATTACACAGCTAAATAAACATGTTTGGAATCTATGCTAAAAACCTGATGTGTGTTGGTCTTTAATCATCATAAAGGAAAAATGTGTTTCCAAGTGGTCTAGCTACATAAATAACCATCCATTTCTTAAGTGCACAGTAGACTTTTCCCCTGAGAAAATTCTATAACTTTGAGAGTCATGTAATGGTAATTAATTACCAGAAAGAGATTAATACTGCACACCAAGAATGATAAAGGAATGCATAGAGGCCCAAAAAAACACAGTCTGCCGGCGGCACAGAGAAGGGGGAACCGTGGAAAAAGCCTATTTCATTCCAATTTCAGGCCGGTTCACAAAAGGCTAGTCCTGTTTCTGGGGGTTATTTATTTATTTATTTTTGAATCAGTTTCTCAGTTGACTCTCTGTCCCCGCATCATCTAAATACTTGCAGTAATCTCTTTATTGGCCTGAAAGTTCCTCATAGTATATCTCAACTAAACTGTCACCTTAGCAAATCCATTTATGTCTTGCTGCACCCAAATAATTTTTAATGACCCAATTGGTATCATCTTTTGCTCAGAAACCTTCTGTGGCTCCCCATTACTTTCAGAATACATGCCAGTCTTTAAAGAAGCATTTTGAGGTCCTTCATGACTTTGACCAAATTTTCTGGTCTTTGTCCTTTGCCCCCAAGGCCAAGCTTCCTCTAACCAAGGGTTCCCCAAATTTGACAGAGTAAATTCATTGGGACACTTCAGACTTAAAAATTCAGATTCCTGGACTGAGGTTTCTTCCCAGGAATCAGATTATCTAAGTAAAGGGACTTGGGATCTCCATTGTAAAAAGGCCTTATCTCACAGTTTCTGCAGGGTAGGAATCCACGTGGGCTCCGGCTTGGGCTCCTAGGGGCTCCCATCATCTCAGGGCGTGACTGGAAAGGACACTCTCGGTGGCCCACTTGGGGGCCGTGGGCAGCATGCAAGGGCCTCGTTCCTCACTGGCTGTTGGCCAGAGGCCTCCCTGGGGTCTTCGCTATGTGGGCCTCTCCATAGAGTTTTCTGCAGCATGGCAGCTGGCTTCATTAGAGGAGCAAGCATGAGGCCAAGGGAGGAACCCAAGCTTAGAAGTGACATCTCTTCACTCTGCTGTATTCTGGTCATTAAAAGTGAGTCACTAGGTCCAGCCCACCCCGGGGAGGGCGGGATTCCTTGTTTCCCTACACGTGTACCCTCCTCTGCGATCCATTATCAGCATTTGACAAATCAGCCGTGATGCATGTTATGATGAAATGTTACATTAAATGTTGTTTTGGTGTTTTTCTTGTTAAATTTTAGGTGTCTCTTTCCTTCTGTTTGTAACTTCTGCAAATTTAAGGCAGTATAGGACATATGGAGAGAGGATTTGAATAAATCACTTGACACCTTTCTCAAAGAATGACCTTTTAAAATTAATTCATATGACATCCAGTCAAGAGAGAGTAAGTACTACAAAAAATATAAGGTGCTGTTAGCTTATAATTAATTTTCCATGCTACAAAGGCTGAGAGAAAATGTAAACCATTGAGGTTAGAAGATTTACCCAAAGCTTGAAGTGCTTTTGTGTTAAAGCCTTTGTTTTTAAGCTGTCTCCATTCTACCTGGTGGCGTTGATCTTACACCCTGTAGGGTCTGAGTCTTGTCAATTATCAAATTATCTGAGACTCAGTTTCATCTCCTGTTTAGTAGGAGCCTAACTAACATGGGCCTGAGAGTTTACCAAATCTTGATTAAGCACCTACTGCGTGTGCCCTCTGAAAAGTGCTAGTTGCACTGCCCGGATGCAGCCTCACTCACAGTAGGCACACAATAAATACCAACTGAACTTGACCCTGGGCTTAAGGGGGAGCCTCTGAAGACCTTCCCAGCAGAGCAGGGGAGCTGTGTTTATAAGTGAGATAATATTTATGTAAGGGACTTGAATTTCTGTGAGTGAAACGTGAACTTGCGAACGTTTATTCCTCCAGAAGGCAGAGTTCTGAGCTGGGCCAGGGAAATCAGTTACTCAGCGCCTTCTTATTGAATGCCTTTCTGTGTTCGACAGGCTGTCCTATGGGCCCTGGGGTAGTTGGGTGAAAACGGAGGCATGGTTCTTCTCCTGTGGGACATATGGAGGGAGGCGTAGGTGCTGCCACATTGGGCCAGGCATGTACGGGCCATTGTGCTTGTGTGGACCAGACAGAAAGCCAGAATGCAGTTGGGGGGGGGGTGCCAGTGCTTGTGTTTGCAGTGACATGTTTGGGGGCTGACAGTAGCATTTGTGGCGACACTGAGGCTTCTCGTCCTGTCACAGTGCAGTGGCTGAGAATGTGTCCTCTGGAAACAGCCCGCCTGGGTCTGGTTTGTAGCCTTACCATGGACTTGCTGTGTGGTCTTGGCCATTAGTTGACCTCTTTGAACTTTGCTTTCTTCATCTGACATGTGGGACTAATGGTAAGATAGATTTCATGGGGTTGTTGTGAGGATTGAAAATGAATACATGGAAAACATTTAGAGCAGTCTGGCATATAGTGTTTGGTAACTGCTGCTACTATCATATTATTATTCTTCGTGTGGCCATTCTTGTCGTTGTTGTTGTAAGTAGCAGTGAGAACCTCTTGGCCCTCCTGTCTTGCCATTCACCCTTCACCATTTTGTCTTAGTTCCTCTGTCTCCACCTGATCTCAGGGATCTTTGGGTTTATGATTCTTATTTAAGAAAGCCTGGGAAGTGTGTTAAATGCAGTTTTGGGAGCCCCATCTGGGTTCAGTGGGCTTCCTAGGTTGGTTGTGAGACCCAGGAGTCGACATTTTTTTTTAAATTTTATTTATTTATTTATTCATTTTAGAGAGGAAAGGGAGAGACAGAGGGAGAGAGAGAGGAGAGATAGAGAGAAGGGGGGAGGAGCTGAAAGCATCAACTCCCATATGTGCCTTGACCAGGCAAGCCCAGGGTTTCAAACCGGCAACCTCAGCATTTCCAGGTCGACGCTTTTATCCACTGAGCCACCACAGGTCAGGCCGGAATCGACATTTTAAACAGGCCCCCAGGAAGGCCACACTCACAGAGACTCCACCTTCCTTGAAGGTTGTAGTCACAACACTTGGGGTCCGCAGAGACGCTGCCTTGCTCCTGACGCTGGATTCAGTGCTCAGGGTAGATCATTTATAACCCTCACTGGATCTCTGCTGGGTCAACGTTCTCCTCCCCATGTAACGACGAGCGGACTGAGGCTCAGGAAGTTCTGATACCTTACTCAAGGCACTGGAGGCGGAGATTTCCTGAGCCTGTCTCTTCCAGAGCCGGTCCCCTTTCCACCGTGCCATGCTGTGCCGCCCTGTGTAGACACCTGCTTCACTGCTCTTCATCAGTCAGTCTCTAAAGTGAGTTCATTTAGGGTGTGGGTGGGCGAAGCCATGGCAGACCCCAGGATCTGAGTCCAGACTGAGACCAGGCTGGAGGAATACAAAGGCCTTCACCTCTTTTTTCTTCTTCTTATTTTTTTTTTAGGCTAAGAAATAAAGCATTTTATTTAAAAAAAAAAAATTTCCCAGCTTTACTGGGATACAACTGACATATAACATTGTGAAGTTTAAGGGGCACAATGTGTTCAATTGGTACACTTCTATCTGACAAAATGATTACCACCATAGCGTTGGCTGACGCCTGTATCATGTCATATGATTAGAACGGGGAAGGCCCTTCAGATCTTAGCTTCATAGCTGCCTGTCAAGCCAGCCTGCAGGGCCTTTTCTCTGGCTTCCCGCTCTGGTTCCCAAAGCAGTACATTTGCCTTATTCTTTAAGACAGCAATCCTGCTTCTCAAGTCACCTTGAGAATCACCTTATTTTTCATGCCTTATTTTTCACTTTGCACACCATTCTCTGGTTCCTCTGAGAGAAGTGTACTTTACAGCTCTGCCTCGTGTCTTCCTGAGACTGGCGAGCTAACCAGAGCGGGCAGGGGACTGAGGTCTCTCTGACTTTTAGGCTCAAGTGCTGTCCATAAGGGGAAAAGGACCGGCTCCAACGAACAACACAGAAGGGTTTTCCCCCAAATGAAAAGCGAAAGGGGTGCCAGGCAAACGAAAGGAAGAAGCGTTCACCGCGGTGAGGTTTTCTAGGAGGGGTGACCCTGGACGGGCATTTGAAAGGGAAAAAGCATGTAGGCAGGCAGAGATGTGGAGAGGACAGGCGTGAAGCCAGGGAGGCAGGAAAGATCATGGCCTGCTTGGGGACTGGACTGGAAGAAGCTTCTGTGACAGAGAAAAGGATGGTGCTGGTGTGACTGGAGAGGTAGGTATGACTGGGCACGCCCTGCTCAGGACTCAGTGGGGAGCCGTGGAGGGTTTGCAGTACAGGTGGAACCTTGATCTATCTATCTATCTATCTATCTATCTATCTATCCATCCATCTATCTATCTATTTTTAACTTACCGCGAGAGAGAAAGAGAGAGAGATTTGTTGTTGCACTCATTCATGCATTCATTGGTTAATTCTTGTATGTGCCCTGAACGGGGATCAAACCCACAACCTTGGCATATTGAGATGACGCTCTAACCCAGGGGTCCCCAAAGGTTTTACACAGGGGGCCAGTCCACTGTCTCTCAGACCGTTGGAGGGCCGGACTATAAAAAAAACTATGAACAAATCCCTATGCACACTGCACATATCTTATTTTAAAGTAAAAAAACAAAACGGGAACAAATAAATATTTCAAATAAAGAACAAGTAAATTTAAATCAACAAACTGACCAGTATTTCTAAAAATTTTTTTAATTTTATTTTATTCATTTTAGAGAGGAGAGAGAGGGGGAGACAGAGACAGGGGGGAGGAGCTGGAAGCATCAACTCCCATATGTGCCTTGACCAGGCAAGCCCAGGGTTTCGAACCGGCAACCTCAGCATTTCCAGGTCGACGCTTTATCCACTGCACCACCATAGGTCAGGCAATGACCAGTATTTCAATGGGAGCTATGGGCCTGCTTTTGGATAATGAGATGGTCAATGTCCAGTTTCATATTTGTCACTGCTAGCCATAACAAGTGATATGACGTGCTTCCGGAGCCGTGACGCGAGCGTCCCGCGTCACCGGAAGTAGTACTGTAAGTGAGCAACGCTGCGCTTTGCTCCGCATCCTGTGTTCCTCTCACTGACCACCAATGAAAGAGGTGCCCCTTCCAGAAGTGCGAGCGGGGGCTGGATAAATGGCCTCAAGGGGCTGCATGGGGCCGCGGGCCATAGTTTGGGGACCCCTGCTCTAACCAATTTAGCTACTCGGCTAGGATAGAAGCTTGATTTCTAATTATGTGCATGTCCACAGTGTGTTAGGTAGGGGGTGCTGAGGCCGAGGTCTAGAGGATCTGGAAAACCAAGATGACCTACGGTGAAATTTTATTCCATTTGAAATAAATTTGAAGTTTTAGTGTACGTGCCAATGCGTGTGTGCTCATGCGTGCACGCACATGCACAGACTCATGTCACACAAGGACCTCCGTATTCTACCAGAGAGGTCTTCCCTTATAGTTTCCACACCTTTCACATTTCTTGTGAAGTTTTGCTATAAAGGAGAGATGCATATGAACATAGCAAAATGAACTGAAAAATTAACCAAATATTTGAAAGCAAAGTTAACTTCCTGCTAATGCCCAAATCTTCTTTTATAATTTTATCCCAAGCAATTCTCCACATGCTTCCCTTGACAAGGATATCATTTAAAGTCACAGTGGAGTGAATGCAACAAATATGCTTCTCCTTCCCTCTCATGACAAGTTTTAATGTAAGTGTCAGAGCGTGGATCTTTAAAATCTATTCTGTCGCCTCTCCAGTCAGCTCTCTCCACTCTAGCATGTGAGAGGCATTCAGAACGTCAGCAGAGAAATAGACTTATAACTTCTGATGTCCAATTAAAATGATCCGGCAGCTATTAATTGAATGTTTCCTGGGCACCGAGGCCCGTGCCCGGCGATAGGGATGGATTCGGCGTGGATGTGACCGTGCCGTCGGTGCGTGGAGGGATGCACACCCAAGGTTCAAGTTTGGGGAACAGTTGTAAACTGAGTCACAGAGCAATAAGTTGGACTGGGCGCCTGAACTTCGTTTTATAGGACTGTCGCTTGAATTGTAGTGGTGAATGCAAGGAGATGGGGTGGGCAGGTGTCTTTAACAGCTTGATAAGTCATGTTAAAAAGAAGTGTAAAAACAGTGGTGTCGAAGCCTTTTTTTTTTTTTTTTGTATTTTTCTGAAGCTGGAAACGGGGAGAGACAGTCAGACAGACTCCCGCATGCGCCCGACCGGGATCCACCCGGCACGCCCACCAGGGGCGACGCTCTGCCCACCAGGGGGCGATGCTCTGCCCCTCCAGGGCGTAGCTCGGCCGCGACCAGAGCCACCCCAGCGCCTGGGGCAGAGGCCAAGGAGCCATCCCCAGCGCCCGGGCCATCTTTGCTCCAATGGAGCCTTGGCTGTGGGAGGGGAAGAGAGAGACAGAGAGGAAGGGGGGGGGGGTGGAGAAGCAAATGGGCGCTTCTCCTGTGTGCCCTGGCCGGTAATCGAACCCGGGTCCCCCGCACGCCAGGCCGATGCTCTACCACTGAGCCAACCGGCCAGGGCCTCGAAGCCTTTGAAATAAAAGGTTTTAAGAAAGGGGCTAATGCCAGATGGTCATCTTAGAAAAGGCACTTTGGTGGAAAGCAGGGCTAATATTAGCACATACTGAGTGATTGATAACTTTTAAAAATGTGCCTTTTTATCTCAGGAGATGGCAGAGCCTGGTGCCTGGATTCGTGATGGGGGGAGTAAAGCCATAGCTGGAGAGCAGCCCCTGTGCCCCTCGTGGCAGAGTTTGCAGAACGGCCCTTCCTGAAGGGAGGAACGGGATGGCAGGTAGGGGGCTGAGAGGAGCAATGGAGAATGCAGGTGAAGGCTGTCAGGTTGGTCCTAGACAAGGAGTGGTGGAGGCCTGAACCCAGACAGTGGCAGGCAGAGAATGCAGAGAAGACGGGTTTGATCAAGTCAGGGGGTCTCGGGCTTGACTGAATATAGGAGGGCAAGGGAAAGAAAGATACTGAGGTCGATGCCCCAGTGACTGACTCAGCGGTCTTGAGATGTCACAAAGCAACTTCTCTGTAGGCGACCGCATTATGTTCACATTCAAAGGTAGCCTGTGGTTTAAAGTATGGACCAAGATGTGTACATGTTTAGTGATCATTGGCTCTGATTATCTGTGGGAATCTATTCAGTGCATCCCAAATTACTGCTAAACTATTCCTCAAGCAAGTGAGAATGAACTTTCTTTGATTTTTAGCTCCTTTTGATGTGGAAGGGTATTCTATGTGGGAGCCACGGGGGGGGGGGGCACATTTCCTGAGCCCTTTCTGCTGCCCACTTCATCCCCCCGCCCCCCCCCCCCCCCCCGTGCATTCTAGCAATCCTTAGATCCTCTCTCCTTAGCTGACCTGTATACAGTAAAGAGGTCAACTCAGAGAAGGAGAGGAGCCCCTGCCAAGCCCAAGCATCACACCAGTGCTGCTGGCTCTTCATCTGACCTGGGCAGGGCGGGGGCTCCCACGGCCACAGCTCCCTCCCCTCCGGGGACTGCGGGCTTGTCTTGCCCTGGGGCCCATCGCTGACCTGCTCCTGTTGGCACCATTGAGGCAGCACAGCACTCGGTGAAAGGGAGAACTGTCTGGCTGCTCAGCATTTCAAAAGCACTGGATTTTAACCAAGTCAACCATTTAATTTAATAAAAGAACTCCATGGATCAATTTTCACACAAAATCAGTATCTGTTTTTTCAGTGCTCTGATCACATTTCTTGGCCAGCCCAAATCTAAAATATCTGTCCCATTATCTTGGGGTTTTTTTTAGTTTTGTTTTAAGAATTAAACACATACACATACACACAAAACTACAAAAGCAAGAACAAAATGAAAAAAAAAAAAGAAGTAATTCTTTTGAACAGAGGTTTTCTGAAGTGTTTCTTTTAGCATAAGCTTTCATTCCTTCAAGGACAAGAGGCCAGACTGACAAAATGGCAAATCAACACGTTTTCTCTGTGCTGGTGTAATTCCTGAGCCTGAGTGAGGGTGGACCGTTTCAGAAAGTGGATTTGCTGTGGAGTTGAGCAGGCTGGAGTGGCTCCCTGTTACCCGGAGACCAGCCGGATTCTTGCGGGAGAAGCCTGGGTCGGAGTGCTCCCTCCTTTCTGGAGGCTCGAGAAGAAGGGAAAGGAGAAGGAACTTGGAGCATGCGTCAGAACAGAAATGGAAAGCGCCGGATGGGAGGGGAGTTTCATGGTCATCCTCATGTCAGATACCTTTGCCTGCTTGCATTTCATGTGTGTGGTGGTTTGAATAGGTAGCTCAGGCGGTGCCCAGACCATGTGGACAGGACTGGTGGGCCACGTGTCCATCTTTAGCAGCAGAGGAAAGGGCCACGCCTGCTCCCATTGTGTTGTTATTGTAGTTGACACTTGCAGCTCACTAGTCATTTGGGCTTCACGTGGACGCAGAACAAAACAGGTTCAGCAGGATCTAACCTCCGTCTAGCCTCCCACATCTAAAATTACCTCATTCTTTTTAAAAATTGCTAGTTCTTGATTTTTTTTTTTCTTTTCACTTCTGTTACTTTTCTCGAACATGGTTTTCAACCATTCCGTGGCCCCTTGGGTTGCTGTTTATGGAACCCTTGTAAGTTGACTGTACCCCAGAAGACCTTTGCTCTGACATTGTTGGCTCTGTGCTTTTTGCTGTGTGATCAAGTATTCAAGGAGGTCATCAAGAGGATGTACGTGACTGCAGGTGGACCCACTAGCTATACCTGGGCAATTGGAGGCTCCTCATCCTGCCCCTGTTCTTGGAATGTACCCGCCCATTGTTCCTACAGCTTTCAAGGGCACAGCCTTGAGAGATCAATGCACTACTGAGACCTTCTGGACTGAACACCTGACTTAACCCCGTAAGGCCTCTGTGCAAACTTTCAAGATTCTGACACTGGGTGTCTATGTAGGTCAGCTCATCTTGCTGTCACCCAAGATCGCCTTGTAAGTTCCTTACTGAGTAAAACTGCGACCTACCTACCCACCTGGAGCCGTGTGCCTCTTACTTTGTCCTCTACTGGGGGCCAGTTTGCCATTCAACAAGAAGATACATTCAGGGCATCCTCATTTTCTCAAATTCCTGTCTGTTTTATCTTCAATTTAAATACAGTGGGCTACCACAATGGATTTAAAGTGAGGAATGGGATGCAATCATGACAGAAGCCACGGTATGTGGTGTTGTGATGTAGGTAAATATATCTTGTGTGAATTTTTGTCATCTTTTTAGTTCCAGGCTGTTGAAACAATGGATCTGGAGGAGGCTGTTTTAATTTCCCGCTCCCAGTCTTTCGCATTAAGAATGATGAGTCTCAGGGGAAAACCCTGATTAATTCAGTGCTATGGCAGAAGTGTACCTGTCATGAGGGCGAGGATGGGCTCCGATTGAAGCGTGCTGATGTTTCCTAAGGCAATTCTGTTTCTTTATGTTTAATTTTTTTAAATTTTTATTTATTGATTTTGTAGAAAGAGGGAGGAAGGGAGAAAGACAGAGAAAGAGAAAGAGAGAGAGAGGGAGAGAAACATCAATTTGTTGTTCTGTTTATTCACGCTGTCACTGGTTAAGTCCTGTATATTCCTTGAATAGGGGTTGAACCTGTAACCTTGTCAGGTTGGGACGACGCTCTAACCAACTGAGCTACCTGGCCAGGGCCTGGGAAGTATTGTTTATTGAATCTCCAGATTTATCTAACATTCAAACATTTGTGTGTGTGTGTGTATTTACCTGCTGTGTGTCAGACTCGGGCATGTTAATATTAGACCAAACATTCTATTATAAAACTTAACCCTGTAAACATAATCATGATAGGACAACCTTATTTTTTATTGAAGATGGTGGTTCTCATCACAGCATCACAAAAATCACTGGCCAATACTTGGGAACTAAGTGTAGTTAAACTTCTATGTCTGTTTCCATATAAAAGGCCAGAGTGCTAGTCACTTATTTGGAGAATGTTTTAGGAGGGCTAATCTTAAACATAGTCTCAATGGAGTGTTTTGGAAGGCCCCTCATGAACCTGTCACCCTGCAGCTGATGGGAAAAGCCGACGGGCTTCCAGTCAGAAGACACAGGCCTGGAAAAGGAATCATTAATATTCATGTGAGCCTGACCTGTGGTAGCGCAGTGGATAAAGCATCAACCTGGAAACACTGAGGTTGCCGGTTCAAAACCCTGGGCTTGCCTAGTCAAGGCACATATGGGAGTTGATGCTTCCTGCTCCTCCCCCTTCTCTCTCTCTCTCTCTATCTCCCTCCTCTCTAAAATGAATAAATAAATTAAAAAAAAAAATCTTTAAAAAAAAAAAAATATATTCATGTGAGACTCACACTCGTAGTCACGTGGGTATTCACCCCCAGTTCCAAAAACGGACTTATTAATGGGCTGCTTCTCCTATGGGTGACTGTGAGGCCTGAACAAGGATAAATGGCAGCAGGACCGTGTTTGCTTATCTAACAACGGCACTTAACCCTCCCTCCCGGGGAACAGCAGTTGCCAGGAGGCAGACCAGTTGAGTGATGGTGAAGAGTTAGGTCTGGCCAATGATTTACTCCTGTAGTTAAAGATGAGCACCCTCCCATGACTTTCCTTCTCGCCACATCAGTGTCTCGTGTCTTGTCCAGTAAGCTTCCTTGTGTGCCCAGGGATCAAATAGCACCACGTACGTACCCTGGGAATTCGGAGTTCCTTCTGTGTCCTGAGACCTGTTTTTCTGATCCCTTGGATCTGGAAGCGTGTGCTGGGAGGATGGGCAGTTTTCTATCCACGTTGGAGATTGTTAGGGGTGTGGAATTTTGGGCCCCTCCTTAAACCGACTGCATCAGAATCTGTGTTTTAATAAGACCTCTCATTGGTTTATAGCAGGGGTCTCAAACTCAACTCAGCATGTGGGCCGCAGAGCAAGATCACAGCCATTCGGTGGGTCACACTAGGTCTACAAAAGGCAACTGTTACGCAACACTTTTCTCACTGCAGTTGAAAACAAAAAAAAAAAATCAGTACGACAAGCACAATCGTACATGCAGTTTACTCAGTGTCACAAAACGACCAGAAACTGTAGTTCGCATCACAACTGCTGTTAACTAAGCTAATATCTAGCTAGGATGCTAGAGAAATGAAAAATACAAGTAGGCCCCTAGGCTTACTTAATTTTATCCAAAATATTTTGAACTTCGTGGATTAGTCTGCGGGCCGCACAAAATTGTTCGGTGGGCCGCATGCGGCCCGTAGGCCGCGAGTTTGAGACCCCTGGTTTATAGGGACATTGCACTTTAAAGCTTAGAAAGCACTGCTTAGAGGCACTTATGGCTTTTTTTTTACATTTTATCTTCCTTTTGCCAAAAAAGTTTTCCAGTGCAGTTCTTCATTTAACACAGAGTACCTCTCCTCCTTCCGTCCACCAAAAGAAATCATGATAGTTTTGGAAGCAGTTTAGACCTGAAAGGGGAAAGTGGTGGAGAAAGCAGTTGCATTTGGACCTCAATGTTGGATAAGCATGATTTTAAGATACCCTAAATATGCCCGTTTTAGAAGTCTAAACACAGTCATAGTCCCAGGTATAATTCAAACTGGAACGCTTTACCTATCTTCTGAGGAAACCGATGTGTATTTTTAAGTGCATGTGTACGGGGTTTCCTTAATGAAACTTTCACTGTGAAAGCATTTCGTGCCTAATGCATCCTTAAGTGAAGTTTTGCATTCTTAATTTTCCACTCAAGTAATTTAGAAACCATTAGTTAGAGTGGGACTCTAAGATAAAGTAGGATCCTCATCCGTTTACCTGGTTTCCTCTCACAACTGCTCTTATAATTGTCAGAGAAAGATAAATTCTTAATTTTGTTTTATTACATCTGGGTAGCGGATCCATATTTGCTTTCACGAGACCTACCCGTCGGCAGGAGTGGCAGAGGACAGGCGATGGACTGATGGGGTAAGGGCAAACTAATGGATTCCGGGGTTCTCCACCCGTCCAGCGGGCAGCCTCTCTCCTCTGTCACTAGGACGGAACCTTACCCCTTGTCTGTCTGCGTCTCCTCCCCGAAGCAGCCGAGGACCTTCTGTTTCTCTGTTGTTCCTGTGGGTCATGTATGTAGTATACCACGGAGCAAGACAAGCGGCCGGTTGCTGCTCTGGAAGTGAGAGATTTTTTTTTGCTGTCGCCTTCCAAAATTAGCAGTCCTGGGTGGTGGGGACGGTGAAGTCAGAAGTGGGTGCCCTTTTCTTATTTCTCTCCTCAATCGTGTGGTTCTGCCTTATAGCCCTTTTCAAATCTCATCACAGGATCTTTTTCTCTTGTGCTTGAATGGTTTTATTTTTCTTTCAAGTTAGAAATCTCTCAGAAAAAGGCTTTGAGTTACAATCTGATTCAAATTTCAAACGTAAAGAGACGTGCTTTTCTGATCTAAAGAAAGAATCGCGTTTGCAAATACTAATATTTGCCTACTGCCCTTTCCAATACACTCTGAATTGCCCGTATAGATCAGCCTCCATGTGTGGCTCACAGCTGTGATTTAATGTCGAGGGTATGTAATACGTAGCTTCTCATATCTAACAATTGACCTCTTTTCTTTTTACATCAACTTCATAAGAAATTTGAGTTAGACATTTTATCATAGTCCCTAGTTCCGATGTTTTAAAAAACTTACTAGCTTATATGGTATTTCTGAGTATATTTAATGTATTTCAATACTAGAATTTTATTACAAATAAAATGTACAGACTTGCAGATTACAAATGAGGGGAGGATTTGCACAATGAGCAACACTTTCTGATGAATCTGTGCGCTTTGGAGGAGGGAAATTGAGGTTAGAAGAAGCTACTTACACAATCTCTAGGCCAAATGTCCTTAACCTTAGGGGATCTGGGACAGACTGTATAGTACATTTTTCCCCCTAGACAAAGGATTTCCTTGAATTGCAAAGTGGTTCATGCTTAAAGAAAAGCGTATAATCTTTACTGCTCTAGTTTTTCATAACTCAAACTTCTACTCCCATTTTCTTTAAATATTTGTGTGCCACATGCATACCTGGTTTCCACAGTAGTTTCCAGTCCCCAGTTTCATGCTCTGCTTCAGCCAGGTCAGTAACTGTTCAGAACAGAAGTATATAGCTTCATGTTTCCAAGAGAAGAGAACTGATGCTTGTTCATGGGTTTTGTAAACCATAGTGATGTATTCTAAGGTTTGTGTTGCCTATGTCTACACATATGCATAATATATACAGAGAGACCTGTGTGTGTATATATATATGCATGTGTTTGCATAGATGCCTTTGTGTATTTGTGTGTGTACATTTACATGCATGTAGTATGTGTGTGAATGTATGCATGTGTATATATGTGTATGTATATGCATGCTTATCCATCGATGCAAATATATGTATACAGCGATAGGCAAAAGTAAGCTTACAGTTGTGACTACATGAAACATAGAGTGAATAAAGCTATTGTAATAATGAAAACCTGCATGTCCTTTCCTATACGAACAACTATAAACTTACTATTGTCCACCCCTGTATATGCATATTTGTATAACTATATATCTATATATGTATATATATCTATGTGTGTACAGTGGTCCCTCATCTATCATGGGCGTTGGGTTCCACGCCCCCCCCGCCCCGTGATAGGGGAAAATCTATGAAGTAGTGAACTTATATTTATTTCATTATTCATATATATTTTAAGGCTTTCCAAACCCTCCTCACACTCTTATAAACTTTTCCCACACTGTTATTAACCTTTCCCGCACTTATTGTGCTTATTTTACCACAAAAATAATTAAAATAATAGATATATAAAAATACCTATATACCGCAAAATCCCATAATATAGCAGAAAAAATCCGTGATACAAAATTAGAAATATACAATTTAAAAATCCCCGCTACAGTGAGACCACGAAAAGTGAACTGCGATACGGTGAGGGACGACTATAGGTTTATGTGCGCATACATATGTATATATAATGTACGTGTGTATGCATGTGTATGTTTGTGTGCACACATACATGTGTGTATGTATAGAGGAATTTATATATACAATACATATGTGTGTATTTCTGTATTCATGTGTGTTTATATGCTTCTCCTTCTTCGTGTTCAAGCCAGAACCCTGAGGCTATCTATAAATGGAGCCCCGTGAGAGCGGTGCTGCAGGTACGTAAGGAGGAGGGCTGTGGAGCTCAGAGGGGAGAACTGGCTTTCGTCTCCTGAGCCAGGCTCCCAGGAGGGCCGGATGGAGGGAGCTTGGGTGAATTCTGTCCTGGAGCTCCCGGCTTTCCTAAGATTGACATTTCTTAGGTGACTCTTCCATCGGTAATTCCCCAGTCAAGTGGGTAGAGGTCCAGTGGGTTTTTATCTCAGTGTTTGAATTGTAAGTGTGCGTCCTTCTCATTATGTTGGGTAGCAGGTGGAAGACAGCATTGGATGATGGGTGCCCCGCCTTGCTTTGGCTGAGACCCGCTGTGGGCAGACCGGAGCACGGCTGTCAGTGGGTTCAGTTACCTGGTCCTTTTTCTTGCTCTAGCGCGATGTTGGATTTTCCTTGCCCAGACAAGCTCATTACTCAGAAACTTCGAGGAGCCCTGTCATTAGGCAGCGTCTCTACCAGAGAGTAGGAAAGAAAGGCAGCTGGCGGCTTCTTTCCCCACCGTCAGCTCCTGATACCAATGAAAAAGATTGGCCGGTTTTCTCCATTGCTTTTTCTAATTCTGTTTCTTGGAATTTGAAGCCTGCCCTGTGGTGGCGCAGTAGATAAAGCGTCAACCTGGAATGCTGAGGTTGCCAGTTCAAAATCCGGGACTTGCCTGGTCAAGGTGCATACAGGAAGCAACTGCTATGAGTTAATGCTTCCTGCTTTTGCCCCTGTCTAAAAATCAATAAATAAAATTTTAAAAAAATTTGTAAATAAGTGGTTTTGTGTGTGTGTGTTATTTTTTTTAACTTCACACATTGAGTGTACAATGGGTGAGTTCCCTATTGCTTACTGATAGGTTATTCTCAGCCATTCCATTGTGAAGGACTTTGTTTAATAGTTTGGTAAGGTATTCATGACATTTTAACAAGCCCCCTGTAAGCTGGGTGGCCATACTTTTCTTTTTCTAATAAGTTAGGTTATAGCAATGTTAAAGTTATTTTTTTTCTGTATAGTTGATCATGGACAATGTTTTTTAAAGCTTTCTAATCTCCCTTAAGCCATAGTAAAACTTCTATACTTGTATTTCCAAATAAAATCCTTCAATCAGCTCTTTATTGTTTCAAGAAATAAAACTTGAGAGGTATAGAGTTGAGTCGTAAAGTGATATATAAAATGTCTAGATAATAGTTTTACTGTTTCATTAGATAATATTGAAAAATCCCACCTCTCTATTGTGTTGCCTCTGTGATTTAGTTCAAGAGGAGCGTAATTTTTAATGGAAAAAATTTTGAAGGCTTTAAATACTTTTCAAACTTCAGGGACATAATGGGTGGGAATACATTTGGGTTTTCAGGATGATTTTTAAAAGTCTAAAAAACAGAGTTTCCTGTATACAGTGTGTTTTTAGACAGGATAAGCATTTGCTCCTCTGATATTATTGGTCATATTTAAGCCCATATGTGAATTTTTATACTGATTCTGGGGAAAAAAGTTACTGAATTATTAATATCATAATGATAATGTTCAAATTGTAATAATCAGTTACCCACTGCCAACTTCTCTTGACCCTCACTTGTGTTGATAACATGACAAATATCCTTATCACTTAGTCAGCATGACATAATCTGCCTCCTCTTCATTCTCCAAACCCACTTCATTCCTAAGTCACTGGGTTCAGCTTCACCTTCGGTATGTTGAATCCTTTGCCCATGATGCTAGTTTTAAATTCCACATCACTTTGCCAACTGTAGCTCCTATTTATAATCTATGCTTCTTGGGGTTCTCCACTATCAACCACCCTGGAAACTACTTTGTTCAAAATCTTTCGAATGGTCCACCCATCATCAGGCCAGCCCCATGAACAGAGTTGTAATTGTTGCCAGGTAGACAGTTCTAATTAATTTCATTTATTTTATTTTATTATTCAGTGAGAGGAGGGAAGGCAGAGAGACAGACTCCCTTATGTGCCCCAACCAAGATCCACCTAAGCCCACTAGGGGGCAGTGCTCTGCCATCTGGGGCATTGCTCTGTTTTTCAGCAACTGAGCTCTTCTTAGCACCTGAGGTGGAGGCCGTGGCATCATCCTCAGTACCTGGAGCCATCTCACTCCAATCGAGCCATGGTTGTAGGAGGGGGAGAGAGAGAGAGATGTGAAAGGGAGAAGGATGGAGAAACAGATGGGTGTTTCTATTATGTGTCCTGACTGGAAATCGAACCCAGGACATCTAACATGTCAAGCTGACGCTCTACCACTGAGGCAACTGGCCACTACCTAATTAATTCCAATGACATTGTTTTTAATAATTGTTTTAAAAGATTCTATTTATTGATTTATTGAGAAAGGAAGAGAGAGAGAGAGAAGAACACCAATTTGTTCCTGTATGTGCCCTGATGGGGGATCAAACTGGTAGCCTCAGCACTTCAGGACAATGCTCCAGCCAACTAAGCTATTCAGCCAGGGCCATTTGACAAATTTCATTAGCTGAGTGCCTGTGCTCTGCCAGATACTATACAGAGTACCTAGAATTTGGGGGGTCCTTGCCTATAGAAAGATCTCTGACTGAAGAAGGAGGATGGAAGGAAGAGACTAAATATTGCGGTAGAGAGTATTAAAGACTACCAGAGAAGGAAGAAAGAAGAGCAATAGCATATTAGGGGCAGTGCCAATCAACTGAATTGGCTGCAGTCAGGGAAGGGTCCACAGAATCAGTAACAGTGGGGACAGATCGTAAAGATGAATAACTTAATACTCACAAGGAAGTGTGGTATAAGTTTTCCTTGTAACTGACTTTATTCTTCTTTTATTGTCATTGTGTATTAATGATGGTATAATTGTAGACTATGTGAAAAATTTTAATAAGACTACATGTTATAAACGATGGTATGACTATTTTAAAACTTACTAATTGTTGAGCAATTACAAAGCTAAGTTCTTTTTTTGCGCATGTGTGACAGAGACAGACACAGAGAGAGGGACAGATAGGGACGGGCAGACAGGAAAGGAGACATATGAGAAACATTAATTCTTTGTTGTGGCACCTTAGTTGTTCATTGATTGCTTTCTCATATGTGCCTTGACCTGGGGGCTACAGCAGAGTGAGTGACCCCTTGCTCAAGCTAGTGACCTTGGGTTCAAGCCAGCGACCATGGGATCATGTCTATGGTCTCACACTCAAGCCGGTGACCCTGCACTCAAGCTGGATGAGCCTGTGTTAAAGCTGATGACCTTAGGGTTTCAAACCTGGGTCCTCTGCATCCCAGTCTGACGATCTATCAATGCACCACCGCCTGGTCAGGCTACAAGGCTAAGTTCTTTACATGCATTAACTTATTTATCCTAATAAGACAATTTTCAAGATGAACAGAGGTCACAGAACAGTTCAGTCCCTGTCAAGGCCACTCAGCTAGCACCCTGGTCTTTGCAAAGCCTCAGCCTTGCTTTGACATAGTACTTCTGCCCTGTGCTTTAGGCAGGTGATCGTGACCCAAGCTCTGCTAAGCTTGAGTGGCAACATAGTCTTATAGATGGAAAATGAACTTGAAAGCAGAAAGCACAAATTCTATAAATATCTTTAGACAATTCACTCACACTTTCTGAACCTCATTTTCTGCATTTTTGATATTATGGGCATAATAATATTGCCTCTAAGGGTCATTATAAAAATCAAATGAAATTATCAATATAAAATATTCAACTGATGTTTGTGTTGCTGTTATTATTAGTAGTACTACTGACAAATATGATGATAAAACATGGCTTAGTCATAAAAAAGATTGAAACTGTTATTCACAAATAATTAAGGATTTTTAGCTCCTAGAAATCATTATTATTTTTTTTAATTCATTCCAGACTAGCAGCTATTCAAGGACGCTTGTGCTTTGTCCATACCACTTGGCAGGTTGATGTCTAGCTTTTGGTAGAAGTATTCTTCCCTTTCTCAGACATGGATAGATTTGCAGGTGATACTTGTGACCTTAGCTGAAACATAAAAGCCTGTGTAGGAATAAAGGGTCCAGGCCATTCACAGCTGTTTGCCATCAGCCTGGGTGCATATTCAAAGTGGAAGGATATATCAAGAGTTGATATTCTAATCAGTCAAGCTATTGGCCCTCTAAAAAAAATAACTATGAGGGTTGATGTGATTAGATTTAAAATAAGATTTAAAGTCCAAAATGTTTTCTCCAACCACAAAATGATGGGATCACAAGAAGGTAGAAGAGACCTGTGGCTAATGTCCTTAAGCAACCTAATCATTCCACACTGCAGCACAGGTCGGGCGATTTCCCTGATTTTTAGAAGGTTTCGTAGACGACGAATTTAAATTCACGATGTGATGTGTCTCCGTGGAATCTAATAGAATGTCTAGGAAAAGGATTTTTTTTAGAGATGCCAAGTTTGGAGATGATGAGAAAGATCCAAATTATTTTTAAGCAAAACAGAGCGGCACGTGTACATTGTAAGGTATTTTTCCCCGTTGAGAAGGAAGAAAGGGGCTGTAGCCATGAAGCATGGAATAATGAAAGGCTTTATTGAGTACAGAGTGCTTCCCGCCCGACGAGGTTCCCTGGTCCCGGGGACATGGAGGCCAGGGAAGTCGCATGGAGTGACCTGTATGAGAGATATTTAAAGGGTCCCGTCTAGCGTGGGCGAGCTAATATGACGTGGTGAAATCTCACTGGCTGGCGGACAGTCGCTTTTTTCCAAAGGATTCCTGGGAAGTTTCTTTTGGCACGCCTGCATGTGAGCAGTCCTAGCCAAAGTTCCCGGGCCTGGGTTCCCCACGTGACCATCCCCCATTGCCCACCACCCTACATTCCGATGTTTTTGTGTTAATTAGGGGCACCGCTTATTTGTCTGGCTACTTCCTGCTGATTAGGGGCATCGTGGGGAGGGGGGAGATCGGCAGGTGGTAGCTTTGAGGGGTGTCAGGAGGAACATCTGTTTGGCCGTGAGTTAAGAAACTTTGTGGATGTGGTCCTGTAAGGATTATTTTTAAAAAAGAGGAGTAATAGGGGGATTTGCAGGGTCCAGCCTTTTGGTGAGCTGGAGATGGGTAGGGTCCAGTAGTTCTGACTGCCAGTGGTCCTGCATGGAGGCAAGCTTGAGGCAAAACTGAATGCCAGGAGTGGTGTATGAAGGGGGAAAACTGCATGTCAGGAGTGGTGTAAGAAGGGGAAAGGAAGGGGTTCTGTTCCCTCCCATAACTGAGACCTGTGAGGGAATTAGAGGTCTAGAGTGTGATGGCAAAACAGAGAAGGCAGCTCCCGTGTCCACAAGAAAGAGATGGACTTACGCGTTTCTCTAGCATTACCCTGGGGTTTGGTGAGGATGATGAAGGTCTCTGAGTCCACAGCGTCAGTCCCAGGCGTTTGAGCAATGGGCCCACCTGGCTGACTTGTCCTCCACATAGAGACGCTGAGGAAAAGCCTGTTGCCCAAAGTGGCAATTGCTCCACCAATGACCGGGTTGCTTGCAGTCAGGGCAGGGCTCAGTGGGCAGCCACGGGTAGGGGCCTTGCTGGGACCAGTGACCCTGCTTGCCACACTTAAAGCAAGCTGCTGGTGGGATTCCTCTTTGTGGCTTTGACTTGGGTTGGGCACTTCCTATGCCTTGCCCCTGTTGCTCTGCCGGCCTCAGGGTTGCCACAAGAGCCTGGGATTGGAGCGTTACCTTCTGCTGCAAGCAAGCCTGGTGAACAGCCTTGGCCTGTTCCTACTAGCTGTGACCATTGAAAACTTTAAATGCCATGTTCACAGGTCCTGGATAGGGGTTTGGGTGTTAGGATAAGAGGAGGTGGGTTCCTGGGGAGCCCAGCACCCAATCCTGCCAGAAATGCTGGAGCTAGAGGCAGAACAGGGCCAGAACTTCCTGCAAGAAAATTGGGGTTGGGCATCCTGCAAACCAGTGTAAGGGCCAATGGCAGGCTGAGAATGGCCTGATGGGGGAGGGGCTTAAGAACAGTGGAGAAGGGAGGGGCCCCTGGCCAGCAGGGGAGGAGAAAGGGAGAATGGTATTTGCAGGTGAATGAGAAACAGGATTCTGGGAAGGGAGAGGAGGGAGCTCTCGGAGGGAAGAGATCTGAGTGAAGAGGTCCGCAGAGGGACCAGAGAGGAGTCCCAAGAGAGGGGCGCCCCCGGGGGTTAGGCAGGAGGGGGAGAGAGTTGGGGGTCAGGCAAAGGAGGAAAGATTTGGAGTGGAGGTTTTAGGTGAGGTTTCTCTGGCCAAAAAAAGGGCCTGCATGGAAGAACAGGTGGCACAGAGTTTAGGACAGGAGCGCGAATAATTGGAAGCCCTGAACATAAGGGATCTCCAACCAGTTCCCAGTTCTTTTGGTGATAGTTAAATTGGTGAGGGTGTTAAAACTGAAAGTCCCTTCAGGAGGCTAATCCAGTGGGTCCTGTGGCCTGGCCACAGTGGAGAAGAAGAATAGTTTTTTCTTCTTTAGGGAGGGAGAGATTTTGGATAAGGTAATTCCAGTAGTGTTTTTGGATTAGGTTTAGATTCCTGTGCCCCACAGCTGCCCTCAGTCCTCAGAATGATCAGAGATGAGAATTTTCATCCTGCAACTCAATCTCTGGCCACCGGACTGTTGGGCAAATAAAATGTATTATGCTCACTTTGTTAAAGATGACACTGCCCACGTGGAGGCCATTGCCCAGGTGATATCAATGTGTGTTGGGGGTGGGCTGTGGGCAGGCAGGATCCTTGTAGCCTGGGGCTTGGTTTTAGGATTAAGCCTTTCCCACCCTTTTTGATGTGGGGTGGTACAATCCCATCATGCCCCAGATAAGTGACTTTGTATTAGAGACTTCCCTATTTTGTATATTGGATTAAAGGTTATGAATCTACAGTATAAAATGGGGGCAGAACGGGAGCTTGCTCTTTTGGTTCCTGAGATTAGCATTAGAGAGCAGAGAGCAGAGAAAGGCCACGTGGAAGAGGCCAGAAGAAGCAGCCAAGATGGCAGAGTGTTGAGTGAGAAGCCAGTTTGTGCATAGTTTGTGCAGGGAGAAGGAAGGAGATGGGGAACAGAGGTGAATAAGTCTGGTGAGCTAGAAACCTTTGATTCTAGGAAACTCGGATAAGTCAATAGCTTTGTGAGCACTGAATGAGTGGGTTTTGGAGCCCAGTGTGTGTTTTTACTTGCCTGCCGGGTGCAAGCTAGGATTAAAAATGATGGCTCATCAGTTTTTGGCTCCATTGTTTCTTTACCGACTGTCCGAATCCAATGCGAACCTGCATGGGCCAGGCTGCTGTGATAGTGGCCCTGGCTACTGGTTTTACACGGACGGTTAAGCAAAGTGGATGTGCTCGAGACATCTCCACAGCACACATGCAGAATGGGAAGTCCCTGACACAGCTGCAGTTTCGGACAGGGAGTCTCGGTGGAAAGAACTGAGGGGAGATTGGAGGCAGGGGACTTACCGCACCATGTGCCAAAGTGGGTGGAAGGTCAGAGATCCTCGTTCTTTCTCGGAGGGGAAGGGGAAAGAAGCAGTCCTTGTGGACTTCAACTCCTCCCGGGTTTTCAGCACCAAAATGTAAGGTATTTTTCCCCGCCAAGAAGGAAGGAAGGGGCCGTAGCCAGGAAGTGTGGAATAATAAAAGGCTTTATTGAGTACAGAGCACTTCCTGCCCAATGAAGTTCCTTGGTCCTGGGGACATGAAGGCCAGGGAAGTCACGTGGAGTGACCCGTGTGAGAGATATTTAAAGGGTCCTGTCTAGGGTGGTCGAGCTAATATGACATGGTGAAATCTCACTGGCTGGCAGACAGTCGCTTTTCTCCAAAGGGCTCCTGGGAAGTTTCTTTTGGTGCGCCTGCATGTGGGCAGTCCTAGCCAAAGTTCCTGGACCTGGGTTTCCCATGTGACCATCCCCCATTGCCCACTACCCTACATACATCATCACATAGTGAAGTTCATGGAAATGGGTATGGATTCAGATCATGGAGGGTGTTGGGCGGATAAAATGTATTATGCTCACTTTGTTAAAGATGGTGCCCGCTGCCCACGTGGAGGCCGTTGCCCAGGTGATATTAATGTGTTGGGGGCGGGCTAAAGGCAGGTAGAATCCTTGTAGCCTGGGGCTTGGTTTTGGGATTAAGCCTTTCCTACCCTTTTTGATGTGGGGTGGTACAATCCAATCATGCCTCAGAAAGTGACTTTGTATTAGAGACTTCCCTATTTTGTATATTGGATTAAGGGTTTTGAATCTACACTATAAAATAGGGGTAGAACGGGAGCTGGGGCTCTTGGTTCCTGAGATTATCATTAGAGGAGAGAGCAGAGGAGAGCAGAGAAAGGCCATGTGGAGGAGGCCAGGAAAAGCAGCCAAGATGGCGGAGTGCTGAGTGAGATGCCAGTTTGTGTAGAGTTTGTATCTGGGATAAGGAAGGAGATGGGGAACTGAGGTGAATAAGACTGGTGAGGCAGAAGCCTTTGATTCTAGGAAACTCGGATAAGTCAGTGGCTTTGTGAGCACTGAGTGTGACTGGGTTTTGGAGCCCAGTGTGTATTTTTACTTGCCCGCCGGGTGCAAGGTAGGATTAAAGGCTATGGCCCATCAGTTTTTGGCTCCATGGTTTCTTTGCCGACTGTCCGAATCCAATGCGAACCTGCATGGGCCAGGCTGCTGTGATAGTGGCCCCGGCCCTGCCTCCTGGCTTTACAGAGGGAAAACAGATGGCTGGTTTAATTTCTTCCAGTGTTCTTTAGAGTCCTTGATAAGGGATGTTTGATAACTACTCAGAATCATTTCATCCAATTTTCCAGGGCAATTGATTTATGATAAGACACAAAGAGGACCTTCCTTTTAATTTCTCCTGATTTAATCAATTAAATATGTTCATTACCCTACTTAAATTTTTCTTGTGGTGTTGCGCGTTTGTTAAGGTGGATGATTGGGGCAATTGATGAGAAATAGCTTCCCGCTAAGCCAGAGTAATGAATATCGATAGTCTGGGCTCCTGCAGCCAATAGAAATCCCATTTTCAAGTCTCTGTTTCTCTGAGGCTCACTGCTGAATATATAACTTCCCCAAGCAACCGCACTGTGAGGATGGACTCCCAGAAAGTATGGAGTGAATAAAATTTAAAAATTGGGTTTGGATTAACATCAGCATCTGTAAAGAGCAAATATTGCGGCTGGTGTTTGAATCTCCAGGACTGAGAAAGGCAGGGAAAGGCTGGGCCTGGGCGCTGAGAGATAGAAGCAGGCCTGCCGGGGAGTCCTTAACTCCCATCTCTTCCCCCTGCTGTGTCTGCTCAGAGAGAGTCAAGGAACATTACCGCATTAAATGTGGCCGGAGCTGCTGATAAAGATTTTAATTGAAAGAGGAACTTATTCCAGCACCTTTGCACCCCCCCCCCCCCCCACACCACTGTCAGCCTTTATCTTAAATGGAGAACTGGAAAAAAACAACAAAAAACATAAACTCTGAAGCCCAAAGAGATGGTGGCAGGGAAAGCTGTTTATCTTTTTTCTATGCCTCTTCTGCAAACATTGTCTCTAGAAAATAAGAAGAAAGGAAAAAAAAATCAACACTTGAAAAATAAAATGACACACTCCCAAGAAGTATGATAAGTTTCAGTCTCCAGTCTTTGAATCTCTCTTATGGAGCATTTTCTACAAAGGTCTGTACATGACTCCTCTCTTAAGAAGCTGTCTGTCCTTGACGGTTGCAGTTTACCGATTGTGGCTGCTTGTCATAGCGCGCGTGTTGTGTTAACATGTAAAATGATAGCGTGTTCTTCTTTTCTACAGCTCTTGTCTTCAAAGATTCCCTGATGAGGGGTCTGCACACCCCGGCGGTCTCCTAGGAGCTCATAGAATTTTGAAGTTTTTCAGAGCCCTGGCAGATCTTGGATGTTACCTCTTCTAGCCCTCCAGGTGAGGGAACTGAAGTCCAAGCTGAAACTAACTTCCCCTGTTGTAAGGAACCAAAAGCTGAAAATTGATATTAATATTCTGGGAGGAAAGGTCAGGCTTTCCTAACAGGCTTTCCTGTCCCGTCCCTCCTTTAGGGAGGGGAGGGAGAAGAATGTAGAAGTTTCTGGCTTGCAAGAACAATGGGTCATTCGGTTTTAAATCTAAAATAAAGGTTAACCTAGAAACTTCTTCTCTTTCAATAGGAGGCAGAATTTACATACCACCTTGCATTGAGTATAGTTCCTCCCCCTTCCTGGAATCTTGAGAGTAAAACACCTCTAGGCTAGTGAGGGAAGAGGAACCCTGAAAGATTTGTAAATGTCTTTGATTGTGTTACCTTGAGAGTCTTAAGGTTTCTGTGTATCCCCTAAACAAATGTTGTCAGCCTATACCATGACATCATGCTCTCCCCTGCCCATGTATGATCAAGGGTATATAAGCAGCCTCTGAACTATTTTTGGGACTGCACGATTTGGGCCTGCAGATGCCCTGTGTCAGCCATATGCAGCCGGCATATTTAAAATTTCCTCCTCTAATAAAACTGTTCAAAATTCATCTGGACTGGGTGTCTCTATGTGAACTGGATGAACTGAGGTATAGCGCCTTTCAGAATCTGGGGTGCAGGTACTTTATAACACCCTGAACTTAACTCTTAGCTTCTATGCATTAGTGCCCAGTTGAGAACTCAGGTTTTTCAAATGCCTCTATCTTGGCTACCACAGAGCTGATGGTTTCTTTTTCTAAGTTCAAAAAATTAAAAAAAGAAATCCCTTGACAACTTGCTGTAGTTCTGGTTCACAAATGTCTACTTTCCCCCCATTGTTTTGAAACCCCACTGGGCTCAGATAAAAAGCATTTTCCTTTATGAAATTCTGTGGCGTCTTCAGCCTTTTGCATTTTCTTCTTAACCTTTTCTTGCCTGTCTACTGCATTCACAATGAAGGGGACTTTTTTTTTCCAACAGGAAATAGAGCCATTTTATCCAGTTTGCCTTTTCTACCTAGGAACAGGGGTTGGTGGTTAAAAGAATGTCCTAAGTCAACTTCGGCCTTGGTGCAGGAGAATGCTCTGCCCCTCACCTCCCCCTCAGCCATCCTGGTGGAAGAAGGGATGGTGAATTTATTACAGACTCAACAGGCTAGTTGTGACCACTAACTAGCATAGGCTATCCTGAGTCACGGAGCGTATGGTCACTGCCATATAAACACTTATGAACTGGATGATAGGTTTCTATAGAGATGCTTTTAACTAACTCCTTCCTTTGGCAAAGAATCAGTGGTTGTATTTGTTTTTCATTGGTTGCAAGTGATGGAAAACTAAGTCTAATCTGAATCTATATCTAAATCAGACTGGCTAAAACCAAAACACAGGGGGCTTAAGAAATAGATTAGTGTATGTAAGTCCAGAAGATTGATTGATAGGTTCGGGGACTCAAATGATGTCATTAAGGGAGGGGAGTAGAGTGAGAGGTAGAAATTTTTTAAAATAAAAGTGTCTGGAATAGATGAATAACAAGCAATGCTAATGTTAATGGAAAAGGCATTTGGGCTAGTTCGTACATATAAATTTTTTCTTTCTTAAGTGAGAAGTGGGGAGGCAGAGACACAGACTCCCACATGTACCCTAAGATCCATGCAGCAAGCCCCTTACCAGGTGATGCTCCGCCTGTCTGGGGGCATCTGCTCCATTGCTTGGCAACTGAGCTATTTTAGTGCCTGAGGAGAGGCCATGGAACCATCCTCAGGGTCCAAGCCATCTGGTTCCAACTGAGCCATTGCTGCGGGAGGGGAAGAGAAAGAAAGAGAGAAGGGAGAGGGAGAGGGGTGGAGAAGCAGATGGTCACTTCTCCTGTGGCCCTGACTGGGAATTGAACCTGCGACTTCCACACACTGGGCCGATGCTCTACCACTGAGCCAACTGGCCAGGACCTAGTACACATTTTGATTTTATTTTTCCTGATTTAAAAACACCAGCTAAAAAAAATTTATGATTTTCTCATCATAAGTATAAATTGTGTTATTTGTTTCAGATTGCCAAAGGTGTATGTATATAAAGGACATGTTCTTAAATTTGAAACTAGAACATTCCTAGCATCAAATTTGAGGTTTAACTCCTGCCTCTTGAAGGACTTCACTTATAAACCTAAATTTAGCCTTTTTTCAATTTAAACATTTGAACCCTTTGGCTCATTAATGAGATCCACCACTTTATATAAGCTTCTTTTTTTTATTTTTTTTAACCCATTGGCCACTTCACCCTTTGTAGCTATTCCAAAATACATAGATCATACGTAATAACAACCAATTTCACAATAAATAGGTTGATTACTCAAAAATGGGCTTCGATTCTACACAGAAAACGTATAGGGTTCTATTTCAAACATACCTAGAGATCTACAAAGTATTAGAAACCAAGAATACCCAACAAATATCTGAAAATCAGAATACAATGCATATTGAAGGATCTCCCGTTTATCTATTGTTTAAATTTGTTATCAATATGTCTGAATAATGCCTCTCATGCACAGTTGACTCCAGCTTCATGGACCTGGTTTTCTTTTCTTTCTTTTTTTTAGCGGGAGAGACTGAGACAGAGAGAGAGGCAGAGATAGGAACAGATGGACAGGAAGGGAGAGAGGTGAGAAGCATCAATTCTTTGTTGCCGCACCTTAGTTATTTATTGATTGTTTTCTCATATGTGCCTTGACTTGGGGGGTGGGGGTGGGCCCTACAGCTGAGCTAGTGACCCCTTGCTCAAGCCAGTGACCTTGGACGCCAAACCTGCAACCTTGGGCTCAAACCAGTGACCTTGAGCTCAAGCCAGTAACCATGGGGTCATATCTATAATTCCATGCTCAAGCCAGCTACCCTGTGCTCAAGCTGGTGAGCCCGCACTCAAGCTGGATGAGCCCACGCTCAAGCCAGCAACCTTAGGGCTTCAAATTTGGGTCCTCAGCATCCTAGGCCGATGCTCTATCCACTGTGCCACTGCCTGGTCAGGCTGGACCTGGTTTTCTTGATGCAGGAGGGTCACTAAATAGGTCTGAGACTAGAAGAAATTACTTCAAATTTCTTGGGAAAGGCTGACTTGGAAGGCCATTGAAAGCCAGCCACATGGGCAGTTATGTCGGAGAGTTTATAAAGCCCAGGGCAGTTATGTTTTAATCAGAGACAAAGATGAATACAATAAAGGACTCGGGTCTGCTAGGTCTGTAGTCTGACTTCCCTACTTTGTCTTTTTTCATAAATGACTACCCTGTGTGTGTGTGTATTTCTCATTTTATTCTTCTTGATATATGGCTAGAGATACAGAATAACGTGAGATAATTCCAGGAAGGCAGCAGTCACTATTCATTTGGCTCTGTGTGCCACATTAATTCTGATCAGATACAAACCCTCTGAATAGACAGCAGGTGTGAGATAGAGGCGCCTGTTTTGTGTGTTTGTTTTGCTTTTCTCTTCCCCGTCATATTTCCAGGGTTACAAGTCTGAAGATAATGCACAATGGAATTATAGAAACATGTTCCCATAAGAGAGAGATTCAGAGCATATTTGTACGGGGTTCTGATTCACTCGTGTCGAAAGCCTAAAGATGTAACCTCTGCATTTGGAAACACTGCAAGTGGGCAACATGGGGTCCGAAAGTTCAGAATATTTTTCTCTATTTATTTCTTGATGCACAGGGAGGGATAATATGCAACCTGTGGTCCTTCCTCTTCTTCATTTGAACTGAATCCATTGTACAACCAGAATGTAATAATTGGACATGGAAAGAATCCTAAATTATAAGAGTCTCTAGAATTAACGGGGAAACACAAATGCGTGAGCACTCTGCTCTGAGTGACAGTCTTTGCTCATGAATTTGAGTCTAACTCTGTGCTTGTCTGCAGGCAGAAACAAGGTCATTTTCTATACCCCAAGTGCCTATCACATTAAATAAGACAACCAGTGCTAAGATTATATAGCACTTATTCTGTGCCATGCATTGCTTACAGTACTTTTATATGTGAATTCACTCATTCACGGTAGCAGTTGCCCCACCTGAATTGATTGGCAGCTGTGACAGCTTTCCATCTCAACCTCTTGGCACCTGCAACTCTTCCCCTTTCTCTGGCTTCTTCAGGACCCCGGGAGCTTGCTGGTGAGAATAATGCAGAGCCCTCAGGCAGTGGGGGATAGGAGATAATGGAGAAATGGTACAGCCTCCCCAGCCCCTAGGGGGATGACACTGAGGCACATCACAAGTGGTTTTTCAGAGTCTCCAGGAAGGTCAGTGACTATGTCTACTGCTGGCTTGTGCCCATGGCCTCATGCCTTGCTGTTTCTTTCCCTCCCCTGGTTTGCATCCTTCACTGTCCTCACTGTGCTTCCTGGGATCACCTCCCAATGATCTACCTGCACTCAGGCCCTTGTCTTAGAGTCTACTTTTGGAGGTGCCCAAGTTAGACACTCTTGCTCTGCTAATTCTCATGACATGAATGAATGAATGAATTGCAGAGGTACCTAACATTTCCAGGCCAACCAGAAAGTGCTCAGTCTTTCGTAGATCCTTTCATTAAGTTAATGTACTCGGCTGGCCATACAGCTGTCGTTGGTAATGAAGCCGTAGGTAGTTACACTAAGGAGGGACACAGGAAGGGATAAATTAACAGGATGAAACTTGTCATTGGGAGAATCTGGGTTAGTTTAATATAATTTGAATGCTGTTGAGTTCCTATTGACCCTTGGCTAGAGCTACCTCCCAGCTATCCATTCATATTTGCAAGAATTGTTTATTTAAGACCACATAAAACTTTTGTATGAAGTGACATAATGGTGAGAAAATAAAACAATAATCGGGAAGATTACTTTTTAATCCTTTGAATTATATTGAAAAATGACTCATAAACTGCACATACTGTAGAATATCATTTATTTACCATTTGTCTTTTGATTTGATGTTTTGGACTGAGGCCAAGGGAGTTCATTGATTTTGATCACACACATTTATTCTTGTTGTTGTGAGAGTCAGTATAACCTTATATATTTTATTCTGCTCCCAGAACTAAATTGATGTTTTTAAAAGATGTTTTGGCTGTATTAGTATATGGTAACAACAATAACAGCCATCACATGTGTTACAGGCTGACTGATAATTGTCATTTATTGAGGATCCTTTATGTGCCAGGTACTATTCTCGACATATGTTGTCTAATTAAATTGTCATGGTAACACAATAAGGAAATTTATATATCCTCACTTTACCAATGAAGAAGAAAGTGAAGCTAAAGTTTATACTTGAAGTAGGATTCACATCAATGTCTTCCCAAAGGCCAAGCCTGAGCTCCTTCAGCTGAGTTTTAGAGCTTCAAGTAGTGTGAGAAGGGAGATCACAGAACTTACAGGAGGCCACCAAGCGTTCGCTCGCACTAAGAAGAGATAGAGATTCAGAGACCAGCACGGAGCTGATGTGTGGTGATGGTTCAGAAACAAGCAGCACGAGGGTGTCATTAACCTGATTAAAACCCTAGTGTCCCTTCGTTTCCCTCATGTCAAAACCGAGATCTCTTAATCAGTTCTGCTGATGTTTGACATCTCTTCGCTCCTTCCACACTTTAGCCAAAGGGAATTTCCTTTAGTTTCGCCTCTGGACTTTGATCATGATGTTCTCCTTGTCTGGAACCTTCCTTCTAGCCCTATTCTTCTTTGCCTGGCTAACTCCTATTTGTAAACTCAGGTCTTCAGTTAGATTTCCTCCCCTCTGGGTAAGACCTCTACCTCAAATTCCCCCGGTGCCCATGAGCCTCAACCAGGTTTAAATGATGACCTTCTGTGTTTCCTTAGCCCCCTGACTTATCTCTGAGATGAAAGGGAGAGCTACTTATTTTATCTTTCACTAGGCAGTGAGTTTCCTAAAGACAGAAGCTCCGCTGTCCCCAACAGCTAGCAGAGGTTTTAGCAGATAGTTAACCCTCGATAATTATTTATTGACTAAGTATGAATGAGCATAATGAAATCTAAGCGCGCAGGTAAGACAGTGGGTCTCGTTGACAGCAGACCTTTGGTGGAAGCCCTGGCTGGATGATGCCTGATCTGACAGCCAGTAATTGTCAAGGAAACTATCTGTCCATGGGAAGAATGGTGGGAGCCCAGCAGGTCCCTCAGAGTGATGTAGCCCATGGTATCTGTGCCATGTTTTTACGTACAGGGGATAAACACGTGACCCAAACCTAGCCAATCCATTGGATGATCAATGACCCATCAGATTCTCCTGTTTTAGATTTTGAACAGACACTGGGTCAGTAATCAAGTGTTGTAGTTCCAAGGGAATAGGATTGAATAGATGCAGTGGCCTGGGCTGTAGGCTGAGCAGGACCACGAAGAAGATGGGGAGACAAGGAGGCAATAGGAGTGTGGACAGGAGCAGAGATGAGAGGTGTCACATGGCCATTAGAGATGAGGACCTTTGTGGAGACATCCATTTGTTCAGCAGATGATAGCGAGCCTTCTCTATATGCCAGCCCTCGTTCTGGGCTCTGGTTAGATAGCAGAGAGCTGACCATATGCAGTCCTGATCCTCACTGAGTTTATCTTTAATCTACAGAATGAAGCAAAATTTCCAGTCTCTTTTAAATTGAATTGTTTTTGTGTGTGACACTGGTTAACATAATTTTACAGGTTTCAGGTGCCCAAGTCTGCATCACATCTCTGTTCACTATTGTGTATTCACCCTCCCGCAAGTCAAGTCTTTATCCATCACCATTTATCCGCACTGTATTCTCCCCACCCTCCCCACCCACCTCCCCCGGCGTTCACAGTGCTGTTGTCTGTGTTCCTGAGGTTTTTACTGGTCTTTTTTCCCTCTATTCCCCCCACCTCCCACCCCCACCCCCACAGCTGTCAACCTGCTCTCTGTATGAATCTGTTTCTATTTTGCTGTGTAGTTCATTTTGAGGAAGAACAAAAGCCTTAGTGAGGATTTGAACCAGTGGCTCCCAGCACTGCCAACATCATTAAGTGAAATTTCTATCTCCTTAAACCAGGTGCTTAATCCATTAAATCCAGTCTTTGGTTTGATAAGCTACCTTTCTGCGCCTGCTTAGGAAAATGGCACAGCCTTGCTCCCAAAGGTTTTTTTCTAAGTCAAAGCCAAATGGAAGTCAGATGCCACCACGACCTGCCATCAATCAGAGCTTGAATTCCTTGGTTCAGCTGGGAGGTTGCTGTGACAGAAGGCATGGTGGAAGTACAGGTGCCTGGAATTCGACTTGGTTTATGTTATTGTTACACTCCCAGTACGAGGGAGAGCTGTGGTAGGCATTGGACGTGGAGGAAAGGGAAGTTCATCATTGCTTAACCAGCTCCCAAGACTCAATCCCCACCTCCCAAGACTCAAGGCTTTCTTTTCTTTTCTTTTAAAAAAATTTTTAACTAATACATTGTGTATGTTTGGATGGTGGTATATTGAGGGATCACAAACAAACCCTTTCAGGGAAGTGAGTCTGCACTTAAGTCAGTGGAATGGTCAGATATAAGAAAGGAGACATCAGGGGTCAGGGGGATTCTGGCTAATCTGAACTAGCAAGGTTCTTGCCGAAACAGGCTGGGGATGATCAGACATCAGCTGGGGGGGGGGGGAGGATGAGGCCCTGAGTAGACATGCGGATGGACAGATGGGGTGGGGGTTTCTAGCTGGGCTGACTAAGCAGGACTCTCACTAAAATTGGAAAATGCAAATGACAAATTAGAAAGTGACATCTTTTAAGCTCAGTGGTAACTTAAAAAAAGACCTTCTTCGCTTCTCAGTGCATGCTGGCTGGCAATTTCAGGCTAAAGACGGTGGGGCTCTGGGTTTGATTCCTAAAACTGGCCCTCGTTAACCGTGTGACCTTGAGCTTTCTTAAGCCTTAGTTTCCTCATCTGTCAGGTGGTCAGAACTCCCTCCACAGTGTAGTTGTATAGACCAGTGGTCCCCAACCATTTTTGGGTCACGGACCGATTTAATGTCAGAAAATATTTTCACGGACCAGCCTTTAGGGTGGGACAGATAAATGTATCACGTGACCAAGACAAGCGTCAAGAGTGAGTCTTAGATGGATGAGAAAATGACTGAGAAAATCTGGTCATTTTAAAAAAATAAAACATTGTTCAGACTTAAATATAAATAAAATGGAAATAATGTAAGTTATTTATTCTTTCTCTGTGGACCGGTACCAAATGGCCCACGGACTGTACTGGTCCGCGGCCCGGAGGTTGGGGACCACTGGTATAGACCCAATTAGGTGTGATGCTTGCCAAATGTTTAGCACAGGCCCTGGCCAAGGGCCTTAATAAACACTTAATAAATGATAAATTTTATTACCTTAGTCAAAAGTGATATCGATTATTTATAAAATATAATAGAAAAAATTGGTGCTTCGATGAAATGGTTCACTAGAGCATGCCCTTTGGGTTATCTGATTATGATTTTATGGGCTCTAGTCGTCAACTCTGTGAGTTGTAAATAACTGACTCAATACAAAATAATTTTTGTCAATAGACATGGACATGTTTTTGTTCCCCCTCCCATGAAAAGTTAGTTTGCTGCCCAGTTGATCATTCATTTTAGTATTTTACTCCATATATATTTATAGTTTTTTGACTTCTCCATTGAATTGGTTTTAACATCCGCCTGGTTTCCTCATTTTATCAATGAATATTAAAGACTGCCTTTAATGTTTTATGTAAGTTTCAGGCTTTTCACTGTTCTTGAAAATTTTCCTATAATGGTGCAGAACACCATGCTAAGGACTGTGGGTAAGCAAAGGAAACTTAAAGAGATCCTGGGGGACCCGACTGAGACATACATACACTGGACACAAAAACACCATGGTCAAGGGGATGGTGTGACTAGGTCCCAATACAAAAGGACACAGATGTGAGCTCAAGAAACCATTCGGCCCTGGTGTTGATGAGCGTGTTTCACTGGGGAGGCTGTGCAACAGATCCGAGTTACTGGAACTTATTTCCACTTCTTCATAGGACTAAGTTGCTGGATATGAAAAAAAAAAAATTTCAGTATTCCCAGTAATATCCTTCCTGATATAAATCTGTAATATTAGCAGCACTTAACACTTCAGGAGCAAGTATTTGTTCGTCTGTGTCCCCATCAAGGGACCATATGTTATTAATTTTGTCATGCTTTATAGAACTTAAAATATGTTAGAGGTACAGTGTATATTTATTGAATAAATGATGAAATGCCCATATTAAATTCTCTGGCAAAAGCAAAATGCTTTACTAATGAGTACTCAATTGCTAGTGATATAAATGTGACTTAAAATGGCTTAAGAGGGGGAATTTGCGGGCATATTGTCAAAGAAAAAATCATATTCGTGATAGATGATGACAAGGAAGACTTTAGTCAAGGGTGCCATTGTGGTAGTTGTAGGAACCACTGCACTGGCGTCTTGTCTCCGGGGAGAAAGATTGGATCTAACTCTGAATACAATATAGATAAGTGGGAATTTATAGCCAAGGAGTAGGGTGGGAGTCAGAGGATGGGAAATCACTAAAAGGAGACATCAGGGGTAAGGGGGATTCTGGCTAATCTGACCTAACAAGGTTCTTGCTGAAAGCAGGCCGGGGTGGTCAGACATCAGCTGGGGGAGAGTGGAGGATGAGGCCCTGAGGTGACATGCAAATAGGCAGATACGGGGGAGGGGGGGAGGGATTCCAGCTAAGCGTGCTAAGCTTAGAAAATTAAAAAATGCAGAGAGGAACGTGGAAGCCCAAAAGTTAGGGCTCATTGAAAAAAGCTCAGAGAGGCCCTGGTTGGTTTGTTCTCAGTGGATAGAGTATTGGCCCAGCATATGGATGTCCCGGATTCAGTTCCCAATGAGGGCACACAGGAGAAGTGACCATCTGCTTCTGTCCCCCTCTCTCTCCCCCTTCTTTCTCTTTCCCCTCTTGCAGCCAGTGTGGGTCGGCCCCAGGCAGGGTTTGCTGAGTAGATCCCGGACAGGGACATGCAGGAGTTTGTCTCACTGTCTCCCCTCTTTCACTTTAGAAAAAAATGAAAAAGAAAAAAGCTCAGGGAGCGTGATGAAAGCTGGTGACAAAATCTTTGTCAACACATAACTTTAAAAGTTTGGGTTCAGTTCTCTTCCAGGGCTCACATAATTTCATCTCAGTTGAATCTCCCTTCCCTCTTCGTCATTTCTTCTCCATTTCGTTACTCTTTTGTGCTCTGAGTGATTTCACCCTCAAATAGGTTTATTTCTGGTGGCAGCAAGATGGTTGCCTTGTCCCCAAAACTTATGCTTTTAATGGCCACTTGTTCTGTGTTCTTTGATGTGATGGTCACTGAGGTGTGGCCACAGGATGAGATGGAAGAGCCTCAGGAAACCAAGTACACTGCTCATAAAAATTAGGGGATCAGTACTTTTTTTTTTTTTTTTTTTTTGTATTTTTCTGAAGCTGGAAACAGGGAGAGACAGTCAGACAGACTCCCGCATGCGCCCACCAGGGGCGACGCTATGCCCACCAAGGGGCGATGCTCTGCCCATCTGGGCGTCACTATGTTGCGACCAGAGCCACTCTAGCGCCTGAGGCAGAGGCCACAGAGCCATCCCCAGTGCCTGGGCCATCTTTGCTCCAATGGAGCCTCGCTGCGGGAGGGGACGAGAGAGACAGAGAGGAAGGAGAGGGGGAGGGGTGGAGAAGCAGATGGGCGCTTCTCCTGTGTGCCCTGGCCGGGAATCGAACCCGGGACTTCTGCACACCAGGCCGTCGCTCTACCACTGAGCCAACCGGCCAGGGCGGGATCAGTACTTTAATTAAGCCTTTGGTATAGTTCATTTTCACCAATGAAATAAAAGTTGGTTTTGCACTCATTTGCATAATTGAACAACTTTCTTTGACTTGTCGTTTGCTTTTCTGATGTTCTTGTTTAATAAAAAAAAATTAAATGTTTCTTTTTTTTATCGCTTCATATTCATTTTGAAATATCCCCTAATTTTTGTGAGCAGTATATTTTATACTTAGGAGTCCCAGACAAAGGGTTACCACATACCACTCAGATCAGGGGAATCACCCGGTTTGGTCGGGTTTCAGAAGACAGGCAGGAGCAGGAAGTCAAGGACTAAAGTCTGCAGTGAAGAGAAGGCAGGGGAAAGGAAACAGGTCAGGCTGGTGAGTTTGAATCACTTCAGTGGGCTTTGGACTGTAGATGGTCCCCAGTTGCCTGCCCCCAGACCCTGGGATGATTAAGGCAGGTGAACATCGCCTCCTGCAGTGTCAGAGCTCTGGGCTACTTTACATATCAAAGGCACGCTCCGCTAAGCCCTTTGCTCTCTTGATGAATTGACTAGCCAGGGGAGAGCAGTCTTTTTCCAGCCAGCAAGCCTTTTTCAGGTGTCAAAAGCTGAGGGGGGGGGGAATGTATTGATAAAAACATTATAATATACAGAAAAATTTAAAATATATATAAACAGTACGGTATGCTGTGTTCCTATTCACAGCCGAGTACAGTTTAGTGAAAGAAGGAAGGGGGGGGGGGGGGGATAAGCAGGGAGGCAGGTCGGAAGGGAGGGTGGAGAAGGTGCTCACTTTGAATTCTCCAACAGATGTGGAGTACAGGACCTGTGTACCTCCATGCAAAACTGTGCCAAAATCAGGGGACCGACTTCAAACGGCTGCAAAGATGTTTTGTTTTGTTTTTTAATAAAAATTTTGAAAGACTAGGACTACAAGTAGAACTTTTTCTACAAATACTGTTCATTGGTTAGGTAAATTTAACTATGGTCTCAAAATGTTGGCCTTTTATTTATTTAAATATTGGCTGACATGTTGATAGTGTGGGATTAGCATTGCATTTGTATTGGCTCTTGTCTGAAGTCCTGATCTCTCTGTTGAGGTTAGACTGATACAAATAAGGTAACATTTGAGAACATGAGTCCTTCCAGAGAAGAGTAAAAGTTACTTCCCCAGGCTTCAAAGACCAATGTGCTTGGTTTTCAAATAGCATCAATTTTTAGCGATTTCAATTTATTTCCTACCCTAATGCATATACTTGTCAAAAATACCCTTTGGTGAATAATAGTAGAATTCAAATGTCATCTATTCAGACTATTCTTCTCTTACTTGATCTGATATTTGCAGGGACTTTTTCTTTATCTTTGAGGATGTTTTTGTAGCAGGGATTCTGCCTATCTGTTTGAATTAAGTAGGAAAAATGGAAATATTAGCTCTTAGATAACAATAGATGAAAAATCCACAACTTGATGTAATGCAAATGATGGTTTCTTTTTTTTAATTTGTTTCTTTGAGAAAAAGATTTTTATCACGGTGCAAACAAATAAAACTTGCATATGTAATTAAGCACATTATGTAAAACTAGCCTATCTTTCCAAATTGTTTCCTCTTAATGAATTGCAAGCATATGTATTTGCTTAGGGTATTTGGCCTGAAAAAGTTTAAAATAAGAATGGTATTATTTTTCCTCTCTGGTTCTCAGGGCACACATAGGAATAGTGTAAAATCTTGGTGGAGATTTGCACTTTGTTGTATTAGTTATTCCATTTATCTAGAGAGTGCTGGATATTTTAACCTTCCTTTATTTTCTAAGTGATATTCCTGCCAGTGTTTTTCTTTCAAATTGTACCCCCCCCCCCCCCCCCGTGATATTGGAGCTGAGAAGATGGAGCCCAAGATCACTCTGAGGAAGTGGCTGCAATCAGGTGTAGGGGAAGACAGTTAATTTTCCTTCTACCCTCCCAGGTTCCTGGCTGTGTGGTAAGGTGCCAAAGAATTGAAAAATTAATATCAATATTTTTAGGAGAAAAAGTCAGGTTTCTTGTCCTCTCCTTTCTGTAGGGAATGAGGGAAAAGGAATGTGGGACTTTCCTGCCTTGCAGAGACATACTGTGTAGAAAACCCTCTTTTACTAGGAAGCTTAAAGGACATTTTATAATTCAGGCTAAGCATACAGAGAGATCTTATAAATATGATTTTTATACTTGTGTGTGATGAACACCAGGTCAAGATGGCTGATGGCATTGTATTGCAGATGAAGAGCGGAAAGGGAGGATTAGACAGGCCTTTCCTTTTCCTTTCCTTTCTTTTTTAAGAGAGAGAGAGAGAGAGAGAAGGGGGAGGAGCAGGAAGCATCAACTCCCACATGTGCCTTGACCAGGCAAGCCCAGGGTTTCGAACCGGCGACCTCAGCATTTCCAAGTTGATGCTTTATCCCCTGTGCCACCACAGGTCAGGCTCCTCTCCTTTCTCTAATGGGCCATTCACAAACGCTTATCCCCTGGCGCCATGTAGGCTCCCCCTCCCATCTTAAAGGCATATAGTTAATGCATAGACCTCTAGACAAAGGGATAGCAAATGAACACTAAAAAAGTTTGGGAATGTCTTTTAATATGTAAAACAACATTCTTCGCTATTACATTACCTTATAAGTTTTAATATGTAGGATTTTTTTTTATAAATCCTATAAACAAATGTTATAAGCTTGCTAATGAATTGTATCATCTTCCCCTCCTCCCTCTTTTCCCTCCAACCTGTGTGTGTGTGATCAAAGGTATATAACCTGCCTCAGGGCTATAGTCCTGATGGCACGATTTGGGTCAGCTTTGCCCCGTGTTAGCCACATGCGGCCGGCATATTAATAAATCTCCTCCTTTTAATAAAACTCCTTAAAAATTCATATGGACTTGGTGTCTCTAGGTAAACCCGGTGGAACAGTACTTTATAACAGCTGACCCCTCTTTAATGAGAGATAGTTTAACAGATGAAAACAAACAGTAGCTGAATAACATGTCTACGTACTGTATACATGCGAGATGCCCAGGAAAACTGAGTAACTCCCCAAAATGCCCCAGGCCAACACCTTAGCTACTATCTCTAGCCACAGATAAAAGAAGATGTCGAGAACTCAGGCCAGTTAGAACAGTAACCAGGAAAACACTCTAACCAAGGGTACGGTTGCTATGCAGGTTTAAATTGTTGCCTTCTTCTCACCATTGATATGAGTGAGTTTCTAGAGCAGGGGTCGGGAACCTATGGCTTGCGAGCCAGATGTGGCTCTTTTGGTGGCTGCATCTGGCTCACAGACAAATCTTTAATAAAAAAAATAATAACATTAAAAATATAAAACATTCTCATGTATTACAATGTATTCATTTCCTACCGCGCATGCTCATGGTTGCAGGTGGCTGGAGCCTATCACAGCTGTCCTCCGGGACAACACCAAATTTTTATTGGATAATGCATTACGTACACGGGTCCTTGTATGGCTCTCATGAAATGACATTTTAAAATATGTGGCATTCCTGGCTCTCTTAGCAAAAAAGTTTCCCAACCCCTTCCTGGTACAGAGAAGGGAATCCTTCACGCATGGAGATTTACCTCATGGATGTAATTTTCTCTTGATTTCCTCTACAGTTCACTTCTCCTTGGTTTTCAGAGCTTCTTCTGTGTCCGCTGTTTTTTAAAACATAACCGGTTTAAAATGATTTTTTTGGCAAAGAGTCATATTTTGGGATTACAGTATTTGCTCCCATTCAAGGGACACTTCCTTGATTATAGATGGGTGGTGAATACACTTCAGGTACCTTGGCTCCATTGTCCTATTGTTCTTTCATGTTTAATAACCCCAGGAAAGGGATGATTCTAGCTCACCTAGGGAGAGAAAGGGAGGAAGCTGACGGACAGAGAGACAGACAGACCCGAACACACACAGAGGGTTAGGTAGAGAAAGGCAGAAGGAGAGAAACAGACACAAGACACAGATAGGAGAGAGAAGAGGAAAGGAAAGAGAAGGTGAGGGGAAGGGAAAGAGAGAGAGAATGAGAGACAGAGAGAAAGGGAGGTGTGATGGGGACGGTGAGTTGGGAGAGAAGGAGGGACCACACACGAGGGAGGAGAAGAGAGAGACTGACAGATACAGAAGGAGAAAAAATAACAAACCGGAGCTTTTAGAGGAAACTCAGGCTCTGAGAAGGCCTCTGACAATCCCTCTTCAGGAGAAAATAAACTCACCTGTACATTAAAAACAAAAAGACAAGACAACAATGTCTATCCTCTGGCCTGGCTATGAGAACTATAAACTGTGACACACAAATACACACACACACACACACACACACACACACACACACACACAGTGGGCATGGATTTTTCTTTAAAGGACCAGTACCAGCAGAAATAGAGGACTGGCCACAAACTTCAGAGGCCGGCAGCCCACACGCTTGCATGCTCCCACGCTCCCTTGCTCCGGAGGACTGATCCCACTTCTCTCCTCTGCCTCCCACATTGGGATCTTAGCCCGCAGAGCTTTGGCACGAGACTTCAGCTTCTCTGAGAGCCCCTTTTGTGGTCCGCTGATCAGAGTGGCCTTGCTGCTGCCCATCCTGGAGGGACGCAGTGCATCACACTCTGTGTGTGCCTAGCTCCTGGCTTTCCACATGGAGACACAATTACCAACGATGCTGGTCTCTCTCCACCTCTCCTCCTTTCCTAGGTGTTGCTCTTTCATGTATCTGTCCTGCTATATGTTGCAATGTTGTGGAATTTTAATGAGTTAAAGCTGCAGGGGGCTATTGTTACAAAAACTTAATGTCAATCTTTAAAGAGTCTTCCCAGGGAAGGGCACACAACTTTTGACTTTGCTTCCTGCCCTATCATCTAACAGTCTCTTCTCCACACCTTCTGTTGGCCACACATTTGGTAGTGGCTTCTCTGTGCTATCTTTTGTTATTTATATCATCCGAACTCATTATCTTGACCATCATCTCCTCAAGTCCTCTCTCACCTTCCTCTGGTAAGAATTCTATTCTATATAATTCTACTTAAAGTTTAGAAAATTTAGGATATTAGGCGCATTTTGAGTTTACTTATAAAATGAGAAAGTAATGAGGTCCCAGAGGAGGTGACCATAGCCCCTTCTCTTGTTATGAAGAACAGATGGGAGAAGGGATAAACTATTGAAATGTTGGTGCTTAGACCATCCTTGTGATTTGCTCTGTTTACTCAGGTTTGAACCAGGCACTGCCCTATCTCATGACTTAGTTGATGCCAAACTGTTAATATCATCCTTCAAGGTTCTTGGAGCCTCTGCATGTTGTGTGCTATTTCAAGACCCTCATGAGCTATAGCACCCATGGTGATGAGTTCTGGTGCCGATAACCTGGGAACGCACAGTTTTATTTATTGATGATCTTATGTCTCATCTCTCATAGCCAACCTATCAACTCTTTGTGAGTAAATGCTATTTGTTTTATTGCTCCTGAGTTTTCCACAGAACCTAGCAGCCTTCGGAGAGTAAATACCTGTTGATTGACAGCTGATAACATTCCTGCTTTGAGGTCTAGAAGCAACACATGCAAATGGCCTTTGATAAGATTCCTGCAGCCCTCTCTCTTCCCAGATTCATACATAATGTTCGGGTCTCTTATAATTGAAGAGCTTTTAAAGCGGTGTAATTTTCCTCTCGCCTTTCTCAGCCTTCAAAACAGACCTGTATCTGTTCAGGCATCTATATTCGGAGCATGGAACAAGAGAGTGGAGCCGGAAGTTAGATTTTTGTTTCAACTTTGTATTTATTATATATTTGATGAACCAAGAGTGTAACTATCTTCAGACTAAGGGCTAGTTCCAAATCTAACAATTTTAGAAAGAAATGAATGGTGTTGCTCATTCCGGTAATTTTCCAAGGGTATTAAACCTGAAACAGTTGAAGATACCTAAGCTGTTTAAAAAGAATTGATATGTGCGTGTTCGAGAGGGCCAGGTCTCTATTGCGAAGCTTGACTCTCTGTAATGAAAGACCAAATTTGAATGTCAAAATAATTAATTCAGCTGTGGCAGAAAACAGAACTTGTATGGGATAAGATTTAGTGATGAGAAATGTTCTCTACGCTAACTGGGTGATTTTTGTTGTTGTTGCTGCTGCTAAATAGAGACTTGGAGAAACAACACTTGTCTAACCATTCTTAATATGCAATGCATCTGCTCTGATTCTGCCTAAATAAGCAGTTTGGGTGCGTGACGACCGATGTCCCAGTCAGCTTTGTCTATGTAACTGAGCCATATATGATGGGCATGACCCCAAGTTTCAGTCTTAACAGCCTGCATCTTACACTTTGCCATGTGGCAATGACAAAGATTGGGGAGTTTGCCCATCTGAGAATACCTTAGCCAGGTTAAGCCATTATAGTAAATAGAGCAATGAGAGATGAATGAGAAAATTAGAGGTCATGAGACTTGGGATCACATGGCGAAAGTGCATTTACTTGTGTGATAGGAAAACACACAACGTTGCCTACTTCAACTCTCTTGATTTATCATCGTAGGGTAAAATGAAGCTGTACACTCAGTTATATTTAATTTACAGGGGCCTTTTGTTAAGTTTTAATTTGTTTCTAAGATATAGAAAGCTCATGTTGTGCCTGACCTGTGGTGGCGCAGTGGATAAAGCGTCGACCTGGAATACTGAGGTCGCCGGTTCAAAACCCTTGGCTTGCCTGGTCAAGGCACATATGGGAGTTGAAGCTTCCAGCTCCTCCCCCTGTTCTCTCTCTCTCTCTCTCTAATAAAAAAATGAATAAATAAAATCTAAATAGAAAGCTCATGTTGTAATTTTGTTGCCAACACAGCCAGCTATGTTTTTAAAATTTATCTGTACAATAGATTTAATACAAGTTTTTAAATCAAGAGAAAAAAACACATCATTTTGGTATCATCATGAAATGTTCCCATAAATGTCCACGTGTGGTATAAACCAAAATCCAAAGACATAGTGGCTTGTTGAACGTGCAAAAAAAAAAAAAAAAAAGGATCAATTTGGTTGGTTTTGCATAAAGAAGTACCAACCAAGATACTGGTTTGATTTAAATTTTTAGTAAGTTGACTTGTTGACATGATACAGAATTTTAATGCTGATATGTGCTAACTGAATTATATCTATTTCAGAATCATTTTTGGATCTACTCAGCTATACATGCATGCATTCTGTGTTTATTTAGCGCCATTGGAGGGCTCCCTCAGTTATTACATTACCCTCATTCAAGTGTCTTACCAGCATCTGTGAAGGATTGGTTGCTTTGATTACACTTCCAATATGCCTATAAAGGGAATGACTTCAATGGCAAGTTTTTGAAATAGGGTGCCTGGTTAACACTTCAAAAGCACAGATTTATAATGTTTAATAGATGTTGTCTTATCTTAGTTTCCACACTGATTTGGCATTGGTTGACCAGGGCTTGCTTTTTCTTATTATGGAAGAGAATCTAGCTGGCTCTGTTTGGCACCCAGAGGATATACAATAGTTTAATCAGGATACTGATAAGCCCGTGGGTCAGTGGGAGATGGGGGAGGGTGAGGGGGAAAGATAAGTCAACTGTGCCTTCTAAAATCTAAACAAGCTGACTGTACTGGAATGTTTGACCTTTAAGATTAGAGAACTTATAGTAGTATCCTGTATAACAGAGTTTGTTAGGATGGGTAAATTAAAACCCAAACCAAAAACTCAAAAATTAAAATCAAGGTAACCTGGTAAATTTGAGATTCATTTCTCCATCTTCACCTCTAAGAAAAAAGGCAAAGGTTTCATGTCTAAAGTTTCACTAAAAGGAACTACGCAGAGTGGCTGTCAGGGGTGGGTAGAGGGAAGAGTATTTTTCAGGGGGTAGGGAGGGGTAGGTGAATGCCGGAATTGAGGTGCCCTAGAAAATGTTCTTGTGCCTGAGGTCAGAGAAGGGTGGGAGGGAGTTGGCAGTTCTTGTGTGTTGAGAAGTCCTGCACCCAGTCACGTGCTAGTAAATGTTTAAGCTCCTGCTCCTTGAAAAGCCATGTATAAAAATATATGAAGCGGTGAGATTATTCTACTGCTATATAGAATGTGTAGCACACAATATACAAGTGATGATAAACTATGCAGTACACTTTATTGTAAATCCCATAAAGCAATTGATTCTCACAGAATAATTTTTTTGCTGAACTCATATCTATAGCTACTTACAGTTGCAATTGATCAAGAAGTATAGTTCCAATATGAACGTTGATTGATTTTTTTTTGTGAGATTGACATGAAAATTGAAGACATATTGTTGTAACTTCACTGATTCATCAATGATGTGTTAAGCTTCTTTGCCGAATAGAACAATAGTTTTGAAAAGGGGAAGGGTAATTCTTCAATATTTGTGCTGTGTATGTTTTCGTAATGTATATTTTTAAGTTTAATCTATGTTGCCAACATGTTCTCTCTCCATCACTTTCTTAAGTCTAGATAGAAACCCACAAGTGTAGAAACAAATTAGGACCTGATTTGTACCATTTGCAAATTTCGGTGGTGTGAATCCTCCCACCATCTCTGACTTCAACCCTCGGATGTGAGGACGGAATGAGGAATGGGGAGGAGCTGTCATGTAGGATTTGCATTATACAGATAAAACAGACGTAAGTAATCTTAGCATAAATAATAGTGTAGTGAGATATTACAAAATGTTCATCTTTGCATATTTACTACCTTTATTTTTAACATAATTTTAATTATAAGTTTATATTATTTACTGTTCAATAATGTCTCTGTTTAATGACTAATTGGCCAAAGTCCTGAAGAATTACCAATCAGCTTTTGCACGCTCGTTGCAGCCAGCTTGGACACGCGGCTGCCCAGACCCGTCCTGCCCAGTGCCCATGGACTTTCAGGGACCTCCATGGGGAATGGCGAGGCGGCACTTTCTAGTTTAGGTGAATTCTCCGATGGTGATGTTTAGTTCGCATGCAGCAGAGCTGCCTGCTATGACAGTCCACAGTAGCTTGGACAAATGAGCATGAAAAATATGTAACTAGGGATGACGAAATCCAAAGGTCCTTCTGGAGTTTGAATCCAGACTCTGTATAGTCTATCTCCCACCCTGAACAAATCACAAGACTTCTTAATTGGTGAGGGAGCCCCGGTAACAGCAGAGAAGCAAGGTGGGGTCCCAGTAACTCTGACAGCCAATGCAATGAAGGGATGCTTGGAGTCAGACTGAATTCCACTTAGAAAAGTAAAAGTCATGTGATGTTTCTAACAGCAGTTATAACAGAGTATAGAATTCATCCTCACTAAACACGGCACAACGCTTCAGGAGGAGGACAGCTAAGTAAATACAACAGTAGGCTCTGGAAAACGGAGTAAGCACCACAAAACTGGAAATAAATCACTTATGATCTTAGGTCTTTCTACCCCAGTCTCAATGATTTTAGGTAAGGTGATTGGAAAGAGACTTCATTGGCATGATGATATTGTTTTTATGCCTGCATATTGCACACCTGCCAGCAGGTAAGGATGAATGAAACTCAAAAGCTACATTTAAATACAATGGATTAGGAGAATCAGAGAGGAAAAGGGAAGCAGAAACAGAACATGGTTATTATTGCCTTTTAATAGGATGTAGCTCTCTGAAATCTAGGCAGGTAGATTGAATCACACCGAAAGTATTTATTTCTCCTCCAACTTTTCACATTTTCTAGTTAACGATGGGACATTCCCTCCCCCCCCCCCCTTAAGTGTCTCAGGTATCACAGTACATCAGCCCTTCCAATATAACTACTAACAGACAATATTCAAATGACACGTCTAGTGTCATGAAATTTTTCACGACTCTCGAGACGCTGCTGTTTCTGCTGAAAGTTCTCCCGGCTGGACACGAGGCACTGTGTCATTTGCTTTATAAACGCTCAGCGTGCTATTAGCACACACTTTAAAATGCAGAGGCAATTTTGTAATAAAACCATAGGAGCATAAAGACCATGGGAAACCATAATGTAAGGGTCAAACAAGCTGAAAGTTCAACTGAAATGGTTACTTATTATCCAACGCCCCAGATTATTTTAAAATATCACAATTGGTTAATTGGATTTAACAAGCATGATTCTGTTTCTTCCTTTTTTAAAAAAAAAATTCATTTATTTAAATGAAGTTGTAATTGTACTAAAGTGAATTCAGGCATAAATAAGGCGCCTTAATATTAATTATCTAGTTTTGCCTAATTTAGATAGATGATGTTGACTAGTTTATCCTGATGTTGACCTATAGTCAGAACCTGATCTAGACATTGCAATACTATCCAGACCAGAGGTCTCTTTATCATATTTTTTAAGGTATTTATTTTTTAAACAAGCTTTTATTTGGAAATAATTATAGATTGGCAGAAAAATTACCAAATTTTAGTGTTCTAATATCTATAGAGTGTTCCTATATACTCTTTCCTATCTTCCCCTAATGTTAACATCTTATAGCTATTGTTACATTGTCAACACTGAGCCCTAAATTGTGGTGTGTTGCTATTAACTAAATTCTGGACTTTATTCTGGTTTCATTAACTTTTCACTAAAATACTTTTTCTGTTCCGGAGTCCAAACCAGGCTCCCACATTGCATTTAATCTTCATGTCTTTTTAGTCTCTTCTGATCTGTGCACTTTTTCAGATTTCCCTTGTTTTGCATGACCCTGGCTCTTTTGAGCAGTATTGGTCAGACGTACTGAAGACTGTCTGTCAGCGTGGATTTCTCTCATGTTTCTCACATGTTAGGCTGGGATTATGATGTCTTGAGATGAATTCCACACAGGCAGTGGGTCCAGCATCACATCAGATCAGGGGTACACGACATCAACATGACTTATCAATAGTGATGTTGACCTTGTTGATCTCTTGGTTAGGATGGTACCCGCTAGATTTCTCAGATGTAATGTATCTATTTTTTCCTTTGGAAGCAAGTCACTAAATCCAGCCTACACTAGAGATGGTGGTGGGTGTCGTGGCGGCAAAGTAAGCTTGAATTCCTGGAGAAGGGAGTTATCTACACATTGTTTAGATTTTTTCTGGATGGGACATTTTGTCTTTTTCCCCTTTGGAGGAGTTGTAAAAATAAGATTTCATAAAGTCAACTGTGAATAGGATAAGAATGACTAAGTCCACACTTAGTATTTAAACTTTTCACAATTTAAGCCTGCTAATTCATGTTGATAGTAACAGAGGCCATACAAAGGCAGGATGTATGCTTCCAGATTCTCCTTGTGAAGGGCCTCATAAAAAATCCAGTAGCCTCTGAAATCTTCAGTCGCCACACTGTTTGTCTTGCATAACCCATATGAACTGAGTTTGCACTTCAGTAAAATATTTACTCATTTATAAATGACAGGCATGTGTTACTGAACTAATATGTACTCTGGGAATTGTGTAAAACTAAGTTTAAAGGTGGTGCTAAAAGTCCAAGTATAAATAAAATAATAATTGTTAATAGTATTTGAGCACTTAGTGAGTTCCAGGAATTGTCCTAAATAATACTCTACTCCTGCATATTTAATTAAGAAATTTGGTCCTAACAGAAAATATATGAAGTCAGAACTATTACTGTTCACTTTGCACAGATGAGGAAATTGAGATGAGAAACATTAGTGCTTTGCCTAAAGTCGCAGAGTCAGAAGTGATGGAGGCAGGAGCATTCCAGGCAGCCCGCACGGGAGCTTGTGCTCGTATCACTGAACTTGGCAAGAAGTTCTTGACTTTCCCTTGCCTCCTTACTTGGGCCTGTGTGCAGTTGCTGGTCTGGGTTGTGTGCAAGCCACTGCTGAGCCTACTGTTTTAAAGGATGCCTCCAAGGCATAGATCAGAACCCGTTCTGGTTTATTTCCACGTGCCCAGGGCTGGCTTTGTCTTCTGCTTGTCTGTGCTACATTGCCTGTTTTTCCATTGGGGCTCTCTGGGAATGAGGCCAACTCTTTCCTTGTGCCTTTGCTGGGGCCACCGTCATGGAAGAATTTGCTTCTCTTTCTTAGCTCTGGGGACAGCTGTTTTTGCTGCTCCTCTGTTTCTGCAGCATGATCCTGTGGGAAGGATGCCTTTGTTCATTCATTAGTACCTACTGTGTGCCAGTGATCCCCAGAGGACTTCACAGTGTGTGCTGGGACAAGGGGAGGAGGTGCCTCGCTCCAGTAGTGGGAAAAAGCCTATTTCTGTTGGGGATGCCAACATGAGTATGATTTCATTGAAACTCAGCATTGTGGAGGCTCTTTCTATATATCTTGCCTTTAAATATCTCCTAGGCAGCAGTTAGCTGGCTTATTTTTGTGGGATCACTTTATGGTTAATGTGCCTATAATGTTACAAGCGTCGCTCACTTACGGAGTTAGTTAGGGTACTTCACTCCTTTGCCCCAACGCACTTCAGTGAGGTTATTTCATACATGTCGTAGTTATAGTTTTTTCACAGTCTGCATTGTTTTTGTGTCCTTGATCTCCTAACTGGCTTTTTAGTTTAGTTGCATACATAAAGTTTCACGCTCTGTGCCATAGAGTCTGTTGGCTTTTGAAAATGTGTAAAGCAGCCCCCAGCACAGCTTCTCAGAGAAGAGTTTCACTGCCCAAACACATTCCCCAGTGCCCACCTAGCCAGCCCTCCTCCTCTTCCCCAGATTCCTGCAAACACCCACACTTTTTTGTTTGTTTGTTTTGTTTTTTTCTGAAGCTAGAAACGGGGAGAGACAGTCAGACAGACTCCCGCATGCGCCCGACCGGGATCCACCCGGCACGCCCACCAGGGGCGATGTTCTGCCCACCAGGGGGAGATGCTCTGCCCCTCCGGGGCGTCGCTCTGCCGCGACCAGAGCCACTCTAGCACCTGGGGCAGAGGCCAAGGAGCCATCCCCAACGCCCGGGCCATCTTTGCTCCAATGGAGCCTTGGCTGCGGGAGGGGAAGAGAGAGACAGAGAGGAAGGAGGGGGGGGTGAAGAAGCAAATGGGTGCTTCTCCTATGTGCCCTGGCGGGGAATCGAACCCTGGTCCCCCTCATGCCAGACCGACGCTCTACTGCTGAGCCAGCCAGCCAGGGCCAACACCCACACTTTTACTGTCACTATAGTTTTGCCTCTTCTAGAATATCACATAAATGGAATTAGACAGCATATAGGTTTTTCCGATGGGCTTCTAGCACAGATTAATATATGTTTAAGATTCATTCATGTTTTTGCATGGTTTGATAGCTCATCTTTTATTTATTTATTTGTTTGTTTATTTATTTAGTATTTTTCCGAAGTTGAAAACGGAAGGCAGTCAGACAGACTCCCACATGCGCCCAACCAGGACCCACCTGGCATGCCCACCAGGGGTCGATGCTCTGCCCATCTTGGGGCATCGCTCTGCCACAATTGAGCCATTCTAGCACCTGAGGCAGAGGTCACAGAGCCATCCTCAGCACCCAGGCAAACTTTGCTCTAATGGAGCCTTGGCAGTGGGAGGGGAAGAGAGAGACAGAGAGGAAGGAGAGGGGGAGGGGTGGAGAAGCAGATGGGCGCTTCTCCTTTGTGTCCTGGCTGGGAATCGAACCTGGGACTCCTGCACGCTAGGCCGACGCTCCACCACTGAGCCAACCGGCCAGGGCTGATAACTCATCTTTTAGCATGTGATATTATTTCTCTGTCCCATGTGCCATGGTTTATTTATCTGTTCACTCATTGAGGGACATCTTGGTTTCTTCCATTTTTGGTAATTGTGAGTAAAGCTGCTCTAAACATCCACAAGTGTGTCTTCATGTGGACACTTGTTTTCAAATCATTTGGGAACATGATTGGTGTATCATAGGGTGAGACTTTAGCTTTGTAGGAAACTGCCGAACTGTCTCCAAAATGGAAGTGCTATTTTTTTTTCTTACCAGTAAGGAAAGTTCCAGTTATTCCATATCCTTGCCAGCCATTGAGATTGTCAGATTTGTGTGTGTGTGTGTGTGTGTGTGTGTGCATGCGCTGTTCTAACAGGTGTGTGTTGGTGTCTTCCTGTTTGAATTTGTATTTCCCTAATGACAAATGAGGCTGAACATCTTTTTATATCTCATTTTCCATCTATCAGTCTATTTAGTTATCTACTCATTTATCACTTATTTACATACTTATTTATCATCTTTATTGAGTTGTTTGTTTAGATCTTTCGTACATTTCCTATTTTTTTTTTATAACTGAGTTTGAAGAGTTCTTTACATATTTTGGTTACCTGTCTTCTACAGATATGTGTCTGACAATTGTTTTCTCCTAGTCTGTGGCTTGTCTGTTCATTCTCTTAATAGTTTCTTTCACAGCACAAAAGTTCTAAATTTTAATAAAGTCCAATTTATCACATTTTTCTTTCATGGATCCTGCTTTCGGTGTTGTGTCTGAAAACATCGTCAAATCCAAGGTCATCTAGATGTTTTTTTCTGTTTTCTTTGGTAGTTGTATAGTTTTATATTTTACATTTTTGTCTATGATCCATTTTCAAGTAATTTTTATGTAAGGTTGAAGATCATTATCTAGTTTTTTTTTTGCATCTGTGTCTGTATATAGAGACACATAATTGTTCTAGCACCACTTGTTGAAATATTATTATTCTTTTTCTGAGGAATTACAATTTCCTCTTCTTTTAAAATGCATTAATTTACTGTGTTGTGGTCAGATATCAATGATAATTGATATGCTTTTTAATATTTTGAGCTTTCCTTTGTGACCCTATATATTTCTTTAAACATTCCAAGTTGTATTCTTTTCAGACATCAATTTAATAATGTTCAAACAACATTATGAGGCCCTGGCCAGGTAGCTCAGTTGGTTGGAATATCATCCTGATATACCAAGGTTGGGGGTTTGATCCCCGGTCAGGGCATATGCAAGGATCAACCAATGAACACATAAATAAGTGGAGTGACAAATTAATAGTGTTCATTTTATCTCTTTCTCTCTCCCTAAAATAAATAAGGAAATACTTTAAAAAGCCATTATTAATTATATTATTTAAATCGTCCAGATCTTGCTACTCTTGTACCTGCTTTTTAATCTGTCAGACGCAGCTTCTGTTATTATTTCAGACCATTTCTTGAATGTTCTAAAATTCTCCTTTATCCGTTTTGATGTTTTATGACTTCATATCAAAATTTATGAAAATATCAGTGTATTGTGATTTCCTAGCCGTGTTCATCACTGTCAGTTGCCTACCCAGCATCTACTTGCCCCCTTTTTCTTCCTGATAGAATGACAATTTTCTCTGGGAAGGAAATGGGCTGTCATGCCGGCTGGGGTTTTTAGACAAGTTTTTCTTTTCCTCTAATATACATACAGTCTCCTTGTCCTGGGCTTCTCCTCGTTTCTCAGCTTTTCTGAAACGCACACTGGAAGCAGGGGACAGAGCCTCTGTCCATTGCAAACACCAGTTTCCTTCATTTCTAGAACGCTGTATTCTGTTTTATGTTTTAAATTTCATCTTTATTCTTTCTTACCTTCTCTTGCCAGTGTGTGTGTGTGTGTGTGTGTGTGTGTGTAGAGAGAGAGAGAGAGAGAAAGAGAGAGAGAGAGGAAAGGATAGGAAAGGACAAGAGAGGAGGAGAGGAAAAGCAGAGGAGGAGGAGGAGAAAGAATTAGTTTGATATGTCTCCATACTTTTTGATCTTTCTCTTTGTGTTTCATTCTATTTACATTTCCCCGGAGCTCTGCAAGAATTTCATAAGCTTGCCACCTTCTTCACAAATATATTTGTTTGTCATCTCTAATCTGTTCTCCAGTACATAGGAAATTAGCATCTGACGCCATCTGTATTTTAGCGGCTGATAGGGCCATAAAGCATAAGACTTAAGGTGCAACCTCAGGAATCAGATAATCGCAGCGCAGTCCTGGCTCAGCCGCTGGTTCTTTTATCTTGAGTGAAATACCCAACTTCTGCTTGTTTTTCCTCTTGTAAAATGGGCACGAAAATAGTAGCTCCGAGTAGGCTTTGGGGAGCATTAAATAAGAAAATGCACATAAAATCCCGAAGATGTGCTTGACATGTATCAAGTCCTGAAATCACATTTTTGTCTCATTACTATTTTTTAATTAGCAATTTATTTTTTTTAGTAGTAATTGGAAAGTTAAAAGATCATAGAGCTTAATACTTCCTAACAGTTAATTCCTTCTGACAAGATCAAATGCTAATTATTCCCACTGATTAAAAACATAATGATTCAAAAGTTGTACATTCATGTTCACAGCGGCAATATGCACACTAGTCAGAATGAATGAATAATGTCCTTAACAGATGAAGAAATTCACAAAATGTGCTACATTCATACAGTAGGATATTCTTCAGTCTCATGGAGGGTGGACCTTGAAAACATTACGCCAAGTGAAATAAACCAGACACAAAAGAACAGATACTATAGGATTCCATTTACATGAGATACCCAGGGAAAGCAAATCCATAGAGACAGAAAGTTGGATGGTGGTTGTCAGGGGCTGGGGAGAATGGAGAGTAGAAAGCCACTCTTCGATGGGGACAGAATCTTTGTTTGGGATGATGAAAAAGTTCTGGACGAACTGGATAGTGGTGATGGTTGCACAACATAGTGAATGAACTGAGTGCCACTGAATCTGTAATCTTAAAAATGGATAAAATGGAAAAAATTTATACTATGTATATTTTACTATGATTTAAAGAAAATAAACACACACACACAAAATTACCCTCCAAAACAGAGTTGCAATTATCCTTTGGAAATTGACCTATCAGGAAACTGACAGTATGTCAAATGTACTTTTCATTGGATGTGCAGACAACATTTTGTATCTTTAGAGGGGCATTTGCCACATGTTAAACTAGATAATTGAGATGTAGGCATGCCGGGGGTAGTAGAAGGCTCAAAAATGCAAAGGAACGCTCCTGCATTGAACACTTCCGAAGAACGCACGGATTCTCACTTGGCAGGAGCTCACCATGAAGTTCAGCATCATTAGGCACTGTGTTCGGCTTTCTTCTGATTTCCACAAGCAAGATTGTTGTGCACTACGCATTAAACTGCATGAGTATGGATCAAAGTAGAAAATTCTATCCTTAATTAGTATGAAATGAACTTAACTCGAGACATAGTAAAGCTGACATGCTATATACATTCTGGGATTTAATCGCATTTTCCTGTGTCTGTAGATTCGGACCTCAGAAGTATTACATTAATAGGATTCTGAAGCCCAGGTTTACTGGGGTGACAGTGAGCTAGACACCCAGCAAGTAATGAACGAAAGGCAATGTTCACAAAAATCTTTCTTTAATATTAGGGAGCATAGTAGAGAGGGAAAGATAGTTGCTCTGGGAAAGTGTGTGATAATGATTAGAAAAATTAAGAAAACTCAATCTTATTTTCTTTGGAAATATGTAAAGTAAAGCATTTTACTGGGACATGATTTAGCCAAGTTTAAATTTGAATCATTATCAAATTCCGTTATTAAAGGAATGGTAAAGCGCTCTGTACATTGAATGGGTCAATTCAGGCCAGGCGGAGAGAGTGAAATTTTTATTTCTCTCAGTGAGTTAATTCACCTGGCAAACTTGTTGGGAATTATGTGGACTACTAATATCCAACTTACATTCAGACTTTTATGAAAGACTTTGAGTGATGGTGAAAAGTAATAGGTGAACCACATTCATATCTGATAAAAAAAAAGTTAGTGATGTCACACAGTTCACAATCCGTGAGTATTCTCATATCCTACGCATTGTGAGGATTTTCTTTCATTTTGGGAGGTAAATACTCATTTGATATTTGTCCTTTAGATTACTGGATTCAATTTATCTATCTTATCCAAAAAAGGCTAAAAGGTAAGATACATAGAAACCTTTTCCTATTAGCAAACAGGCTAGAATGGACTGAGAGAAAACAAAAGGCAAAGTAAACTTTCCTATAAAATACTCTTTGGGTGTTTTTGCTAAAGTAAAACCCTTTCTAGGTTCTTGTCAGGTAGAACATGCCTGAAACTTTTCACTTATAAATACTGTACATAAATGATGTGATTGGGGAGTTGACTAGCATTCATTTGATCCACTCTTTGCATGTAAAACAGTTGCTTTTCAAACTACTGACTGTTAAACATGCATTGCTAGGTACAAATAATCTTTGAATAACAGGCCTCCTAGGGAATTATGGCTAGAATGCTTCAACTGATGAAATGGTAGCTGCTTTAAAAAAAAAAAAAGAGAGAACAAAAAAATTATGGGCAACAAAGTGCCCATAATTCAAGTGTCCAAAGAGCCACAGGCTGAACTCCCAAATGATTGATTCTCTTGTGGTCTTATTCATTGTGTAACTTTAAATAACAAAATGATTAGATGCCTTCATGTGATCCAAAAGTTACTGAGTGGTCCAAAAAAGAGAGCAAGATTTTCCTGCATTGGAAAGGGTCTTATATTGATTAACTGGTTTCTATGGGTATCAATCAACTCCATTTTAACAAGAAAATAGAAGCAGCTTGTTATACCTGAATAAAAGAAGAGAAGAACACTATTTTGAAATCCTAAATCAAGGTTTTAGAGTGAGTCAGTATTGAGCTGGCTGTTAAGGGCTTAAAATCCAAAGCTAATCTTCCTGGGATTGAAACTCAACTCTCTCCCTGGCTTTGTGACGCTAGTCAAGCTATGTAAAATATCCGAGCTTCCATTTCTTGCCCTGTAAGATGCAAATGATGCTGAGTCTACTCTCCTCTAGAAAAATGAATATTTCATAGGGTTTTATGAGGAATAGTGAGTTAATCTATGGAAATCCCTTAGGATAATGCTTTTAACAGAGTAAGAACTCATTCGGTGTGAGATATTGTTAACATTACACTTATCATTTCAATCGCAACAGTACAGATTTTTACCTCTCTGGGTCTCTGTTTTTCCATCTGGAAAGTGGGAAGGGTAAAATGGATCTATGAATTCCAAACATGTTTTAGGCATGGACCTTTTTCTTGAAGGGCTCTCGTGCACTCAGCCTGTATATGAAACAGGTGACGTGCGGTGCCTCTGCTTGTAGCAGATGTGACGGTTGAGGGCTTTGATGGTGAGTTCTATCGGTGGGTCACCAAGGGTTCCTGAACTCTACTGGTTCCGGGAGTGGGAAATTTGTTTTTTAATAAATTTTTATTAATTTTAATGGGGTGACATCAATAAATCAGGGTACATATATTCAAAGAAAATATGTCCAGGTTATCTTGTCATTCAATTCTGTTGCATACCCATTACCCAAAGAGAGATTGTCCTCCGTCACCTTCTATCTAGTTTTCTTTGTACCCCTCCCCTCCCCCTCCCTCCCTCCCTCCTTCCCTCCTCCCACCCCCCGTAACCACCACACTCTTGTCCATGTCTCTTAGTCTCGTTTTTATGTCCCACCAATGTATGGAATCCTACAATTCTTGTTTTTTTTCTGATTTACTTATTTCACTCCGTATAATGTTATCAAGATCCCACCATTTTGTTGTAAGTGATCCGATGTCATCATTTCTTATGGCTGAATAGTATACCATGGTGTATATGTGCCACATCTTCTTTATCTAGTCTTCTATTTTTTTTATAGTGATTAAAGCCTTTAAGCAAACTCTTGGCCAATACAGCAAGAATCCATAAAAGAGTAGTGTCCTTAACATGTTCACCAAGTCCAAGTTGGCCCCAACACCATGCCAAGTCCCTGAAAAATGCAACCCAACCCCAGTTCAGTCTGTTAGGAGCTGTCACAAGGAGCAGGAGTCCAGGAAAAGTCCACATCCAGGAAAAGTCCGCATGGCACTGGAATTGTCACAATTCTATACTTTGCAGCTCACGTCCAAGTCCCAATGACCGCTGCTTCTGGCTGGTAATGATTTAGGTAGACTGGAAATGCCATCTGCAGCATGTGTGGATATGGAGCTTCTGTTCTCCTCAGAAATTTGTTTTTAAAGCCCTGATTTTAAAGGTAGACATGGGCTTAGATTCCTTAATTTTCACCTTCTAGTTAGATTTGTGACCTTAGGTAAATTATATACCTTTTCTGAACCTCAGATTCTACATCTGTAAAATCAAAGTAGGAATGAAGAATGACTGAGAATGAGTGTGGTAGAAAATGTAGAGTCCTTAGCTTCTTATCTGACACTAAAGCCTCTGAGTTCTAGCAACAGAAGCTAAAAACATCTGATCAGCGCACAGAAAATACCGAGCTTGATGACCAAGCTGCTCTCAGAAGAGGGTGAGTTAATTTCAAGTATGTTTCAGCTTGGATCTTGTCTCAAATCTCCCCTAGCAAAAGGACCACAAAATTTTGTGAAAGGTTTTCCGAGAGAGAGAGAGAGAGAGAGAGAGAGAGAGAGAGAACGTTCCATTTTCTCTTTAGGGTTTATGAGTCCATTTGAGCTCTGGAGATTAAAGCTGAGATTTCATTTCCTATCTCCACTTTCACCTCCAGGTTCACTTATCTTCTCCTTATAGAGAGAGCCTTGGCATATAGGATGGGACAGACCTGAACTAAAATCACCAGATTCTAAACTTCTAGTTTTTAGTTAAGGAGTGAGCCCCTAAATTCAGCCTGTGCCTCTGCTGCTCTCTCTTCCCAAAGGCTTTTGGTGTCTGTGGTGTTGTTGAAGGAAGTCAGATTGGGAAATTAGTTCATAATACTCTTTCCTTGTGTGTGTGTGTGTGTGTGTGTGTGTGTGTGTGTGTGTGTGTGTGTGTATGTGTATGTGTGTGTGTAGGGGGGGATTTTCTTGGGAATTGGGAAAATATTGGTAGGTTGCAGATAAACCTAAGCCATAGTATCACCTGTTTCTCATGTAAGTTTTTATCGTTATGAGGGTTATCTCCCAACGCGCCTACTAATCTTTCTCTCTCTTTTTTTTTTTTACATGATCCCAGGACTCAGTGGTCTCAGTTACCAAAATAGAAGTAATTGGATGGGTGGGCGGAACAGAGAGAGGATATAGGGATGTCTAGAGTGGAGTGGAAAGACTACAATAAAGCTAATGCAAAACCCGGGGACTTTAAAATTCACCGGCGTTCTCTAACATGATGCTAAAACTTCACAGACAGTTTGTTACAATTGTGGAGTAATAAAAAGTGGAATCTAACTTGTTTGTGTGAGCCTTCATTGCTCCCCTCTAGGTTATATCCTCTTAGAGGGATAGATATGATAGCTTATTTTTATTTTCTATGCAAACTCAACACTTTTTTGTGTCAAGCCTCTCGAAAGTGCACAGGACCGTGTACAGCACTGAATATCATTAAATACATGAATAAAATAAAAGCACACAAAGTAGAAAATGAAATGATGTTTGAAAAAAATCTTGTCTGCATCCTGCCTCTTTAGCGTTGTAGTTTCGGTGTAAACCATGTCTTCCGTCCACTGCTGCCGAGATTGATGTCAACCAGCTACTAGTTAAGATTCCAGTGGATGTTTTACATAAAACATAAAAATAAAAACCTTTCATTTTTACCTTTTATTCCATACTTCCATTCTATAAAAGTAATTTTTACATGTTTCGAATATAAAGTGCTTAATTTCACGTTGCCTCTGCATTTGCCGGGGTGGTATTTCTCACTCTTAAATGGTTCTGCACGTTGCTGTTCATAATGTCTTAGGCACTAAAGACAAAGTGTGTTTGTTATATATAAAAAAAAGAGTTATTCAAGCCACCATGTGTGTGTGTAGGGGGGGATTTTCTTGGGAATTGGGAAAATATTGGTAGGTTGCAGATAAACCTAAGCCATAGTATCACCTGTTTCTCATGTAAGTTTTTATCGTTATGAGGGTTATCTCCCAATGCGCCTACTAATCTTTCTCTCTCTTTTTTTTTTTTTTACATGATCCCAGGACTCAGTGGTCTCAGAAGGAGTGTCCTCTATTTATACTTAAACACAAAATGAGGGTTGCTTTTCTCAGCAGTGGGGAAGTGTGTGCCTTGGAGACTTGGCGAGGCAAGCTCTCTTAAGTAATCACTTAGATACAGAGAGCAGGTCTGTCAGTGTTCATACAACTCAATGTGCAAACTCAGATGGATTCAGGACGCTAATGAGGATGTGGCATTTTCTTTTCCTTTTATCTTCTTTCTTTGGCACAGTTAACTTCTGTTGATGACAATATGAAATGTTGGATTATGTATATGTGATAAATATTTCTTCTAGATTATGCCATTTACTCCTCACAACAACCTTAAAAGTGTAGGTAATATTGTTTCTATTTTATAAATGGGAAAACCAAGACTCAGAGAAGTTACTGTCTTAAGGACACACAGTATGACCACATTTCTGTCTGTTCATAGGATTTATACTTAGCTACTGTAACAGATTGCAAAATATATTTATTAAGTGCCATCCTGTTTTAAGATTTAAGAAGATTTTTCAACAGAGACAAATTTGTTGGTCCGTCTAAATGGAGAAAAATTCCAATAACTTTTCTTTAAAATTAAGTACTTAATTCAACATATATTTAACAAGTACCATTGAATTCCCATTACATAGTATGATGTCAGTTTCTAGGATACAGTGGTAAAGAAAAAAAACATTGTTTCTACATTCATGGAGATTACGCACAAGTCAAATCTGGGCCACGACCTGTTTTGTCAATAAAGTTTTATTGGAATGCAGACCTATCATTTGCTTACACATCAGCCTCAGCTGTTTTGCACCATATTGGCAGAGGTTGTTGTTTGCAACAGAGGCTATATGGTCACAAAGCCGAAACATCTGCTGACATCTCTTCTAGACTGGTAGCCAGACATGCAGGGATAGAGAGAGCTTTCTGGAGGAAATGGCATCTCAGCCGTCATATTGATAGGAATTCTCCAGAAGTAGCAGCGCGGGGAAGCACAGGGGTAAGGATGCTTTAGACCAGGGGTCCCCAAACATGTGGCCCCCTGAGGCCATTTATCTGGCCCCCGCCACACTTCCGGAAAGGGCACCTCTTTCATTGGTGGTCAGTGAGAGGAGCATAGTTCCCATTGAAATACTGGTCAGTTTGTTGATTTAAATTTACTTGTTCTTTATTTTAAATATTGTATTCATTCCCATTTTGTTTTTTTACTTTAAAATAAGATATGTGCAGTGTGCATAGTGATTTGTTCATAGTTTTTTTATAGTCCGGCCCTCCAATGGTCTGAGGGACAGTGAACTGGCCCCCTGTGTAAAAAGTTTGGGGACCCCTGCTTTAGACTTTGGGAAATCCTTGTGGTAAGTCCTGGAGAGAAACAGGATGCTGCTTTTAAGGACTTGAAATGTTTACTATGAATAGGGGTTAGTAACCCATGTGCCAGCTCAGGGATCTGAGGATTTTTGTACCTTCTAAATATAGGGGTGTAATTCCCTACCATCCCTAACCCACAGGTGTTCAGAGAAAGCCCTGTTTTGGACTTCTAGGAATCCTGGGGGACTGGCCAGGAAGGACCCGCAGTGCAGGCAGACTGGGGGTGACTGAAGCCCGTGATCTGTACTGGCCACATGTTTCCATCCTAAAACAATAGCAGCGTGAACTGGACCAAGCTGAGTGCAGTGGAGGGAAGGTCTTGCTCCAGTGAGGCTTCTGGGGATTCAAGAACTGTCTTTAGATCTTACCTGCCACCACTTCCTGGGTAGTGTATGCTACACACACACACACACACACACACACACACACACACACACACATCTGTGAAACATTCCTGGGATTCAATTCCAATCTTTTAACTAGAATCTCATCCACCGAAATCTTTTGAAGGTTTCCCTCCCAAATTTTTATTGCCACAACCCCAATCCTTAGGGTTTTTTTCTTTTTTAAAAAGACTTTCGGCCCGGGCTTGTGGCTCAGTGGGTAGGCATCGGCCCAGCATGTGGACGTCCAGGGTTCAATTCCCAGTCAGAGCACACAGGAGAAGTGACCATCTGCATCTCTCCACTTTCCTCTCCCCCTTGTCTCTTTCTTCCCCTTCCTCAGCCAGTGGCCCAATTGGTTCCAGCTTGGCCCCAGATGTTAAGGATAGGTTGGTTGGTCTGAGCGTCAGCCTCAGGCATTAAAAATAGCTCAGCTGATTCAAGCATTGGTCCAAGACGGGTTAGTGGGTGGATCCTAGTTGGGGTGTATGTGGAAGTCTGTCTCACTATCTCCCTTCCTCTCACTTAAAAAAAAAAAAAGAGCTTAAGGATGCACCGAAAAAGAACAGCAATCAAGATATGTACTTTAATGCAATATTTAAAAAAATAAAATTTAATACCCTCCAAATCTATGATGAACAAAATACCCAAGGTTTCAATCAAGACATGCTGTGTAAAGCCATATTGCAGCTTAAGAAGTCAGTGGTGAGAGAGCAGGAGGTATCCTGCCTCTTACCAATGCAGCGTGAAAAGGAAGTGGAGGAAACGGGGGAGGTGTCCCGAGTCCAGTACTCAGGGAATACCTGCCTGGACTCTGCCCTGGTGAAGACTGCGAAGCAGTGAATAGACAGAGCCACAGGACAGCTGCTGTTCCATCAGGTTTGTTGAAGATAAGCTTTATCCTCAAAACAAACAAACAAACAAACAAAAAAGAGTCCTTGAGGAGTTTTAATCTGGATAATGGCATAATCTGATCCTCATGGCATAGAAATCAGAGAAGTTCAGATCTATTGGTTTTAAACCAGACTGGGTAAAAAAAAAAAAAAAAAAAAAAAATCAGTTCTGTGGAATCCCAAAGTAGTAAGCAGCTTTAAACCAATGAAGGAAATCTATAATTTATTTTCGAATGAAGGGATTTCAAGACCAGACATGTATAAATGTAATTCTGTTCAATGTTAAACTGGGAAAAACTGAAAGTTGATTGAAACAAGCTCTAGTATTTGACATGTCTTCTACTTCGATAACTGCCAATTTTATGAGCACCGTTTCTTGAATACTTGTGAATAAAATTGGAAAAGGCTGTTAAATGTATTCCCGGATGATGCTAAGTCGATCTGCATCTCAGGATGATATTTTTGGCAAGAAGGGATCCATGATATGTGGTCGCTTTTTTGTTGTAGCTTGAAATTACCTTGTGGTAATTCTTTAAATTTTTCATTTAAAATGAAAGGTTAATAGTTATCCTGCACAGTTCTTGCAAAGTGAAAATGAGATTGGAAAGTTAAAATATAATTAATTTACTTTCCTATTATCCCTTCCGCTGGAGGAATATTCATGCATTTTGAACAGATAAGTTTTAAAAGAGGCACTAAATTGCATGTGTTCACACTTGGATTCAGTTTAAAAGTTAAAAGCTTCCAGGCCAAATAAATGAGATAGCATGCAAAATGAGTCCCATCTCAATATTAATCAGTACGTGTTCCGCCTTTCACATCATTTTGTTTGTGGTTTCAGTATTAGACTCAAAGATCTTCTTTAAAAGTTGCGATAGGATTAGATCGCTATTGACTTTGCACAACCATCATTACATTCTACGGCTGTCCGAATTTCAACAGCGGCCTTTTGAAACAAGGAGTGATCCAGATACGTGTAGGAGACCAGACTCAGAAGGTGAGGCTGCAGCTTGCCATCTCTCCAGCATGTTCTCAATAACATATCACTTCAGGTTCTCTGGTTACAAGCAAGAGGAATGTTATGCAAGACTATGGGTAAGTCCCCCATGATCTAAAGGAAAGACAGAAATGAGCGGTGAAGTTATTTAGAAAGATGGGCCAATTCAGTGATCACCGTGGAACCTGAGGACAAACTTTGTGGGATCCATGAGATAAAAAGACGAGCTGTACTAAGTTTGCCCTTGCTATATAATTCATTTGCAGATCATATAGGTCAGTGGTCCCCAACCTTTTTTGGGCCACGGACCAGTTTAATGTCAGAAAATATTTTCACGGACCGGCCTTTAGGGTGGGATGGATAAATGTATCACATGACTGAGACAAGCGTCAAGAGTGAGTCTTAGATGGATGTAACAGAGGGAATCTGGTCATTTAAAAAAAAATAAAACATTGTTCAGACTTAAATAGAAATAAAACAGAAATAATATAAGTTATTTATTCTTTCTCTGTGGACAGGTACCAAATGGCCCATGGACTGGTACCGGTCCGCGGCCCAGGGGTTGGAGATCACTGATAGAGGTGACATTTATAGATAAAATCATAGTAGAATTCCTACTGGAAGACTTCATTTATACATTTCTGGTAATTTTCCCACTACCAGATTTTTTTTTCCAGAGCATAAAAATAGGTTGTATTAGAAGCACTGAAGGAATTAAAAACAAAAGATTGGTTTATTTACTGATTCACTTATTCATTTAAGTAATGACTGTATGCCAAGTACTCTGCCTGAGAATATTACATCAATCAGACAGATGTGGACAAATGGGAGTGTGGAAATGATGAGCAGTAAACAGGTCTTACGAAAAAGATACATACAGAAGGTGATGTGCATTATTATAAAAAGCACAGGGCATAATGGCCCAGAAAGTAATGGAGGTAGAGATGGGCACCAAGTTATGAAGGTCCAAGGAGGTACTTTTGAGGGACTGCCATTTGAATCCTGAATAATGTGAAGGAACTAGTCATGCAAAGATGTGGGCAAAGAAAATCCCAGGCAAAGAAATCCACAACTATAAGGGTTGTGAATTGAAGCAGGAATCAGTCTGGAATGTCAATAAGGAGATCAACCAGGCTGGAGTAGAGTGAAGAAGGGAAAGAGTGCTAAGAGGTAAGGCTGAAGGAGATGGCAGTCACTTGTGTCACCCTCCAAAGGAGCCACCAGAGGAACCAGACCTTGTAGATGTAGAGTCTTGCTCCACCTCCCCTCCGCTCCCCTGTCTGACTGTGAACCCTGGTGCCGCACCTCCCCTCCGCTCCCCCGTCTGACTGTGAACCCTGGTGCCGCACCTCCTCTCCGCTACCCGTCTGACTGTGAACCCTGGTGCCGCACCTTCCCTCGGCTCCCCCGTCTGTGAACCCTGGTGCCGCACCTCCCCTCCGCTCCCCCGTCTGTGAACCCTGGTGCCGCACCTCCCCTCCGCTCCCCCGTCTGACTGTGAACCCTGGTGCCTCACTTCACCTGTGCTCCCCCGTCTGACTGTGAACCCTGGTGCCGCACCTCCCCTCGGCTCCTCCGTCTGACTGTGAACCCTGGTGCCGCACCTCCCCTCCGCTCCTCCGTCTGACTGTGAACCCTGGTGCCGCACCTCCCCTCTGCTCCTCCGTCTGACTGTGAACCCTGGTGCCGCACCTCCCCTCCGCTCCTCCGTCTGACTGTGAACCCTGGTGCCTCACTTCCCCTGTGCTCCCCCGTCTGACTGTGAACCCTGGTGCCGCACCTCCCCTCCGCTCCCCCGTCTGACTGTGAACCCTGGTGCCGCACCTCCCCTCCGCTCCTCCGTCTGACTGTGAACCCTGGTGCCGCACCTCCCCTCCGCTCCTCCGTCTGACTGTGAACCCTGGTGCCGCACCTCCCCTCTGCTCCCTCGTCTGACTGTGAACCCTGGTGCCGCACCTCCCCTCCGCTCCCTCGTCTGACTGTGAACCCTGGTGCCGTACCTCCCCTCCGCTCCCCCGTCTGACTGTGAACCCCGGTGCCGCACCTCCCCTCCGCTCCCCCGTCTGACTGTGAACCCTGGTGCCGCACCTCCCCTCCGCTCCCCCGTCTGTGAACCCTGGTGCCGCACTCCCCTCCGCTCCCTCGTCTGACTGTGAACCCCGGTGCCGCACCTCCCCTCCGCTCCCTCGTCTGACTGTGAACCCTGGTGCCGCACTTCCCCTCCGCTCCCCCGTCTGACTGTGAACCCCGGTGCCGCACCTCCCCTCCGCTCCCCCGTCTGACTGTGAACCCCGGTGCCGCACCTCCCCTCCGCTCCCCCGTCTGTGAACCCTGGTGCCGCACCTCCCCTCCGCTCCCTCGTCTGACTGTGAACCCCGGTGCCGCACCTCCCCTCCGCTCCCCCGTCTGACTGTGAACCCTGGTGCCGCACCTCCCCTCCGCTCCTCCGTCTGACTGTGAACCCCGGTGCCGCACCTCCCCTCTGCTCCTCCGTCTGACTGTGAACCCTGGTGCCGCACCTCCCCTCCGCTCCCCCGTCTGACTGTGAACCCCGGTGCCTCACTTCACCTGTGCTCCTCCGTCTGACTGTGAACCCTGGTGCCGCACCTCCCCTCTGCTCCTCCGTCTGACTGTGAACCTTGGTGCCATAAGCCCAGTTGAGGTCCCGAATCCAGACTGACTAGTGGCTTGCAGAGGAAATTGAGGACAATTGATGGAATTCTCCCAAAGATACATCCAACTATTAGCTCACAAATAAATTCAAAAACCGTGAGAGCTTTCACTGAAGGCTTCTGTTTATTTCCTCAGGTCTTATTTGACAAGGTAGTAAGGTATTTTGTAATAACTTGAAGGTCTTACTTTTTTTTTCTATGGCTTTGTCTTCTCAAATATCCTTGAGTTTCTGTGATTAGAAATTGTGACTAGTATCAGTGGGACATTAATTTAAAATACAATTTTTCAAGTTCTAATTAAACCTTTAATAATACCCCATGAGGTGGTAGCTATTGTTTTAAAATTTATATATCTTATAGCAGTGCCTGGACATATATATCTATTTAATATACTTGATATGAATATGATATTGTGACGTCTTTTCTTTATCCTTCCTAAACACCATTTCATATAAGAAAATCTGTGGTTACAATAGTGATGTATTAAAACTGCCGAGTATTTGTATCACTTAGGGTTAGTTTTGACCATGAGTAACAGAGACCCAAAATAACAGTGAATTAAACAGAATAGAAGTTTTACTCTTATGTAAAAGTCAAGAGATAATTAAAGGCTGGTGTCATACTTCTTCTTCTTGAATCCTTGGGGACCTAGGTCCAGGCCTTTATCAGTTTTATAGGGAGGCGCTGACCTCACAGGTACAAAACTGTGGCTGGAGCTCCACCATTGCATCCACATTCCATACAGCAGACAAAGGAAAGAACAGAAGAGAAAAGGGACATAGGATGAGTATCAGGTATTATTTAGAGGAAGTTCCCAGAAGATTCTGTATGAGATTGCCCCTACATCCCATTTGTCCATAACTTGCTCAAATGGTCCAAGTTAGCTGCAAAGAAAGCATTAAAGTGGATTTTTATTGTGGGTTGCCATATACCCAGCCAAAAAGAAATTATGGTTTCCTCTGATATGGAAGGGGGGTTAGAATAGAGGTTGTGGAGCAACTAGCCCTCTGCAACAGAAGTGCGGTATAAAAGGTTCCTTGTTCTCTAAGAAGTGTGCCGGTCTGAACCATAATAAGAGACTGCTAGATAAAGCTTTAAATATTCACTTCATTATCTTTCTATCTCTTAAATGGTTATATGATTTTTAACGAATAGTAAAGACCATTTGATTTAAAAGCTCAGAACTTTTTTTCCCCTGGAAGCGTAAAAGAAATAAAGAGAGAAAGAGACAGGCTGAAACAATTAATGAGAAGAACTAGAAAGAGTTTTTGCAATCATGAATGTTGTGTGATCTTTCGCATATTACTGAAATTGAGAACAGCAGTGATAGCGGTTGTAGGAGCAGTAAAATGATAAGTGCTAATAATATTTTGTATTTAATAAAAATATTTAATTCACTGGTCACTTTAAAAAATAATCCATGGACGTTGGGACATTGGTGTTGCACTGACTTAACACATGGGTGAGGATTCCAAAGCACTAACATGCATCAGTGGCAGAAGTCGTTATCCGCAGAGCTCTTGTGAGTCCACCGTGACGGATGGCTCAGCAGATAGGTTCAGATGTCAGTGGCCAGCAGAGCCCCTTCCAGTTCTCCGTGCTGGTCTCATTCTGCGGTGCACGAATCTCTGCTTCCCTTATTGTAAACAATTCAATGGAACAAATACAGTATTTCTTGAAGAAGGAGGAAGGTCTTCTCATGGGTTCTCTGGTTGACACAGGAATGAATTGGGCAAAATTCTTCACTCCCAAAGTGCTTATCGTCTAAGATGAAAAAGCAAAGGTATAACAGTCATCACGGTGCCCGATTTGGTAGTTCATTCAAGAAAAGGTGATGGCAACAGTGACATAAAATGTCTAAATCTCACATGAATGAATGAATAAATTTCATGAATAATATTTTATCTTTCAGACAGACCGCCAGTGTTATTGAATTATGTTATACCTAGGTTTTTCTTTTTGTGTGTATTAGCTTTTGCTGGTCTCCAAGTACCTCAATTTCGGTTTTTCTCTCCTGAGTGCCCCTGTCTCTGAAAGGGAAAATACATGAGGGGAGCTAAGGAAGGAAACAGACTGATTTATAGAACAGCTGAAGTGTGAATCAGTGAATTGTCTTTAAAAGGCAAAAATGCCATTTAAAAAACTGTAGCCATGTAGGTTTCTTTTCCTTCTGAGCTGTAACATCACTATGTATTATTTGTGTTTTATAATTGATAATGCGGTATGGTGGCTTTATTATTGCCATAGTAATTATCCATGCATGGTGGTATTTTGCATATCAATAAGAGTGGTTTTTATTATTAATGCATGACATAAAATCTTAGTTTCTGGTGTCAGTGCAAAGAGGGAACACTAAAATAGGACTGAGTTAAAATGAATATATCAGTGGAGTTTGGAAATCTGGGGATTTGGACCTTAATAAATTGTCAGGCAAAGGAACACTTAAGATGGGAACTTTTAGGGAAGAATGAATAACAGGTTATCATTAGGAATAGAGCAGAGGTCAACAAATTATCATCTATATAGGGCCTGCTGACTGTTTTAATAAGTAAAGTTTCATTAGAACAAGCCAAATCCCTTCATTTACATATTGCCTGTGGGTGCTTTTGAACTACAAAGGCAAAGTTGAGTTGTGGCAATAGAGAGATTGTATTGCACACAAAGCCAAAAGTATTTACTCTTCCGCCCCTTATAGGAAAAACTTGCTGATCCCTGAAACTAAGTTACAAGCTTACTCCAACCCACAGGTCTTCATCCCTTCTTCTCTGTGTCAGTGACAGCCTTTGCTCACCCAGTCTTCACAGAGTTTGCTGGCTTTTACTGTGACTCAGGTCCCAGTTTAGAAGTCACCTCCTCAGGGCTTCTCAAGGAGCCTTTCCTGTCCCAGAAGCCTCATCTTTAGTTTTTGAGCCTGCTCCTTCCCTCCTGTGCTGTGGGCTGTGTGTTGCTCAGAGCACCTTTCATAGATGAACTCACATTGTTCATTTTCTTTTCCCCCCACTGCGATATACTTTCTACAAGAGTGGAAATCTTGTCTCTCTCTCCTCCTGCTTATTGAGGTCACAAGAGCCTCAATCACAGTCCCTATTGACTGAATGAACTAGCATCTGAGCCCAGGCACTGGGGCCGCCTTCCGGGATGTGTGTCCAAGGGCAGTAATGTTTGTCCTCTGACCAGAGTCAGCATGGCCTTGTGGTTACAGGGACTGTGTATGTGTGCATGCTGCTGGTGGTGAAATCAGACTGAAATGCTTCTTAAGAAGTCAATTTCTCAGTTACTTTCCTGAGATATTTGCTCTGATGATTTCTGGATAACAAGAGATTTGTAGAGAATCCCATCAGAATTGTCCATGAATCTTTCCTCCGTCACTTCAGAGGTTACTTTTTCTCAGGCATTTCTCATACACCTTTGCAGAGCTGTGCTTGTGATGGAAGACGAGCTTATGGTATCAGCCAAGTGTCAGATGTGGCTCTGACCTGTCGGCTCACAGTGACAAATTGGAAAAGCGTGGCTTTGTGCAGCCCTGTTCATCTTGCTGAAGAACTGACCTGAAAATGTATTCATTTGCTTAATTTTATGACCTTCCAACGTATTTTTCCAGACAATCGAGATTATTAAATATTTAATTCAGCCCCAAAAGTTCTGACTATTTATGGAATATTTATTAGATGCTTTTAGTGAAGGTTTTTTATCTTCAATTTAGCAACTGATAAATCTTATGATGGAGAGCTTCGGATCCATTGTACTTGATCTCATCATTCTTTGTGAGAGGAAGCAAAACGTGATAGTGTTCATAAACTCAATCACGTCATTAAATGTGACCTAAGACACTCTACTGCATTCTTCTAACCTTTTATACAAATGATCTGACCTTCCTAACTGCCCTTGAAAACGTTTGTTTTGCTTTTCTTATCAGACTTCTAAGGGAACATACAGTAGCTCACAACTCCTATTGATGGAAGATACCTGTAATGTCTTGATGGATTATTTTATTCACTTGTGCAATCAATAAGTATATATTGAGCGTTTTCTATATGTTTGGCTTTGCTGGCACTTGAATGAAGCCTTGGGCTCAATCACTGATGAGGAATATTGCTCAATCTATTAAGAAACTTCCCTTTAGAGCTCACTTTTCATTACAAGGTTGATACAAGCAAAGTCATTACAAAGAATTAGAAGAGATAGCATAACGATTTGACATGAAAATTTCCACCTGAAACCTATGAACCTCTATTTCCCTCTTGAATTATCTTGAGTATGTGTGGGTTAGGATGTATAAAGATACAATAATAAGAGCTGACATTTCATAAGCATTTATTATATCCTAGGTGCTTTATGGACATTATTTCCGTATCTTGCAACATTGATCCCATTTTCCAGGTGAGCAAACTTTCATGAAGGTGAAGCTGCAGGTTGCCTGGGTCTGGTGTTAACTGAAGTCTTACTTCATGGATCTAACACTTCTTGTCATCCTCTATTGACACCTCCGGTGTCTCCTAAAAATGACAGAATGCAGTTTGCTTTTCAATATTGTTAGAAAGATCTGGGAAACAAAACATGTTTTGATTTCTTCTCATACCTATTGTTCCCTACTATGAAGATACATGTGTTGGAAAGGGCAGGAAAATCTAAACCAGTGTTTCTCTGTGCGGTTATCTCTGGTGGAATTAAGAGTGAATTTAATTTCTTACTTTTTCCTCTATATTTTCTTCCCTTAACATTATTTCTTACAATACACATGCATCACTTAGAATAAAGTAGAAATTATAATATGCCTGAGAAAAGACTTGAAGGGAAAATATGTTTTCCTATAAGTTTTTATTAGCGCAGTCTTCAAAAGTTACTGATGCAGGCCCTGGCCGGTTGGCTCAGCGGTAGAGCGTCGGCCTGGCGTGCGGGGGACCCGGGTTCGATAACCGGCCAGGGCACATAGGAGAAGCGCCCATTTGCTTCTCCACCCCGCCCCCCTCCTTCCTCTCTGTCTCTCTCTTCCCCTCCCGCAGCCGAGGCTCCATTGGAGCAAAGATGGCCCGGGTGCTGGGGATGGCTCCTTGGCCTCTGCCCCAGGTGCTAGAGTGGCTCTGGTCGCGGCAGAGCGACGCCCCGGAGGGGCAGAGCATCGCCCCCTGGTGGGCAGAGCGTTGCCCCTGGTGGGCGTGCCGGGTGGATCCCGGTCGGGCACATGCGGGAGTCTGTCTGACTGTCTCTCCCCATTTCCAGCTTCAGAAAAATACAAAAAAAATTAAAAAAAAAAAAGTTACTGATGCATTAGGGATATAGGTATCCAATTGGAATTGGCAAATATCTAATAAACTTCAAGTGGACACAATGTATAAAAGGCTAAAAGTTTGTTTCATGGTTCTCTATGGGTTCCACAGCGTTGTTATTTTGGACAGAAGATTCCTATCCGTGGCCATATCCAGGTCCCGATGTTAACATGAAGATACTGTCTTCAGGTGTCTCACACTTTATTCACTTTAAAGATCCACACTTTATGTTAGCCTTTTCATTGCAGAAATTACCCTTCAACAAAATTTCCAGGAGTGAGGACATCTCTGCCTAATGCTGAACCCAAAGAGTGATGATGATTATTATGGGAGGGGTGGAGCATGGCCCTCCTGAGGACAGAGAGGGAGGGAGCGAGGAAGGGTGATTCTGAAAATGGGGAGGCTGGACACCTTCCTAGTTCCTTCTGCCAGTCAATTACTGGGTGGGCCCCTTGATTGTGTTTTTGTCAATTTCCAACACTTTGGAAGTGTCTGTCATCATCTGTCCTATCCCCATGTCAGCTTTCTCAACTGGCCAACCATTTGTGAGAGTCTGAATTTTCATGAAAGAAATTTAAGAAAAATATTTGAAGATGCATCCTATTTATTTTAATTGAGAATAAACAAGATGGGTTTTCTCCACTGTGGCTTTCGATCCATAAGAAAATCATCAAGTTCATACAGTCCCAGTCACCCAAGACAAGGCACGTCCCGATTTTATTAAAGGCAAACCAAGCCTGCATGTAGAACTTACCAGCAATGAGACAAATATCTTGAAGTTTCTTTAGGAAGTGTACATGAAGAAATAAGATATCTAGAGGCAATTACAGAGTTGGGCTTCAAAATTACTTTTATGAAAAAGAACAACATTTGTCATTTTTGTTTAAAATCTTGATTTATCACACTCCGAGCAGAACTTGAAATGTTGTGTTTTCATTTTACCTAACAGAATGCCTTGCCTGCAGGCAAACAGAATGTTGGATTAAAACTTTTAATACTCTGGGGCAGAATCAGCTGCTTTTAATAAGAGGCAAAGGCTCATTTGGATCTTTTTGTCATTACACAAACACGCCGCGCTTACGTTTATCATGTTCATTGCTTTACTTCTGGGTGTGCGGCGTGGGGAACGGGGACGTTCGCCAGGGCACACATGGCCTGCGATGAGCAATAAATCTGAGGATCTGTCAGCGGAGGCGCTTGCTCTCCCAGGTAATTGTCTAACTTCATCTTCTTTCATCTGTAGCCAAGACGATTTCAAATGGATATTGTTGACAAATGTATCGCCTTATGCAAATGGCTTTCAAGAAAGATGAAGTAGAACTCCACGTGAATAGAAGTCATCTGTCTTTTTTTTTTTTTAAAGGGGGGTTCACCTTGATGAAGCCCTTCTACATGCCAAGTACTCTGCTAGGCACTAAATATGTATCATGCATTTAATCCTCATAATAACCTCTTGGTGTAGTATGATTACTGTTCCGTTTGAACTGATAAGGAAACCGTACATCCAGAGAGGTCGAATAGGTTGGCCAAAGTAGCAGAGGTGGGTTTTTTATTTCAAGAATCTGACTCCAGAACCCAAGCTGTCAACCCATATGCTTGCTACATTTTAATTGCAGCAGTCTTGAGGAGGGAACGGAACAGACCAGAGGCCCGCTTCTGATATGAGAATGTCACCAACATATGCTCAGTCAGAGGCCGGTTGATCCAGGTGTGAGGGAAGCTGGTACTCCTCGTGCCACAGGGATGGGAAAATCATTCTGTTTGCAAAAGAAAAACATTGACGATGCGTATTTTATTGATATCTGTGTTTCATCTCAAAGATTATTTTCTCCATGTAACATCTCATTTAGCCGGGCAAAATAGCCTTACGACAGAGTCTGGGAGCTGTGGCCAACTGCCTGGGGGAAATCTTGCCTCTGCTGTGTCATCTAGAACAGTGGTCCCCAATCCCCGGTCCATGGACCAGTACCGGTCTGTGGGGCATTTGGTACCGGTTCGCAGAGAAAGAATAAATAACTTACATTATTTCCATTTTATTTATATTTAAGTCTGAATGATGTTTTATTTTTTAAAAATGACCAGATTTCCTCTGTTATATCAGTCTAAGACTCTTGATGCTTGTCTTGGTCACGTGATACATTTATCCGTCCCACTCTAAAGGCTAGTTTGTGAAAATATTTTCTGACATTAAACCGGTCCATGGCCCAAAAAAGGTTGGGGACCACTGATCTAGACAGCTAGCTATGTAAACCGTTGCAAGCAATGGAACCTCCCTGAGCCTTGCTTTCTACATCTCCAAAATGGGCATAATTACTACCACTTCATAAGTTCATTATGAAGATTTCAGTAAGATCACATTTGCAAAGAAATTTGCAAATGGTTCTAGTATAGTACAGTCTTCATTGTTAGATCATCCTATTATCACCATATCAGTATGTGGCCATGCAGGGATGTTAGTTACGTGTTTGTCGCATAAATAGTGACTCTTTCACTGGATGGTGATTTGAGTTCAAGAAACGGGAATAATTGTGATCAGTAAGCTACAGATATCTATTCCTCCAGATTGAAGTCTAGAGTTGAAATATTTAAAAATTAAGTTAGCCCCAGAATAATTTGTCAGTATTTTCGATATTTATACTTTGAAATAGAGCAGTTTTTGTTCCATTTGATAAATGTTCATTGAGCACCTGTGCCAATGGTGATCGAGGCAAAGATAGTCTCTGTCATCAAGGAGTTGATGTTCAAAGAGCAAAAGCGGCCACACCCATCCATCCAACCAACCAAGCAACCAGCCAACCATCCAACCATTCAACCATCCATTCATTTATTCATCAATGAACTAATAAATAATGTAAAATAATGTATATGCAGCAATGAAAATATTTTACATCTGGGAAGACTAAAAAATTAAGATGATATCTGAATAAGATTTAAAAATAAATGGAATTAATGAGAGGTTATAAATGGGGTTATATTAATTTATGCATTCATTTATTTATTTAGCAGATGTTGGTTAGCCACCCACTTGGTACCAGGCCTGGTACTAATTGCTAAGGCTATAATGGTGAGCAGACCCAGAGATAGCACCTGATCTCATGGTATGCTTAGGTTATTTGGGAAATACATCAGATATGTATTTTAATGTATCTTGGATTTATTCATTTTTAGAGAGGAGAGAGAGAGAAGGAGGGGAGGAGAAGAAGCATTACCTCTCATATATGCCTTGACTGGACAAGCCCAGGGCTTCCAACCAGCGACCTCAGTGTTCCAGGTCAACACTTTATCCACTGTGCCACCACAGGTCAGGGAAGATTTGTATTTTAGATGATGTTATGGTGACAGTGTGAATAAGAAGGGAGTAGAACAACTATGGAATGCCAGGAGGGAGAAGAAAATCGTAATAGCTCAGGTGCAGTTTCATGAAGAATTAGAGTAAGATAGGGAGATATAGTGATCTGAATTATTCACAAAAATGCATTTAATTTTGGCTTCATCTATTCCTTTTCATCTATATGCCACTCACCTAGCATTCATTTGATTAGAAGTGAAATATAGAAGACTGTTTTCTTGTCTGAGTATTTGAATTTGTGGTTATTTTCGAATGATATTGGTCAGAAGGATAGACACGGAAGGAGAACCAACTCCCAATAATATGGAGGGCACGAATCTTCAAAAAGCGAAATAGTGAATAATTGTCATGAATATGACAGCCTGGGATGCACACAAAGGGACAAACTGTAATTTAAGATTGTGCAGTCAGGCAACGGAATGAAGCAGAAATGAAAGGCTTTGTAAAAATCTCATGGCATCGTCTAAGTTTGTACTTAAAAATGTAACCTTAGCAAATCTGTGTCTAAAAACTTTTCTGCGAGGTCCTGAGAAGATGAATGAGATGCGACTATTGGGCCATTGGGAATAATCCTGCTTGTCTATGATGCTCAGTATTTCAAAACTGTGCCTTGGATTTAGCAAACATCTACAGAGCATCTAACACTGAGCAAGTGCTATGGATAATTCAAGGTTGAATAAGACGGCTTAATTTCTAGAAGTTCTTGGAATCTACTGTGATGCAAATCACAATGGTGGAACACTACAGAGGTAAACAGTGTAGACTTTGATCAAATTCCAGCCCTTTCACTTAACATCAGTGTCCATAAAGGCACTTCAGGCCTCTCCAGAATTTCTCTATTTGTTATCTCTTGAATGAGAATAGTATTTCTATTGTATTGGTTTTTTATGCTGCAAAAAACAAAAAACAAAACAACAACAACAACAACAACAAAAAACACATAGTGGCTTAAAACTGCATACACTTATTATTTCACAGTGTCAGTGGGTCAGAGCGCTGGGCATGGCTTAGTTAGGTCTGCTGTCAAGCTTCCAAAGGCTGAAATCCAGGTGCAGGCGGGACTGTGCCCCTTCCCGGAGTGCAGGGCCCTTTGCACACACACATGGCTCTTGGCAGAATGAGTTCCCTGTGGTTGCGGGACTGAAGTCCTGCTTTATGAATGGATGTCATCTGAGGCCTGTGCTCAGCTGCTAGAGGCCCTCACAGTTCCTGGCCAGGTGGTATGGCAGCTGATACCGTCAAAGCCAGCAGCAGAAGCTCTCTGACCTCTAGACCCTCTTTTAAAGGAAATCACCTGACAATCATCTTTTTGATTAATTTAAAGTCCAGTGTTTAGAAATTTTATTTTATTTTATTTATTTTTATTTATTTGTTTATTTTTGTATTTCTCTGAAGCCGGAAACGGGGAGAGACAGTCAGACAGACTCCCGCATGCGCCCGACTGGGCTCCACCCGGCACGCCCACCAGGGGGCGACACTCTGCCCACCAGGGGGCGATGCTCTGCCCCTCTGGGGCGTTGCTCTGTTGCGACCAGAGCCACTCCAGCGCCTGGGGCAGAGGCCAAGGAGCCATCCCCAGCACCCGGGCCATCTTTGCTCCAATGGAGCCTCGGCTGTGGGAGGGGAAGAGAGAGACAGAGAGGAAGGAAGGGGGGTGGAGAAGTAAATGGGTGCTTCTCCTATGTGCCCTGGCCGGGAATCGAACCTGGGTCCCCCACAGGCCAGGCCGACGCTCTAGCGCTGAGCCAACCGGCCAGGGCCTGTTTAGAAATTTTCATCACACTTACAGAATCCCTTCTCCTTTGCCATACGCTGTTGGTCAGAGGACATGATAGATATAGCACACATTCAGGGGCAGAGGATCATCATGGGCCAGGAATCACGTAGTACATCCTACAGTTTTGCCTAACCCAATATCTTACTTTACTATTGTTTTCTTTAGAATTACATGAGGCAATATTTGTGTTACTTAAAAGTTAGACAGGTAGCATGTCTCCAAAATCCAAAACAAAAGCATCTAGAAAACATATTGTTGTGGTTATGCGCAGAGGCAGATGGACTTCTACCCAAAGTTTGGTTCCGAACGATGAAGAGGGCTGCGTTAGCCACGCTAGGCAAGCCATGTGAGCACTGGGACATGTCTGATGTGAAGAAGGCAGGCATGAAAGGATATAAGAGCAGAAAGAGCAGTCCTCAAGGCCATCATGAGCCTGACATGACCCATGAATTTGAATGAGTTCAGTCCCCAGTGGGATTGAGTCATGGAGAACTGAGGGTGTGTACAAATATGAAGTCAGAGAGTTAGGCAAAGGCCAGATAATAAAAGACCTCATATAGCACATCAAGGAGTTTTTATTTTAATTTAATTTTATTTGTTTACTTATTTTTCACAGAACAGTAGAAGTCTTTGGGAGAGATTTGACAGGAGAGGAACATTATCTGATTCGAATTAAAAAATTTATTCTTGTGGTTGTCTAAAAAATACATGCTACATATTTCTTTATTATTATTATTATTATTTTTTGTATTTTTCTGAAGCTGGAAACTGGGAGAGACAGTCAGACAGACTCCCGCATGCGCCTGACCGGGATCCACCCGGCACGCCCACCAGGGGCAATGCTCTGCCCACCAGGGGGCGATGTTCTGCCCCTCCGGGGCGTCGCTCTGCTGCGACCAGAGCCACTGTAGCGCCTGGGGCAGAGGCCAAGGAGCCATCCCCAGCGCCCGGGCCATCTTTGCTCCAATGGAGCCTTGGCTGCGAGAGGGGAAGAGAGAGACAGAGAGGAAGGAGGGGTTGGGGGTGGAGAAGCAAATGGGCGCTTCTCCTGTGTGCCCTGGCCGGGAATCGAACCTGGGTCCCCCGCACGCCAGGCCGACGCTCTACCGCTGAGCCAACCGGCCAGGGCCATGCTACATATTTCATCCAAGTTCAGCTTTCATTGGTTGTAATATTCACTCTTGTTTTAGCGATGTTAAAATTTGAAAGAAGAAAAAAAAGCAAAGAACCAGTGTAATTTTAAAGTGCCATGGCTGATTGAGAGATGTATTCCAGTTTCAGAGGGATGCAACATGAGATAAATGTACACATTGGAATATGTGAAGTACAGCCCAGCTGACAAGAGTGTGGTTAGGGAGACACACGGGGTGATTGCAGCATGCAGGGGGGCTGTGTCAGATGGAGCTGACGCCATTCAGATGGAGATAACGGACCTGATTTTGAGTATAGTTGGAGGTAGAATAGGCAGGACTTATGGATATGGATGAGATACAGGGTTGAAGGAGAGAGAATGACTTCTTGGTTTGTGGTTTGAACAACACGAGGATGGAGGTACCTTTACTGAGATGGAAAAAGGCATTTTGAAAGGGTTATGATTATATCTTCATTTTTGGCCATGTGTCTAGTAGACTTTCAAGTGAGATTATGAAGCACATGGTGGAGTAAGGAAGTCTGGACTCAGTAGAGATGGGTGAGAGCCCATGATATTGATTGGGGAATCATCCACATGAAGTTGATATAGTCAGGGAACTGAGTGAGTGAAAAACTAAACAGAAAATACAACTGAAGACCCTAGAAATAAGCCTTGGGTAATGGAGGAGGAACCAGCTCAGGAGTCTACAGAATAGGAGCCAGTGTAGGCAATGGCAGCTGGTCAAGGTCGGCATCACAAAGGCCAAGAGTGTGAAGAGTGAGGGTGTGGCTAGCTTGGTGGCATGTAGTTGAGAAGTGGAATTGGATGGAGAAAAAGTGTTGGCCTTGGGTTTTGCAAGATGGAGGTCATCAGTAACACTCTAGACTTTCGCCACATGTTAATATTCTGATTTACCCCTAGGATGCATTTCTATAACCTTTTTAGGAGTATGTAACACTTAATGTTAGCTACAACCATGCTTTCCTCTATTCTAGCTTTCTTCTCTTTTGCTGCAAAAATGTTGCTACAAGATAAAAGATATTTGCAGCTTTATATTTTTAACATGTTGTCAATGGCACGTTTCAAATCTAATGAATTCTGAAATTACTTGGTTAAAATGATAAAATTACAGTATTAAAACTCGGACTTGCATCACATCAAAAATTTTGATTAGATTATGTGGCCAATAACCTTTCTTTTTCGTCATGAATATTTTTAGAGAAGTCTTCTGATGTCCAGAAGAATAATTTCCTTTTGAAAATTAACCATGCTCTGAGTGTTTTGAGTTTGACTGATTATGATAAATTTCTTTATTGGCCATTCTCTGAATGTTTTAAATTTGTCTAATTATGAGATGTTCCTTATTATGAAATCAGATGCAGATATGGTCATCAGGAAAAGAGAGCTTCATCCAGATTCTTCATTATGGGGAGATAGACATAGTAGCTATGGTCTCCCTTCCCTGGAACACCAACCTTACCATTGGGTTATTTTGGAGAGACTGCTGTGCTGGGTATGTTAAAACTCTTTAGTGTGGGCCCTGGCTGATTGGCTCAGTGGTAGAGTGTCGGCCTGGCGTGCAGGAGTCCCAGGTTCAATTCCCGGCCAGGGCACACAGGAGAAGCGCCCATCTGCTTCTCCACCCCTCCCCCTCTCCTTCCTCTTTGTCTCTCTTTTCCCCTCCCGCAGCCAAGGCTCTATTGGAGCAAAGATGGCCTGGGCACTGGGGATGGCTCCTTGGTCTCTGCCCCAGGCGCTAGAGTGGCTCTGGTCGTGGCAGAGCGACACCCCCGAGGGGCAGAGCATCGCCCCCTGGTGGGCGTGCTGGGTGGATCCCGGTCGGGCGCATGCGGGAGTCTGTCTGACTGTCTCTCCCTGTTTCTAGCTTCAGAAAAATACAAAAAAAAACAAAAAAAAAAACAAAAAAACCTCTTTAGTGTGTATATTTTTGTAAATGTGTTGTTTTAGAATAGTTTTAAATTCACTGAAAAGAATGTGAAGATAGTTCAGGGAATTTCTGTATACCCCGAACAATTCCCCCTTTTCTTACATCTTACATCAGTATGCTACATTTGTCACAATTAATAAACCAGTATTATCAATCAGTTCTTACTAACTGAAGTCGGTAGTTTATTCCTAATGTCCCTTTTCTGTTCCAGACTACTCCATCCAGGATTCCACATCACTTTTAGTTGTCATGTTTCTTAGGTTCCTCCTGGTTAGGTGGTACTTTCTCAGATCTTTGTTTTTGATGACAATGATATTTGGAGGTGTGTGGTTCTGGAATTTGGTGGAAGGTCCCTCTCAGTTTTGGTTAGTTATGCAGTTTCTCTCATGATCAGACTGGGATTTTAGGTTTGGGAAGAAGAGGCGAGGTGTCTGTCATTCTGGTCCCTACTATCTCATGAAAGGTCCATACTATCACAGGACGAATGACTGTGATGTCACACTTGGTCACTTGGCTGAGGCAGTGTTTGGTTTACCAGTGTGTTGTTATCCTCCCCACCCCACCCCCTTTATACTGTGCTCTTTGAAAGGGAGTTACTGTTCTTAGCCCATACTTAGATAGGAGGGGGTTATGCTCCACCCCACTGATGCGGAGTTTCTCTATCAATTATTAAGAATTCTTCTGCATAGGAGACTTACCTCTTTCTCCTGTTTCTTTGTTCATCCATCCATTCATTCATCCATTTATTCAGTCGGCAATTTATATCAGTATGAGCTCATAGATATATATTCTGTGCTATGGGTTGTAAAACAATACTGCTTTTATCTTGTTGTTGCTGAAACTGTTTCATCTTTGCCAGTGGAAGCTCTTTCAGATGGCTCCTGTGTGAGAGAGGATATTTGAGTGTGTGTGTTCTGAGCCCGTTCTTACTTTCTGGCATTCCATGAGCTCAGGTGCATGTTATATATTCACTGTCCAGTTCCATGTTTTTGGAAAATGGTATTAGAAACCAAGATCTGGTTGCTTGATATGTTCAGTGCTGTTGGGTTATCATTTCTTCTAGGCCATTCCAGCAGAGCAGACAGCAGGGAATTCTATTGTTTGTGTACTAACCTGTGTTTATACGCATATCTCTGTTTTCCTATGTAACGTTAAGCTAAGCATGAGTTCTTGCTAATGTCTCCAACTATAATTATTTCTACATTATTAATTCCAGCTTCCTCCCATTACTTATCTGTATATTTTGCACGAACAATGAGAAACCTGCCTCCCTTCATCCACTATCCATTTACTTTATTGTTTATTCCACTTTACGTGTATAGTGATTTCAGAATACTATACATGTATTTTTACAAACTACTATACATGTATTTTTAACAATAAAACTCTTGATATTTATTTCAACTTATGCATCAAATGTCAGTATTGAGTTAAATTTTTGTACTCTGGCTAATCTGTAAACAAGTGAGCATAAAATATTGGTGGTGATTGAATAAGAAGTAAACTTTTGTTTTAATTTTTACTTTCACTACCATAATACATACATAATTTTAAAAAGTGGTAAGGTATGCAAATAGCTTAAAAGTAGCATGAGGTAAAATTTTTGTGAGAAGTAACCGAAAGCGTCATTCCCTGTCTCCCCTTCCCCCATCCTCCATACCTGTTCTCTGGAAGTCATACCCAACTTTTTAAGCTTTCTTTTTTTTTAACCTTAATATCGCCAAGTAATATGCTTACGCTGCTCTTTCTTGATATAAACTTCAACCTTGAAATTTATACCCAATAAGTGCCCCTTTTCTGCTGCAATAGGAAGAACACGAAGGATCTGATTGCCTCTTAAATAGATTTATAACCGTTTTCTTGTGGTTCGCCCTTCTGTACCCCTTGCTTTCAGAAACACCAGCAACCCTCCCGTCATAGCTGCTGCGCTTCCAGCGTGCTTCGATCTGACCTGTTGTTGCGATCAGATCTGTTTGACATATTTCTTCTGTTCTTATCTTCTTTCCTTTCTCCATGTTACTGGGAGCCTATACCTTTTAAGTCGATTTTATTGCTCTTTTAGTGGGATTGTTGGAGAAAGCAGAGCGAAGCACCTGCATTTAATTCATTGATATCTAATCAGAAGTCAGTGAACTTAAAATATATGTAAGTTTACCTATGAGCAAATTATGCGATTTTGTAGCATGAGATGATCTTCACTAATTATAAAGAAATATATATTAATTTGAATAATTAAAAATCCTATACAAGGAAATGCAAGTCTCTCCATTGTACTGCCTTTCCCTCTTCTCTGAGGGAAACTTCATCCCTTAGATTGGTAGTATTTTATTTTTTTATTTTTATTTTTTGTATTTTTCCGAAGCTGGAAACGGGGAGAGACAGTCAGACAGACTCCCGCATGCGCCCGACCGGGATCCACCCGGCACGCCCACCAGGGGCGACGCTCTGCCCACCAGGGGGCGATGCTCTGCCCCTCCGGGGCGTCGCTCGGCCAAGACCAGAACCACTCTAGCACCTGGGGCAGAGACCAAGGAGCCATCCCCAGCGCCAGGGCTATCTTTGCTCCAATGGAGCCTTGGCTGCGGGAGAGGAAGAGAGAGAGACAGAGAGGAAGGAGGGTGGGGGGGTGGAGAAGCAAATGGGCGTTTCTCCTGTGTGCCCTGGCCGGGAATTGAACCCGGGTCCCCCGCACGCCAGGCCGACGCTCTACCACTGAGCCAACCGGCCAGGGCCTAGATTGGTAGTATTTTAAAAAATTAATTAGTGTTCACAATCTTTCTTAATGATATATATAAACCTATATTACCTTCTTAAATTGCTGCATTTTATTCCATTAGATACATGCACCAATTTGATTAGATTAACATTCAGTGTTGGTGGCCATTTTTATAGTTGTCTATTTTTCACAAGTAAACAATGCTATAGTGAACACTCTTGCAAATAAAAAGTCAGAGTTTTTCACAAAAAAAGAGAATAATGAAGACTAAACATCTAATTGTTACTCATAGGATATGCTATGTGTTTTTTAAAAAATCAATAACATTCTCTTAGTTTACATGGTACAGTGACATTATATGCAAAAGATACTTTCTTAGAGACCTATCATGATTCCAGCTCACATAATTCAAGATTATTTTCCCACTAAGAATAAAAGTATACAGGAGTGTATTCTCCAATCACATAAATCTACAACCATTGTAGCATATGTTTTTTTAATGATATTTTAAATTTCCACACTATGAACACTAATATTTCACATAATGATATTCTCTAAATTAATAACACAGAGTAATACTGTGGTTATTTAAACTTCCTCATGGCATTTTATCACTCCTAATATTGATTTTCTGGATTAGTTTCTGTGTTAGTACAAAACAACCATTATTGAATGAACGCTTCTGATGATGGTTATGGGGTCTGAAAAGAGTTTAAACTATAACAGCCTATGTTCAATGATGGCAAAAAGTCACAGACTCATTCACGGGCATTCATTAAAAATGTTCTACACAATACTCACAAAGGTTGGCAGCCATTGCTAGTTAGCAGCTAAAGAGTGGGATCACCATGAAATAAGGGTGAAAGCCAAGTGTGAAGTTCACTCAACCAGCTCTGAAGTCATAGAGTGCTAATGGTTTCTTGAGATATTCCTTGTATTTAAAATTTGAGCCTAAGTGGAGATTCATTAATATTTTACTAGAATACTATTTCAAATTTACATAATTTATTTTTACATAAATGAAATTATACTCTGTGTGCGTGTGTATGTGTGTGTGTGTGTGCTTTTCATAACATGGGTGGGCCTCATTCAATCAGTTGAAGGTTTGAATAAAACAAAGAGATTTACCCTTCCCAGATAAGACAGATTTTTTTTTTTACTTGACTGCTTTTGGACTTCATGTGCCACACTGGTTTGTCCTGCCTGGTGACCTGTGAACCGAGACATTGGCTTTTCCTAGGTCTCCCGAACCTCTGGCCCATCTAACAGATTTTGGCCTTACCTGCCTCCATAATTGCATAATTTCAGTTCCTTATACTAAATATCATCTATATGTATAAGTGTATACATATATGTAGCTAAAAAGGGGCCATCTGCTATGGGTTCTTACATTTGCAGACTTTCCATTAACATAGTCTTAGTTATGTACATTTTCTCATCAATCTCTGTAAGAGAAAAGGGGATCATACAGGGATTCATTTTTCCCTGATATTAATTCTGCTCCCTTACTTATTCTCATTGCTGCCCTTGCCTGAGTCAATAGGAGTTTTCTTCAGAGGTTTTCACTGAGCTTAGTTTACTTGATATTTTATTTTAAATAGCCATCTTTTTTTCTATTATTTTATGCCTATGGAGTTGCCTTCTTGAAAAATGACCACCTAATTTAATTGCTTAGATTTTATATATCTAAAGAGAGTGTTGTGGGCCCTGAGAGCTTGAAGAAATTTGGTCTTGATTAGTCCAAATTCAATAGCATGTTCTACAATTCTCAGGGCACCAGAATAAGAAGAACATCAATAAAAATGATCGGTGTGTATCACTCAGGAGACCATGTTACTGGGCCATGAATGATCAGTCCTAGTAAATCTTTGGCATTGTCTCCTTCTGATATGGTGATGGGTAGCCAGTGCTACAGTACAGAAAAATAACTGGAAATGGATTTTTCTTAATCCATTTTGGGGGAAGGCTACCATCTGCTACAATTGACAGTGTTGCTTAAATGTAGAGTTCATCAATCATTGTTGGGCTTTGGGCTGGATAATATTTTGTCATGGGGGGGGGAGTGGAAGAGGGACAGGTGCAGGGAGGTTGTGAAGGAAGGTGCGGATAAAAGTTCCTTCAACACAGACCCTTTACTCTGCAACATGGCTCTAGTTTTAATGTTATTCTTATGGGAATGAACATCAATTTAAAAATGTGTTGAAATTTTCAGCTTAAATTTTTTTCTTTCAGAATTGGATAATGACAACTAAAACATTTTCACTAAAATAGTCACAATTCCTGTGGGAAGGCAGTTTTCAAAAGCACATTTGAGTATTTTTCCCACCTACCTATTTGCAGAAATGAGGCAACTACTGTAGGAATAGAAAAAAAAAAATTGGTTCTTATTTGAAAAAGTGCTCTGAGTCCGTTTTTCTGCAGGGAATTGTGAGAACATATGACTAATTTCTGATTACTTTTAAAAAGTCACTCCTTTAAATAACTTACGATAAGGTCCTTAATAGTTTTCACAGGCAACTTCAAATAATGTTTTCTGAGAAGTTGGAGGTGACTTACTTTTTCTTATTTCACATAGTTTGACTTTTCCCTGTTTACTTCTCACCAAGAATGTCATATATTTCCCTCATAATATATTTTAAATCTCTGAACATTCCTTTGGAGATTTTGTTTCAGGGATCTAAAAAATCAAATCAACATTTCATTTTTACTATGTTATCATTTATGGGACCACTCAAGGGTCTGTGCCCAGAGCTGTGGTGTGTAGTTAGTTGTGTGGGTCCCCAGAGAGCTGACGTGTTAAAGACAAATTGGACAGGGTGAGAAGGCTGAGGGTAGGGTGTGTAGAGCTAGAATAGCCACACATTTAAATAGCTGATTACAACACGACAGGTACCAGGGATTGGGGTGGGCATGATAGGGTGTGGTCATTGGCCAAATAGAGATTTTTTGTGCAATGAAACTCTCAGGATGCTAAATTTAATTGAGACTTGAAGGTAATAAAAATCTTGTACCGCCTTCCCCCTTTGGCTCCTACTTTCTATTCCAGTATTTCTATAGTTCAAGATTATTATCCAATTTGTGTTGAAAATAAGGTTTTCAGCATTTGGGTTTCATTAATGCTGATACAATCACTTGCAAAGAGCAGACACTGGGTTCTCAGCTGTCTGGTGGATTCTGAAGACCGAACGTCTGGAATGTGAGTTCAGACGAGTTCAAATGAGTGGTGTAACCACTCTGCATATCCGAACTTTTGCATTTTGATTAGAAGTGAAGATATTCCTTAGTCTTGGGATTTTCTAAGAAATGCCAGTTTTTGGCATTCTGTTCAGTATCCATTATACAGGGGTTGGCACAAGCAGGTTTATAGTTATTTGTATGGAAAATCAGACAATAATTAATAATATAACAATATAAGAATATTACATTTCACAGACTCACAACTGTAAACCTACTTTTTCCCACCCTTGTATAAAAAAGTATAATCATAGACCATTTTTTCCTCCAAACCATAGGTTTTTCTGAAAACGCTCTTTTTGTGTTCTTCCCTGAAATGAAATACTGCTTCCTTTCTGCACATTGGACCATTTCTTTCTGTGTGTAGGAGTTTTGTCCTTTCTCTCCCACAACAGTGAATTTGTCTTCTCTTGTATTATTATCCCAAAGTTAATTTTCCTTCTCCTTTGTCCCCAAAATGAGCGATTCTCTTCGCCTGCTCCCGAGAAAGTGAATTTGCGTGTGTGATCCTCAGAGTGGCTTTTCTTGTATGCTCTGCTTCTTTAAATTTAATTTATTTTTCTGCTTTTTTAATTCACGGAACATTTTCCCGCTTTGCCTCCCCCTTCCTTCAAATTGATGACTTTAAAAAACTTTTTCCCCCCCACTTTTCTGATAACTTAGGGAAGCAACTACAGGCTTCAAAGTACAAAACTGTAATATCCCCATGAGTGTGTGCTTTCAGGAATTTCTGCCTGTAACTCTTGCGGACTGTTTCCAGGCTGGTCTGTCTCTTCTCTCCTCCCGACGCTCCTAAATTTACATTTTCTAAAGTCTGTGTAACCAGAGGCTTAGTAAACATAAAAGGTTTTTATTAAGAACACTGAGAATGATCCCTTTTCTGTGTAATTCTTAAACTCAGATGGTATTACCAGTGAACTTGTGGTGACTGAGTCAATGTAAGCCTATTTTTAAGGCTTCCTTGGAGATCACAGCTTTATTTTCAGTTTTTCCCTGGTTAACATGATAATGACTGGTTGGCACAACTGTTCTGCTTGTCTGCCTTACTCTGACACACAAATATTCATTCACTCCTAAAATAATTATTGAGGGCCTATTATGTGAGACACACGGGGCTGGAGACAGGGTATAACTACTTAGCTATAGTGATCTGGGGCCACCATGGGGCTCATAGTGGAGGTAGGGGGACAGTCCTGAAATAAATAAACCAATAAATGATTCATGCGACCGCTCATACCCCAATATTCCCTTGAAGGGTGATATAATTCCTTTAACCCTCAATAGCTCTCTATTTTCTTTATTTCTCATAAATAATTGTAATTGCCGCTGCCACTTATTGTGAGGTTACTAAGGACCAGGGACTGAGTGTAGATTTTTAATTGCATTATTTCATCTGGTCCCCCAGATACCCATTGATCGGCTGTTATTATTCCACATGTGAAAACTCTATACATGTGGAAATTGAGCCCCAGAAAGGCTGTCATTGTGCAAGCAGGGGCCAAAGGCAAATCCAGGTGATTTGATGCTTGCAGCTTGACCCTCCTTGAACCTGAATGGATCCGCAGAGCCCTAACCCTTCACTGCTGGACAAATGGTCACTGTGTGTTTCTAACAGAGACAGTCTCCTTCTAGTCAACTCAAAAATCCATCTGCCCAACCCAGTAATGTGTGTTTTGCATACTGAAGAGTCACTAATACTTTATTCACTCAAAAAGCATCTGTGCTCCTGCCTAGAACAGCATCTCTACGGTCCACACCTGGCCATGGTCACATTGGCTCACATGTAGCGGCTCAGGGGTGGGTGTGTGACTCAACGCGGACAGTCAGACTCATGGAGTATCAGTCTTGGCTGTTCCCTGCAGACACTTAGATTTTTAACCTTGGATGATTTAACCCGGAAACTAACCTCCTGGCCTCATGTAAAATACCTCAAGCAGTCTGATCTTAGAAAGGAGCTGCAGAGAAGAGTGGTTGGGGTAAGGAGAGACCCAGAAATTATCAGCAGGGACGTCCACTGCCTTTGCACAACTGAGTGGCAGCATGGGTAAGTCTACCACCTCACAGACTGACTTCCTTAGACTTAGCACTTGATTGGTTTGAGAACATAGGCAATCCCACAAGGTCCGCAAACCATTTCCGTGTTAGAGCAGGGACCGCCGGCCTGGGCGAGGGAGAGCTAGGTCTTAAATGCTCAGTGTGAAGGGTATTAGAGGCAAAGGAAAGTGGACACGCCAAAGGAGGGCTGCAATGTTCAGCGGCCCCCTCGGGTTTTCCAGGGTGCCCCGTGCGTCGTGCATAGATAGATCTAGCAATGAGAGTGTGTCACTACATCAAAAGAAATCTCATCTGCAGCTCAATGCGGATGGTTTTAGAGCTAAGGAAAACACACAGGGACGGGATGAAATACACAAAGCAAGGCTGGCATGAAATCAAACCATATCAGAGGCGTCTTTGCAGACGAGGCTGGTCTGAGTGCGCTGTCAGTTTCTCTGGGTCCCTGACCAGGACCAGGCGCTCTACAGAGGAAATGCAGATCCACTGCCGGGAAAATTCATCTGTTGCTCCAAAAGCAACTGCCAAGCTGTATTCAGTACATGACAGCTGGAAGAAATTTCTCAAATTAGTGTTTGAAATGCAGGCACTCACCGGACTGGGGAAAGAGGGATGAAGACGTGTGATACGGGAGGCAGCGGGGGCAAGGGGAGGGAGGATGAACAAAATTAAATGAACTTCAAGTGGCTCATAAAGGCACCTCTGCAGGCTCCAGATAAGTCACTGTCATCAGTCATTTCCTCACAGGACGGCGTTCGCCCTCTGTGGACTGAGAGGGGTTTCACACTTGATTCAGAGCATGTTCCCAAACTGGATTTGTACCTGTATTTTTTAAAAACAAAGCCATAGCTTAGCTCAGATAAAAGTAGAATTTCTCTAGTGTTGTGATACCCCACACAAATGTTTTTCTTGCCAGTGTCACCCCGAAATTTACACGGAATATGTCGCCATGCTCATTTACACTCTTAAGACTAGCTCCATGGAAATGTCCCCCAAATGCATCGGGACAATGAGCACCGTAAGGGTCTGAGGTCTTGTTGCCTCATAATTGTTTTCTTGTGAGAATTCTGTGCAGAGAACAGTTAGCATAATTACTGATAAAGAGGGACTTACTTCTGATAAACTTACATATTCTTCTAATGAAACTTGATAACCATTGTGAAAATATTAGGAATTGTCCCGCTCAGGTGCAGTTTAATATTTATATAATAAACTGAAACCGGCTAGTCTGCCCCCTAGACAGACAGCATCCTCTGGCCCACGCTGGATTGAACAGAACGGCCCTCAGAACGCGTATTCCCGGGGTCCCTGCTCTGCGTGTCTGCGTTTACTCAGCTGTGCTCTCCTCTGCACTGTTCTTCATCCTCAGCCTGGGTTCTCCCAGGGGCCAGAGTGGTTGGAGCATTTCCAGGGCTCGTATCCACATCTACTCATCATTATAGGAAGAGAAAATGACTTTTCTCGAAGCTTTGCAGAGCAATAAAGCTCTGCTATTCGAACCCACTCAGCAAATCTCTTTTCACATGTCACTGGCCTATATTAGGAGGGCACACGCTCTTCTTGAACCAGCCCCTGTGGTCAGGCCAGACCATGTGATGATGGTCTTAGGCCTGGGTTCTGGAACTAATCACTCGGGAAGGGGAATCGGAATTCCTATCATTCCCATCAATCCCACCCCCACCGCTTGCTGTCCCTGAAGCACTTGACTCCTGTGTGGGAGGTGTTAAACTTTCTGTCGCTGCAGTAACAGTTATCACATATTTAGCACCTTAAATAACATTTATAATCTCACAAGCCTGAAAAGTCAGATATGTCTGGGCCGTGTGACAGCTGGCTCTCTGATACAGTCTCAGAAGGCCAAAATCAAGGTGGATGCGAGCCTGTGATCTTGCTGGAGGCCCCGGGACGAATCCACTTCGAATCTCATTCAAGTCATTGGCAGAAGTCAGTTCTAAGCAGCTCCGGGACCATGGTCCCCATTTCCCTGCTGTCTGTCAGTCAGGGGCTGTCCTCAGCTTCTGGAGATGGCCTGCATTTGTTGGCTGACGGTTCCTTTCCTTCATCTTCAAAGGCGGAGCCAGCAGTGACAGCTTGGATCCTTCCGCATGCTCACATCCCTTTGACCGTCCTTACATCACACACCTTTCCTGTTCTTCAATCCTCCACATCTTTCTTTTTACTCTACAGAGCTCATGGGATCACACAGGCTGGATGGGTAATCCAGGATAATCTCCCTGTCTGAATTCATAACCTGAATGCCACCTGCAAACTCCTTTCGGAGCAGAACCTCGATTGGTGTTTGACTGAATACCATGAGATGGGAATGTTGGGGGAGCGTCTTTAGAATTTGGTCGACCTCAGGTATTGACGCGTGGATCAGACATGGCAGTACCTTTGGAGGAAAGAGCGAGGCCGCAGAAGCTGCTTGGACAGTCATAATCATCCTCTGAGGTTCTGAGTGCAAAACCTCTAAGGTTCTCTTTTTAATTTAATTTTTTTAATTAAAAATTTTTTTTAATTAAATTTTTTTTGTTTTACGTGCCAGGCTCTAAATAGAATGAGGATTAAAATGTATCCCCTGGTCTTACAAATATCTTTCCATGATTAGTCTTACGGAAACACAATGAGGAAATACATTTCTCTTTTCTTGACTCAGCAAGTGTATATTGAGCCCCTACCATGAGTCAGATTCTGTTCTAGGGACCATAGTCTTGATTAACAAAAATTCCTGCTCTCGTAGAGTTTATCTTTCAGTGGAAAGAGAAGGCAGGCAGAAAACATTGTATCTGTGTATCTGTATCTACCTACCTACCCAGCCACCCACCTAGCTACCTGCCTTGGAAAGTGCTACATATTATGATAAAGAGAAAGTGAGGGGAATTGGGAGTGCTGGGTGAGGTGTTTCAACTTGAAATAAAATGGTCAGCTAGATATTTGAACACAGGTCTGGGACAGGTGAGTGGTGAGCCATGTTTATATTTGGGGGAAATAAAAATACCTCAGCTCCCTCCCTTTTGTCCAAGACCTGTAGCCACTCAGTCTCCAACCAAAACGGCCATGAAGGATTTTATCCACCAGTCGGATTATGGGAGTCTTCAGTGAAGAAATTTTGGGAAATAATAGTGGAATTCTATCAAAAGAGGTGAGAGTGTTTTCCGAGCAGAGCTGAAATAAATGCCCACTTACAATGCATTGACATGGGTAGTCAAATAGATTTCTTATTCTCAGGGAAGAACTAACAAGTGAAGTTATAGACACATCTGCTCTCATCACAAATATATTTAACTTTCAGGTTGTTCATGTCGATTCTCCAGGAAATGGCCCCAGAAAGGAAGCACAGCGTTAAAGCTAATAGCAACACAGCAAATGCTAACACTTTGCTTCCCTTGATTAAGGAGAGAAAGTCTCACTTCTTGTCACAGAACCGATAGCCTCCTTGATGAATTTCTACATCTTGATTGATATCTATTTCGTTGTGGGTGAGGAGGGGGTGGAATAAGAGGACATATCTGTGGAAGAGGGAACAAGAGCAGCTTAGAGGAATTTGTGATTTCATCATTTGAGAAAAATATGGGCACTGGGAGGAAATAATGATACTCATCGAAAAGCATCGTAAAACAGTATTACGGAAAGAATATGCTTGTCTGCGATTCTATTTTGAGAATGAGAGATTAGCTTGTACTGCACATGCATAATATTCTCCCCTTGTTTTCTGTCCTGGAAATCATGATCGTGTACAGAGGCTTCAGGCCGGTGCCCCAGGCACTGTATTGAGCATACTGTGTTAAGATGGGGTTCCCCAGAATCTCTGGGGAAGCAGCAGGGAACTTATCAATCTACCAATATTAGTCAAGAACTGTATGGTTAGGAATAAGATCACATGCTCAGAGTAGAAGGTTTCCCTCCCTGCTCAACCCAAAGTGGAAAATAAAAACCACAGTGGATTCTACCACTGTATAAGTGAGGGTTCTCTAGAGAAACAGAACCACTAGGAAATAGAAAATATATACTGTATTCATTAAGGAATGAATTGGCTTAAGTAACCATGGAGACTGAGACGTCCACAATCTGCCATCTCCACCTAGAGAGCCGAAGACGCTGATGGTATAACTGCCTTCATCTGAAGGCATGAGGGGCTGGTCCTGTGAATCCCAGAACAGCCAGAGAACCAGGAGCACTGGCCTGAGGGCAGGAGAAGGATGTCTCAGCTCAAACAGGGAAAGTGGACTCATTTTTTCCTCTACTTTTCTGTTCTAGTCAAGCCCTCAGTGGATTGGATACGTCCAACCACATTGGTGAAGATCATCTTCACTCAGTCCACTCTTTCAGGTGCCAGTCTCTTCTACAGACACCCCCTGAGATACACCCAGTAATGACATTTTTATGAGTTATCTGGGCATCCCTTAGCCCAGTCGAACTGGCACGTAAAATTAACCACACTGCTACCTCGGGCACTGAGGTCCTTACTCCCTTGTTGCTTCTCCTGTCCTGGTTTTCTAGCTCCCAATCCAAGATGACTGACTGCTAGTTGTCATCTTGCACACCTGCTACCAGAAGCCCACACCTTCAAACTCGTGTATCTTTAAAGATAGTTTTTGTAAAGTAATATACATTTATTCCTGTATTATATTGGTCAGGACTCAGTCACATGGTCTTAAGTCTTTATTTTAGTGGACTCTGTGTAAAGCAGGAATGGGATCATAGCTGCTAGGGATGGACAACTGAAAATTGACTCTTAGAAGGTTCCCTGTGCTACTGATAAGAACGCCCTGTGTTTGAAGCCTTGAACCACAGTGTACCAGCATGTCTAAATGGTTTAGTGCAAACAGTGTGGTTTATGGTGAAAGTGTACTTTCTTTCTGGGGGTTTGGATTTTGATAGCTGTGGTCGATCATGAAAGTAGTGTGTTGCTCCACGAGAGACTAATAAAAACCTTGAACTAATAGTCTCAGACAGCATTCCCTGGCAGAAAACTCTTCCCATGTGTTCACTGCTGTGGGATTCACATGTCTTGTGCAGCTCCACTAGGAGGAGACCCTTAGAAGCTCACACCTGGCACCATCCAGACTTGGCTAGGTGTGTTGTCTTCTGTAACTAATCATGCTTTATATAATTTGGTTGTAATAAGCCCTAACCCCAAGTGCAATGATGTTTGAGTTCTACATGCCAGGTGATGTGCATTAATCTTCCTAACAGCCCTACATGGTCATGATGACTATGGTCCCCATTTTACAGATAAGGGGCTGGTGGTTTTGATGGATTAACTCCTTTGTTCAAGTGCTCACATCTTGCATGTAGAAGAGCCAGGATGGGAATAAGAGGAGCCTCTGGATATACATGCCCTTCGTGAGAAGCTGAATGTTCAGGTGTGAGAAGGAAAATACCTTAAGTAGAGGCGTGTCTCATTTTTGAAATAGTGGAATACACAACAGATTGTTGCAACAGATTGTGTTGTTTGTAAAAACAAAATTCTCTGTGGTTTCATTACTCTTCCCTGGTCTATTGACATTATTCATGTCAATGTCAATAGACTAGGGCTTGCACAGGTGACTTGCTTTGTCCACCAGTATACAGGCATAAGCAACAGTGTGAAAATATCCAGCAGAGGCTTTGAGAACCACTGAGTTTCCACTCCTCTCGAGCTCCTGGTTTCTGTGATGAGGGTATCAAGACCTACCTAACCACTGGGTTTTCCGCTTGAGTTCTGGAATGAAAAGACATGTAAACACCTAGAGCTCCAGCTCAAGCTTGGAGGAGAGCCATCACAGCACTCTCACCCCACCTATGAGAAAGAAATATAGGTTTGGTGTAGCTACCAATGTTTTGGAATTGTTTGTTGTGCAACATAATCACAGTAAGATTGACTAATATACCTGTACAGCAGATCCATACTTTTAAATAGAAACAATCTTAATAGGTCATTAGAGTTCCCCAAATAGCCAATCTTATGATGAATCATTTTATTTAGTAAACTGTTTTTGCATAACTGAAAACTCTATATCCCTATTAAAAGAAAATAAGAAGAAACAATTACTGACTATCTACTATTTGGCAGGTATTTTGCCAAGTTCTTTGCATGTGTGAACTCAAGTTAATACCTGTAAGTATGTTATCCTATGTTATAGATTTGGAAATTATGGAGGCTCGGTAATTGTACCCCACTCACACATGATTTCAAGCGATAGAACGTGGCTACAGACACAGGATTTCCGAGTCCAGACCTTCCACTGTTGTTCACTATGTAACAGTGCCAAAAAGTTTGGATATTTCAGAGTAATTCACCTGTGGAAGTCTACACTTAGATGTATGATTTAGTAAATTTGCAGATTGATTTTATAAGAGGGAAGGACCAGCATTTAGTATGTTTTCTTAAACAGACACCCATTTTAGTGCTCCAGAAAACTCATCACAAAAATCAGATCTTCAGACATTGTGTCTTCCCACAGAGTGGCTAAACTAAAAGTGGTTTTGAAATAGAAGTGGTTGATGTTTAGCATATGAAAACACGCAAAGTTGACTTTTGGCATGAAAAAGACAGTTGACTCTGATAGCTTTTTCTTTTTAATGTAAGATAATATTGTACGAACATGAATTATCTACCATAGAATTTAGATGTCTATGTTATTAAATTCGACTTGTGACCTTCACTGATAAAATAAACAGTTCTTTTGAGACTAAGCCTTAACTAAATGAAAACTGAAAATGCGTTAAAGAGAATAAGTTTTAGAAGAATTACAAATTCAAGCTTCTGAAGTATACTTCACATTCAGGGTTTTAAAACGGCAGTTGTCAGATGTTGCAACAAAACCTTCTCTAGATCCCTCCATCTTTGTAACACCTCTCTCCAATCTATCTTCTTCTTTTTACTCCTGCTCTTTACAAATTAAGACAATGTTAGGCTTTTTCACTGAATGCCCCATTTTTGCCATTTATTTGACCTTAAACCAATTTTCAACATCCTTGGTTTTTTATTTCTTAATGTCTAAGATGACGGTCTAGTACGCTAAGGTTTAAAGGCTCATCCAATGGTAAACTCCTATGATTCTGGATATTTGAGGACCATGACAAAAATATCCCAACAGCCACCTATGTTATTTTTATCACAAAATAAGCCATAGTTAACTGCTGTTTCTCTAAGGAGAAATCATTCTCCCCATGGAGTGGACATCTGTTGTATTTATTTATTTATTTATTATTATTATTTTAGCTGCCCGGCATTCATTTCCCATTCCCCACTTTAAAAACAACATCCCAGTTGATTTTCCACGAGGAACACTCCTCTCCCATCTTTGAGCTCTGTGATTTGGCAGGTGGAGGTGGGCACAGGAACAAGCTTTCAAGTCAGAGCTCTCCTTTGTTGTACGCTCCAATTACCAGTCAGGATCCGCCTCCCGGACAATGAGACTTGATTTGAGAATGTTGCAATTATCAGGAAAGATAAACACTTATTCCACTGATCATATTAAGGGGTTATGTGACTCAGTGGATGTGGGTCAGTTCACCAGCACCCTTTCCCAGTCCTATTCTCCCATCTCTCTGGGACTTAACAAACTTATTACTCTCTTAAATTTGAAAAGTGACTTCTACCACATATGCATGTATCCTTAACTAACTTGTGTGTGATTTTGAGCTTTAAAAATAATTGTCTTCAGCATATCTCTCCAACTTGCTTCTTTAAAATATATTTATTTATTATTTTAGAGAGAGAAGAAGGGAAAGAGAGAGGGACAGCGACAGAAACATCAGTCTGTTCCTGTAAGAGCCCTAACCGGGAATGAAATCCACAATATTTGTGTATTGGGAGGATGGTCTAACCCAGGGGTCCCCAAACTATGGCCCATGGGCCACATGCGGCCCCCTGAGGCCATTTATCCAGCCCCCGCTGCACTTCCGGAAGGGGCACCTCTTTCATTGGTGGTCAGTGAGAGGAGCACAGGATGTGGATGCAAAGCGCAGTGGCGCTCTCGTACAGTACTACTTCTGGTGATGTGGACGCACGCGTCATGGCTCCGGAAGCACGTCATTATCACTTGTTACAGCTAGCAGTGACAAATATGGAACTGGACATTGACCATCTCATTAGCCAAAAGTAGGCCCATAGTTCCCATTGAAATACTGGTCAGTTTGTTGATTTAAATTTACTTGTTCTTTATTTTAAATATTGTATTTGTTCCCGTTTTGGTTTTTTTACTTTAAAATAAGATATGTGCAGTGTGCATAGGGATTTGTTCATAGTTTTTTTATAGTCCGGCCCTCCAACGATCTGAGGGACAGTGAACTGGCCCCCTGTGTAAAAAGTTTGGGGACCCCTGCTCTAACCAGTGGAGCTATCCAGCTAGGGCAGTGTGATTTGCTTCCTTTTACTCAGTGTACTATTTCTACGGTTCATCTCTGTCATCGTGTGTAGCTGCATCTTGTTCATTTTCTTTGGGGTACAGAATGCCATTGGGTGATTATAGCACAATATTATTCTTGCCCCGTGTCTTGTCAATAGATGATAGAGTCATTTAAGCTTCTTTCACTTTGTAAATATTCTTCTGCAGAAAAGTTTTCCAAGACTCGCTAAGGCAAGGCTCAAAGTGGGGTCTTCAAACTAATGGCAGCATTGGCTTCACCTTAAAATTTAGAAGTGGCCCTGGCTGGTTGGCTCAGTGATAGAGCATTGGCCCAGAGTGTGGAAGTCCCAGTTTGATTCCCGGCCAGGTCACACAGAAGAAGCACCCATCTGCTCCTTCACCCTTCCCCTTCTCCTTCCTCTCTAGCTCTTTCTTCCCCTCCTGCAGCCAAGGCTCCAATGGAGCAAAGTTGGCCCGGGTGCTGAGGATGGCTCCATGGCCTCCACCTCAGGAGCTATGGCTCTGGTTGCAATGGAGCAAAGCCCTGAATAGGTAGAGCATCGCCCACTGGTGGCCATACTGGGTAGATCCTGGTCAGGCGCATAGGGGATTCTGTCTGTCTGCCCCCCCCCACTTCTCACTTCAGAAAAATACATAAAAAAAATAAAAATAAAAGATTGGAAGAAATGCGAGTCCTCCAGCTTCACAAACTTTGGGGGCGGGACCCAGTGGTCTGGGTGCTTAGGTGAGTTTGATTTCTCTCAAGTCTAAGAACCACGCCCCACACATATATACCAGGAGTGGGCTGGTTCATTCTTGACTCAGTTTACCTCACTTGTTACATCATTTTTTTTCTTGGAATATTTTAATTTTTTATCTCTTCATTTCCATGGTTTCACTTTTATCTTCTTAGCTCAGAGGTCCTTAAAATATCCTTCTAAATAATTAATTTCATCCATTTTAGTCTCCAAATCCTAATCAGAGACTTGAGGATTTCTATCTCCAGGATTAATTTTACTGGCTTCTGTTGCTTTTACCCTCTTATATCTCTTGGTTTAAATATTTCAGGTTTTATCTCACATTTATTTTAATTTCTAATTTTCAGCCTGCTCTAACCTTCTTAAGCACCTATTATTTCCGTATTTTTCATCTTGTCCCACATTTTCCCTGCGTTCTTATTTTTAATGTATTTCATTTTTATTCCTGGCAGGAAACGAGTCTAAAAATTTGTGAACAGAAGAGTTCGTTCACATTACAATTGCAGAAATATCGAGAATTTTCTTACCCTAAATTGTCTTAGCACCCCTCCATACCTCCCCCGAAGGATTCCTAGCCCAGCCTGGAAATGTCATTTAAAATCCATGGGCAGGCAGCTGTTGTAACATGAGATTCTCTCTCCTTTGGACCACACGCCATCTATCCCCTTGGCAACTTTGATCTTCTGGAACAATGTTGCTGGTTAATAATTTACATTAATTGTATTTGGATGTAATTCTCTGTTTAGCTGGTTGACTTTACCAAGCAAAATGGTAGAACCCCTAGCAGGGGTCGTCAAACTTTTTATAAAAACCGCCCACTTTTGCAGTGCTGGTCAACCTGGTCCCTACCACCCACTAGTGGGCGGTCCAGCTTTCATGGTGGGCCAATAGCAGCACTGTTTGGTTGCTCGGTAGGGACCAGGTTGACCAGCACTGCAAAAGTGGGCGGTTGTTATAAAAAGTTTGAAGACCCCTGGAAGGCTAAGTAAGGGACACCTTGGCCCTGAGAAACTCACTCAGGCCATGTGTCAAATGACCTGTGACATCCGAGTATCCCTGTTGGTGCAAAAGTAGGTCCCTAGGAACCAACAGACCACATTTTTAGAATCAATAGGCATCACAAGCCCTAGAATTTAGGACTCCAAAGTGAAATAGGAAATTAAAAGCTGCTTGGTTTTGGCATGCCAGAACTCTGTTGGTCTTTGTTGATACGAGGGATAGTAGAGGAGAAGTGTGAACAGGTTAGTGATGCTTAGGGGCTGGCTACTTAAAAAAAAAAGTTGTTCTAAATGTTGGAGGCAATACAATATAGGGATGAACTATATTTGTGAACGCTGGAGCCAGACTGTTCTAACTATATGATTTTGTGCAGGAGTCTGCTAGCTGTGAATCTGCCAGCTGGGAGGCTTTGGGCAACTTACTTAACTTCTCTGTGCCTTAATCAATTCATGGAAAAAATGGGGATCATAACTGTCCTAACTAAAAAATGATTTAATATATGTGAAATGCTTGACGTGGGGCTAAAAGTACATAGCAAGCATGATAAATATGGTATTGTTATTGTTGTTATTACAATTATTTAATTTACATTTTAATGGATGCACCATAGTATCTCCTCACAGCGTAGGAGCCATGACCTAGCTTTTGAAGAAATCTTATTTATAGCCAACACTTTAATTTATTTGAATAGCATATTTCATATTTAATGTGAAGAGGTGCTGATTTCTCTCAAAAAAGCCTTTTAATAATCTATTAAATATTAACTAAGCTTTTTATTTATTTGAATACTTTATGAAGAACTGCAAATCTCCAGAAGTTATAGCTTAGAGTTCACTGCTAAAGAAAGAAAAGAGTACATGCATGCACACACACATACACACACAGAGCCACATAGACACACAAACACACACATATGCACATATACAAAGACACAGAAATACAGAGATGCACAAACAAGCATACATAGACACATGTATACACATTCACACATAAAACACACAAACGCATGTATAGCACGCACTAAAATAGGTTGAGTCAATGCACCGGCTTTACAATTTACTAACACAAAAGAAGCACATGAAGTCAGAGTACAGATTTAATTTTTTTAAATGGATTTTTAGTTAATGGCCTTGAAATCCTCTAATGAAGGATGCACACTGAGCCGAGTTACACACATTTGTGTTAGGGAATAATTAGGTTCCTGAATAAGTAATTCAGAATAATGAAGACTTATGAATTGATGTGCGTCATCAACAAGTCAAAATTGTGGTTGCCATCCTAGAACTGAAGGTTCAAGGGTGAGCAGCGCCTCTGTAACCTGGCCTTTCTGTGTTCAATAAAATGATGAGAATTACTTCTTTGGGGGAAAATTCTGTCCATCTTTCTCAAAGTGCTCAAGAAGAATGCAAGGGAGGTAACAAGTAGACTGAGGACACAGTGCACGGGAAGAGAAGATTTGCACGTGCTTCAGAAAGGGGTGGAGCTGGGATTTGAGCCCTGTGGCTGCTCTTGTCTCTATAAATGGTCCATTCTAAGGTGACATCCCTGGACCCCAGAGGCAGGAGGAATGGCAATTCACTTGGCTATTTTCTATGCATTTTAGGGACTACAGAGGAGGATGGAGAAACAGCCCCTCTTTCAGGCCAACTATGATCAGTTAGTGGGGCTGCCTGGACTGTTTTGAGAAGGAATCCGAAGTGAATTCCCAGCACAGAGAGCACTGGAATCAGTTAATGAGGTCTGGGGTTGGGGGAGGGCAGGGACTCAGCTCATAGGCCATGTACTGGCCGTGGGGCTGGAGGCACATGTGGGGAAAATTCTTCTGTGTTCAGCTCTCAAATCACAGTCACGGTATGGATTAATTTTCTCTGCTTCGTGTATCGGTTCATAGAATTACAATGTCAGCCTTCTCTGTGGTTTTTTAAACTAGATAGCCTAAAAGAAATAGCACTATGACCCCCCTTTCCTAGCTGTTTATACTCTCCGTAAGCAGGACACGTGTCTGTCTGATTCATGTTTGTGTCCCTGTCAGCGCAATCTCTGGCGCATGGAAAGTGCTCTGTATTAATCGTGGATTCATCCGCTGTTACTGAATCCCTACGTGTAACAGGCGCTCTCTCTGGACTTGAGAGTGAGCAAGATAGACTGTCTTAGAGCTTGTGCTTTGGCGTGGGGTGGCCATTGTGTGAATGACTATTCCAGTTGTGGGGAGCACTACTCGGTGGAGGCACAGTGGTCTGGGAGGGGACCTGCAGGAGGAGAGGTGTCTGGGAAAAGCCCTTTGAGGGAAAAACTGCAAGCTGAAACTGAAGGACCGGTGAGAGTTTGCCAGCTAGAGGTTGTGGCTTTCTTTGGAAGAGCATTCCAGACCGAAGGAACAGCACGTGGCAACTCTGGAGGTGGGGAAGGGCTGGGCACAGCGCGAAAGGCTGGCTGGTGAGGTGGAGAGGGGCGGGGTGGGGGGGAGACCCTGAGAATGAAGTTGGAGAGCGAAGCAGGGCCAGGCACGGCCGCACCTGAAGGCCACTCTAAAGAGCATGACACTAACTTCAAGGGCAACGAGGAACCAGTCAAGATTTGGAAATGGGGTGGGTTGTGGAGACTTTATTTGACTGACATTCTAAAAAGTCACACTGGCTGCTGGTAAGAGAATAGGTCATCTTATTTGGAGGAACTTGCCTAAGACCCTGGGGACAGAGCTGGGTGGCTGTCTGCACCAGAGCCCTGTGCGTGGCCACTTTGCAATGCATGACAGCGCAGACAGGGTGGCTGTCCCATTAGACAAGGCATGAGTTCTCCAGCTTGTGGGAGTCACCTCCACTCACTGGGGCTGGGAGGGTGACAGTGGGAACAGAGAAGTGGATGCGTCCTTTACACTTGACTCAGTTCACTGACATTTATTACCTGGTACCAATGAGTCACTCTCTTCCTGTGAGCAATGCCTGCTCACACTTTCTTTAAACTCCCATTTCCATCCTGAAAAAGGTCCAAGTAGGAGAGTAGGACTCTCTCCCAGTCAGGCAGAGATATGCCGGGGATGAGGTGGAGAAAATGACCTTGGCACTTTTTCATTTGTAGACTTGATGTAATACGTAGCAGTGACCATTGCCATGTACGGTCCTAAAGGGATTGCTTAGGAAAGCTGGCCTCATGCCGCGCACGTCCCCAGAGGTGACGCATCTTTGTGTGGTCAAGTCTGATCGCCATTGTCTGGTGCAGCGTGATTCTCCCACGCTGGGCTGGGCTGCACCCTCTGACCTTCCTGCTGAAGTTTCCCCATCAGTAGACTGCTGAGCACCTCACGCACCCATTTGAGCTGTTCTTGTATGAGACAGCATAGAACGGGAACATATATATTTTCCAAGCCTTTGACAGCCTTTCTGTGAGGGTTTGGCCTGTGTTTCAGCAATGCAGCTTAATAATGTTGTTTCATTTTGTTAAGGGAGCATTATGCTAATTAAATCAACAGGAAGATATTGGGTGGCTGAATTGCAATCATTGGTCTTTGATCAAGACACAGCTTTCTTGACTAAGTTGGTTAGCACAGAGGACGTTTGCTGTTAACGTTGCCGGCAGCAAGAAAAATCCATTTTCCCCCAACCCAGAGATGTTTAAGTACATCTTAATTGTCCTGATTACTCTGAGAGTTTTATTTTCCAAACTTGACTTCATTAGAGGGGCTGAGTGCTTGTGGGGAGCAGGGAAACAAAGGGCAGCCCGCTGAGAAAGGCCAGCTAAGAGCAACGCCATTTCTATTTATTATTAACTACCTGTTCTATTTCATATTTGAACTAAGGAGTGATGCAGACATATTTTCAAGCATTCTAACAATGCAGAAGGTTGTATTCTGAAAAATAAGACGGCTCCTTGCCTTGAACCTCTGAGTCTCCAGACGCCATCGTCAAAGTTGGCCATGGGTAGGAGGCTGCCTTCTGCCTCTTCCCAGCTAGTCTACTCATGTACACAAGCAAGTGTGTAGACTGTCTGAATGTATACAGACCATAGTTAGACAGAGGTGTGGCACGTCTGTCCTTTTTTACTCAAGCGAGGGCTTCCAGTACTCTTGTGTGTGACTTGCTTTTTGCACTCGATTCACTTAGCTGTTATTTCATGATTGTTGGTGATTTCAACATTCATGGAAATAAACCAGCCATCAGCCTGATCTCTCAGTGCTGTGCGCTCTGGTGGATGGTCTTTAGCCTCCCGTTTCCTGAACGTGTTCCAATCTAACATTCCTATTGCCGATAAACAGAACGGCATGCTATTTCCAGGTTTGTGATCCCCACCCTCCAGTTACCACCTCTCCATCGCCACGGTATCCCCCTTTATTCTCTGATGCCAATCACTCTTCAGCCCCACAAGGACCTGCAAACCACTCTGCCCACCAGCATTAATTGTCCCTTAATGCTTCTAATCTTTACTTTATTTCTTACCCAAAGTCCGCTGTTATAATCTTCCCTCAGCTATGTCTTCAACTTTCCTAGCCTTCGTCATACTCATCAGAATACAACATCATTGATTAAGTCCGTATTTTACCTATTTCATGCCTAAGTGTAATCCATGCATCAGTCTGACCTCAAATATGTAATTACTAACTTCAGGTCGGCTGCCTCTGTTGCTGACTCTCCTACAATTTTCATTAGTCCATTGTGCCCCAGTCTCCTTGGACCTTGTCCTTTCCTCTCCAGCCTGCAGTGGCCCTCCCTCCTGAACTGGGCTGATGATACTGCTTTTTATTTTCTCGTTAAGCGAATAATTGTAAGAGAGCATCCACAAGCCAATGCCAGTCCTCGACCAACTGACAGTTTCTGCAGTGGCTCCCTCACCCTTTCCTCCAGGGACTACAGGTGCATGGCCCGGCACCTGCAGCTCACATCTGTGAGGCAGGGAGAACACGTCCACTTGGGGGTCCTAGCTCAGGTCCGGACCTCTTGTTTTTCAAGTTTCCTTCCCTCCCCAGCGGAGAGCTGCCCTAGCAGTGTGGTTCATCCACAGGGAAGTTGACTGGGGAAGTGGACCTGTGAGGTCCCAGAAGTGGACGCAGGCCCTTTAAGCAGAGAAGTCCAGGATCCTGCTTATACGTAATGCATCATGGAAGTGGGGTGCTGGTTGCTGGGGAGCCTCTGTGGAGGGGCAGGACCTGAGGAGGGTCAGAGGAAAAGTGTCTCAAACCGTGAGAGACTCCAAGTACCCAGAACTGAGAGCAGTGTGGCTGCCTGGTCTGCTCTCTAAGAACATACCTCACCACTGACCAGGCAACTTCTGTCACTGCTTCTACTGCAGTGACCTCCCTCCAGTAAAGTGTCACCTTTTCTCCTACATCAGTGTGTTTTTCCTCTTTTCTCTGGACAGTTCTTCACATACACACCTGTTGGAGTTTCTTACGTCTTATAACACAAAAGCACTATGCCACTGTCTTTGGGGCAGCTTGTTAAGCAGCATTAAAAATAAATAAGTAGAAAACTGTCAAGTGAATGAGAGGATATATTTACTATCAACGTGTCGCTTTTTACTGTAGGAAATTCTTTTGTATTCTCTCTCTCCCTCCTTTTCTCTCTCCTTCATTCTGTCTGCTGTTAGTGGCACAAGTAGTAAATTTAATACTTGAGGTTGATCACATTTTATTACACCCCTCCTCTGCATGACAAAAGCATTTCAGTAACTGTTGTGAAATGGAGAGAACACAAGAATGACAGAAAAGAAATACAGACAGGGCCCTTGCTGGTTGGCCTGGAGTGTGAAAGTCCAGGGTTCGATTCCCAGCCAGGGAACACAGGAGAAGCGCCCATCTGCTTCTCCATCCTCCCCCTCTCCTTCCTCTCTATCCCTCTCCCTCTCCTCCTGTCCCGCAGCCAAGGCTCTATTGAAGCAAAGTTGGCCCAATGGCCTCGTGGCCTCCGCCTCAGGCACTAGAATGGCTCCAGCCCACAATGGAGCAACACCCCAGATGGGCAGAGCATTGCTCCCTGGTGGGCGTGCCCGGGGGGATCCCAGTCAGGCACATGTGGGAGTCTGTCTGACTGGTTCCTGGCTTCTAACTTCGGAAAAACACACACACACACACACACACACACACACACACACAAAGAAATACAGTCAGAACAATGTTTTTTTATTATGTTTTTTATATATAACATGACAATAAAAAGAAGTAAATAAAGATGTAATAACAATAAAAAAGAAAAACAGCATAGATAGTAATTGTTTTAATTACATCAGTAAAATTTTAAAGGGGAGATTTGTGCTCATATATTCTTTGCAGTATGACTTCTGCTCATTAAGTGAGTTTTTTAAAAAAACTTTGGACATGAAAACTCCAAGAAAACTCCGAGTGGTTACATGAAAGGATGAACTAGAAATATTTCATTTTTTGTTTTTTTCTTTATTATGATCCCTGGGCAGTCCGTGTTTATTGCACATCTACTGTTGAAATGCAAAACTAGATAGTTCCACAGGGGTTACAGACACAGCTATGCCCGAGGCAAGCTTGAAGGGCTGAGAACCTGTGAGAGTTTATTCTTGAAATAGGCGCACGTGACTGAGTCTGCCTGTGTCCAGGACCAAATTTCAACTGGAAATTCTCCAGATAAAGTGCCGTGTACACAACAGTATTTATTAAAGTAAATATGACATGCTAATCTGAAACTCTATACATTATTAAAACCACATTGTAATCAGAGCAATAGATGAATACTAAGATGAACAAAATACGTTTTGGGGGAAAGATTATTATTATTACAAATATTGTGTAGAGTTGTCAGCATGGTGATCAGAAGCAGACCACCTTTAGTCGTTCATTTATCACTTAAAACTTCTCTTTATGACCTGTACGTAGGACCCCACCCATGTTCTCTGCTCACTGGGGACTCAGGAGAGTGACTTCTGCTTCTATAATTGTTCAGTGACTTTTCATGTCTATACTCAGTAAAGTTTGCCAAAGCCTGGCCTAAAAATCAGATCAGCTCTCACGCATTTTTATTATTTTTTGTTACACTGTTTTTGAATGAATGACCATTATTTACCAATGTGCATAAAAATCTGGGCTGCTGGCTGCTCTTGAAATTTGAATAGTGGCTACAATACAGATGAGCTTCAAACACCTTCAGTGGAGTGAAAGAAGTCAGTGGTGGGGAAAGTTCATTGTATAATTCCATTTGTATAAAAGGTCCAGACTAGGTAAATCTATAGGCACAGAAAATAGGTTAGGTGGTTGTCAGAAGTATGGGGGAGGAGAGTGCAGAGGGAGATGAGAGGCACTGAGGGGGGTGGTTGAAGGGGGTTGTTTCTGGGGAGTGGAGAGAATGTTCCAGATTTACATAGATTATGGTGATGGTTGCATCGGTATAGTAAAAAACAATGGATTTGTATACTTTAAACAGGTGAATTTATGCTATGTGGATCGTCTTAACCATGTTTAAAAAAGAGAGAAGGAAATAAAATAAGGAAAATCAGGTAATATTAATGCTACGTTTCTGGGTGGCAAAACATGCTGAGACTTTGTGGGGACTTTCTGTAAACTGATCACGTGATTCCTGCTCACCGAAGCCCTCTGCTTCCTTCATCAGCTCCCTCCAACGAGGCTGCATTTTACTACAGTTGCTATTTATCATTTGTTTTTGTACCTCTGTCTTCTGCACATTAAAGCTGAGGACATTTGAAAAATTTTTGGTACCCATGTCTCTAGCAATTACAGGAAATGGACAGATGCCACTGCAGATGAATCGTATGTTCTAAGATGGAGGGGAAGCAGCGTTCAGCTGTGGGGTCCAGTCTCTGATTTTGCATTGCCTGTCTTGTGCCTAAAGATGGCGATCTGTGTCTTAGAGTTCTCTGTGAGAGGGACTGGAGGGAAGGGACTCGGGATGTTCCACCAGCTGTCCCGGTTCTCCCACACCTGGTGGGCACACAGCGTGCAGCCTGGGCGGTGGAGGCCAGACCAGTCTGTGTGCTGTCCGCTCGCTCTAGGCCGTTCACCTCTGTTCTGTGCCTCACTCGGGTCGGGGGTGGGAGGTACGGGTGTAGCAGAAGGACCTAGGACTTCATTCACACAGCGGCCTGCCAGTGCTCCAGTGCTCTCCCCGCTGCCCCCACCTTCCCCTGCAAGGTGACATCGGAGATGCCTGTTCGATGACACTACATTCTTTCTCTCTCTCATCTATCTATGAAACATATCATATGTGATATTCATTTATTTTTAAAAAATTTTTATTTATTGATTTTAGCAAGAGAAGAAAGGAGAAAGAGAGAGACAGGAACATCAATCTGTTCCCGTATATGCCCTGACCGGGGATTGAACCTGCAACCTCGGTGCTTCTGGACAATGCTCCAACCAACAGAGCTATCTAGCCAGGACGATCATATGTGATCTTTATATACATACCTATTATATATAGGAAGGTGAGTGCACATACTACGTTGAAAATTGCCTTATTATTTAAAAACCTCATCACTAGTTATAGACGGTAGGGGAGTAGGAGGTGACAGCATGCACATGTACGAATGGTGCAGTCACAGGCGTGGGCTTAGACACCCAAGTTCAATGCTTTCCACTTGCCAGCCAAGTGGTAAGGGATGAGCCTTGGCTAGCTCAGCTGTGGAATGGAGATAAGCACATATCTTTTATTAGTGAGTATATGCGTGTGTATATACATATAGCTAAGGACTTTGAAACAGCTTAACCAGAAACAGAAGGGAGAAGTCCTTTGCCAGATTCAGGATTTTCTTGTGGTGGCCTAGGTGGAGTGACAGGAGCAGGACTAGCTCCGGGCTCTGTGACACTGGCTCCGCCCACCCTCTGCTCCCAAGCCATGGCAGCGCCGTCCAGCGTGCCCCCTCTACAACGCAGAAAGGGAGGGCTGCCTCGGCTCTTTCAGATGTTGCACCTTCTCTGCCCAGGACAGAGAAGGATTTGGTGCTAAATCCAAATCCTCGGAGAGTGACTCTGATAGACCTAGCGTGGCCCAGGCGTGCACTTGAGGCCCAGTGACCGATGACTAGGGAGCAGGACCCTAGATAGCAAAGCGGTAACTGGTGACTTTCGCAGTAATGCTGTGGATTGGTGAAGTGAGGGATGACCTTGGACCAGACGTGGGGACAGGGGGTGATGAATAGGCAGAGCACAAAGAATTTTCAGGCCTGTGAAATTGCTCCGTGCGATATTATAACGGCGGGCGCATGTCGTCAAGCATTTGTCCAAACCCATAAAATATACAACACCAAGAGTGAATCCTAAAGAAAACTATGGCTCTGGTGATTATGATGTGTCCGTAGAAATTCATTCTTCATAAAAAATGTACCATCTGGTGAGTGATGTAACAATGGGGAAGACTTTGCTTGTGTCTGGGGCAAGGGTCTACACGTATAGGAAATCTCTGTACCTAAAATTGCCTAAAAATAAAGTCTTTAAAAATCTGTCAGATTAGACCCAAACCTTTTTAAAATTCAAGAATGGAGACTTCTTCAGAACTAAATATGGTTGATATTTGACATTTATTTCACTTGAAAATGGATCTGGTCAACAAAATCAAATTGTTTTCCACCTAAATAAAGAATTCATGCCTAATAAGCCTTAAAATGGTTCTGTTGTTATTATTATTAATTAATTTATTTTTGGAGTCAATCTGAGTCATATGATGATGAGCACTTAGCTGATGGTTTCTGTCTTTTCTCACCTCATTCCCTAAACCTCCTTTAAATGCTTGCTCTATGCAGACTCTACCATAGAAAAGTAAAGTTCAACACTCTTTTTTTTTCCTCAAAGGATGCATTTTTTAAAGTCTCCACTGTAGTTGTGGGACCTGTGGTCTTTCCGTGACTGTGCTTTAGGTTGATGGGCAGTAGGCGAGTGGACTCTGACATTTCCTGTCATCCCAAAATACGGGGCATCCTACTTACCCCTTTCTCATTACAGAACATGGAAATGGGTGACGGAGTGGAGCAATAGGCCCCTAAAGAGGAATCTGCCCTACCACTCAGCAACCCTATTTCAATTTATCATAAAATAACAAAAAAATGATGTTCTCAATTAGATATTAATATATTCATCATAATATGATTTACAACAAGAAACTTTGATAGAATTTTAATGTCCAAAAAATGAAAGCATAGTTGAAATAATGATGGTGCATCTATTTAATAAACTACTCTGTATTTGAAAGAGCACATTGCCAAACAGCACACACAAGAGGGTGACCATCATTTTAAGTACTGAGTTTTATTTCACACACACACACACACACATGCCCATGCATACATATGTATGAAATATGTGTGTATGTGGTATATGTGTTTGTATGTGATAAACAAGTATACACTCAAATATTAAGTGATATTGTGATAGTATGGATGAATATTTCCTTTCTCTATAATGATTTTCTGTATTTCCCAGATTTCCTGCAATGAACATGTATTGTTTGTATAATCAGAAAAACGATGAAAATCGTATCAGTTAAAACCTAGTGAAAAGAAGACCGGGGCCCTGTTTGAGTATGGTAGTCTTAGAATTACCTTCTTAAAATGCAGAGAATAAGAACTTAGAGTCATTTTGTTCCTTAAAACAAAACTCAACAAACTGTTGGAACACAATGAGTAAGTATATATCATGACATGTGCGATCAATACCATAAGATACATTACTTTGTGCATGGAGCTCGGCACAGACCCCAGAATCGTGTAACTTCATTTGTAACTTTTCATTCTTATGATCCTGTCATTGCTTTTCTGAGAGAAATTTCCACTTCTCTAATGTTACTTTTCCCATAGTGCCTGACCTCTGCTGAAAGTAGTAATTGGGTGGAAGAAGGTGAATGGATTAGCTAAACAAAAAACCTTAACACATAACACAGAGACACAGTGTGGTGACAGCCTGAGGGAAAGGGGTTGGGGTGGGAACAGGTGGAAAAAGTGAGGAAAGGGGGAAGAAAGAGACTTTGCTTGGAACAATGGCACACAATGCAGTGTGCAGATGATGTTTCATTGAGTTGTACGCTTGAAATCTGTATGGTTTTACCTACCAATGTTACCCTAATAAATTCAATTAAGAAAAAAAAAAAGAAGACAAATGGTAATTGGTTATGTAAGGTCCATTTCCTTTGCTTTGTATTTTTTTCTTACCTGGAAGAAAAGCTAATTAAATATGTTTTTCTTTATCTTATTTTTACATAGGAATTGTGGAAGGTGTTTATTTTAACAGAGATAATTTTATGGGGTGGCAATTTCTCTACATAAGGACTTTCTCCAAACTAACCTAACATGATCAAAGATTAGATCTATATTAGAAAAAAATCAAGAATGTGTCATAGTTTTTTAATTATTATTTTTTATTATTGTATTTTTTTATTTATTCATTTTAGAGAGGAAAGAGAAAGGGAGAGAGAGAGACAGAGAGAGAGAGAGGAGAGAGAAACAGAGAGAGAGAAGGGGGGAGGAGCTGGAAGCATCAACTCCCATATGTGCCTTGACCAGGCAAGCCCAGGGTTTCGAACCAGTGACCTCAGCATTTCCAGGTCGATGCTTTATCCACTACGCCACCACAGGTCAGGCCTATGTCATAGTTTTTTGTCCTTTATTTTTCTATTTAGTTGTTGAATTATTTGAATGCTGCTAACAGATTAGGAAGCTGGGTGACATGGTTAGGTACAGCAGTGGTTGGAGAAGAGGCGAAAGCACACTTTTCCTCTTTCACTTTTCATTGAAACTTACATGTGACTTCTTCAGGAGACTCTCGTAATACTCAGAAACACACACAGACACATTCCTCCTCCTCCACACTCCCTGGTAGAAAGTCTTAATGTTCAACGTTGCAAACAAAGGCAGACTACAAGCAAGCGAGGACCTGGTTCATTTTGTTCAATTCTGGAACAGTGAGTGGCACATGAGACACGGTCCATAAACATTTGCCAAATGAGAGGCTGATTTTTCCAGCAAAAGGAAACAGAGCTGGTGAATTAAGGAGCCTCTCATTCCATATGTTGAAACAACCCTATGTTGTTTTAATTTGTCTTGATTTTTATTACCGAATATACCCAGCTATATTGTTCACAGACTGTAGGGCTGGATCAATATGCTTCCTTTTTATTTAGAACTAATTTCAATCATACCAGAAGGCCTTGTTCGAAGAACTTTTTCCTTGTAAGCCATTTGGGAGTAAGTTGCAGACATGACGCTTCATCACCACCTAATATTTCAGTGTGTGTTCCTCCAAATGAGGACATTATTCTACATAACCGCAATACAGCCATCAAGTTCAAGTCATTAATGTTGACATATTACCACCATCTCATCCATGCGCCCCATTCAGATTTCTTCAGTTGTTCCAATAATGTCACTTAGAGCAGAAGAATCCCATCCAGGATCACATATTGCATCCAGTTGTTATGTCTCCTGAGTCTCCTTCAAGCTGGAATATTTCCTCAGTCTTTCCTTGACTTTCATGGCATTGATTTGACAGTTTGGAACTTTACAGAGGCATCATTTTTTGGAATGTTTTTACATTTGTGTTTGCTTGATATTTACTTATGACTTAATAGACTCTGTGTGTATTAGACAAGAATTCACCAGAAGATAACACAGATGTGATCACTGGGTACATCTCACTGTCCCCATCGAGTGAGGCATGGCTGTAATTTGTCCCATCGCTTTGGTGTTCACTCTGATCACTTCTGGGTTTCACCATTGAAAAGCTATTCTTTTTCCTTTGTAATTATGAGACTGCATCAATATCCAATTCCTCCTCAAACTTTTACTAATTGTGTCTATATCCATTGATACTCCTTGGCAAAACTATTACTGGGATGGTTGCTACCTGGTAATTGTCTAATTCCATTATTCCCTCTACATTTATTAGTTGGCATTCTTGCCAGAAGATTTTTATTTTCTCATTTGTTTATATCAGTGCAATCTTGTGGATTAGTATTTTATCCAGTGGGCACAATCTATCGTCGTTTATTTTGATGATTAAATTGGACCAGATTTGGATTTGACCAATGGGAACTTTTTCGAGCTGATTTTGGCTTATCTGTTCATGTCTCTTGTCTGAGCATTTCCTTGCTTTCTGACACCAGGTGATCTGGGTTCATCCAGCTCTGCTCCTGCTCCCGCCCCAGCCCTGGAGCAGTCTTTACGCCAAGAAACTGAGCATTGAGCAGTCAGTGACTTTCAGAAAAATAGATCTGGGCGCCATATGTGCCGACTGCTTTTGTGTTGTCAGTGCCTCCTGCTCCTTGCTGAGAACAGAACGGGGAAACACAGACACATACACACACACACCACACACATACCACACACAAAAAGACACATGCACACACACTCAGTCACACACACACTTTCACAAACACACACACTCTCACACACACATGCATACCACTCCCTGTCACACACTTTCACTTACACATGCACATAAATCACACACACACACACACACACACAAATACTCGCACACCCAGCAGGTCTTTGAATAACGTTGTTTTTTTCAACATTATTTCATATAATGTTGATGAGATTAGTTACATCAACATTATAATGTTGATGTAGGAACCTAACTCTTATTTTGTGTATATATATATCAATTAGCCTGTGGTAAAACTGGTTTTGCTATATGTCCTTTTGCTCCGCGTTGTAGACCCTGTCGCCATTGGAGGCTTACTATGTAGGTACTGATACCTTTTTTCCTTTTTTTATATGTAACCTCTTTCTTTAGCAGTGCAAAAACTGTCCGCAGTTATTCTTAACACATTGAGTCATTGGATGAATAACCTTGCGGCTCACTAATCATCCTCACGGCCTCCCCATGATGATGTCCCCCTCACCTGACTTGGTCTCTGAGGCCAGGCCCCACTGCCACCCCACCCTAGTCGCCCTCTTCACCCCTTTCCTGCTCATCTTCACTAAATACTTGTGACCCGTGAGCCGCATTCTCTGTGGCTCTCACTGCTCCAAGACAGAAGAAGGTGGTGTGAATCAGATGGACCTGGTTCCTGCTCACGTGGAGCCTGCCTTCTACATAGAAAGTATCAATATATTTTTCAATTTTTAATTTCTTTCTGGTGGGCGTAAGTCTTTATTAGATAGGACAGAGGGATGGTCATGCATCAAGGCCCCAAGACAGGAGAGAGCCGGTGCCCTTGAAAGATGTAAAGAGGCCACTAGGGCTACAGAGTATGAATCAAGGACGAGAAGTTGCAGAGGCAGGAAGGGGCCACTTCCAGCAGGGATTTGGTTGAGTCTGAATTTTATTCTTACAGACATGAAAAGTCATGGAAAGACAGTATGTAGCCAGGAGATTTCATAGATATCTGTCATGTTTTTGCTGCCTGGCATCCCATCTGCCTTCCTGTATTTGGGGGGTACTCCAGTGTGTGTATCTTGGTGGACAGTGCTCCCCAACTGCTGGCTTCCCAGCAGGACCCTTGCTGTCTTTGTCACTGTCAGATAGAGGTTCATGGCGCAAGATGGCAGCTTGGCCAGTCACAGGCCCCTTCCCAGGACAGTGGCCCCAGAGAAGGGAAGGGGCAGGGGACAGTAGCGATTATTTCCAGTAGCACAGCCCTGATTAAACAACTGCTTTGTGCACAGCCCTGGCAAGGAGTCTGGTGGCTCATCCTTCCGTGGGCTCTCCTGTCCTCTCCCCTGGCTCCCAGCCTTCTGGTCAACCTGCTGAGCTCCTCAACATCCCTCGAAGTCAGTTTTTCTGCTTCAGTTGCTATCTTGCTTGCAACTAAGAGCTATGACTGATGCATATTTGAAAGCAGTCTCTCTGGTTGTTGGGATAGGGAGGGCTAGGACAGAGGAGAAGGTGGTCTTGATTTGGGTAACTAAGATGATAGTCACAGAAAGTTCAGTGTAGTGATGAATATGCAAGAGTAGATAAAAACACTTGGCTGAACAGGGAAGGAAACAGCAGTTACTAAGGCCACGAAGTTGCCTTCACATGGGATTTCCGAAGTCAGCCTTTGCCTGAAACCCAAAGTATATTCAACTAATATTTCAGTAACAACAAGACCACTGTTTGATAAGCTCGGTTACTTGCTTTGCTGTTTACATCAGGTACTGTGAAGCCTGTAAGAAACAGGAGTGCAGTGGGAAGAGATGCTGGAGACGATTAGTCCTTCATACCTCTGTGTCCCTTTAAAAGCAGTTCTGTAATCCAGCTCAGCACACAGACACGCATCCAGAATGATAACCCTCACCGGCAGTTGTTAATACCGAAAAACATCTTTGTTCGGCTTGTGCAACGTTAAAGAATGAGATGGTTGTCAACAGCGACAAATAGGAAGACTGTATTGTGAAAATTCTCAGCTTTTCAGTAAAAAAAAATTTGTTCTCCGCTCCCTTTAAAAAAGAAGTGGACACGCTGTATTTTTGTAGCAGTCCTCACCACTCCCTCGTGCCTCTTTCACTGGGCATGTATTTATGTTATCTGCTTAATCCTACGGGGCATTTATTTCACTTTGAGATTCCGTAGAAATGTCAACAAAAGTTGACATTCCATTCCGTAGATGTTGGAACATGAATAAAAATATCAAAGAGGCCCTGGCCGGTTGGCTCAGCGGTAGAGCATCCGCCTGGCGTGTGGGGGACCCTGGTTCGATTCCCGGCCAGGGCACACAGGAGAAGCGCCCATTTGCTTCTCCACCCCCCTCCTTCCTCTCTGTCTCTCTCTTCCCCTCCCACAGCCAAGGCTCCATTGGAGCAAAGATGACCTGGGTGCTGGGGATGGCTCTGTGGCCTCTGCCTCAGGCGCTAGAGTGGCTCTGGTCGCAACATGGCGACGCCCAGGATGGGCAGAGCGTCGCCCCTGGTGGGCGTGCCGGGTGGATCCCGGTCGGGCGCATGCGGGAGTCTGTCTGACTGTCTCTCCCTGTTTCCAGCTTCAGAAAAGTACCCCCCCCCAAAAAAAAATCAAAGAGATTTTCCTTAATTTTACTAAAATATTAATATGGTCAGAATTAAGCTTCAATATCTTACTCCTTATAATATAGAGTAAGCACAGTATTGCTCGATGGCTTCCTGAATAATTATTTATGAGAAGGTGTGTTTTGTAGTCTAAGAAGACAGGGAAATGAACGTGCCGTCACACAGGGCTTGATCTGGGGGCAGGTAAACATCATTATTTTTGTGACTTGGGAGGTTATTTATTTCTGAAAATAATCCAAGAGTCGTCCTGCTTTTTCTTCTCTCACCGATATTTTAACTTCTTTGATGCCAGGTTTGTTGTTTTGATTTTCAATATCTTTTAAAAAATTTTTTGTATTGTTAGAAGTGTTCAAAATCATACGAATGTTTCAGACATAGACAGCTTTCCACAACATCAAGCATCATGGAAAAGGTAACCTGGCCGGTAGGGTTTCTGGATAACAATAGGGGTTTAAGGAGAAACTTAAATTAGAGACCTTTCTGTTTAACTACCTCACTGGGCAACTGGGGGAAAAGAAACATTAATTTTTTAATGGATTTCACTACGAACAAAGATGACCAAAGTCAGAGTCACATGTGGTGCTGTTGTGGGTGGTGAGCTGGGGATAGGGGACCAGCCCCTGGTTTCTAATCTCAAGATAAAAATCTCTCTGTGGACCCCTTCCTAAGAGCCCTTCCTGGCCCGGCTCTTGCCTATCTGTCTGACTCTTCTGTCTTTCCCCGACACGGCGCTATTAAACATAACGTACACATTTTTCTTCCTGTTTCTAGAACATGAAATAAGTTCCTTAAGCTCTTATATCACACATCTTGATGATAGCTTACTTTTTTACAACCGGAGCACCCTGCTCTGCCCATTCCTCTCTTGTTTGTGTGTACACAAAGTTTATGACTTGCTGACTCAGAGTCCCACTGTCTGTTAATACGTGCTAGGGGGGGATGGTAGGGACTTCGAGAGAATGCACTAACTTCCTAATGAATCCAGAATGTCTTGTAGAAAGTGTTGATTCTATTCCAATGTAACAAATGGCATCCTGGTGGGGTAATAGAGGCATTCTTTCATAACTCCAAACAGCAGAAGAAAAATTGTAAAGAGGCAGGTAATCCGTCAGTCCTTTTTGTTTCATTCCAAATGACTTATCTTGGTTTCTTTCCACCTGCTACCTATATTCAAATGCCATTTCCATAACCAAGTGATTTTAAACACAGAGCATATCTATCTGCATATATCTGATATACATATATGTATGTGTATATAAAACTTCCCTCCTTGCTTCAACATTATTAATAGAAGTTTAGGAGCAACCTATAAAGCAACGAGATTATAAAAGGAATAGAAGAAAGATGAACTACCAACTCGCACCATCATCAACACAAAAGAAATAGAACCAGTAATGAGTTTAATACAAAAATGCATATTATCAAATCACCTTCACGTGCCAGATAGGGGGAGGCTCACATTTCTCTACAGGCATCTAATATGGAAAGGGAAAGGAATAGTTAACGTCGCTAAGATAAAGATAACTAATTTATGAAAGAAATTAGCATTCTTGAATTGAAGAGAAAGCAAATGTCCCACTAGCCTTGCTGTAATGGAGATGTCATACATGCTGTGATCGAGCTGTATTGCAATGCACGGGTTCCTGAAAAGCCTTGGAGACATATATAGTGGGGCCTGAGGGGAAGATAACATTAGGCAAACCACTCAAATCATGCGAGTATGTAATCAAAGAATAATAAAAACAAAACTAGTCCTAAGAAAAAGCAAATCCGAGCACAAATAAAGATATTGCCTCTTAATAAAGAAATACTACAGGAAGTATGGGACTTTATATCTTTGATAAAAAGTGGAGAAAACTCGTTAGAAGAGAGTATAAGGAGGAATTGAAACTCTAAAATTAAATGAATAGATGAAGAAATGGATACAGAGTGAGAAGAACCATGTGAAAGTCAGGCCCAAAGATACCAAGTGTAAAGAAGACATTGAAATGAATGAGCATTTTCTATTCTCTAGGCCAGTGGTCCCCAACCTTTTTTGGGCCACGGACTGGTTTAATGTCAGAAAATATTTTCACAGACCAGCCTTGAGGATGGGATGGGTAAATGTATCACGTGACCGAGACAAGCGTCAAGAGTGAGTTTTAGATGGATGTAACAGAGGGAATCTGGTCATTTTTTAAAAATAAAACATCGTTCAGACTTAAATATAAATAAAACAGAAATAATGTAAGTTATTTATTCTTTCTCTGCAGACTGGTACCAAATGGCCCACGGACCGGTACCGGTCTGCGGCCCGGGGGTTGGGGACCACTGCTCTTGGCAATCTGCCCTGGACAGCCAGGTTAGTGTAAGCTGCAGCCATGTTGTGTAGGTGATACTGACATTATCCTTTTATTTCCATCACGGAAGTAGGTATAGAGGAATGGCCCACATATGGGTGCTTTAGGGCACCAAATCAATTACCTATGCAAAAAAATTTTAGAGACTTTGAATAAAGGAAGAAGATTTTGTTTGTTTTTATACACATAACTCATCATTTAAATTACCTCATTTGCATTTCATTGTGTGATACTCAGTTTGCCATTTAAAAATTTACATAATAGATATTCCACGAAATGACAAGTTCACTGATGTTTGGCAATTAGCAAAGCGAGGATGCTTTTCATAATGGAAAGTCCTGTATTTTCTGGTTTTAAAAAATTAATTGCTATTATTTGGCTTCCTCAGTCTGAATGTGAATTGGTGAACTAGGTCAGAAATGGAAGAGTTTTTTTTTTTTTTAAACTGCACTGTTTATAATCGGGTTTTCTGAGTATTTCATACTGCTATGCTTATACCACAACATTATTAAGATAAACAACAGGAAATAACACAATTCAACTCGTGTAGGTTTATAATGAGATCTGTGATAATAGCTTAGAATGCAGTTGGTTTGGGCTAGTTTTCTCCTTAACAAGTAAAGATTGATCCTTAGGAAAAAAAAATCAAAGTTACTATATTATTAGGCTGTTTTGTTCACGGCACTTGAAGAAAATTGAAAACTGGCAGCTAGTCTTAATGTAAATGGTATATTCAATTAGGAAATAAAAGACCAAATGATTGAAAAACTATTGAAATATATGCTTGCCTTGTATGGGCCATTCAAGCTGATATTGTGAACAAGTTTTAGGATTCATGAGGGGTAATTATCACTTTATTCTATATGGGAGTTCTATGCTGTTAGTTTTGTGTTCTTTTCCCTTAGAGGGAGAAAATGAGTAGGACCCACAGATATACAAATAAAGAGATGTTAGAAGAATTAAGAGGGGTCTATGATCGTCAAGCTGTGGTGAAGGACAAATGCTAGTATTTTGCTCTTGGAATCAAGCTAGTTCTATGATGCTCTTGCTGTCTATGTTAACGTTAGGAGGTTCAGCCACAGTCTTGGTTTTGGGTTTTCTTTCTCCCTTGAGCAGAATTTCCCCCAAAGTTTATTTCTAAGATTGCAAGACAGAGGAATCTGATGATCACCAGCTGACTTGATCAGCATGGACAGAAGAGTCATTCGGGAAGTTTGAAATTCTCTCTGGGTTGAGCAACTGGGAATTTGAAGTTGGGGTTTGGAGCTGAGTCAACCCCACTCACTCTATTTTTTAACGTATGTCAGTTAGGAAAATGATCCTGAGGAGGTGACATTTTTCTGGACTTTGAGCGGGGGTGGGGACAAAATTCTGATGCAAATCCTAGGTTCTGCAAGCTGACTGCTGGAGTTCTCACCCTGGCCTCATGCTGTTTTAGCTGTGTCAATTTAGTGATGTTACTAATGTTACAAGAGCCTCAGCTCTGTCTGCGCTATGGAGATGGATGATTCTCATATGGACATTCAATGGTTATTGTGAGAATTGGATGAGACGAGACCCAGAAAGGCCCTAGCGGAGTTCCTGGTCCACGGCAAACACTCCGTACCTGTTAGCTTTCAACGTTATCACTGTTGTCATTACATCTGCAGGTCCAGACTGTGGCAAGATGGGTTCATTCTTCCAGGACAATGGAAGCTAGTCTTTGGAATGCGGGTACTGAGAATAACAAGCTATCATTGTCCATCTAAAATTTAGAATTTCTTCACATTTTTGCATGTATCTGCCTGTTTTTGCATTATGCGGTGGTCCAGCTGTGCAGCAAAGTGATTTGCATGTGAGCTTCTGTTGTTGAAAACCATTTGACAGCAAAATACACTTGAGTCATTATAATAATAGGTCAATCAGAAGTATAGTCACAAGACATTAAAGAGCATCTCGGAGTTGGCTTAGATGAATGCAGACATAAGATTCTGCCTGTTTAGAGAATGGTCCCAAAGGATTGATTTCTGTTAACCAGTGTTACCTCAATAAATTCAGTTTAAAGGAAAACAATAACTAACTAAAAAAATATTTAAAGAAGAGGACAATACAGTGCTATCCTTTTTATAAAAATTAAACAATTTACTTGCCTCCTGGCCATATTGGTTTGGTCTAGATAGAGTTCAGAACTTAACTGCTATTTGGCATGTGAAAATCCAGCCACAGTCATAAAAACAGTCCCAGTCACCAAAAAGAAAGTGGTCATTTGGAGGTAGATCAGTACTATATTTCATTCTGACTAACTTTAAAAATCCTAGCATGGTGCCATTTATTTTAATATTTTAATACGAATGCATTTTAAATTAGTTAGATTGATTGTTATTTTCTTATAGATGAAAGTATGTTCTGGGAGATTTATTATTTAAATCTAAATACTAGAAATTACATGTGCAAGTACATATATATTTTTTCCTAAGTAGAGACATTAACTAAAAATTGTTAAGTTCTGCTTTGCAAATTTCTCTCAGCCCCCACAATCTGTTTTATTTATATTTTCAATACTGTTGGTAGGGGCCAATTTTATCTGTCTCTCTGAGATTATCCATCCTTTCCCCGTTTCTTTCTCAATTAGATTAACCTGGTGTGCTCCAGTGTGGCTGTGCACACTCACCACCATCTTCACGGGGGGCAGGCAGAGTCGTTAACACACACATTCATTCCCTCTTCTTCTTTACTAGTAGAACCATAGATTCATCAGAAAACAGTGTCCAGCTAGACGCTCCCTTTTCCTGGCTCCCTTGCGTGGGCCACAGGTCTTGCCCCTGACATGTGAGTAGAAGCCTGGCGGCTGTTTCTCGAAAACCCTGTGTTTTGGTAAAAGGAAATCACTGCCCCGCCTGGGTGAAGCGCCCTTTTTTCCTTGCTATGAACGGTGATGTAAATAAGGATGAAAGCCATGCTGAGCATGGCAGTCAGGAAAGCGAGAAACAGCCTGTGTCCCCAGTAACATTATTTAGCAGTTGCGGAATCAATACCAGCAACTACATTATCTCCAGGCTTCCTGTGAGGTGGGAGAAAAAGAAATCCGTGTTTGTTTAACCCCCGTGAGTCAGTCTTTCTGTTTCTGGCAGCTAACGTAGCTGACCGCATTCCTGCAAGCCCAATGGCAGCCCAGCGCGACTGGGGAAAGGCAGGCAGCCTTTGTGATTGGTCTCTATTTTCATGCATGCTTATACAACACGCGGGGTCTCAGCTTCTAATCCTGTATGCTCTCCTGTTAAGGGTAAGCTTTTCTTTTCTTTTTTCTTTCTTTTTCTTTAGACTTTTTAGTATCCCCTCTCCACCCCCTCCACCCCCCAAAAAAGCTACTCAAACTCCATTCAGAAAGTGCAGTCCCTCAGGAGCACGCTTTCCTATCCTCCGCTTCGCCTGCCGCTTTCCTGCCTCTCCACGCACCCTCTTCACTGGCCTGGACCGGCATCACCTCTGCCCTTGAACACGACGTCTCTCCTCTTTCCTCCGCATCTTTAATTTATCTCCTACAACTGGATCGTTACATCAAAAACAAGAACAGCCTAGACTTTTCATCACTATGAAAACTTGCCTTGACCCTTCTCCTCTGTTAGCAGCTACCCCATTTCTCTGCTCCCCTTTCCAGTCAGTTTGAATATACTTGAAACAGACTGGCTCTATGTTCCAAAGTCCCTGTGCAACCCGTTGCAATCCGGCTTATATTCTCACCGGCAAACTGCAGCTAATCTCCAGATCACCGATCTCCACAGACACATCCACCGAACAGTATTTTTTTTTTTAACCTATTGGCAACGTTTGGTGCAGCTCACTAATTGCTTCCTGAAGTTGCTTCTTGATTTTCTGTTTTTTAAATTAATATCTATGTTCTCGGTTTTTCTTCCTCCCTACCTCCTTCTTTCTATTCTTTCCTTTTCCGTAAGGTCTCTAAAATGTTAGGATTCCTCAAGACTGAACAATGGACCATCTTTCTTGTTTATCGATATGTCTCCCCAAATAGTAGAAATTTGCATCAGCGATGAACTGTCCTCTGAGCTCCAGACCTGTGGGTCAGAATACCATGTGACATCACACGGAGCTCTAACAGACATCTCGTCCACATCAACCGGTGTTCCTCTCCAACTCTCTCCTGTCCCAAGCTTTTTCTATCGCAGAAAGTTTCATCATTATCATCATCATCATCTAGTTACTAAGGCTAGAAATGTGGAAGTCGTACCTGCTGTTTTCCTTAATTCTCTCTGTTCGGTCTATCAGCATATCCTGTTAGTTCATCCTCAGAACCTATCTTATATACCTGCTTTACTTTGCTCCATCATACAACGTCATATATATATATACATACACACATATATAATGTATATATATTATATATTATATATACATTATATATAGTATATACATAATATATATTTTAAATAAAAGCACTCATTGTAAGAGCTAAAATGGAAAAGAATGACAATCCCAGTTGGTGGTGAGGCCGTGGAACAATGAGAGCCCAAGCACTGTTAGCACGAGTTTAAATTGTTAAAACAACTTTGCAAAGAAGAGGCGTTGCCTATAAAGGCTGAAGATATGCCACGGGTCCATTTATAAAGATATGCCAGCAGAATGAGTGTACACATGCACCAGGGAACATGTGCAAGAATATTCCTATCAGCAACGTTCACAGTAGACCCAGAGCAACCTAATGTGCATGCCCAGCAGAAAGGATACAAACATCAAACTGAGGGATAGACATGCAATGGAACACCATAGAGCAATAAAAGTGAATAAACCACAGCTACACATGCCAACACGAATAGAAGAACAGAGATGGACTTCCAATGCTATGTTGAAATCCCATCAATAATACTTTGCAAAAGAAGCCAGGTACAAATTGATACAAAGAACAGTTTCATTTATGTAAAGTTTTAAAATCTGGGAAGCTGAACTACAGTGTTTAGCAATTCATCCTTCGGTGGGAAAATTATAAAGAAAGGCAAGAAAATTGTTACCGTAAAAGTCAAAATAGCAGTTCTCCACGGAGGGAGGGAAGGTAGTTTTGAGACACAAGGGGTGGGCAGGGCCCTCCGCGGTGCCGGCAAGGTTCTATTTTCTGCCTTGCATTTGTTTTTACAGCTGCACTCCTTAAATAATTAATTGACCTGTGCATTAATGTTTTTTTGTACCTTCCCGTATATGTATTCTATTTTTCAATAAAATATACAAATATTAAATATACAAATAATGCCCCTGAATGAAAGCATCAAGTGTAGACTGAAACCCAGACACCGTCTCGTGGCTGCTGAGCCTCTGCAGGCGCTGCCTGGACCCGCCTGAACCTCACCTTACAGCCCTCAGCTGCTTGTTAGCCACACGGAATGTCACCGGCTCTCTGCTGGTCCCTTCAACACACCCAGCTCGTGGCTGCGTCATGCCTCTTTACCTGCCGTTTTCTTTTGAAGGAAGCCTTCCTCTGCCTTTTGTTTGGCAAGCTGAGCCTCGTCTTGAGACTCGGGTTAAAATGTCATCTCTTCAGAAAAGTGTCCTTGTATAACGGCTCTGCCTTTCATCCTCCGGCGTACCACCCTGTTTGTTTCCCCTTTTGTCCCTGCACCGTTCTGATTCTTCTCGGGTGGCTTACTAATTTGCCAACTCTATTCCCAACTATGCTGGAGGTCCTAGGAGGGCAGAGATCCTTTGTTTGTTTGTGTATCACCGTGACCCTAGTGTTTGGCACACAGTATATTGGGCTAAATAAATCTCGTTGCAGGGAGAAAGTCAATAGATTGGACTTCAGGAAGATAGACTATTCAATGACCTATTTCAGGAATATTAACTACTAAATAATTAGACATCCCTGCCCCATCTTATGAAGCGGCTCTAAGCCATTTACATGTTTTCCAGATCCTTATTCCACACACACAAAAATACCATGTTGATATGTCACTCCATTTTAGTCACACGTGTGTTTTCTCCAAAAGCGATTCTATGGGCTGGACCATGCTGCAGTGGTTAAGAGTGAATTTGAATGAGAGACGGTCAGAGTAGAAGGTGCACCAGAGAGCGCAGAGCGGATAAGGATACCAGCGGACTGAGACGTGAGAGTTCTCTCCCGGTGGAAAGTTTGAGGGGAGAGGAAGAGGAGAAGGAGGAAGAGGAGGGAAGAGAAAAAGAAATGAAGGCAAACTAGAATCACATCTTGTTGCTTTGCCATGTATACAGAGGGTGCAGGTGAGGGCTGAAGGCTGGCTCAGCCAGTGACAAGTAACAAGGGACAGAACAATAGACTATAGAGCTGCCAAGTGACTTTTGACATTTTCCGTTTGTGCACCTATGTGAGCGTGCACGTGCCTTTCCTGTGGACAGTGTCTAACGGTATGTGACATCCAGCCAGTCCTTTCTTTCCAGGTTATTCTTCTAAGAACTTGTCAAGCAGAACTGCCTTCACTTTTCACCACAAAGCACCAACAGTGGTTTTTATTTGCCCTAAGAACATCTGTCCCCGTGACCACTTTCAGGTGACTGCCATCGGCCTGGGTTGTAAGAGGCTCCACGCCCAGGAGCTGTGGTTCCCTCGTTCCTCTCAATATCCTGCACCTTCAGACACCTCCTGTCCTCTCTGTCAATCTGCTTAGTACATCGGAATGCTAATGAAACGGCCCAGCACTTTAATTAAACAGTCAATAGATCATTCAGTCCTAAAAGCTCAGTTTCTCTTCTCTTCATTTATTTTCAAACAATAGAGCAGTAGCAGATTAAAAATGCAATCAGAATACTAATGAATTCCAATTCAGTGCATTTCCAAACAAATGATTCATATCCATACACCAGAAATAGTTAAAAAAATAATTTCATAACATTAAACTCTTTTTCTATTAATCATAATGAAGGAAAAACCACATCGATGTTGCTTACACATATATTCTGAAGAGATTTCAATAAGAAAGCATTAATGACACTAACTAAGCCAATAAAATGTGGGTCTTAAAGAGAATAAGATAATTTTCCTGTGTTAATTAGTCATCAGAATTGATATCTGGAGTGAAATGTCCATAAATTTAAATGGAGGGGATATCAATTTTGTTACAAAATAGAACTATAAAATTCAACTGTTAAATTTTATAGGACTTGTTTTAGACAGAGAATAATGTAGTGCAAAGTTCATTAAGAAAGTATATTTTTTAAAAGGCAGAAAGTGTAATTAGATATATCAGAATGTTAAGTTATTTAATCATGCCAAAAATAATTCAGGAGGTTTTGGAACAACAACAAAAAAAATCACTGACATTTTTTTTTTTCTATTTAAATCAACTTGCAATCAACTGACTATCATTAAAGGGCAGTGCAAAGGATCAAAGATAACTAAATAAAAAGCAATGTGTATGTCAATTTTTATAGACAGTTATGAGGTTGCTACTTCATTTTATGGTTATTCTGCTGCTAATAGTAGGGTGATATTTCCAGAGCTTAAAACACATCCCCAAAGATATTTATTACTGAAATGCCTCAAAACAAAATTACTAAAAATTGTTGGCTGTTTTCAAAACCATGCACGTTTGGTCACTGAATTCCTATTGAGGATCTGAACAGCAGTACACACATTTTTCTTCATAGAATTATGATGTGGTCTTATATTGTCGGTAGTCAATTTGAAGACTACACGTGTGCACATGCACATATGCACACACAAAAAATAATCACTTGTAAATCTATCACCAAACATTTTATTATATTTCCTACAGTTTGTTCATGACAGCATAATGTACATAACTTCATTGTATATATACATATTTTATATTATAAATTTTATAAATATTAGATTATGTCATATTTTAAAATAATAATTAGCTTTATTGAGATATAATTTATAAAAAATAAAATTTACTTAATTTTAATACTAAATTATTCTTTATTCCTTTAAGTAGCCCTGTTTATTGATGGTTTACTATTTTCTAATGCACTACATGATATACACAATCTGCCAAGGTTCTATTAAGATTTTTTTCATCTGGCCCTGGCCGGTTGGCTCAGTGGTAGAACGTCGGCCTGGCGTGCAGGAGTCCCGGGTTTGATTCCCGGCCAGGGTACACAGGAGAAGTGCCCATCTGCTTCTCCACCCCTCCCCCTCCCCTTCCTCTCTGCCTCTCTCTTCCCCTCCTGCAGCCGAGGCTCCATTGGAGCAAAGTTGGCCCGGGCGCTGAGGAGGGCTCTGTGGCCTCTGCCTCAGGCACTAGAATGGCTCTGGTTGCAACAGAGCAACGCCCCAGATGGGCAGAGCATCACCCCCTGGTGGGCATGCCGGGTGTATCCCAGTCGGTAGCATGTGGGAGTCTGTCTGACTGCCTCCCCGTTTCTAACTTCAGGAAAAAAAAAATACAAAAAAAAAAAAAGACTTTTTTCATCTGTATTTATGGATGAGTTGAATCTATGTCTTATTTTTGTCAGTTTTTACACAGCATTTATATTTGAGTATGACTGGAGAATATTTTTCTTAAAATTCTGGAATGTCACATATAATGGTGATCTATATTCTTGGGAATGAGAAATTGTACAAAAAGTTAAACTTGTGCAGTTTCTAAAATTAGTGTGTGTGGGTAAAAATTTGATGAGCAGTAACTGAGGGAAAACAACTTTTTAATTTTCAGAATTGAGTTTTAATAAATCTTTGTGAATTTTGTCAATTTATTTTACATTATTAATCAGTGAAACCACTATGTTCAAATTTATTAGCACAAAGTTGTATATTTTCCTGTAACATTTATAAGCTCGTGTATTTAACTTCTAATTTAAGTTCCTTTGATTTCTCCCTTTTCCTCTTTTTCTTTATCAGCAATGATTTTAACCTCTACTGCTGGTTTTTGTCTCTATCAATTATTGTCATAGTCCTTGCCAAATTGTGAATTTAGAGCACTCATTACACCAACATTTATTATCTAGAGGGGTGAATATTCTCCTGAGAAACAAATATTAAAAACCTACGTCTTCCTTCATGCATGTGTATAAATATGAATTTGTATTAGTTTAGATGTGTGGGCTCATTTTAATTTTTATTGTTTTAGAAGGAGAGAGGAAGGGAAGGAGAGGTGGAAAGAGAGAGGGAGAAAGAGAAATATCGACTTGCTGTTCCACTTACTTATATATTCATTGGTTGATTCTTTTTTTTTTTTTTTGGTCTTCATTGGTTGATTCTTGTATGTGTCCTGACCGGGGACCAAACCTGCAACCTTGGCATTTCAGGATGATGCTCTAACCAATTGACTTACCTGGCCTGAGCCTGTGTGGGCTCACTTTTATTCAGCATGTTACCATCAAGTGCTATCATTATTTATTACAATGCTCAAAAATTTCCAGATTTAGCATCAAGCTGTTCCTTATGTCCTTTGGCATGTTCTCATTGGTTTTTCAACACTTTCAACATTTTGGTAAATCACCTTATATTTTCTCTGTTCTGACCATGCATTAACCACTTTTACATAGTAAACATGACATGGGCACTAATTGTCCATACATGCATATACATCTATGTGTAAGTGAATCGCCCATGTATACTAATACTTCTGATTCTAATTCAGAACCCCAAGAATCCTCCATAATCCAGGAAGGGATAAGAGAACAAGACAAACTAGATCTGCCTTCTTGTTTGGGAGAGGATGTCATTCATGGGAGCTCCTGCCTACATTTCATTGCACAGAATTGTGGTACATGAACATATGAAGAAAAGATTGGTAAGATGATTTTTTTTTTTTTTGCAGATGGATATATGCCTGTTTAAACAAAAGTAAGGTTCTGTTAAAAAAAGATAGAAATGAATATTAGATTGGCAGTTAGCAGTAGTTGCCACAATATGGCATATCAACTGAAAGAGAAATATGCAGGTGATTATTCCTCTTAATTCTGGAATAACTACAGTGCTTAACCCTTTTTGCTTGAAGAGGAGTACAAGATCCTTCCTTAGTTCCAATTGATGATATCCTAACACTCATTTTTTTTTCCTTTAAATAAATATAAATGTAGTGTGTCCATAAAGACATGGTGCACTTTTGATGTGTCACAGGAAAGCAACAAAAGACGATAGAAATGTGAAATCTGCACCAAATAAAAGGAAAAACCCTCCCAGTTTCTGTAGGATGATGTGGCAACATGTACGCGTGCACAGATGATGACGTAACACCATGTATACAGCGGAGCAGCCCACGGCCATGCCTGTTGGGATGTGGAGGGTACAGAGGAAAGTTCAGTGTGTTCTGTGGCTCGCTAAATTCGAATTTGTGACCAAAGTGCAATGTGAATATTGGCAAGTTTATAACAAAGCGCCACCACATAGGAATAACATTACTCGGTGGGATAAGCAGTTGAAGGAAACCAGCTGTTTGGTGGAGAAACCCCGTTCTGGTAGGCCATCAGTCAGTGACGAGTCTGTAGAGGCTATACGGGATAGCTACCTAAGGAGCCCTAAAAAATCTGTGCGTGTGTGTGCTCGACAATTACACCTAAGCATGACTACAGTTCATAAGGTGTAAAAGAAACGTCTCTGTTTTACAGGGTACAAATTGCGGCCGTTGCATGCTATCAAATCGGTGGATAAACCCACATGATGAGCGTTTGCTACAGATACTTTTACTTTTGGGGTTATGTGAAGCAACATGTGTGCATTGAATGTATCAACGACATTAATCACTTAAAACAGAGAATCACAGACGTTATTCACTCTGTTACACCAAACGTCCTTACCTGTGTGTGGCAAGAACTTCACTATCGTTTGGATGTGTGTAGGGCAACAAATGGAGCCCACATCGAACTGCACTGAATAGGTATGAAACTGGGAGAGTTTTCCTTTTATTTGGTGCAGATTTCATATTTCTATCATCTTTTATTGCTTTCCTGTGACCGGTCAGAAGTGCACCATGACTTTATGGACACACTGTATAGCGAAAATACTGCAATTCTCAACTGACTATTATAGTGTTTATATAGTAGCTGATAAGGCACTTATTGTAGCTTATTTCTTTTCCTGTACAAAAGATGAGATCCTTACCTCATGTACATATCAAGTCCAATAAGGTGTTTTGAATAATATTAGTGTGACTTCTGATTCCTAGGTTATCCTGATCCTTGCCCACACCCATACCTGATTTTCATTTCATGTCTGGTTCTGCCTAGTGCCTGTGTCTGACTCTTCTCTGCCTTTTTTTTTTTTTTTTGCCTTAATTCATCATCATCTGAATAAGGCAGACATACTGAAAGAAACCTGTTTTTAGGAAGAATAGTTTTATTCCCAAAATAGCATATGAATGATCTCAATGCACCCGTATAACTGCAAGCAAAAGAGGCCATTATATCTCTATGAATGGAAGGAAGAATTTTCTGTTTTTCCTTCAGAAAATATCTTGCAATTTGGCCTCTGAAGGTCTCCCATTGCATCTTTGACTTACAGATTGCAGAATATGGTTAAAAAAACCCCAATAGGATAATGAGGTTACACGCTAGAGAGCCAGTCCTCAATCTTTTCCAGCATTGACTTGCAAAATAATCCTTGGCGGAACAACACATTTTCTGAGTCTGGGGGGAGAAGGAACCAAGAGGAGCTTGTCCTATTATCTGAAGCAGACCCATCAATCGTGTTCAGTCCCAAGTCACAATTTGCCCAATTCCCCCCTAAACCCACGTGGATTGTAAAGAAAGAAACAATGCAAAATAATTTGAAATGGATGGGAAAATGTGGCTTTGCTTTCTTTTTCATCAGAAAAATAATTTCCTTCTGAGATTATTTTTGTTTTAAGAATATTTTGAAGACATAAAATGTCTCCACTCCATTGTTCACTGTCAATTACTGCATATTTGGTTGTCATGGAGCCTGGGACCCTACCCCAGGGAGCAGTAACTCTTTTTGGTACTTTGAATTTGACTGCCTTATGGCCATGGTTATCTAAAGATTAATGCCACCAGTTTCAAACATGGAAACTCTAGTTTGCTGAGACTTTTGCCATATATCTTATTAGCCTGGAGATGACTTGATTAAACACAGAAAATTTAGATCCACTCCTTCATGCTAACATTCAAAATATTATGACCTGAGTCTGGTCCAAAATTTTCTTTGTCTTACTTACCCCAAAACTCACGATGAAATAATATTTTCTAAATGCTTGAATTTTGTACTATTCTTTTCACATTCATTGTCACACATGGGGATGACAGTATTCTAGAGGAGTGTTTCCCAAAGAATCATCTGTGCAACATTAGTTACACAAAACGCTCTACAGCAGGGGTCCCCAAACTACAGCCTGCAGGCTGCATGCAGTCCCCTGAGGCCATTTATCTGGCCCCCACCGCACTTCTGGAAGGGGCATCTCTTTCATTGGTAGTCAGTGAAACCAATGAAAGCATGGCGTTGCTCACATACAGTCCTACTTCCGGTGATGTGAGATGCATGCATCACGGCTCTGGAAGCACGTCATATCACTTGTTACGGCTAGTAGTGACAAATATGGAACTGGACATTGACCATCTCATTAGCCAAAAGCAGGCCCATAGTTCCCATTGAAATACTGGTCAGTTTATTGATTTAAATTTACTTGATCTTTTTTTTAAATATTGTATTTGTTCCCATTTTGTTTTTTTACTCTAAAATATGTGCAATGTGCATAGAGATTTGTTCATAGTTTTTTTTAATAGTCTGGCCCTCCAATGGTCTGAGGGACAGTGAACTGGCCCCTGTGTAAAAAGTTTGGGGACCCCTGCTCTACAGAAAGCAGAGACTCTGGAGACAAATGAATTTGGGAGGTGCTGTGGTCCTGTCCCTCACTTGGATATTTGCATTTGCAAAATTCTAGAGAAGCCTTTACGTTTGAAACAAGTATTTGACCCCAGAGCTTTATGATCATAAAATATTTATTCACATCCTTTGGAAGTAATATTTTGCAGAACAGCTTTTGGACAACAAATTTCTAGAATTTAGGTGAAGCACTGAAATTCATGCCATTACCGTGCTTTTAAGGTTTGAACATTCCTACCTTGGCTTCAAAGAAGACCAAATTTTTTTATAGCTACATAGCTATAAAAAATATTTAGACATTTTGGAAACATGAGAGAGCCATTGAAAAGCCTCAGTAGAACTTTAAGTCATTATCTCGAAGAGGTTTAGAATAAATGTTCCATATTTTTTCCTGAATTCTCAAATGACAACAAAACCTTGAATACCCAGCAAGTTCCACAAACAGATGGAGAGTGTGGAGGTAGAGGGAGAGGAGTGAAAATGCTATTTTCAGTGTTGGCTAAAGTGAAGCTTCTCTCTGGTGTGTTTTTGGACCCTCGTATACAAAGGACCTACAAGACCTATCCCGATTTGATACATGTATAGAGTGATGGACATTTAAGGAGTCCTAGGGTTTCAGATCCAACATTAGACTATGTCTCAGTACCAAATCTGACCAAGTGTCCTTTAGGTCAGTTACCATACCCTCCTGGTTCTTTGTCATGTGCCCCTCTGCTATTCTTTAAGAATTCTTTACCCATCCACTGCCCATACAAGCTTAATAGCAGACTTTCTTCACTGATCAGGACTCTTTTCTCAAGCACAATCTCCATTTGCAGTCCTGCCTGTCTCTTTTATCTGAAACCACTGCTAAAATACATGGATGCTCCCTGTAGCTAATTGGGTTAAATCCCAAATCTGCAACCTCACTCTTATGTCCTGACACTAAATAGTTCTCCTTATTGTCCAACAACTAATCAATGTAATTTCTTATTATTTTCCGAAATAGACCACTTCAATTTGTCTATTCCACTCCTGTGTATCTATGGCTACTTCCTGATCCCCCACCCCCAGTGTTTGTAATTGTCATTGTTTTTACCTCATACCCTTGATTTGCCCAAGGCTTTATCCTTCAATGGAGCAGCCACTGTGTAGTAGGCCCACACCCAGTATTCCAACCCTTTCTTCTAACCATAGCAGGCAAGTTTCCCTTTGAGACGGCCTCTCTTTCTCATCCTTTTGTGCTTTAGGAGAGCAGTCAGTCCCCAGTTGAAGGAATGGTCATGGAACAAAAGATAGCCAATCAGAGTTACACTAATAAGTTTGGCTTAATATATTATGCTTCTGATCCAATGAGAATCAATCTCCAGGCTTTTTTTTTTTGGAATTATAGGAAGGAATAAATGTTTTACCTGCTTTACCTTCTACCTTCAAATAGGCTAACTTCACAAGATACTAGGCTACAGTTGCCGATGACCAACTTTCCACTACATTAGGACAATCTGTCTAAGAACAAAGTCCTTGTAGAGAAAAATCAGAGTCAAGAGATGGAGAAATACCTGGAAGCCAACTGAGCCAGAAGGTACCCCATGGACTTTTCAGGAATGAATCCCGATCCATTAGGTTTCTGCCATTTGAAGCTGAAGGAATACGAATTAACCCAAACACCTCCTTTGAAACAGACCCCATATTGTTTATTTTATTATCAGCAACTCACCCAAGTGTTGTATGTTTAGGCTTGACACCAATTCTATGTGATAAGCATGACTGCATGTGGTTAGGGCAGTGGTTCTCAAATTTTTTGAAGTTGGGGCGCATTTCAATCCTACAGATAATTATAGGTGCACTATATACAAATTTCTGAAAAATGTTATAATAATTAAGTCAAATATTAAAGAAAAAATATATAAAATCCAAGCGTGCTTTTATGGTAATTAAACAAAATAAATATGACACAATTAAATTTATTCTGACATTAAAAAACATTTTATGTTACATTTTTTTAGTTATGCTTTCTAGAATTCATAAAAAAGAGGGGTTAAAAAATTTAAAAAAGTTATCTTTTTTTATAGAGAGATACATTCTTAGTAAGATTTAGTAAATTCAGCAGGTCCCGGCACAAATGTGTTTTTTCATTCTTGTGTTTATGAGAAACATGAGCCTGATGTGTCCTAGCAATTTCTTTAATGTTTGGGCATATATTTGAAAGGCAAACTCTCATTTCCTCATCAATACAATGAAGAATTTCTCTCTTTTTACTCTTAATTGTGTTGAGTGCAGAAAACCCCCACCATACATATCATCTTAACTTGACACCAAACAAAGGATAGAAGAAACTTGCTTCCAGTCTTTCTGGGGGACATGGGGGGTAGTGTAAATAACCCAGTGCCACAGCTTAACAGCCTTTTGCAACCTAATCTGGCAAGTGAGGTGAGGGTTGGGCAGACTGTCAGCTTACAGCCAATTCCCCACACCTCTGTTCCCCAAAAATCTAAACTCCAAAATCCCTGTTGGTTTTTTGGTCCCCAATAGGCACATATTTCTCTGGAATACCATAGGACACACCTGGAAATCTTCTAGGGTGCACTAGTGCGCCCTGGCACACACTTTGGGAACCACTGGGTTAGGGTCTTAACATTTCAAAGCCGACCCATACCATTTCTCCTCCTGTTCCCAGTTAGTCTGTTTTTTTGTTTGTTTGTTTGTTTTTCAATCATACAGTCTTATGTCTTAGACTTAGAAGTCCATTTTCCAACTTTTCTGGTTTTCCTCATACTTATCAGTGACACAAACCAACACAGATGTGGGAAGAAAGAAAGACGTGTGGTGCCCGCCATCCTGCTTGGCATGGCAGTGTCTTTGCTTGTGCAGGGTAATGGCTTTTGCTGTCCGAACACAAACACCAAAATCTGGTGACACTGTTAGCCTCAAGACATCAGAAGCCCCAGTCTAACCAGGTCCCCGTATATCAGAGACATCAGGAATAGAAAACCTACTGTGCAAACAATTTCGGTCATTTTTAGCCCAGTGGAGGCGGCTGGTCTGATAGGAGAGGTCCAGCCGGTGCCAGTAGGACTCCTAACAAGAAACCACATCCCTTTTCCTTTGTGCCCTGTGCAGACCAAGGAGATGGGTTTTATTTCCAGTGTGGTTACAAAAAGAAACAAGGTGCTAATCTTTCAATGAAGATGGAAATATATATATTTTTTTCTATTGACCAGCTCTGCTGCACTATTTCTAAGTGAATTGCCCCCAGGGAAGCAGCCCAGGATATAATTTTACTGTCACATAAAACATTGCATTGTGTTTTTTTGTCAAATACGCTTAATGCTCTGACAGTTCTCTCTCTCTCTCTCTCTCTCTCTCTCTCAGCAGTTTAAATTGAAGGAATTTCTTGGACTGAAACTTTCCATCCCAACACATGACGCCTGCGCTTGCTCTTGCTAATGAGCAGGTGCAGCATAAGCAGATAAGGAATAGTAACGGGCGTCTGGCATTCATTTCCACCTCCTCCAGGCAGAGAAAAGTGCTGTGTGTTGTCAAGGAAAAGAACAAAAAGAGCAGAAACAAGTACGTGCTGTATAATAATAAAAGCAGACCTTTCTTGTCCCTTCTTTCTCTTCCTCAAGGAGGTAAAGAAGAGCACCTTCTGGTGAATTCCAGCTTACATAAAATATAGGTGGAAGGGGGCAAAAAAGAAAAAAAAATGACTGCCTTCTTTATTATATGTTTTATACTATTATATGTTTTATAGCACTAGAAAAGGGTGCACCTGGATCATTTTTAAGTGAAATGGAGGAGGGAGGCCCTGGCCGGTTGGCTCAGTGGTAGAGCGTCGGCCTGGAGTGTGGGAGTCCCGGGTTCAATTCCCAGCCAGGGCACACAGGAGAAGCGCCCATCTGCTTCTCCACCTTTCCCCCTCTCCTTCCTCTCTCTCTCTTCTCCTCCCGCAGCCAAGGCTCCATTGGAGCAAAGTTGGCCCGGGCGCTGAGGATGGCTCTGTGGCCTCTGCCTCAGGCACTAGAATGGCTCTGGTTGCAACAGAGCAATGCCCCAGATGGGCAGAGCATCGCCCCCTGGTGGACATGCCGGGTGGATCCCGGTTGGGTGCATGAGGGAGTCTGTCTGACTGCCTCCTCATTTCCAACTTCAGAAAATAAAATAAGAGAAAATCTAAAAAAAAAAAAAAAGGCCCTGGCCGGTTGACTCAGCGGTAGAGCGTCGGCCTGGCGTGCGGGGGACTCGGGTTCAATTCCCGGCCAGGGCACATAGGAGAAGCGCCCATTTGCTTCTCCACCCCCCCCCCCCACTCCTTCCTCTCTGTCTCTCTCTTCCCCTCCCGCAGCTAAGGCTCCATTGGAGCAAAGATGGCCCGGGCGCTGGGGATGGCTCCTTGGCCTCTGCCCCAGGCGCTAGAGTGGCTCTGGTCACGGCAGAGTATGCCCGGGAGGGGCAGAGCGTTGCCCCTGGTGGGCGTGCCGGGTGGATCCCAGTCGGGCGCATGCGGGAGTCTGTCTGACTGTCTCTCCCCGTTTCCAGCTTCAGGAAAAAAAAAAAAAGAAAATAGAAATGGAGGAGGGAAAAGAGCTGAAATACAAAATACAGGGCAAGGAGACATAGGTTTATAGTTGTGAGTATGTGGAACAGTTTATTCTTGTATTATTATTTATTAGCTATTATATTACTTTCCATCTGAACAACTACAAACCTACTTTTGCCCCACCCTGTGTATTACATAAGACTTTCCTAATGTTTGAAGCTTTTCGGTGTTCTTTTCTTACCTACCAGAGAAAAGCTGATCAGAGATGAAAAGACCCAAATTGCTTTCCTTTCATACTCACCTGTAATTTATGTCAACTTTTATTGGAACTGACCTAACAGGAATGATGAAAGTTGCATTTCCTCTCATCATCCCCATATCTAAGTGGATAGTAATTAGTATATATTATGTTGGCCTACAAACCTGGGTTCCTAGAAGTGATTACTGGATTACTGTCATCTTACAAGTGTAATTCGGAGCGCGGTGCCTTATTTGTAGAGAAGGAAAATCGGTCCTCGCTGAGCTGTGGGCGGTGAAACAATATGAAATGCATTATGGATAGGCCGGGCTGTAATAAAGTCATGAAGGATTCTTATTCTGAGCAGCAGGGGGACGTCCACCAGAGATCAAAGCCTGAGTAATAGCAAGCCCATTAATAGAGAAACCCACAGGGATCACAGTGCAGCGTGAGCTAACATGAGGATGCCGCTCACCAGTCCTGTTACCTTTCTGTCCCCATCAGGAGAATGTCAGAACGAGCTGTTTTCCATCCTGACCAGATCTGACATCTGGGCTACACTCAAGAATCCTTCCAGTTTTAGCAAACATGACAGGCACAGCTGCTCCCCGCTGTCACCCCGTCGAGGACCTGGAATGGTGGCCTGGGAAGAAAGTGTGAACCCCATTTTGAGTTAGACACTGGACGTGGCGCCTTTGCTCAGTGACTGTGGCCCCTGACTTGACCCAGGGCCGAAGATTTCTCTTCTGGTTCATTTTCCTGAGAAGAATTTGGAGGCCTTGTGTTTTAAATTTTAAAGCATGGTGAGGCAGAGCCTAACAAAATCAGCACTGATAGTTGGGAAGGAATTATCCAAAGTAATTACTTAAGAATTGGTCTGCTGAAATATTGTTGTCTTTTTTTGTTTTTTGTTTTTTTTTTTCCTACTCTATGTGGACTGTCAGAAAAGACAAAATAGTTTCTAAGACAAGCAGCTTAGCAATCATGATTAAAGGACTCAAAATGATCATTTCATCAACCTCCAGGGGACAAATAGGAATACATTTTACTTGTGTGAGGGTAATCAGGATTTCCGTGGCAAATGCCAATAATAATGATAATACTAATTAACAAATATGTTTAGGATATTTACAGTGATCTACGTTTGGTCTTTTAAGTAGTGTCTCCCACAGGTTTCCCAACAACCCTGCTCCTAGACCTTGTTTTCGCCTTCCATAGGGGTGATGAGGCCTGGGCAAGTTAAATAACTAACCCAAGTGCCCGCAGCTGGTACGTGGCAGAGATGATTCAAACCCCAGACTCTCTGAGGATGCATCCTTAACATTAATTCCCAGGTTACACTGCTTTACGATCTAGTTCTCATGACAAAAAGGAATATCTGCATAGATCTCAGACATTTCAAAGGGATGAAAACTTCCTTTCTGTGTTTGCAACTGACAGTATATTTTAAACTTCAACCTCCAGAACTACTTCTGGAACGACCGAGACTTCAGACAGGGCATACAAGACGTTTTCATTATTTCTTAAGAACTCATCACTCTAACTTCTGGCACTGGACTCAGGCAGAGGGTTTTATCATAAGGAACAAGGAAGATGGATCAGTACTCATAGGGATGCTGTTTTAATTGGCAGGGGAAATGGAGTCCTCACTATGCTCCTCCCAGTATAATTTGCATTGGAAATACCCAGGAAAAGGGTATTAAATTAGAGACAGCGTTCACTTGGAGAGTCTGGCTTGCTTGGACGTTGGGAGGCCCCAGGGGGACGTATTGCTCAGGCTCAGTGGGGTATAACCCTGCTTGACCTCTCCATGACGAAGACAGCACCCTGCTGGAGCTTAGTGTGCTTCAAGGACAAGTTCAAGGGCAAGAAGAGCCTGATGCATGTGAACATATCTGTAGCTGGATAGCTCTTACACTTGAGCACACATCCAAGTCACCTGGAGGGCTGAGTCACCATAATATGTGTGTCTAACAAGTGCTATTTGATGCTTTTGGTTTGGGAACCACGGCTGAAGGAGATTGGGTCAGTGCTCTGCACATAACCCCGTGGATTTTATGTTGTGCTCCTGCCAACAGCCCCTGCTCTGCCTGAATATGGGGAAGCCCTCGGGTTAGCCTCCAACCAATGACTGATGGTATGGAGGCTGGCTGCCCTCTCCCCATTGCAGCAGGTCCCCGCGTGACCTGCACTGAGTTCAGATTTGCCTGCAGGACTGAGCAAAGGTTGCCTTCCACGGGGCTTTGCTGGATATTGACCCATTTCCTGGCTCCTTCTGTTCCCAGTTCAGCTTCCTATCTTCCCGACCAAGTGTGTTCCGGGAAAACATTTTTTAATGCTTCAATTCCCACAGATCTTCAAAGAACTTAATGTAAGGCCTGAGGACATCAACTGTCCATGTTTTTCTGGATGGTGACGTGGGCCTCAGCATTAAAGGGAAAGACACAGCAAGAGAGATTCTTTCTCCGGGCTCAGCATTAGGAGTGGGAACAGTGGCGGGAGGGGAGGGGGGACCCATGGGGCCCCCAGGGCAATTGAAAAGCTATACACGGGTAAGCTGCATAGTTCTGGCTTCTCCCATGCACATATTGGGGTCACATGTGCCAATCTATTAGCAATTCGATTCTAATTTTGCATCAGACTGTCAACTTCTTGAGTTCAGGGGTTTTTTTTTGGTCATTGTTGTTGTTAACAGTTATTTTCAGTCCTTAGGAAGGTTCAGCACACAAAAGGTACTCAAATATCTCTTGAATGAATGAAGGCATTGTGACATCTCAGATAGTGATGTGTGGTTAAGAAACAAGTTGTGTTTTATAGTGAATGTTGGAAAGTTCTGTCACTGGCGATATATATCGAGCACACGTGTGGTCTTTCCTGCTCACCTCTGATCCAGCTCAGCCCTGTAGTGGGGACAGAAACGGGGTCTGAAACCCACCATGCGTAAGGAACCGAAACTTCAGCACTGACTGGTTATCTCTCTTTGTTCTGTCTATTAAAGTCTCGAGCATGTACCACAATACTAGGCTTTAACTTTTTTACCCACTTCACAGTGTGTGACAGACACTAAGAATCTATCCAACCAATAGAAACATGAATCCCCACTGTGTGCTGAGCACTTCGAAGGTCTAGGAATAAAACAGTTAGCAAACAATGCGAAAGAATCCCTGGCCTCCAAGAGTTTCCATTCTGATGCAAAAATGAAACCCAGCACAGACTCACCCGTGTGACCCGCATGGGTGCAGGGAGAAAAAGGACAAAAGTCCTTTTAAAGCTTTATGCTTTATTTAAAAAAAATAACAACAAGCATTAAAAAATGTTTTTATTTCAAAATAAAGGCAAATAAAGAAGTAAAACATTTATTTTCTTCAACATGACCCTCAGGCTTTTTGCTCTCTCCTCTCAAAGTGATTTTCCAAACCTTCTCTGGGTTGCTTCCTCCCTTCATTCGAGGGGCCGTCCCTGGTCACCAATTCTGGGGTAGGTGACTGCTCCCCCATTGCCCTCTCCCACACGCACTACACCCCTCCCACGCTAAACTACGTGTTGTTCTCAGGACACTTATCACTGACTGAGGTTATTGTGATGCTTATTTGGCTACTGGTTTCTCCCCAAATCTAAGTCTTATTGATAGGACTTCAGTATTTGATGCACAGTAGGTGCTCAATAATAATGATTGCTACATGTCCGTATGGATTTAAGAATTGAAAAAAAACATCCTCTGTATTAACTTTTGTGAAGTTAATGTTTTTGCACGTAATTATCTTCTAAAACTGTCATTTTTCAGTATGAATCACTCTTTTCTCTGTACATGGACAGGGCCATCTGTTAATCTGCAGCTGTAATTGTTTCCGCAGATGGGTGTTAAATTATAGACATGACCAAGAAGACATGGCAGAACTTGGCATCATCCTTTGCCAATGGCCTTTTCACTGTTCATTTTAGAAACTAGACCAATTATTCTGCTCAGAAGCCCCCACATAAATCCAATGAATGGTCTACAATGACTGTTGCAAAGAAATTTTGCTTATGCCGTGGAGGTTTTGTTTCAGAATGTGAATTGTCTTTGAGTTGTGAGGAAACCTAGATGTCCTCTGTGCTATCAGACCCAGATACCTTTAAACCAAACACCAGAAATTATAAAAGAGTATTTCTGGAAAGGGGATTTATGTGATCACTATATACATACACCTGGCTATATTCTAGCCGCATAGCGGCAGTTTCCAAAAATTCATTTGACTTTTTTTTTCAACAGAATAGTTACTCAAACTCATCACAGGTTTTGGTTAAATTGTTTTTCACTGTCAATCAGATGGGTGATAGGACTCAGTTTAAGTGATTTGTCCAGTTTTTGGCATAACGTATATTGGCAATAAAAATCATGCCAGGCTTCACTTAGAACAGAATCTGCCATGTGTGATAAATGTCTACTAATTATTTCCCTTAATTTGAAGTTTGTTACCACTTTTGATGAAAGGAAGGGCATCACAAAATTGTCAAACCTAATGAGGAGTTTAGAATACACGCTGGCTTTGTAAAATAATGTGTACAGTTTAAGAGACGTTTGGTTGGTGTGCCGTGTCATGGACATCTGTTGCTTTTTCCTGCTCAGATTTTGTTTCCTATTCTAGAATATCCCTTCAGTTTTTCTCTGTCCCCAGTTTCATTCTATGCCATTGAGGTATGACCGGCTCTCCTATTCTCTCCTCAGTCTCTAGGGGCGGGCACATGGCCAAGGCTGGCCAATCAGCATGTTCGAATCCAGACCTCCCCCATTGGGCTTGGGGGTAGACAGGTAACCCAACCTCGTCCTGTGAGCCTGGATTTCATGGTTCTGGCAAAAACTTCTAAGAAGGAAGCTGGCTCATTTTACTAAACTGAAAAGAGTGAGGGTGTAAATCAGAAGATAGAATAAACAGAGTAGAGAGGAGAGTTAAAGATGGAGGGAGAGAAAGAAGAAGTCTGAGAAAACTTCTGCTAAAAACGCTCGAATCCCATATCTAGCTATGCTGAAGGGGAGGCCTACCCTCTGGGCTTTTGAATTATTTAAATTTATGTTTTGCTTAATCTGGTTTGATTTATGTTTCTTTCATTTGACACCCCCCCCCACACCCCAAACTTTTACCTGCTAGAGTTGACCTTACTAAATCCAAAGTTAGCTATCTAATTCTTGAGAAGTTGGGCATGAATGAGTAGTCTTGGAGTTCAAATGCCCCAGAGACCCAGAGTTTTTAGGTGAAAAACAAATTTTATATGAACCATGTAGGCATATGATTTTTTTTATAGCTAAGCATGTTTGAAAGAAGGAGTCACATTTGCCCAATAGCTTTGTGTCATCTGTTGTTCAAAGATGGGGTGAAACCAATATTAGGGAAGCCCCGACCGAGGAGGGGTTCGTATTGTCACATGCATTTTCCATTTATTTCTAGCTGAACTCAGAGGGAGAGAGGAGGCAGATCACTGGATCATCTATTCAATTTCAATTTCAAAAGCTGCTGCTGCTGATCAAAGGATACCTGTGAGTAGCCCATTTCCATAAAATGAATTTTGACAACTTTCCTCCAAATGTGTGTCTTACTTTGGCTTTTGATTTGAAAGGGAAAATGGAGGTTGGCAGGAAAGATTAATGAAAGCGATTGTGACAGTGTTCGGGGCTGCTAAATAGTGTGTGTCTTCGAGTGTCTGGCGTTTCCCGAGGCTGGGCTTCACCTGGTCTTTTTAAACTTGAATGGGTACCATTACTTCTTGACTCATGGTTTCTCCAGAAGAGCTTATATTTCCCTAGCATGATGGGTGTTTCAAAAGAGCGCCCCATCACCCCCTTCCCCGATTTCATCTCCAAGAGGTCAAGCCTGCTGACTCAGTGTCCAGGAATGCTTTATACAGCAACAAAAGAGACACAAAATGATCTCAGATAGGATTACCTAGAATTCCCTGTGACCATGTGCTTCACTTAACAGTTTTGAGGGAAACTGGGTTAAGCAATCCACAAAGTAGATATTTTTTATACAGGCAGCAAGGTTTGCCTTTTTTTTTTTTTGAAAGGTAACACTCCAAATTGTAATATATTAATATCTGATTTTTGTAAAAATTGATCTTAATGATCTCCTTGACGTCACCTGACAGACAGCCTTGGTTAGCTGCTTGCTGTTTGTCACTTTCTCTCAGAAGTCGACAGCAACTTGATTCTGTGAAAAGTCTGACTCGTTTGGGTCCAGCTCACAGAGACACTATTGTTGTCAGGCAGGACAGGACCACATTCAATTAAAAAAAATATATATATATAATTTAAATTTTTGAGTAGTTTACTTTTGGCTGGGTATTGAGCAAATTGTGAATTATTTATGATGAATTTTCTCAATAAATATTAAGTGTTAACTTGCATAACATACACTCTGTCTTGCAGTAGCAAAACCAATTTATTAACTTCAAATTTCCTGCTTTGTGATATCTCCTCTCCAAAATTCAGAGCTTCCATTCACTGAGGCTAAGTTCAGCTAACTTGTAGAATTGATTAAAGTGACTGACCCCAAATCTCAACTACTCCTCCGGAGGTGTGAGGATGGTAATGGAAAACTAGCAAACTCAAATGAATGTACAGTAGTCATTCCTTCATTTGCTTGTTGGGTGTTTTATTTCCAGGTCGACGCTTTATCCACTGCGCCACCACAGGTCAGTTGTTGGGTGTTTTAGTCATTTAGAGCTCAGTTTGCTTCAGAAGAGATTTAATACAGAGCTGTCAATAGGAAGGACAGACACCTAGAATGCATTGCCTGTCCCAGCTCTGTCCTTCCCATCCACCCCATATGTATTAGCCATTTATTGTTATGTGTTGAACTGGAGCAGCTTTAATGCAATGAATGTACCCTATTTCAGTGTCGCTAGGTCAGGCATCTAGGTACAGCTTCGCTGATGTGTCTGCTTCAGAGTGTCTCATAGGACATGATCAAGGTGTTGGGGCTACAAAATTTTCAAGGCTCGACTGGGGAAGCATCTGCTTCCAAGTTCATTCCTTCATCTGGTCTTAGAAAATTCATCACCAAGCTGGCTGTCAGGGCTCTCAGCAGGTCTCAGGTTCTCTGTCTGGTGGGCGGACCCATCCGGTCTAGCCCTGTGAGTCTCTCCACAACATGGAGAGCTGGCCTCCCCCAGACTGGACAGAGAAACTTTCTCGTCATGTGATTTTGTATGCCTGTCTCTGCCATGACACCCCATAACTTTGGCCACGTTCTAATCATTAGAAGCGAATGACCAGATCCAGTCGACATTCAAAATAAGAGGATTCCATCCTGGTGTGAATAGCAGAGATGGGGGATCCTTCCGGGCCGTTTCGGAGGCTGCCTACCCCACACACTAGTGCGAGATGAGCGCTGGAATCAGACAGACCTGGCTTTCAGTTGCACAGCAACTATTTCGCTGTGTGGTTTGGTCAAGTTTCTCAGCATTTCTCAAGGTTGGTGTGTGTATATATTGAACACGGACACAATGGTACCTTCCTCCCATGCTTAAATAGTCATTTTCTGCTGCAGCGTCTCATCAGATACCCCTTGCATAATGCCTGGCACATAATAAGTGCTCGGTAAAAATATATTTCTGTCCTGCTTCTCTCTCTTTTACCTACAGTCACATCGCACTAGCAAACCTTCCCAGCTTGTCAGGTCTTCTGCTCTGTGTCAAAAGAGCAGAGGTACCAGGGTGATCCTGTCTGAGTTTGGGTCCAGGCTTCCCCACCTCCCTGCTGCATGAAGAAGGGAAAATTCATGTCTCTGAGATGCCGCTTCCCCAAGTCTTAAAAGGGGAAAGGAAGGACCATGGATTGTTTGTGAAAATTAAATAAAATAAACTGTGTGAGGGGTGTTAGCATACACCTGGTAGATGTATATGTGACAGCTCCTATTGATATTAAAATTATTCAATGAAAATTATTTAAAGAAATCCACCATTGTTATGGTAAGTGTAGGTCTGTCCAAAAGAACATGGCAAACCTTAAGAACTGACTCACACCCAGGATTTCTCCTCTTCTTCTCACACCCTCCCCAGAGCATAGGCTCAGAAAGTGCTCTGTATGGACCAGAGGGCTAGCTCCTTTTAAGAAAGCGATAACTTGACTAATTGGGAAAGAAAACCAGACCACAAACTGTAATAAGCCAAGAGACGGAGGGAAGTAGAGAATTGTGATTGTTTCTGGGGGACCTACACAGAAGCCAGAGAAAGGAAATAGTGTGAAGACAAAAGCAGTATAGAGACTTGCGGGCTGACCAGAGCCAGGGCGATTGAAAAGCTATCAGCTCTTCTCAGTAATTAATTAATCCCTAATTCTGTTTGAACTGTGTGTCCACTTAGGGTAGAAAAAAAAACCCACCTTGGCCTTTGGGACACCATTCAATCCTCTCATCTGAGGCAAAGAATGTGAAATAGTAATTCGAAAAAATAATGTAAATCACATTCTTGGCTTCTTGTGTATCTTTTTCTCCTAACTTTCTGATCCCTGAACCTTTTTCCCTCCCCGTCTAAATTGCTGCCTATGAAAACATGCTTGTCCTGGGAAACATTGATAAATTCACACGCGTCTTTGAAAACAATTTCCCCACTTGTCGTACCTGTCAGGCTTGTCCCAGATCAAGACGGGACCTCGTGGCACTCTGAAAATGAAGCCAGTTAAGCGGTGCTGTTTCCACCCCACCTCCGGTGATGATCACCTAGAGGCGTGTGGCTGGGGATAGTCTGGAATGTTAAATGAGACGACTCCATCCCTGTGTCTGTTGCCCAGGCTTGGTGACCAGGATCGGGTCACTTTTTGATTAGCTATGTTTACTATCCTTTTATAAAGAGCGGGGGCTGTGCTATTGGAAAGGGGGCTCAGGAGGAAAGAGAGAAACAGTGGGACTCTGTCTAGCGCACAAGGGAACCACTTTGAACACAGAGAAACGTGGGTTAATAGAGATGCTGAAGCGAGTCTGTAAGTGGCTTTCCGGTCTGCTGCACATTACACAACACTGAGCATAGTGGTGGGCACACAGGCACGTAGTAATTTATTTACTGTGGTGCCTGAGGGAGTTGATTCCTTTGAGCCTCTTTTTCTAGCCTCTGAATATAATCAAGAAGAGTTATTTCTGATTCCATCCCCCTCACACACACACACACACACACACACACACACACACACACCGCCTCCCCTGTGTGCTTGGGCTGGTTTTGAACTTCCAGCAACAACATAAAGTTGGAAGCCGTAGAGCAGAGGTTGCTCACGCACAGATGGTGAGTTTGAAACTGGCTCCTCCACCACCCGTTCCCTACCACTGAAATGGAATCTTTGGTAAATTTCCTGATTATTCTGCGCCTAAGTTTTCCGGACTGTAATATAGGCATGCGAGTCAAAGAGTTGTGAGGTTAACATTTTAGTTTAGCAGAAAGTGCAACATTTATTTCATAACAAAGGTCATGAAGCTGCTTTCTGTTGTTTGGGACTTGAACCATAATTTTCATTGTGTGCTGTCAATAAATATTTTGAAAGACTTTCTTCCTAGTTGCCATAAGCCCTTGATGGAATTCTGTTTAGTGTTTTTGACACTTACAACTATTTCTGTACATTCTAGTATTAATATATTTGGGCTTGTTTCTGTCATAGTGAGAGTTTTTGCATCGGTCTGGTCCCAACTTTTACAAACTTTTGCTTTTTCCTTGCTCCTACCTTTACCAAAATGTTTCATTATTCTTCTGTGTCACTACAGCAAATATTTTGTGTCTTAAAGGTATATATTCTACTACTATTCTAAATTTAATAGTATAATCTCCCCCAAGTAATTAAAGAAATTTACAATATTTAAACTGTGATTATGCCCTTACAAAAATATGCTTTTGTTTAGTATATTATTTTAATTATTTAACCCAATAAATTAAACATTATTATTTTATGTGACAGTGTTTGTTTAGATATATCTGCCTTGATTAGTTTTTCCATTAATTCTTCTTATACCTTACTTCTTCCTTTCGGGAGATATTTAAACATAGTATAGTATTTTAAAGTATACTCTTTAAAAAAATATTTTTTATTGATTGACTTGAGAGGAAGAGAGAGATGGGGAGAAAGAGAAAAGCATCGATTTGCTGTTCCACTTCTTTATGCATTGATTGGTTTTTTTCCTATATGTTCCCTGACCCGGGAATGAACCTCCAACCTTGGCATATCAGGAAGACCCTTAAACCAACTGAGCTACCCAGCCAGGTCCATAAAGTATATACTTTATAATTTCCTGTAATAAAAGCCTGCCTGTAATAAAAGTTTCTTGTTTTTGTTTATATACAAATGACTTTATTTCCATTTCTGTTCTTGAAATTATTTCAGTAGAGAGTTCGTTTCCTTTGATCTTTGTCAGATTCTCGTTGCCATAGAGAAGCTGTCAGGATGATTCTTCCTCAGTTTGTGTCTGTCTGTCTTTCTGCTCTGACGGCCAGTGAGACCTTCTCCATCTCAGTCTTTCCCTCCCTGCACTGTGTCTATGTGGGGCTTCTTTTCCTTTATTTGATCTGACATCTTTCTTTGATTTGAGAATATAGTCATTATCTCTCAAAATGCTATTACATAACTTCCCTGTCGCCTGGCCTGTGGTGGTGCAGTGGATAAATTGTTGACTGGGAATGCTGAGGTTGCCGGTTCGAAACCCTGGGTTCCCCAGGTCAAAGCACATATAGGAGTTGATGCTTCCTGCTCCTCCCCCCTTCTCTCTCTCCTTTCTAAAATGAATTAAAACAATCTAAAAAAAAAAACCCCAAAACTTCCCTGTACTCTCTTTTTAAGAGACTCTTATTAAGTTACATTGACTCGCATTCTCTCTGCGTCATCTCTCTCTCTCTCTCTTTTTAATTAAAGATTTTATTTATTGATTTTTCAGAGAGAGAAGGATTGGGGAGCAAGAAGTATCAACTCATAGTTGCTTCACTTTAGTTGTTCATTGGTTGCTTGTCATATGTGCCTTGACTGGGCAAGCCCAGGGTTTCAAACCGGTGACCTTAGCATTCCGGGTCGACGCTCTATCCACTGCAACACCACGGGTCAGGCTTTCTCTGTCATCTCTTAATCTCTGTTTCACAATTTTCACCTCTGGCTTGCATTGTGAGTAATTATACCAGATTTTTCTATTCACAATTTTTTTTTCCAATTATCACTAATTTGCTTTGTGACCATTAGTTTTTCTTTCAATTTCAATGACTTGTTTTTTTTGTGGTTTTTCTTTTTTTAGTTTTAAAAAGCCTATTTTCTTCTTTTCTATTCTGATTCTGCCTGGCTTTGGCCGATTCTCCTACCAAATGTACCCTGGCTGCTTGTTATTCTGTATCTTTAACATAAGCTTTTTGCAAAGTTATCTTTATGATGCATTTCATAATTCTATCATGTGAAATTCGCCGAGCCTAATTCTGCTGCTCTTTTGCGTGTACTGACATTTACTCTTGACAGTGTGTTGCTTTTTGTATTTTGCGATCTTTGATTCTAAACTCATGAGTATTTGATCCTAAACTGTGGGAGACTTTGGGCTTAGATCAAGGCTGTCTTTTTCCGGGGAGGATTTACATGAGTTCTTAAAAGAAAACCAGAGGCTTTACTCAGGTGAACCTTAAAAACAGACACGCAAATGAACAACAATAAAAACTCTTCTACGTTCCTCATCTTGATCTCCAAGTCTTGTGTATTGTTTCGTTACGTTGTACTTGACCAAATACCCAGTGTCCAAATTATAGCACTTATGTTCCCATTTTCCCCCTAACACTGTGCCCTTTACTTGTCTTTTTTTTAAATTATAGTTTACATTTAATATTATTTTGTATTAGTTTCAGGTGTATAGCATAGTGGTTAGATAATCATATACTTTACCAAGTGGTCCCCATGGTAGTTCAAGTGCCCACCTGGCACCATGCATTGTTATTACAATGTGTGTGACTGCTTCGCTTTCCGCCTGTAGTTTTCATTCTGTGAGAGGAGTTAGTTTACTATGCTGCTGTCCTAGACACTGTGATCTTCCCAGCCAGCACTTCCCTAGCTCACCTGTTATGTTTCTTTTTCCCTTTCCTTTCAATTTTAAAATCTGAAAATACATGTAAAGGGATTCAATGAAAAAAAATTAGAATTAATTTATACTAAAGTGAATATGGCTAACAACATACATATTTGCTACTCGTGCGTCGTTCTTTCATCCGTGAAATGTTTTCAGTAAATATCGCCTAGGTGGCACCTAGCAGCCACTATGCTGGGTGCACAGTGACAAACCAAACAAAAGTAGCCTTGTTGTACAGGAAGTGGGTCCCAAGCCATAAGCTAAAAGAATGATCCTTCAGGGAATGGGAATGTTTCATTTGCAATTTCATTATGTAGAGAATTCCCACTATGCCTGTAGGTAATAATATCCACCATTTGTGTAGAATTTTATGATATAGCTATGGAGAGCGACAGGTCCTTTGTTAGGAGAAGCTGTAAGTGATGGGGTAGAATTAGAAAATCTGCCTTGAGTCCCTCATGTATCACTTTCTAGCTCTGAGATCTTTAGTCTGTCCCTTTATCCCTCTGGTTCTATTTTCATACTTACACAATGAAGATAACATTCCTATCTGACAGGGTTGCAGCAAGGATAGAATTAGCAAAGAGATCTGGTCTTACGTGATGGCACATAAAGTTAGATAATAGCGCCCAGGTTTCCCCCGGAGTTTCACATGTAAGTAGTTAGATCTAACCCTACCTGCACCACCTCCCAAAAATCTTTTTTTTTTTTTTGTATTTTTCTGAAACTGGAAACGGGGAGGCAGTCAGACAGACTCCCACATGCGCCTGACCGGGATCCACCCGGCACGCCCACCAGGGGGCGATGCTCTGCCCCTCTGGGGTGTTGCTCTGTTGTGACCAGAGCCACTCTAGCGCCTGAGGCAGAGGCCACAGAGCCATCCCCAGCGCCCGGGCCATCTTTTGCTCCAATGGAGCCTCGGCTGCGGGAGGGGAAGAGAGAGACAGAGAGGAAGGAGAGGGGGAGGAGTGGAGAAGCAGATGGGCGCCTCTCCTGTGTGCCCTGGCCGGGAATTGAACCGGGGACTTCCGCACGCCAGGCCGATGCTCTACCACTGAGCCAACCGGCCAGGGCACCTCCCAAAAATCTTAACGAGAATATCATTTGCTTTCATCGTCACAGTTGCTGTGACTTAGAAATTATATCTTCTTTTCAGAGTAATCTGATCCACCTGAAATTGTAAATTGAGTAGGGAAAGGAGAGAGAGCTCTTTAAATTTTATTTTATTTATTCATTTTTAGAGAGGAGAGAGAGAGGAAGAGAGAGGAGAGAGAGACAGAGAGAGAGAAGGGGGAGGAGCTGGAAGCATCAACTCCCATATGTGCCTTGACCAGGCAAGCCCAGGGTTTCGAACCGGCGACCTCAGCATTTCCGGGTCGACACTTTATCCACTGCGCCACCACAGATCAGAGAGAGAGCTCTTTAAAGGTAAGTGGGCAATGTTTAGATAATTTATGATGAGGAAATAACCATTGATAGCTCCATCGTTTTCTGTTACCAAAAGAGTAACAAGAACAGTAAAATAAACTAATTAATTCAACATGAAAAATGACACGGGACACCATGTTGCTTCAACGAGACAGGTGAGCAGGACAAAAGATAAAAATATAAATCAGATCCAGTTTATTTTTCTTAAAAACAATTTTAACACCCATCTTAGTATTTGACAGCATAGGCACGTAAAATATGTTTATTGAACAAAGCAGGAATGATGCAAACGGAAAGCATCCCTGTGAATATATTTTACTTTATTTTTTATTATTTTTGCATTTTAAGGAGTCGGTATAACTGGGTCTCACCTTGGCTGAAACACTGGCCGTGTGAATTAGTACCAATGGTTTCCTCTCGCTAAGCCTTGGCTGTCCCCTCGGTGAGAACAGCCGCAGTGCCCACTCAGACAGTTGTGAGGGCTGCAATAATGCCTACATCATCATGCTTACCTTCCCGGTCTACCTGTCTCGTATGTACTTACCACCGCCACCGTAATCACCATTGTTACTAACACCGTATTTTACAGAGCTAATTACTCTTCTCACTTTGAATGAAGGTTGTTAAGTATTGTACTAGGAGAGTACTTGACTATGAGTGAGAGTAATTTTTTTTAATGTTCCAATTTTTGTATACAAGGGAAAAGGCACTTAGGATGGATTTGCCCTAAGAGGAAATAATAAGCATGTCAGCCCACACCCTAGAATCGTGAGAGACAGCAGTGGTTTAAGCCCAGTTCTCTGACTTTATTTAACTGAACAGCTAAAGATGAGATGTCTGTCTTCATTTTACTTGTTAGTTCATTTTGTTCATTAGGCTCCACTTGTGAGTGAAATCAGATGGTACTTGTCTTTCTCTGACTGGCTTATTTCACTTAGCGTAATGATCTCCCGAAACCTGTATAATTATGTTAACTAGTGTCACCTCAATAAATTCAATAAAAAGATTAAAAGAGACCCCACCACCACCACCACACTTATGCCGTACTAGGAAGGGAAAGGAGAGAGATGAAGAAAACTTTTGGGGAAAAATACACACTTTTATGAGGAATTCGACAATATTTTTACCTTGTAGCATGCATTATAATTCTTTTTCTTACCTCCCCACAAAATCTTCAGTAAAATACTCATTTGTGGCACCTTATAGATTCTTATATACCTTGATTCTATTAATTGCTTTGTCTTTCCTATAATACTTCAACAAAGAGTGTAAGAGTCTGGCAATATTTTGAAATTTGGACAATTTAAAATATTAAAATTGAGACTATAATGAGCAGCCAAGGGGAGGGAAGGGAGGGGGCAGTGAAACCCTTGAAAATTCAGGGAATCCTCATGCTCAGAGATTAAACTGCGAAGCCAGTATCCCAGCAATGTCCTAATAAAAGCTGCAAACTCTCAGCCTGGCGTTTTAGTGTTAAAAGGCCGTGTTTGCATCACAGCGACCTTCTATGCCCCCCATGCCCAAAATAAAAACACATTTCAAGACATTAAGTAAAATTTGATTAAAGTAATTATGTCATACTTATTTTTTTTGCCAGATGCCAGGAAACATGCTATTTGACAAGTATTACCTGATTGTATTTAAAAACTATAATTTTCATGTTACAGATGAGAAAAGAAACTGAGTCTCAGAGAAGATAAGTAATTTTCCCAAATGTACAGCTGGGATTCAAGCTAGGCCAGTCTATTCTAAACTTATTAAATACCATATTTTAGTGTTTCTTGGTTTCTTGATTCAAACACAAAGGGGAAAGAATGAATTTTAAAGCCACTAGAAAAGAGAGATTTTTTTAGTGCTGAAGGTGAAGAAGTAGGGACAAATGTCTTCTGGTTGATAGTATGACTTGGTGGAAACAGGTGTAATTTACAACGCAGTTAAAGGACTCTGTGAGTCAGATGGAGAAGTGGGATGATGACTTTCATTGAACATCAGCTGTGCATAAAAGCGTCGTGGGCAAGGGCCCATCTGATAAAGAGGTTTTAATTAAACCCAATAATTTACTATTCATTACACTTCAATGAATTGAAAGAATATAATCTAAGATGCTTTATTTCTCTAAAACAAGACTATATACCATAAATTCAGCACATCGCGTGTTCTCAAGTGAGAAAATGTCCAGATTAATGAAATGTAGGGGAGATGATAGTCAATTTCTTTTATCTTTAACCCTTGGCCCATGCATCCAAATACTTCCACCATGCAGAGCTAGACATTGTCCCCACCTTTTCTTTTGAAATGGGACAGCATGAGAACAAGTTCTTTGTAGGAAAAAAAAAATTAAAGTAAATATGAACTGGTGACAATTGATTTGATGAGAGATAACAATTTATCATTTAGCTCATATATGAATAGGCACAAACAACTCTGCAGTATTTGCTCATATATGCATGATATAAATATAACCACCATCATATATTTCAAGCTACCAACATAGACCTGGGTCGAGATGCCCAATCAGCTCTCCTGATGCAACATGAGCCAGCTCCTGCACAGCACTGCATTCATTTACAGCTATCACCCCGTTAGCTATTCATGTCTTCACTGTTATGTGCAGCCCCTAAACACCTGAAGTTTACTGGGTCCTATGGTGTGATCATTTCCCTGGATGTGTGCATACCAGTGTGTAATTATATCTCAGTCCATTTGGATATTTGGGTTGTTGCCAGTTTGAGGCTATTAATGAACATTCTTTTGGGTATGTACACGACTGGTATTTCTGGGTAGTAGGAGAAGAGTATCTTCAACTTGCATGGAATATGCCAAAGCTTTCTAACATAGCTTTCGGAATGATATTCCCTTCCGCTACGGATGACATTTTGTTTTGCTCTGAGTTGTCAGTTGTAATTATCAGTCAATTTTTTTTTATTGAAGAGTTGACATTTGTTTAATTATACACAATTGTTTATTTGTACACAATTTGCATCTTTAATTTTTGCATTCTTGTTTTTAGTATTGTTTGCAATAAAGTAACCTTTTTAAAAATTATGAAATAGAACAAGAAAATTTATATCTATTTTCTATCTATTAAACATGAGTTGTATGTTGGATTTTTTTTACAAGTCTATCGATCAGTTTTTAACCACTTTTTGAAATATAATTGACATACAAAAATTTGTACATATTTAATATAAACCACTTGACAAATATGGAGAAAAGTATGCATCCATGAAGCCGTCACCACCATCAATGCCAAAAACATACCATCCCCTCCACATTTTGCTCTCTCACTCTTTATTTATATTTTGTCATAAGAATACTTGAATAAGATCTACTCTCCTAGAAGAATCTTATGTATACAATACAATATCATTAACTCTAGGCTGTACAGTAGATTTTCAAGACTTACTCATCTTGCTTAATTCAAACTTTGTACCCTTTGTCAGTCTGCTTACTATTAGACTTTACAGTGTGTGTACAGTGTGATATTTCATTGCTTTTCCTGATTCCTAATTAGCATAATTTCTCTTTTTTGGTCCGTTTGGATTTCCTTTGTTTTCAAACTGCTTATTTCTCTCTCCCATGTTTCTACTGGGTTGTGTTTTTACTTATTGACTTATAGGAGGCATTTGCACATAACCTACATGTAAGCCCTTTGTCACATATAAGGTATGTGAACTGCTTGACTTTTTTTAAGGATTTTTTTAAATTCATTTTAGAGAGGAGAGGGAGAGACAGAGAGAGAGAGAGAGAGAGAGAGAGGAGAGACAGAGAGAGAGAAACGGGGGAGAAGCTGGAAGCATCAACTCCCATATGTGCCTTGACCAGGCAAGCCCAGGGTTTCAAACTGGCAACCTCAGCATTTCCAGGTCGACACTTTAACCACTGTGCCACCACAGGTCAGGCCTGAACTGCTTGACTTTTAAATGCTGTGTCTTTTCATGAATATACTTTCTTAACTTTCCCTTTATGGTTGGTGCATTTTGTGTTCCTTTAAAGAAATCTTTTCTGAATCAAACCAGAAAAACTCTTGAGTGAAAGCTAGAAATTGCTATTGCAGATTAGAGAAAGGGTGACCTGTCTTATGGACAGCAAAAGCACTTGGCAATAATGTGGAAGCTAAGAAATGGACCTAATCAACTTGTGGAGCCAGCTAATGAGATTTCTAGTAAGTAGAATGTTGAGAAAGTAAGTACCTATTGGCTTCTTTGAGCTGCATGTGACAAATATGTAGAAGTGAAGTAAAGTAGGAGTTATTTCATTTTAAAACAGAGTTAAAGAAAATTCAGAGGGCTCTAGGAAGTCTTTCTGGCTGGCAAAACATCCTCAAAGTAACAGAGGCGGAGTAAACATCAAAACAAGTGTTGAGCCTGACCTGTGGTGGTGCAGTGGGATAAAGTGTTGACCTGGAACACTGAGGTCGCTGGTTCGAAACCTTGGGCTTGCCTGGTCAAGGCACATATGGGAATTGATGCTTCCTGCTCCTCCCCCTTCTCTCTCTCTCTCTCTCTCTCTCTCTCTCCTTTGTCTCTAAAAATCAATAAATAAAATATTTAAAAAAACACACACAAAAAAACAAGCGTTGAGCTCTAAGGTGGATTGCTAGGACCTCAGAAAGATTTAACATGCTGCACAGTCACCTCTTTTTAAACAACATGGTTCCAGAGAACCTGGAGGCATTTACCCCACCCCTGATATACCCAAGGAAGATTTGCCTCAAAAAATGGCTGTGGGTGGGGCATTTGAGGGGACCCTAAAAAGGTCCCTAAATAAATTCTCAAAAGTTTCTAAGGTAATTATTTTGGCAGGGACCACCAGTTTCAAATAAAATGAATAAAAGGCATTTCAAAATGGAGAGAGGCCTCTAACTTTTTATAGGTAGCAAGGAGTTAGAAAACAGAGCCAAAAGTTTTGGTTAAAAAAAATAAATGGGTTCAGAAAGCCCTCCCAGGAGAAGAATTAGGCCCTAAGCAAAGAATATTTATTGATTCTGGAATATGGGAAATTAGTGACAAGTTCTTAGTGGATTTCAAAATTGTTATGGATTAATTATTACTTTTATTTCCTGCTATCCCCCATTTTGAAGGGAAATATCTTAATTTGTCCTGTCACATCATTGTATTTTGGGTACATGAGACACAGGTAACTTTCTAGTTACCAGACCTCTGAATTAAGAGGATCTGCACCTACAGAAACACATTTCTATCTGGACTTCACTGAGATGACATCCAGACTTCAAGACTGAGTCCAACCTGATTCTGTAGTAGAGATGAGGCTATTGGACATCCTTGGAATGAGAATATGGAAGGGATTTGTAAATAATTTTGGACCAAGGGTACCACTATATTAGATTGTTCAATGCCCATGAATTTTTCTATCCTAGCATCCATGCCCATTTGCTGTGTGACCTTGCTGCTCTTCTATCCAGAAGTTATCTCTTTGCCCATCACCTTAAGTTGGAGTTCGGCCATGTGACATGATATGACCAATGAGCTATCAGTAGGTTTGACACAGAGGCAGTGTTTTGTGCCTCAGGGCTTGTCCCTTACAAGCCCGCTGTTATATATAACAAAGTATGTGCTATCTTGTTGGTGAGGGTGTGTGGGGAAGAGGTGCTGAGGAATGAGAGACACCTCCCGGCAGAGGACCGGGGTCTCCAGCTGACTGCCATCAATAAATGTCAGACATGGCAGTGATGCCGAGCTTCCTGCTGAACGCAGGCTGTGCGAAATTCTGGGAGAACTACATGGAGTAAAATAATCACCCAGCTGTGCTCATCCAACTCTAGAGACAAGAGAAATAATGCATTGTGTTCTTGTTTGAAGTCACCAATTTTGGGTTTGTCTGTTGCACAGCAGTAGTTCCTGATCCATACCATTTTTGAAGGTAAGACTCAATATCATTGACTGATAATTCTCTTTAATCAATTTAAAAATTGATTTCAATTCAGGATAACCTTTCAAAGGCATGTTTGGCACTCAAAAAATAATTCTGAAGTTCATGGGAAAGAATAGACATGTGAGAATATCTGTATGGGAAAAATAATAACTTAAAAGTATATCACATAATATTGTGCTGGCATTCTTTCTAATCATGTTTATAAAGCTGTATTTATGTACCGGAATATACAAAACATGAAAAAAATTCCATTTCAAAAATGCACCATATAGATGATGTTCAACAGTAAACAAACAATTCATATGTTGAACACCTACTGTTATATACGTAATTAAGATTATATTAACAGATTTAAAACATAGTTTTAGCTCAGTCTGGGGGCCCTGCCAGAGGCTGGTCGCTCCATTGTCTTGAGCAGCTGATTAAGGGCAGCTGTACCCACTTGTTATCAAACTCTCCTACTCTGGGCCACAGAGCACCCAGTGCCACTACTAGGGATAGTCCCTATGCTCCAGAGCTCTCAAAATTATGTAAATTAGCCAGGTGAACTCCCCCTGCTGGCCATGAAAAAGCTGCCCCCAGAGAGTCCCCACTTCCTGTTTCCCATCCCCATTTGGGAGCCTAGCGTGGCCCTCTCCGGCCGCCTTCTTTTCTGTAGAGCTGTAGAGTGACAAAGAGTCCTGCTCTTTATCTTTCCCATTGTTAGTGTGCTGGGTCTCTATCAGGAGAATCTTAAATCATACAAAACAATTACTTGCCAGGAATTTTTCTAGGTACTAGAAATGTGACATGCAAACCAAAATCCTTCCCTCAAGTCACTTTCTTTATCATGGATTTTGAGGTAGAAAAAAACCCAAGGAGAATATAGTCTTTTCCTGTCTCATAGAAAACAGGTTTCAGCCTTTGTTCATTCTCTATTACAAATTGCTCAGGAAAAAAAAAACCAAAAACATTTTAAAAGAAAATTGAAAGTGGTAGTGACAGGATAATTGACAAACTAAATGTAAAGATTCAAAAGACACAGGGAAAAATGTTAATAAAAACAGTTGAATGTAAATTTTCATGTATCAGTTTTTTCTATTGGCTGTTACTATAATGAATAATAATAAAAACCATATGATTTTTTTAAATGAAAAATATAAAAGCATAACATAGGAGCACATTTTTGGTCAACTGGGTCCTTTTTTTACCCAAAAGTGATTAAATGATAAAATTAGATAAAAGAGCATTGGGTCTTTCAGCTCATAAAACTTAAGATGAAAGGACTGATAAGGTAGACTGTTGGGTCCGTATTTTCTCTGACAGGTGACTAGATGTATCCGTGAGCTACACTATGAATCTTAACTTGAATTCATGTGAACCACCCGATATTCTTCTTTTCTCTGTTCATTACCCTGGTAATTATAGTATTGACTGAAAGCTTAGTTTAATTTGTATCAGTTTTCCAAAAATCATTTTAATACACTATTGCTTTTACTTCTTAATCAATGCTTGTCTGAGAACATTTTAAGGGTATTTCTGTTCTTGAACTTCATCTGTTAAACCCATTGAAGTTGAGAGCTGAGTCTCAAGTGAACCCTGCTGATATGATGATGATTTTTGGTTCTCTATGCAAATGACATTTCCCAAGCTTCTAATGATTTTTAACTTTTTCTCAGAGTAGCTATTTTTTCCCCCAGAATTTAATGAATGCGATGAAAACAAGTCAATATTTTAGTAGATATATTTGGAACAATAAACTATGTTTTTCTCTATTAAGAGCTGTGAATCTTCAAAACTACAGTTTAACTCTAAAAAGAGAGTCAATAAAATTAACATTTTGTTGATTATATTCTATCTTTAAGTCAATCCCATAATCCTTTCACTGACATTTCTTACTTAGGCCTCACAGCAAACTTGAAGAAAGTAGTTCTGTTTTATGGATGCAGAAATTAATACTCAAGCTGAATAAATGACTTACCTCTCATCACTCAGTAAGTGATGGGTGAAGAACTGTTATCTGGCCCAAAAGCCAATATTTCTTTTCAATTTTTCATGTTATTTTAGGTCTTTTTCTTTGGGCAGTATTGGAATTACTCAGGTATTGGAATAACTAGTTTGGAGACAAGGGTAGCAGTAAGGGACTGCAGACAGTGAGCCCAACTGTTAAGAACGAGTCCTAGTCACAGTCTGACATGATCAGCCCAAAGACACGTGGATTGAAATCATTGAATGGGAGTGGGCATAACGATGACATCCAGTCTAACAGAAGCACTTGGGTTAATGTTGTGAAGCACAGTTGAGTATAGGCCAATTTAGCTGTATTTCTAAGAGGGAAAACCTGGGCATATTATGCAGAAGAATCATTTAGAAATTGAGATAGACTTTGGTTAGACGTCTAGTCTTGGGCCATTGTCAATATGGTTCACAGGGCAGCTGTACTCCATATGGGCCTGTGGTTATGGGGAACATGACTTATACCTAAACCCAAATGAATGGTGTATTAATATTTATTTTTTAATTGCCATCTAACAAAATACCACAAATTTAGTGCTTAAAGCATCACTCATTAATTATCTTGTTGGGTCAGGAGTTAGGTATATTTCCTGTATTAGGTTTCACCAGGTTTAGTCAAAGTGTTGGCTGGGCTGTGTCCTCATCTGGAGGTCTGACTGGAGAAGTATCAACTTACACCAGGGGTCGGGAACCTTTTTGGCTGAGAGAGCCATGAACACCACATATTTTTAAATGTAATTCCATGAGAGCCATACAATAACTTGTGTACGTTACGCATTATCCAATAAAAATTTGGTTTTGTCCTGGAGGACAGCTGTGATTGGCTCCAGCCACCCACAACCATGAACATGAGCGGTAGGAAATGGATTTTAATACATGAGAATGTTTTATATTTTTAATGTTATTTTTTTATTGAAGATTTGTCTGCGAGCTGGATGCAGCCATCAAAAGAGCCACATCTGGCTTGTGAGCCATAGGTTCCCGACCTCTGACTTACACACTTCTTGGCAATGTTGTGGGACTGAAAGCCTCAAAGTTTTTGCTAGGTATTGGCCATATGTCACCTTCTGCTCCTAAAGGAGACTCTCATGTCCTTGCCCTGTGGCCCTATCCATAGCAGTTTACAACCTGTAGATTTTTGCAAGCCAGCCAGAGCCCAAGAGCAAGTCTGTTAACAAGACAGAGTCATATATAATTTAATGTAATCACAGGAGTGACATTCTTTTGCCATATTCTACTTGTGAGAAGCAGTCATAGGTCCCATCCACAGTCAAGGAGAGAGGATTATGGTGCTGAAGGAAAGGCATGGGGCAGGAATCATGGGAACCATGTTCACCTGTCTACCACAGACAGTGAAACAAACTAATTTCCATTGGTGTAGTACGCTGCTAGGAGAAATGGCTAATCAGGTGTTCAAAATATTTGATAGTGTTGAATGAAAAGTGATCACTTTTGACATACTTTTATTTATTTATTTTTATTTTTTATATTTTTCTGAAGTGAAAAGTAGGGAGGCAGAGAGACAGGCTCCTGCATGCACTTGACTGGGATCCACCCGGCATGCCCACCAATGGGGCGATGCTCTGCCCATTTGGGACATTGCTCCATTGCAACTGGAGCCATTCTAGTGCCTGAGGTGGAGGCCATGGAACCATGGAGCCATCCATGGAGCCATCCTCAGGGCCCAAGCCAACTTTGCCCCTTGGCTGTAGAAGGGGAAGAAAGAGATAGAGAGAAAGGAGAGGCGGAAGGGTGGAGAAGCAGATGGGCACTTCTCCTGTGTGCCCTGACTGGGAATTGAACCCAGGACTTCTACACACTGGGCCGACGCTCTACCATTGAGCCAACTGGCCAGGGCCTTGACACAGTTTTAAACATTTTGGTTTGGAAACAGTGTACTCTCCCTCTTATTTTTCCTTTTTTCCTGGCCTCACTTTCACATGGTGAAGGTCTCAATGCTTACTCCCCAGCTCTTGCCCCAATGACACCTCCCCTTTTCTAATTATTTCAGCCACATTGATGCTTGTTTCTCTCACCTTGTCTCTATGAACACTGTTTCCTAAGTGATTTAATTTGGTCTCATGGCTTTCAATATCGTCAATATATTGAATACTATCAAATTTATATTTGAAATTAAATCTCTCTGTATTTGAATATCCAATAGCCTACTTACTATTTCCACCTAAGGCTCTCAAATTTCTCTAAAATATAATAAATCTCCAAGTAAACTTATGATCTTCCCTCAAAATCTGCCATCCTTCCCTAGTTCAGTACATAAGAATTGAGCCAAACAAAAACAGCAACCACAACTCTTGGTGGTGTCCTTGAATCTTTTCTCTTTCTGTCACAACTTGCATCCGGGTTGAAAACAAATATTTTGTTGGCTCTAGCTTTAAAATATCTTAAGTCTGACCACATCTTGTTACTTCTGCCAAGGCTCTGGAGCAAGCCACAGTCATCTCTTATTTGGATTCTTGCTGTTGCCTCCCAGGAATTTTTCCTGATTTCCTCCCCTTAGTCTCCTATAGCCTTTTCTCAATGCAGCAAGAGAAAGATGTCTTTGTAATGTACATCAGATCATGCTGGCCTCTGTTCAACACATTTGCAAAGCTTACAATAAAAGAATAAGAATCAAAATCCCTCAAGTGGCCAGCACATGAGCCTAATGACTTCATTCTCCACTCTTTATCCCGTGCCATCTCTTCCTATTATTCTCCTCCTGGTTCACTGACTTCAGCAAAACTGGATGGCGGCTCACTTCTTTCTCTGTGCTTTCTGTGCCTTCTATCTGAATGAACTCTCCCCAGATGTGCTGCTTCCACATCTCTTTCCATGTTTGCTTGAATATAATCTTCCCTAAGAAGCCTTTCCTGACTACCCTATCTGTGTGAGTACCCACTGCCCCTCTCTCTTCAATCTTGGCCGTAATTACATGTATAGCGTTTATCATTTGATATATTATCAATTTCTCTTGTTGATGTATTTCTGACTCCATCACATTTTGGCCTCTGCAAAGGCATGTATTTTTGTAATTTTTTACACTACTATACGCCCGTACCTACTGTAGCTTCAGGCATACAGTAGGAGAATAAATCTTAGTTGAATAAATGAATGGACTGGGTGAATTATATTAATTGATTTCAGATGATAAACCAAACTTGTAGGAGAAACTCAACTTGCATATGGTGAATTATATCTTATTTATGTATGTATGTATGTATTTACTTTAAATTAATTTTTTTTTTGTATTTTTTTTTTCTGAAGCTAGAAACGGGGAGAGACAGTCAGACAGACTCCCGCATGCACCAGACCGGGATCCACCCGGCACGCCCACCAGGGGGCGATGCTCTGCCCCTCCAGGGCGTCGCTCTGCCGCAACCAGAGCCACTCTAGCGCCTGGGGCAGAGGCCAAGGAGCCATCCCCAGCGCCCGGGCCATCTTTGCTCCAATGGAACCTCGGCTGCGAGAGGGGAAGAAAGAGACAGAGAGGAAGGAGAGGGGGAGGGGTGGAGAAGCAGATGGGCGCTTCTCCTGTGTGCCCTGGCCGGGAATCGAAACCGGGACTTCTGCACACCAGGCCGATGCTCTACCACTGAGCCAACCGGCCAGGGCCTAAATTAAATTTTATTGTTAGGTTTGATCAGCTAACATTTTATTTAGAATGTTTGCATCTTAGTTTATAGGAAACTGGAACTCACACACTGTTGGCGAGAATGGAAATTAGTCCCAAGTTTTAGAAAACCGGCCATTCTACTTCCACATAGTAGCCAAGTGAGATTAAACCACATGACGGAAAAAATACTTGTATCTAAATGTCTGTAGCAGCTTTATTTTTTTATTGTGAAAACTGGAAACAAACCAAATGCCCATCCATAGGTAAATAACTAAACAAACTTGGTATATCTATGCAGTGAAGTATTACTCAGCAATAAAAAAGGAATGAACTATCAACATTGCTATAATTAGGATGCTTCTCATGTAATAATTCCAAGCTAAAGAAGCCAGACAAATGAGAAAATATACTGAAAAGTAAGACATACTAAATGGCTCCATTTCTACCAAGTTTAAGGAAAGGTAAACAAATCTATAGCGAGAGAGAGTACACTAGTAGTTGCCTGTGGACGGGGAGGTGAGAGGCATGGGGGAGAGGGGATTGCAGGCAGGTTCAGGTTCATTTTAATATATGATGGAAATGTTCATCTGCACTTACTGTTGAATACCGACGTCAAAACATCAAATTACGCACTTTAAATATCTGTATCTTAGTGTACATCAGTTTAAAGCTGTGTTAGAAAAGGAAAAAAAAATAGAAAATTGATACGGTTCAATTTTATCAACTTTTATGTCACACAAAAAATCACCATCTGCCCTGGAATTTGTCAGTTTGTTAATTTTTTCCAAGGCTAAAGAACTGTTCATTATATGTATAGGTATGGACATACACATTTAACCACATATGTATATGTATATACTCTGTCATATATAACTACATATGTTAGGTATTTATATATGTGTACACATGAAATCATATAATACAAAAGACATATACATATGGAAGTATCTATATATGTGTGGATATGCATTTATATACATATATACATACTATAACAAAGATAGCACAGTGAAAATAATTTTATTTAAAGCAAAATAGAAAAACTGACAAAGTCCCTTTGGAGTGATTTTGGGGGGACCAGTGAGATTTGTAGCATAGCTATATATTTAGTATATTTTCCTTGAAAACAGAGAAATATAAGGCAAACCTTTTTTCTCCCCTGCGGAATAGTGACAAGCAGTAGTGTCTTAGAGGGGAAGACCTAGGGCAGTCTGAACCTCACATTAAACTTGAATTCATTTGTGTCATTTTTTTGAAAGAATACATCAAAGCATGTGAAACTGGTAGCTAATCATATTATCATTAGTATACAGTAATGAAGCATTATTCTTCATAAAATACTATGAAATAAGTATGTTAAGAAGATTGAATTATGTGGATGAGTGAAATAATAAAGGAAAATTGCTAGTTAATTGCTTTCCTCAGAGATGCTATTAGGGGTGGCAGTCGAATTCTCCGGAAGCGATACGCTGTCGGGCTGCTCTCTTTAGAACAGTTCTGGGAAAACAAAGAGGGAGGACTAACACTGCACCAAGTTTGCAGAGTTTCTTATTATCTAGAGGCATGACTGTGCTTTATTCTTTTTCTGTTTTGTTTGTTAGTTTCTTTCTGTCCATTAGATTCCACATAGAAGTGAAATCCCATGGTACTTGTCTTTCTCCTACTGACTTGATTCACTTAGTTAGCATAATGCTCTCCAGGTCCATCCATAGTGTCACATAAGGGTAAGATTTTCTTCTTTTTTTATGGCCAAGTAGTATTCCATTTAAATGCAGCACAGCTTTTTTTTTTTTCTGTATCTTTCCGAAGTTGGAAATGGGGAGGCAGTCAGACAGACTCCCGCATGCGCCCTACCAGGATCCACCCGGCACGCCCACCAAGGGGCGATGCTCTGCCCATCTTGGGGCGTCGCTCTGCCGCAATCAGAGCCATTCTAGCACCTGAGGCAGAGACCACAGAGCCATCCTCAGCGCCCGGGCAAACTTTGCTCCAATGGAGCCTTGTCTGTGGGAGGGAAGAGAGAGACAGAGAGGAAAGAGAGGGGGAAGGGTGGAGAAGCAGATGGGCGCTTCTCCTGTGCCCTGGCCGGGAATCGAACCCAGGACTCCTGCACTCCAGGCCGATGCTTCACCACTGAGCCAACCGGCCAGGGTTTGTTTTTTATTTTTTAATCCTCTCATCTGTTGATGGCAACTTGGGCTGCTTCCAAATTTTGGCTATTGTTGCAATGCTTCAGTGAACGTAAGGGTGGCATATATTCTTTTGAAGTAGTGTTTCACATTTCTTTGCCTGTATCCTCAGAAGTGGAATCACTGGGTCATAAGAAAGTTTTTGCATTTAAAAAAATTTTTTATTGAATTTATTGGAGTGACATTGGTTAATAAAAGTATATAGGCTTCAGATGTACAATTCTATAATACCTCATCTGTATATCGCATTGTGTGTTCACCACCCCAAGTCGCGTCTCCCTCCATTGCCATCCACCCTCCCTCTCCCCTCCTCCACCTCCCTTACCCCTTTCCCTCCTGCAGACCCCCACAGCTGTCTGTGTCTGTAAGTTCTTTTTCTTTGTATAATCCCTTCACCTTTTTCACCCATGCCCCCAAACCCTACCCCCTCTGACAGCTGTCAGTCCGTTCTCCATATCAATGAGTCTTCCTATTTTGTTTGTTGGTTTATTTTGCTCATTAGATTCCATATAGAACTGAAATCATATTGTACTTATCTTTCTCTGACTGGCTTTTTCACTCAGCGTATAATCTTCAGGCTCCCATATATATATATATATTTTTTACACAGTCAGAGAGAGGGATAGACAGGGACAGACAGACAGGAACAGAGAGATGAGAAGCATCAATCATCAGTTTTTCCTTGCGTATTGTGATATCTTAGTTGTTCATTGATTGCTTTCTCATATGTGCCTTGACCATGGGCCTTCAGCAGATCGAGTAACCCCTTGCTCGAGCCAGCAACCTTGGGTCTAAGCTGGTGAGCTTTTGCTGGCGACCTCGGGGTCTCGAACCTGGGTCCTCAGCATCCCAGTCCGATGCTCTATCCACTGCACCACCACCTGGTCAGGCTCCCATATTGATTTCAACAGTGGCTATACCAGTCTGCATTCAGACCAACAGTACACAAGGGTTCCCCTGCTCCACACCTTTGCTAGCTCTTGTTTGTTGATTTATTGATCAAATTACACACTTTAAATATGTATATTTTATTGTGTATTAATTATACCTCACTAAAGCTGTGTTAGAAAAGGGAAAAATAGGTAATTAATGTGGTTCAATTTTATCAATTTCTACATCACATTCTGACAGGTGTGAGGTGATATCTCATTGTGCTTTCAATTTGCATTTTCCATGTTTATTGAGGATGGGAAATGCAGGCTGTTTACAAAGATGTGTCCAAACTGTCACAGCCTGTGGAAGCACATGCAATAAAATGGTTATAGTTTGTGATTTACCTCTCTGTTGTCACATGGTCAAGGGTATTGTCAGAGAACCCACCCAAAGGAATAGCTTCTCTCCTTTCTCTCCTTCAGGGAGGATATTGCACGACACTTTCCAATTTGTGTGAGGAGAGCCAACTTCCAATTCTCCCTTACCTGTGACTTCCAATATTATTACTTGAGCACAAAATATGTTTAAGGGACAAAGTGAAAATAGACATTGTAATAAGAAGTGAAGTTTTTGGGAAAGAAATCAATAAGAAAATAGATCTTTGGGTGGAGTCCAACAGCAATTCATCTGCTGCAAGTCTGTCTCTAGCCCTCATGGGTCAAAATGCCTGCATGCAATTATGTGGGCTACTCTACTGATATACAAGGGTATAAGGACAGAAAAAAAAATACAGATCTATTTACAAGGTTATAGATTATTTTCTGATGGCATTTCATAGTATTTGAGCTTTTTAAGTCCTCATTTTTGTTGTTTCTTTTCTTTTAAAAACTGCGTGTCCACCTCCAAATGAGGCAGAAACTACCCAGAGGGATTTTAACAAGTTATATCGTCAAATAGAACACAAAGCACAGCGCTCACACAGTTTGTGTAACGACAACTAAAATTTTTTAATTAGATAAATATATTGAGTGTGTATGTGTGTTTCTTTAGAAAAGTAAGTGGAAGCTAACAGTCTGCACTGATATATGCTCTCTCTTACTTAGGCCCCCTTTGGGTAGCACACTTCCAAAGGAAAACTTGATAAATCAGACCTTGTAAAAATTGAACACTTTTATTCGCAAAATCGCCTGTTGAGAAAGGCAAGCAACTATGAGAAAATAGTTATTGACTGTGAGAAGTTTCACATTGACAGAAGACTCGTATCTAGAATACATAAAGCACTCTCAAAATTCAGGAGTGAGAAATAAAGGCCCAGTTAGAAATCGGACAAGAAACATGAAGTGACTTTTCTCTGAAGAGGACATGTAGATGTCAGGTAAACACATGAAAACATGTTCAATTTATTAACCATTAGGACAATGCAGAGAGTTATTTTAGTAAAATATGACTATATGCATATCAGAATAATGTTTTAAAAATAAAATAAGCCACCAAATGCAATGTAGAGATATTTTTTGGTTCATTCACTCATTGTTTCTGGGATTTCACTGGGACAGCCATTCTAGAAAAAGTCTGGCAGTTGTATTAAAAATACTGGATATGAAATTATCATACAACCCCACAACTGTACTCTTGGCTTTTACCCCAGAAAAATGATATGCATACATAAAAATACAAAAATACAAAAAAACTATACACAAATGTTCCTAACAATTCTATTTATAATAGTCTAAAACAAGAAACATACTTAGACACTCTTCAATGAATGAATGGATAAACAAAGATACCTCCACAACATGGAATGCTCAGTAATAAAAAGAAATGGCCTGTTGTTACATGTGATAACCTAGATGAATCTCCAGAGAATTATGCTGAGTGAAAATGGTTAGGTACATTATGATTCATTTACATATCATTCTTGAAATGACAACATTATAGAAATAGAGAACAGATTAGGTGGTTGCCAGGGGTTAATGCATTGGTATGGGTGGGAGGGAAATGAATATAATTATGAAAGCCATCATTAGGGATCTTCTGGTGATGGAAATGTTCTGAATATTGACTGTATAAATTCAATATATTGTGTTTGATATTGTATGATAGTTATGCAAAATGTTCCCAGTGGAGAAAGTGGATAAAGAGTCCTGGTATCTCTCTGTACTATTTCTTACAACTGTATGTGACTCTAAAATTATCTGAAAAATGAAAAGTTAGAGTTGTCTTCGAGCTTCTTTTTAGTTCAGCTAATGGGGAACCTAAAAAGATGGTAACAGAGAGAAAGTAGTAGGAGTTTGAGTATTTATTTTCCTTGCTTTTGTAGTCCTATCAAAGCAGTCTTCTCTCCAAGATTCACTCTGTCTGGCCTGTGCATCCACTTCCCCCAACATCCATGTACCCAAGTGTTACCTTGAGTAACACTTCTCTTTTAACTAGCTCCAGGATACTAGTGCAGTTTTCTTATACGCTGCTCACAACTTAGTAATGAAATCCTTCATTAGACTCTTCTCAAGTTATCCTAATCTGCGAGAGCCATCTGTTTTCTGCTGGTATGCTGACTTATTCAGACTCCTGGAAGGAGCTTGAACTTCATTGAAAGAGATAAGATGAATATACAAACAGCTACAATAGAAAGTTCTAGCTAATTTACATAATGATTGATTTTGTTCTGAAAAGAACAACCTCTTGGGATTATCCAAACTTGTCTGTCACTTCCAGTTTCTCGCGGAATGACTCTGGTAAGAAGAAAATCAAAAAAGGAAAAAAAAGAAAAAGAAAAATATTCTTGATGAACAACAGCCTTAGCTGTTTAAACATTTTTAATGTTTTTAATGAAATGGAATCATTTTGGATGAACGTGGGGAGGAGAAGGAAGAATTGAGAACTCCTAATTGGAATTTTTGGTGGAATTTATTAGGAATAGAATGCAAAGGAGTGGCTCCTTTCTGTGAAAATGATGCCCATTTCACAGTCAGGTATACATGTGTGAAGCCAAGGTCAGTTGTCAAGGGTGGAGACAGAGATTAAGCATTCTGGCAGACTGTTCATGATAATTAAATGTATGTTTTCTCAGGATCCATTGTAGCTAGACAGGGATCATATGACTGGGCTCTGGATAATGATGAAGAAATGATGAAAGTCCTCATCAGGTCTGACTCTTAAGAATATACCAGCAGACTCTTCAGGGACACTTCCCCAGAGCCACCCTGGAGGCTTACATGCTCTTGAAGGTGTGGTTACAGGTTGGAGGAAGGCTAGCAGACTGGCATTGATTACATTTTGGGTAAAGAACAGCTAACCTTGCCTTGAGTCTGTAGTGGCAACTAGTATGGCTTCTGTGAATATGAGCATCATCACCTTTGGAGGTGGTGATATCCTTCAGGGAAATTACATCCAGAAGGAAGAACCTGAGAACCCCACTAGGAAGAGAAAGCAACCACTCTGCAGTCAAGACGTGCTGGACACCCTCTTACTATTTGAGAAGCTCATGCCTTGTCCTGGATGAGACCTTGGGATCCATTTCCCTAAACTCAGGAGATTAATTAAAATTCAGCTCTGGAGTTTTTTAAATAGCCCATCCGTCTCCATCCAGCCCTGTTCTGCCAAATTCAGACATCACCATTGTAAAAGGATGTGTCTCTTAAACAAGGGACCCAGCACTCCACCAAGACATATTATTTGAACACAAAACAGTCCCAGTTCTCTTCGTTCCATGACCAAGTTTTTGTCCTCCTTTCTTCACAAGGTACTCCAAAACGGAATTCTTTTACCATTTACTGTGTTTATAATTTCCCATTTCCCATCAGTTTCTTACCCTGAACACCCAGTAATACCATATGTGTGGTACATATCCTCTAATTAGTATATTAATGTGTGTCTTTCAAGTTTTGTAAAGACAGGCCCATGTCTGTACATTATATGACCTCTTTTAATACCACTTAGCATGCTGTCAGAGATATAATAGGTACTCACTGACTGTTTTCTGAGGGAGACAATGAATGTACAATAAAATGACTGTGAATTAGTCTTAGGGTGTTTTCATTCATGCTCATAAACTCTGTTTCTTCCTAGAGTTGTCAAAATTAGCCTAGATAGTCAGCAAATATCTCTGTGTTTATTAGGCAACACTAAGCATTTACTGATTTTCACCATATTTTCTGAGCATCCATTGGGTGTGACTATGCTGGCCATTGTTGGAAGTTTCTGTCCCCTGATGGCCATCTCCTGCCTCTTTGCTGGCAACCACTGCTAATCCACCAGCCCTCTGCAAGGCAATGCCTTTGAGTCTCAAACCTACAGCGTTATCTTAGACAGGGAAGGGCCCAACTTCACTTCAGGACACCAAAGAAGAGACTCGTGGAGCCCAATGAACTAGCAGATTTGTCCTGGAATCTTCCTGCTTTCCATAAACACAGAAGACAAACCCGAGAGGCGCCACTTCTTTCTCAAGGTTATCTGTTCCTCCTCTGTAAACTGTTCATTCTGGCATCCTCTGATCTTGCCTTTCTACTTCTGTAGGGATGAATTTCTCTTGGGAGGATCTGCAGGCTTATTGCTCCCAACACAGTTGAACCATAGGAAGGATCTGTGACCTTCATTATACTTGCAGCGAATTAAATATTTTAATCAAGTGTACTGTGATGCAGTTTTTCTGAATATGTGCAGCCCTGACCAGCTGCTTCAGCAACCCCTGAGAATTTCCTAGAAATGCACATTCCCAGGCCCCACCTGAGACATGCTGAATCTGAGATACACCACGCCATCCGGGTGATTCGGAAACATACAACAACAATGTGAAAACTACTGCGGTAGTACTTGTTTAGTCTTTCTAAAATTCTCTTTCCTCCCATGTAAAATGAAGATTGCAAGGATTAAATCAGATAAAGCACATAGCGTTAACAACAAGCGCATAGCAATAGTGCTTGATAGATTGTGGCAAATAGAGCCCCAGCATGTAACTACGCCACAGCCTTTGGTAACAAATAGAACTGACTTCCTTGTGCTGTCTCGGGAGGAGAGAAGAAATACATGCAGAGGAACCATAATTCATCTGGCAGGAAGTGAGCGGTGCATTTATTCTTGTATGTTCTAATCATAGCACCAAAGACTGCAGTAACTTTTTGGTAAGGTAAAGGATTAGAAGAATGCGTAATTATTTCTCATAAAAGTACAGAAAAGTTGAAATTAAAGATCTGAAAGGGACAAAGCTCAGCACGCTGCTCTTTTATATATGAAAGTGGCAGAGGGACAGGTAGAGAGCCGGGAAGGCAGTAATCCATATGGCCGGGGGACTTTGATTAGAGGAAAGGCTACTGGAACCTCGTTAGGCATTCATACTTTTCTCTTTCAATTTTATCCTTAAAAGATGTACGGAGCAGGCTGGCCCTGTTCACTAGTTCTCAGATACAAAGCGCTGGGAGACGGTATGTCGAGACAGCCCATCTTTTTCCATCATTTTGAAGGAAACTTCAGTGATAAAAGCAGATCTGTGAACAGGTGCATTTTAATTCACTGGTAACAAAAGGAACCATCTTCATGGCCAAATAACAGGCCATTAAAAAACTAGTAACAACGTGATAGGGGATGTTAAGCATGGCTGCATGTGAGTGTAAGTGACTGGTAAAAATAAATTGAACACGAAAACACTAATGCTTTGCAAAAGTGAAACAAAAATGAGCAAAGAATACAAATTGCCAGAGATAATGGTTGCCATGGCAATTGTTTGTCCAGAACCCAAACTGTGATAACTCAGGTAAGAGTAATTGAAAATAAAAGCCCTGAGCAGTTCCTTCCTGACTATGATTCCGTTCCTGTGGCAGGCGTGGTTACCAGGACTAAGCATCCTTCCTGGCCCCGTGGATGCCCCGACACAATTCTAATTTGCTAACCAAGGGGCAGGGTGATTTGCCTATATCCCACTCAGAGCAGCAGGATGTTTCTGAAACCGCCTTTGTTTGTTGAACACCCCACACGTCAGATGGAGCGATGTGGGTTGGCGCAGTTGTTATGAAACCCACTCCCCACAACGACAAGCGGTTTTCTTTTATTAAAAGTGCACTGTGGTGGGATTTTTTTTTTTTTTTTGATCGAGGTTGCAAAATGCTGGATCACAAGAGGCAGCAGCTTAGTTTTCTTCCCTGTGCGTGGCTATCCGTAGCCATCTCTCCCACGTAATAGCCCATCTGTTTGAGAGAGGAGTGATGCTTCCTGCATCATTTAAAAGACACACACCTGCTTGGAGAAAGGCAAGAATAACCTCGTTTGCAAGTATCCTTGGCTCTCGAGCAGCCTTTACTGACTCCATATTTTGAAGGTTTTTTTCCTCCTTAATAAAATTACTCTGACTCTCTAGACTTTTCAAATCCATCTTTTCACTGTTCATATGTCATTCTTTGGATAAGCTTCCAAAATAAAAGGGACTTATGGAGAAGAAGGCAAAGGGTTTAGTTAAAAAGGAATTGTATGTCAAGAGGAAGACTTATGGGAGGAACGGTGGAGAAAATAGTATCCTTCTTTCCTAAATTCTGTAACCGGGGCTTAGGATCTCTTCACCCTGCCAGGTGTGTTGGTGAGAAATGTAACATTTGCACTTCAAGGAAGGCAAAGGCTTTTAGGGGTGGCCAGTAACCAGGGAGACTTAATGAGAAGTTACAGTGGTTGAATTTGTAACAACTTGTGTTCTGCGGTAGCCAGACGGCAGAAGGCTCCATGCGCGGATACGGACAGCACACTGCTTGTTAGGGACCATGTCTAATTAGCTGGAACCAAAAATCTTGTGCTAATGATATTTTCATGCCAGGAGAGTTTGAGAATTTCAAACTTTGGATATTTTGAAAGAGCAGGAATCACTGGAAGTGATACACATAAATAAAACCGCTCACAGGGCGTGATGTCTTGGAGCTCTGCATCACGGAACTCTCACCACAATGCTAGGAGGTGATGTATCCATTTCCGGTTGTTGCCATAATGTGGCCGCAGATTAAGTGGCTTAAAACCATGTCACTGAGCTAACGTCAAAGTGTGTCCAGGGCTGTGTTTATCACTGGACACTCTGAGGAAGAAAGCAGGTTCCGTGCTCATTGAGTTTGTTGGCAAAATCCAGTTGGTTGTAGTTGTAGAAGTGAGGTCCCCGTTTTCTTCCTGGCGGTCAGCTAGGACTGCCCTGAACCCCTGGAAGCCTGCCTCCAGTCCTTGTACTGGGGCCTCTTCACATCTCTGTGTTAGCCACGGGATCTCAGAGACCTCTCCTGCTTGGGAGCTGACCCCTTCTGCCACAGCTCTCTGCCGCCAGCTCCAGAATGTTCTCTGCTTCTAAGGGCTCGTGATTGGGCTCTCCCAGATAATATAGGGTCATCTTACTGACTTGAAGGTCATTGATCAGTAACCTTAATTATATCAGCAAAACCAATTTTACCATGTGACCTAATATATTTACAGGTTCCAGGGATTAGAAGGTAGACATCTTTGGGGGGCCATAATTCTGCCCACCAAATGTGGGTAATGTCATTATCCCTATTTAGCAGAAGGTATTAATAAAGAATGGTTAATTAACTAGAAGCGATATAACTAGTAAGTGTCAGAGTCAGGATTTGAATGCTGTTCTAACTCCAGAAACCCGTTTTTCAAGCACAATATCATACAGGCCAAAAGGGAGTAATTAACAATACAAGTAATAATCACTATAAGCATTTGTCCCTCCTGCCTCCAGTGCCTCCCTTCGTCTGCATATCATTTTAGAGTAAGATGGAAATGATATTATTTCTCAGAGTATTTATTGAAAAAGTAATAGTCTTAAGCTCTGAAAATATTCAGGTGGGTTGTTATATAGTCAGCTCGTCGAGAGATTTCTATCCAGTTAAATTGTCAAATTGTTCTGGAGAGACATAAAAATCTTCAAAAATGCTTCTCATGCCTCCTGTAGTCGATTGCATCATGATTTCACTCATTTCTTGTTAAGGTTTGTGCTCCTTCCCTGTTATAGAATTATATTTCTTTACCACCTTACCACTGGGCTTGGCCAAGAATCTTGCTTTGACCATGGGAATGTTAAAGTTAATGGTGCAAACCAAGGTTTAAATATATTTGCACTGTATGGCTTTTTCTCTTGTGGTCCCATGATCTCCCAGAAAAAGAAAGTGCCTTCATTACTGGTTGGAATGCAATGTGTTATATAGCTGCTTTGCAAGATAGTTTGGTAATTTCTTGCAAAACTAAACTTAACTCTTTTTTTTTTTTAAACTGAACTCTTAACGTATAATCCAGCTATTCTGCTCCTTGGTATTTACCCAAAGCAATTGAAAACTTATGTCCACACAAAAACCTGGACATGGATGTTTATAGCAGCTTTGTTCATAATTGCCAAAACTTAGAAGCAACCAAGAATAATCTTTAGTAGGTGAATGGATAAATAAACTGTGGTTCCTTCAGATAATGGAGTTATTCAGCACTGAAAGGAAATGAGCTATCAAGCCATATAAAATACATAGGAACCTTAAGTGCATGTTAGTAAGTTAAGCTATTCCAAAAATGCTACATATTCTATGATTTCAACGACATGACATTATGGAAAAGGCAAAACTATGGAAACAGCAAAGAGCTCAGTTGTTGAGAGGTAGGGAGTGATAAAAAGTTGGGAGTACAGAGGATTTTTAGGGCAGTGAAAATACTATGTTTGATGCCTAAGGATGGATACATGGCATTATACATTTGTCCAAATCTATAGAATGTACAGCTCCAAGAATCAACCCTCATGCAGATGGGATGCTCGGTGATTATGATGTGTCATTATAGGTTCATTGATTGTAACGAATGTACCACTCTGGAGTGGTATGTTGATAATAGGATGGGCTGTGCATGAGAGAGTTCAGGTGGGAAATTTCTGTACCTTTCTTTCTATTTTGCTGTGAAGCTAAAATCATCTAAAAAAAAAAAAAAGATTGAGCCTTAAAGAAAACACCTGTGAAATCAGAGGCAAAACTTTTAAAAACTAGGAAAGTAACTTCTTAAGAAGTGAAATACAATTGATAAAATCTTTATAATCAAACAAAACAGAATAAAACCACACCCTGGGGAGCTGCTGGACCCTGGATAAGGAAGACATACAGGGAAGAAAGACTGGAATTCAACCAAGCGCGTGGGACCTAGCCCAGCCCACCCTGCCAAGTGTGCCAACTGCTGTAGCTCAAAGAATTGAGAGAAAATGCTAAAAAAAAAATAAAAGATTTGGGGGAAATGTGTAAAATGTCAGCTATACAAAGAAAGGCCTCATGGGATCTCTGCTTTTCTGTGCCATGACCAGCCAGTCTAATTTTAATTGTATGTCAGTCTCTGCTTGTACTAGTTAAGTGCTGATAAGTTTCCAACTCAGAACATTCCGAGCTCAGCAAGCCTGTGGTTTGGAGTGCCTGAAATGTTCAATAATCACAGTGCGGTTTGATTTCTCCTTACTGAGTCTCTTTAAAGGTAGAAAGGTAAACACCTTAGGCTTCCTTTTATCTCAGCTTAAACCTAATGGGGCCAACACTATCTCATTTTTAATGTGAAATTGATGGCACAGTGATAATGCTTTCTCCTAGCAACTCAATTATTTTTAATGATTTGCATAATATAATTACTATTGATAGACATCCAAAGCCTTAGAACAAGAAGATATTCAATCACATGTCCAGTTTTATGTCTTCCATTAATTGAAGCTCTTACCCATCAGTTGTCAGAGACAGAGAATTGTCAAGGAGGGTGGGAGGAATGGAGATCAACAGGGAGTAGAGATTCAAATATCAAATAGAAATAGCATCTTTTAAAAAAGAACTTTGTACCTAAAAGTAGAGTTGATTTGAATGTGTTGTCCAAGACTCTTGGTTGAAAGTCAAAGAAATTGAATTCATGTTGCATAAGCAAAGAAGGGACTTATCAACCCACATGACATGGAACTCTACGAGGCTGATTGCCGGGGATCCAAGGATTTTGAGAGAGTATGTCTCCCTTCCTGCCTCTTGATGACTCTCTGTATCTGTTCACCCATCAGATGTCAGCCTTAGCCAGATAGGGCTCCATAGCAACTGCAGACATCTCTTATTTTGTAGCTCATAATCCTGGTGGGAAGTGATTGTTTTCTCTGAAGTCCTAGAATTAAATCCTATTGACCTGTCTTGGTTATTTTACCCATTAAAGACCCAGCTAACATTCTTCGGAGATGGGACCCTTTGATTAACCAGTTGTAGTCTGGGTACCCACAACCAGAGCTAAGGAATGAAGTTTACCCATTGGAATTGCATGGATCCCCAGAGCAAGAATCACAGTTCTAACCCAAAACACACCAGCTCAAAACAAAACCCATTTACTACTGTACATTGTGCTTAAAAATCAGCCTCTAAAATTCATCTTCAGCTATTTACACATCAAAAAATTAAGAACCATGGGAACTTTGGATCTTCTATATCAAATTTCTCTTTTTATAGCTGTAAATTCTAAAGCCAAAAGGACTTCAGAGGCTCATCTAGAATTACACAGTGAATGATGGAGCCAAGAAAGTTTGAATTTAGGACTTCAAACTTTTAGCGTAGAGATGATGCATGCACTTGTAGATAGAAACATAGCTACTATATTTTATCTTAGGGCAAATCTTCTCTCTTTCTTTGTCTTTTTGTCCTCCCTTCCTTCAATACAGATTCATCAGAGACCTCTTGTAATCCAAGCCTTCCACGCCTAACTCTTTATTGAGAATTTGCTCTGTGCTTTCCCTGAATTCAACATGTATTTGGAAAGCAGTTTATAATCGAAGTGTGTTCCTGGTCATTGGAAATCAAATTATAGATAACATATTCTAGAGGGCAAGAAAGACAATCAATAAAATAATTGTAAGTTTTGACAAGTGCGTTGAGGCAGATAACGGGTAAGATCTGGTTTAGGGAAAGGTGGAGACATTAAAGCTACATTTGAAGGATGAGAAGAAGCTAGTCATGCAGAAAGCCAGCGGGAAGAGTGTCTCGGGAGAAAAGATTTTCAGGATTGAGTCAGATTTTTTTTTTTCTGACAGAGAGAGACAGATAGGGACAGACACACAGGAAGGGAGAGAGATGAGAAGCATCAATTCATTGCGGCTCCTTAGTTGTTCATTGATTGCTTTCTCATATGTGCCTTGACGGGGGGCTGCAGCAGAGTGAGTGACCCCTTGCTCAAGCCAGCGACCTTGGGCTTCAAGCCAGCGACCTTTGGGCTCAAGCCAGAGAACATGGAATCATGTCTTTGATCCCACACTCAAGCCAGTGACCGTGCATCAAGCTGGATGAGCCCATGCTCAAGCCAGCAGCTCTGAGGTTTCAAACCTGGGTCCTCTGTGCCCAGTTCAATGCTCTATCCACTACAGCACTGCTTAGTCAGGCAGGACTGAGTCAAATTTTCAAGAAACAAAAGTTTGCTTAGTACTTAGGGAAGGAGTTAGCCAATTTTGTATATATTCATGACCTTATAATCCAGAAGTTCTCTGCTACTCAACCCTGCTATTGTAGCTTTAAAAATGTCTATAGACAATGTATAAACTAATGGGTGTGACTGTGTTAATAAAACCTTATTAACAAACCTATGTGGTAGGCAGAATTCCCGTGACCCAGGGCATAAAGACTGAGAGGCAGACAGGAGTTGACATCAGAGAGTAAGCAGGACACTTGAAGTCTCTTAGAAGACATGATGTCAGTGCAGACTTGGCTTCAGGACTGGAAGGACCCAAGTTTTTGCTTAAGAATGGATGATTTTAAGAGTTTTTTTCTTTCTTTCTTTTCTTTTCTTAAGTTATCATTAACATTCAAAGAATAGGTCAAGTTGGGAACTGTCTTCATGGTGTGACAGATGACCCTTCTCTGGCTCCGTTATATTTCCTATAGGTTTTCCTTGTTCCCACATCTTCCCACTGGCTTGAGATTCCACCATTCTTGGGGTTAGATTAGGAGAATGGAATGTCATGTTCAAATGAATAAGATCGTAACAATGACAACAATAACAAAAGTTTTTATTTTTAATTTTTTAAATTCATTTTAGAGAGGGGAGAGAAAGAGAGAGAAGGGGGTTGAGAAACAGGAAGTACCAATTCCCATACGTGCCTTGAACGGGCAAGCCCAGGGTTTTGAACCAGTGACCTCGGCATTCCAGGTCAATGCTTTATCCACTGTGCAACCACAGGTCAGGCACAATAACAAAAGTTAATAATGAAAATATGATGCCCTCAGTACACCAGGCCTGATATACTCAGAGAAAGTCCCACGCATGTCTCTCTAAGATTTCCCTGAAGTGAAATGTTAAATAAATTCAAGGCTGTCTTCTCTCTCCTAGTGATGAAATTGTCATTTGATTTATAGTTTGGATGCATGGTGGTATTTTTCCGACCACAGTCATATCATGGGAGAGATGTCAGTTGAATACATTCATTTTTTTTGAATTTTGAGTTTCAGGGAGAATGATATTTATATATATATTTACTAATGGCACAGGGAAAGGATGAGATAAAAAGGATCAGAAGAAATGTTGATGCATTAAAATAAAAGGAAAGGAAAGGAAGGAAGGAAGGAAGGAAGGAAGGAAGGAAGGAAGGAAGGAAGGAAGGAAGGAAGGAAGAAAGAAAGAAAGAAAGAAAGAAAGAAAGAAAGAAAGAAAGAAAGAAAGAAAGAAAGAAAGAAAGAAAGAAAGAAAGAAAGAAAACAGGTTTAAAACAACAAAGGATGCATAATTTATCTGGGAGACTTCCCGCACGAAAGAAATTGCTGGTCCATAGTTTCAAGATTCTCTAATCACGTCAAAATCTATCTTTATTATCAGCAGTTGGAGTTGATTGGTACACTTTGCTGCTCTCCTGTTTAGCAGTTTTAGGAGAAAACGGATGCAAGATCCATGTAAAAACCTAACACATTCATCAGTTGAAAATTACGCATCAGAAACATTGTTGTGCTAATGATATTGTTGAAATGGACTTGCTTGTGGAAGAGGAGTGTCTTCCCCCCGAAACAGGAAAGGTGGGTCCTTGGATAAGAATGTAAGCAGGGGCACGTGGAGCCTCCCAATCTCTGTCATTTGAAAGCTCTTCAGGCCCATCTGTTCAACCATGTTGTGTAAAGTTCAAGAGGAATTTTACTTCCGTTTTCTCCCAGGCCTGAACTGCATCATTATAATTCATTATGAAATATCAGTGGGTATTTGATTAACAGAAATTTGAACTTGTTGTGTTTGCTCGTATGGGGTTGTCCATATTCCATACCTTGGTAATATTTTAAAGTAACTTTCCCCTCCGTGGAATAGTGATCTATGTTTGATTTGGAGAATAGCATGGAAAATTAGAAAATTATAAAGCAGTACCTAAAATTTTCTCCAGTCAAATCTTGTAACATTTGATGTAGGTGATTTGTTTAGCCTTTTTTTCTTGGTGTGTATGTTCTTTTATGAATATGTATACAAGTTTTTTCTCAAATTTACATAATACCGGTTACATTATACATACATTTTTATGAGCTGCATTAGGAACTATATTTTCCATGGGTATTTTATAGCATTTCCCCTTGTCAATGGTGGCAGTATTCTGGTTGATAGATGTATCAATGTTTATTTTATTACAATTGTTTCTTATTTTTAATGTTTTGCTTTTATGAAAGGACTCCTAACAAAAACATAAGGCATAATATTTTTTCAATTGGTATTATCTTAATTAAGCCAAAAACATGATCTCTCCTTAAATATTTAAAGAAAAATTTAAATGCAAATTTAAGAACTTTATTTGAATGAAAATACATAGTTGATCTGAAAAGCTATTTGCAAAAGTGAAAACAAAAGAAAATTCAATAATTTAAAAACAGTGACAGTTATTTCTCTCAGTTATGAGAATTCTACAATTCAGATAAAAATCATCTTATAAAATTTTGCTTAAATATTCCTTTTTCCCTTGATCATTAAGAAAAATAGCCACAGCCTGACCTGTGGTGGCGCAGTGGATAAAGCGTCAACCTGGAAATGCTGAGGTTGCCAGTTCGAAACCCTGGGCTTGCCTGGTCAAGGTACATATGGGAGTTGATGCTTCCAGCTCCTCCCCCCCTGTCTCTCTCTCTCTCTCCTCTCTAAAATGAATAAATAAAATTAAAAAAAATTAAAAAAAAAAGAAAAAAAAAAAAGAAAAATAGCCACAAACCTAACCAGGTGGTGGCACAGTGGACAGAGCATTGGCCTGGGATTCTAAGGAACCCACATTCAAACTAGGTTGCTGGATTGAGTGTGAGATCATAGATATGACCCCATGGTCTTTGTCTTAAGCCCAAAGGTCACTGGCTTGAGCCCAAGGTTGCTGGCTTGAGCAAGGGGTCACTGGTTCTGCTGGAGGCCACCCCCACCCAAACACATATGAGAAAGCAATCAATGAATAAGTAAAAAGCCTTAATGAAGAATTGATGTTTCTCATCTTTTAATCTTCTTGTCTGTCTGTCCCTGTCTCTCTCTCACATGCCAAAAAAAAAAAAAAAAAAAAAAGTCATAAGATCACTAAGCTAAGAGGTTGGCATATTTTGAAAGTTTAAGTCTGTTTTATGTGTGGAAGGTGCTGCATCTTTTTGGAGAAGGAAAATGGAAGTGTAAGCTCTGGGGAACCATGAGTTAGGGTGTCAGTTATGCCTTTGTTGATCTTAAATGAGTCATTTAAATCTCCTGTGTGACAGCTCCCAAGTCTATTAAATGTGATGATTATCATCAGTCCTAACTTGGGAGAGGCATGCGAAGGATCTAGAAAATAGTAGGTGTGAAAATATCATGTGGGAAGTTTAGCTGTAGGAACATTTTTTGGCTCCTTTATTTGTTCATGTATTTATTATGAATGAAACTTGATTTTGAGATAGCTATTATCATGCAGTTGTAAGGAGTGACTGGAGAGATCCCAAGTTTCCTCTACTCAGTCTCCCCAGTAGTAAGATCTTGCAAAACTGATCATAACCAGGATTTTGTCCCTAATACATTGAAGATTCAAAATGTTCCCATCGCTACAGAGTCCCTCCTGTCGCCCTTTTACAGCCCCACCCACTTCCTCACTTCCTCCCACCATAACCTCAGGCCACCAATGAAGGTTTTCCATTTCTATAACTGAGTTATTTCAAGAATGTTATATAAATAAAATTACACAGTAAGTAATCTTTTGGGACTGGCTTTTTATACTAAGCATTATTTTCTCAAGATTCATCAAGGTTGTTGCATATGTTCATTCCTTTTCATTGAGTGGTATCCCATGATATAGGTATACCTCATTCACCATTGAGGACATTTGGTCATCCATCTATCCTTCTGTTCATCCATCCATCCATCCATCCATCCATCACAGCACTTTCTGTTAAGCAGTGGGTCATTGACATCCGTCAATAATACTTCACATGGTCCTTTCTTACCTTTCAAGTCCAAAACTTGAAGTGGTTGTAGAGTTTCTTATTTTTGTCCCCAAACTTCCTGTGCATCAAACATCATGTTTTTCCATCATATCTCATCATTTCACAAATTAACCACTTAAGATCTTTATTATGATTTTATTTCTCACTTTATGATCATTTTTCACAAGGTAACAAATGTAATAATTATTATGATAATTGCTTTACAAACTTGATGTACATATCAGGCAGAAAAGAAGGTCCACACTCAAATGTGATGCCTACACTGGGATGTGTGTGTGTGTGCCTCTATTTAAGAAATAGGCTCCATCCTACTGACCTCATCCTTTTTTTTTTTTAATGAAAGGAGGGGAGATAGTGAGACAGACTACTTCATGCACCCTGACTGGATCGCTCTGGCAACCCCTGTCTGGGGCCAATGCTCGAGTCAACCAAGCCACTGGCTACAGGGGAGGAAGACGGAGAGAAGGAGGTAAGGGAGGGGGAGAGAGGCAGATGGTCATTTCTCCTGTGTACCCTGACTAGGAATCGAATCTGGGGCATTCATATGCCGGGCTGACACTGTATCCATTGAGCCAACCAGTCAGGGCCCAACCTCATCTTCAGCAAGACATAACTTTGTTATCTTGCTAATAATCCCGGGGCACACACATTCAAATCATTTATGAATGATAAACGTAAAAAACACCATAGTCTCTGCTACCTAATATGTCCTGAATATAACTAGAAAAAAAATCATTTTTTAATCACTATAGAACTCGGTGTTTTGTGTACTACAGAAAAACTCTGAAAAGAAAGAGTGGGAATTGTATTGAAAATTTATATTTCCAGTGCTCTTGGATATTAAGATGTTTATAGTCTTTTATTAAATGGGAAAAGAACAAACTACTGATATTTGTGCAATCACTAATTTCTTTTGTGCAAAACTTCTCTACCCAAAATGAGAACAACTTTTAAAATATTCATGGTGTTTAAAGCAATTTCATTGCAACAAACGACTATCTGTTAGGGACTTGGACCTTAATTAAACGTCCTGAATTATAACTGTCCTTACTGCCTGTAATGGCATCCCCCGTTGAGATCTGTGGCTATCTCTCTGCCATATTTACCTTGTAAATTTGAATGCACATTTTTGTAAATCAGGTAATAATTATTTATTTGGCATTTACTAAATTTCGCTTATCGGACATTGCCTGCACTATATTAAGGGCCGATATATGTGAGACTGAGCTCTAAAGGTAGTCTAAAAAGTATCAAATGATCTTCATTTATTTATTTATTTTTGCATCAATAGATGTTTTACCACCTACCATTTATTTAAATGACCTCCTCATCAGCTATAGTTTCTAAAATGGAAAGTTTGAAAAATCACCAAGTCTTTTCATAATAATTTTCCAGTTCGGTGTGAGCCTCCCTGTAGGCGGCCTCTGTGTTACACCCTGAGTTGTTTCAATCAGCCTGCTCTAGGCAGTCCTCATTGACATCAGCGTTAATTTAAAAGCTGCCCTTTGGGAACTGCTGGGAAAATATAGGACCTCTGTTGTCTGCCAGAGCAGTCTCTCTTCAGGATGAAATCGAAATGTGGTTTGATACCGAGAAGCACATTTCAGTTTAAAGCCTATGGCAAATTCAACAGACAAGTCTCTTCTGGAATCTGCAGTTTAACTTCAGATCAGCTATAGACATGGCATGGTGTTGCCACCCGGAGTTAAAGGGTCTGAATGCTGAACTGTGCCTGAGTCACACCATATTCAAAAGGAGTTTGATAAAAGAAATAAATGAACCACTCAACTCTGACCTAGGGCCCCAATCCAGCTTACCACCTGTTTTTATACAAGTCATAAGCTGAGAATAGTATTTTTCTATTTTCAAACATTGAAAATTAATGGCCCTGGCCAGTTGGCTCAGTGGTAGAGTGTTAGCCTGGCATGTGGAAGTCATGGGTTCAATTCCTGGTTGGGGCATGCAGGAGAAGCAACCATCTGCTTCTCCACCCTTCCTTCTCCTCTTTCCCTCCTGCAGCCATGGCTCAAAATGTTTGAGCAAGCTGGCTCTGGGTGCTGAGGATGGCTCCATGGCCCTGCCTCAGGTGCTAAAATAACTGGGTTGCAGAGCAGCAAAGCAGCAGCCCCAGATGGGTAGAGCATCCCCTGGTAGGGGGCTTGCTGGGTAGATCCTGGTCAGGGTGCATTCAGGGGTCTGAATCTCTGCCTCTCTACCTCTCACTTAATAATAATAAAAAAAGAAAATTAGAAAATATATCTATATCTCAGTGATGTGAAAACGATTTGATATTCAAATTTTAGTATCCATAAATGAAGGTGTACTGTAACATAGCAGTCCACGGCTACTTTTTGGTACAACAGCAGAGTTGAGCAGTTGTAAGAGAGACCACATGACCTGAAAATTATGAAATATTTCCTATTTGACCCTTTACTGAAAAAGTTGGACCCTAATACATATCCCAAAGTGGATGTTTATACTGTTTTCCTCTTATAAACAACTTTGTATAATACAATAAAAAATATTTTATAAAACAATTTTATATATAAATAACTTAGTATGTATTTATATATTTTAGTATTAATTTTGGTCATATTACAGATTAGAATTAATTTTAATTGCTTCTTTATATTTCCAGCATTTAAAAACATTTTATAAGTATGGTATTTACTTTTCATAATAAAAATTATGATAAGTGTTTTTTATCATTAAATTTATATATTACTAAGTTATGGGTAATATAGATAGTAAAATTTTTTTTAAAAAAGTCATTTATAGTCTCACAGCTTAGAGATAACAATTTCAACATGTAAACAAATATATCCAACTGGCATTTAGAAAGGAATATTATATTTTCTTAAAATGGAATAACTACTTAGGTACTTTTTGCAATTGCTTTCTTTTCTTAAAAATAGTTATGCTTTGTTACAAGTTATACATTTCCATTCTAGGAAACTCAGAATATAGAAAAAAAGAAGATACAATTCATTGTTTGGCCATCAGTCAGAGATAAGCAGTGTTAAAGTTTAATCTATTATTTTGTTGTGTATCCCATCCACGAGTTATCTTTGCACTGTAAGGCACATTATGACATACCTTTTTCACAAATACGCAGTCAGGTTTACATTCTACCTGATAACATTTTTACTTAGCACTCCATTATAACCATTTTCCAAATCAATAAATGGCACTTTAATATTTGCATAAATATATAAATGTCCCTTAGCTTATAAAGCACACACTTCTTTTTATATAAAAAAATAAGAAAATCAGAGCAATCTATGTTTACCACTATGTATTAGGACATCCATGTGATGGAGCAGTACGCAGCTAATAGGCAGTTTAGAGATTAACATGTTATTGACAGGTTAAAGCCATGCTGCTCTGTTGCTGACATCTTTTTCCCTCCACTCTTTCTATGACCGGCTCTTCCTTTAACCTGTACTCAGCTTTCAACTCAAATGTCACCTCCTCTGAGATGTTGTCCTCTATCACCTAAGCCACACCCTCCAACCTAGTCACTCTTTATCCAATAATCCTATTTGTTTATTTGTTTGTTTTGGCATATCAATTGCCTTTATCTATTTATGTCATATGATTTTTCTTCCCTTATCAGAATACAGTCACCTTGGTGGCAAGAAGTTATCTGTTACTTTTCAGTATCTGGAATAATGCCTGACATATACTGTGTCCCCCAAAATATGAGTTGAATAAATGAATATATTCAAAAGATAAAATAGTGTATTCTTACGTTAGTATGGACAGTATACTATTAATCTGAATAGACGTATTCCCACAGTTGTGGACAGCTGTGTGTGTTTTCGATGGGGAACATGGGTAGCTGGAGAAATGAATAGATGGGTAGGTAGAGAGACAAACAGAAAGGTAATGAGCCATCTCACTATAGAGCCATGTTGCCAGAAATCCTGGGGGGAAAAAAAAAGAAATCCCACCCTGGAGCTAGTGGGAATTGTCTCTAGATGGCAGAACTTTACATCTTTTTAATGTAATTTCTCATTTTTTTTCTCAACTTATTTGAAAAATGCTGGGAAACACTGGTAACAATGACCTATGTGAACTTTAAACTTACTTCTTAGAGAGCTTTGGGAGTTATTTATCTGTGCGGTCCACATCAAATAAGTAGGTTTTCAGCTGTTCATATAGAAAATAATACAATAGTTAATAAATAGTAATACAAGAATAAATTCTGTGTTCTGCATACTCACCACGGTAAACCTATTTTGCCCCACGCTGTGTATGCTTGACAAATCCAGCCTTCTTCAAGAGGTAGTTTTTAAACGCAGTTTCTTAGAGCACCACTGTGCTGGTGTGGATACTGTCCCAGGTTCAGTCTCCCTGCAGTCCTGTTGGTTTTAAACCCATGGGAAAGGCGTTCTCTTTCCTTCTTGAGCACTGGTACCGGGCACCTCCCCTCAGTCTGTGGATACCACAGTGAACGAGGAATATGTGGCCTTTGCCCTTGATTGTGGAGAAATGCAGATGAGTGTGAGATGAAGAATAGCAGGGGGAGGTACACACATCACGGTACTTGGGGAAGAAATTTTTCAGAAAGTGCCATTTGAGCTTAGAGTCGGAAGAGGAAAGGGAGTCAGCGAGGCTGAGAGAGTCAGGTGCAGGGAGCCACTCTGGGAAGGAAAGAACCCGTGTTTGAAGCACAGAGAACAAAGAGAAACCCAATGTGACATGGCCCTCGATAGTGATGGAGAGGGCTATAGGAAAGATTCCAGGGCTGCTCAAACCGTGGAGAGGACTGGATCTCACACTCAGTGCAGTGGGGAGTGTGAGTGTCACAAAGGGACTGTGATATGACACTAAGAGGCACAGACAGAGCTCGTGAAGTTCTTCACGAGCAGTGGAGGTGGAAACTTTCAGAATCACTTAACCCTGAATGCCCCTCCTGGTGGAGGAATGTCTTCTCAGGTCCCCAATTTTCTGTGGCTTATAGAACACCGCTCCAGGATCAAGAGGCCATCAGCTGTTCTAAAAGTGTGGTTTGTGTCTCCCTGGCTCTCAGCAGCCCGTCTGCAGGGATCTTTTCTTTCCAGAACGCTGCCACTTGAATTAGCTCCACAGGAGTCTCTTATTGCCCTGGGCTGGAGGAAACAGTCTGAGCTCCACTTCAACCAGCTCTTCCTGATTATAAATGTAATAAATGTTTTCAGAATCAAATTCTGAACGTGAGAAGGGCAAATATTATCTGTCTTCCCACCTCAGGTGTCTGGATAACTGTAAAGTAGATATCCTCCTCTAACCCCTTTTTGGGCTGTAATAACATTATTAAATCACACTTAAGCTTGAAGTGCTACTTTAAACCCTGCTTTTCTCACTTTACTATGTAACCTAAATGTAAACGAGTCATCCTGTTCTTATTTTTAAACTAGATTTAGCATTTTATTGCATCTGTCATACATCTGCACAGGTGCATGCGTGTGCGCGTGCACACACACACACACACACACACACCAGACATACCTGACTTTACATACATTAAACAGTGATGCAAATCTTTATTAAAGATTCTTGGGGACAGAAAAGCAGAGATTTTATTGCTTTTATCACAATAAGACTTAGTATTAAACATTTTCAACCATTCCTTTCTTTCCCTTAAAAAACGGCAAGACTCCTTAGAACTATCTTCCTTACCTTTCACTGTGCTCCTGCTAACTTCCTTACTTTTGTTTCTTTCTTGCCTTAACTCTTCTATTTTCCCCTTGTCTCTCGCCTCTCCTATACTTTCCTTCTACCTGATAAACAGACAACAGAAGTTACAAATCCCCTCTGTTTGAAGAGCCACATTATGTAAAATCTATCTTCCAGATAGGTGCGACTCAGACAAACCATGCCCTTGATCTCTAGGCTAGATTTTCAGTGTATATAGTTTTCTTCTTTACTGCCTTTCTTTCTGGGTGTTCCACTCTCTCCATCTTGAGTTCATATTATGTGTTTCTTGGAAGTCTTGCGTCTAACCTGGACTACCTTTTTTCCCATTTCAATGTCATTATTTATCTTTTCTGTATTGTGGGATAATTTTGGAGCTTACATTCTCTGTTTTGGAACTGACTTACTTTTAACATTTAATTTCTCTTTTTTAATTTTCATTTGTCTGGTTAATGTCATGATAGTTTGCCTTTTACAGAATGTCACAGAAATGGAATCATATAGTTGTGTAGCCTTCTGAGACTGGTTTCTCTCAGTTACCAATACGTGTTTAAGATGAATGCAAATCTTTGTGTGGTTTTCACTGCTGAATAGTATTGCTGTGTATAGATATGCCATGGTATCCATTCATTCATTCACATTGCTCTTACAAACACAATAGGTAGAGAGATTTCTTAATATAGAGGAGATTATTTCACTCACCAGCTTGGAACGTCTGGTTGCTTCCCAATGCACTTGACATATGATCCAAATTCCTTACATTGCTTATGAGACTCTTTGTGGTGTGGCCCTTAATTATCTTGGTAGCCTCGTCACCTGTCAATCTCTTTGGCTTCTTTCCTTAGACCAGAGTGGCTCTCTTTCTTACCAGGCTGTTCTTGCCTCCTTACCCTAGAAATGCCCTCTGCTTGGCACAGCCTTTCCAGATATTCTTGCTTCTCCTTTTTCCATGCCTACTTCTCAACTCAAATGCCTTCCTTTGGCTATGCTAGCCCTATCACTGAATTTCTCCATAGCTTACCACAAATCTTAATCACTTCATTTACCTATTTTTAAATGTGTTGTTTTTATCCTTTAGATTGAGATCTTTATGAAAGAAAGGATGTCATATATTTCTTTCTTTTATTATTATTATTATTATTATTATTTTCTGAAGTGAGAAGCAGGGAAGCAGAGAAACAGACTCCTGCATGTGCCCAACCGGGATCCACCCGGCATGCCCACCAGGGAGCGATGCTCTGCCCATCTGGGGTGTTGCTCCATCGCAACTGGAGCCATTCTACACCTGAGGCAGAAGCCATGGAGCCATCCTCAGTGCTCGGGCCAACTTTGCTCCAATGGAGCCTTGGCTGAAGGAAGGGAAGAGAGAGATAGAGAGAAAGGAGAGGGAGAAGGGTGGAGAAGCAGATGGGTGCTTCTGTGTGCCCTGGCTGGGAATCAAACCTCGGACTTCCACAAGCTGGGCCAATGCTCTACCACTGAGCCAACCGGCCAGGGCCTCATATGTTTCCTTCTTGATCACATTTTTAGTGCTTAGACCTGTGTTTGGCATCCAATAAATGTGTGCTGGTTGAACAGTTGCTTGCTTGAAGCTGGAAACCTCTAGAGTCTAGACACAGTCTCGGTTGAGTTGCTCAATGTGTCTGCTTGTTTTCCCCCCATCAATCCACACCAATAGTCATTGTTGTCATAAGCATCCTACTTAATTTAGCTGACATCACCTGATTTAGTCTATGTCTCCAGAGATGTCTATATGAACATGGTGGCACTTATAATGATGACCCCATTCCTTCAGGTTTGAGTTAGGGGGCAGTAGTAGGATCTCTATTCTCATATGTGGGTTTTCTGGGTCATGTTGAGTCACTGAGTCCTTTCTCAATCCAATCATGGCTGCAGATCTAATAAATTGTCTTCTCAGGTGTGAACTGATCTTTCCACAGTGCCCACCGGATATTTGTTTCTTGCTGTTTTTATATTGTTGTTCTTTATAATGAAAATCTGGAGAAATTGAAGTATGTATATATGAAGTATATGTGCTCACACTTAGGCTTATAGATGTGGTAGAAAAAATTCTGCATGGCCATAGCAACCTTTGCTCTCGGGTGTTCTTTCTGTGATTATCTTCTTATACAATAAAAGGGATTTTGAAAATGTAATTCATTGAGCAGTTGAACTTAAAATGGGGAGATTATTGATTCAGGCTTTATCTAATCACATCAACCCTTATAAAAGTAGAATGTTTTCCCCAATTGGCAACAGGAAAGAAAGTCAGAGGTTTAAAACTTGAGAGAGATTCGACATGGAAGAAAGGTTCTCCACTACTGAAACGGAGGGGGCCAAGGGATGACCACCTGAGGTGGCCACTGACTGAATGGTTGAAAGAGTCCCCTGCCAACAACCAGCAAGGAAATGGGGCCTTCAGTCCTACAACCAACAAGGAACTGAACTCTGCCAACAATCTAAACCAGGAGTAGTCAACCTTTTTATACCTACTGCCCACTTTTGTATCTCTGTTAGTAGTAAAATTTTCTAACTGCCCACTGGTTCCACAGTAATGGTGATTTATAAAGTAGGGAAGTAACTTTACTTTATAAAATTTATAAAGCAGAGTTGCAGCAAGTTAAAACATAACAATAATTACTTACCAAGTACTTTGCTAAGTTTGGCAGAATAAACTTGTCTATAAAACAACTTACTATAGTTAAATCTATCCTTTTATTTATACTTTGGTTGCTCCACTACCACCCACCATGAAAGCTGGAATGCCCACTAGGGGGCGGTAGGGACCAGGTTGACTGCCACTGATCTAAATGAACTTGGCAGCAGATTCTTCCCTAGAACCTATGGAAAGGAACACAACTCTGCTGACACCTTGACTTTGACCTTGTGAGGCCCATGGAGGCATGGGAATACTGACCTACAGATGCGTGCAATCATAAGTGGACATTGCCTTGAGACACAAAATCTGTGGTCATTTTTTTACACAGCAATAGAAAAGTAATTCAGGTATGTTTTGTAAGTCATCAGTTTACCTAGATAAAATTTTTATCTTTATCATATTTCAATCATGTTTACTCTTTTTTTTTTTTTGTATTTTTCTGAAGCTGGAAACAGGGAGAGACAGTCAGACAGACTCCCGCATGCGCCCGACCGGGATCCACCCGGCACGCCCACCAGGGGCGATGCTCTGCCCACCAGGGGGCAATGCTCTGCCCCTCCGGGGGGTTGCTCTGCCAGGACCAGAGCCACTCTAGCGCCTGGGGCAGAGGCTAAGAAGCCATCCCCAGCGCCCGGGCCATCTTTGCTCCAATGGAGCCTTGGCTGCGGGAGGGGAAGAGAGAGGCAGAGAGGAAGGGGGGGTGGTGGAGAAGCAAATGGGCGTTTCTCCTATGTGCCCTGGCCAGGAATCGAACCCGGGTCCCCCCGCACGCCAGGCCAACTCTCTACCACTGAGCCAACCGGCCAGGGCCATGTTTACTCTTTATTAATGGAATTGATGCTTTTTTTTTTTAATGTGTGTTTGAAAAAGTGAGCTCTCATTTCCCGCAGTAATTTTTTATGTGTAACCGTCTAGTTTAACTTTCTGTCCACTGTCCACATTTTGAAACTATTTTTGCGACGGTGCTAATTATTGACAGATCAGGGGCCACTAATAATTGTCATCAGAATGACTTTGGGTGATAAGAACTGAGAGAGATGTGTTTCATGTTTGTGAAACGCCATGTCTTCTGAAATTCAGTCTCACATATCGCTCATTCACCACAGTGGCTTTAGGTTTTACATTTGTCTCTCAGTAATTGCACTTTCATTGTTCATTTGAGCCATGAATTGCTCATTTTCTGACAGGTATGTCCTTGGCTCGTGTTTCTAGTCTTGTCAGTTATTACCTTGAAGTGCCAAAATAAAGGGTCAAGAAATGTTTGCCCTTCGATGTGACACTACTTTGGTTTGTTGACCCAAGGTTGCTTAAAAAAGTTTTATAGAACCAGGAAAGTTTAGCAACTAGATTGTTACCAGGAAGAGAGAAGAAAATTGTGGTCTGTAACTTTTATTACTGTAAGTAATCTAGTCTCAGTTTGAAGTTCTGAGAATCTTAAAGCAAAGCAAGAACCATAGGATAAAAATAATAACTTTTGGGCATTGATTAGCTGTGTGTTGTTGGTAAGTTAGTTATCATTTCTGTGATTTAGTTGTTCTATCTATGAAATGGTGTAACCATGCACAAATTAGCTAGAAATCTAATGCCCTTAAGTTTTTCCTTAGAATAATAGTTCTCAAAGTGTGATTCCTGGATTAGCAGAGAAGCATTACCTGGGAACTCATTAGAAATACAGATTAGCAGGTCCCACCTCAGACTCAATAAATCAGAAATTCTGTGGGCGGGCCCAGCAATCTGTCTTAAGACCTGCAGGTGATTCCATGGGAGAGTTGTAGGACCATTGCTGTAGCAATATGTAATATTATTTTAGTGTCGGGCCTGTCTTGTATTTAACAAATATCAATTAACTTAAGTAATGTGTATATGAATGAAAGAAGGATTATATGAATAACAGGCATTAACTGGGGATACTAGGATGTCACATAAGGAAGTTCTATGAAACATAGAATTTGTTTAAAAAAATCTAGGGAGAGAAATTGTTTTGTGGCTTTTTTTTTTCTTAATATCAAAATAATTTTAAAGTTGCCTTAAAAATGAAAAAAAAATAGTTTCCTATTCAAAATCATTAACTAAAATGAAAACTTCCGGAGCCCTGGCCAGTTGGCTCAGCGGTAGAGCGTCGGCCTGGCGTGCGGGGGACCCGGGTTCGATTCCCAGCCAGGGCACACAGGAGAAGCGCCCATCTGCTTCTCCACCCCCCCCTCTCCTTCCTCTCTGTCTCTCTCTTCCCCTCCTGCAGCCAAGGCTCCATTGGAGCAAAGATGGTCCGGGCGCTGGGGATGGCTCCTTGGCCTCTGCCCCAGGCGCTAGAGTGGCTCTGGTCGCGGCAGAGCGACGCCCCGGAGGGGCAGAGCATCGCACCCTGGTGGGCAGAGCGTCACCCCTGGTGGGCGTGCCGGGTGGATCCCGGTCGGGCGCATGCGGGAGTCTGTCTGACTGTCTCTCCCTGTTTCCAGCTTCAGAAAAATCCAAAAAAAAAAATGAAAACTCCGGAAAGAAATGCTTGTGCCCCCACCCCCCCATTGCTCTCAGAGTAACCTGGGTTGGAGACGCATGGCCCTCTAGCTCGTGGAATCACTTCCGGCAGTCCAGATTTGGTTTCCTGTCTAAGTGTGTTATGTTGTTTATTTCCCATATGTTTCATTGGGTCTTATTTCAAAGCCTTCACTGCTCAGCGCAGGCAGTGGTATTGATCTTCATGTGAGATTTTCAGGAAAGGCTAGACATTGCTGTGACTCTCTTTCTTGGTGGATGCCTACAGCCTTGCCATGGGAAGCTGTGTTCTAGGATGCTGGCTGCATTCTCTATGCTAGAGAGTGTCTGTTCATCAGACTGATTCTTACAAGTCCTTTTGGTTGCTCCTTTATGTCTAGTGAGCCCTTGAAGTCTTCTCAAAGAAATCTGTTTAAGGTTAAACTTTCCTTGTCTTTTTTATTATTTTATTTATTTATTTTTTGCTCAGTTACAGTTTGCATTCAATATTATTTTTTATTAGTGTCCAGTGTACAGTATAGTGGTTAGGCAATCATATACTTAACAAGGTGATCTCCCCAGTATTTCCAGTACCCACCTGGCACCAGACACAGTTATTGCAGTATTACTGACTATATTCCCTATGCTGTACTTTACATCCCCGTGACTATTTTATAACTAACAATCTGTGCTATTTAGTCCCTTCACCTTTTTCAGCCAGTCCCCCAACCTCCCCCCCTCTGGTATCCAGCAATCTGTTCTCTGGGTTTATGAGTCTGTTTCTGTTTTAATTGTTCATTTATATTGTTCTTTAGATTCCACATATAAGTGAAACCAAACAGTATTGGGGTTCCTGAGGTTAAACTTTCAAGGCAAGACCACCTCGTTTCCTCTGAGCTGGAGTACTAGCATTGTAAAGGCTTAGTAGGGACCTTAAGGCAGGGCCTTCAGATATTGTTGATGTCCTGTAGTTCCTCATAATATGCATTTTCTTTCCCTACATATCATGGGATTTATTTATTTATTTATTTATATCATGGGTTTTATATTACAGAGCCATGGATTTGAATCCTAGCTTGACCACTGACTAGCGATATAATCTCGGCCAAATTACACAAGCACACTGAGCCCAAGTGTTTTCGTTTACAAAATGTACACAAAGGACATCTATGTGACAAGATATTTGGTCCATGGCTGATGTTCAGAACGTTTTAACTAACGTCCCATGCAACAGATAATGAAATTGGTCCATGTATTAGCCAACTGACGTTACTATTCACATGCAGCAAGGCGGGATGACTGAGGGGGCGTGGCTCCCTCCCAGCCACTTCCGCCCCATTCATTTCTCCCAAGTCACGTCACTCTTCATGTTATTTATTAAACGTGTCACCATCATTCCCACAGTTGACTTGCTGGTCTTCGTGTCTGCCTGGCATGCCTTCCTCCAAACTCTGTGTTGTTCATTGTTGGGGTGCTTCATTTAGGTCTTTGCTTAAAAAAGCTAAGTCACCAGAAGGCCTATCTCCGACCAGCCTCTACACAACAGCCCTCCCACCCAGACTCTCCTTAACACCTCTCTGCCTCATTTTTTCCTCTAGGACTTGTTCATATCCCAATTTAAATATTGATTTGTTTACTTTTATCACTTTCCTTGTTGTTGATTTATGTTTTCCTCAGGACAAGATCGTGTGTTCCGTGAAGGCATGAAGTTCTTTGTCTATTTACTACATGATCCCCAATCAATCAAAATAGACCTGGTAGAAAATAGGAATCTAATTCAATTTGTTAAGTGAATAAAGCAAGGGTCTCAAACTCGCGGCCCGCGGCCCGCCGAACAATTTTGTGCAGCCCGCAGACTAATCCACGAAGTTCAAGAAAAGTGTTGCATAACAGTTGCCTTTTGTAGACCTAGTGCGGCCCGCCGAACGGCTGTGATCTTGCTCTGTGGCCCACATGCTGAGTTGAGTTTGAGACCCCTGGAATAAAGTATTTGAAGAATGAGTGAATGAATGAATGAATGAAGAGGCTCATTCAACATGCCATGACACGAGGTAGAAGGGAGAGAAATCGTGCCAGGCGCTCAGCCTGCCCTCACTTCCTGTGGGGCTCTCTCAGCCCTCCAAAATGGTCTGATCTAACGGCAGATCATGCTTAGTGTGTGCAGGGACCTACGTTGTACTGTCTAAGTACGAGGGTACTGATAGAAAAATAAGTTTCTATTTTTTCCAGATAGCAGATTATTAAAAATGGGTATGCAATAACTTGGAAGCTGATAATCAGCTATAAATCAGTCAGATGTGGCTTTTTGAAAAAACAAAATAAAACAGCATTTTAATTAAAAACCTCTGTTGTACCTTTCAAGGAAATAAAAAAGCTTTCAATGAAAATTACCCAGACAAAGCTCCCTATGTATATGTAGAACTCTTAGGCCTGTAAGCAAGTCTTCTGTTATTGGCTATCCAGGCAAGTGGCTCTGTTCCATGTTATTGATGGGAGGTTGAATCTCACCATAGATGACCTTGTTCTAAGGCTAATAATGGTCTCTTAATGATTTGTTAGGTCTTTTTTTCAAAGTTCTGAGAGCTTGTTGGGTTATTATACCAGGTGATTTTGTTAATTGGGAGTTATCAGGAAGGATTATTAATAGTACAAGCCATTATAGAATCTGCCAGATGACAAAGGAAGTGCTTTATTTATTTATTTATTATTTTCCTGTTTGGCTTTAATGTTACTGCCAGTTGGCTTGTTAATGTCTCAAGTTGCAATTTCAGAGGTAGATTTTAATCGACAGGGATGAGTGGGGTGGTGGGATAGGGTGCACCTAAACTGTCCACTTTTGCCCACGCCATGCTTCCTCAATGTGCTGAGGCAGGGTGGAGCTTGGTCAGTCATCTGCTGGAATGATGGAGTTGCTTGCGACCCTGCTGAGGTACCCAGGACAATGGAAACAGATAAAACCAGTTCTTCCTGCAAAGCAAGAGTATAAACCTGGTGGGCAGTTCGCTTAATGAAGACAGGTCTACGTAATTATATTTGGAAAGACCTTTGCATCTGAACGATGAGAAAGCTATGGATGTCAGCTTTGTTACCTGTAAAGGTTTCACATTTCATTTGGACCGCTATGTAGGGAATGGTCTAAAAATCGTGGGCAATTCTGATGGCTTGGAATGGAGAGAAATAGAAAATATTGAGATAAGTGTAGGTGGTAGATTCAGCAGACTCCCGTGAGTGACTGGATGTGGACAGAAGCTGAAGGAGAATCATGGTTCTCAGAATTCTTGCTTGGCGGGTGGAGGTCTAAGAAGGTTGTGAATGAAGAATAAAAACGGGCAGAAGTAAATGATGAATATTTTAGCTTGGATACACTTAAGTCTGAGGAGAAATGGAGAGTGATTCAAATGAAAAGTCAGTCCATTGACCTCAATAATGAAGTTTACACGTTTGTCTGTCTCTTCAACAGTTTCTTTACAGTGAAAAACCTTCGAGGTTAACCAGTAAAATGCAGTTTTCCAATGACACCAAAGTCTTTGCAGAACTACAATGTGAATAGTGCCTTTACCGGTTTGGGAAAGCATTTCGAATATCTGTTCTTGTCATGGCTTCTGGTTCCATTAAGGTGAAGCATGCCCATTTAATCCTTATGTTTACAGGGACTCAGCAAGGAGAACTACATTAAAAATAAGCAAGCCTGACCTTGAACTCTGTGACCGTCAAGACAAGGTCAGGAACCCCACCATGGGTCATCAACAAGGCTAGGGCACAGCTAGTGACTTCTTCTGTGCCAGGGCAGGCACGGGAGTATGGTAAGTTGTCCCTACCATATGGCTGTGGCCTCGACGGTGTGGAAATGAGGGCTCTCACAGCTGGGGCAGGGAGTCAGCCAAGCGAATGATCTTGCTGCGTGGACGGAATATGTGAAGGATTTTGCTGGTGCATCTCTCTGACAGCTCCTGGCATTAAAAGACACAGTTTTCACTACTCAGCTATTTAAAATTTTTTTCTCTTGTTGGCATTCTTATTTTCCCCAACAAGACACTATCCCCCTGCTGGAGAGGTGAAGGAACGTTTCACCTCTCTGTTCTTGAGACCTGAGAGAATTGTTTCCCAGGGGTAGATTTCAGTGGGCTAGCTGGATGAGTTATCAGAGGGCATATAAAAGGAGCCGCACACCGTAAATCCTTCCTGGGTGTAAACAAACTGAAGAGAAGAGAGCTAGGCTCCAATGGCTTTCTAGGGACATCCAACCAATTGATCAAGTATTTATTGACATGCCCTGTGCCCAGCAATGCCATATGGATGCTCACGGTGGGAAAAGAAATGCACAAAAACTCTAAGGAATGAGCCGTCTGTTTTTTGGACTCTTAATACTATTTCAGATCTCACTAGATTCCTTTCTGGCTCTAATACTGCCACTGTTGCCACCATCACAGCTATGCTTCTTCTCTCACTGCCGCCATTAGCACCACCACAATCACTTGTCACCGTCACCTTACGTTTCTCGTAGTGTTTTTGTAAGGATTAATGAGTGTTCATTAATCCTTACAAAACATAGTTAACCATTATTTCTATGATCATGACAAAAACAGAAAATGCTATTTTTTAAATTTTACTAGGCCCTGGCCAGTTGGTTCAGTGGTACAGCGTTGGCCCAGCGTGTGTATATCCTGTATTCGATTCCTGGCCAGGGCACACAGGAGAAGCGCCCATCTGCTTCTCCACCCCTCTCCCTCTCACTTCTCTCTCTATCTCTCCCCCCACCCTTCCCCTTCTGAAGCCATGGCTTGATTGGAGCGAGTTGACCCTGGACACTGATAATGGCTCCATGGCCTCACCTCAGGTGCTAAGAAGAGCTGGTTGCTAAGCAATGGAGCAACACCTTAATGGGCAGAGCATCACCCCTACTGGGTTTGCTGGTCGGGGCGGATGCCAAAAGTCTGTCTCTGCCTCCCCTCCTCTCACTGAATAAAAAAAATTTTTTTCTAATCATCATGACTGTTTATTCAGTATTTTACATGCCGTCCAGACTTTCATGTGCGTTTTCCTTGTTTAATTCCCACTTTTACTCTGTGACTTTAGTTACCTTAATATCCCTACTTTTTAAATGAGACAATTCTAGCAGAAAAAGAGTTGAATGTTTTGCCCAAGTGGTTAAGGCACGGAGTCCAGTGCCTGGACATTCAATAACTATGTGCTTGGGAAATATGTGCCAGGTGACTGAGTCACTTTACTGCTTAGACTGCAAGACAAAAATAGTAGCCCTTTAGCCAGAACTATTCCACAAACATTTTATTTGGCCTTCATAAGCTTATTTTTAATGTAATCAGGGAACATTAATTTAAATCGAAAGAATTTGTAACATACATACAAACAGTATGAACTTATGACTTCTTTTTGAAAAAATAAATATGATATATAAGTGGCCACCCTGACCCATATTTTAGCCTGAAATTTACTGCCTGGTGGAGTAGCAGCCAAGTCCAGGTGTCACAGTATTTGCCACCAGCTTCACCTGTGTGCAGCCTGTGACCATCCCAGCTGAGGGCTCTGCAGAACGCACCAAGGTCACCGACTGAGCAGCCTGCAGATTGAACCAGGAGGTGACGGCTCTGCTCGGATCCCTGGCACCAGGAGCAGTGGAAGGCCCCCGGTGAATGCAGTCAGGGCAGGGTGCAGCGTGACACTGCGGGGAAGACAGTAAGTGACATAGAAACCGGGGCTGACGTAGACATCTGTCCTGGAGGAGGCAGGGACGATTCTGTAGTAGCCCTTGAACTTGAAGCATGCTTGAAGAACAGGCAGCCTTTGTCAAGATAGTGAAAAAATGGTCCATGTGTTGTTACTTGTTGATAATAAACTCCAGAACACATTAGTGTCTTCTAAGTTAGAGGCACAGTCACTTTAGCAAAGGCGCTGGACTGGAGCCTAGTATTCTCCGGAATTGTATCGATTTTTTTTAAACTCGTGAAATGGCCTGAGAGTCAGAAGGTGAGGCTGAGGTCCCTGGCAATACCTGGGGGACTAATTAACAGCACCGATGCTGATGCTGAGAGACCGCCTGGGGTCCCACTTCCTGTCTCACAGAGCCCACTGCACTCTCTGGGGCACAAGCCCCCTCCATCCCTCTCCCTCTGTTCCTGATGCTCCCAGAGGGCCAGGCAGGCAGCAACACAAACACTGGGAAGTCCAAGGCCGCACCAATTATACCCAGCTCCGTACATGGTGTGGGGTGGGCACGAAACCTCCCGGATCTTTCAGACAGCAGTCTCTCTGTGCTCTCAGTGTCAAGGTCAAAACTGTCCAGACTACCTTCCCAAGGTCACAGGAGCCCTCAGTTTGCCTATCTCACTAGCTGTTTGATGGCTGAGCTCAGTGGTACTCAGCCTGAGTCTATTGACTTTCGTGAGCTCCTGCTGGGCAGAATACGCCCTCCTCAGTGCTATAGCAATGCAGTGTGAGCAGACATAGCATGCTCAGTGAGTACGTATCCTGAGAGCAAATGCACTTGTGTTCAAGTCCTTTGTATGACCTGGGTTCATTTACTAACCATCTACATCTTGGTTTCCTTGCCACTAAAACGGGGAAAATAGTTGTTACGAAACTTAAATTTGATCAAGCCTGGACAGCTTCTAGAACAGTGTCGGGCATATATTCAACGCTTGAAACATTATTCCACTGTTGTTGCTGTTGTGCTTGTTGCCACAGGGAGGTAATATGAGGCAAAAGAAAAATAGGAGGTCACCTGAGAGTACCAACAGAACTTGGCAAACCAGATCCATTCTGGTGGGTAACTACTGTTCAGAGGTACGGATGAGAAATCCAAGGAGACTCCAGCAGAGAGCAGGGGGGGAAGCTGGATCTGTGACTCTTAGAGGAACGTGAGAGGCAACATCCATCTGGGCTTCAGTGAGTCACAGGTAAAAGTGCTAGTGACAAGTGCAAATGGTTTGCTCAGCACCTGGAAAGCACGGAGTGTGAACTCGTCCCACAGCGAGGTGCAGGCCCCTGGCGCAAGCAGAAGTGCGAATGAAACAGGAGACGATCGGATCCGTTCCCTGGCACCAGGAGCAGTGGAAGGCTAATTGCATTTCTAGAGGAGTCTTGTTCTGACCACCTCCCTTTTGCTTGTCCGTATTTATAGCATCAGGCGGCTCCACATGCACCCCAGAGGCTCTTGGTGGCAGACAGCACTCCGAATCACCCAGCATCATGGGGCACTTGTGTCAGCCTGGTAATCGTTTCCAACCCAGTGCCTCATTGACTCAGCCTGGCAAAGTCTGGAGGCTTCAATCACGGGAGATTCACAGAGACACCGGAATGCTCGGGGCTGTCCATCAAAACAGGCTTCATTAGCAAATGGAAAGTTAAGCAAAAGGGACACAAGAAATTCTGTCTCGGCTTCTACTTCTCAAGAATCAGATAGATGACGACCAGAGTCACCACCGGTCCTTGAACAGTTAACGTGATTTATACTTTTGGCAAGCAGTTTATTCTGTGTGATTGTTGAAGGGAGGGAGAAGGGGGCTGGGATAAAAAGCTTTGGATTCTTCTTGTCTTTATTTTTTAGATTCAAGGACCCCTTGTTCTGGTTTTCGACATTCTACAGTGGCAGAAGTCATCACAATGAGAATACAAAACCTAAGTGGTTTTCCTGGTGGCTATCTCAGTAAGAGGTTTTGACTGCATCCTTCTAAATCATTAGGATTGTGAGATGAGCAGGGATATAGCAATCACATAGTTTACCCTCTCATTTTACCGACTAAGAAGCAGGAGGCTAAGAGGGTTGGGTCGTATTGGTAAAGCCATAGAGTCCCGTTGACATCCACTGTTTCCGTCTCCTTCCCGATACAATCATAGCAGCTCAGAATGCATTTAGGGAAGGAGTCTTCCCCGTTCTCAGTACATGTGTTTCAGGTGGGGCTGACCAGGACACCCTGCCAACAAATTCCAAGGTCCAGTGGTTGGCACTGCCAACTGTGGCCAAGTAGTGATTGGATCAGATAGGTGTGTGATTCTAGCCAGGGTGATGGCATATAGTTCCTGAAACTGACTCGAGCTGTTAGAAGAAGGAGGTGCCCTTTGCCGTTGGGGTTGCTGGGATGGTAGCTGTGGTCTTATAACTCCCCGAGACAGCACAGCAGGGAACAGAGAGAAGAAATGAGGAAAGACCAATTTCTGGTGACATTGTTGAAGTTCTGGATTGACTTCCTAGAATTTTCAGTAGCCTGAGACAGTACTCTGTTAAAAAAAAAAAAAAAATTTTTTTTTAAATTTAAGCCACTTTGAGTTACATTTATTCATTTGTAAACCAAAAAATCCTGACTCATTAGAGCAGGCTAGATAACAGCTCATCTGAAGCCTGGAGCAAGGCTCTCTTTATTTTGTCCTGAAGAACAAAGGAAAAGAATAAACAATAGAAGTTATCAAAGAGCATTGAGTTCAACTATTTTAATTATGATCAAGAGATTGCTGAAGCTTAAACAGTGGTGTCCCTCAAAGACTTCCAGGCATGAGGCAACACCAACTAGCAGCATTGTTATCCTTAATTATAATCCCCAACCAAAAATAATCAGGTGTGTAAGAGGCTTTTTTTTTTTACTTGGCCTCTGCCTTGTTCATGTGACCTTGAACTTGTTTGTCTTCTCTTGTGTTCTGAATCTCAATTTCAGCATAACAAACCACTTCCAAACAGTGGCTTTAAAATAATGATCATCATTTATTTTGCTTACCGATCTGGGGGTTGATTGAGCTCAGGTCGGCTTGGGAACATAGGTGGTTACAGTCTGGTGCTGGTTGACTTGGTGGTCTGCTTTACTCAGTCTACTGATTCAAATGCTAATCTCATCCAGGAACACCTTCACAGACCCATCTAGAATAATGCTTGACTAGATATCTCTGGGCATCCTGTGATGCTTGTCAAGTTGACACATAAAGTTAGGTGGAGTAAAATGTAATGGCAAACAAAAGCTCATTAGAATCAACCACTATGCCATATTCACCACAGTAGGCTTTAAACAGTTCTGATAGACAAATGATTTGAACAACCAAACCTTTGCATAAAGTTTTGTTATTGTTGTTTATGCTTCTCAAAAGTTAGCAAGAGAATACTGAATGAAATTATACGTGTGTATGTATTTTTTCCTTAATGAACACTTAAAGTGCTTTTTACATTCTTAATATATAAAATTTCAAATCTATATAAAAGGTAGAGAGAATAGTCCAATAAATCCTGTCATATCTGTTACTCAGCTTCAACAATTTTCAATATAATCGTAATCTCGGTTTGTCTACCCACTACGCTTTTAGATTTTGCTATATTACTTTAAATCAAATCCCAGAAATTGTGTCATTTTGTGCATAACCCTCAGGGATGCATTTCTAAATGATAAAGGGACTTATTTCCTCCTACATAGCCACCATTCTCCTATCACATCTACCGTTTGTATCATTGAATATTAAAAGGGCTTACAAAGCTATTTGGAATATATACATATACATATATATTTTTTTTTCTCAGCTGATCATTTCACCTAACCCCCAGGTGTAGATGAGATGATCACTCACTAGTATGGAAAAGAAAATTAACACAGATGAAAGCATTAGGTAAGAAAATGTTGCCGCAGAGTTACATGTGAGGCTGGTAGGTAGAGACTAGAAGCATCTGAAGTGCTCAGAGAAGGGAAAGACCCAAGGGCCATCTTACTGGGTACAGAAGTGTCCTCTGCCCTGTCACCCTGTCACCTTCGGCTCTTGCACTCCCTGAGAGCAGGAACAGACGTGATCATACGCACGATGCATCCTAGCAAATGCTGGTGCCCGTCTCTTTCTCACTGGGAGGGGGCGGGTGCTTTATAGAGGAAACAAGGTGCCTGCCAAAGAAAATAAGTTCTTTGCCTCTAATTGAAACAGCTTAATAACGGGAGGGATGGCATGCAAAACTTTTTAGAATTCTGGGCTGATGTGAACTTGCTTCTGGGTCTCTGCCAGCTCGCTGCACCTGCAGCATTCCCCGGCAATATTTCAAGGTGTCAGCTTAAGTGGCCTGAGAGCCGCCTGCAGAACTCTGGTAATTGCCGAGATGTGCTGAGACCAGCTGAGATAATAGGGCGCCAAGAAGTGGGGGGAAATGTCAACAGCTGGGGTTTGGGCTACTGATTTTGTTTTCTTAAAGCTAGGTTTCATGGAATGACAAATTCCACTAAAAGCTAATCTGGAATTATACAATTACCAGTTCTTTTTGTTCTTGTTGTTGCTGTTGTTGTTTTGAATTCATGTGTTCAGGCATTAAAGACGTACCCTAGCAAGCATGAATGAATCGAGTTTAGTCCCTCCTTCGCACCTACGGTGGGCATCGTGAGTGCTGCCCCCTAGCGGCTGAATCTGACCACGAACACTGCATCCTTCTCACCGCCCAGCCCCAGGCAACACCCATCCAGCCCAGTTAGCATGGAACACGAGAGAGATCCATTTCCTTTTTCTAGCATGTTCTCCATTTGGTTTGGTCTCTCTGGGAAAAGGAAACAAACAAGAGCATACTGACCATTCTACGTGACTGTGCTGTCTCACTGTAAACAGACTAGCGACGCCAGGGAGTTGTGGTCAGGGCAGAGACCATGCCTGTCTCATTCACCACTCCAGTTTTAGAACAGAGCACAGTGCCAAGAATAAAGAAGAGGCTCAATAAGACATATTTAGAAATTCCATGAGTAATGGAGCAAAATAAGCATCACATGTGCTCCCCAAATCAGATATCTAGATGGATATGTATGCAAAATTAGGATAACATAGCGATGTGAATACGAAATAGTTAATATGGCCGCTGACACTGAATGAGTTCTCTGCACCAGGCACTGAGCTAACTAACGTGTTTTCATGGGCAGGTTCTCATTTACTGCGCACAACAGCCTTCGGTGATTGACCCTGTGATAGGCTCCATGTTTCCAAGGGGAAACTGAGGCTAGGGAAGTGATGCAAGTTGCTCCAAAAACAGCTATGAGACCTCAGTTCTCTGCATTCTAACCCAAACCACAGTGGTGTGCTCACTGCTGCGCATGAAAAGCGTGACAGGTTCTAGGTGACCATTCTTCTCTTTCAGTATTTTTGTGAAATAGATCCTTCATGGTCCTTTCCCCCTGGTTGAGTGATTTTAACATTTATATTTTAAATTTTGGAGGAGGAAACTACCACAGGAAGGATAGCGTGTACATTCTAGGAAAAAAAACTTTAGAGAACGAGGATCAGCAAGAGAAAGAAAGACGCTCTGGCAAGTACGCTCCTTAGTGGTGTTTCAGGCGCCACAGCATGAACAGGGATGCGGTAAAAGTGTCTGACTAGAAACAGATGTGCTAAGGGGGGGCAGATTAGGGCTTTAAGCCAGCTAGCTCCAGAAGCAACGTGCTAAATGACAGAACTTCATTTCATGGCTGTTTCTTCAGGAGCCCCGTGTATTTCATTTGAATTACTAACCACAAAGAGAGTTGAACCGCACTTTCAGTTTCAACTCAGTATACTCCTAGGGTTTCAGGGCTTTCATTAGATTGAATTAGACCATTTGAATGCTAGCAGTTTATTTCGGTTTTGCATTGGAAAACGTACATATGTACACATACATGTCTATGCACACATATACACAGCACAGCATGTGTATCTATACGCTTGTATATTGTGTATGCCATACATACAGAAATAAAAAGTAGGCATGACCTCTTTGGAAGGACCTAGCTGCATTTCTAAAAGTAGAAGTTTTTCTGATGTTCTTTTTTAATATATTTGAATCTATTATACTAAAAAATACCATGACTTTTGTCATTGAGGAGACAGGAACAATTATGACAGCTTTCCTTTTTTTTCAATTAATTGCCATTAAATGATGATGAAATGGTGGATCCTACCAGAGATTTTTAACTCTGGTCTACCTACCTTGCCTTGGTGAGAACACATGCCAGCTTCTTCCCATATAGTCCTAGAGAAGGGGGTACATTGGAGAGATGAGTCCCTTGTAGTCTCTGTAATTATACACACTGAACGCAAATAAAAATTTGCCTGGAGGAAATGTCTTCTAGAACTTTTGGCCCACAAGGCTTATAAAAAGTTATCTCTCCCGTTGGTATTTGGAGCTGTGACATAGGATCCTACAGACAGATGTCTGGAAGGAAAAGGGTTAACACATTAAATTCTTATCTTTAGTCCACCCCACTATGGTAGACATCCCCCATTCCTCAAGGCAAGGTTATCTGAGTCATCCCATCACCTTCCACTATCCGTGGGGCTTGGTCAGAGCCACCCTGGCCCAACGTGATTGGGGCAGGCTGGCTTAGGGATTAAGCGGAGTGACTGGCATGTGACTAATTCTGGAAAATCACCTAACTACCAAGCAGTAGTTTATAGTGAGGCTCAATGGCTGAGTTTAGGGTGGCAATGAAGAGGAGCACCAACATGGGACACAAATAGGGCCTGGGAATGAACTTGGTCTAGAGAAATAGGGACTTTCTATAATTGCTCATTGGTTCCATGAATCGTTTTTCTGCATTCTTTTGGGGCTTTCTCCGCAGATTAATATTATGTTTGATAGTTTTCTGGCCTTTTTTCTATCCTGTTGTTTTGGGGAAAAGAAGTGTTCTGTGACTATATGATTAAATCTCACATATTTTTAGGGCACCTGAATCCTATAACTGTGACCTTTGGGAGTATTTCTTAGCCTTTCAAAAAGTGTTTCCCTTTTAACGGGCAGGGAGGATAGAGGGCCCTGGATTTGTTTAATTGACCAATCTCTTCACTTTGGCGCATGTCCATTGCCCTGCTTGGGACTTAATTTAATATGTGGCCCTCACTAATTGGTTTTCTAGTGTCCTTGGTAGCCCATTTCAGCTGTTAGGAAGACAAATGCAAAGCTTTTACTCTCGAATTAATGAAAATGCAGAGACTCCCAACCAAGTTTTCTGGTTAAGATCGAAAACACGGAAAGAAAAGGCAACGCAGTGTGCATCTAATGTAGTGAAAATTAGCCGCCAGTTTCAAGTCACGTTACAGAGTAAATTAATTAGAGCCCAGTGCTCGCCTGTGTACATGCTGTTATTAATTACACAGTAGTGCTTCCACAACGGTTTGTATTTTAGAAATAATTGAGTTTTTCAAACATCCTTAGACACAAAGTGATTTCTTTTCAAAGAATGTGGAAAAAAATATAAAAAAAATAAAAACTTGGACATTTTACTTAGGATTATAAAGAAATATGTACCAATTCTATAACCAAGAAGAAAATCATGAATATGGTCTCTAGCATAGCAGACATAATATATGTCTATTGTGTGAGTTCATCTTCTTAGCTAATAGATAGGTGTATATAAATAGGTGAATATAAGGAAAAGGTATGTGCGAAGAACACACACATATCTGAAGAACACACACATACCTCGCGAGCTCACACATATAATAAATACAGTTTATTCTCCTGGTCATTCAGCTAATACATGATCATTGTGAAAAACTTCAAAACAATGCAAAATAAGACCCAACAAACAAATGGCACATATAATCAATCTAACTACTTGGCAGAAATCATTGGTGTCTATTTGTTATGTTTGCTTAGAGTTTATTCTATGCATTATTTCTGATGGTGCAAAATTATATTAATGTTTTATGTATCCATATTTGAAGAATTTGTATTATGCCCAACTTGTTACTAATATACATAAGTTAAATGTGGACAATATTATATATGAAAATATTTATAATTCCTTGATTATTGTTTTAGGACAGAGTTCAAAAATTGATATTACTTGCCAAAGGCATAATCATATATGAGGCTCCTTGTGCAGGTCAGATGATTTCCCACTAACTGGGATTATTTTCAGCTTTCAGTTTTGACAATGAAAACATTTGCATGTACTACCACAGCCATGACATTTAAATCCAAAACTAAATTGACACTTTGGTAGGTCACATATAATGTTGTATTTATATTCATTTCTTTGATTACCAATGAGATTTACCTGTTTGCAACTTTAAAAACCATTTTTCTGTTTTTTTTCTGTTGTTGTTATGATCGGCGTAATCATGCCCTAAACTGTTTTGACCAGTGAATAAATTTATTTTAAAATCTTTTTTCAACGTGTTGGATTTTATCTGTTTCTTCCTGGAGGGACAGAGTGATATTTATTTGGCACATTTACTTTTCCCTTGTCTTTACTCGCCGATGGCCGAGGAACGCTTTGTCTGGACTCAATGTTCATTAACTGGCCAGTTCACTGGACTGGCCTTAATTCACCGTCTACTGTGCAAGGTGACAAACAGCTTTAAAGTAACCCAGGGCAGTAGGATTTATGCGGCAGTGCCCAAGCACCAAATGGGCAGAAAGGCATCTAGTGCTGGGGGGGCGGGGGGAGTGGCAGCACTGTCCTGTCAGGCCCCGCCCTTCCTTCCTCTTGAGAAATGTCAAGGATTAGGTGGAGAAGCATCTGGACAAACAGCATTCAAAAAGTGCCTTGGGGTCCTGGCTGCTTGGTTCAGTGGTAGAGCATTGGCCTAGCTTGTGGAAGTCCAGGACTCAATTCCCGGCCAGGATACACAGGAGAGGCACCCATCTGCTTCTCCACTCTTCCCCCTCTCCTTTCCCTCTATCTCTCTCTTTCCCTCCCACAGCCAAGGCTCCATTGGAGCAAAGTGGGCCTAGGTGCTGAGGATGGCTCCATGGCCTCCTCCTCAGGCACTAGAATGGCTCCCGTAGCAGCGGAGCAATGCCCCAGGTGGGCAGAGCATCGCCCCCTAGTGGGCATGCTGGGTGGATCCTAGTTGGACACCTGTGAGAATCTGTCTCTCCGCCTCCCCACTTCTCACTTCAGAAAAATACAAAACAAACAAACAAAAAAACGTGGCTTGGAATTTCTTTCTCTCTGCAATCACGGTCATGTGCCTGCTTGAGAGCTAATTGTTAACATCTTCCAACGGTACAGCCAGAGCCATTGTGTTGCGTTGAGATGACATGTTCACGAAGTCCATCAACTCACTATCATTTGAAGCAGTACAAATGGATGCCTGTATTATAATAGATGAATTCAAAATTCCACCCACTCTAAGGGATGCAGGGGAAAATGAGAAGTTAGCAAGGAATTGAAACGTTCCCTGGTGCCCTGCTTCTCAAGGTGGGCCATTGGTCCACACACATCTGTGTGCTGTGTCAACAGCCTGATAGGAGCAAAGTATAGAAACTAAGATTAAACATTTAGAAACATAATTCTTCGACTTTGCATCCACATTATTATATTTCACAACATTCTCAATGGACTGGGGAGGGAAGGGAAACAAACCCAGAGCTTCACCTAACGGAGTTTAAGAAGCACTCAACTAACATTGATTTCTCCCAACCCTGAGATTTCTACTCAACATACATGTGACCACTAAGGTTTATCCCCACCCACCGATTTTTCCCTTTCTAGCCACTCCTTTGTTGGTGCAAGTCATTATTGTTATTATTATTATTATTATTATTATTATTTTGGATGTGGAAATTCCCCAAATATAATACACTCAGGAACAAAATGTTCAGAAAATAACATTTAAAATCTTGTAAAAGATTCAGAATGTCATGAAGTAGATGAAAGTTGTGTTATAGAACAGAAAATGCAGAAACAAAAGTGTAGCCAATGAGGACTTGGCATACTAGACCAGTTCATTTGAAAAGGAAAAAAATCACAAACTTGCTTAAGACGAGAGGAAACTGAAGCATTTAAATACGGAAAGATTGAGGACGGGTCTTGGGAAACCAGGTGGCAGGACAGCCTGCGGTTCTGCTTGGCGCTAACTTGGGGTTTCTGAGTAAACAGCAGGCTAGGGGGAGGGGGAAAGTGTCCTTTTATCAAAGGCACAAAGAACAAAGCTTGTTGCAGCATCACCTGCTAGTTGGTTTTGTCATTTCGGCTCTCTAGTTAAATAAACTAGTAGAAATTCCTCCAGGGTTCTGGTAATACTTCGGCTGTCAGTCTTGTTTTGCGGTATTACTATATTCTACGGCTGGGAAGGCTTTGTCAGGGGAAATAGAGACCCTGAATGGGAGACTGCTGGCCAGACTCTGAGACATCAGAAAAGCTGCTCCGGGCCTTTCAAAGTTTACATGATCTTTTTGATTAGAGTAGATTTTATTATTGGTGCAATAAATGATGCTGATTTTTTTCTATGATTTTTCTATTGTTTTTATGAAAATCCACTTTCCTAGTTCTGGAGGAATTGGGGGGGGCAGGTATGGGGTGCGGACTAGAAAATGAATTTCTCACATAATCTTTTTCAATCTCTCCACATAAATGTTTTACTGAGGGATAATTAAGATATGATAAATTGCACAGGCTGTATGTCTTCAGTTCAATGGTTTTGGGCACATGTATGTGCCTGTATGAACACCACTAATATTAAAACTACATTTATTTTGATATTTAAGATATCTATGTCTCAAATACCCATTTTGTTTTTTCTTTGGTTAAAAACTGACATGAAACTTCCCTTGAGTTTTTTAAAATCTAAAATCTACTTAACTTTTCTGCAGTATATGGAAGAAGCATTTATTTCCAGCTAATCGGTAATGCTAAATTTATTATTTATTAAATGCCTGTGTCTTTTTCTGAGCTCTTAATAATTTACTCATACCACGCTGTTCTCATTATTATACTTTGCAATACAAGCTATTAGCACAGAGATATTTGCCCGAGCTTGTTGTCATTCTTTTGCACACTCTCCTTGAATACTCCTGCTCATTTACACCAGTAAATAAGCTTATGAGTTACCTTACCAGGTTAAAAAGAACATTCCACTCTATTTTTAATTACACCCCATTAAACCCACACACAGAATCACTATTTTTGCAATATTTAGTCTCCAGATTCAGGAGTAGGATATATTTCTCCATTTATTCATATTTGCTTTTACGACCCTTAGTAAAGTTTTATGATTTCTTCAGAGCAGTATGGTAATTACTTGTTATAGTTATTCCTAGGAAATTGTTGTATTTTCTTACTGTTTTTTTTTTTTTTTTTCCCATACCTACTTCTCAACTCAAATGCCTTCCTTTGGCCATGCTTGCCCCATCACTGAATTTCTCCATAGCTTACCACAATTTTTTTTTTTTTTGTATTTTTCTGAAGCTGGAAACGGGGAGAGACAGTCAGACAGACTCCCACATGCGCCCGACCGGGATCCACCCAGCACGCCCACCAGGGGGCGACGCTCTGCCCACCAGGGGGTGATGCTCTGCCCCTCCGGGGCGTCGCTCTGCCAGGACCAGAGCCACTCCAGCGCCTGGGGCAGAGGCCAAGGAGCCATCCCCAGCGCCTGGGCCATCCTTGCTCCAATGGAGCCTTGGCTGCGGAAGGGGAAGAGAGAGACAGAGAGGAGGGGAGAAGGGTGGAGAAGCAAATGGGCGCTTCTCCTATGTGCCCTGGCCGGGAATCGAACCCGGGTCCCCCGCATGCCAGGCCGACACTCTACTGCTGAGCCAACCGGCCAGGGCCTTTTCTTACTGTTTTTAAGCAAAGTCCAACTATCTTCTCCAAAAGGCTATTAAATGAAGTAGGTGATGTGTGTGTGAGGACACGCTTACTGTTCCACGGGCGCTGAGGATGAGAGAGACGTCCGGATGGCGCTGGGAAGCTTGCAGTTTGGATGCGTGTTTGCAGCTACTGATTAGATGTCGACTCTGCAGCCCCCAAACAATAGAATCCTTCAGTCAACTCTGAGTGAAATTAGTTTCCCTTCGAGCCAGCACATGGGAAGGTTCTCATTAGTCTATATTGTTATTTAAAACATATTTCTACTTAAACACTTGACATCATTTCTGGGTTTTTTTTGTTCAGACAGTGTCCAAAAGAGAGCATATTTATGCTCTTGTTGCTGGATCTATTTACATTATCAAGACAAAGGATCACAATTTCCTCAAATCACAGAAATTCAGAACATAATTTTCATAAGGATGCCACATTGCAGTTTCTGAATTTATCCCAACTTTCCTACTCGTTCATGTCGAGTAACTGAACCCATGACTTGGGTTTATGATGCCATAAAGGAACTTTTGAAGAGCAGGCATTTCAGTGCCTTTTTTTTTTTTTGTCTTGGACGTCTCAAAGCGACCATACTGCATGCAGGGAGTTACCTGTGAGAGTGTTAATTACAGATGACTCCCAAGGAAATGAATTGTCTGTTGTTTCTGAGGCTCTGGGTATTTCCGGAAGCTTCAGTCTAATCTGACAGGATGCTGTCAGTTCAGCTAACACATGTCAAGAGGCTTGTGGCATCTGAAAATCACAGATCTTAATGAAGGCTTTGTCAGGACGCAAGTGAAGCAATGTCTTTCAAGTATCAAAGAGAATTACATTTCTTCTTGTCCCCATATAGTCAGGCTAAAAAAAATAAATTAACTGGGAAAATTAATTACCTGATACTGAGTATAAATAAAAATCCTTACAATATTGACCTAAATACTTTTTGGTAACCATTTAAGGACATGAGGCTAAGTATTTATATAAGCAAAATGAAAAATCAAATTTTAAATGAATTACTGCATTGAGGAATTGAATTCTTTGTGTTCAAGGTATATGCCTAAGTTGCAAAGTATATTATTATAATTTCAACATTAAAACCTTTAATCTAGAAATGCAAATCTGAAGATAAAACTCTGGTATCATCATTCTTACTTCCTCCTCCTCCTCCTCCTCCTCCTCCTCCTCCTCCTCCTCCTCCTCCTCCAAGAGCAGGCCAGATCTGCCTTGAAGAGGGACAGGAGCCAAGTATGTAGTATTCCCCTGTGTATATGTACCACAGCTTTTTTTTTTTTTTTTTGTATTTTTCTGAAGTTGGAAATGGGGAGGCAGTCAGACAGACTCCAGCATGCGCCCGACCGGGATCCACCCGGCATGCCCACCAGGGGGCGATGCTCTGCCCACCAGGGGGCGATGCTCTGCCCATCTGGAGCATTGCTCCCCTGTAACCAGAGCCATTCCAGCACCTGAGGCAGAGGCCATGGAGCCATCCTCAGCACCTGGGCCAACTTTGCTCCAATGGAGCCTTGGCTGTGGGAGGGGAAGAGAGAGAGGAAGGAGAGGGGGAGGGGTGGAGAAGCAGATGGGTGCTTCTCCTGTGTGCCCTGGCCAGGAATCAAACCCAGGACTCCTGCACTCCAGGCTGACGCTCTACCACTGAGCCAACTGGCCAGGGCCTACCACAGCTTTTTTATCCACTCATCTACTGATAGACAGACACTTGGGCTTCTTCCAAATCTTGGCTATTGTAAATAATGCTGCGATGAACACAGGGATACATACGTTCTTTTGAATCAGTGTTTTGGGTTTCTTCAGATACATTCCCAGAAGTGGAATTACTGGGTCATAAGGCAGTTCCATTTTTAATTTTTTTGAGGAAACTCTGTGCTATTTTCCACAGTGATGACAGTATCACACTATGTGAAATAAGCCAGTCAGAGAAAGACAAGGACCATATGATTTCACTTATATGTGGCATCTAATGAACACACTAGACAAACAGAAATAGACTTATAGATACAGAAAAGAGACTGACAGTTCTTTTCAGTCAGAGGGGTGGAGTTTGGGAGCTGGGTGAAAGGGTGAAGAAATTAAGCAAAAAAAAAAAATTCGCACAGACAACATTATGATTATCAGAGAGAAAGGTGGGTGGGGAGGCGGAGGAGGGTAAGGGGATGAAAGGTGACGAAGGAGACTTGACTGTGGATGGTGAACACAATACAATATACAGATGCGGTATTATAGAATTGTACATTACCAATGTCACCCCAATAAATTCAATAAAAATTTTAAAAGATGGGACAGGAACCTATGTCTCCCCTTCCTCTCTTCCTGCTTTTAGAGGATGTTCTGCCATGTTGTGACAAAGAGGAAGGAGAGAAAAAATGACAGAAGTTCCCTGCATCTCTGCCTGGGGTCAGTTTTGTCCTCACTTCTTGGCCTTTCAAAGGCTGGTCCCATGATCCTTTGTGTTTTATCCACCTGCTACGAGTTGAATGGGGTTCCTCAAAATCTAAATGTTGAACTCCTAACCTTCATTATCTTAGAATGGGACCTTATTTTGAAATTGGGTCTTGAAAGAGGTAACCAACTTATAAGATCGTTCAGGGGAGTCCCTAATTCAACGTGCGTGTTGTTCCTGTAAAAGGGGGACATTCAGACACAGAGACAGACACACACATAGACTGTTGATGTGGAGACACAGGGAGAATGCCACGTGACAGCAAAGGCGGAAATGAAATGGTCTAAAAGCCAGGAAATTTTGCCAGGAAATCCCCAGAAGCTGGGAGAGGGGCAGGCAACAAATTCTTTCTTGCTTCCTGCAGAAGAGACCAGACCTGCTCACACCTCGATAGTGGCCTTCTGGCCTGCAGAACCGTGACATCATAAACTCTGTTGTTTAAGTCACAGTCTGCGGTACGTTGTAATGGCAATCCAGGAAGCTAATATACCATCCACATGCTGGCTCTCTCACAGGGTAGGTCTCTGGAAGGCTGTTCTATGGCATGAGCGATCTGGGCTGAATTTGACCTCTTCCGTGATTACTCCCTTAGGACCCCTTGTCTGGGTGACCGCCCTGTCACATAGGGTACCAAAAAGAATACTCAAATCAAGGATGACAACCTTCCTTTGTAACTCTGACCTAAGTCATGGAATTAAAAAAAACCAAAACACACTATTACTTTCTCCAGTTATGCAACTACTGAAAGTGATTTAATATTTGATAGGAGGATTTCTACAGGGTATATCCTACTACAGCTCTATAGTCAAATTACTCAGTCTTACAGTCAATTGAAGAAAGAACAGAGTTCAGGGTCGCTGGAAGATCGGAGGAAAGTTCAGGATGGAAAGAGCCGGAGAGAACAGACCATTCTCTGTATCTAAATTCCCCCCAAATTCTCTGGTCAATCTTTCATACTCACATGCACAAGAAGAATATGTAAAGACGAAAGATTTAAAAAGAAATTCAAGCCGCTTCCTCAGAGACGGAGTTTGCGACTTGAGCCGTACCCAGTTAATTCTCTCTATCAATGTGCTTTCAAGAAAAATAGCGAAGTCCACAGTCTGAACAATGTGCTGGGTGCCATTCAGAACTGCTTGCCATGCAGACAGCCAAGGAGAGGAAAATAAAGACATTCAACCGAGATCAACCCTGAGCTGTCCCAGATGTGGGTGGTTTTTTTTTTTTTTTTTTAAGGGTAATTAAAGCTATTCTAACTTTGTTTTACAGAATAAAATAAAATGTGCTGGTGATGATGGCAAAGATAGGAAATAGCAGTAAAGATACAAAAGCTATTAAAAAAACAGGTGGATTTCTAAAACTGAAAAATACAATATCTAAAAAAAAAACAAAAACGGAACCGCATTGGCTTAACTGGAAAATGGAGATGAAAAAGGAAAGAGACATTGCATTTGAAATAGTGTGCCATTGAATATGAATTTGAAAATAGTTAAATTAACATTTTCCACGGGAAAGATTTTTTTTTTTCCTTTTAGCTATTCTTGCCGGTATGTGACAATGTAGCCTTGTGGCTTTAATTTGTATTTCTCTAATGACTAATGATGATGAAAAGAAATTGTCCTGTGCTAATTTGTCATTCATCTTTTCTCTTTGATGAAGGGGCTGTCTCAGTCTTATGCCCATTTTCTAATTGGGTTGTTTATTTTCTTTGGTATAAAGTGTATATTCCAGATACAAGCCCTTTATTTTCTTTTTGTTGTTGTTTTTTGCAAAAGGAGTTCAGGGTTTTTGCCGGAAGTACCAGAATCCAGAAAAATGACAAGTGACATTTATCTGCTTTACTCATCCTTTCCCAGATTTATCACTAACCCCTTATTATTACTTGTTTTTTTTTTACAGAGACAGAAAGAGTCAGAGAGAGGGATAGACAGGGACAGACAGACAGGAACTGAGAGAGATGAGAAGCATCAATCATCAGTTTTTTGTTGCGACACCTTAGTTGTTCATTGATTGCTTTCTGATATGTGCCTTGACCGTGGGCCTTCAGCAGACCAAGTAACCCCTTGCTCGAGCCAGCGGCCTTCGGTCCAAGCTGGTGAGCTTTGCTCAAACCAGATGAGCCCAGGCTCAAGCTGGAGACCTCAGGGTCTCGAACCTGGGTACTTCCGCATCCCAGTTCCACGCTCTATCCACTGCACCATTGTCTGGTCAGGCTAACCCTTCATTTTTTGGGAAAGGCTTCCTGAATCCCAAACTAGGCAATGCTTGCTAAATGTTCTATTTACAGCTCTTGAAAAGTGAAAGGATTAACATCTTTAAATTATGACCAGCCACTCTAAAGAGCTGCAGTACTCAAATTCTTCATCCGATCTATTCTGCTTGATTTCCACATCTGATCACTTTGTCCTGAGACCACCCCCCACCCCCTACGTAGTGTTTGCTTTCTCTCCCTTCCTGCCTTTCTTCCTCCCCCCTCCCTTGTTCCTCAGAGGCCACGCCTCCCCATGAGTCCTTAGCTTAGAAGTGTTGCTTCAGACTATGTTTTTCTACAGAACTGGGCTAATCCAACTATCAACCGAGATTGGCCAGTGGGTTTTTGATAAAGAATACCAGTTTGCTGCAGTCGACAACGTCATGATCAAAAGCTATGCTACGCCTTCTTCGGCAGGGACGGCCCTGCAGTGGCGTGTGCACCCTTCTGCTCACTGTCCCATGCCTTCCGCCTGTGACCCTTTGGTGGTCAGAGGAAGGTGGTGCCTTCTCAGGTGTACTTTTAAAGGAGCAGCTGAGAGAGACAGGCCAAGGACGCGGTCTCAAGATCCTCGTAGCGCTCTGTCCTTGGACCCTCACGGAGCGGCTGCCCTCCATGCATATGAACGAGGCGCCGTGCATTATTGACTATTGATGAGAACTTTGCACTCACCCTTCCCGGAGCATAGCAGGTCATGCTTTTGATTCCTTTTTTGCTCTCAGAGGACATTTACCACCAAGCTCAATATTCAGGCGGAATGTCGCGTGCTCAGAAGAGGAGAGCAGCGTGCCCAAGTACAGCCTGCTTTCCATTAAATGAAAGTTCACCGCGAGGGAATTAGCAATCTAATTTTATAGGCCTTTTATTCCGTTTCTTTTAGGAGACAGCATGCCTTATTAGTTTATCAGATTATCGGAGAGCTAACGTATACTGAAAATGGTGTTTTTAGAGCTCCAGTTCATTCTAAAAAGTATTGATCAATCATTTTTATATGCCCCATATCACTATTATACTTTTAAACTGAGGAATATACAAATGTAATGTGTAAGGGAAAACCTATCCTCAGATGGCTACAATGGAAGCACTGGGGTCCAACACATATGAAGTGATCAGGTATCACAAGGTGGAGTACAGAAAAATTGTGCAAAATGTTTTAAATGAATGAAGCACACTGTGAGTGTTGCTGAGCAGTCACGATGGGAAGAGATCTTCGAGGGCTGTGAATCATGGTGGGCTTCTTAAAGGAGTAAAAGATTACATACAGTCTTGCCTGCAAAGGGAATATATATAGGATGGATCTTGGAAATTAGAGTGATGGAAAATAGATTCATAATTTTATGTTGGTTATTATGCATGGATTTTGGCAAATGGTAACGGTAACATATCAAAGTTAGGTTTATGGTTGATTAAGCAAATAGGAAGTTATTTTTATGATACAATAAGAAATCTGGAGAAAGTCAGTCTAGGATTGGTGAAATTATTCCACAACATTATTGAGGTCCCAGGATCCCTTGGTCTTTCTGCCCAACCGTGCTTAGCATATGGCTTTCCTCTCATTATATTGGCCTCATCTTCTGCAGGTGGCTCCTACCGCTCCAGCCTCATATTCCGATAGCTGGGGGTGTTGTGAGGCACTGTGTACCTCCCCTCCCCCTTCAGGAACAGAGGATTGGAGGGCAGCAGACTTGGAGCGCTTGGCTCCGAGTCATGCCCCCTGTGGAGGTGGCGGTCATCTAATGACTGACTGACCTACAGCTCTGTTATTCTGTGCAACAAGGAGTGATTCCGAAGTGTCACCTTGTCATCAGAGCTCCTTGGAGCTTTGTCTGGGCTTCTCTTACAGCTGCCCTTCCTCCTCTACCCAGTCCTCTTCCTTTTGACCCTTCTCCAAGTCTTAGTCCTATGAGAACTCCTACTAATATTTCTGCATGCTGGTCTCCATATCAGAATGGACTGCCCAATTAAGCCCAGCATTGACATGCTTCTAAGAAAGACAGGGTGCCCGCAGGAGGAGGCCAGACGTATGTCAGATACCTAGGAGAAGTGTGATGTGTTTGGATTGACAGAATTGCATTTCAGGGCCACCCTTAACTATAAGGGAGACGATAGCACTGGAGACCACTGGGTCACCCCAGTAAAGGAAGCAGGAAGTGACCTTTTCATCTGGGAGTGTGGTTTTCACAGACGAAAATCAGGATTTTGTTATGTTATCGAGAACAAAGGCAAGAATGAAGATCAGAGAGGCAGGTATCTGTATCTGCCACATAAAAATCATAATGTTGATAACTAACACAAATGGAGTTCTTACTGTGTGTCAGGCACTGTGCTTTGCAGGTTTATGCACACCAGAGCATTTAATTTTTCCAACAACTTTATTATTGAGCCTGTGAAATCTGTGGGACTCATGAATCATGGCTTTCGTGTAAATATCGATGCACTAGGGATAAGGAATGCTTTCTTTGATGGGCCTCGATTCATTTACACAGAGCTACACATGCTTTGTCTCATTTTATTCTCATGGTCAAATTACGAGATGGAGGTATTATTAGGAACCCCGGTTAGCAGATGAGTAAACTGAGGCTTAGAAGTCTTGACTTCCTTCCTTAAGGCCACACAGCTGCCAAGGTGCAAAACTGGGATCTGACCCACCCTTCTGTGACTCTCTTTAGCATCCTTTCCAGTGCTTGGCTCTTCTGATCATCTCTGATTAAAGGAGTTCAGCTCGAGGCCGACCAGAGTTCTGTTGGTGACTCAGCAATTTGTGCACTTAATCCATGCTACGTGTTATGCTTGATGGTGGGCATGCAATGACAAATTAACCTGTTATCCTTGAACAGTGTGTTCAAGTGGGAACAAACAGAAAGGTAAGTACCAAGTAAGCTACAAGGTGATTGGTGCTGTAATAGCAGCATGTAAAAGTTATGGGAAAAGGAGGGACAATTAAGTCTACTTAAGATTATGGGTAACTTAGACCCTGAAATCAAGTAATTTTAGGGCACTGATAAGATGATGTTTTTACAACCCATGATGAATATTTACTTTGGGTATAGTGAAGTAATGCTCATCTGAGCAGAACCCCTATGTTACTATGGCTACATAATAAAGGACATCAGTTTCACTCATGGGCCTGTGTTTTCAGTAGGACTCAGCACTGAGAGTGTGTCCGCTCCACTCTGCATCAGCGGGGGCTTCACCTGGAATCATCTGAAAGCTTGCTCACTCACACACCTGGTGCTGCTGCTGACCCTTGGTTGAAACTTCAGCCGGGATCATCAGTATCTAGGTCCAAAGTGTCGCCTAACACAGTGGCTGGGCCCCATGGGAGGACATCAGGGAGAGAGAGCAGGAGGGTAAGACAGTGAACGGGGGACAGACTCTCTATCCTTTCTGTGACCTAGCCTCAGAAGTCACATGCTGTCATATCCACTGTGCTCTATGGGTCAGATCCGTGAGTGACAGCCCCTGAGCGAATTCAAGGTAAAGGAACAGAGCCCCTGCCACTTGTTTAGAGGAGTGTCAGTCACACTGGGGAAAGAGCGTGTGGGATGAAACACACAGGTGTGTGCATCATTAAGCACGGATGCTTTTAAAATCAGAGGTGAGTTTAATTTTTATCTCGGCCACCTCCAACCTATGTGACATTGACCAAATGAAATGTCTGTGTCTCAGCTTCTTCACCTGAGATAGTCTCATTGTCATTTCCCTTCCCATCAATTTCGTGTGTGTGTGTGTGTGGCGGGGGCGAGGGTAACTTCCCCTAAGTCTGATAGGAAGTCTTGAGAAGGCTACTAACTTGCTCTACTTATCTACTTATGTCAAGGTGGGATTGAAATTCAGCCTAAGCCCCGAAGACTCATCCTCTGCAGAATCTGAGACTTAAAACACAGATACCAGACAAGGAAAATGGGTTAAATTGAGTCATATTAGTGACAGGAAGGATGCAGAACACAAAATGAATCCTTGACTAATAAAGACCTGGTCACCCAGCTTTACCTTGAATTCTGAGTTAATAAGGAATTTTTCAGTAAGTGCCTTTTTTACGCTGCAATGAGCTAGAATTAGTTTTAATTGTAAACTAATGAGTTAATAGAAGATACAAAACCCTGCCTCCTGGGGTAGTTGTGAGCGTCAAGTGAATCAATGTCTAACCGCTGTAAGGACTTGCTAAAAGGTAGATCTTTATGAATGTGATATTATCAGAAGACAGTAGGACATTTGCCTTCCACACTTTGCCATGTCCCTGTCTTAGCAGCCAATTCAGCCGTGGTTGGTGGGAGGCAGCCCCTCGGGCCTGAAGGTTAACTTTCCAGCCGTCATGAGTCAGACCTCCCCACGTGGTCGTCACTCAGCACCGTGCTCTCCTTAAGAACGACTTGGCGGGTCTGCAGGGTAGGCGGGTTTCCAACACACATCACTTTAATCCCCAGTCTTTGTCACTCCAGCCAGCTACCGTCTCTATGTGTGACTTCTTCCGTAGGAAAACGTTTTTTAGTTGAAGGCGGCTGTGGTGACAGTCATGAAGCTTCCATTTCAACAGGTGTGATAGGAGTGTCTCCCCTCCCCCTGGGCTCTCTCTCCTTCAGATAAGCAATTAGCCTTCTCCTTGTCACCGAAATGTTACAGTCCTGCTGAGCTCAGGGAAGGAAGACGCAGGGCCGCTGCGCTTGCTCGGCTCCCTTGGTGTTTTGATCGCCTGTGACACTAGCGGAGGCGCTTTCTGACAAGCCAGTCACCATTTTACCCGTCAGAGAATTCCAGGAACGTCGTTCACATTTCAGTTGCATTGAAATGTATGTGATGTGAGCCTGGTGTGCTCTAATTCTGGTGACCTTGTAGTGTATTTTTATGAGAAAAATAGGCAGAGTGCTGTCATTATCAAGGGATGTTGCAGTGGATCAGCAATAAGAGCGATAAGATGAAGTTCTGCTCTGTGGGTGGTGGCAGAGGTTCAGGCTAATTCCCGGTTAAGTGGACACAATGTGTTCTACTGAAGTGCAGTGCTCCTGGTAGAAATGAGAGATGGTGTGCAAGGTACTTAACCTCTTTATGTCAGAGTTTACTGACCCGTTATGAAAGCACAATGATAATATCTACCTGGTAGGATTTAATGGCCATGCATAGAAAGTAATTAGCACCGTGGTTGAACATAGTAGACATTCATTAAAGTTATTTGTTACTTTTATTATTATTTTCACTTCTTAAAAAAAAAGAGGTAGGCAATTTTAAAATAGGTCTGGGAGAAAGTAGAGAGAAAGACAAAGTGCCCTGGGTTTGATATCCTGCTTTTGAACCCTGGCTTCAGATATGTTCGATTGCATTTCCTATAGTATCATACCTACAGTAGAATAACTACTACAAACTTAATGTAATACTTGTAGTATAATACCGATAGTAGAATAAATGCTACAAGTATAGTATAACACCGATAGTATACTAAGTACAGTATGATAAGTACTGCAAGCATAGTATAGTACCTGTAGTATAATAAGTACAATAAGCATAGTATAATACCTGTAATATAATAAGTTCAATAAGCATAGTACAGTGTGTCCGTAAAGTCATGGTGCACTTTTGACTGATCACAGGAAAGCAATAAAAGACGATAGAAATGTGAAATCTGCACCAAATAAAAGGAAAACTCTCCCAGTTTCATACCTATTCAGTGCAGTTTGATGTGGGCTCACACACAGATTTTTTAGGGCTCCTTCGGTAGCTATCCTATATGGCCTCTACAGACTCGTCACTGACTGATGGCCTACCAGAACGGGGTTTCTCCACCAAACTGCCTGTTTCCTTTAACTGCTTAACCCACCAAGTAATGTTATTCCTATGTGGTGGCGCTTTGTTATAAACGCGCCAATATTTATGTTGCACTTTGGTCACAGATTCGAATTTAGCGAGCCACAGAACACACTGAACTTTCCTCTGTACTGTCCACATCTCGACTGGCATGGCCATGGGCTGCTCTGCTGTATACACAGTGTTACGTCATCATCTGTGCATGCGCACATGCTGCCACATCATCCTACAGAAACTGGGAGGCTTTTCCTTTTATTTGGTGCAGATTTCACATTTCTATTGTCTTTTGTTGCTTTCCTGTGACGGGTCAAAAGTGCACCATGACTTTATGGACACACTGTATAATACCTGTAATATAATAAGTACGATAAGCATAGTTAATACCTGTAGTATAGTAAGTATAGTATAAGTACCCTAAGTATAGTATAACGCTTATAATAGTGTAATAGTATTGTGTAAGTATAGCTACTGGCTACATCAATGCTTCCTCTTCTTTCTGCCCCAGCTCCCTCTGAAGGGGCTTAGCCTGACTGTTCCTTGAAGCTAAAGTACCGTATTTCCCCATGTATAAGATGCACCTTAATTTTGGGGCCCAAAATTTGAAAAAAAAAAGTCTTACTTAAAGTTATTGAACTCAAGTTTTATTCATCATAAAATTCATACAACTCCTCATCGCTCTCAAAACTCCCATCCATCAGCCTATCCTCATCTGTGTCTGATGACGAATCACTGTCTTCAACAATGAGCGCAAAGAACAAGCGCAAAAAAGTGGGAAATGCAAGTAAAAAAATCTACCACCACTGTATAAGACGCACCCAGTTTTTAGACCCCAAAATTTTCAAAAAATGGTGCATCTTATACTTGAGAAAATACAGTACTTACTCCTGCACCCTTCACAGGGCTGCGATCATTTCCACATAAACGGTCCTCTTTCTTAAACAAGGGCTTTCCCTAGCCCTTCCAAAGCAACCCCTGCCATTCTGTATTGGTCTGCCTTATTTTACTTTCCCATCCTGTGTACACTCTTTGCCCTATCTACACGGTGTTTTAGTTGGTGGACTCTCCTCATCTAGAATGAAAGCTTCACATGATCAGACCAGGTCTGTCTTCCTTTTGCATCTGAAGAGACGAGTTCAGTGCCTGAAGTATACAGTAGATGATCCATGAATACTCGGCAGACAAACAGATCAATGTATTTGAATCAAGGAATTCTTTGCATTCACACTGTGAACACTTGGGAGAAAGTTAAAAACCAGGTTACTATCTGATTAGCTTTCTTTTGGACTGTTTCTGTTGCTCCCGTCTTATGCAGTCCTATTTTGAACTTTTTTCATCGTTTTCCAAATATGTTCCCAAAATATGCCCTAGGACATACCAGATTTTTCAGTGGAGATGGTACCCCTGATTTTGGAATGAAGTTTTTTTCTTTCCCCGAATATCAATGTCTCCGGTGTCACGTGGCGTGTGGGAGAGCAGCTGGGGGGGGGGAGCCGAGGCTGGATGGGGTTCGGCCCAGTGTTCATCACTGCAGGCGTCCAACAGCAGTCTCTGTGCTAATAGCAGTCTAAACAGCACGTGGGTGATGAGGGTTTCAAGGCAGACTCCCAGACATGGAGACACAGGTAGTAGATTAATTCTGAAAAATAAATAAATAAGGTCAAGTGCTCTATTGCCATTTAAGTCCTTTGCAACCTGCTGAGGAGCAGATTGTGGGAAAGGGAAAAAGTAAAAGCAGGCAGCGCGCAGCATCACAGTATTTGCACCGGAAAGTGGAGCCTAATTTACATCACTTGTGTGACTGCAGGTATAGTCAAGGTCTAATGTACTTTTGAAGTGTTCAAATGCCCCAACAGCAATTGGACACCTGCAGTTAGAGAAGTATCTCCAGTGTCAGACTGAAAGATACATTATCCCTCTAGAACAGGGGTCAGGAACCTTTTTGGCTGAGAGAGCCATGAATGCCACATATTTTAAAATGTGAGAACCATACAATATGTTTAACACTAAATACAAGTAAATGTGTGCATTTTACATAAGACCAAGACTTTTAAAGTACAATAAGTCTCTGTATTCTTTTTAATAATGTTGTTATGCTGTTGCTAACCAATGATGAATAAAGTACTTCTTACCATTAATGTGACTTCTGGTGCTGCATGGTTTTGATGATGGCTTTGTAGTCTGGTTGATATGTGGTGAGGTTAAGCTTCATGCAGGCGTTGAGACTTCCATCCGTTAAACGTGATCGTAGGTTGGTCTTAACATTCTTTAGATGTGAGAAAGACTGCTCACATGTATACGTAGAGCCAAACATTGTCAGTACAGCAATACTCACACACTGCAGTGTGTGGTATGTGACGGGAAGTACGTTCCAAGTTTTGACAATCAGCTGGTCTGCGGATTGAAGTTTTTTCATTTCTCCCCACTTATGTTTGCTTGCCAACTCTGCTTGCTGTCATGCAAGTTTTTCCAAATCTTCATTCAGTGACTTGAACTTATTCACCCACATGTCTGAGGCCTTCAGGTCAGCAGCTTGTAGCTCAAAATCTCTGACGGAGACACTGGGGATGTAACTCAGGTCTGCGTTGTTTACTGCACACTCGCGTGGATGGGTGATGAACTTAAAAAGATGAGTGCACTCATGAAATTCTCCAAAGCGCACTTTCAATGACTGCAGGAGATTAGATGTGAAGCCCGCTAGCTGCTGGAGATCAAGATGTTGAGCAGGGTCACTTGCTGTGCATGCATCTTTAAACTCTCCCAGTTTTTCAAAGTGTAGTAAACGACCTGTTTCAATGTTGGCAATGAAGAGTTCCAGCTTGTTTTCAAATGCAAACACTGCTTGTTGAAGGGATAAGACTGTATTTCCGACGCCCTACATTTTCACATTGAGCTAGTTCAGATGTTCAGTCATGTCCACGAGATAGTAGAACTTCAGGAGCCACTCAGTGTTAGCTAACTCAGGATGCTCGACATTTTTCATTTCAAGAAAAGTCCGGATTTCTCTCATACAAGCCGTGAAATGGCTGAGCACCTTCCCTCTTGACAACCAACACACATTGCTGTGCAGAAGCAGACCAGGACAATCATTCCCAACTTCATCCAGCAGTGTTTTAAACTGGCGATCATTTAAAGCTCGGGCAACAATAAAGTTGACCACCTGAATGACCAGCGACATCACCTCACCAAGCTAATTGCCACACATCTGAGCACAAAGCATCTCCTGATGTAGGATGCAGTGAAAACTTAGGATGGGTCTCTTTTCATGTTCACGAAGAAGCCCTACGAATCCTCTGTTTTTTCCCACCATGCATGGAAAACCATCAGTACACACCGAAATAAGTTTATCCATTGGTAGATTTTTTTCTTTAGCGAACTCAGCAAAAGACTTGAATAAATCCTCGCCTCTTGTTGTCTCTTTTATAGGCAAAACAGCAAGACTTTCCTCACGTAGTGTGTCACTGACAGCATACCTTGCAATCATGCTGAACTGGGATAAATGGCTTATGTCTGTTGACTCATCCAAAGCACAAGAAAAGAATGGTGCTGCATTTATGTCCTTCACTTGTGTTGCCTCAATTTGATTTGCTATCATGATGGTATGATTGTGAACAGTTCTTGCTGACAGAGGCATGTCTTTTATTCATTTGATTATCTTGTCTTTATCCGAAAAGTCATCAAAAAGTTCACTGGCAACATCAAGCATGAATGTTTTGGCATACTCCCCGTCTGTGAATGGCTTTTCATTTCTCACAATTGCTAAAGCACCAGCAAAGCTAGCCGAATTCTAGTCACCTTGTTGGGTCCAAACACGGAGTTGCTGCTGACTAGCTTGCACTCTGCACAGTAGCTCTTGACATGCTTTCTTCCTGCTTAGTCCCCCGCTGGATATTTCAATACAAATGTAGTATGGCATGTGTCAAAGTGCCACTTCATATTCGACCGTTTCATCGATGCAATTTTATCATTGCATATTAGACACACTGCAGAAACTGCTCTCTCCACAAAGGTGAATTCCTCTGTCCATTCCTGCTGAAAAGTATGATACTCCTCATCTTTTTTCTTTTAGCCATCTTCTTCATCAAAAGGGTTTCTGCAGTTAGCTAGCTGACTACTTGATTAAAAGGAGGGACGTTTACTTCCTGACCTCACAATGACCCATGTATGTTATGCATTATCCAATAAAAATTTGATGTTGTCCCGGAGGACAGATGTGATTGGCTCCAGCCACCTGCAATCATGAACATGAGCGGTAGGAAATGAATGTATTGTAATACATGAGAATGTTTTATATTTTTAACGTTAATATTTTTTTTATTAAAGATTTGTCTGTGAGCCAGATGCAGCCATCAAAAGAGCCACATCTGGCTCGCGAGCCATAAGTTCCCAACCCCTGCCCTAGAAGAACAACAGAGAAATCTGTATTCTCCTTTTTCTTTTACTCTCTCTCTCTCTCTCTCTCTCTCTCTCTTTAGTGAGAGAGAAAGACAGACAGACAGGAAGGGAGAGACATGAGAAGCATCAACTCATAGCTGTGACACTTTAGTTGCTCATTGATTGCTTTCTTATATGTGCTTTGACCTGGGGGCTTCTGGCTGAGCCACTGACCCCTTGCTCAAGTCTGTGACCTTGGACTCAAGCCAGTGACCTTAGACTTCAAGCCAGCAACCATGGGGTCATGTCTATGATCCCACACTCAAGCTGGCGACCCCATGCTCAAGCCAGATGAGCCCGCACTCAAGCCAGTGACCTCAGGTTTGGAACCTGGGTCCTCAGTGTCCCAGACTGACACTCTATACACTGTACCACTGCCTAGTCAGGCACTCTCTCTTTTTGTTTTTTTTCTTCCTTTCTCTCTTTCCTTTTCTTTCTTGATTTCTTCCTTCCTTCCCTTCTTTTTTTCTTTCTTTCTGGTTATTCTTTTCCTTTCTTCTTAATTCTTTGTTCCCCTCCTACTTTTCTTCCTTCCCTCACTACTTGCTTTTTTTTTCTTTGTGTTAAGAAGAATGAATTTCTTGTTTCAGATGCTGCCTCTGCCTTATCACAACCTTAACACATGTAAATAAAATTGCCCATGTCAGAAATGCCACATTGAAGACAAGTGGAGGAGAGAACATTGTCATTAGGCCAGCAGCAATTAATTCTTTTACTAGATTGAGTGTAGCTTCCCACTGGCCTGCCCTGTTTCCTGAGAGCTACATTGTGTAGGAATGCGAGCCGGGTCATCATCAGCACTTTTGGAAGGGGACAGAATCAAGCATATACAGATTGGGATGATGGTGGCAAAGACCTTTCCTCCTTTCTTCTTCCCCTGTGTTGACCTCGTTAGAACAGGAGTCAGCAGAGTGACATGGAAACCCACTGGATTGTGAGAAAAGGCGGTCTGAGTGCTCTTCTGTTTTGTGCTTTGGACAAGGATGTAAACTTCTTGAGCCTCTGTTTCCTGGTTTGTGAAATGAGGGATATTTGGGCTCCCCAGTAGATAAGAATGTTTTCCTTTATAAATTCATTTTTTTTTTTTAATTCTTGGGTAGACAAGGTTAACAGTAATCATGATAAATAAACCTATGTGTTAGGCACAATTCTAAGCATTTAACACATATCAATTCCCCAGATCCTCACAAAAAACCTGGTTAGACATATGCTAACGTGATCCTTCGGTTCTCGCTGAGAAAAATGTAAAACGTGTGAAGGGCAGGTAGCCTGTGCAAGGTAACTTCCTTCTGGCTTGAAGCCAGGATTCAAACCATGGCCATCTGGAGCCAAATGTGTGCTCTTAGCGCTTCACAGGGTGCTGGGATTCTACACTCTCAGGTCTGGTTACTATTGCTGAGCTTAATAGCTGTTTAACCCAGACTGAGTTACTGCTTGTGCTTCAGTTTCTTCACCTGTAAAAGAGAGCTTATCACAGCACTTCCTGTGATAAGGCTGCTGGGAGGGACTTACTGTGATGATATTGTTAAAATTAGTCAGGACAGGCTAATTCAGTAACAACCTAACTTCCAAACCTGTGTGGCTTAAGATGATAAAGATTTTATTGTCACTGTTGTCACTATGCCTCATGCCCAGGGCAGTTTACAGGGTTCTGCTCTATATTGTAACTTATGGACCCAGGCTATGGAAGATCTAACAGCTTTAGAGTTACCTTCACTGTAGTAGAAGAGGAAACCACTGGAGAGTGGCAGATTTCCACAGCATAATCTGAATGTGACCCAGGCCCCAGCCATTGGTCAGAACTAGTCACATGACTTTGCCTAATTATATGGGAGCCGGAAAATGCAGAACAGGTAAGAAACTGGGTGATGACTACTCTCTCTGTCACAAGTATGAAGGTCTTTCCTAAGATTTCTGATGTAGTTTCCACTAAATAAATAGTTGCTATTGCAATTATCAGCGTAATAATAACCGAAGCATTAACAGAACTTTATCACCTATTACAGGGCACTTCAAACTGATATATAATTTGGAGATCTCAATATGATGACGTTTTAAGGGGTTTGAAATCTCAGGAGATGAACAGAAATGGCACAGAATTACTTTCTGAATCCCAACAAATAAAAGTATTAATTCTGCCTGAGTCATGGGACAATTTGTAGTAATGACTTATATAGGTAATTAACTTTTTATTTAGCTTTTAACCCAAGGTTGTTTCTATCTGTGTTCCCCTCATCTGTCTATAAACCATAAAAAGTTGGGTGTCCTTAAAGGACGGACTCGCCTTCTCATTGGCTGATGGACTATAAATCCACAGAAAGATCCTTCTATGCCCCATTAACTCATTTATTAGGTCTGCCCTTTATTATGACAGGTTTTATGATATTTTGTGATGGCCAGCTGTGGAGAGAAAAAGGTTTAGTGCACTGACATCTGATTTTATTATCTCTAGTTCCTACTCATTTTCAGAAGCATTTCTTGACTTCGTGCCAGTTTAAGCATGAAGTTTTAAACACAAGATGATGACAGGGTCAGGAATTAAACCTTTAAATCCAGACAGATTGGAAAGACGAATCACCGAGATTTCAGTCATTTAACACCCCTTCTAGCATGTTAATAAGTGGTACTCGCCAAATAAAAAGCCGGTCATGTCACCTGTTCTCTGTAAGATGTATGTGCTTTAGGTCCCATTTCAGGGTTAGGTGATGAGTTACAAACATTGGCCCAAGATAAGGGAAAAGAGCAGACCTGTTATTAAGTGCTTGTTCTATCCAAACACTTCACCCTGAGTGTTTTACTTATGTTGTCTCAGTTATCTTCAAAAAATACTGCAAGGGAGTTACCACTGTGCACTTGTTCAAATGTGAGAAAGAAGAAGTAGGAGAAAAATGAGAAAATTTTCCAGTTGCTACAAAAGCTGGCTCTCTTTTCAAAATACCTGCGTGCTTGTGCTTTGCACCTGCTGTTCTGCTACCAGAATGGTCTTTGCCCAGGTTTGGCGTAACCGGTTCCATCTCATCACTTGGGCTCTGTACAGATTTCTGGGGGTTTCCACTGAGGCGCACACATACTAGGCAGGACTCTTGTAGAGCCCGTGCATGCCTTTATCTCCAGAGCTTTGCAGAATTCCTGGCAAAGAGTAGAGGCTTAGTAAATACTATTTCAGGTTAACCAGTATGTTTTTAGTGGGAGATACTGACGCTCCAGAAGGAGGAGTCACTTGCTTAAGGTCACGCACCATGAAAATGGCGGAGCTGGGTCTGGAACCCAGGAAATAGCTATCATTGGTCACACTTATGGAGTGCAATTACTTTTGTGCTTAGGATATATTAACTCAGTTAATCCACCCTACAATCCAATTGCTTTTTAATTCTCATTTCAGAGGCAAGGAGTAAGAGGCTGAAAGTTTCATAAGCTTGCCCAGTCTCCTAGTTCCTTGTCAGTAGTTCGATCCTGCACTGCCTCCTGAGCTGTAGCTTTAAAAGCATCATTAATTTTTTGTTTGACAAAACCTAAGCATGCTCTTTAATCTTAGCTTCTCTGCCCAGGTAAGAGAGAAGAATACTGGAGTACACGATTCTCAATTATCCACATAGGGTTCATTCACTGACCCATGAACACTAGTCTGCTTAGCTATTGGCACTCAGTGAAAATTTGCTAACATATGAATATTTGCAATGACCAGCATTCATAAAGAACAGAATATTTATTTCAGGGTCAGGAAAGCTGGTTGGCTGATACATTCAACCAGTGGCTTTACATTATAACATGTAACCTTCCCAAGATTTCTGACAGCTAGTAGGTTATCCCTCTTTACAGAGGAGGAGATGAGAATCCACAGAAAGCTATGTGTCATTCTGCATGTTTACATTTCAGTTATTTGTGAGGGATGTATGGATATCTGGGTGAGGAAGATTGGGAAGGAGTCAAACAGAACTGGGTGTCTATCCCAGCAGTGGTACTGACCCTTAAGTTAGTATCTATGAGAATTCTGGGTTATAATTTACCTCTGAGCTTCCACTGACCCATCTCTGAAATGGAAGTACTAATAGTACCTCCTAATGGCAAAGTGAATTCTTTATATCAAGTTATTAACATGGTGCCAATGCATACAGAAAACACATCCTGGTCTTGAGGGAAGACCAACTCCAGACAAACAGAAGACTTTATTCTTCACACTCTGTGACCCTGCGCCTGCTGTTCTTTCTCATAGAGATGAGCTGGTGGGCCAGGAAAGGGTCAAGGCCTTAGAGGTGTTACTGTGTCCACTCGTCAGTGGGAGAGGAGCTCCCAGACAACCACCTGGTGTCCGTGTGTGACCACAGAGTGGGAGAACTGAGCTCGAGGAAGGCTGGATCTCTATTTCAGTTCTGGTTCTTTTACTTCTTAGTTGCATGACCTTTGAAAAATCACTTAACTCCTTTAAGGCTCAAAGTCTTCAAACCTATAATGCAGAGCTAGTGCCTACATCATACAGCTGTTGTGACAATGTTGTGAAAAATGTTGCACCTTGCTCAAAATAACTGGTAGAAAATATTAACCAGTAACACTAATGCCTTTTAAATAAGCATTCATGAAGTGGAAGCACCCGCTGCACCTCTGTTGTTGACCTTCAACCAGACACATCTGCTTTCTCATTTGCTTTGTTCCTGTTCCCAAATCTGCCAGTGTGAGGCAAAACCAAGACCTCATCTAACAATTGCATTCTGGGCATGTTGGTTCTGTAATCACATTGGTCAGTCATACTGACATCTTCAATCATTTTAAAGGTAGTTCTGACTTGACCATATTCTTGTTTAACTATCTTAAGCAAATTAATTAGCTTTGCGGTGCCCCTGATGCCATTAATTCATGGTCCATAAAACCTCAGACCTAATTGAACTTTTTAATGTTGTATCTTTATTACTTGATATAAGTGTCTTTTAAATTATAAGAATTGCCATTGTTAATGCCTTATTAAATAGCTACATATATATGGCAGTATAAAAATTTTCCAAGATTGCAAAGTAATCAAAGCCCAGATTAAAACTAAGATGATTTTATATTTCTTTTATTAGAACTTAAAAATCCAAGAAGTTTGATTGTGTCACAAGAAGCAGTTGGGGGGGGGGGTGTTCCTCATATTTCTAGCTTGCAAAGAATAAGTGTGGTCCTAGGGCAGTGGATGATGTCTGAGTGTTAATCAGTAAATATTCCTAAACTGAAGTATATGAACAAAGAAATATAATCTTCAAAACCACAATGAAATACCACTTCATACCCAGTAGGATGGCAGTAATCAAAAAGAAAGATAATCATAAGTGTTGATAAAGATGTTGAGAAATTAGAACCCTCATATAATATACATCTGGTAGGGAAATAAAATAGTGAGTCACTTTCAGAAACAGTCTGGCAGTTGTCAGCTATTCCATTCCTGCATATATACCCAAGAGAAATAAGAACATATGTTAACATAAAAAAAAAATCTACATGAAAGTCCATAGCAACATTATTCATAATATTTACTTGTTCCCAAAGTGGCAACAATCCAAATCTCCAAATCTCCATCAACTAATGAATGAGCGTATAAAATGTAATATATTTATGTAATAGAATATCACTTGACAAAAAGAAATGAAGGGCTGATACATACTTAAACATAGATGAACTTTGAAAATATTAAATGAAAGAAGCCAGTCACAATAGACCATGTTGTATGATTTCATGTGTGTGAAATGTCTAGAATAAGAAAGTGGATGCCTAGGGCTGTGATGGGAGGGAGACTGGTAATTGACAAGAAATTTCTTTGGGAATGACAAACATGTTCCAAAATTAGATTAAGATAAAGGTTGCACCAGTCTGTACATATACTAAAACCCATTTAATTATACCCTTTATATGGGTGAAATATGTAGTATGTGAATTATATCTCAACAAAACTGCATTCATTTTATTAAAAAATCAAATTACCAAAAAATGGTAAAAAGAAAGTCATCGCAAGCCAATTTAAGAGACCATGGGTGGGCCTTGAGTATCAATATGAATAATACATGCAATTGAATCAAATATGTTAGCATGTGTTAAAAACCTATGAATTCATAATGATACTTGAAAATGCTCATTGATTCTCTTTCGAGACTACTGGGAGACCAACTAATTAGTCTACAAAAAGGTCCAGGGAAAAATCAAGCATTTAACCTGCCTTTTCTGTTCAAACAGCATCTCAGAGTAACCCAGCCATTGATAAAGAAATGCTTCTCTCTGCAGACAAATCCGGCTAATAAGAGAAGATGGAATTATAGAGTTAAAATATTCATATTTTACAAGTCCTTAACAAAATAATGCATATAAGCAATGGTCTTCAATGGCCACTAATATGCTAAGAAAGAGAGAGCACCACCATTTAGCTGCCTTTCAATGAAAGTATGCAATAGCTCTTATCTATTTTTGTTGCCAAAAGAAATTGAATCTCTGAACAGAGGGGTATAGTTAATGACATCATGGAGAAGCAAGCATAAAATTCCAAATATGGGGGTCCTACTGAGAACCCAGTTTCATCAAAAAATTAATTACAAGGGAGGGGGGGAGGATAAATTTGGGATTTAAAGAGAATTAGTTGACATATCTAAATGTAATGTGTGGGCCTTGTCTGGCTTTTCATTAGCAAATCAACAACAACAACAATAAAAAACAACTGTAACTATACAGATCAGAAAGATTTCAACACTAGTTGTTTTATGGCATTCAAGAATTATTGTTCAGCCTGGCATGTGGGGGACCCGGGTTCAATTCCCGGCCAGGGCACACAGGAGAAGCGCCCATTTGCTTCTCCACCCCTCCGCTGCGCCTTCCTCTCTGTCTCTCTCTTCCCCTCCTGCAGCCAAGGCTCCATTGGAGCAAAGATGACCCGGGCGCTGGGGATGGCTCCTTGGCCTCTGCCTCAGGCGCTAGAGTGGCTCTGGTCGCAACATGGCGACGCCCAGGATGGGCAGAGCATCGCCCCATGGTGGGCGTGCCGGGTGGATCCCGGTCGGGCGCATGCGGGAGTCTGTCTGACTGTCTCTCCCTGTTTCCAGCTTCAGAAAAATGCAAAAAAAAAAAAAAAAAAAAGAATTATTGTTAATTTTGGGCCCTGGCCGGTTGGCTCAGTGGCAGAGCATCGGCCTGGCGTGCAGAAGTCCTGGGTTCGATTCCCGGCCTGGCACACAGGAGAGGCGCCCATATGCCTCTCCACCCCTCCCCCTCTCCTTCCTCTCTGTCTCTTTCCCTCTCTGTCTCTTTCCCTCCCGCAGCGAGGCTCCATTGGAGCAAAGATGGCCTGGGCGCTGGGGATGGCTCCTTGGCCTCTGCCCCAGGCGCTGGAGTGGCTCTGGTCGCAACAGAGCGACGCTCCGGAGGGGCAGAGCATCGCCCCCTGGTGGGTGTGCCGGGTGGATCCCGGTCGGGCGCATGCGGGAGTCTGTCTGACTGTCTCTCCCCATTTCCAGCTTCGGAAAAATACAAAAAAAAAAAAAAAAAAAAAGGATTATTGTTAATTTGGTGTGATTATAATATCATGGTTATGTCTTTAATAAGAGCCCTTATATTTCCCAGTGATAGATATATGAATTTACCAAAACTTCCAACTGCCCTTTTGTTGTCCCACCTGGCTGCCTGACCTCACCCTTACTTACTGGACAATTGCCCCTGAGGCAGAAAAGTTCCAGAAAGCTAATTAACCACCCAAGGAGGAGCATTCTAGAAATCTGAAATCCTAAAACCATAAAAGGGAACATACCAGAACTTTTGCCTCAGTACCCCCCCCAGGCTCTCCCAAGCCCTATAAAATTCGCCCCTGACCTGTAACCAGTGCCCTTCTCCCCGAAGAAGTGCCCGGCAGGGTTCCTTTCTTCCTTTCAATAAATCCTGTTACTCTGGTCTTTTCGAACTCCCATGGATTCCAACACCATGGTATATACTGAAATATTTATAGATAAAATTGTATGCTATCTTGGATTTGCTTTAAAATAAGCTAGGAGCCAGGTAAATTCAGAGGGCGTGTAGGTAACACAAGAAGGATCATGACTCGATAATAGTTTTAGGTGGGTGATGGGTACGCAGGGATTCATTATACTTTTCTCTCTACTTTGATTGTGTTTGACATTTCTCATGATAAAAGTTAACACATGCATTTAAACCATCCATCGTCATTTACGCAGGAGTGCATATACGCAAAAGATACACACAAACACATTAGAAAAATTGCCTATTGGAGAACAGGTGAAGAATTAGAGTGATGTATGTAAATAAAAGGGATTTGAAAGGACCCATAATAACTGCCTGCCATGAAATGAGGAATGAGGCACTTTTCCTGAGGTCCAAAAGGGGAAACGGAGCCAGACAATGCAAAGTTGTCTCTATGTTGCCAATCTTAGTTGCATTCAAATATATTTTCTTCACTTCAACAAGGTTGAGGAGAAAAACTCAGGGAATGTGCGCACTCACCTTTTATGACCAGAAAAACAAAAGGAATAAAACAAAACCTAGATGTTCTAATCAACTGATCTGACCCAGTTCCTTGTTAAGTAAGTCTTAGGTAAAAGAATCTCAGTTACGTTTATCAATATATTTAAGGCTAAGAAGTCGTTTTCTAGATTACCGGAGAAATTCACTTAGGCTGTAAGGTTTTTTCCAATAGTAATAAGACTGTCTAGTAAAAGCCGCAGCCTCTCCTAATTCACGATGCGAAGCCGTATTAAACATGAGGCTAGTCCTGCCGATAGTCTGTGGCAATTTTAATTTTGCAATCAGAGAGGTCACTAAATTTAACTTTCTGGAGCTCATCTTATAATTATGAATGCATCCTGTAGCCTTGCAAAATATCTTGGCTGAGATAGTAATGGAATTTCATTTTAAGCCTTTCGTTTGGTCAAAAGCCAAGTGAATTAAGTGAGCCCTCAAAGACATTCCACAGAGCACTTTTCTGAAATCACCTTAATTTAAATTTTCTTTCCACCAACACTGCACACACCTGGGTAGCACTGAAATTTGTAAACTTAGCTCTGGATAAAATAGTCTTGTTGTAACTACTTTTTCTATGATTCTTTGGCTTAACTTTCAAAATAAAACTACTGCATGTCACTCTTTCAGAAAGAGATTTCAGTGTGGTTTTCCATGGAAGAGTAATTTCTTCTCTGTTTTGTTTGTAATAGCATTAGGAAGGCATTGGAGGGCAGCAAAGGCGGGCAGCAAATATACCAGTTATTGGGGAAAAAGGCAATTCCAATAAGATCAAGCAAGATGAAAAGAATTTTTATTGACGCGTGTAAACAAAAGTTAAGAAATCGATTTGGGTTAGCACAGCGGGATCTTGCTATGTGGATAATGTCCTCGAGAATCCATGGCTTGTTTGCTCCTTCTTCTCCACTTTCCTGGGTATTTGCTTCAGAGTCTCCTGTTCTTTATTCTTGTGGTGGAAAAGGTGGTCTTTTCCACTTAGAACCCCTGGAAATCTCACCTCCCGGTCTGTATGTGAGCTCAGTCCAGTAGGGCTAACACAGTGCTGTTTTAGAGATTGGTATATATATATATATATATATATATATATTGTAACTATCATGTATATGACAAGAAAAGGTGCTATTCAAGAACAAGTGTTTCCAGGGTTCCCTCCCCCATCTCCTTCCAGGAAAACCCCTCTGTTGTCGTGAGGTTAGCCACCATTGGGAGGTTTCAACAGCACTGGTGATGAGAGAAAAGAGGGCGGGACTCTTTCTAGAGGAAAAATTATAAAGCTATTTCCAGAGGAAAGCAAATATCTTGATGGCAGTAAGACGTATTTGTATTTCCTGTCTGAAATACAAGCTCCATGAGGGCAAGGACTCTAACCTCCTCACCGGATATTTGGCGTGGAGCATGGCAGCAGATGAATGCATGAATAAGATAGCAAGACAGACCAAACCGGAACCAGTAGCCACTGAGTTACTTGGAACACCCAGAAAAGGCTTGTCCACAGAGAATTTCTAGGATGTTTTACTGTGACTTGGTAATAAAAATTATTCTTTTTGATTCCTATTCCAGGAAGTACAGTTCACAATAATGAAGACTTTTGAAATCAAATCAATGACTATTCTTTTTTGCCCTCTTTCTTTTTTCTTTTCTTTCTTCCCCCCCCTCTCCCTCCCTCCCTCCCTCCCTCCCTCCCTCCCTCCCTCCCTCCCTCCCTCCCTCCCTCCCTCCCTCCCTCCCTCCTTCCTTCCTTCCTTCCTTCCTTCCTTCCTTCCTTCCTTCCTTCCTTCCTTCCTTCCTTTCTCTTGTAGATGGGTATTAAAGTGATGGAATCAAGAAACTGGAGATTTATTCATCTTTATCCCTCATAGGCACACTCCTTTTTCTATAACTGCATCTGTATTTACACCAGAACTGTTTTTTTGTGTGTTTTTTTTTATTTTTATTTTTGTATTTTTCTGAAGTTGGAAATGGGGAGGCAGTCAGACAGACTCCCGCATGTGCCTGACCGGGATCCACCCGGCATGCCCACCAGGGGGCGATGCTCTGCCCATCTGGGGTGTTGCTCTGTTGCGACCAGAGCCATTCTAATGCCTGAGGCAGAGGCCATGGAGCCAACCTCAGCGCCTGGGGCCAACTTTGCTCCAATGGCGCCTCGGCTGCGGGAGGGGAAGAGAGAGACAGAGAGGAAGGAGAGGGGGAGGGGTGGAGAAGCAGATGGGCGCTTCTTCTGTGTGCCCTGGCCAGGAATCAAACCCGGGACTCCTGCACGCCAGGCCGACGCTCTACCATTGAGCCAACCGGCCAAGGCCATCATAACTGTTTAATTGAAAACCACGGAAAGGTGCACTTGTTAAAAATTATGTCATTTTTCCCTTTCACACCTGTCACTCATGCCCGCCTTCAAAATAAAAAGTACACAATGCCAAAAATAATTATCTACTGCCCAAAGGGATCTGGGGGTAGATTAATTTTAACTGGAACTAGATGCATTTATCTTTTTGGTATCCAAAGACCATCCTTGATGACCCTTATAATCTGTATCAATAACTCAGATGTTCTGTGGGTGAAAAAACGCTTTGAAAGAAAATTGGAACCTGTGACAACATCATAGACAATAGAGAAGGTAGAATTTTAAAGACATGAACACTATGGCCTCAGACACAACATACCAAGTTAGGAATCTAACCCTAAAACTTATACACCCAGGTGGAGACCAAGAGTAACCCCTCACTGCATAATTGTGTAGGCAGCTTTTAGTCCTAGAACTAAGCACTGAATTTCAACCTTTCACCTTTTTTGGCCCTGTCAGTAGGTGATGACTTACCTTTTGGGAAGAAATAATGTTTGTTTCTTTAAAAATCAGACATTACATTCTGCCCATTAGAAGGAGTGACTAGAACTTTATAAACTGTTTCCTTACCTTTGTCTTTACTGTATAATAATTGATATTTAGTTTTAATTCATGTTTAGTAGCACGTGTTTTAATACTCCAGAGATTTACTTATGCATACACATAAAAACAGAATATATCCATTTTTATTCTCAAGGTTATTTTTAATAGGACAATTCAAGGGAAGCTATAAAATGAAGGTAAATGATTAAGATGGTGTTTTCAATCTTTTATTACAGTATGAGTTATAGGTCATTTTTAAAGTTATTTTTTATGATTGGAGTGCATTCTGAACCTACAATTTGACTTGCACTGTGTCTCAGGCAGGGTCTTGATGAGAAACAGATAGCTAGTCAGAGGAACTCGTGGGAAAGGTATTAGTGAATAAACTGTTTACAGAGATGTGGGCGGAGTTAAGGGACAGGACAACAGATAGAAACACCTGAGAATTAATCTCCCCAGGGGAGTCTCTGTGCCTGTACAAGGGAGGGCAAAGGGAAGGAAGCTATTTCCAGAACCTGATAGACCACGAGCCAGGGCTGTGCCGAGTGATGAACAGAATTGTGGGCACGCTGATGTTAGTATGAAGGAGCTGGATGGGGAGCTTAGTATGGGGAGCTTCCTCACCCCACTGTAATTTTGTGAGTCTTGTTGGACAAATCTGACTAGAGGCCAGGATGCAAGGGAGTGCTGGTAATGCCAGCCATGTAAGTCAGCCTCCAGGAAGTCAGGGTTGACTGGGAGGGACCAATGGCGAGATCCAGCCCACTTAGTTCCCACGTACATTTCTACCATTAGCCCATGAGCGATCTGTATTAAGTCTTGAATTAGGAATTTTTCCTGCAGGCAAAATAGGATATTATTAAAAATTAATCACAATAATACCATTTATTAGCCATGATCTACTCTTAAGCTAAGTTTTTTCCATCTTGTAGTCACTGCACTAGTGTTGCAGGAGTCTAATTTGCTGGGGCCATCATTTCTTTTCCGGAAATGTTGGTGGTCTCCCATTTGTGTCACCATCATAATTAGTGGATCTGGACTCTAGAAGGTAAGAGATATAGACATTCTGTCTCCATTATCAAATACAAGCTATCTCTGTAGCATTACAGGAGTCATGTCTCATTGGAATCTTAGGTGCCAACTCTATAAAACAAATAATTGGATTAGATGGTATGGAGGTTTAACTAAATATATATACTTTCATGCACTGTAACAAGGACGTTCATGTCTCTCAAGGAGTCTTTTCAAGATAAAACCATATTCAGATTGTCAATACACACCCATTTAAAACACGGAGTTAAATGAAGTATTTCCGTTGAGTCATTAGCATAAAACTATACGTTTATCTGAAAAACCTAGATAACAAAAAAGTGGAGCTTTGCAGTTAACTGTTGATTTCTTTACATTTTAGTCTTTCTGGATGGCTTTAGCAAACTACCATAGATGGGTTGGCTTATGAACAACAGAAATTTATTTCTCATGGTGCTAGAGGCTGGGAAGTCCAAGGTGAAGGCAGTGGCAGATTTGGTGTCTGTTAAGGGCCCTCTTTCAAGTTGCAGACTTCTTGCTGTGTCCTCACATGGTGGAAGGGGTAAGGGAGGTCTCTGGATCTCTTTGATAAGGGCACTAACCCCATTGTGAGAGCTCCACCCTCACAACCTGACCTAATCACCTTCCCAATGCCCCACCCCCTAATCCAGGGGTCTCAAACTCAACTCAGCATGTGGGCCGCAGAGCAAGATCACAGCCCTTTGGCAGGCCGCACTAGGTCTACAAAAGGCAACTGTTATGCAACACTTTTCTCACTGCAGTTGAAAACAAAAAAAAATCAGTACAACAAGCACAATCGTACATGCAGTTTACTCAGTGTCACAAAACGACCAGAAACTGTAGTTCGCATCACAACTGCTGTTAACTAAGCTAATATCTAGCTAGGATGCTAGAGAAATGAAAAATACAAGTAGGCCCCTAGGCTTACTTAATTTTATCCAAAATATTTTGAACTTCGTGGATTAGTCTGCGGGCCGCACAAAATTGTTCGGCGGGCCGCGAGTTTGAGACCCCTGCCCTAATCCCATCACATTGGAAGGGAAGGATTTTCATATATGGGTTTTGGAAGGACACAAACATTCAGCCCACAGCACAGCACTCTTCTAACTCATTACTTTTTCTATATATAAAGAGTCAGACATGTGGTTCTAGCAGAGATTAGCAAAATAAAAGTCATCCTGCTGCTGACTTTTGAAGAGTTGTGAGCTTTTCAAATGAAATGGTTTCTACAATATGTAAAGGATTGAAAAAAAATAATATTTTTGACAAATGACAATTTCATGCAATTCAAATGTTAGTGTCCATAAGTAGAGCTCTATGGGAACACAGCCACGTGCTCATTCACATGAAGCTGCTTCCACACTGGGAGGCAGAGCTGAGTCGTGGCGATGGAGACTGTATAGTCCTCCAAGTCTAGCATGTTTCCTACCCAGCTGTTAATAGAAAAATTGCTTCCCCTTGAGTTATATGCAAACCCAAAGGAACTTTGGTCAAAAGGAAAAATAAGTAAATCAGCCAGGTCATCGGGAGGCCTGGAAACCAGAGGGAAAACATATTTGGAAAGGGCTGATGTCAAAGACAGGTGATTTCAGGGTCTCTGTATGTGTGAGATTATTCCCAGAATAGCTGGCCTTCAAGTGCACTTGGGCATCCCCACAGGCCAGAGTGGTTTTGCGCTTGCACAATGAATTCAGGAAAAGAGTGACCGAGACAACAGTCACATGCTTGTGTTCTGCGCAGTTTAGAATTGCAGGGGGAGAATTCTGAGTTTTCTGGAAGTTGATAGATAATATAGACATAGATGAATTAGATATATATGTAGACATAGACATAAATATATTTGTTCTCTAGGCAAGGGAATCTGAATAAATAGAAAAGAGGAAAAGTTAAGAGAACTAATACCTGGATGGAGTTGACTCTAGGGATGAGATTATGGGAGGAACAGAAGATGCACCTAGGAAAGTAGGGAGTAAACAAATGTGAAAATATGCAAATACCAAAAGGAGCAATTGACACTGAGCAGACAAGGAAAGCCATTGAAGACTTTTAGGCATATTACATAATTATGTTTTACTGTAGTATTATGAGCAACTTTCCTTCTGCCTATGGACTGAATTTAATGCCTTTATCCATGGTTGGTTCAGGAACTAAGCATCAGGTGAGTTTGGAATTGGTAATTTTTTATAGCCTATTGACTAGATCTCTCCTGAAATGAAACAGAGTCTTACAGATGAGTGTTGGTGCCATAGTCATGAGTTAATGCATTTGAAGGCATTAGGAAAACAAAGAGCAATGTAAATATGAGGTATTAGTACTATCTTCATCATAATTGTTGTCACTATTATGTCTTCGTAACCTTCTGTGTGGAGGAGCTGACATGCTGTGTGTGCCCTCCTGAGTGAGCTGTGAACTTCTTTTGAGTTATGATTAGCATAGATTTGGCAACTCAGAACTTCCAGCCTGGAACTGATTAACCTTACTAATGTAATTGACCTAAAGCAATGGTCCCAGTTAAAGCAATGAACAAGCAGTTGGTATCCTGACATGAGGGATGGGTATTAACCTGGGGAATCCAGGCAGGAGAAAACAGTCTTGTTTCCCTTTGAAACCAATTGTCCTCTCAGTGGGAGATGGAGGAAGTCATCAAATACCATCTTGGTCCATGTCACCCACAATTCCAGTGTTTAAGGCTCTACCGTTCACCGAGAGCGGGAGGCTTTCTAGCACAAAAGAATAGAAACTCCCAAGCTCTGTTTCCTTCAAAAAAAGTCAGTGGCAAATCAAATAGTTATTATGTCTCTCCTGGGGAGGTGTGAGAGGTAGACTGTTTGAAACAGGAAAAGACACACAACACAACCAACAGAGAAAAATCTGACACCAGTCCGTCATGATTTATTAATTCTGTGAGAAAAAGAAAAGGCAGAGAAGGAAAGCCTCTTTGTTCGTGTGTTAAACATTACGATGACAACAGTCAGAGGTAACGGTGGTCCAGAGGGGGACTACTTTTCAATTAGCTTGAAAAGGAAAATGCACCGTAATCCCATGCTCTACTGGTCTTTTCATTTTACCAGTTCGAGCAAAGTGTAAAATCTTATCCCCCACTAAGTCCCTCCCCCTCAGTGTTCCAGGTTGACATTCTATCCACTGTGCCACCACAGGCCAGGCAAAATTTGGAAACTTTTTAGACATTATTTTTTCAAGTATCTCTTGATCCCCACCCTTTTCCTTCTCTCTTCCTGGGACTCAGATGGCATGTATATTAGACATTTCACTTGGTTTCACAGAACACTGAGCTTCTTTTTGGCCCTAGTCCAGTGGTCCCCAATCCCTGGGCCACGGACCGGTACTGGTCCACAGAGAAAGAATAAATAACTTACATTATTTCCGTTTTATTTATATTTAAATCTGAACGATGTTTTATTTTTTTAAAAATGACCAGATTCCCTCTGTTACATTCATCTAAGACTCACTCTTGACGCTTGTCTCGGTCACGTGATACATTTATCTGTCCCACCCTAAAGGCCGGTTCGTGAAAATATTTTTTGACATTAAACCGGTCCGTGGCCCAAAAAAGGTTGGGGACCACTGCCCTAGTCCACATTCTGTTCAGATTGAGTAATTTCTATTGTTCTTTCTTCAAGTTTAGTAATTCTTTTCTCTCTCCATCCTGATGTTGAGTCCATTCATTGAGTTTTTTTAATTTTTGGCTATTAAATTTGATTCAAAATTTTCCATTTGATTCATTATATGTTCTATTTCTTCACTTATACATTTATTTCATTGATGAGACTTTCTATTTTTAAAAGATCTCTAAGGTGTTAGTAATTTCTCACTGCAGCATTTTAAAGACGACCACTTTAATGTCTTTGTGAAATAATTCTAACATTCTGTCATCTTGCTGTTGGCATTTGATTGCCCTTTTTTATTGTTTCCCTACCCAGCATCCATCCCAGCAATTAACTGCTACTTAATTTCCAGGTTTTGACTTCATCTTCTATAGGAGGCTTTTCCTGATATCTATACACAACCTGGGGCTAAGTACTCACTCTAGGTATTGAACCTGCTTTCTCCTCCATCAAAGCACTTACTAGACAATATTGTATTTCAGGCTGATGGATCTGTGCCCCTCACTGGAGTAGGACCCCAATTGTCTTCGCTGTCTTATCTACTCCGGAAAAATACTGGGCACTCCACAAATATTTGTGTAACTCTTGTTTTGTTTTGCTTTGCTTTATTTTGATATCTGACAAATTGTGCCTGATCTCTGGCGTGAATAACTGGGCTTACAAATAGAGGCTATGTGTGGTAGAAGGCAGAGAGTAAGAGATCATAACTATATAGAAGTTTTTCTATATATTCACAGAATTATTCCCGCCACAAGATGAGTATATGAGTGCCTTCGGGTGGGGGGATGCTTTGTGATCACACCACCATGTCCCGGGTTATCCTTGTATGCCCTCCCTCCTGCCCAAAGATCCCACTCCTGTGTCTTATACATGGAAGGCATTCTATAAATGCTACTTTAATTTAATTTGATTTGTTTGAATTTTATATCTACCCAATAATATGCTTTGATATGCCCTTTGCAAATTTAGCTTGAATCGCTGGCAATAAAGGTGACCCTAGCCACTGGGCTGAGAAGGGAGTGTGTTTCAGGTCAGAATGAGGAAAGGATACTTGGCTTCTCAGTGGCTGCTGGAGATCCCTTCCTCCAAAAACAACAGAACTGGGACCCTTGGAGAGGGCGGGGCTGGGCTGAGCCGCACCAGGCACTCAGTCTGGATCGTAAAACGTAAGAGGTATCAATTGCTCAGGATTCAAGAGAAATGATACTAACTGCAATCGTTTATAAAATCCAAAACTAAGAAAAAATTCATGACAAACATATGATTAAAATTTAAAATAGAGACCGGCGCTGTTTCACACCCCTGCGTTGTTGTGTGATGGGAGTAGTCATTTCTCCTCAGCCTGCACCTGGGCACCTGACCTGTGTGGTCACTGTGACCTGCGCTGGGTGGGCTCATGTGCATTGACTAGGGCACATAAACAGCTTAGCCAGTACGGGGCTCTGTATGTTGATGCTTTTCTATTGGTGACCTTTTATTGAATCATTTTCAATCAGTTTGAAATATACGAGGATATTCTGTAGGTATATGCAGACGTGCCCAGTGTTTCTTTGCTTCCGACTCTGGCAGGGCACTGTCCTTCAAAATATTCACTAGATGTCATGTTACAGGGGTCCCCAAACTTTTTACACAGGGGGCCAGTTCACTGTCCCTCAGACCATTGGAGGGCCGCCACATACAGTGCTCCTCTCACTGACCACCAATGAAAGAGGTGCCCCTTCCGGAAGTGCAGCGGGGGCTGAATAAATGGCCTCGGGGGCCGCATGTGGCCCGCGGGCTGTAGTTTGGGGACCCTTGTGTTATAAGAAACAATGTTCTCTTGAATGTCACGCCACAGGGTCCAATCCAAGGACATGATCCAGGCTAGGAGTGAGAAGGCACAAGGGCTTCACCTGCTTGGCCAGCTTCATGCACTGGAAGGGCCGTAAAGCCACACCAAGGCGATTGCCTACAGCAGCCAGTGTTCCTACAAGCACAGGGAATGGGAAAAAGAGTTTCCTTCTGCCTGTGGCTCTCCCACTAACATCGCTGCACAACACACGTCAATGACCACAGGTACTCGGTGGTTCTCTGGATGAGGGGAAGGGAGATGGCTTACAATTTAGAAGTTGTAATTGCTTACATTTGAAATGCTTTATCAAGATGTAAATAATAATACCAACATGTTTACCAGACTTACAAATTATTACCCGTGTATTTGAAGCCTTTGGGTTCACCAAACCTGTCTCCCACATCAAGCGATAGCCGTTGTCTTGGATAGGTATTTGCCATTAGACTTATGCTAATGATAGGTAGGCTTAATCAGCAATGAATGAGATAGATTGGCATATTTTAAAATATGGATGGACTTTTCGATAGATATATATATTCCTTGTCAATTTGCATGTTTTTTTTTCCATTTGGCTTTATGAAAAGTACACTGTTGATATAGTTAACTTAGACTTGTTTATTTTTAACTTCTGCATACCATTCCATTGTATGACAACCCCAACTTACTTATCCATTCTCCCATTGCTAGTTATGAATTTATCCTCATCTTCCTGTTATGCAATATGTCTCCCAATGCAGGGTAACAACTCAGAGGCCAAGTGATGAGTTGGGAATATCCACATTATTAGTTTTACTACTTCTTGCTAAATTGATCTCCAAAGTAGTTGTACCAATTTACAGTCCTAACAATGGTATATAAGAATTCCCCTAGTGCCTATAAATGGTACCCAGACTTCCTAAGATTTTCGCCCATGCATTGGATATAAAATAGTATTTGTCTCAATATTACTTTGCCTTTTTCTGATTGCCATGAGCTTAAGCCATCTTTTATATTTTCATTATTCATTTATATTTTTTCTCCATTAATTTCATATAATATTGTCCATTTTTATTATTTTTATTTTTCTTATTGAGTATTAGAAGATTTTAAAATTCTGAGTACTAGTTTTCTATCTTTTTGTTTTTACATGAAAATGTATCCTAATCTACAGTATGTCTTATTTCTAATGTCAAAAAGTCAAAATTTATTATAATTTGTGTTTAGTGTATTTTATTTTAAAAATTATTCTCTACTTCTAAATCATATAGTTTCTAATATTTCCTTTGAAAGTCAAGTTTATATATGTGTATATATATGTGTGTGTATAGATACATATATATACATATATACACACATATATATTATATATGTACATATGTATGTACACATGTATATATGTATATATACATACACACACGCATACATACACACTTTGGTCTTTAATTCCTGTGTGTGATGTGTTTATGTGTTTATTCAATTTTTTAAAATGATCTTTAAATGATAATTAATGGTCTAAATACAATTTACTGCAATTGCAATTCAGTCCCAGATACTGAACTACAAAAATATACTCTGTTTTATTTGGGGCCTTCCTTTCCTATTCCAGTAATCTCTTCCTGGGCCAATACTGCACATTCTTAATTTCCATAGCTAGACATGTGTCCAGGAAAGAATTGCATTATGTTCTGGGTCTTCTGGACTGTTTTGGAAACTGGTCCTCCTATATAAATCCCATCATCAGTTTTCTAAATTATAATAAAACCTTGTTGGAATTTATATTGAAATTGCATTAATTTTTAATGCAATCAAACTGAATATTTATTAATTTGGAGCTATTGGATATCTTTTTTTTAATTTTTTAAAAAATTTTATTTATTCATTTTTAGAGAGGGAGAGAGAGAGACAGAGGGAAAGAGCGGAGAGAGAGACAGAGAGAGAGAATGGGGGAGGATCTGGAAGCATCAACTCCCATATGTGCCTTGACCAGGCAAGCCCAGGGTTTCGAACCAGCGACCTCAGCATTTCCAGGTGGACGCTTTATCCACTGAGCCACCACAGGTCAGGCCTATTGGATATTTATACTCATTAGTCTTTCTGTCCACAAACAAGGTCTGTCTCTTCATTTTTGTAGGTTTGCTACCTAACTTGTCAACAACAGTTTCAAATCTTACCTAAAAATTCTTGTTAGAGTTTTGCTTACATATTTACAATCTTGTTTGTTATTTTAAATGCGACCTTTTTAAATTTTAATTTTGGATGTTGCTGGTGTAGAGAAATTTTTAGAGAGACATCATATGCAGCAACATTATCCAGCTCTTTATTACAAAATACACCCATGGTCCCTGCTGTCCCTTGTCATTCCCTGTTTCCTACTGATAGCAGAATGTGGGAATCCTTGGCTTTGGACAGAGCGGTGCCGTGTGGAGGGGCAGGTGTCCTCCTTCTGAAATGTGACCGCAGTGAGCTTGCCTGGAGGGGTTTATGTTATCTCTCTGAATTTCACGGGTTGTTTTTATTTTTTTTAAATAGAATTTGGGGTCAATCTTTTTTTTTTATTATTCATTTTAGAGAGGAGAAGGAGAGAGAGAGAGAGAGAGAGAGAGAGAAGAGAGACAGAGAGAGAGAAGCAGGGGAAGAGCTGGAAGCATCAACTCCCATATGTGCCTTGACCAGGCAAGCCCAGGGTTTCGAACCGGCGACCTCAGCATTTCCAGGTCAACGCTTTATCCACTGCGCCACCACAGGTCAGGCTCACGGGTTGTTTTAGTTATCTTACCTCAGAGGTATTACGTAGATATTAAAAATAACTTTTTGCATGAACAGGAAATATGCTAATGAATGTGAAATGCTTATCACATGATAAGTGGTACTTCATCAATGTTAACCAATATCATTATGATATTGGTTTTTATTTCCACCAGATGTCTTAGTCCATTTGAAAGAAAAAAATATTTGTGCAATGTCTTAAATTTGGGGGAAATTAAGTGACAGCCTAATGTGGAAATCGAATTTTCTCAAGCTCAGTAATATGAACGTGGGGCTGGATGATTCTTTGTAGTGGGGACATATCCTGTGCACTGTAGGATGTTTAGCAGCATCTTTGGCCTCTACTCACTAGATGCCAGGAGCATCCCCTCCTCCATCCCATAGTTGCCATAGTGACAGCCAAAAATATCTCTAGACATTGACACAGTGTCTCTTGGAGGGGAAGGGAGTAATATGCCCCTCAGTTGATAACCACTGGTCTGTGTAAATCTCCAGTCTCTCTGTGTGTCTGTCTCTCTGTCGTCTTCTAGACTCCCCAAGTTACACTGCTATCAATCTCTCTGAACAACATCCAGTCTTGTTTCTGCGTGTCCCTCCCCATCTTGAAGGTCACTAGGTCAGCCGTGACTATGGGCAGGAAGCCAGAAACTGCAAAGATCTGGCTCCTACGGGACTGTCTCCTGAATGCACGTTAGCCCTGCAGTCCCTGGGAGTGAGGATTCTGCCTTCTCCTCTAGAGCCTGCTGGTGGGGGGTCTGCTTGCTATTGTTACACCCCCATGCACCCCTCTTGTGTTTCAGTCCAAAGCCTGCTGCTGGGCTTTGTAAATGTAGCAGCCTTCGGTGGAGAACCTGGTCTTTTAAATTATGGAGCCCAGGATATTTAAACAACAACAAAAACAATTGAACATAGCAAATCAGATTGTACTTTGAGAGTAATGAGGAGCCCAAGGAAAGGGTTTCAGGATCTGGGAAGGAGCAATTAAAAATAATGAGTTTTGAGAGGGAAGCATTACTCTCAAAGAGAAAACAGAAGGGCCAGCCAGAACACTTCAGCATGTGCCTGGGTGTCTTCAGCCGCTTTAAATGACATAAAACACCAAGGACGTTGCCTGATGAAATGTGTTTGCGGTAAGAAGGAACAGAGACTAACATGGTTCTTCTCTGGGTTGGGTTTCTATTGTGTTGACTTTGTAGTAAACTCAAGTGTCAAGTGATAATCAAGAAAAATTGCGTGTTTACCTCTGACATTGAATGACTGGCCACCCCACCTCCCGTTCGCCACCTGTGCTGGTTACCCAGGTAGATCTGGTGCTCCCCTGCCCCCCACTTCCCAAACCTCCGAATCAACACCTATATGGCCCTTGAGAAAGCTAGGCTCAGATAAGAAAGACAAGCTGCCCCTTCCCAATGTCACTTTCTCTCTGCACTGGAATTTCCAGTGTCTCGATCATTGTCCTCTGTTCGCATCCCTGTATCTTTTACCTCTATCCTGACCTTCCCCTGGACAGATTCTGGGGTAATAGGGACCTCTGCTCACTGGAAATTCCTTGGAGGTCAGCACCACTAGCCAATGATCACTTGCTGACACCCTGGAGTAACCCACTCTAAATAAGTTTCTTGCGTTTCTTTTTGCTATTGACCCCCACCCTTCCCTACACACACTCCAGCATGACTTTCCTTCCCCCACCACCCCAAATACTGGGACATCGGCTTCCACTGAGCTGAACTGTCAAAGAAAAAGTGCACAAGACAGGTGAAACAACTAGGAAGACTTTATTCAAGACTATTGACTGGTTTTAAAAACCATTGTCTATCCCAAGGTCATAATGGTCCTCTCCTGCGTCCTCTTCCCAGCCTCATTCATAATAGAACATTGTGAAGCATGCTAGATACCTAGACATGTAGAATTGACTTTTTTTTCTCTCCACAAGGACACAGAAAGAAGGATAGATAGAGACAGACAGACAGGAACAGAGAGAGATGAGAAGCATCAATCATCAGTTTTTCATTTTGACACCTTAGTTGTTCATTGATTGCTTCCTTACATATGTCTTGACCACAGGCCCTCAGCAGACCTAGTAATCAGCGACCTTGGGTCCAAGCTGGTGAACCTTTTGCTCAAACCAAATGAGCCCGTGCTCAAGCTGGCAACCTTGGGGTCTCAAACCTAGGTCCTTCCGCATCCCAGTCTGACGCTCCATCCACTGCACCACCACCTGGTCAGGCTAGAATTGACTTTTAAAAACTGTATATCCATGTTATGTAATAATAGGTCAGCCACTAAAAAGCCATCAGATAATATGTGATGAGATGAGGCATATTATATTATACTATGTTGGTTATGAAACCATGTTTCAAGTTATGAAACATGTTGTGAAATATGATAGTTTTTTTGAAAATGCAAGTGGAACCAAGAGTAAAGGAACCTACCTTTCTACCTTTTTAAAAAGTAATCATCTTTGAGTAGTGATATCATCAGAAATTGGTTTCTTTTTGTTGATATGTTTTGCAAAGGTTTCTGTTGTAATAAAAAAAGAGAAAATCTGTTCAGACTAAAGGGCAGGAACACTAAATTTTAAATATTTAACTCATTTCTTAGATTGTTAATGATAAAAACATGATGTAAATATTAACTTGTTATTTAACCAGTACCCTGCCCTGTATCTCTAGGTGTTCATAGACACAGGAGGTGAGTGGGAACCATTTGGTATTTTACCTATCAAAGCCAAAGTTGAAAAATGTTTATGGTTCTCATCAGCAGTAATTATCTGCTGCTTGCTGATGCCCGAGTTTTCACCACCTGGCTACAGTCCAACTTGCGATTGCATATCTAATTAGCATAGCAATTTATCCTCATTAGCGAGCCTGTGATATAGAATTCAGAAATTTTCTAACAGCAAGCACAGCCACACTAACTCTTTACCTCCTAAGTTAGAAACAGGAGACCCAATGGGTAGATAACTTTCCTGAGTACAGGGGGTCCTTGGGTTAGGATGACAGTCTCGACATATGATGTTTCGAGTTGACAATGCTCACTCCCATAAAAACTTAAATGATTGAGACATGAGTGTTTTGGCTTAACTATTAACATGGTACTTATGGAGTACATGGGTGAACTAGTTTGGTTGCACACGACGGAATACTCAGTAACAGGGTATATGAGTGAGGGGGTTGGCCCCTTCCAGTGTGCAAGCCAACCACGAATACTCAGTAACACGGTAGATGAGTGAGGGTTTGGCCCCTTCCAGTGTGCAAGCCAACCATAGGAATAAAGGTAAGGAATCTTTTTTTACACTCATTTTTGTCACTTTTTCTGTTACTACAGTACAGTGTACAGTACAGTATATTTATGTCCCTTTCCTTTTTCTGTGGCTTAGTTGTGTTTTTATGTTCTAGATTATAATTTTACCACTGGGCTAGTTGTGTTTTTATGTTCTAGATTATGATTTTACAACTGTGTTAGGCTAGGTAAGTGACTTAGGGTGTGTTTTGACTTACACCAATATTCAGGTTTGTCACTGTTGTAGAAACAAAGCTGTGTTATAACCTGAAGAACCCCTGTATTTCTCTCCTTTGCACACCCGTGGGGAAGGCTGTATTGACTGGATAACTCTCACCCTGATGACGTATGGGTTATTCTTCATGCCATGACGTATGGGTTATTCTTCATGCCATGACGTATGGGTTATTCTTCATGCCATTCACAGATTACAGGAAAGTAAAAGGGTCTTTGGGAATCCATTGACCAAGAATCTTATCACCTCCAAAATATCACCCTCAATTTTACCTTTATTTGAATTGCTCAAAAGATTTCTTTACTAACTTTAGCTTGGACTTCTGGTCTTCATTCCAGAGTCTTTAGTTTCCTTTAGAAAGCAACTCAAAGGGAATAAAAGCATCGGCCCTGAGCCTCACCCGAACAGGGTGGCTGAGAGAGTGTGGAACATTTAGAGTGCTCCCTGACTCTCATTTATATGTTCGCTCACGCGTGTTACCCCAGGCCTGATCCTGTTCTCTCTGCAGGTGCGTGATGGTTGATTTATGTGTCAACTTGACTGGCCTAAGGGATGCTTAGACTGCTGGTGCAGTGTTAGTTGTGGGTGTGTCCTGAAGGGATTTCTGAAAGGGATCACCCTCCTCAGTGCAGGGAGCGTCACCTCACCTGCGGGCTGAACGGAGCAAACAGTTGAAGGAAGAGCAAATTACTTCCTCTTGAGCTGGGATGTTTGTCTTCTTCTATTCTTGGGTGTCAGAGCTCCTGGGTCTGGGGCCTTCAGATACTGGGACTTACACCCTTGGCTGCCCGGGTTCTCAGGCCTCTGTACCTGGGCTGAATTGTATCACTTGTTTCACTGTCTCTAATTTCAGGTGACAGACTGTAGGGCTTCTTGGTCTCCATAATTATATAAATAATTAGTATAGTTAATTCCTATAATCTCTTATCTATATACCTCTGTATATTGGCATATGCTTATATGTTTATGATTATACAAGTATGTCTATACATCTTGATTATCTATTTATCATTTGTCTAGCTACTTACCTACCTACCTATCATCTATCCTATTGGTCCTGTTTCTCTGGGAACCCTGAGTATACAGGGGGTTAGAGTCATGACCAAGGTCACTAGAATCCCTATGCTCAGGAAACAGGCATTCTGTGCCTTGGCTGGCAGCACAGTGGATAGAGCATCCTCGTGGAGCTCTGAGGTCACTGGCTCCATCCTGGGTGCACTGCTCGACCCTGAGGTTGCCAATTTCAGCCCTGGTCAGGGCACATGAGAAGCAATCAGTGGCACAACTAAGTGGAACAAAGAGTTGATGCTTCTTATTCTCTCTTTCTCTCTAAAGAAAAAAGAAAGGAAGGAAGGGAGGGAGGGAAGGAGGGAGGGAGGGAGGGAGGGAGGGAGGAAGGAAGGAAGGAAGGAAGGAAGGGAGGGAGGGAGGGAGGGAGGGAGGAAGGGAAGAAGGGAGGAAGGGAGGAAAGAGGGAGTGAGGGAGGAAAAAACATGTATTCTATGTAGGGAGCAAACAGCAAACAAAATTAATGAATCAATTTCAGGTAAAGGAAAGCGCTGTGTGCAAAGAAAGCAGAAGAGAGTGGGAGGGACTGTGACATGTAGAACAGGGCAGTACTCCAGGTGCCTCCAGAACTGGCCATGTCTTCTTTTTCCCGGGGATGGGGGAAGAAGGGCTCTCAGCCCTCACTTGTGCCCATGCATCCAGATGCGGGAGCCGGAGTTCCTCTTCCTGTTCCCCCTCTCTTCCTCACCAGTCAGCCGAGGGTGCAGGGTGTTTGTAGAGTGTGCACAAAACAAGGGCAGCCAGTTAGTCTCATTCACGCTTTCTACTGTCCCAGGAGGAACAAAACACACGTGTATATAGCTACAAAATGCCAATTGTGCAATTCTGTAAATTCTGCACATGAGTTAAATGCTCATATACAGTATTTGCATCTAAAATTTCAGCCAATTGTATAATGTATTGTATAATGTAAAAAGGAATACTAAAATTTAGATAAATATTTGACATTTTTATTATTTTTTATTTTTTCTTAGAATGACGTTAAGTTAAAATAGAAATGCTATGACCACTCAAGAGAGAGACCACAAAGAAAGGAAAAAACTTTATATTTTAGTACCTCTAACAGCATATATTTTTCTGGCTTTATGAAAAAAGAGCCCCGCATTTTCATTTTGCACTAAATTCTGCAAATTATGTAGCTTGTTTTGCTTGTGGGAAACCCGGAGAATTCAGGAGACAGCCATGAAGAAATTACTGACACTGGGCATGAGAAATTGGGAAAGACATATCTTGACCTTTCTGCCTCCTTCCAGCACCTTCCTTTGATAAATCCACCTGGACAGCAGCCAGCCAGGGAGCCTGGGGGATGCGGCCCAGGGACAGAGGCTCTCAGGGCAGTCACCTAGGTCAGCTATGCACGGAGGAAGTGTCTGGAATGGGGATGAGTTAGGAATGACTGTGCTATAATGAAAAATAAACATTTGATCTTTGCTCTAGTTCCTGGCACAGAGCTCCTGAAAGCAACCCTTGGAATCTCTTGTCTACTGTGGCAGGGGTCCCTGGGTAGCTTCAGGATGGGAGCTGATCACCAAAAAGATTGAGACACAATCAGAGATTTGTAACTTCCAGCCCCACCCCAGCCCCAACCTCCAGGGAGGGGAGAGGGGAGAGGAGCTAGTGTTTGAGTTAATCACCAATGGCCCATGCTTTGCTCAATCATGCCTGCTTAATGGAACCTACATAAAAAAAAACCCTAATGAGGGGGTTTGCAGAGCTTCTGGGTTACTGAACACATGAAGGTGTTGGGGGACACAACCAGGGAGGGCAGGGAAGCCCGGTCCCCTTCCCCCTCCCCTACCTGCCCTGTGCATCTATCCCATTTGGCTGTCCTGAGATACAGTCTTTATAATGACCTGGTAAACATAGGTGTTCACCTGAGCTCCTTGAGTCATTCTAGTGAAGCATCAAACCTGAGGAGGTGGGGTCATAAGAACCCACAAATGTGTACTTGTTCCAGCTAGTTCTGGTATCCTGGGCACCCCGTTAGCAGCTGGTGTCTGACGTGGGGGCAATCTTATAAGACTGAATCATTAACCCATGGAGTCTGCACTATCTCTAGAGAGTTTATGCCAGGCTTGAATTGAATTGTTGGACTTCCAGTTAGTGGTAATAACTAGTACTGAGCTCTCTACTGAGCTTTTTTTTTTATTTTATTAATTTCTCTTCTGATCCTCACAGTAGGATTCACTGGGTCAGCTATTAGTAAACCCATCAAGAAGCCACAACTGGGGAGACTTAAGTCCCATTTTCACTAAGGAACAACTAAGTGTCAACGATGCCGGAATCATACCCGCATTATTTTCTACTGCCGCTGGAACAAATAACTACAAATTTGGTGGCTTCAAGCAACACACACTTATGATCTTACAGTTCTGGAAATCAGGACAAAAGGATCTTCTTGGGCTAAAGTCAGGGTGTTGGCAAGGATGCGTTCCTTCTGGAGGCAGAGGAGAGAGCCGTGTCTGCCTTCTCCGGACTCTGGAGGCACCAGAGTTCCTCAGGTCTGAGCCCTTGTCTCCACTTTAAGGTGGGGGCAGTAGAGAGAGAAAGAAGTTGCGACCCCCCCCCCCAACTTTGATACCCTTCTCTCCCTCTTAGAAGAACCATTGTGATGACATTAGACCCACTTAGATAATCCAGGATTATCTCCCATCTCAAGATCCTTAAACGAACCCTTCTGCAAAGTCCCCTTTGCCACGTGAGGCAACAATATAGAGGTTTCAGGGATGAGGACGTGGACATTTTGGGGAAGCTCTCATTACACCTACCCTAACACCCAACCCTCCCATTCTCCTCCACTATAGGCCAGAAATGAACAATTATTGATATCTTGACTTTTAGGGCTCAGGATATATATATATTTTAAGCCCATACACTTTTTTAAAAATTTAAATTAGTTTGCCAAGATTTGACTCAGTAGTTTCCAATGAAAATCTACATTTGTGAGTTCTCTTAAAGACGGGAAACAATGACTTCTGCAAAGTAAGGAAAAGTCACTGTGGCCATTCCTTTTACCCTGGTCGAGGGCCGTCCGGTTACTACAGTCCCCATAATTTTCTATCATGTTTTCAATATGGAGGCCAGAGGTTGGTTATCATTTATCATTCCTTCCGGGCCGCTGGCGTTTGAGTGTGGAACCCTGGTCTCCCTCCCTGCCCACTCTGTTTTTCCTTGCCCCTACCCATTCAGTGGAGTTGGTGAGGGTAAGCAAATCTAGCATGCCTGTCCAGAGAGGAATGCTCAGTTCTTTAAATCCAGGTATTGCCAAAACAATTTAGCCTTCCTCTGTCTAATGTGAGCATGGGTAGCTGAATCGGAAGGCATGCAAAAACTCTGCATCTAGTGACTTCCCGGGCCTGACAATCATTTAGTCTTATAAATCAACCTTCTCAGGCTCCAGTGGAATGAAATGGGGCTTGTGAAAATAAACCTTTTTTAAGTTATTGAATGTCTGCCAAGAAGATGCCCTGTGCTGAGAACTCTAGGAAGCCTTCTAGTGGCTTTAGAGCAGGAAGCCGCAGGCCTCTGTGGAAGTTCCCGTCACCTGTCTGCAGTCAGTGCCTGCGGAGGGCAGGGGGTGGATTTGTACTGCGCAGTTTCTATGCAACAACGCACCTGGCCCTTGCCACGCAGATGTAATAACCTTTAACTTACGCACTTTCTTGAGCATATGGCTAATTTACAGGCATGCGACCTCCACACTGGTTCCACCTCTCCATTAGAAATGGCGGAGCCATGCTAAATAGTGTGTGCATGGCATACACACCGGAGGCCTGGCAGTTCGGGTTAATCTACGGCGCCTGCTCTGCACCGTGGACCTTATGGTGATGAATAATCGAAAGCTGTGCTCTGTATCACTTTAATGGGCCATGGAGTTATGTTTTGGCTTCAAAGCAAAGCCGGATAACTAATCGCTGCCTCCCATTTATTAGCGGAATGTGAGCTCATTATTGCCCTTGTAAACTAAGCATGCTTGAGATGCTGCCCATTGAGCCTTGGTCAGGAACAAGGGGCATCCTCCTTCATCCATAGGTGGTTGTTTTTTTTTTCTTTTTCACCCCAATTCAACCCTGAGCCACCCCGAAAAGCCAGATCCTATGTTGGCCACCCTAAATTTTGTACCAAGATCATAAGATCATGAGTAGCACCACAGAGTTTTTAGAACAAGTTTCACTTCTTTACATGCTCATCTCTAACATAATCTTCACAGTAGTCCCTGACAGGGAGCATATGGTCCATGGTCTCAGCTTATGGCACATGGTGAATTCTCAGTGATATTTATCAAATGTGCAGCCTGACATTAGCCACTGAAAGTCTTCTCCTCCCTTATTCTAGAAACTTAATCTACACACCCTGGCCCCTCCTTGTCATGGTGGTGTGCCTGTCACACAGAAAGTCCAATAATAGTACCTTATCCTTATTGCCATAGTGAAGGAACAAAAAGTGGGCACATGACCCCAAGCCATGCTAGTCAAAGCCCTTCCTAGGAGTGTTTGAAATGATTTGCAGGGCTCAAGGCAAGAATACAAACACAGCATACGTAGCATATGTCTAAGGATTTAAACTTCATTAATAAGAATAGTCTTATTCCTATTAATGTAGCCCAGCTGGCATCTGTGACCATCAGTCATTCCTAGGGTCCTGCCCCAGGACCTGTAAGTTGAAGGGACCCAACCCCTCTCCTCCAACCTCTTAGCCCTGCTACCTTCAAGCCTGAGTGGTAGCAGACTCCTGGGAGATGAGTCATCCACCCAGGAGACCCACCCTGCCTGGTCACTGAGACCTGGGGATGAGGGGCCAGCATGGGGGGATGTTCCCCCTTCTAAGGTCACTTCCTGACTTAGAATCCCCAGACTACAGCGGTCCCCCTTATCCACAGGGGTACGTTCCAACACCCCCAGTGGATGCCTGAAACTGCAAGGAGTACAGAACTCGTATATAAACATACAATGTTTTCCCCTGTACATACACATCTATGATGGTTTTTTTTTTTTATAAATGAGGCACAGTAAGAGATTTACAACAATAATTAATAATAAAATAAAATACTTATAATAATAAACTATAATAAAAGTTATATGCATGCAGCAGTATGAAGTAAAGTAAGGGTTACTGAAACAAGTGCAGTGATATAAGATGGTCAACCTTACAGTCGGCGACTCAGGGACCACTTGGTGGGGTCCATCTACAGCGTGGAGACAAAGGGATGAGTCACATCCCTGGCAGGATGGAGTGGGAGGCCTCGAGCTTTTGTCACACAAATGATCAATTGTTTATTTCTGGACTTTTCTATGTAATGTTTTCGGACTGAGGTTGACCAACAATAACTGAAATCACGGAAAGCAGAACTGCGGATAAGGGGGAGCTACTGTGTTCTGGAATAGCAGTCCCGGATAACGGGGAGAGACCACCGCAGGGGTCTGCAGAACCCACTCTCCCAGAGCACCCACTTTGGTTTTAGGATTTACATAAAAGTGTTTGTCTTGCTTGGTGGCCCAGCACAAGGACTCGAATTTTCCTCTCTTGCAATTCCTGTTCTCAGAAATTAACAAACTTTCAAAAATATTTTTATAAGAATGAAAAAAAAAGAAAACCTGTATTTTAACACAAAGCAAGGCCACTAAGGTTCAGGTTCCTGAGCTGTGGTTTGTACAGACAGGTGCCCTAAGGGGCTGGGCCCTAAGATGCTCAGTGTCGGAAGGGCAAGGTCTTTAACCTGCAGAGCATCCTAAGACAGAACATTCTTCAGACACAGCCTACTAACATAGACGTCCCCTAGTGTGCAGGGTCCTCTGACATGGAGGGTCCCCTCTCAGAGAAAGTGCTATGAGGGAATCTCAGGGAAATCCCTGTTAGGGGGCCTGACCAATGCATGTTGTAGTTTCTTTCTGCTTATAAGACGTCAGATTTTTATTTTTTGTAAAGATTCTTATGGTGTTTCTCAGAAAACAGATTCAGAAGTATTAAAATAAGAAAGAGAGAGAGAGAGAGATAATAGTATCTACAAATTCCTTATTGCCAAGATGTCAATCTTTGTTCTAATCTACTAAAGATCACACACACACACACACACACACACACACACACGCATTTCTGTTAGCATCCTCAATGAGATCAGTCATGATTAGATTTTATTATTGACTCATAATTTCTTTCCCTATGAAAAAGTAAGAAAGAAAACCTCACCCATGCATGTGGGCTGCATTCAGTCTATTGAGGGCCAGAATAGAACATAAAGACCAGACCATGGAAGGGCGGGTTGGCTCTCAGCTTGACCTGGAACATCCATCGTTCACTGCCTATGGACATTGATGTTCTTGGTTTTCAAATTTCAGACTCAGACTAGGACTCATACCATCCCCCTACCCCCGTTGAGTCTTAGTTTTTGGGGTTTGGTATGCCATGTTATACCGGCAGCAGCCTTGAATATGTAGTGTTTACCATATCTCTTGATTATATAGTTTTGTCTTGTACTTGTTTTAATCTTGTGTAGTCTTATACATCTAATGTAGCCTAAGCGTACAGTGTTCATAAAGTTTGCACCAGTGGACAGTGTGTCCTAGGCCTTCACGGTCACTCAGCACGCACTCATGACTCACCCAGAGCAACTTCCAGTCCTGCGAGCTCCACTCATGGGTGCCCTGTACCAGTTTTGTCTTTTGAACTGTATATTTGCTGTGACTTCTCTACGTTTAGGATATGTTCAATCCACAAATTCTTAACATTGTGTTACAATTGCCTAAAGTGTTCAGTATAGTAGCATGGGGTACAGGTCTGTAGCCTAGGAGCCATAGGCTATATAACACATAGCCTAGAGTAGAGTAGGCTGGACCATCTAGGTTTGTGTAAGTGCACGCTATGATATGATAACGATCATCTTGATAATAATAATAATCAACTACAGTGTGTCCATAAAGTCATGGTGCACTTTTGACCAGTCACAGGAAAGCAACAAAAGACGATAGAAATCTGCACCAAATAAAAGGAAAACCCTCCCAGTTTCTGTAGGATGATGTGGCAGCATGTGCGCATGCGCAGATGATGACGTAGCACCGTGTATACAGCAGAGCAGCCCACGGCCATGCCAGTCGAGATGTGGATGGTACAGAGGAAAATTCAGTGTGTTCTGTGGCTCGCTAAATTCAAATCCGTGACCAAAGTGCAACGTGAATATCGGCACGTTTATAATGAAGCGCCACCACATAGGAATAACATGACTCGGTGGGATAAGCAGTTGAAGGAAACCGGCAGTTTGGTGGAGAAACCCCGTTCTGGTAGGCCATCAGTCAGTGACGAGTCTGTAGAGGCCATACGGGATAGCTACCTAAGGAGCCCTAAAAAATCTGTGCGTGAGCCCACATCGAACTGCACTGAATAGGTATGAAACTGGGAGAGTTTTCCTTTAATTTGGTGCAGATTTTACATTTCTATCGTCTTTTCTTGCTTTCCTGTGACTGGTCAAAAGTGTACCATGACTTTACAGACACACTGTATATTACTGCTTTATGTAATGATGCATTTGTCAGAACATGCCCCCATTGTTATGTGACCCATGACCGTGTATTTCTCTATCCTGTTTCAGTTGACCCTTGAACAATGCGGGAGTCTGGGGTGCCGATGTCTCATGCAGTCAGAAATACACATGTCTCTACATAGTTCTGTTTCTCTGAAGAGCCCTGACTAATCGCAATGCTGATGTGATTAGTGCTGACAGAAGCTTGCCTGTGCTTGGATGGGACACTTTTCATCATCCACCCTGAAGACTGAGTGAGCTGAGTCAGCTCTGGTTCCCAGAACCACACAGGCAGTAAGAGGAGTCCACCTCCTGGTAGAGGGCAGGAGGTGAGACATGAAGGGTGAGTAGAAGCTAGCCAGGTGAAAATCTGGGGTGCGGGAGGAGAGAGTCCTTGCTGGACAAAGGAGATGTCAGAAGAAGAAGCTGAAGGCTGGAAAGGGGTTAGCATATTCAAGGAACTGAAAAGTATTCTAAGAGGGAGGAATAAGAGGAGGAGAGAGGGGGAGAGAAAGGGCTTGGATGAGTTTGGAGAAGTTGACCCTTATATAAATATAAAACATTCTAACCTTCCAGCCTGAGGAGGAACTTGCATATTTCATTCTATGCCTCAGGAAATCATTGATGAGTTCCAAAGGAATGACTAATAAGATGTGACTTAATTTTTTTAAAAACTCCTTCGGTGGGTTTGAGGACAGGAAAGTGAATCCAGCGGACATCAGCTTGGACTAGGGTGGTGATAATGGGCATGCTACAATGTGTATATCATGAGCTAATGCAAATGAATGTTTGCGTGAAATGGATTTCTGTCTCCTGTGTCTGGGTTCTGTGTGTATTTCTCACAGGCATTTTCTCTCCTCATTTCTCTCTCAGCTATAAGTTCAGCCCAACTTTACCTATGACACGGGGAAGGCCAGCTGTGCTTTATCTCCATGTGAGATGAGAAGCCGAAAAGTTCCCTGGGTCACAAACATGCCCACATAGACTGTTGGAGTTTTGAAAAAATACCCCTTTAGACCAACTTCTGCATGAAATGAACTCAAAGAACAAAGAAAAGAAGGCTTTGGTAAATGTGAAAACCCTTCAACCTCTCTACCCTTCATGCATGGTTTTAAAATGTCATACTCGAAACAACTCAAGAACAAAGGCTGTTTCTACACAAACAACAAAAAGTACCCATATAGGACAGTTACCTGCCCCAAATTCCAAAATTATCCACAACTTTGCCTGAATGACCTATATAATATAGGAAAAAATATATATTTAATTACCCAAATTAGAATTTGAACATTATGACTTTTATTTGCAGGTAAAAATAGCCATTCAGAGGGTCATTGACATCTGTTTTCTGTTATCCTTTTTTTTTTTCTTTTCCTAGATAAAGTGTTTAGAGAAATTTTAAGCCACTCAAAATGATCTTACTCCAATATTTATCAATCAAACACTTTGCAATGGATAAAGTGTTAACGGATATATTATGGGATTTAGAAATCTTATCCTAAAGCAAACTTCATCTCAAGGATGAGCTTGTGTGTGACTTGGTCATATCCTCCCTCCCTCATTGTAGAAGAACCCAAAGAGAAATGTAAACAGGGAGAAAAATGAAAAGTCATTTCGGCATAGAGAACCCAGCTTCTGTGTTCTGCATTGAGAGAATTGAGTTTCCTGGCATTCAAGAAAAACAATGATTTCTACCTTAATTGTGTTGCCCAAATCCATTGAATGTCTTATAGTGAAGAGAACTCTGCACTCTATATTCTAATATTTATCTATAGAGCTTTCTCAGCCTAGACACTGCTGACATTTTGGATCAGACAGTTCTTAGATCCATAGTGGGTGGGGGAGGGAGTGGGGTGCTGTCCTGTGCATTGTAAGATGCTTAGTGGCATCCCTGGTCTCCACCTACTAGCTAGGGAGCACCCCACCCCCATTTCTTGAACACTAAGCATGTCTCCAATTGTTGATCAATGTCTTCTGGGAACAAACTGCCTCCTTTTTGAGAAACATGGTTGCAGAAGGCATTGGAAAATATTTGGGCAGCCAATCATTCTTTGTTTTAGGAATTACCTTTGGTCATCAATATAAATTTGTGTGCCACCTCTCCCACTACAAAAGCTAGAGGAATCCCTAAAGTCTATGTTAGCCAGATTCCTTGGGGAGACTCCTAGGGAATCCTGCTGGTACAGCTCCTCAGTGAACCATGACCCCTCTGACAAGTCACATCACAGTCCTGGGGGACAGAGGGCCTCTTCCGTGGGTGCTGTATCTCAGCCCGAGACATGGCAGATGCTTTCTTACCTGCTATTTCTGAAAATTCTTTTTACCTCTTATTAGCCAAGCCCCTATTACTATTATCCCCTGTTAAAATTCAATAATTCCTTTGCATTATAATTTTCATATTCAAATTACTGGGTAGTTTCTGTGTGCACATTGGACCCTGATGCATTATTTTTTTACATCACTAATGTCCTTGTCTGTTAATTCCGACATGTGGATCATGTATGAGTATTTTTCTATTGATTTTTTTCTTTTAACTATAAATCACAATTTTCTGTTTGTTCAAATGCCTAGTCATTTTTTATTGTGTAGTGGACATTGCGGATAATACTTTGTAGAGATTCTAGCTTCTCTTGTCTTCTGAAGAATGATGACTTTTGTTCTATCATGTAGTGTGATGACTGAAAGATCTCCTTGATGTGTGGCCAAACTTGCACTAGCTGGGGTTTTGAGTAAACAAGACAGTCACATATTGTTTACTTTTTTTATATACTACTTTATAACGTTGCAAATTTGCTTACACACTTTATGTGGTCCAGTATAGCTTGACTATTAAATTGGAGGAGAGTGAAGCATTACGACAGTCTTGATTATGCCTCCTATATGGAGGACACTTTCTATACAAGAGATTTTTCTTGACAGCTAAGCCTGATTCAAAATTCCCACGTTCAAGACTAACTTTGATATTGTTGGATACAAAGTAGCGTATAGACATTAGAATTATTTCCAATTTCTCATAAGGTCAGAGTTTTTTTTATGTAATTGAATAATTCAGTTTCTGCTAAAATGCAACCGTGATATATATTCAGAGATACACTGAAGTAGCTTTATTCCCAGGGATGCATAAAATAAATTAATCTGACAATTTGAGTTAGTACCTTTTGGGATTGCAGTATATTATTGTTTGGTATATAATACTTGGCAGGGCAAAAGAATTTATTATAGTTTCAAAATAATTTAATGGTATTTAATAAAATCTAAATAAAACTGAAGCCTTTGAATATCTCTGCTAAAAGGAACAGAGTTTTAAATTCTACTTCATATGTGGGCATTGCTACAAAACGTTTGATGTCTTGGAAATAGACTCCCTGTCCTATGGTGTCCTAAACTCCTAGAAGAAATAATGCCCAATGATGTCCTATTGTGTCCTAAACTCCTAGAAAAAATGATGCCCAATGATGTCCTTAACCGAGATTTAATCAAGTTATGAGCAACATGGCTAGTGGTGACCTAAGTTTTGTCCCTGAATGGTGGTTTATTTTGCAGTGAAGACTGTAAGTAAGGCACCATAAATAACATCGCTTATTAAGTTATTCATTAAACATTATTGAGGTCATATTATGAACTCAGGTGCTGTGGGAAGTCTAGTGGATACCAATAGGCATACTGAATAATTTTTTGTAATTATGCAACTCACAATATAGAAATGATAATAAATATAACCAGGGAGCTTATTCTAAGGAGAAATAGAAATAGATCCAGTGCTTATGGGCCATCCTGATGGCAACATTTTAGCAGGCCAGTGGGGATCTCCTAAGAAAGTCTGGATACAAACCTATATTTGAGAATCATGAACACGGTGGTTCAAACCATGGGAGTAAACTAGCCACAATCTACCTGTAGATCAAAAAGAACTATTGTCGGTCAAGAATGGAATCCTGGGTGATCATGAGGGACTAGACCAGAAAATTATTTTGTCTGGTGCTTTTCAAGCTGTATTTCTTAACAGGCTGAGTCAGTAGGAGTCTTGTCTTCTGTACCCACTTTTATCAAAATTATTCAATGTTCCCTCCCTTCTGTATGAGGAGGCAGGTTGGTAAGGTCTTACAAATGGCCTGTAGGAATGGTGGTACAATATTCTAAACCATTCCCGGACTCCTGGGTGGTTAGGGATTACCTGCTAGTGGGATTAGGGAACATCTTTAGACAGACAAACTGCTTAAAATGTTATAAGTACTTTTAATTGCCAAAATAATTTGCTAATGAATTGAAAGCAATGAATTTCTGTCTTTCCTGTTTCAAAAAATTGATGCACTTTACAATGTGTTCGTAAAGTCATGGTGCACTTTTGACCAGTCACAGGAAAGCAACAAAAGATGATAGAAATCTGCACCAAATAAAAGGAAAACCCTCCCAGTTTCTGTAGGATGACGTGGCAGCATGTGCGCATGCGCAGATGATGACGTGGGCAGCAGAGCAGCCCACGGCCATGCCAGTCGAGATGTGGATGGTACAGAGGAAAGTTCAGTGTGTTCTGTGGCTCACTAAATTCAAATCTGTGACCAAAGTGCAACGTGAATATCGGCGCGTTTATAACAAAGCGCCACCACATAGGAATAACATGACTCGATGGGATAAGCAGTTGAAGGAAACCGGCAGTTTGGTGGAGAAACCCTGTTCTGGTAGGCCATCAGTCAGTGACGAGTCTGTAGAGGCTATACGGGATAGCTACCTAAGGAGCCCTAAAAAATCTGTGCGTGAGCCCACATTGAACTGCACTGAATAGGTATGAAACTGGGAGAGTTTTCCTTTTATTTGGTGCAGATTTCACATTTCTATCGTCTTTTGTTGCTTTCCTGTGACCGGTCAAAAGTGTACCATGACTTTATGGACACACTGTATTTTATTAATTCAACTACAAAAAGGACTAAAATATCCTTTTAAAAAAATTAAACTTGCCCAGAAATGAGCAGAAATTCCAAAGAAAGTTGATCAGAGACAGCATCACTGTTTGTTTGTTTATTTTTCTTGTGGTTTGTGTTTATTGCTAATTCACTGATTACTTTTTCTTAAAATTGACTTGTAGTCTTCTAGATTTGTAAGAGAATTTACAGGTAGAATGGAATTCAGTTTTCTCAATTTTATCACTGGAAGGTGAAGTTTCTATGTGTAGTTTTGGATTTGTGACTTCTCCAGAGTCATAAAGGTGGAAGAAAACTTGAGATGAAACTTCATTCACTCCAGAGTCCTACGCTGATAGACCATGGACCAGCTCTGCCCTTTGCCATGTTTGTTTGATTTCATTACAACTTGAGTCAGTTGTAAATTTCTTTAAAGGGGAGATTTAGTGTAGATCCTGGACTTTTCAGCTTTCTGTATAAAACATTCAGAGGAGTACGGAGGACAGGGGGCACATTCTCACGTGGGAGCCATCAGCCAGGACTGAGCTAGCTGATAAGGAGTGTGAGTTCCAGTTGCTAAACCCTGGCTCCATCCTGCCAGCTCCATGGGTTTCCCTGCCTATCTATCTCCATGGACACCGGAGTTGAGACACCAAAGATAGGCCAACACACTGACTCATATCATTTACATCAATCAGGTTCCACTAGGCACTGGAATATAAGTCCCCTGAGGGATAATTTTGTTCTCTGCTCCATCTCCTGCACCTAGAAGAGTGACTGGCATAGAGTAGGCAGATGGACAGTACATTTTAAATGAAAAATGCCAAGGTTCTGAGGATTCTTACTGTCAGGCAGCTCAACTAGGCAAGTGGCAATGTCTACAAGCTACCATAGTACCTGGTCAGGACAATGTTGAGAATATTGCTTACAAGGAAACAGACAAGAGAAATGGAAAGATGTGATAGCATCATTCAGTGGTTAGTGTTAAAACCAATGCTCAAACCCTAGCCTTCCAAGTTATGTTAAGTAAGAATACAAAGTCAAATGAAAGACAACTTATCTTGGGAAAATGAGCAGAAAGAGTTATATGCCAAGGAATGTGGGAACAAGGAAATCCCCATTTAATGTTGGCCAATTTCTTAAACATGTACATTCCCCTAAACCAAGAAAATAAAATTCAGTATTATCCAACCATAATTTCTGTTCAACCATAATTTGTTTGTAGTTATTACTAGATTAATCTGTAGATACACATGGAGATTTTTTAGATGTAATTTTAGACAATGTCTGTTGAACATGTTAGCTGAGCATACTTTTGCCCAACTGGTTTTATTCCAGAGGAAACTAATTCGTGTTGTCACTTCTATGATAATTTCTTGCATTTATAGGACAATTTGAGACTCAGCCTGGTACTATTTTCTCTTTAGTGTGCAAAAATAATGTAATTTTCTACTCATTATATATAGATGTTATAGGAAGTATATGAACATTCTGGAATAAAAAAAAATTTAAATACAGCAACTTTGCATCTCTATCAAAGCAATTCAGACTTGAACATCTCATAGTATTCTTGCCAACATCTGTCTAATCCAGGAAGTGAGGCTGATCCGAGGCTGATCCAGTGATAATAGCCTGAGCTTGAATTTGAGCTCTCTACTGTGAGATTCTGGGCACTTTCTTGCTTGAATTATTGTTCTGAGTGATGCAGAAACTGGCTAAGACAAAGCACCTTTGGGACTAAGACTGAAAACAGATGTTGTGACATCTTGTTCCTTTAATTTTTAGAATCTATTATTTGCCTGGCTTGATAAAGCTGGTGTCAGTAAATTGAGACTATCTAGAATTTAAGTCAAAAATATGTTCTATAATTTTTACAGGAAGAATACTTAGAGAGTCAGGGTGTAGTCTGGGACAGCGGATGTTGAAATGTCAACAGCTGTTCAAAATGCCCGAGCTTCATCCAGCCTAAGTCAGAACAGACCCAAGATCATCTGTGCAGGTGAAAACTAAATAGTTGGCGTGAAAGAGACAATGAAGCTACAGACTGAAATTGTCCAGAATAATTGACAGCTCGTCTTCATTCTTTGGTGGCACTTTCCTTGATAACTAGAATGCTGAAGTGGAGACCTCATTCCTGGTTGAGCCATTGATCCACAGGTCAAAGCTTGAAAAGTGGGAGTGGATAAAGGTTCAAAAGGAAATCCAGTGTCCAAGACATTCCACAATCCAGATAACTGGAGGATAGCATCCAGAGATGCACACTTCATCATCCTTGGCCCATGGCATCGTTAGTCAACTGGGCACTCTTTGCTTCTCAATCCCATCATTCAGAGAGCTCAGAGGTTGAAGCCGAATTACTATCCCAGGAAGAAGCTACCTAGTTCCCTTTCCTTAAAGACCAGAGTGGAATGCCTGTAAGGGCTACCTCTGAGTCACACTGTGATTTATTACATTAGCACCAACCAAGAATGGACCGAGCATCTTCTCAAACCACGCTAAGGATGGAGCTTCCAGGTGAGAAGGAAGAGAATATCTCTCAGTAAACTCAGTGTCTGTGAACAATGGTTGCTACCACTTTCAGCAAAATGGTTTATTTTACTGAAGGAGATGTGTTGGATTTAAATTACACTATTGATTTGCACTGCTTGGAAAGAATCTGTTTCCTATTCATGTTGAGTTGTATGAACATGGCTGAATCTAATTTACTGCTTCAATAAAGGTTGCTATTGTGTATTCTGGGAAGCTAAGAATATGTTGTTCTTCATAAAACCCATTACCTGTGGGGAGAATGTTACCTTCTGGATAGAACATTTTGTTGCAAGCTGGTTGTTCCTTTTGTCACTCACCAGTGAGTTTGTGACACTCTGACTATCCAACCTTTGTCATTGTATTCATTTGTTCTTTCATGAATTTTATACATGACCCATGTATATTTAGGCTTCTATTTGAATATAACCAACTAATTCCAGATCTTGTCAGAGTCTCCTCTGTATTTTTGCTCTCGCCTTTGTCTTTCGTTGTTGTGTTATTGCTTTAAGATATTATCCATCAGCCGCATAAGGCATTTTGTCTAACGTGACCTTATCTTCTTCAAGGTCTTTTTTTTTCATATATCTTCATCTTTAGGGAAGAGTGTATAGAACATGGCCAAGAACATGCATGAATAAGCTATGTTGCTAAAACCGGACAGAATTTTCCGGTAGACCTTTATATTTATATTTCTGACATTGAAACTGCTGGAATAAAATGTAGACCCATAGAAGCTATTGATAAGCAATTGATAATTTCTAAGTCATTAAAACATTTTCACCAGTAATGCATACTAACTGTAGAAAGAATGATAAAAGAATAAAGTAAGAATGGCTTTTCATCTCACTCACCTACGATGGCTTTTATTGTATAGTGTTATAGACAGCGTTTATTAAATACACCAAATTATCTTCCTATCTGCAATCCTTGTGGTAGACAATACTCCTTAGTATATGATAAATGATATACTACAAAACTTGTTGTATGCAATATGTTATTAAAAATATGATGTAAGGTAGGTGATATTGCTGTATGTTATACACCACCTAATAATTTGTCATTTTCATTATTGAGATCCTACATATTGACCTTTGTTTTTATTTTAAATGAGATTTCACATTTCCTCTTATTATGGTAGATGGGTCATTTTTCTTATATGATATAGATAAACATTGTTACTACATACGTAAGCTATTGATTTAATATATTTCATTTGTAGCAAGTCAATTTACTAAGCTCTCTTAAAACTTTTAATGCTTTTTTTTTTCAGGTAATTTTTGTGGATTATCTAGACAAAATAACTTTCCTTTTTTTAAAAAAATAGGATAATTTGGTTTAATCATATCTGAGATATTTTTTCTTCCCCTTTTATCCTGCCTTCCCTCAATTCCCCCTTCCTCCCTCCCTTCCTTCCTTCTTATCTTTTCGCTTTGGCTGAAACCTGACGAACAATGTTCGATAATAGGGCTGACTATAATTATGCCATTTCATCCATTAGTTCTGAAGGCTACTGTCTGTTGCATTTTTATTAAATGCTGGAAGAAAGGGAGGGACATTTCATGACTGTTATTTTATTTTATTTTTTGTAATTCTACCTGTGGTATTTTTTTGTATTCATCTGCTAATATTTAATTTGTGGTTTTGTTCTGACTTGGTTCTAAATTCTGAAGAGAGGTGGGACTGTGAGTTCGTGTGTGCGGGGCACATGTGCATGCATGCGTGTGCTGTCTCGGCTTTGGGTCACATGGAAATACTAGCCTTTCTAGCTGAATTGGAAAATGTACAATTTTCTTCTGGTCTTTAAAAATGTTTCAATATCCTGGAACTTATCTTTTTCTGAGAAAATGTGAGTGAACAGCTCCTGAGATGATCCTTGTCCGAGTAGCACCATCTCTTGCCCAGACCTAACTGAGGTCCCAGCCCCCTGCCCCAGTCCCCTGTGGGATAGTCTTTATCCGGCAGCCAGGTGGAGCCTGGTACTGTTATCAGAATATTCTCCCACTTCTCTGCTAGCAATTATCCAGAGCTTCCTGCCTCCTCCTGATGGCTACAGCCGATCCGCCCCCTTCTTCTCTGATCTTCTCGCACTGCTCAGGGTATCCTTTGGTTGTTTCTGAAATATTCCCAGCATGCTCTCCCCGTAGGGACTTTCTGTCAAATCTTCTCTCTCCCGGAACTTACCCCAGTTCCCAACCAGGTGTCTTACCTTGCTCCCTCCAGGTGTTCTTCTAGGGCAGTCTTCTCAGAAAGGCTTACCTGGCACACTATAGAAGAGAGACCCTCCACTTGCGTCCCTTAAACTGACGTAACTGGAATTCATTATTTGCCACGCACAATTTTGAAGATTTGCCACATGACCTCATTTGCCACCGCAACACTGTGGGGTAAGTGCTAATCATCCCATCTTGCAGAGGGGAAGGATAAGGCACACAGGTTTGAAGTTTGAAGTCACTTGCACACCCAGCTTCTGCCTGGGTTGTGTACTGGGGCTCAGAGCTGGACAGGGAGGTGCACTGGCCACCTCTCATGCTTTCCTTTCCTCTGCCTCGTCCCCCTGGATTGCTCCTTTCTGGGACTTAGTCAACACCCCACGTTTGAGGTCTATCTCTGTCCCACCACAGTGGGGATTTGCTCACAGCTGTTTCCCTGCTGTTTTCCCGGGCCCGGGAGCAACATGAGGCATTCACACGTTCCCAATGATATAACATTTTGAAGTAATAAATGGAAAAAAAGAATCTGGAAAGTGAGCTTAAGTATAGAGATACTTTTTTTTTATAGTAATTCTTTGATAACTTTTCAAACTAAACTTTCGTTATAGCTTGTTCTATTAGGTTATGGACATCCTAATAGATGTAAATATTGGCCGTTTTTTTTCCCCCCATAGAAAATTACTCATCTGGATGTCCCCACGCCCATCCCAGCTGTATACATAGAAAGCTACCACTTTAAATATTGTGTTCATGTGACAGTCTCCCTTCCCTGTCTTAGGATTGTGCTTGGTGACTGATCTCTTGTTTCTCTCCATGAACCTTGTGAGGTCGTTAGAAACACGGAGGCAGAGAAGACAAAGGACCAGCAGTTCCTAAGCATCTTCAGTATATCCACTGTTTCTTCTGATTTCCATTTTTTGCCAAGTTCTATTTTTGTGTTAATCAGTTGTTTTTCTTTCCTTCATTAATTTCCATCATCATTGCTCCTCGCCCATTCCGTGTGTGGCTCTTTCTCCTCAGGTCACACTGGGATCCCTCGATGCTGAGCGGGTTTCACACTGCAGTTGGGGGGCGCACCTTGCAGCGCACACATCAAGTGTTTTATTGTTTTTATGTTCCAAATAACCTCTGATTGCAATTTAAATTACTTCTTTTACTCAATAGTTAATTAAGCATTTTTTTGTTTTCCCAAAGGCTGGGGCAGTTTAGGTATTTAATCTTTTTACATTAGCAGCTATGTTTGTTGCATGATAATCAGATACTGCGGACAGCACGATTTACACTTTGGGGGAAATTGCTGAGGCTTTTGCTCAAGGCTCGAGAAATGGGGTAATTTTTACTATTTTTTTTTTCAAGAAAGTGTAAAAATAATGCATATCATTTTCTGAGGGTTCACACATCGATATATACATATACATTTCATCTACTGAGATTTATTGTATTGTTTGCTTCTTATACTAAATACATTATATTATTAATTATGTAACACAAGGCTATCACTAACACATTTAAATGTCATGAAAGTTTTAGAATGGTCAATGCTAACTGGATAAGCTATTCTGTATATTATCTCATTAGTCCTTTCTTTAACCCAATGATGAGTTACTATTTTCATTGATTAGTAAACTGAGGTGTGGAGAGGTTAGTTAACTTTCTCATGATTACATGGCTGGTCAAGAGTAAAGTAAGATTTAAACTGAGACCTGGCAGAATTTAAAGCCTGTGAGTCTAATCATGGTCATTTACGGCTAGCGTAATCCATCTTGTTTATCACCTATAAGAGCAATTGATAAGTCAGTGGAGGGTTCTCTACTTCCGAAAAAGGAGCTGCACCTTTCAGACTTGTATTTAATGCAGACTTGTATTTACTTATAATAGTAAGAATATTTTCCCCAGGACTCTACTTTATACATCATCTCAAATAGTTATATAATATTTCATTTTATTAAATTTCCACAATTCTTTTATTTTTTCTTTAAGTGAGAGGCAGAGAGGAATAGAGACAGACTCCCTCATGCACCTGGATGAAATCCAGCCAGCAAGCCCCCTAGGGGGTGATGCTCTGCCCATCTGGGGCCATTGCTCCATTGCTCAGCAACCGAGCTATTTTAGTACCTGAGGCAAGGCCATGGAGCCATCCTCATTTCCCTGGAGCCAACTTGCTCTAGCCAATTGAGCTATGGATGTGGGAGAAGAAGAGAGAGAGAAAGAGAAGGAGGAGGGGGAGGGGGGAGGAACAAATGGGTGCTTTTCCTGTGTGCCCTGATGGGGAATTAAACTCTGGACATCCACATGCCAGGCTGATGCTCTATCACTAAGCCAACTGGCCAGTGTCCCACAATTCATTTAATCAGTCCCTTGTAATTTATTCATGTTAAGTATTTCCAATGTATTTTTGTCATTATTATTTTTCACAGCCTTTTGATGACAACCCAGTAAATAAAGTTTGGTTATTTCCATGTGAGAAAATGTTAGAAGTGGAAAAGCAGGCTCAAAATTCATATACACTATAAAGGCCTTTGATCTCAATTTCTAAATTTCTCTCCAGAAACTGCTATGCCAACGATGCTGCTCTCAGCAGCTTGGGGCCTGTTTGCTTGTACCTTTGCTTATTATTCTCATTTCAAAGGGTTTTTAATAATTTTCAAGGTAAATGTTATCATTTTTTTCTTAATTAAAACATTTCCTGGCTCTCACTGCCCACTGATATTCAGGGTTGAATGAAGCAGTCCTTTTCTCTTTTATTCAATTGTTTTTGTGTACTCTCCATAGTAAAGATGCTGTGAAGTTTACACATATAAACTGCTCACAAAAATTAGGGGATATTTCAAAATGAATATGAAGCAATAAAATATCCCCTAATTTTTGTGAGCAGTATAGGTTCAGAATATGAAGGTTTCTATTACCCTTGGGTATTTCACGTGAGTTAGTTTGTTTAGCAGGGATCCCCAAACTTTTTACAGAGGGGGCCAGTTCACTGTCCTTCAGACAGTTGGAGGGCCACCACATACAGTGCTCCTCTCACTGACCACCAATGAAAGAGGTGCCCCTTCCGGAAGTGCAGTGGGGGGCCGGATAAATGGCCTCAGGGGGCCGCATGCTGCCTGCTGGCTGTAGTTTGGGGATGCCTGGTTTATAGGGAAGTTTGCTTTATTTTCTCCCTATCAGCCCTTCCTAGGTACTGTTAATATATGGAGATGTTGTTGCTGTTTTATATTTATTTTTGAGTCCTGCAAAATTATTAAGGCTCCCATTTTTAAAAAACGGTTTTTCAGTTGACTTCTCCTTGTGTTTTTATTTTTATCCAGAGGAATAATATCTTCTCTGCATAATGAGAATTCTATGTTATCTTGGTATTAATTTCACTTAAAATTCTTTTTGGTGGTGTTTTCTAATTTCACTGGCTAGGATTTTAGGACATTATTAAATTAGAGTGGTGATAACAGGAATCAGGTGGTCATACTTTAGTCAGAATGCCTCTCTCTTTTATTTCTTTCTGTACAATGTTAGCTCTTGGTTTCGGATGTATTGTCTTGCTCATAAATATTTTTTAAATTCCTAGCTTCGTAATGTCATACCTTATTAGAGATGTATGTTAAATGTTATTAAATATATTTTTCCACATATAGACTCTATGGATTTTATAGCATAACTTTCTAATGTGATAAAATAGATTTATGGATTTCAAAATTATAAACTATGCTTGTAGTTCATGAGATAACCTGACTTGATAATGATATAGATGGGGAGAGAGAGAGAGATGTCATTGATAGATGTGATTTCTGCTCTGTTGTACGATTCTGTAGACTAATATTTACTTAGAAATATTTCTCTTGTAGCAATAAAAGAGATAGATATTACTCTGGTGTGTGTGTGTGTGTTTGTTTATGTATGTGTGATTCTTTTCAGGTTTTGCTCTAAAAGATGTACTGATATTTGAAATATGAAATAGGGAGCAGTGTGTCTATAGTTTTTTCTTTTCATTTTTCTGGGATACTATAAAAAATGAGGTTATCTGTTCCTTCACTTTAAAATAACTTATCTTGTAAATATGTCCACACTTGTCATGATAAAATACACAATAGAATGGAACAGGAAGCCAGAAAATATGACCACACATATGTGAAACTTTACATGTCACACAGCCTTCATCACAGGTCCCTGAAAGAACAATAGACTATTGAATAAACTATGTCAGGGCAATCCTGTGCAGACTCATGAAAAGTCAAATCTCAAGCTCATACTAGACAGAAACATCAGTTCCAGGTGGATTTATGGTTTAAATATAAAAGAAAATTCTTTACTTTTTGAAAGAAAACTTAGAAGAATATCTTATAACATTGAAATAGGGCATTTTAAATGACAAATATGAAGAAAATGGGAAACCATAAGGAAAAAATATTAATATGTTGGATTACATTAAAGATTACTTGTTACCAAAAAAATATTATAAAGCTTCCTGCCTTAGTGCCTTTCTGAATGGAAGTCCCACTTTATATCACACTTGTGTATTTAAAGGGCTATTTTGATATATGCTTTATTTAGAGTTTTAGACATTTTATAGCAGGAGGGACTTTCAGATTTTGACTATATTTTTAGGAACAGGGTCAAGTCCCACATATATTACAACCTAAACAGCACATTATGCTTGAAATCAGTTTGTCGTTAACTCTACTTTGAAGTGACCTCAACTGCATATGAAAAACCAGGAGACAGAGAAGAGTTACCTGCCCTCTGTTGCAAGCTAGATTTTTGCCTCTTGGTTGCTGGTTGCCTTTCTGTGAGATCCTCAGACGAGAGTACATTCTTGTGGGAATTAAATATGTCAGGGATCCACTCTGAGAAATATTGGAGAAAAACAAAGCTCATTGAATGAGGCTCTTCAACTTGAGAAGTGGAACGCAGCAGAAGGAGGACACAGGAGGGTTGGCAGGCTTTGGAAAGCCAACAAAGCCACACAGAACTCTGGGTCCTTTTCAAGGGAAATTACAAGAGAGTAAAAAGAGCATGAAAACGAGATGGTGGAAAACAATGACAACTGCATATTTCCAAATACAAGAGATGGCTGACTATTCGAAAATCTGTATTAAGAGTCTTCCAAATGCCCTCTTTCAATAATACCCCAATTTACTTGTATGCATCAGATAATTATTTAAAATTCTAAAATTCTGTCCTCATTATTTGAATACAGAAACAATTTGACTCATTTTTTCTCCCCTATTAGCTATGTAACTCTGATTTGTTTGTTTTCGGAAGAAAACAGCTACTTTTTTTGAGACTATGTTGACCTTATCTTCAATCTACATTTTGGGTTGGATCAAAGTGAAGAAGTGGAAAATTTCCTGAGGGTAATACAGTTCTTATCAGTGATGGGTTGTATCTACATATTCAGTTTATAAAAAGCTAAGAATAATACATAAACATTTTTGCTAAACACATGGGTCCCCACACTCTACTACATTTTCTTTACCATGTACTTTCCATGATAAGTGTATGCAGCAGAGGCAGACTTGGTCGCCCTGCCCCCCATTATTCACTCACACCTCCACTTTCAGTCACATTTGGTCTCTTCCCACTCATCGCCTGCAGATTGTAAATCCTCCCCATCGAGTTGCTTAGCAACTGCCACTCAGCCCCACCTGCAAAAGGTTAGCCCAACATCTTTCTCCCCCCCTAATGTTTTTGACTCTAGAAATAAGCACGCCAGCTGGTAGCATTCTAAACAGAGCTGTTCAGGTCTGGGTTTTCAGTACAATACTATTGTCTTCCCCATTGTTGCCACTTTAGGGATATAGAAAGAACACTCTATAAGGAGGCAGGGAACTTGCCAGGAACTGGCCATCTGACTGTGCCTTCTCTCTTGCCTTTTCTTGAGCTCATTTTTCTCTTCTCAATAATGAAGTTATATAGGAGTCATTTGGGTTGCTTCCAGATCTGACATTCTGGCCATCACAGGAAGAAAAATATTTGTGATTAGTTAAATTATTTATAGAATCCACAAGGTCACATTTTGAGGTCTATGGCTTCTATGTTCAAAAGTTCGGAGCGATTGAATACATTGCTTAAGGTTATATGGTAAAGGGCAGTCTTGGAATTTGAACATTAGGCAGCTGGATTCCCTAAGCAGGGCCCCTATAGTCAGGTTTTAAGATTACCTTTCATTTGACGATGGCACACACACACAAACACATACACACACACACAGTATTTTTTTAGGGTTCGATTGGCAGAAAAATAGAAAGTCATTTCAATCTAGCTTTGAAAGTAAATAAACATTAATTAGTTAATTAACCTAATTCTTAGCTTAAGTAAATGGAAAGTCCAGATATGTATTTTATCAGGCTTCAGATCAAGGCTTCTCTCTCCACCTCTGAACTCTGCTGTCCGTCGTATTAGCCTTGTTCTAAGGCAGTGGTCGGCAAACCGCGGCTCGCGAGCCACATGCGGCTTTGGCCCCTTGAGTGTGGCTGTTCCACAGAATACCACGTGTGGGCATGCAGGTACCCGCGGGGGTGTTGTCGGCTGAGCGACAGGAGACGCGGTGCAGGCGGAAGGGTGGACACGCAGCGCGGGGGATGCACACGCAATTCACGCAGGAGTTGAGTGAGCCAGTCAGTCAGCAGTCTCCTGTGCAGTGGGTGGTGCTAGTCGCGTTCGCAAATCTCGCACGGGTGACAAAGGTACCACTCAAAGCATAAAGTTACCTGTATTTTTCCAACCAGCTGCAAATCAGGTGTTTTTGTCATCAATTTAAGAATTGTAATTATTTTGTGTTGGTGGCTTTCTTGTTATAAAATGAAACATTTTTTTAGGTGCCCTGTCTGACATGACTACAAAGAAGAAGCAAAGAAAAAACGAAGACAAAAACCATGAATTTAAAGTTGAATGGACGGAGACTTTCGCATTTATTCAAAACTTAAATGGCCTTCTGACCTGTCTTATTTGTCAAGGAAAAAAAAATGGCGCATAACAAGAAATCAAATTTGGAGAGACACTTTACAACTAAACACCTGTCATTTTAGTACTAAATGTCCTGTTGGTGATGCAAGGAAGAAAGCAGTTGAGGAACTTCAGAAGAGTCAAGAAAAATCAAGTTCTGTATTTAATTACTGGGTGCAATCTTCCAACAATGTTAATATTGCAAGTGTTGTGGTTAGTCAAGAGATTGCTAAGAGAGGAAAACCATATATAGACGGCGAATACATAAAAAGTTGTTTTATAAATGCATCCAAAGAGCTATTTCAAGATTTTAAGAACAAAGCAGATATTCTAAAAAAAAAAAAAAAAAATTAAAGAGTAAGAGTTACCATTGTCTGTTAAAACAGTGAAAGAGCCTGATCTGTGGTGGCGCAGTGGATAAAGCATCGACCTGGAAATGCTGAGGTCGCCGGATCGAAACCCTGGGCTTGCCTGGTCAAGGCACATATGGGAGTTGATGCTTCCAGCTCCTCCCCCACTTCTCTCTCTCTGTCTCCTCTCTCTCTGTCTCTCCCTCTCCTCTCTAAAATGAATAAATAAAAAAATTAAAAAAAAAAAACAGTGAAAGATAGAACAGTCAAAATGTCTTCGAATATAACCAACCAGCAAGTCGAAGATCTTAAATTGGTTTCAGCTTTATCAATAGCAGTTGATGAGTCTTGTGACATAAATGATACAGCACAAGTTTCACTTTTTGTATGATTTATTTCATCTACAGGTCCTAAAGAAGAACTTTTAGGATTATTGCCACTCAAAGGTCAAACACGTGGAAAGGATATAGCAAATGCTGTAATTGAGTGCATGGAAAAACATCATATTCCACTCAATAAAATTACCTCAATTTCAACAGATGGGGCAAAAAGTATGACCGGTGTAAGAAACGGGTTTGTTACTATTTTGAAAGAAAAAATCACGAGATACTTACTTACCATTGCATCATTCATCAAGAAGCGCTTTGTGCGCAGACATTTCCGGAAGAAATTTGCAAAGTTATGGAATTGGAGATTAAGATGATCAACTCCATTATAGCTAAAGCTCTTAATCATCGCCAATTTAAAGAATTTTTAGTTGAAATGGAGAGTGAGTATGCAGATCTTCTGCTGCAGAACAAGGTACATTGGTTATCAAGAGGAAACGTTTTTGAAATGTTTTGATTTCTTATTAACAGAAATTAAAGCATTTCTCCTTGAGCTGTTTACTATCCAGAACTAACAAATGATCCAAAAATTTTATTTCATGGTAGACATTAAGTCTCATCTAAATCAGCTTAGTCATGCCTGACCAGGCGGTGGCGCAATGGATAGAGCGTCGGACTGAGATGTGGAGGACCCAGGTTCAAGTCCCGAAGGTCGCCAGCTTGAGTGTGGGCAATGAAAAACTGATGATTGATGCTTCTCATCTCTCTCTGTTCCTGTCTGTCTGTCCCTATCTATCCCTCTCTGTCTCTGTTTAAAAAAAAAATCAGCTTAATTGTAAACTACAGGGGAAAGGAAACAATTTTTTTTTATGTTAGAAGAAGTTATTTCATTCGAAAACAAATTATCTGTTTTTGCTCAAGATTTTGAAAGAGAAACTTTGATTCACTTTCCAAGCCTCTTGAAATATTGCCAAGAAAATAATTCTGATATTAACATTTGCTATTCCAAAACAACACTTTTAAATATGAGGGAAGCTTTTCTTAACAGGTTTCAGGAATTCAGAAACAGCAAAGCAATGTTAGCCTTTGTTAAAAAACCTCAATGCTACTGTAACAGAATTAAATTTTTCTCCCTTTAATATTGACATTGGCAACTTTGAAATGCAATTGCTGGATTTAAAAAACAAAGAATTGTGGTTCTGAACGTCTTTGTGCTGATACAGAAATATGGAGAAAAACAAATGTGAATTTAGTTCACAGCACAAGTGGTCTGCTTTGAAAGACCTGGAGAAGGAAGATATATTGATTTTTAACACCTGGAATAGTATTCCTGACTCATATAATCAGCTGAAAAAACTAGTGTTTGCTGTTCTTTCCTTATTCGGGTCTACATATTTATGCGAACAATCATTTTCAAGCATGAACCTTATCGAGAGTAAATTGAGAAGTTGTCTTGTTGATGAGAACCTGGAATTGTGCCTAAAATGAAAAACAACAACATACAAACCTGACTTACCCAAACTTTCCAAGGAGATGCAAGGCCATTGTTCACATTAGTGTTTGTCAGTCACTGTCATGATTTAATTTTATGGATACTTTACAATTTAATTTTATCAATAAATAATATTGTTATTAAGTATAATATCAAGTTTTATTCAATGTACCTATAGTTTAACTAAGACTCAAAACTTTAAGTAAAGTTTATTAAGTTAATATTAGGGAGTGCTGTAAACTGAAAGAAGATGTAGTGTCAAGGATTGAGAAAGGTATGTTGAGATGGTTTGGACATATAGAGAGGATGAACGAAAGGAGACAGACAAAGCAAGTATACAAGACGAGTATGGATGGGAGAGTTGGAAGGGGTGGACCTCAGCGAACATACCTCAATCAGATTGAGTACCCTAATTAAGTTAATAACAATGTACCTATCTATATAGTTTAAGTTTAAAAAATTTGGCTCTCAAAAAATTTTTTAATCGTTGTACTGTTGATATTTGGCTCTGTTGACTAATGAGTTTGCCAACCACTATTCTAAGACAAGCCTACCCCATGTGGTGATGAGTTGACAACAGAATCTTAAGCCTTACATTCCCAGAAATCCCAGTGGAAAGACAAATCCTATGTCCCAGGAGCTCCAACTGAAGTTATACATTGAAAGTTTTTGTCAGTTGGCTTGGGTCATCTGCCTAGCATTGCAGTGACCATTGGGAACAGCATCCCTGTCCCCAGACCTGAGATGCCTGCTCCAACCTGAGTTCTGTGAGGGAAGCGTTAACCTCACTAAAGCCCAGGGATGGAAACAGCGTCAGGTGTGGGCTCTGGGAAGGAAATCACGGGGCCAGAGTGGGGCTGGCAGACGCTGGTGCGCAAAAGATAACGTTCACACATCACCAGTCTTTTCACTTTCCAAAAACTGACACGCAACAGCTGTCCCTGTCAGGCTCAGGAGCGAATGCAGTGACGGAATAAATTCTGCGTTTTGAAGCTCTATTGTCTATGTAATAGTCCAGCTAAGCCGATTGACGTTGTATTGAGAAGCCTGTGCATTGCCAGGTTGTAGCTCTGGTTGACATAGGAACAAATTATTTTATATACATCTCCTCTTCTTCTGTCCTTCATGCTCTAGCTCTGATGTTGTCTCAAAAATGGAGACGGAAAAAAGGAGACACTGCTATTGGTCAGTAATAACTTGGAAGGAAACCACTGATTCTTCCAGTATTGTTTTCTTTAAAATATCCCATATCCATCTTTTAATGTCTTGGACAACAATCCCAGGAAATCGGTTTTCTCCCTTGATGGACAGTGCTTGTTCCCCTCACAGACATGGGCAGAATGTTGGCTTTCAGACTTCTTCTACCATTTCCAAAGATTATTACTATGTCATCTTTCTCTTGATAGTGATTTTTCAGAAGTATCCAGTATGCTCTCAGACAAGTTCTCAAGACAATCTCTTGAATGGCTCTACAAGGGAAAAGGTTATTAAATAATTGCCTGATAATTTGAAAAGATACATTCTATGTAATGAAAAAGGTTTTACTCAAAAACATGCTGACTCTACAGTTTTGGATTTTGTTTTCTTTTTTTGATGGGAGGGTTGGCTTAAAAAATGGAATGGTATATTCTCATCAACAGAATCTGTGGTCTTATTTCCTTTGTGGCTCCCTCAGCAAACAGTAGGCTCATACTTACTTTTGATTGCAAGAATTAATTAGATCATACTTCAGCACCAGCAAGTGACACCCTATGCAAAATTGATACTGTATTTAATTTGATACTGTATTTAATACATATACAAAATTATATAAAATTAATGATGATTGGAGAAAAGCATGTTTCTTTACCAGTGTGAAAGGTACAACTATTTCATAAAGTGGATATAATTTCCTTATTCTCAGAAATATTTATATAGTAATAATTCTTCTTGGAGAAAGTGTCTATGGACCTTTAAACACTATCCCAATAAGAACAGTGTTTGCTTTGTTTTTTAATTTCTCTTCTCAGCATGCAACACAGTGCCTAGCACACCATACATGCTTAATAAATATTTGTTGAATGAATTAGTAAGTATGAATGCACCTTTATTTTTCATCTTTTAATTAGTCTCAGATACTTGAGAAACCAATTATGAGATAGAAAAAAGCCTCCACATTTTCTGTGAGTGGAAATTATTTTGACAGGAGCTTGAATAGGATCTGAATCTCTTTAAAAAAGAAAAAAAGAAAAAAGCATAATTTACTATTTGAAGCACGTTGACTTGATTTGTAAATAAAAGGAATCAAATCAAAGGAGCCCCAGCCACCCAAAGAGTAAAGTATATTTCCAATTGAGTCGTAGCCGGTAACCTTTCATTTGTGATTCATAATGAACATCCCTGTTTCAGAAATTAATTGAATGGGACTTCAGTATATATTTATAATATGAAATGAACAAGAAGTCGTAAGAGAAAACAAAACAGATCTTAAATCAGTGACCGTGTCATACTAACATTTTGAGGAAGTGGAGACTCCAGCTGATACATGATTTAAGCCACAATGTAATTACACACCTGGGCTGCAAATGAAAGCCTGATGTATCCCGAATAAAGTCTGATGAGTTGTCATTCAAATGACACCAATGTATCAACAGCCCAAATAATGTCATGTTGATGGTTAAAACAATGAATAACTAAGTTGTTCACTGTGTTGTTAAAAACAAAAAAGTGGTATCTTGCACGGTCAGTTGCCATTGCAATTATGAATGGGCATTCTTTCCTCCCTGTACAGGGATACTGAGCAGTGGGTTCTTTTAAGTAGCGTTTCCGAGGCATCTGGAATAGGTGTTGTGAGTCAGTGTCATTTTAGATTTAACCCAGGTATTAAATTTGACCAGGTATTATTAGGTCAAAAGTGGTCAATTGTTACTAAGTTAACTTCTCTCAATATGGATAAACACATACTAATTTTAAATTCTCCAGAAAGCCCTCCTATAAGAAGAATTTGTTTAAAAGTTGTACGATTTCCTCCATGCTGTGTAATTGCCCATAAATTACTGTTTCATCCCATAGCAAAGGGAGAACACGCCCTAGCAATTTCTCTATTAAGTGGAAGGAGTCAGACTGTTCTGAGTCCATGTCTGGGAGTGAATGTATTACCAGGAGTTCATGTGAGCAGAAGCTAAATTGTTCCAGTTGATTCTCTTGGTGTCTCAGATTGGACATCACCCCTGTAATGCAGTTTCATGTTCTCAGGGCATTGACCTTTTGGAAAAAGAACATGATCTTGAACCCAGTCTGGCCTCTAGCACCCATGACCCAATAGATGGGCTGGGTATTTTTCTCATCTCTCATTATCTGGACACTTGCTCCAATAACTCCTTATATCATTAAGAACTTTTAGTTGTCAATGACAGAGAACTATTTCAAATTGTTCTAATGAAAAATAAAGAACTTACTGATTTTTCATAAATTAAAAGTTCAAATTTAGTGTTTGCTGTTGGCACAACTAGCTCCAGCACTCCGAACAATGTCATCAGACTCTTTTCTCTCCATTTTACTTGCTTCATCAATTAATAGGCACGTGGGTTACTTCTCCTTGTCTATTATGAATAATGTTTCCAGGAACATTTGTGTAAAGTCTGTGTGTGAGTATGGACATGTTATTTGCAGCTCTCTTGGATAAATACCTAGGAGTGGAATTGCTAGGTTACAAGGTAACTCTAAGTTTAGCTTTCTGAAAAGTGATATTGATTTCTACACCTTGCTATATTGTCATCACCAATTAATATTTTCAAGGGGATGGGAGTAAGGAAACCATTAGCAACATTAGACAGTCTGTGTTGAGCAAACAACTTGCCATTCTTTTTTTACCCACAATTTATTTCTTATAGTTTACCCAATAAATGCTCAAGAAACAAAACTCGAGACAGAAATACTAAACACTGACCAAGCATCATGTGGTTTGTGTAGCACATGGACTTTGTGGAACACAGGAAAATTTATACCCACATCCCCATTTTTTAAAAAACAATTTCTATAAATAGGGGTCCAATGACTTCTTTTCTATCAATTTGCAATAGTGGATGCCTTCTCCTCGTGGTATTCTGTAGGTACCACGAGGAGAAGGCACCCACTCATATTCTGTTGAATTGAGAATGATGCTCCCTCATATTCTGTTGTGTTGAGAATGATGTCTGTGTCCTTGTGCTTGGAAAGAAAACCAAGCTGTTCTTCGAAAGAGAACACCAAAGGGAATTTCACTTGGTGTTCTTCTCCTCCCTCTGTGATTTTCTCATTGAGTATGTATTAAGGGAAACTTTGTTTTTCTAATTGGAAAGCTTTGCTATTTTGCATCAAGACAACCGAACTTCATTAAACAAATGAGAACTGTGTATAAAACAACAGTGATTTTCTGCGGTGGTTTTGGCAGCAGGTTGGTGTGGAAATATTTCATCTTCATTTTGATTCAGAGCTTTTGTGCTTTCTGGTTGTTGTTCCCACAAATACGTAGTTTAGGTACAAATGCTTGCAGATGTTCCAAGCTTGATTTATTAAAATGGTTTCCATACAAATCCCTTATGCAATTAAATGCCTTATTCATGTGCTCTTTTCACAATGAAATGCTGTTAACAAATAGCTCTAATATAAGAGCATAACAGTTAAGGGGAAACTTGGGTGCAAGTGGCTAATAGATACGAGCTGGTATAATTTTACAAAGAATAGTGTTTCTTTTTTTACTCACTAGAAAGTAAGTGTGTGCCCTTTGTGGGGAATTTGGAAAAGGCAGAAAGGTACAAAAAATACATATTACTTATAATTCCAACCCCCCAAAATAAGCACTCTTAATGGTGTGCTATGTATTTTCCCAATGTTCTTCTTAGTGTTGTTAATTTTGAAAACAAGGAATTTCACCGGGATTTGCGTCTCTTTATTAATTTTTCTTAGTGGATTCCTGAACAGCTTCCTATTACACTAGAAAAAAAATCAGTAGTAATAGTAACACAATTGTTATTCTTGTTCAGTATTATGTGAAAATCTGGGTTAAAATGCTGATATTAGTTATTTTAATTTTTTAATCTTAAGAGATCTTTTTCATGATTGAATGCAAATAACTTTTTAAAACATAGCTTATTTTATTTTAATTTTATAATTTACTTAATATGCTTTCCTTTATATCATTACGTTTTTGAAAAATCCTTAATAGAGCACAGATTTAGTAAAGATCTTGATTAGAATGATGTAATGTGTGATTTTGATGAAATGAAAGCAAGAAAAATATATTACATGTTATAAATATATACATATTTCATTACTTATCCAAATAGAACACACAGACAGCTACAATGATAATTAAATGTACTACTTTTTGTTAGTTTCCCAACATTCAGTCTCATCAAAGCTTTAAATTACATATTTTAAAAAATTTGACTTTGTGACTATGTGCTTGCCAACATAGGAAGATAAACTATATTTTACTTAATACAGTGTTAGTGGAATTTATAACTGTAAAATATTTAGACATCTGCTCTGTGGGCCTTCGTGTATGTGACGGGGTGGGGGATGGATGATGGAGGAGGAAATCGTGTTTGAACCCCCTGTGGGAGACTCCCTGCTAGTGTGGCTGTTGTCATCTGGCTGAGAAAAGTTCTGCCTAAGGAACAGATGAAAATGTGGAGTGATGGATGGTGTGTGTGTGTGTGTATGTGTGTGTGTGTGTGTGTGTGTGTGTGTGTCACCCCGCGGTGTGTGTGTGTGTGTGTGTGTGTGTGTGTGTGTCACCCCACGGTTCTTTCTGGAGCCCTCCCACTCTTTTTTCAAAATGAGATGATGCCCAGAGTACTAGGGTACTAGTGATTTTTATCTATTGGTCCAAACACTGCTACCACTTTGCATCACTTTATATATTTTACTGTGCATTTGTGAAGACCTGTGGGAAAGGGGACAGAATGCACCTATTGGACATCACTATCTAATGCTGGAGAAGTCTTTTCTAATCCAGTGTTTATTGTCCCCCCCCGTCACAGCATTGCTGTTCTTTACTTCCCGTATGTCTTCATGCTACTGTGCCAGTGCCTTCTCTGGGCTGAGCTGGAATGATTGCACTGCAGGGGAATAGTTACACACTTACGGTTGAAACGAATACAAACAATTAGCTATGTTAATGACAATCATGCCGAAAGTGCACTTCCATTATGTTCTCATCTGTTTAATGGAAATTTTCAAAAACTAAATATGTTTAAGGGGCATTTACATAGCATGCTTGATTAATTTTATTTTAATAGCTGTTATCATAATTTAAACACATTTACGAGTCTGTGCAAGAACCCTTCCAAGAGGTTGTCAAAGGCTCTGTGCATGCAAGTCTAAAGCAGGTTTTATGCTACTTGGGGGTCAAAGTTTTATCTTTTCGAATGCGTGTGCCCATACGTGACAGTCCTCGAGCACTTGCCATTTCTGTGTATCCAGTCCAAACTCCTCACTTTTCACTGACTTGTCTTTTGAATTTGCAACTCTGGCTGTGTTCATTATCAGCCAATGAATGCACTCCTTCAATCATAGTTTTGCATATTAGTAATCGTAGGCCATGAAGTCAACAATTGATTCAGTGAACACGTGTGACAAACCATTGTGCCAGGCGACAGGGATGTGGTGGCTTCTGTCTTCACAGAGCTTCCACTCTGATGGTGGAAGTCAACCACAGACAAAAAAAATAGCCTTGCCGGTTCCATGGCCATGTCAAGCGAACACCTGGAAAGCACTTAGTGCAGAAATGAAGTCAACATAGGGTTTTCAGGGAAGTCAGGGAGGGAGCGTGATGCCGTGGCAGGTGGGGAAGGACAGGAGGCAGGGGAGGCAGGCAGGGACCAACTGCAGGAGACGTGACAGAGGAGGGCGGTGTGATGATAAAGGTGACATAGGATCCTCATCTCAGTTTTTCTCACGGGGATGGAAAAGCGAGTGGATTCCAGAGCTGCTCATAAATCAGAATGTGCAGGACTTTTAAATTGATTTAATTGGGAAGGGAGAGAAAAGAATTCAGTGTTTCCCAAACCTGTCCTATCATAAAAGTTACTTGACTATTTAAACACAGATTCTCTTGCTTGACCAGGCAGTGGCGCAGTGGATAGAGCGTCGGACTGGGATGCTGAGGACCCAGGTTCGAGACCCCAAGGTCGCCAGCTTGAACGCGGGCTCATCTGGTTTGAGCAAAAAGCCCACCAGCTTGAACCCAAGGTCACTGGCTCCAGCAAGGGGTTACTCGGTCTGCTGAAGGCCCGCGGTCAAGGCACATATGAGAAAGCAATCAATGAACAACTAAGGTGTTGCAACACTCAACAAAAAACTAATGATTGATGCTTCTCATCTCTCTCCGTTCCTGTCTGTCCCTATTTATCCTTCTCTCTGACTCACTGTCTCTGTAAAAAAAAAATAAATAAATTTTAAACACAGATTCTCAGCCAAACCCCAGGTGACCTGAATCAGGATTTCAGGGGAGGAACTGGGAGTCTGCGTTCACACCCAGCACGGGGGGGAGCAGGTGGTCAGAGGAGCTGGGGAAACCGGAATAGAGGCTGAGGTTCACATTTTTAACTTGAGCAGCTGGGTGGTGGTATTTGTGCTGAAAGGGCACCAGGGGAGAGCTGGTAGAGTGATGGGGAATGGATAAAAGGATGAAATTGATTTTTGCACACTTGCATGTCACAGGCCTCTGGGACTTCGCAGGAGAGCTGGCCTGCAGGCAGGTGGCTAGGAAGTCCCCGTGCACAGGCAACTGATCTAGTTGGAAAGTGTGGTGTTAAGATGCTAGCAAGTTATAAAATGTGGTCATCACCATGAATACAGCTGAGACTGTCCACGCAGGGTGAGAATAGAAGAGGCCCACAGCTATTAAAATAAATACAGAAGAAGACTTTCCTGCAAACAGAGTACTAAGAGGAAAATAAGACTGCTTCATCAGGCAAGCTAGTTAAGAACGCCTAATTGAGGGTCAGGACACTGTGGATGGGGGACAAATTTCCAATACAGACAGGCAGAGGATAAGACGATGAATAGAATAGTCTTTCAAATTAGCAGTAAGTTTATAGATGCTGGAATTGAGTTATAGCCGCTTTGAAGTGGGTTAGGGAGGAAGCATTATTTCTTTGTAAAGAGTATCATAAAATAACCAGCTGTTCACTCAAAATAATATCTAATCTAAAACTAACTTGCACTGTATATGTTTTAAGAAATCCAGTTCTCACTATAACTCATAGTAAAGCGTTATGGTTAAGGTCAGAAAAAAAAGGGGGGGAATATCTGAGGGTTTTTGTTTCATTTATTTCATTGAACCGAAAACATCTTAGAGTAGTATAAGTTTCATCTAGCATGCAGATTACATTTCCATTTGGCATTATCGGGATTGAGGCCATTTCCTGTGTTGCTTCCTAGTCATTAATTATGATTGATATTTGAGGAAAAAGGTCCTCAATCTTTTCCTTCTCAAGAATCCCAAGAAATTAAAATCTGTCCTATAAGGCCAATATGGCTAGTGACTCCCTAAATAAATCATTTTCCCCTTCAGTCTCTCTAAGGTATTCATAGTTGGGCCAATGTCAGTCTGGTGCCTCCTTATGACTCTTAGTGTCTGGACAACCAGACTTCAATGATCCAGAGATTGTGTGTATAGCCCCAACACTATTGTATTGGAAAAAAGGAGGAGTTGATCCTATGGTTTACTATCTATTTTTTGATAGATTTTATTTAATATTGTCTAGAATCAACATAAATGTAAATAAATAAGACCATTAAAAAATAACTGACTTAACTGATTACAACTTGAATATTTTACATGTTTTGTAGTATACGTAGATCAGTAATAAAAGGACATTATAAAATTTGAAATAATACAAAAGGGTCCATAGTGAAAATTTCCCCCTCTTTTTTTCTTTTTTCTTTTTAAATTTAGTCTCTCAGTTCCTTGGCCCTACTATCTAGGGCAAACGTTATTAGTGCCATTTTTTCTGCATCCTCTGCTGTGTGTCCGTAAAGTCATGGTGCATTTTTGACTGGTCACAGGAAAGCAACAAAAGATGATAGAAATGTGAAATCTGCACCAAATAAAAGGAAAACTCTCCCAGTTTCATACCTATTCAGTGCAGTTCGATGTGGGCTCATGCACAGATTTTTTAGGGCTCCTTAGGTAGCTATCCCGTATAGCCTCTACAGACTCATCACTGACTGACGGCCTACCAGAACGGGGTTTCTCCACCAAACTGCCAGTTTCCTTCAACTGCTTATCCCACCGAGTCATGTTATTCCTATGTGGTGGTGCTTCGTTATAAACATGCTGATATTCATGTTGCACTTTGGTCATGGATTCGAATTTAGCAAGCCACAGAACACACTGAACTTTCCTCTGTACTGTCCACATCTTGACTGGCATGGCCGTGGGCTGCTCTGCTGTATAAGTGGTGTTACGTCATCATCTGCACATGCGCACATGCTGCCACATCATCCTACAGAAACTGGGAGGGTTTTCCTTTTATTTGGTGCAGATTTCACATTTCTATCATCTTTTGTTGCTTTCCTGTGACCACTCAAAAGTGCACCGTGACTTGATGGACACACTGTCTATAAAATTCGATATGTGTGTATCACTTTTGGCAGAAAGGGGAGCAGACAGCTGGGTTATAATTTAAGCATATTTTCATGTCTAAGGAAATCAAATATCATTTTATATATTTGCATTCTTTTATCATCTTATCTGAACAAGAGATGATAATTAGCCTTTAAATGTCATTAGACCTATGCTCATGTCAATGCACATAGGAAGATATTATTTCTATAAAATAAATACTCCCATCTGGAAACCATCAAAGTGTTCTCTGTATTATTTAATTTTTCCAATTTATGGAGTATAGTATAATAATATCTCCATCATGCAGATGAGAAAATTGAGGCTTTGAGAATTGATTTATTAGATTTTCATAGGAAGTGAAGTCACAGAGCCAAAATTTAAAACAACTTCTGTCTAAATTTAGAGCCTAAGTTCTACATGTGGCTTTCCCTCCCTTCCTCCTTCTGTCCTTCCCTCTTCACCCTCCTCCTCCTTCTTTCTTCTCTCATTCTCCCCTACCTCCACTAACCTGGGCTTGAAAACGAGCAGTACATTTTAAGGATAGCTTCTGTATAAAAAAGGATGCACACCTGCTCATTGTGCAGCACAATAACATGAATTCTAGATACAGGCCCTTTTGTTCCTGGCTTCACCAAGAAAGAAGGGCCCATAGAGAAAAAGAGGATTGTGATCGCCTGAGTAAGACTCTTGCCCAAGAGAAATGCACCGCTCTTGAAAATTTCAAGGGAAAATCACCACCAGTGACCAATCCTCCTGTGCAGTGAGCTGGTAAAAGAGATCAATGAAAGTCAGTGTCCGTGATCCATCGCCCTGAGCAATGCCGGTCCCAGCTCTGTGCACAGAGAGACACTTCTGGGGGTCAGGATGTGCTGAGTCAGCGGACATCTGCTCACCCTGCAAACGGAGAGCGATGCATGAAGAAGAAACTGTCTGGCTGTCCCATTAGTAATGTGGTGGAAGAAAGGAGATTCAAAACCCTCTCCTTAGATTGCTAGCTGAACTACATCTTTTAGAGTGTGGAGTCGGGGAGAACCGTTTACTTAAAGAGGATAAAGACAGTTATGCAAACTGCCAGCTCAGGGAATCTAGAGACTTGAGGACACTCCAAGTGTGGTCAAGTCCCCGTCACACCTCTACCAGGAGCGCCACACTAAACGATGAAAGTGGGACTCCCTCCATTTCACAGTCCGCAAAGATAAGTCTGGAACCTGCTTGGTTCCACATTTATCAGCCCGTAACACATGCGCATACAATGCAAAGGGCTCTCCTTTGGAAAAAGTAACATTAAACTCCTTTTAATCTATGTGAGTTAGAATTATATAAAGGTACTTTACATATGCTGGAATATGGTAAGAAATCATAAGCTCAAGGTTGGTAATGATACTCTGCTACCCTTGGGAAAATGCTCAATGACTGCGAAAAAGGAAATGTTTGGTACCAGTGAGTACTGAGGGACCCTGATACCTTTGTGCTCTAAAAGGTTGGGATCCCAGCAAAATACTGCTTTCCCTTTTATTAGCTGTATTGCTTGCAGCTTCTCATTTTTGTTAAGAAAACCACTGTGAGGCTGTAACCATCTTATACTCACTGTTTAGTCTTGTGTTCTGCCCCGGGAGGAGAGAATCAGAAATCATTATTTTATGTCCTTGGTTTTCAGCCTTCCATTGGTCATTTCAATACTGGGTATTCGTATGTGCATTTTACTGCATTGTGTGTGTTCATATATACATACAGGTGCACACTTGAGTTTATAATTTATATGCTTGAAAAAAAATTGTGATTGAACTATATTCTGCCCGTTGTTTCATTAGAGCTCCTAATAGATGTCTGATATTATCTAATCTTTAATTGTTCTATATAGGACCTCTATCTCCGAAACTGGGATTACGATGGTACTGCGTGAAGGTTAGAAAAGATAAGGCACCCTGCGCTTGGCATGGTGCCCGGGGCAGAGTACCTGGGCGGTGCACTGGTTCTTGTGCTATGACTCCTTCTATTACTATTATCATGTTCTTCCCTTGCTAGCCTTAATTTAGGGATGGGTTTTACAGATTGTGAATGTTGCAAATCCAGACTCCAAGTCGTTCTATTATTAGCTAGCAATGTGACCTTTGGTCTTTTGAACCTCAATCGCCTTGTCCCTGAAACAAGGGCTACTAACCCACCTCCCCTGCGCCTTTCAGGTGTGAAATATCCAAGGTATTTCACAGTGGCTGCACACGTCTGGGAGCATGCTTCTTTGTCTCTGCTATGTACAGTCCCTACTCAATAACTAGAAAGAATGAAGACCATTGAAAGGATAACTACCCAGGGTCTTTTTCTTCCGAGTATGCTCTTGATAAACAGGGAGCTTCATTCGGTGTATTTACACAAATATGGGAGAAGCTCACTTCTCTGAACCAACACTGTGATGGAAGCCCAGCCTTGAGTCAGAGGCCCGAGTTGCCAGGAAACCGCAATGCCGGCTTCTGTGTTCAGCAGCTATTTATCTGTGTTCTGGGTAAAGCTTCCACTTTCCCTTCTGTCACCTCTAATAAAAAATGCTTTAGGCATGCTTAGAGGACAGAAAGAAAGAGAAGGAAGGCAGGAGGGATTGGGAAAGCCAGCTTTATGTTAAATTAATTTCTGAAGAAAGCCATCTCCTCGGGAACTTCTCCTATTAATTTTCCATCCCCCTGCTGCCATTTCCCAGGCTTTAAATGGGATGAAGGGTTAAACCTTTTACTGGTGGAGAAGTATTTATGAGTATTTACGCGCATTTAGTTGAAGAGAGAAAATATATTTTATTGGCAGACTGCTGCTGGGGAAGATTGATCCACCTGCTTTATGTGAGAAAGTAAACGTGTCCCTTTAACCTGAAATTGGTGCATCAAACTCTACAAACTCCAATTATCTTGACAAAAATAATTTATCCAACACAAGAGAAATAGCGAAACCGAGGAGAAGGGCTCTGGAGGAAGAGACAGATACTGCCAGATTCAAGGCTTGGGCCCCTCACCACACACAGAATCTCCGAAGCAGAACCAGCCATCCCAGCGGGTAGAGCAGCCTGGCCGGTTTGTCTGCAGGGACATGGGCTTCACATTTCATAAGAATATGTGGTCTTTTGTTTCTGCTGGGTGAAGTCCTAGTTGTGTTTTCAGTTCAGTTAGGTCACTCCCGTCTGCTAGGAAGCATGGAATGAGATCCCACACAAACAACAAAGACACAGAGAAACAAAAACACGTCTACCACCCCCCTATTTTCTCCACAGTGTCTGGGACACCCCCATTAAGAGTCGTTAAATGTAAGAATGAGACAAAAACCAATACTATCAATTTGTGAAAATATAAGGTCTACCAGAAAGTTCTGTCTGTTTCTGTCACAACAAGTTTCGACACGTAAGCACATGTTTATTTGGCGCGTGTGTGCCTCTCTATTTTTATCACTTAATGTATACATACTGACGTAGCAAATTAACTAAAACAAAGTTGATTCACGTTAGTCTTATGTGTGAAGCCATAGTGTACCCATGGCTACTGATAAAGTTCACTTACGCCACTGTAATTTTTATGAATTTCAACAAGGAAGAAATGCTTCAGAAGCATGTCTGTCACATCCACCATATTCCCCGGACTCAGCACCCTCCGACTATCACTTGTTTTTGTCCTTACAAAATTTTTTGAAGGGCAAAAACTTCAAAAATGAAGAAGATATCAAACAAGCACTGGTTCAATTTTTTGCATCAAAAGATAAAACATTTTTCAAAAATGGGATATACAAATTGCCCTCACACTGGCAAGAAATCATTAATAATAATGGCAATTATATTATTTAATAAAGTTTATTGACGGTAAGAAAAATTTGTATTTTGTTTTATTCCAAAAACGGACAGAACTTTCCAGTAGACCTTATATTTACTAGAACTTGGCTTAAAAGCCAATTTGTATTACCACTGTTTTTTCATTTTAACTTGATTAGGTCTTCTACGCAATGGCCACCCAGCACTGGAACAGTATTCATTTACTAGGCAGGACCTCATCCTTCCTGCTTGGGTGCAACGGCAACTTGATATTCTCCTATCCAGGTAGTAACCAGGCCTGACCCTGCTTAGCTTCTGAAATCAGAGGAGATTGGGCGTGTTCAGCGTGGTATGGCCGTGGACAGGAACTTGGTTTTCTAAGGGTAGTAGACCTACCCAAAGTTGCAAGATCTGGCTTGTGCATCTGAAACTGTTTAAAGTTTGAATTGGTCTTCAGCAAGAAAATCTCAGACAATTCCATACGTATGTTCTGATGCTTCCACTTATTCTAAAGACTGGTTCCCTCAATACTAGGAGTGCACAATGGCAAGGCAATGGATTATGCCGAGTAGGAACTGCCCGCTGGGCACAGAGATGGAGTTGCACGTTTCCTTGTCCCTACCAGACTCGTAGTGCTCATTTGCATCAGGTCGCTGGGTTCTGGAGACACTGACTATGCCCACCCTTGATCTACCCAATATGCCCAGCAGAGGTACTGTTGTTTTAATCCACCTTGATCGACCCCTTTGCTCGACAACAAGCTTGGCAGTGGAGGCTGTGCATGGACTTTTAGAGTCTGGATGAAATTTCAACAGAAATGGAATATTGAGATATCTCTATGCAAAAAGACTGGACACGGACACACGCATGCGCGCGTGCGCACACACACACACACACACACACACACACACACACACACACACACATCTGCTAGTAAACAACAGAATACTAAGTTGAGAGAACAGCAGAGTCTTGGGGACTCTGATAAGAACGGTTTTCATCCAGGGTCTCTATAGTGATTCTGCTTTTTAAGGAGGGTGCTTTGTAAATTAATAAACCTAAAAGAAAAGAGAAGAAATTGCATACCCACTGAAGGAAAGATTAAGAGGGTTTTGTTTGGTTTTGTTTTCCAACAGATCCTGTTCTTTGGTAATAGTGCTCTAAACCTTAGTGTCTCCCCTTAAGAAACCAGCCGAATCCGATCCTCCGCCTTGGGACTTCACAATTACATCTGCTTATCTCCAGCTGCCAGCGCCATTTAGGCATTCATCATATCTTTACCTTTGTTAAAAATGCCTGCGATTCCAGCAGAGTCTTTATGGGAGCTGTTGATTTTTAGTATTCATCAGCTCAGAAAATTACCTTTCTTTCTCCTCATTTCTGAGTTGAAATTGCAACAAATGAATTGCATAAGAATGTCAGAAAGTATACTATATATGATTCCTAACTTGAAGTAGGTGGTATTTTTGAAGTTCTGAGGATGCTAGCCCGGCTTCCTGTTACTCTTAAGTATACTTTATATTGGAGTTAGATATGTTGATCCAGCACTTGTTAGCTTTCATGAAAATGGGACTGTTTCTCAAGAATTATTTTCTAGTTACCTGTAAGTAACTAGAAAGGAGTTTTTATTGTTTCTTTTTCCAAGAAATCAGTATTTAGACCTTCTTGTCATTTTCCCCAGCTTTCATGGTTTTTATAGCACAACATTTATTGGCTGTTATGAGCTGAGTCTCTTAAAAAAAATAAGGCAATAAACAGTACTCCATACATTTCCCAAATATGAACAAGACCTAAAATATAGATGGAAAGTTTTCTTAACCAAAGGTCAGTGACATCAATTTGACACCAACAGGAAGCTCCAATTTAGGGTACGGTGAAGAAGGAAAGTTTATTCAGTGCAGAACAGCTTAGTTGTGACACAGCATGACTGTGAGGTGGCTCTGGGGCCAAGCCCCTTCCTTGTTGGACAGTTCTATGCTGCACCTCGCTGGTCTGCTCTGCTCTGCTCAAAGGCAGTCTTCAGAAGAAAGGGATAGTGCACTCTCAGTGCCTGAAGGGAGCGACATAGAGACAGTTCTAGCCCTTGATTATTGATTGGTCTGTCCTCATGCAAATGAGGACTCCAGATCCTTGCAGTTTAATTGGTCCAAATGGGTGAGAATGGAGTCGCTCTGATTGGCTGATGAAGATGTTGATGGGGTTATAACTGCATAGCTTTGATTTGATGGGGAAAGCCTAAGTCCTATTGGTTAAAATAGGATTCCAAGAACTCCTTTATGAGGGTTGGCTCAGATGGCAGGAACACAGTGCAGGTGGGCAGTTCAGTGAGGGCTTCTCCCTGAAGTGCAGTTTGCATGAGAGGCCTCAGGGTAGACATGGCTGATAAGTTCTGTTAAAAAAAAAATTTTTTTTTTGAGCCCAGTTAGCCACTGGGAGCCCTTTTTAGTAGGTATCTTCTTTCTCAGGATCCACGGTTTCATTATAGTTAAATCCCCAAAGTTCAGGTTTTAAAAAACATCTCTCAAAAAGTTTTACCTAAGCACATGCCAAAAAAAGAAATAAAGTAAAATAGGTATGACAATTATTCTTATGCATAAGAACAAATTCACATTATAATGTCACTGCCTTTCACAGAACATTTCTGGTTGGCAAGGTTCTTTATTTTTAGCGTTATAAAACTCCACAGATTATCCTTTGCTCTCCCTGATCTGTGTGTATATTTATAATAACAGGAGAAGGGAAAGTGTCCTTTCAATGGGGGCCTTTCTTCTCCTGGAGCTTGGGTTTTCTTAAGGAGCGCCAGCAGCCTTGCTCACAATGACGATTTGCACTTAAGTCATTAGCTTTATAGACTGCCCCAAACCCCTTCTGAAACAGACGCCCCCGGTTGCCCAGGCAGTGTTGTGCTGACATTCTTATGCAGAATGCTTGTTATACGCATTGTCATGCATTTCCAAAGGACCTTAAAAAAATAATAAAGCCGAACCATCTTGCTACTATTTTCATGAATAAATGCCAGCATCTGACCTTATCTTTTGGCTCCGCCTGGCAGTAGCGGCTCCGCGCCTCTGCACTATGGGGATTGTCAGAGAAAAAGGCTGCAAGGCTTTATTATTTAGAGAATTATTCCATCTTCCCCAGACCTTTTCTAGGATGAATAATTCTACATGGGGATAAATAGAGACTGATAAAAACGGGTCCCTCCATAATGTAGTTCCCCTCTCCCCCGAGAGAAACCAGAAAAATTGGGGACACTGTAAACCCTGATCCAGACATAAGTCAGTAAGAGGATGTTGTAAAAGGGAGGCTGACCTGGGATATAAATGATTGCCTGAAATGGAAGGGAAAATGTCATTCTGGGAAGAGCCATCACCCATAGGCTGTAGAAGTTCTGCAAACTCTTTGTCGCGTGGATCTGTAAAGTTTGCCTGATTTTTGCTGCTGGTCTGAAGAGAACATACTGTTCATGATAAAATTCTCAAGTTTGTGAATGATTCATATACTAAAAGTAACACATTAAGTCCTGCCACAGTTGTTAATGCTATCTGTCACGTGCATTCAGTGAATGAATGAATGCGTTCATAAATGGAGGAGAGCTATCTCCTTCAGGCAGCGTTGATTACACTAGTAGCCTCCACCTTTGATGGGCGCCCTTCTGTGAGCACTGAAAAACAGAGAGAGACCAGCTCTTTCCAGCCGTTGGTTCTATCCAACTCTTTCTTAGAACAATGTCATTATTACTCATAAGTCTTCAAGTTATCCACACCAACTGCTTGATATTGTGTATCAATTTAAAATACAGTATACAAACATAAGCACAATTTAAGTTGTGTATGCATTAACTTTCAATCGCCATTGGTCTTCACCACAAATCATTTGTTCTTAAGTCAGTTGGTTTGGAATTGTTATTATTTCTGTCTGCTCTGTGTCCTTTCCTCATGCAATCTCCTCCTTCATTCCATATGGTCCTGATGAAGTCCGAGGAGGGACCTACAGGTTAGGCAATCATGGGACCACATATTTTAGGGCAAGTAATCCAGGCCAGGCCAATCTGTCTTTATCCAGAACATTATGAACTAGCATTGTAAATCTCTGCAGCTCTTGTGTCATGAGGTGTAAGCATGTGTGCTTGGGGTCATTGTGGCCATATTTCCAGACAAAGGGAGAAAGCTTCCTATTAGGAGAAGCAGAGCCAATTGATCCAAATAAGCAGAGCTAAAGGAGACAGAGATGAAAAGATACACACACACACACACACACACACACACACACACACACACACACACACGAAATATTGGAGATGATCTTGATTGAATTAGATGCCCAGTCCAATTTGCTGAGATGAGTTTGAGTTTAGTTTCTTACATTTGCAACCGAGAGGGACTGCCCACAAGAATACATTGCACATTCCTGACTTACAGAGTCTGAAGAGTAGACTTACCTGCAATTCACCCAAGCTTCTTCCTTGTTGTCCTTTGGGTCAAGAGTCCCTTAGGGTGTTTCTTCTCCCCCAGTGGAAATTATCCTGATGCAGTTCACTTAGGAGTTGTTGGTCACAATGAAAATTACATCTTTGGTTTGGTTTTCCTAATCTAAATCACCATTGCTGTGTCTCGAGCAATGAGAGAACAACCTTCCCTCCATCTGGCCTTTCATAGCTTCTGGTTTCTCTGGTAGATGGCCAGGAAAGGGAAGAGACACTTTTGTCCCTCCATCCTACAGTCTGATAAGGTTTACCCACTTTCTTTACATCCCAAGCAGAAAAATGTTACTTCAGAAACTGTTCTTTCCTGTTATTAGCCACTCTGAATTCACCCTTTATGTAAGTTATTTTGCATTAAGTATCTTACTACCTCATTTATGTGTGTGTGTGTGTGTGTGTGTGTGTGTGTGTATACACACACACATATATACACATATATATGTATGGATACATATATATACACAATGTTTATATTTTAAAATATAATTATTTAATTACAAGTTTATAGAATTTTACTGACAACCTCATTGGAGTAGGAGCTCAGTTTGAGGCTCCTTAACTTTGGGGAAAATGAAGGAGCCTATGAATAAATGGCATAATCGCTTTCTCAAAGGCTAGTCCTTGAAATGGCTGCATTAGCATTGTTTTGAAAAACAACTTAAAATACAGAGTCCTAGGAAATATCTGCTGGCCACTAGAAATTAGTAGGTCTAATTGGGCTTTGGGTTTCCATTTGATTTTTTTAAGCTTTCTAGGTTATTAGACATGCTTCCTTGCAATATTTTTAATCAGTACCTTTGAGGTAAAGAAAATAAATAGCAATTAGGTCAGATAACTGGGCCTATGGGGGAAAATGTATAATGAATAAGAATTAAATATGGGAAGAAGAAACAAAGTAGGCAGATGAGGAATGGATAGGAAAATTTACTGCACTACGAGTACATCTTTCATCCACAGTGACTCCTGGAGTGGGAAGTGGTTTGGGTTAGTTACAAAGGCAGTTTGAGGTCACATAACAGGTGATGAGATACTGGGTTCCAAGCGCAAGGTTGGCCTAGCTCCAGAAAAGCTACATGACACTCAGTAAGCCACTTAACATCTCTGAGCTTCAGCTTCTCATCTGTAAAGCCCTATGATGATGATAACTATTTCATAGTATTTTTATGGGGGTAAGAATAAATCACAAATGTGCTTTGAAAACTGCAAATACGTCCTTTAAGTTCAAGTTCTTCCCACTAAGCAGTAGCTGCTTATAAGGGCTGCATGGTGTTAAAGAAGATTGAGGTGAAGAAAGAGAACAAGCTTCTTCTTTCTCTTTAGGACAGTCTTGCTGTTGGATAGTTCATTTCCATTTTCTTTGAGGTCATAGATCCCTTTGAGGATTTAATTACAGACAGATCCTCATTTTGAGCGATGCCCACATGTATAAAAAAAATGAAAAATACTTAAAGACCATTTCCGGTTACTGTGTACAATTTGGGAGTCCTGTCTGCTCATTATTTAGTGCTTTCTTGATTTTTCCCCCTTCATTACTTGAGTGTGAGCTTTATGAGCTGGTGGGCTTTGATTTTTTCCTCTGTTGCACCAGCAGCAACAATGGCAGTGCCTATCCATGGCGGGAGTGCCATAGCTTCGTGTTGAACACATGAGTGGATTTGAAAGCACACAGGCACAGAGCTAGGTTGATGGAGCTTAGGAGATAAATACCTGATTCCAGTGACTGAGCCCTCTAGTGGAGAGGGTGTCCAGGCAAATAAACGCAGGGCTGTTAGGGAAATATTGATCAGGTGTGTACCAGAATTCAGCATATTACACTTTGGAAATATTACAGAGGAAACAACCGGGAGGTGACCTTGGCACAAGGTCTTGAGCATGGACTTCAGACTAGAAGGAGTCAGAAGGAGAGTTCAGGAGTTACAGACTGGCTCGGGAAAAATGCGGGAAAAGGTTAATAATAGAGCCAAAGTTGAAAACCAGCTGCTTTTCATTAAGTTTTTCTAACTCACATACTTTGTTGAACCCTCCTGATGTTTTTAAAAGTGAGAAATTCTACTTAGAAGTATACACATCTGCCTTCTCTTGAAGTGGAAGAGGATGTGGCAACTCGGACCCCGGGACGGGAGCACAGCCCCAGCGGCCCCTTTGAGGAGGTGTGTGCTGTGCTCTTAGCCACACTGTCCTATCACACCCTGCCACTCGTTCATGGGACAGCTTGGTCTGCGCCATCATAGATTGTGGACCCTGGTTCAGAGAGTCCTAGAGCACTTCAGACATCAGATGCCACATCTTATGAAAGGCTCATTTATGGAATGACTCCTGTGGTGAAATAATAATGAACAGGGAGAGCCACTGTATGTTCGAAGCTTGCTATTGCAGACTACCAGAGCCAAGGTAGATGAATTTAGAGCAAATGAACTTAACAAATAACACGATGAGAAAATATTTGTACGCAATTAGTGTGAATAACAATGAATTGAATCACAGTGATGGAGACAAACATGGTCATGGACGCGAACACCCAGTCAAGGGGTCACTGCAAATTGTGCAGAGACAATTGCATACAAGAGGTGTTTTTTTGTTGGTTTAGGAATTTTAATCCTTCAAGTCGATGATTGTATGCATCTCTCATGGATTCATGATTTCTAGTATGTCAATCATCATGTTAATTGAACCCCTCCATTAAAAATAAAAAATAGTGCTGGCGATGCTTTAGCCTGGCTCCAAGCAACAGAAAGAAGAAAAGACAAGACCTGGGAGAAAGATTAAAAACCGCGGCAGCTGGGGCTGGAGGAAGAGAAAGTAATTTGCTTTGACCCAGGCAATAAATCTGCTGGGCAGTAATGACCATCTCTCGACATCAGTAGTGACATTGATCAAGTGCACTGTCCCAGGCTGTTCTCCCCAGTCCCCTGAACCATGGAGCCTCTCCTGATCATCCGCGTCACTATTTATGAAGGGATGTCAGAGAGCAGAGGGAAAGGAATGACAAAGGGACGATGGCCTCTTTGAGTTAATGTGAGATCTGATGGGAATCATCGCAGGTGCTATTCGTGGAGTAAGACAGGCCACTCCTGGGAAAATGTCCCCAGAACTTGATACTTGGACAGTTTCAAAGTTCTTATTGGAACAAAGGCAAGCAGAATAGATCAAGAGGGTTTGCCCACTGGGGATTCAGCCAAGTGGGTGTGGTACCAGGCATTTTCATTTTCCTAATTTGGAAATTTTAGGGCAGAGTTGCAATGATAAGATGAAGCAGATTTATTTCCCACCCACACTGACTTTATTGTAATAAGTCTTCTTTATATAAATTGTTGGATGCAGAGTCTGATTTTTTTTACCCAGTTGCATTTTATTGCTTTGTCACTTAAAATTAGCCTGGTATTCATAAAATGATAGATAACCTGCATTTAAAATTTTTTATTAATGAGTATATATAAAAGGATATTTATATCACATGTAATATATGAGGAGCAAATATAAACTCCCTTGTGTTTAGGCTCTAGGTTTAAGAAATAAAACATTACTAATGCAGTCATTTGTCAGGATCTACGGGGGATAGGGGATTGGTTCCAGATACCAACAAACACAGATGCTCAAGTCTTTTGTATACCATGGTGTAATATTTGCATATGACCTATGCACAGCCTCCTGCATGCTTTCAATTACCTCTGTATTACTTATAATACGTAATACCATGAAAATGCTGTTTAAATAGGTGTTATACTGTATTACTTAGGGAATAATGACAAGAAAAAAGCCTATACAAGTGTAGTACAGGTGCAGCCATCCTGGGCCTAACTACATAGTACACGTCAGCAACAACATAACACTTAAAATGTGTGTGTGTGTGTGTGTGTATGTGTATTTATAGCCTAAAGCTTAGTTTTTTGTTTGTTTGTTTGTTTTTACACAGACAGAGAGAGAGTCAGAGAGAGGGATAGATAGGGACAGACAGACAGGAACGGAGAGAGATGAGAAGCATCAATCATCAGTTTTTCATTGCAACACCTTAGTTATTCACTGATTGCTTTCTCATATGTGCCTTGACCGTGGGCCTTCAGCAGACCGAGTAACCCCTTGCTCAAGCCAGCGACCTTGGGTCCAAGCTGGTGAGCTTTGCTCAAATCAGATGAGCCCGCGCTCAAGCTGGTGACCTCAGGGTCTCGAACCTGGGTCCTCCACAACCCAGTCCAATGCTCTATCCACTGTGCCACCACCTGGTCAGGCAAAATGTATATATTTTTGATCCGCAGTTGGTTGAACCCAGAGATGCGGAGCCCATGGATACAGAGGGCCGGCTGTATGCCCTCCTCACATCCATCCCGTGACCCTCACAGAGTCCACTTGTCTCCCTCTGCATGGACAGGCCACAGCTATTACAATTTTGTAATTCATCCTCCCACTGTTTTCCATTTAGTTAGACCACGTGTGCCTAGAGTCCTCAGCAACCTATTGTCTGGGTTCACATGCTTTTGGAATTTCTACAAAGAATTATGCATAATGTGTCCTTCAACTACTTTTAAACCCCCACTGAGCATTATGTATTTTGGATTCAACTCTGTTAACAAGAAAATGTCTGCCCCAGGGGTCAGCAAACTGTAGCCCGTGGGCCAGATCTAACCCACCACCTGTATTTTACTGTATTTTTTTATAGCCAGTTAGTAAAAAATGTTTTTGCTCCTCATATTTTAAGTAGTTATATTTCAATTAGCTTAGTTATATAAATAGAATAGTTATGCCAGCACTGACTATTATAATACCCTGGATTTTGCCCCATGGCCCACGAATCATCAAACATTTCCTTTCAGGCTCATTGAGAAACTGGGCTGATCTCAAGCTCCAGGCCATTAATTCCATTGTCAGAGCTTTCTTTTTTGTAAACTATCCTGTCTCAAGTTGAAGGCCAGTTGGATTATTTCTATTCATTTGTTTTTCTATTATAAACACTCTTAGGCCAGTCCTTCGGCGTACAAGTTTCTCGACAGTACTGTCAGACTGTAAGTTATGCCTGTCCCTGGTTGTATCCCAGACTGGGTTGTGTTGTTTTCCAAAATGATTGTGCCAATTTGTGGCCCCACCAGCAGTGCCATGGTAACAGGCTATTTTTTCCACTTCCCTTCCCAAACTTTGCCTTAGGTGGTTTCTTATTTAAGTGTACAGACACCAAGCTAAAACTCCAGTACCCATGTCCTATGACATTATGCACAAACATGATTTTAAAAAGTAAGTATCTGAATAGGCTGTCAGAATTTCTGATAGAGGCTGTTGTATTAAGCGATAATAATTTCTTAGTAATTTATCTTAAGATGACTTTATTTGAAATTGTAAAGTTACATTGAATTTTATGTTCTTGATAGATGTTTATTTATTCATGATATTCAATTGTTAATAATATCTTTGTTGGCATGGGTGTTTAAAAACACCAAAGGAACATTTTTTAATGACTTGCCAATTTATATCCAATTTCAAGATACAAAATGAAGTTTTAACAGAAACTGAATAAAGCAGTCTGCGCTGGATGCAGTGTGATTTCTGTGTCTCCACATGTTCAAGGAGACAAGGAATTGACAATCAAGTGACAACCTCTAAAGACTGTTTTTCTCTCCGAGTTGATTTCCAGGACTGTACTCTCACTCTCAGGGAAATTGTGCTCCATCATGGAAATGGGAGCCCATCCATCCAGGGGAATGGTGCTTATGTAGATGGTTCTATTTAGAAATACTATTATAAAGCTAACCCAGGAAGTTCAATTTCCCTCCCCAACCCACGTACGTGCCTTCGAATTGTTTCCCTTGCAGATCAAGGGGACAGAGAATAGAATGTGGTTCTCTTTGTCGGCATTCACACCCAGGTACCCCCAAGTGCTTTGTGTAATGAAAAACCACAATGGTGTTGCCTTTAACAAAACATTGACAATGATGCTTTCTTTTGCCCTGGTCTTGTTGCAGAAATAGGGCTGACTTGGAGTCAAAGAGCATGAGAAAATATGCATTCTTCTAAGTGAATAAACCTGAAAGGCATGTACAATTACAGATAGGTCAAATTCTGCAAGAGTAAACGCCTTGTTATCCGGAGCGGTCAGAGAGTGAGACTTCCTTGTTTATGTTCAGTTAGGTGTCTGCCTTCACTGTATCTACGGTGAGTAACTGAGGACAGGGACTGTATTGCCTTCAATGGTATATTACTTAGCACACAGATGCCTAATAATTTATATTGGAAAAAAATGAATAAATGCAATACTTTATATGAGTGCTCCCCTATGTCTGTGAGATGTTATCAACAATAACTATATTTTTTAAATTATTATTCAGTGAGAGAATGGGAGGCAGAGATAGACCCCCACATGCACCCTGGCCAGATCCACCCAGCAAGCCCACCTAGGGACGATGCTCTTCCAATCTGGGCCATTGCTCTGTTGGTCAGCAACCAAGCTCTTCTTAGCACCTGAGGCAGAGGCCATGGAGCCATCCTAAGTGCCTGGGACCAACTCACTCCAATCAAACCGTGGCTACAAGAGAGAAAGAGAAAGAGAGAAAGGGTGGGGGGAGGTTGAGAAGTAGATGAGTACTTCTGTGTGCCCTAACTGGGAATCGAACCTGGGACATCCACACACCATGCCAACACTCTACTAGTGAGCCAACCAGCCAGGGTAATGACTACATTTTTATTGATTTCCTAACAGGTACTAGATTCACATTCAATTGTAACAAATATGATTGTGTTACAAATAATATAAGAAATATTATAAGAATACCTCATGTACAATTTATACAGTTGCCCTAATAGAGATATTTCACAAAACTGTAGCATAATGTCACAGCCAGGCTATTGCCACAGACATAGCCCACTGGTCTTATTGAGATAGCATCCGTTTTACTTATACTCATCAGCGTGTACATGAATCTGTGTGTGCATTTGCTTGTATTTAGTTCTATACAATTTAGTTCATATTTTTTAAAACCACATTCACCTTTTTCCTGCCCCAATTCCTGACCCTTAGCAACCACTAATATATCCTCTAACACTAAAATTGTATCATTTTAAAAGTGTTACATAAATGTAAATGATTCAGCAGCTAAGAAATTACAAATAATAAAGATCATGGTAAGAGAATCATTAGATACCTGAGCTTCTAGCTAGAACCAGAGTAACCAATGATCAGAGCCCCCGGGACAGGTGAGATGGGTGGAGCATTCGGGGCAGCAGTGATGGTGGGCAGAGGAGCTGGCATACTATTAGGCATGAACACGTTAAATAGGTGAGACTTCTTCCATTCAGGGGACACTTAACAGTGGTCGACAGGAAGTGTCCTGGAGCTGGACAATAGGACTGTCTAATTTTTAACAAGGATGCTTATAGAAAACTGACTATCCTAGTAAAAATGAGCTGAATTGTTTTCCATTCTCAGATCAAACAGGAAGCAACCACTGGAGAGAGCTAATTGCTCCGGCAAGCACAGTGGCTATAGAGCCAAGCAAATGAATCGAAGTCAGCCCCTGGGGTCACCGTCACTTTGTCATGTTACAGTGTGTTGAAAGAAGCAAAACTTTTGTTGATGTCAACTGATAAAAATCGAAGCTAAAGGGATCTCTGAGCACCTGAAGTAAGAGTCTAAGGAACAGCAGCGTGTAATAATACACTCCTGAGACAAGGCATCAACCAGTCACAGGGCAGATGACAGGAAGGAGCTGTCAGACCTGAGCCACATGGTGGGCTTTCAGAAGAGACTGGACCAGATCCGACCGCGCGAGAACAAAGAACATCTTATCCCAGAGCCTTGTAAGAAGAAAACCGAATTGACACGAGATACTCCTGAACAGTATTTACAGTTGTGCACGCTCGGGCCACGCCATTTACAGCTGAGCATGACAGTTAAACAGATTGAAGTCTCATTCCAGGGGGAAGGCCATTCATCTAAACATTTTTACTCTTTTTTTTTTTTTTTTTTTTGCTTCCATTAAGTCAAGAGTTAATGAGCCACTTCAAGTATTCATTGATTTAACAACTTCTATGTGGCCAGGGACCTTTTCGTATTTGTTTCCCACTCTGTCTCTATAGTCCAAGATGATTAATTTATTCAGCAAATATTTATTGAACACCTACTGCAGGCCAGGCACTGAGCAGACCATCGAGTCATTGAACTGAAGAGACCTAATCTTTTCTCTCACTGGAACTTAGCTTCTGGTGGGTAGCTCTCTTCATTTATTCAGTCGACAAGTATTTGGTGAGCACCTGCCATGGACCAAACTCTGTTTCGGACACTGGAGAGAGCCAGCTGCTAGAAAAGAAACAAGTCACCAAGCTGATTATCAGGGACAGACACAGATGGCTGGCTTTTGGAATCAAAACGTGCAAGGAGATAGACTAGAATGGTGTTATGGAACTTGACCGGATGGCCACAGAGACCAGAAGTCAGAGGAGGCCTCTCAGAAAGGACACTTTGAAGCGGAGATCTATCTGCGTGACCAGGTGAAGCAGACAGGAGAAGCCCTGGGCGTGGAAGACTTCGGGCTGATGGAATGCTCAACAGATAATTAAATAGAATTGTTCCATTACCATTATCTTAAAAGCCATACTATCCTGATTTTTAAAATGTAATTTATTGGGCTGACACTGGTTAACATAATGAAACAGGTTCCAGGTGCCCAATTCTACAACACATCTCAGTACACCCCCAAGTCAAGTCTCTGTCCATCCCCATTTATCCCTGCCTTACCAGCCTGCACCTCTCCCCCAGCCCCCACCCCCAGCAGTCACCACACTACTGTCTGTGTCCATGAATTTCTCTCTGTTTTGGTCCTTTCTTGCTCAATCCCTCCACGCCCCTCCCCCAGCACCCCACCCCTGACAGCTGTCAGCTTGCCCTCTATCTATGAGTCTGTCTCTGTTCTGCTTCTTTGTTCACTTTGTTCATTAGATTCCACATATGAGTGAAATCATACTGACTTTCACAACCTGCATCCCCTTTTGAATTTACATTATTTTCCTCCATTCTTCCTAAACTTCTGTGACTCTAAACAGACATAATCAAACAAACAAACAAACAAACAAAAACGACCTGTTTTCCCTTTACACAGGAAGCGCTTCTGACGTGGTTAGCAACTTTTGATAATTCTCCTTCCCTGGGAGGGCGGTTGTTGGCAGCATTCTGGGCACACGGCTTGCTCCTTACTTCTGCCTGTAGGGTGAGGGATAGTGCTGTTTGCCAAGCTAGTTTTAAACTTCTCTAGATTCAAGATGCCAAAAAATAAATGGGAGAGCAAGCAAACAGCAGAAAAATATTGAGCAATTGACACTCCGTCATTGTTAAAAAAAAAAAAAAAAAATTAAAAGCTGCGCTAAATGGATCATCAGGTGCTCAAATACAGCTTCAAAGCGCAGCCAGGAAGATGTTTGTGTTTATTAAGAGTTGCTCAGAGGCATCCTCATAATGACAGAGGCTCTAAACATCTACAAACACAAAGGCCTGAAAGAGAACTCTGCATTGATCTTTTTTCTTTTTTACCTGCTGTGTTTTATGTATTCCGAAAGGTATTGGTATTGTTTCAACAAGGGCTCTTCCATATCCACCAGCTTTTATGAATGACCATTCTCTGCTGATACAATCTGGGAAAATCCCTTTTTCTGAGCCGGTCCCTCCCTCGTGGCCACCTTTATGGTCCCTCACATGTTTTATAACACCAGGGATTTTTTTGACCCTCCCATCTCAGCACACAGCCTCCGAGCCAACAAAAAATAACTGAGGCTGGATTTCCCTTCGGGCAGCTCTCAGTGCGGCCACGTGGATTTTTAGATCTTAAGAGCTCCTATCACCAGAGGCAGCTCCTAGAGACACAGATTAAATAGGTTGTTGCATCAAGCGGACCCACACGGTACCTTCTGGTTTTGGATTTCTGTTCATCATGGCTCCTTCTAACCCCCTCACCCACCCACCCAAATACAACTCAGAACTGCTAGTCTTCATGCTTAGAGACACCCTGGTGGACGGAAATGGTCACAATAAGACTTGTCAGGTTTTCTCAGTATGGAATCAGACAGAATGAATTTACTAAGGGCTCTCCGGAGAACTTGGGAGGGTGTGAAGGAAACAGGGCAGAACAGAGAGAAAAGCTCAATTAAGGATGTGGGTTTCGGTACTGTCCCACCTCAGCCTGATCCCACAGGGAACTTGGGGCCCAGTAGTGCCACCAAATTGCCCCAGCTAAGAACAATGGGCCTTTGCACCACTGTGGCAGTCAGCCACTGGCTCTGGGCCCTGCCTGAGAGGCGAGGTGGCCTGTCATTTCCAAGGGAAGTGGTCCTCATCAGGCCCAGGGAAGTTCTCCCGAGCTGGGTGTAGCCAGGAGCTGTGACCACCCGACTGGCCGAGCCCTTACAGGTGAGACCACTTGTCTGGCAAAGGGGATTCATGCAGGGGGTCAGCATCTTCTGGTGCTTCTGTTGTTGTTTTGTTTTGTATTTCCTGCCATCAGCCATCCAGTTTCTATGTTTCCTGAGCAATTTTCCCTTCAGAGTCAATACTTACCAATTTGTACCTGATTCTTTTTCATTTACTCCTAATACAGCTCAGCTTGAGCTTGAAGCATTAAGAAGCTCCAAACAAAAGGCATAATTACTGAGGTTAAAAGTGTCATTGATGATTTATTGTCTGCGGGTTTGTCAGGGTACCCTGAAAATGGCATGTTGTGTTTGTCGGTTAAGAGGACCCTTAAACAGCAATGTAGAATTTCCCATTAAGGAACAACAGGCTGTTTTAAAGTTCCACGCTTCAAATGAATTCCTAGCTGCCAGCCTCGGGGAGGGGGCGGGATGCATGTGCTACTAAATAGTTCTTAGAAAGCAAACCGGTAGTGAGAGCTCTAGGTGGGGGTGCAATTAGGTAGAATGCTTAGACCCAAACTTTTAATTCAGCCACGAAAGGCTAATGTAAGGATGCCTCCCCTGACATCTAAATTAGAAAAGTCACTCAATCTTCCAAACTTCCAGAGACAAGTGGGGCAACCAGTTTAGAAACTACAGAGCCCTGGAGAACAGAGATAATAAAACAACAGACACAATAGCAGCCACGGCTATGGTTTAATGCACTTTCTGTATGATTCGGGCACTGTCCAAAGAAGGTGATGTATCTCCCTTAATACTTACAGAAGCACTGCCTAGGACGTATCAGTGTTCTTGTTGTGTAGATGAAGCAACTGAAGCAGTGGTCCTATTAAGTGCAGATTAGTGGTCCTATTAAGTGCTGAGAAGCAGTGGACACAGCCTCTGCCTTAGTCCAGCTCACGATGAAATGCAGATAAGATTCCAACTCGAATAGATGAGGCAGTGAGGAGTTACAGAAATTTAAACTAGGGAGGACTAAAAATAGATCCTGAACTAACCAGAAAGAAAGACCAAAATGTTTTAAATATTTTCTAATTAAAAAAAAAAAAGATCTCTTGGAATAGAGGTATATGATTAAGTCATATAGGTCTAAGAAGTCTTCCTTGAGATAAAGAGGAGGAAAAAATTTTGAGCAGAGGGAATCTCAGGTGCAAAGATCCTGTGGCCAAGAGAGCATGGGCTATGTGGCCAGCTGGAAAGAGACATGGCTGAAAAAACAGGCAACAGCCAGAAGGCACTTGTTGCAGTGTTAAGCAGTGAAAACCCATGGAAGCAATGGGAAACCATTCATTTTTTTAAAGCTAACGTTAAAGGCAGGAGTTCAGTGTTTGCCAAACATGCTCAGTTTCGGCTTTTAGAAAAGCTTTCTGGTTTTAGAATGACGAGAGAATTGGAAGGAAAGTGAAGATACAAATTATGACCCATTGCAAATAAACTATGCTGAATGCTGATGGCATCTTTGACTGGAGGGAGTGCTGTTGAGGAACATGAACATAAATTTGATATGATAGAAATATTTTGTCAAAAAAAATTGAGGGGAATTGGGGGAGGAGGGGATTAACACAAAGAAGATGCTAAAGTTTATTTCTGGTTTCTGATGTATACAGCTACAAGAATAGTCGTGATTTGCTAAGAAAAGAAACACTCAGTGGAAACAAAGTCTGTTGGAAAGATGTGTTTAGTTCTGGATGTGTTGACTTTGACATGCTTTTGAAAAGAAAAATAAAGGGGACAAGCCCTGGCCAGGTAACTCAGTGGGTTGAAGTGTTGTCCCAATATGCCATGATTGTGGGTTTGATCCCTGGTCAGGGCACGCACAGGAATCAACGAATGAATGCATGAATGGTTGGACAACAAAACAATGGTTTTCTCCTTCCTTCCTTTCCTCTCTCTCTCTTTAAAAATCAATGAAGAATTTAAAAAAAAAAAAAAAAAAGAGGACAAAGAAGCAATAAAATAACAAATCTAACATAGAACTCATGGTCACTGAACCCATGAGTGTGAATGCCATTAACCTAAAAGTGTAGAAAAAGACAGACACTAGTTTTGAGTACTCCAATATTTAATGAGTTGGTAGATAACACTGGTGGAATAGCAAACTCATGGATGAGTTGAATAAATGGCATTCTTAGTTTGTAGTCAATGGCAGGATTAGCACCTGGCACAATGATCAAATTCAGAGTTCTTCACTTTGCCTCCTTGCTTGGCAAAGGAGACCTCCAGAGTGACAGAGTAGAATTAGTAAGCAAGGGGAAGGTTTTTAACAGAAACCAAAATTGTTTGCCTCCTTTCTGTTCTCTTAACACTTCTGTTTTCCATACTCCTGCTCAAATACAAATTTCTCACCAAACATCACCACCAGCACACCGACCAGGCATCAGACACTCTGTGTCTACCGATGATCAACCTGTGGCCAATCATTTTCCAAGAACTCAAGACACTGCTGAAGAATTTAATTGAAAACTCTAAATAAAGTATGGCTCCTAGGTTACCTCTTAGAGCCAAAGAAGACAGAGTGAGCTTTTTAAATGCTCTTTGTCTAAGAGCAGGCAAGCATCTGAACAAACACATCATCCGAAATGCACAGCAGCCTGAGGCGGCAAAGGAGAAGAAATCTAAACACATTCGAGCATCTCTAAGCCCAACTTAGAGGTTGGAATTAATCTGTCACCAGAAAGCTTCTCCAGGTAAAGGCTACCGCTGTCCTTGAGCAACCTTGCCTGCGTCTTTCTCTATCAGCAGAGGTAGACCAGCTCCCTTCCTCACTTGCTCACTTTCTCATTGCAAATAAACAAAGTGGCAAGGTTGCAATTCGCTGAAAATAACAGTCAGCCGATTAAATCTATTGCACATTTGCTTTCTTCCAGATAAGCTCAAGAACGTAGTGCTCTTCTATTATTTTATTTTTTAAGCATGACTAAAACCTGAAACTGTTTTTCCAACAGAGGCTGCAGTGTAAAAATAGGAATCCTAGGTCAACGGAGGAAAAACAGTCTTGCCCGATTGGCCAGTTCAGCCATATCCACCGATGGAGTGGCGTCTAGGGAGGTAGTGTCCGTTTGTCCCTTTGGATTACTCCTTAGTCTTTTTCTTTAACTCTACTCTGTCCTGCAGGGGGCTAATTGGTTTGGGAATCTTCAACAGGCTCCTTTACCTTCTGACTTAGGTTTAGAGTCAGCTAACCGGAAGTGCCTAGCAGATCAGAAATGGACAAGGGAGTGGGGCTTCGGTACTTGTTCCATTTCCCGGTCTCTGGGTGCCTGTGGGCTAATGCATGTCGCTGGAACAGATCGGCACCCCTCCCATGGCCCACTCTGACTCCGGGGTTGGGACTCTGCGTCCTCCTTTCGTCCCTTCAAGCCTGCATCATGGTACTATAGCCCCCTCTGTTTCCAGCTGAAGTCAGTTTCCAGAGAGGCTGGGGAGTGGCGGACTCCTGCTGCAACAGATGGGGTCACTGGAAATAGATCAGCCGGTCCTATGGAGGGCTTTGCAGTTTCACAGCATCTGATGCAGCATCTTTTCAGTTCTTCAGACTAAAAACGCTGCAGTTGTCCTTCCTTTCTCTGTGTTCCATCCAAGTTCTACCTTCCAACTGTATCCAGAATCTGACACTTTCTGACCACCTCTGCTACGGCCGGCCTTCTTCACGCCACCATCCTAAATTGGATTATTTAAATAGCGTTCCTATTGATCATCGTGTTTTGGTCTTTAGCCTACTGCTAATTTATGCTGGTCACAATACACGGTGTAGAACATATCCCATATCAGGCCGTGTCACTCCTGTGCTCCAGACTCCCAGGGCTCCCCATCTCATTTAGAGCAGAAGTCATTGATTCTCGAGCTTTCTACCAGGGTCATGCTCTTTCTGTTCGTGGCATTTCTGACCTCATCTCTTACCACTTGCTGCCTTGGTCATTCCACTTCAACTGGTTCTACCTCAAGCACCCCAGGCACCTGCTGCCTCAGGACCTTGAATTCTACTCCAGGGCCAACCTGCAAGGCGTAGTCCCCAGGTTCTCCTGTGACTCCCTCCCTCCTGCTCTCAGGCCTCTGCTCCGATGTCACCTTCCCAGCAGAGCATTCACAAAGTCCCTCACAGGGCAAGGATCCCCAGCCCCTGCCTTTTCTTACCATTTTACACACTTTATTTTGCTCCAAGCCCTTTTCATCATCTCTCGTGTTATTGGCTCATTTGTTGACTTGTCTGTCTCACTGCTAGAATGTAAGCTCCACAAAGTTGGGCCCTTTTGTTACTCAGGTATCCAGAACTCTGTGGGACACAGAAAATGCTCAATAAATACTTATTGGTGGAAGCTTTTATATTTTTGGCCAAATTTAGTCAGATAAAGACACCTCTTCTTTGCCTCATAACACTCAAGAATGAAAGAGAAGCATTTGGAATTGGATGTGCTCATTGGTTGCAGTAGACAGAATTCTAACGACTCCCCTCCCACACCCCAGATTACCATCTCGTTATACCTTCAGAACGAATTTAGGTGCTGATATGTACAGGGTTTTGCAGGTAGAATTAGGTTATGGACCTTAATAAGATTATCCTGGGTTTCCCAGGTGGGCACGGTATAATCACGTGAGTCTTTAAGAGCAGAGAACTTCCTCCAGCTGGGATCAGAGAGAGACGTGGTGAACAAGGAGAATAGAAGAGGTGAGGCAGGTGGGGAAGCTGGAGAGATTCGAGGTGTGGGGAGGACCTGACCCGACGATTTGAAACTGAAGGAAGAATTCACAAGCCAAGCAATGCCCACAGCGTCTAGAAGCTAACTGAGCTAGGACATCGGGGACTCGGTCCTACAATGCATGTGACTGATTTCTGCCGACATTCTGAATGAATCTTGGAGTACATTTTCCTCCCAAAAAGAACACAGCCTTGCTGACATCTTTATTATAGTCCGGGACCCTTTAAGCAAAGTGTTCACTAGAGTCACTGGACTTGGAACCTACAGAATGGTGAGATAATAAATGGTTGTTGATTTAAACTACAAAGTTTATGATGATTTGTTAATGCAGCGTAGAAAATTAGTACATTTAAATAAATGTGTCCTCTTTGTTCTCAGATAAAAACCGTCTCAGTAAACAATCTGCATGCAAACAGAAAAGTTAAGAAAATCATAATGTTCTAGACAGAACAGGCTTCCAACCTCTACATAGTCTACTTTTTATTCAACAGCTGAAGACCAGTAATTGGAATCATTGAAATGCACTGTGTTTTACTAATATAATTATGATTTTGTACTGTTCATTCAATGAGTCTATATTTTACCTGTCACAGCCTAAGAGGGGGGTTTCATTTTATTCGACAATGATCTTGGGAAGGTTCCTTGTGCTTGTTGGTGAGCTTGTTTGAGTGCTGTACTCCGGGCAGTTAATCCAAGAGAACAGCCTAAGAAGGCAAACCATACCCGTGATGTCAATCACGGGCAAACCGTACCCATGATATCAAACACAAATGCCGGCACTTTTGATTTGAAAACAAAAAACTCTCACAGACTAGTCTGTTGATGCATGATTACCCTGGCAATTAAGAGGTTTTCCAATTATTTGCATTGCTTTTAGCAAATCACTTGCGTATACTGTTATCTTTCTCCTTCAACCTTCAGGAATTGGTCTAAAGATGTGATTGTAGAGGCAGAAGACAAAAGTTAAAAGGGTTAACCTAGTGCAAAGTAATGTATGTAATTATTAATAATCTTGTTCAGTTGAGTTTCTATTCCTATTGGTGTAGACGTTTCTGAAATGAATTTTCCAGGGCAACTCTTTCTGCTATTAAGATTCCCATTGGTAAATCTATCTCTCTGTGACCATCTTAAACTCTGCACGTTTTCTCTTTCATCATCCCTCCCATACCTTTCTTCTTCCCCTCTCCATTCCTTTTTTCAGAACCCTTTCACACAGACACTATTTCATTAGAATAGTCTCCCTGGAAATACTGAGTGGTTCAACTCACAGGGGAAAGAAGTTGGCAACATCTGGGAAGATCATGATGCATTTACCCTATTCACCACCTCTATGAATCTCTCCCAACACTAGTGAAGAATGCACCAAAAGGTAGTTAGCACAAGGCTATTCACTGAAGCAATATTTTTAATAAATGAATTGAAGTAGTCCAAATATTCATTAATAGGGGACTTGTTAAGCAAGGATGATATATCTACACAATGAAGAACTACACATTTGTAAAAAAAGAATTAGAAAGACCTCTTTCTTATGTTACCTTCAGGTAACCAAATGATTGATGAGGGAAGATGCTCTTTACAGAATGTCTTAGATAATGAATGAGTAGGAATGCTGGACCTTCCCCTGTCCTGGCGTCAGCAGGGCTTAGTGGGAGGCTGGTCTTACAATCCCCATATGGAGGCAGTTTAGCATGTGGGAAGGCACTCAGTAGGCACAAGGGGAAGCCAAACCTCTGCCTCACCCCTATGCAGTAAGCCCTCCACATTTGCTAGGGCGGAGTTGGCAAGGTCCAGCACCTCAACAGAGAGCTATTTGCTAAAAACATAGCAGATTAAATAGAATTCAGGCTCTCATAACACAAAAAAATTTTAAGTATACAACTGAAAACCACTCATATAAAAAAAAATAATAACATAATGAGAAAATCAACTGGCACCAATACTGATGATTCAGATGTTGGGTTATTTTTAATAACAATGAGTGGGAATACCCAGTAAAAGAAATCTAGGCTACAATGATTTCACTAGAGAATTCTACTGAACATTTTAAAAAGTGTTAACACAAATTCTATATGATCGCTTTCAAAAATCAAAAGAGGGAACATTTCTCAGCTCATCTATTTGAGGTTAGCATTACCCTGATACTAAAAACAAATAAAACAGTCAAATGAGAAATCTTCCACAAAAAAATATTGGCAGATAGAATTAAGCCCCAGTGTTGTACAATGACCAGAGGCGGAATAAGGTTGGTTGAGGCTGCAGGTGCAGTAGAAAATATTGGTCTCCTTAAAAAAAAGAGAGATGGGGAAAATAAAAATACATGTTAACCGCATTTTTATATAAATAAAAATATTATGTACTATTAGTGTTAAAATTGCACATATGAAACCAAACTTGTTGTCTTTAGAAAAAAGTCTGAAGTTGGGGTTTTGCAGGGCCCTTCAGAAGTCGGGGCCCAGGGCACATGTCCGGTGTGCCCGCCGTTAAATCTGCCTCTGACAATGACCATGTTGTAGCCAATGAGATTTATCTGAAGTGCAATTATTGCTCAGTGAAACAAATATACAAGCCGACTTAAACACTTGAGAGTCACTCTAACTGGTGTCTTAAATTTATGAATTAAATTGTGTTAATATTTATAGAGCTATTTAAATTATCTACATCATATTGAGAAAGATAATAGTTTGTACTTCTGTATAGTTTGTACTTCTTGATGAATTGGTTCATCTAAATTGTAAAACCTTATCATAGTCTTATATTCCTTTATTATAAAATTGCTTTATTGTACTACCATATTCCCTTATCTTTACAGTGGTTACAGAATCTGTTGTGGGATCATCTGTTTTACTCTTGATACTGATAATTTGTGTCTTTTCACTTTTTAGCTTTGTCGGTTAAGCAGAAGGGTTATCAACTTATTCCTGAAGAACCAGTTTCTTTGTTTCATTGACTTTGCTTTTCTGTTTCTACTTTCACTAATTCCTACTTTTGTGTGTGTGTGTATAACAGAGACAGGGACAGATAGACAGAAAGGGAGAGAGATGAGAAGCATTGATTCTTTGTTGTGGCACCTTAGTTGTTCATTGATTGCTTTCTCATATGTGCCTTGACTTGGGGAGGGGTGCTATAGCAGAGCGAGTGAACCCTTCCTTGCTCACACAGTGACCTTTGGGCTCAAGCCAGCAACCATGGGGTCATGTCTATGATCTCACGTTCAAGCCAGCGACCTCAGGGTTTCGAACCTGGGTCCTCCACATCCCAATCTGACGCTCTATCTACTGCGCCACTGTCTGGTCAGGCACTAATTCCAACTCTTTATTATTTATTTTCTCTTATTTACTTTGGGTTTATTGTGTCTTATTTTTCTAGTTTCTGGAGTTAGAGACAGATTATTAACTGGGACTTTCCTTCTTTACTAAGAAATATTAGATGCTACAATTTCCCCTTTCATACTGCTTCAGTTGCAGCCCACATATTTGGATATGTTGTGTTTTTATTTTCACATCTATGTATTTTTAATGTTTTTTTTTAATTTATTGATTTTAGTGAGAGATAAAGAGAGAAACATCAGTTTGTTGTTCTACTTTATTTATGCATTCATTGCTTGGTTCTTGTATGTGCCCTGACTGAGGATGGAACCTGCAACCTTGGTGTATTGGGAAGATGCTCTAACCAACTGAGATACTCAGCCAGGGCACTTCTATGTATTTTTTTCCTTGAGAATTTCTGTTAGATCTATGGATGAATTTATTGGTTAGATAAATGATGTTATATTTGGAATTCATAGTATGAATACCTGTCCATGAAACAGTATTCATTCAGTACAAGTGAATTTACTTCAAGTGTAGCTTGAAACTTTTGGTCAACAATGCAGGGACATAGGCTAACTACTGTCCAGTGGAAATAAACTTCAGCCCCACAAAAAGAATAAAATATTTCTTATATTCAGTATATTAAGTAAATGTAGTTTTTAATTAAATTTATAACACATCAAACCCATTGCCCTAGTCCATTGCATATTCTATGAGGAGACTGACATATCTAGACCACATTGAATAATGAAATTTTTGAAGTAATAATATAAGTTTTCAAATAAAACAGAAAAATTAAAAGTTGCTGATCAACTAAAGTTATAGTTAAACCCTAAGCCTCTATGCATTTCTGTTTATGATGTCCTCTATCTAATCAATAAATTTAGCACTGATTTTTGTTTTTTTTTAATCTCTAGCTAGACCTGAATGTTTTTCATGGAGGGAAAAAGAGTTAAACCAATTGAAGGTGTTAGTATTACTTAAATATTTTAGTTTGATCTCAATGTTTTCCTTTTCATTTGATGCTTTGTACTTTGGTTAATAATTTCTAAATACTACATAAAGATATAGGGGGCTAAGTTTTTATAAAAATAGAATCACTTTTTTAAAAAGCTCTTATTTTTCTCAAGCGACACCTTTATCATCAATGTATTTAGGATTTTCTGTTTTGATGTAAACAAAAATTTTGATGGATAGCGTTAATACAAAGAGTTAGGTACGATACCTTCCATAAGTTGCATTTAGCAGCTCATATTTTTGACTTTTATTATATTGTAGATAGTAAAAAAAACAACAACAACTCTCTAAAAGTAACAAATTTCTTCAGTTAATATGGTGTTAAGATGCAAATGGAAGTGAATTTAATACAAAGCTGTCTGCCTAAGAGACACTTTGATGTGTGAGAAACAGTAGCTCCCATAAATTAAACCATTTGCAGACTTGAACGCATTGTGTTGTAGCTTAGTTTAATATAGCTTCAAAAGACCATTAGGTGTAGTATAAAAAGCTTATACTTATGAGTTGTTTTCTAAATAAGACATAAATAAATGAACAAAGCTTATGTTATAAGGCTATGCTTTAGTGGTGTGTAGACATATGTAAATAAAAGCAAGAGAAATCTTGGTTTACTTTAGTTTGTTCTGTTGATCTCTGATGTCATCTGAATGTAAGAGATTTCTTAGAGTTATAACAAGCCTTAAATTCAAATGCTTGGGGTATTTTTTATCACACACGGTTGCTGCAGGCTTCTAAAATAAAGCAAATTTATGCATTAGCCTTTGAAAATGAAAAACTGCATTCAAATATGCGTACAATTTTAACTTGATTATATTTTAAAGTAATTCATGTGAGTAGAAGTCATGTCCGGGCTAGAGGAGAGGATGTTGCGGTAATTACAGAACAGCCGAAGTGCCCAACGATGTGGAATACTAGAGAGAAAGAAGATGATAGAAATGGAAAATTGGGATTGAATGGGCAGGCTTTTCAGAATCCTCGAAGGAGAAGGTAAATTCAAACTGTAGTTATTTCCTGATTATTTAGAGATGAGCATCCCGTTTATAAATTACATAGGCCAGGCCTACGGGATGAAGGGTTGCTGGTAAATTGCTTTGGGTGAAACCCACCCACCAGTCTTATTATACAGCAAAGATCAGATTAATATTGAAATCAAAGAAGCTCAGAAGAGGAAAGACAGACCAAAAACCCCACAGGAGAAAAGAAAACAGTCTCTAGTCTTGGAGAGAAGAAGGAATGAGGTGGAATAAAAACGTACATGTTAAATTAAAGACAGTGATTCATAGAAAAAGGATTAGGCCACATCCTGACTAGTAATGTGAATAAGCCCATGTTACATTTTATAACCATCTCAAAGACATGCATGTGTTCTTTACACGGCTTCACCTCTATAAGTTAAGTGCGTATGTATATCAATTTTCAGGCTAGATCATTGTTTTTTATGTTTATTTGGTTTTTTCCAAGTAAAACAAGGAGTGACAGAGAGATTCCCACATGCACTCCAACCGGGATCCACCCAGCAACTCCTGTGTAGAGCCAATGCTCTGCCTATCTGGGGCTGATGCTCAAAACTAAGCTATTTTTAGTGCCTGAGGGGGTGGCTCCATGGAGCCATCCTCAGCACCCAGGGCCAATGTGCTTGAATTAATTGAGCCATGACTGTGAGAGGAGGAGAAGAGAGAGAGAGAGAGAGAAGGGGGAGGAGAAGAGAGGAGCAGATGGTTGCTTCTCCTGTGTGTCCTGACTGGAACTCAAACCCAGCACATCCCCAGTGGTTGAGTAGGTCAACACTCAACCTCTGAGCCAACTGGCCAAGGCCTAGATCATTGTTTTATTCTATACAAGATAGATGTATTTATTCATTGTTTCAGTATATATGTATTAAGTATGTACTTGGTGCCAGATTTTATTCTGTGCAATATGGATACAGCAATGAAGACAAAAATGTGTGGCCATTTATAACCGGTAGGGGGAGAAAGATTATAAAACAGAAGTAGACTACAGAACATATTAGAAAATTACAGTTGCTGAGGAGAAAAATATACCAGAATAGGTGGACTGGATATTTTGGGGTGAGGGGAAGTACCGAGTTAAATAGAGTGATCAGGGTTGAATTCTATGAGGTGACCTTTGAGAAAAGAGCTGGAGGATGAGAGGACAGTGGCTGAGCAGATATCTGTGTGTAGACCTGACACAGAGCATGTCAGAATGTTCCAGAACTGCAAGGGGCCAGGACTGGGGCTGGCACAGAGTAAGATCAAGTGAAGGGGATGACAAGATGACGTGATTTAAATGCCCGGTGCTTTCCCCGGGGCGTGCCTTTTTCTCTGAGTGAAATGGGAAGCCATTGAAGGGTTCTGAGTGTGGGGCTGACGATGAGACTTGCACAGTGACTCTGGCTGCCGTGCGAAGCATGGACCCTGGGCAGTCAAGACAGACAGCAGTGGAAGCATGGTCACCGGTCCTGTCATTTTCAAGAAACTCCCTGAACCTCCCTGTGCCCCAGTTTCCTCATCTACAAATTACGGCTAACAGTACCTACCTCATAGGATTGGGGTGAAAATGAAATGTTCTGTGTAAAATTCATAGCACCATGCCAGACACAGATTCCATTGTTGATATTTATTATCGTTATTGTAATAACACGGAGAAAAGAGGATAGGAGGATGGACTAGTGTAAGGCCAGTAGTCACAGCCACCACAGCCAGGCACGTGCAGGTTCCCATTAGATTCAGACAAACGGTAAAGAAACAGCAGAGCCAAAAACTGGCGAGCCATTCCTTTATTCTAGCTGTGCACCCAGCCGGCAAGTAAAACACACACACAGGGAAAACACTTCTCTTTCCATTCAGGGCTCCCAAAGCCACTGACTCATCCGGTTTTTCCTAGAATCAAAGGCCCCCACCAGTCTTAGTCACCTCTGGTTCCCCATCAGCACATCTTCTCCCTCCTCTTTGCTCTCACCCTGCAAAAATGGGTGCTTTCTCTCTCCCTGCCATCTTGGCTGCTGCTTCTTGCTCCTTCTAAAAACCTACCCCGGCCCACTAAGAACCCCTCCTCCAGCACACATTAGCATAACAATGGCCCTTCCCAAGCAGGAAGGTAATTAGCAATTTCAGACCAGCGCCATTTTTAACAATAAAAGTGAGCAAACTCAGAAAATACAGACTGTACAAACTCATTTGCCCAACAGCTAGCCTGGAAATCAGTGGTGAGCTTCTGGATATGTACTTGGGGGTAAGGGGGACAGAGGGTGCTGATCAATGGGATGTGCGTGCGGGAAGAAAAGGCTGACATTGTACTCCAGCAACGGGCGGGGGAATGGCTACAGTAGTTTAGGAGAGCAGGTGCAGGCGGCAGAAGGCTGTATCAGGATCTCAGGTTTCACCTGATTTGTGAGATGCCTTTCACTTCTCCAGACAAGAGCTTGAGCGAGCCCCTGGGCACAAACGTCAGCCAGCCTCGCAGCTGCCGCTGTTTCATAGAGGTATACAGACCACCATTCCCATCATGTTTTTCATACTTAGCATTCGTCTTGTGTACATTTTCCGCTAATATGTCGTAATAGCCAATGTTTCTATATTATAATAGTGTTCAATTCTTAAAGAGTCGCATTTAGCACAAAATGGCTCCTCAACACAGCAGGAGAATGGCCGCCTATGCACCAGCTACACAAAGCAATGAGGAGGACTGATGGTACTTACAGCTGCTACCCAGAATCCCAGTTGCTATAGGAACTTTGCATGATATTAATGTAACAGCAGCATTTACCAGGATCCGCAACATGTAATTATGGGCACGTTTATCTTCCCTCTTACCAGCTTAATGCTTCAACTTCCTTTCCATTACTGGAGACATTTCCATCTCTGAGGTCATTAGAATGGAAGTTAATGGTGGCTTGTATGCATTCCCTTCTGTGGGCCCAAACTGGACAACTGCTAATGCTCCTTGAGCGTGAACGAGGGAAGCCTCTGTCCCGACCTTTCTCTACCCAGAGCGAGGAGAAGGAGAAATCGAAGTAGTAAATAGAATGATAACAGTTAAAATTATTGGGGTCTCTTACATCCCACAGGCTGTGCATTTTCATATTTACGTAAGGAAACCGCGGTCCAGCAGAGTTCTGAATCGCACCTGCGGCCCCGCTTCCGAAGAGTGGAGCCAGGGTTGGAAACCAAGCCTTCTGACTCTCAAGCCCCGAATCCTTGCCCCACAATATACTGCTCCAAACCCCTCCCTGGACCCAGAGTTCCCTTCTTGCTCTCATTCCAACTTTTCAGTTGTTCTTTTCAGACAGAATGGAAAGTTGATATAACTTACACAGCAAAGTTTTCCCTATTTCAGGGACACTTTGAGCTGGAGCTACAATGAACAGTCACCAGCTAAAGAAAAAGTATAGCGAAGTGCAGGATACAACTAATAGCAGAATGAGGTCTGCTTATTATCTGTGGATTTTCGTTTCCTGGTAGCTCCATTCAATAAAGAATGTCTCTCGCTCCCTTTTTTTTTTTTTTTCCTGGTGGCCAGGAGTAAAGGGATTTCATAAAGCTCTATAATTCCCTCTTATGAAACAACAGACTTGTTTCATGGGCTTCGCAACCTATTACCTCTCATAGAAACCAAACCCCTAAAGATGAGGATTGGAAATGTGGAAAATGCTGACACAAGCCTAATCCACTTGATAAAAAGACTGACAGCTTCTTTTCTGGTGGATTAAGCTAGTGGGGTATATTTCCATCTGGAAATAAGTCCTATTACTGGAATTTGAGGGGAGGGAGTCAGGAGATTTTACATACCGTCAGGAGTGTGTGTGGGGGGGGGCACTGCTTTTGATCAGGGTCACTTGAAACTATTTACTAAATAAATGAGCTTAACTGTTTTAGAGAGAAACAAAGGAGCTGTAATTCCTTTGGCTGCTCTAGCCGATAGTGCTCACTGCCCGGACGTCGTGCGTTTTGTTCGCCCACAGTGAAGGGCACCGCTCTTGCCTTGAATGTCAGAGTGACCACTGGGACTTGAATTAAATCGATGCTAAAAACAAACACATTCTGATAGTGAGTTAACTGTTTCTGAGAAATATCCGTGAGAGTGACTGATGCTGTGAATGAGATTCTATGCCTTATTTTATGTAGAGAGATAAATATAGATGTATCAATGCTACCCTTGATTATAAATCGAATTGTTTTGGTTCCTTTTTTTCTTTTTAGGAACTGCTTCATTATTGCATAAAATTTAGCCACTGTAGACATCTACAAAGATGAAAATATCACCTTTAAAGAGACATCTGCTTTTTTTTTGTTCTTGGTTAGCAGTGTTACCTCCCCCCCTCCATTTTCTAGAACTTCTTCCTTTGAAGACTTTGGTGGGAGAAGGGCCCTACTTCCTTCCCCAGAAGCATAAAGGGGACCTACATACATACATACATACATGTATATATGTCCTGTATATATTTCCCCCTCACAGATCTAAGCTATGGGCTTGTGAGTTAGGCTCAGGCTCCCGGAGGCTCCCTCGCGGATGCTGAATTTTGAACAAGTGATGCAAACAAGATGGCCTTTGGAATTCATTCAGGACAGCGATTTTCAGGAGGCGGCAGCCAAGTGAGTCCAGTGGCCACAGTGTCCCACTACAGTGGCGACATGGGGTGCAGCAGCAATATGCTGATGAGGCTGCTGCTGATGGTGAGCTTGGCCTTGGCTCCAGAGGCTGCTGCTGCTGCTTTCAAGCCTTGATTCCCAGACACCCCTTCACCTTTGCCAGCCAGCCAATGGCCGCCGAATGCCTACCTTCTCCTAAGTCACCAAGGCGTGGTTTTACAGCTTACAGCTCAGAACCTGACTGACAAAGCACTTGTAGATATTTACTGTAAAATTAATTTAAATATCAAAATAATCCACGTTAAATTGTAGGAGAGAAGAAAATATATAACTAAAAAGCCAAAAAAAATTTCAACTATAATCTCAACATCCAGAGACAGCGTACTTATCACCGTGTATGCAGCTATAGATATATTATCAGTGGTTCTCAACTGGGGGTGGTTTTGCCCTCAGGGGTCATGAGGAAATGTCTGGAGTAGTTTTGGGTTGTTACAACATGGGGGTTGCTACTGACATCAGTGGGTGGAGACAGAGGCGGATTAACAGTTGGTTGAAGCCTTGGGCGCAGAAGAAAAAATTGGGCCCCTTAAAAGAAAGAGAGAGACAGGGGAACTAAAAATATATGTTAACCATATTTTTAAATAAATAAAAAATATTATGTACTAGTAATGTTAAAATTGCGCGTATGAAACCAAACTTGGTGTCATTAGAAAAAAGTGTCAAGTTGGGGTTTTGCGGGGCCCTTCAGAAGTCGGGGCTCAGGGAGTGTGCTTGGTGCGCCCACCTTTAAATCCGCCTCTGGGTGGAGATTAAGGATGCTGTCCAATATTCCACAAGGCACAGGACAGCCCCGCAGCAGAGAATCATCTGGTCCCAAAGGGCAGCAGCGCAGTATGATTGATATGCATATACACATAAATTCACCAGCCCCGTTCTTCATGCTTTGCCGTTTAGTTTGTCTTCAATCTTTCAACGTTAGGCTTCGTGCTGCTATGAGTCCCCCTGTGCCCACACACATAGTGGCGCATAGTTCTCACTGTTTAGAATCAGGTAAATGTCTAACATTAGCATGGCTAGGATAATAGAGAAAATGATTTTTAGAGCTCTTTATAAACACACCCAGATTACCATCCTATAGAGTCGTATTGCCATCACCACCTGGGTGTCCTGTCATTTCCATATCTTCACCAAAGCTGTGCGTGACTATTTAAATAACTGACTACTTGCTAGGCAAAAATGTAATGTAATTTTGTATATGTTTTCTTTCATTACTGGCATAATTGAAATAAGAGAGTTAAAAATTGGCTTCTCTCATTTTAATTATAATACCATTAGTACCTAGTAAATATGGTGTTGTCTGTTAATTTGAGTGTGTTTTTTTAAAAAAAAATTTATTCCTGTTGTTCTGCTTATGTATGCATTTATTGGTTGATTCTTGAATGTGCCTTGACCTGGGGCCAAACCCGCAACCTTGGCGTATCGGGACAATGTTCTAACCAACTGAGCTACCCAGCCAGGGCCTGAGATAGTTTTGCTTTTAATGTTTAAGAACTATTAAGTTAGTCTCGACCATTTTTTAAGTGATCTTTTTGTGAATGAATTAATCTTTCATTCTTTGAATTAATGGCAAAGCTCTGTGACCTTGAGCATATTACTGAAGCTCTCAAGGACTGTGGGGTTCTGCCTAGATGAAGAGACAAGAGGAGAGTGGATTGAATTTGTAGTTATAATTTTCTCAGCTCAGATGCCTGGGAGAATTTGGAAGGAGCCAAGCAGCAGACGGTCAGACTGAGTTTGCCTTGACAATAAAGCATTTTTCTTTTGATCTTTCACAGCGGCCTGGAGTCCGTCTCCGTGGCAGCCCTGGCCCAACCAGACCGGCAGAAGGTAAGAGGGAGACAGTGGTATTGGCTCTTCCTTCTGGTGCACACTGCAGAGGAGTGGGCACATTCCGGGTGTTCCCCCTAAGGCCGGGCAGCCTTTCCTGCCTTCCGTTTCTCTCTAAGTTCTAGATGGTTTGTTCTTGCCCAGATGGAATAGATCTGTTCATATTCAGGACAAATGGAGACTATTTTTTAGTCCCGGTCTGTGTGCCCCACTTTAGAGCCAATATCATTCCCAGTTTCTTACTGAGCCCTATTGAAGATATTTAAATGCATTATTTTGGCAGGGGTCCCCAAACTTTTTACACAGGGGGCCAGTTCACTGTCCCTCAGACTGTTGGAGGGCTGCCACATACAGTGCTCCTTTCACTGTCCACCAATGAAAGAGGTGTCCCTTCCGGAAGTGCGGCGGGGGGCCGGATAAATGGCCTCAGGGGTCCGCATGCAGCCCGTGGGCCGTAGTTTGGGGACACCTGTCTAGAATTTCTAGAGACCACCTCTCCTTAAGGTATTAATGTTCATGCTGTCTTTCCATGATTCTATTTTTAATTGGCTACATGCAGTTAAGTTCTTTTCTAAACATTTCTCTTTAAGAAGGAGAGATATATCCCAGCATTGTATTTAACGACCAAGAGACTGTTTGATTTGCTCTTGAGTCTCTCCAGGTCTCCCCACTGCAATTTGAACAGGGTTGCTTTTTTAAAAAAAACACCACTGCATACTCTGGAGTAAGGCCTGTGTTATCTATCCAAGAAGCAAATGGCCCAAGTAGCATGTAATGCTTTTATGAAGAAGAAGCAGAACATGTGAGTCTTGACAAAGGATGTTGGGCATGCACATTTCTGCCCAACACTCCTGGACTCTAAACTCCTGGAGACATGTCTGTGTGCATCGTTGTTGGACCAAGTCCAGAATCCTATAGCTCTTCACTTCATATCTTAACTGTGATTTAATCTTTCCTGTTCTTACTCTAAACCAGTGGTATATGTTAACAACCAAAAATCTCCCTCATGTATGTTTTATATACTAAGTGACTTATTTGATACACCTTATAGTACAGTGTACAACCTCCAGTATCTTTACATATTTGTAGCTGGATGATGATGATGATGAGGGGAAGTAACATGCATTTAATACAAATGGCTCAAATGCCTATGCTGTATAACTGAGCACATCAATCTTTATTGAATTAAATCCAAACAGTTGGAATAAGGGCATGCATCTATGGGTTGGCTAGGAATGTTTATAGATTATGATTAGACTTGGCTGATTAGGCGGGCTTGCTCGCCTTTGTGTGTGCATGTATAATCAGTTCAAGGTAAGCTAACTATAGGCTAATTGAAGCCTTGGCTGGGATCACTTCTGTGTGGTCTCTCATTATCTACCAGGAGAGACTGGGCTTATTTTCAGGGTGGAAGCATGGTTCTAAGAGAAACAAAAGTACTCGGGACCTCTTGAGGCCTAGGCTTGGAACTACTCTGCCATTACTCTTGCCATATTCTGTTGGCCAAAGCAAGTCAGAAGGCCATACCAGACTCACTGTGGAAAGAGAGCCTCCAGCTCTTAATGGAAGGAGCTACTAAGTCATATGGCAAAGGGTACAGATACAGGGAAGAGTATGGAACTGGGGTATTGCATTTATGCAATCATGCTACCATAATTTACTTGGTGTCAGGCCTTGCATTAAATACTACATTCATATTCAATTACCTTGATATATAAGGTCCATATATTCCTACCTGATGATAAATAACAGGTATATATGGGTGGGGACAGAACAGAATGTTGCCCTAGCATAGAAATTGTTCCTTTGTAGAGGACAGAGAGGGGACTATTCTTCTTTTTACCCTCCATACTGTGTTTTCTAAACAGAAAGAAGAGAGCAGGGGACAGTGGAAGCACTTTTCACGATGGCAAGTTTTCTCTTTATCAAATAAATGGTTAAGTGTATGTTAGGAACTTGCTATGCAAGGAATCTCTGTCCAAGTATATTTAACTAGTGAGAGTTAATGAATAATTCTAGCTAGAAGCTGTGGTAAGATTTCAGCTTTGGTTAGAGTTGTGAGTCTATATTTATTTCCAAATTTCTATTAATACTTTGCTATAATTTTGAAACCAGCTGATGTGAGGACTGCTTGTCAGATTCTATCTACTTAGAAACATGCATCTTCTTTGAAACAGGCCATAGTGGTGACTGACAGTCTGTCACTCTTGAACAGGTCACTGAGTCAAGCTCATGACCTGACAAGGCTACGTGACTTGTGGCTCTTGCTGTTATTGTTGTGCTTTTCCATGATGAGGCAAAATCTGCTCTAAGCCTACCCCTCGGTCACCTCCATGGTCATCCTATCCCATAGACCAGTGGCCCCCCACCCCCGGGCCACGGACCAGTAGCAGTCCGTGGGCCATTTGGTACCGGTCCGCAGAGAAAGAATAAATAACTTACATTATTTCCATTTTATTTATATTTAAGTCTGAATGATGTTTTATTTTTAAAAAATAACCAGATTCCCTCTGTTACATCCGTCTAAGACTCACTCTTGACACTTGTCTCGGTCATGTGATACATTTATCCATCTCACTCTAAAGGCTGGTCCGTGAAAATATTTTCAGACGTTAAACCGGTCCGTGGCCCAAAAATGGTTGGGGACCACTGCCATAGACCATTTCCCTGCCATTTTCTATTCTCTTACCTTGTTTTATGTTTTTTCTGGTACTTCTTATTTCCTTATTGGTTTCATTGTAATAAAATTTTATTGCATTAATTTTGTTTATTTGTATGTCATTGTTTTTCCTATTGGGATGTGTACTCCGAGAGGGCAGGGACTTGAGTGTGGTTGCTGCTCTGTCTCCTGTGCCTAGAATAGTGCCTAGCACATAATAGGCTTTCATAAAACATTGCTGAATAAATTAACACCACTTCCCTCCTTATTAGATATTATATAATTATTCAATGTGCCTGCGGTCTGCATTTGTGAGAACAGTACCTTCTGTGTGTTCACCAAAACTTCTGAGAGAATGTTGATCAAGATGGAGTTATGCGAGGAACAATATAGAAGGGGTGAAAGCTCCTATCACTGAGATATTGGAAAAAATCAATGGTGTATTAGGAGTCATACTTTAATTATTTTAATCTCCTGCTTGCAGTTGATTCTGAGCTATTTTAGCTATAATTAAAAAAAAAATGGCAACCAGATCAGATAAAACATGGTTAAAGAGCCTTGGCCGGTTTGTTCAGCGGTAGAGCGTCGGCCTGGCGTGCGGGGGACCCAGGTTCGATTCCCGGCCAGGGCACATAGGAGAAGCGCCCATTTGCTTCTCCAACCCCCCCCCCTTCCTCTCTGTCTCTCTCTTCCCCTCCTGCAGCCAAGGCTCCATTGGAGCAAAGATGGCCTGGGCGCTGGGGATGGCTCCTTGGCCTCTGCCCCAGGTGCTAGAGTGGCTCTGGTCGTGGCAGAGCGATGCCCCGGAGGGGCAGAGCATCGCCCCCTGGTGGGCAGAGCGTCGCCCCTGGTGGGCGTGCCGGGTGGATCCCGGTTGGGCGCATGTGGGAGTCTGTCTGACTGTCTCTCCCTGTTTCCAGTTTCAGAAAAATACAAAAAAAAAAAATGGTTAAAGACAGTAATATGTATAAAGAAATAATAGATCAGTGAAAAGGAGTAATGGACAACCGTGTGATGAACAAAATAAGAATATTCACAGAGGAAAATGTCAGAGATGTCCATCCAGGGGAGTGGATGGGAGGGTCCTCTGTCTAAGAGAAGCCAAGTCTTCATTGTGGAGGTGTGTGAGTCGACAGGTATGTGAGCTGTTTAACATGCAAATGATATTATCAACTTCCCTATTCTGATGCCTCAAAATGAAAGAACGCTCTGATCATTTTGCTTTGACACAGCTTGCCTACAGGGGATGAATGTGCAGTCAAGCTGATGTTAATATCCTGTTGACTTGATCATTCTATTTCTCATTTTAATTCAATAGTTGCCATTCTGGCAAAGCCCATCAGTTTCTTTATTAGTATGATTCACTACCCCCAAGTCAGATCAGTTCCAGGACAATGACATGACCGTGTACCTTATCTTGGAAGGCTGAGAGACTCTAAACTACTTGAATTCACCATTCTGGACAGCCAAGTAGCCTTCCCTAGTGAGAGGTACCCACCCTTCCACTGGTGTGCAATACTTTGAATATCTACATTATTCAAATCAGAATTCACTTTTTACATGTTCCCAAAGTAAACTTGTGGGGCAGTTGCATTGAGGAGTCTGATTTAATTTTTTTTCTAAAACAAACACATGCAAAAAAAAAAAAAAAAAAAAGTGAAATGATTGACTTAGCACAGAGTATGTGCCTTGGTTTCAAGGTTTACTTCCCCCAAAATTTACTTCCAAAAACTAGCTGATGTATTTATGAGAGGGGTCATGAATATTTCTCTCTGCGTTTCTATTTACTATGGATTATTTCTTGGAATTTAGGAATACTGTTTCCAAAGTAGCATAAAGCGTACTTATTATCTTTACCTGGTATCCTTCATGCTGTTATGCAATCTGATTGCCCAGCCATTTATGTGCAGATTCTCGCTGCAAACATCATTTGCTTCTTTCTTTTTTTTTTTTTTTTTTTTTTTTACTTTTTTTCCCCCTGTATTAAGTGACACAAAAGACTTGTGATCTTCTCTGGGAAAATGAACACGTTACTTGCTTGATGCAATGCACAAGCTTAAACTTTAATGGATTCTTCAAGAAAGACCAGTTCACAGACAGAATTCTTTTATCCCACAATGGTGACAGGAAAAAAGGAACCAGGGATTTTCAGCAGTGAAGAATAGAAATACAGGAACTTTTTCAAAGGATAAGATGATGTACAAGTTCTAAAAATATTTCATTTGCATTTAAAATATGCCCTTCTAGTCTACAAAGAAGACAATTTTTTGTTATATTTTAGATAATTATACGGACATATTGGTGCTTAAAAAGTCACTGGCCATCTATTATTTAAAAGAAAATAGAGTGGATTTATGAATAAGAACATGTTTAAATGTATTCAACCTTGTGAGACATAGTAGTCATTCTTTTTCCTTGGGCATTGAGTTGAATAATAGCACATTAGATAATTTTTATAGCTTGTTTATTTAAAAATTAGTATTTTTTTAAATAAACTAATGCTGAAATCAAAAGTTTTCATTCACTGATTTCGGTCAAACCTTATTACACAACTCCTTCCTGTTCATTCGACTCACACTTTCTCCTTGTTTCCACACGGCAGTGCAAGCTGAGCCCATAAGTAAATAAGTCAGTAAGTAAATGACACTATATGGTGTGCTCAGTGGTGGATGAAGAAACACAAACAAAAAACCAAAAACATTTAAAAGATGGTCCATCACCTTTGAGAAGCTTATAAGTCAATTGTTCCAAATAAGCTGGGGTTTTGGTTTCAACAAGAAGCGTGTGGGTGGATGAGCTTCACCATTCACTGGTAAGTGGCTTGATCTTGGACAAGTAACAGGAGCATAGAAGGCTCTGGTTTCCTCTATGAAATGGAGTTTCCAAGTTTGTCCTTAAATTAAGTAAAATATTTTTTAAAAATATAGCTCAGTTCCTGACATATCACTCAAAATATGAGTTACATAACCACTCATTATTTCATTCATTTATTGATCTCGTAGACATGTATATAATGGCATGGTTTTAAGCACTGGGAACACAAAGATGAATCATCTTCTTCCCTCAATAGATCTATCTATGAATGAGAGAGACCAAAACATTGTTAAGATAAAATTCCCATTATTCAACTAAAGGCACATTTATAAACAATTTTCTCTCTGTCTGTTACCTATCTCCTATGTCTGTGTCATAGAGCAATGAGAAAAAAATAATGAAATGATAAAAATAGAAGCTAGCAATTACTGATTGCATATTATGTGGCAAATACTTGCAATATCTGATCTCAACTATTATCTTCAACAATAATGAAAAGAAATCACCATGAAGTGCATTTAAATTCCTATTTCACAGACTGGGAAATGGAGGCTTATCAATCCCATAAACAGACTGCACATCTGGAGCATGAACGTACTGTCTTTCACAGCGAAGCCCCAGAACTGTGTGGCAGCCACTTAATTTTAGAGACATTCGATGAAGCCACAGAGAAATGTGCAGTGGACGTAATTCAATCATCCTTTATTGAAGCATTATAGGTAAAACACTCTGCTAGCAACTCTCCAAGGTAGCAGTAGATAGCTGTGAGATTATATTCCCAGCACTATCCCCTACTTCGTCTGGTAACTACCCTTTTTCAAGCCCTAAACACACGGTCCCCACCGAAACTACCATATTCTTACATGCCTTTACTAGCCTATTCATAATCAGTTGTTTCATGGGTGACAGTGGCCCATGCTAATGTGCCCCTCTCATAAGATTTTTGAAATTAAGAGCCAGACAGCTGAGGCAGCTAAATCTATTATTATTTAGGACTCTTGGTTGCAGTGGACATAAATCCAATTTATGCTGGCTTTAACAGTAAAAAGAATCCAGAGGCTCATGTAAGTGAAAGTTCCAAAGTAGTGTGGAATTTAGATTAGGAGTGACTAAGAAATTCAAAATATGTTCCCAACCCAGGATCTCCTGTCTCTCTGCTCTGTGTCCTGCTGTAATGTTTATTTTCCTGATCTACTTGACTGATTTTCCCCAACTTACAAAGGTTTTTCCCCTGATACCAAATAGGGCAGGGATTCCGAACCTCGTATTCTTGTACCATGTAACCAGAGAGACGGAGAATCTTCAATGGTTGGTTCCTCAGTGTGGTTGGCGTTCATTCTCATATCAGTCCAAATCAGGGCATGTGTGCATCCCTATACCAATCACTGTGTCCAAGGTTGAGATGGGTGAGTGGAATGTGCTAACTAGTTTAAGGTTATCTGTATCCAAACTTGAAGCCATGGAGGTGTCTCCAAGATTTATAAAACATATCTGGAAATGGAATATGAATAAAAATTGAAAAAAAAATCAAAACACAGTTGGTAGGAAAAATATGGGAGAATGGATGCTGAAGATATATTTATAGCTCTATACATATCTAGCTGGCTATCTACACACGTGATAGTCTATATCAGGGGTCCCCAAACTATGGCCCCCAGGCCACATGCAGCCCCCCGAGGCCATTTATCTACCCTCCCCTCCCGCTGCACTTCCGGAAGGGGCACTTCTTTCATTGGTGGTCAGTGAGAAGAGCGTAGTTCCCATTGAAATACTGGTCAGTTTGATTTTAATTTACTTGTTCTTTATTTTAAATATTGTATTTGGGCCCTGGCTGGTTGGCTCAGCGGTAGAGCATCGGCCTGGCGTGCGGGGGACCCAGGTTTGATTCCTGGCCAGGGCACATAGGAGAAGCGCCCATTTGCTTCTCCACCCCCCCTCCTTCCTCTCTGTCTCTCTCTTCCCCTCCCACAGCAAGGCTCCATTGGAGAAAAGATGGCCTGGGCGCTGGGGATGGCTCCCTGGCCTCTGTCCCAGGCGCTAGAGTGGCTCTGGTCGCGGCAGAGCGACGCCCCGGAGGGGCAGAGCATCGCCCCCTGGTGGGCAGAGCGTCGCCACTGGTGGGCGTGCCGGGTGGATCCCGGTCGGGCGCATGCGGGAGTCTGTCTGACTGTCTCTCCCCATTTCCAGCTTCAGAAAAATACCAAAAAACCCACAAAAAAACAAAACAAAACAAAAAACAAACAAACAAAAATAAATATTGTATTTGTTCCCGTTTTGTTTTTTTACTTTAAAATAAGATATGTGCAGTGTGCATAGGGATTTGTTCATAGTATTTTTTATAGTCTGGCCCTCCAACGGTCTGAGGGACAGTGAACTGGCCCCCTGTGTAAAAAGTTTGGGGACCCCTGGTCTATGTCTTTGGCTGCATGATCTAACATCCATCAATACCAATCTTTCCATTCAATGTGAGAGGAAATACACAAGAGCTGATATAGTCCATGTCCCCTGCCATGTGCAGAATGCAGGTCTGCTGAAAGAGAGAAGAGAGAAATGGGTGAAATAGGCGTATGGAAAGAGTCTTTTAAATTGCATATGGCAGAGGCCTGATAGCATCGAAGTTTCAGTTGTACTTTGTTTGTGACGTCCTGTTCCATGTGTGCCTTTCCGGAAGCTTGTTTAGTTATGGAGCGCCTTAGCATCCTTCTAATAAATTCCCACTTTTACTGGAGTTTGTTTATGCTGGGCTTTACTAAACTGCAAACTGGGAAGCTAAATGATACTCACATGGAATAAAACACAAAAATAAACAAGATATGATTTCTTCCCTTGAGAGAAAGATTGAAAGAGCGGGACAGGACAGGAAACATGTCTACTTAAATGGATACCACCTGTAGTCTTCCGCATGTCACCCTTACCTCCAAGTCTCTCCAGCTGGAAATAAAATAATTACCCTCCATTCCATCCTCTTTCTCGTCTCCATCTAATCTATCAACAAGTCTTCAGACCCACCATCTTTCCAACCCAGCCAGCCTATAAAACATCGAGTCTCGCCTGGATGGGTGATGACCTCTCACTGAGGACACACTCCGGTTGTTATCCCCCTTTCCGATACATTATCCATATGAGAGAGGAAGTCTGTAACACACATGAACAGTCATGCTACTCTTTACCTTGAATCCTGGTCATTCCTTATTTAAATTAAATTGAAGTTTTCTGCACGGCCTCCAAAGCTGCCCTGCAGTACGGCTCCCCGGACCACCTGTTAGACTTTCTCTCCCCTTCCTTGCTGGCTCGTTGCCTTGCAATTACTCTGTTCACTTCTCAGTTCCTGTTGGAGAAGCGCTTGCTGCCTCCAGTTCCCCACATTCAGGCCCCTCTGGCTGGACTTTGCTTGCCTACCCTTCGATGGTTGTCACCTTCTTATCCTTTCGGTTTTGCTTGAATTTTCTTCTCTCCAGACCTTCCCTGAGTTTGACTCTCACGACAGTCTTCTGCCATCGTAATGTCTTTGTTTCCTTCCTGGTTCTTACAACTTATTATTTTTTCCTTTCTCTTGTGTTTTTATTTTTCAATTATGGTTTACATTCATTATTATTTTATATTGGTTTCAGGTACGCAGCATAGCGGTTAGACCAGGGGTCTCAAACTCAACTCAGCATGTGGGCCGCAGAGCAAGATCACAGCCGTTTGGCGGGCCCCACTAGGTCTACAAAAGGCAACTGTTACGCAACACTTTTCTCACTGCAGTTGAAAATAAAAAAAATCAGTACAACAAGCACACTCGTACATGCAGTTTACTCAGTGTCACAAAACGACCAGAAACTGTAGTTCGCATCAGAACTGCTGTTAACTAAGCTAATATCTAGCTAGGATGCTAGAGAAATGAAAAATACAAGTAGGCCCCTATGCTTACTTAATTTTATCCAAAATATTTTGAACTTCGTGGATTAGTCTGCGGGCCACACAAAATTGTTCGGCGGGCCGCATGCGGCCCGCGGGCCGCGAGTTTGAGACCCCTGGGTTAGACTATTATGTACTTTACAAAGCATTCCCCCCAATATTTCCAGGACCCACCTGGTGCCGTATGTAATTGTCACAATATTATTGACTACCTTCCCTATGCTGTACTTTACATCCCTGGCTGAGTGAAAGAGGTGAAGGGATTAAGTACAGTTTGGTAGTTACAACTTATAATTGTTTGATTGTACTGACTTGCTTATGCACCATCTCCCCTACCCGATTGCCATCTCATGAATGTAGGTGCGAAGCTGTTTTGTTATCATCTGTCTACATCCTGCCCTACACAACCTCTCAAATATATTAGGTGCTGAAAGATTGTTGTTAAGTGAATAAACTGAATGATTTTATTAAAGTGAGGATTGGCTTATTCCACAAGCAATCATTTAATTAGAGCTGAGATTTGGTATTGGTTTGATGAGAAAGATGCTAAAATGTAGTCTGTCTGGGAGGGGGTATCAGATGCCAGCCTTACAACTTGGATTTTAGCTGTTACCATGTATGGTATTTGGAAAAAAAAAAAACATAATAGACAGTTTACATATGTTATGTCACCTATTCTTTTTGGAAACCTAAAGAGAGAAACATTATAAGTAACAAGATGTCTTCCCCCTGCCAAGTAGGGAACACGATGAAGACAGCTGCTGTCATGACTTCCATTTAACGTATTTCTGGAGGCTCTACCCAGGGAAACAGGGAAGAAAATAATAAAAAATAATAAAAAAGTCATACATATTGGAAAGTAAGAATTAACGTGATTTTGACTCGCAAACAATATGAGATTACATACAGAAGCTCCTGAGGAGTTCACTAAAGTGACTGGAACTAATAAATGAGTTCAACATGGTTACAGAGTACAAGGTTAATATACAAAAACCAATTGTATTTCTATGTACTAGTAAGGGACAATTCAGAAATGGCATTAAGAAAAAAAGCTCACTTACAGTCACATCAAAATGAATAAAATACTTAGAAATAAATTTAACAGAAGAAGTTCAAGACTTGTATCCTGAAAACTTCAAAGCAGTGTTGGAAGAAATGAAATAAAATGTTAAGAAGTGAAAAGACATCCCATATTATGTGTGGGAAGCATTAATATTGAGAGGGCGATACTTCTCTAATTATCGACAGATGCAACACAATCCCTATCAAATCCCAGGTGTCTTGTTTACATAATATAACAAGTTGACTTAAAATTAATATGGAAATAGAGGAGGCCCAGAACAGCAAAATCAATCTTGATGAAGAACAAAATTGGAGGAGGACTTTCTCAATTTCCAATTTTACTACAAAGCTGTAGTAAATGAAGGCCAGTGTAGAAGTGGGACATGAATAGGTCTACATCTCAGTGGAGTAGAATTGAGAGGACAGAAAAACACCCCTCATCATGATGGTCAACATGTACATGAAAAGATGCTCAATGCGACTAGTGTTTAGGGAAGTACGAATCAAAACCACGATGAAACATCACTTCACTCCTACTCCAATGGCTATAATCAAAAAGCTGAACAGCCAGAAGTGTTGGTGAGGGTATGGAGAAATTGGAACCCTCTCACGTTGCTGATAGGAATGTAAAATGGTGCAGTCCCTTTGGAAAACAGTTTGACAGTTCTTCAAAAGGTTAAGCAGAACTGCCATATGGCCCAGAAATTCTACTCTTAGATTTCTGGCCAAGAGAAAACTATATGCCCATGCAGTAGCTTGTATACAAATGTTCATAACAGAATTATCCATAATAACAAAATGTGGAAGCAACCCAAATGCCCATCAGCTGATGAATGACTAAACAAATATGGTATCGTTGTGCAACTGGACACTATCAGTAAAAAGGATCGGTGCACACTACCAACATAGACGAACAGCCATCGCACTCTGCTAAGTGAAAAAAGACCACATAGAGCAGGGTTCCATTTATGTGACGCCCAGAATAGGCAAATCTATAGAGGCAGACAGGAGATTAGGGCCGGTGGGGATTGGGGGTGGAGGGAAGATAGGAACTGACATCTAGTGGGCACGAAGTTCCACTTAGGGTAATGGAAACTTTCTAAATTAGATTATAGTGGTGGTTCTACAACTCTGTAAATATACTAGAAAAGCATTGAATTGTATACATTGAATAGGTGAGTTTTGTGGTATGTAAATTATGTGTCAACAAAGCTGTTTTAAAAAAGGGAGAAAGGGAAGCATTTTTAACCCTAGTTTAGAAATTAAGGAAGGAGCACCCCAACAGCTTCTACCTCTGGGAAGCAGCAGATAGGATTGGATTCAGTCTGTTGGCTTCAGCTCAGTGCCTGCGTGTCAGCAGGGGTTCCCCCCCCCCTCGAGCTGCAGAATCCAGCTGCCTGCCTTAATCTCATTTTCCTGAAAAGGAGCCACAGAAAGGCATCTATTAAAAAGCTACTAATCAGCCTGACCAGGCGGTGGCACAGTGGATAGAGCGTCGGACTGGGATGCAGAGGACCCAGGTTCGAGATCCCGAGGTCGCCAGCTTGAGCACGGGCTCACTTGGTTTGAACAAGGCTCACCAACTTGAGTCCAAGGTCGCTGGCTTGAGCAAAGGCTCACTCACTCTGCTGGAGCCCCCTCCTCCCCCATCAAGGCACACATGAGAAATCAATCAATGAACAACTAAGGTGTCGCAATGAAAAACTGATGATTGATGCTTCTCATCTCTTCGTTTCTGTCTGTCTATCCCTCTCTCTGACTCTTTGTATCTGTTAAAAAAAAAAAAAAGCTACTAATCGCCCACAAAACTGAAGTGCTGAGAACACAGGCATCATAAGAGAAAAGACCTATAAAATCAGGGGACTTGAACAGTGGGGTCACATCAATGTCTCCTCAGGGCTGCTCCTCCATCCCTTCTCATCCCAGAAGTACGCAAATGTCCTGTGGGCCTTGTTCCGATTCTTTGTCTACCATTATGATGAGGGAGTATGGGTCCACATACTGGCAATTCCTTGGATCTGCGTGGGGTAATGGGCTGGGTGTTTACCGAAGGAAACAGCACGCAGCGGCTCCTCCCATGTATGCAGCCTCCTCTCAGGCCCTGTTTTCCCTGCACAGCCCCTGCCCCTCTGAGCCCTGGAACGGCCACGTTTGTAACAAAAATCAGGCAGGTCAACTGCTGGGCTGAAACTGTTTATATACTGTTTATGTCACACAGATATATCCTCAGAACTAGGGCAGTAAGCATAATAGTATTTAAGATTACCATAAGCAGGGGGCATACTAATACATATCGGAAGTTTCCTAATTATCAGATAATAGGTTTCTAAGCTTATCCCAATTTTTCACTACCTCTTGCAACTGAATGCATTTATAACCAGTGATGGCAATAGATAAAATTCATCTTGGCAGATTAAAATAAGTAACGTTGGTCCAGGGAGAACCAAAAGGATTGTGTAGAGGTCACACTCTGAAACTGCAGGGCTTAGAAGAGCAAAGGCATGTTCGAATGAAATAAAGTACATCATTTAAAAAGTCTGCTCTCACCACTCTATTTTTTCAATCCCAACTTTAGAAAGTCTTTAAATAAAAACAACTATTTTGTAAGATTTTGTTGCTTTCACCGCTCGGAGATTTAGAAGTAAAAGTAATTGCTATATTTTGGTGACCGTAAATAAGCATATAAAATCCTTCAAATGTCAGGTGGGCATCTTGAGAGGTCTATATAATGTGGAGTCTATTTAAAGTATGCTAAGGTATTCCTATGAATGAAATTATTATCCTCTAATAAAGTTAGTTTGTAAATACTTATTTGAGTTTGGTGGTTCTTTCTTCTGTATATTTCAACTGTCCCCTTTGTTTCTTACCCTTCTTTGTCTATTGTCTTTTCTTCTTTCCTTACTTATGCATTCATTTAACAAATATTTAGGTTTAACATACTATGCTAGACATGGGAAATAAAAAGTGAGCAATAGATCAATAATCTGTCCACAGGAGTTTGTTATCTCACTGGAAGGAGAAAGACATTAATGAAATTCTCAAACGCACAGACACATACATATGTAATTATAACAGAAACGTATAGTTAGGTGTAAAAATATAACTTGAATGACCTAATCTAGCCTAGGGGAGCCAGAAAGGCTGTTTGAGAAAGTGGAATTGGTGCTGAGACCTGCAGGATGAAGGAGTTAAGGAGGCAAGTGGATGCTACCTGTGTGGGAGGAGCAGGAAGAGCATTCCACAGAGAGGGAACAGCATGTGCAAAGATGCTGATATCAAAGAAAGTAAGCTATCCCAGAGGGTCTGAAGCAGGGGTCGGGAACCTTTTTGGCTGAGAGAGCCATGAACGCCACATATTTTAAAATGTAATTCCATGAGAGCCATACAACAACCCGTGTACCTTACGCATTATCCAATAAAAATTTGGTGTTGTCCCGGAGGATAGCTGTGATTGGCTCCAGCCACCCACAACCATGAACATGAGCAGTAAGAAATGGATTATAATACATGAGAATGTATTATATTTTTAACATTTTTTTTATTAAAGATTTGTCTGCAAGCCAGATGCAGCCATCAAAAGAGCCACAGCTGGCTCGCGAGCCATAGGTTCTCAACCCCTGGTCTGAAGGAAAGGCAGAACAGCTGAGAGTCAGGGCATGAAAGGAAGAGTGGGTGACAATGAATTGGGGGACCACAGTCTGGTGAGAAATCATGAGAGCACAGGAAGCCCCAACAGGACTTTAGACAGGGAAGGGAAAATTTCAGACTTGCCATTTACAAGCTCTATCTTACTATTTGGTGATGAATATACTGCAGAATGCAGGAGCAGATACATAGAAAAACAGTTTGGTGAGTGCAGCAGTAGGCCAGGTGACAGGTGACAGAGATTTGGGTTTTAATTTGTCTCCACTTTAAATTGCTTTGGTCAATTGGCTTAACTGTCTACAACAGGGGTAGTCAACCTTTTTATACCTACCGCCCACTTTTGTATCTCTGTTAGTAGTAAAATTTTCTAACCACCCACTGGTTCCACAGTAATGGTGATTTATAAAGTAGGGAAGTAACTTTACTTTATAAAATTTATAAAGCAAAGTTACAGCAAGTTAAAGCATATAATAATAATTACTTACCAAGTACTTTATGTCGGATTTTTGCTAAGTTTGGCAGAATAAATCTTGATAAAACAACTTACTATAGTTAGATCTATCTTTTTATTTCTACTTTGGTTGCTCCGCTACCACCCACCATGAAAGCGGGAATGCCCACTAGTGGGTGGTAGGGACCAAGTTGACTACCACTGGTCTAGAACCTTATTTTTCTTATTTGTAAAATGGGAATAAAAATGATACTTCTTCAGTAAGGTGTCTGTGAAGACTGAGATGTCAGTCATGGAAAGTGTTTACCCTGATACTCAGTACAATAAGTCTTATCACTAAGAAATATTACTTTTTTCTTAATCTTTGATAATTAATATTTTATATTCTGAAGTCTACATTGTCTGATATTAATATAGTTATTCTTTTTCTTTTGATTAATGTATATATGTTCTGTCTTTTTTAATCCTTTAGCTTATGATTTGATATATAAAGGATTTATAATCAATTTCTGATTGGTTCTCTCCCTCAATGAATGTCTGTCATCAGAACATTTCCTCCATGTAGAAAGTCAAGACAATTCTAGAGTTCACTTCCTCTGTTCCCTCTCTCTCACGGACCACAGGCCTATGCTGCCTGTGCCTATGCTGCCTGTGGTCCAGTGTCTTTAAACAGTGATTTCCTATATTATGTCTCATTTTTTAGCAGGAGGTCCAGTCTAGTCCTTTTTACTCCATAATTGGAAATAGGCCAGATATTTGACCAGAGACTTGGAGGGTGATGCATCTTATATTTTAACTTAATTATAACCAGTAATATTTTCTACTTTGAGTTTCTATAATCTCTTATGTACCTACCAGTCACTATATAATTAAAGTTATCATCTATCAGGCATCCCCAAACTACGGCCCCTGGGCCGCATGTGGCCCCCTGAGGCCATTTATCCAGTCCCCCCCCCCCACTGCACTTCCGGAAGGGGCACCTCTTTCATTGGTGGTCAGTGAGAGGAGCACTGTATGTGGCGGCCCTCCAACAGTCTGAGGGACAGTGAACTGGCCCCCTGTGTAAAAAGTTCGGGGACCCCCGATTAGTAGTTTAGTTTCCAGTACCACTTCAATTCATCCATTTGATATTGACATGACATTCTCACTTCGGCTTCAGGATCCTGAAACTCCTAAACATTGTAAAACAAAATGGTTATTCTGATGGAAAAAAAAATCCCATAAAAATCTTAAAGTAGAATGTTACTGAGTGTTTTAAAAGTTAATGTGTGTGCCCCAAATATATGAAATTGATTTCAGGGGAACCATCAAAATCTACTTATAAGACATTAAGTTATTTACAAAGCACTTACTAACTGTGCTTGCTATTGGATGGTTAATAACCCAGTTCCTTAAATATTATATATCACTAGAATTCATGTCAATGAAGGTACTTGGTGCCTGGTATGCAATCTTTTCCTGTGTTTGTATTCTATTTGATTTTCCGAACTCCTTGAGATAGGCACAAAGTCCTTGGTTGTAGCATGTCCAGAGGGAACAATTTTAGCATTCATTTGTTAAATAGGCAATATTCTCAGCTCTAATTCACACTGATGGTACAGAGAAGGAAATGACTCTCTTCCAGGTGGGAATCCCGGGGCAGAGTGGGTCCACCATTGTGAACTGTACAACCTGTTTACTTCACCTGACTTGTGTGAGCCATGCACGGTTATCAGTCACCCTTGAGCAGATGGACTCAGTGAAATTTGTTTCCATTCCTACTAAATCCATACTCTTGTGGTTGCCTCATTGGTCTATGGAAAACACTCTTGCCAAATTCATTCCAATCCTTTCACTAAGATTGAATTTACTAGCTCATGTGTTATTTTGCTATTGATTACTGTTTATTTCATAGGGTGGTCAGTTTACTCATTTCAGTATCTTTAACCTAGAGAGAGAGAGAGCTCAGTGACCAGAGTAGATACAACCATGGTGGAATCTTTGGTTCTCTTGGCCAACTTGGACCCCTGATAGAGCTTACTCTGGTGTTCACAAATGGCCAGCATCATTGGGCCTTCTTCCTTCTTAACCCATTGCTATGAAATAAATATGAAAGTTCTTCAGATTTTGGCTTGATGGCCAGAGAAATCCAAATAAACATGTTATATTAGATTATTGTGGCTACAGCAATGAAGTGTCCCAAACTGGGTGGCTTAACACAACAGAAATCTATTTTCTCGGAGTTCTGGAGGACAGACCTCTGAAATCAAGGTCATGCCCTCTCTGAAGGCTCTATGTGGGGGTCCTTCCTGCCTCTTGCAGCTTCTGGTGGTCACAGCAGCCCTTGGGGTAACTTGGTTGGCAGCTGCATAGCTGAAGTTTCTGTCGTTACCTGTCCTTCTCTAGGTATCTGTCTCTGTGCCACTTCTCTTCTTCTAATTGGATTAATACTCTTATATGGCCTTCTCTTAACTAATGACATCGGAAATGACCCTATTGCCAAATAAGGTGACATTCTGAGGTTTGAAGGGTTAGAAGATCAACGAATCCTTTTTAGACACACAATTCAAACAATACTATGAATAAAATATTCTAAATTTTGATATCTGACCATATCATTATCTTTCTCTTAAATGTTCTCCCCCATGCAAATATTATCATGCTCAATATTAAACATGCATTTACTTATAAAGTACTATTATTCTCATGCTAATATATTCAATTTTACTCATTCTTTATTGGCTCAGTGTGGGTTGCTAGACATCATGATAATCTCAAGGGATTATATCTTTTCAAAGAGCTATATTTTCATTTATAACTGACTAGTTTTTCATTGCAGTTTCTTCTTTTCTCTCCCAATATCTCTCAAATCTCTCATTAGGAGCTGGGTTTTTATTTTCTGTCATTGTTCCTTGTCCAGGTGTTCATTTCCATATAATAATTTTTCAGTGAAACTGTACCTTTTTAATATGTGCCTGAGAGTGATCTGGAGGCAGAGAAAGCCAGAATGTGATGTGATCATGATAAAGAGAAGGTATTTCCCCAGAGCCTCTTTTGCAACATTTTATCTAGGAAAGAAATCAGAAATTCTCCAGCCAGAGACTGTCACTGATCTATAACTGAATCCCCTCTCCTACTGTCTCAAAGCCCAAACTCACGTGAGATGACCATCTGCAGGGAGAGGACAGATGGACATAGAGCCATTACTTTTCTTTTTCTGTACAAGGTCTCAGTTGGACATTTTGTTGTGGGGGGGGGATTTTTTTGTTTTCGCTGTTGTTTGGTCAGCGAAGGATGCGTAGCCACGGGAAGTGGTGCCCTGACGTTAAATAGAAGAACCCAGAATAGAAGCTTTAAACGTGGAAATTTCTCTTTGAAGCGATCTCTCCAGTGAAACATTAAACCTCACCTTAAAGGCTGCTTGGGGAACATCAGCAAAAGTGAGAGGAAAAATAATTAATGGTGTTTCCTTCTCCCCCTGTTGTTGTTGTTGTTGTTTTGACACATTTTGCTCCATCTTCCATGATAAACACCCTATAATGGCTACACTTTTCATTCTACATAAAACCCGAAAGAGCACACATTGCATCCTGATCAGATACTTCTGCCTAATCCCATCTCATGTCCCTGTCCCCTTTGGGATTTGGTGCCTCTGCCCAAGTGTCCTTCTTCCTTAAGATCACAAGCTTTTCTCCTCCTCGTGGCCTATATTCTTACCTTTATTTGGGGGCCTAAACCCCTCTGTATTGAGACTTTTTAGGACATAGGTCAAATATCACCTCTCACCCCCACTGACTACATCGTTCTGCCCTTTCACAGTTCACTGGCTCACCGAGCTCCTCTCTTGGAAGACAGGTGGCGAGAGAGCAGAGACCCCGTGGGACTCATCTGTTGCTACATATTCTCAGCTCTGAGCTGAATGTAGTATGTAACGCGTGCTCAACACTATCTTGCTGAAAAGTTAATTGTGTGTTTCCCCCTTTCTCACTCCTCAAGCAATAAGGGATATGCTAGTTTGCACCCATATGTAAACAATGTAATAAAATCAAAACTTTCCCAATCAGAATTGGGATGAGGCTATTCTTCACTCTGCTTTACCTCTGTCTTTGACTAGGAAACAGAATGATTTATTAATTAAAAAAAGAATTAAGACCTGTGTCTAGAACTGGATCAGACTGAGGCAAGGGTGCCCAGGATGCAAAATTTAAGGAAGTTCTGATTCCCAGGGCTGTGTAAGTGGTGATTCTGCAATTGGGAGGCCGCACGAGTCAGTGCCTCCTTAAACTGTGTGCCCGCTGCCTCTCTTGCTTCCGTTTTGTCTTTGACCCTGCCCAGTGTCTTTCCAAAGAGTTCTTTGGAAGCTTAAAACATTGTCCTACAATAGAGTTAGGTTACTTTTTCTTGCATTAGAAGTAGGGCTGCTTGTTAAAAACCCAGACCACCCAGTTAAATTTGACTTGCAGATAAACAACAAATACTCTTTTTGGTATAAATAGGTCCCGTATATAGCATGGGACATGATTATAGTAAACAAATTATTTGGTGTTTATCCGGAATTCAGATTTAATCGCGCATCCTATATTTTTATTTGCTAGATCTGACCACACGTGCATGGGGTTTTCTGGGGGTGATACCCTCCTGACAGTCCTGCTGTGGCAGATTTCACCCCAACACTACTCTCAGGGAGGGACGGTCTCATCTGCCCTAAGAGGCAGCCTGTCTATAATGAAGTACATACCAGCTCAAGAGCCCCACCCATCATTGCTGCGCTCTCACCTTTCCAAACCTCTCACTTTTCTTTACAATGAGAACCCAGCAGCTCAAGTAAACAGTGCAACTCAAAGCCTTCATAAAATATTGAACATTTAATTTGAGTTTCCCCAAGCAGCCAAGCCTGCTGTACCTGTTTGAAAATTTTGTGTATTTGCTAATCACCAGTTCCCCAGAGGTTTGTGCCCGGCAGCGAGAGAGAAGACGGTGCAGACCCCTTTCTCCACTACGTTCTTCCCAAGAGGGTCACACGGAGGCCGGCTATGCAGCATGGACACCGACTACATTTCCCATCCCTGGGAAGAGTGGGAGTTCCTTTTAGCCTGAAGGAGAGGGTTTCAAGTGGAGAAAGATACTTGCTTTCTTTTCTTCTTTGATTGGCAACAAACCGAACCTGTCTCGTAGCAGGAAATGAGTCTGTGGAGGCGGAGGAATCCAGCCCAGCTACATCACATAGGAAGATGCATCCAGGGTGACTGAATTCTGCAAGAAGAATTATCTGTGAGAGAAAAAGAGAAGGCATTTATCAAGAGACAGTGTGATCAAATCTAAATAACAGAACCAATAATCTAGCATCGCGGAATCAAGAAGTAAAACCACCGGTTATCGTAGGATGAACCAAGTACCAAAAACAGTTGTAGGAAGACAGAGCTGTCTTAGATACCTCGGTATCGGTCTGCTCATTTATCTGAATACTACGGAGACGTTGATAGCGTCAGGCAGGGTATTCTACTATTGTAGCGTTGTCAAACTTTGCTGAAATTATCAGGCCCAGAAGATGTATTAAGGTAAATTCCCCTGGGCTTTACAACTGGGAGCCTGTATTTTAAGTCTTCGTAATGAATTCTGATAGAACACCTTTGGGGATACAGCCACGCTTATTTATTTGCTGATTCAACAAATACCAGAAGGCTTATTAAGTACCAAAACTATTCTTTTTTTCCCCCTAAGATTACAGCTCTCATAAACTTTCATTCTAATAGAGAACAAACAAGCAAAGTAAAAACTAAATAAATAATATGTCAAATAGTGATAAATGTTATATTAAAGGAAAATAAAAGTGTAAGTGGGCTCTGGCTGGGTAGCTCAGTGGGTTGAAGCATTGTCCCTGTATGATGCCAAGGTTACAGGTTTGATCCGTGGTCCAGGCACAAGGAAGAAGCAAACAATGAATGCATAAAATAAGTGGAATAACAAATCAATGTTTCTCTCTTTCTCTCTCTCTCTCTCTCTCTCTCCCTTCTCTCTAAAAATAATTTTAAAAATAAGAGTAAGGAGGGAGAGTATGTGCTTGATAGAGGAAGAAACACTATTTAAAATATGGTGATGATGAAAGTCTTTGAGATGAGACCGGAACAAAAAGAGCAGTACAGATGCAAAGAACATTCCCGATGTCCTGAGGAGGAATGTGTTTCAGGAGAGTTCATGGAAGAGCAGGCAGGTAAGTGTGGCTAGAGACGCAGTGAGCAAGAAAGGGGTGGTGAGAGGTGAGGTCCCAGCAGCATCCACAGGTCAGATACCCAGGACCCTGCAGATGTGATAACAAGGTGGGGTTTTACTCCGTGGGTAATACAAAGAAAGTCCATGAAAGGTTTAGAGCTGGGAAGTGAGGTGTTCAGATTTTATCTCAAAGGCTCACTAGAGCTGTGGAAATAGGGACACCACTCTCACGGCTGTGTAGTTGTCCAGGTGCGTAATGACATTGGAGACAAGAAGTACAAGGTGGTCAGGATGGGAAGTGTCTGGATTCAAGACATGTTTTTGAAGGTTGAGAGTCTGTGGAATTTACTAATCAATTGGTTGTGGGTTGTAGAAAAAAGGCAAGATTCCAAAATGACTGAAACTTTGGCCTGATAACTTGATCAACGAAGATGCCAGTTATTAGGTTGGTAAACATTCCGGAAGTAGCAAGTGTGGATGTTGAAGGGTTTGGAGTAGTTTTGGACACATTAAGTTGGAAATGCCTCTTAGATCCCAAAGGGGCGATGTCAAATAGGCGGTTGAATCAGAGTCAGTTTTAAAGGAAAATTTCAAGACTGGATATACGAATTTGGGAATCATCAACATGCAGAGAGTACTTTTCATTTGGCATTAGATACATACAGAATAGGTGATAGATAGCACAGTTTCAAAATCACTAACGTATGGAGTACTTGTTCCATGAGATACGGTATCCATGGGTATGTATCATTTTCATTTCTGGGTGGTGATAACTTCTACACATGGACTGTGGGTTGGGGTTGGGTTGGGGTTGCCAGGTGTATGCATTTATCAGAACCCCCACCTCCAAAATTAACCACTGTGTTGTATTTTTTCAGACCACAGATCGTTTTGTCCTATATTATAATTTCAACTAAATTGAATTTCATATAAATTGTGTTGTATGGTATATAGTCTTTCATGAAAGGCCTCTTTCACTCTACATGATGTGTTTGAGATTCATGGGTAACTTTTAGGATATACTAAGTATATTACTAGTTTATTATTTTTTAATTTATGAGTAGTGTTTCATTATGTATAAAAATCACAATTTTAAAAAATTTATTGTCCTATTGGTGGAGAGCTGAGCTGTTTCCAATTTGGGGCTATTCTGGGTAAAGTTGCTGTAACCATTTCTGTACATATCTCTTTGTGAACATATATTTTCATTTCTCATGGGAAAATGCTCAGTTGAATTGTTGGTCCACCAGGTAGGTATATAATTAGTTTTATAAGAAACAGCCAGAATTTTTTCCAAAATGATTGTTTTTTTTATATTTGCACCCCAAACTTAGGAAAGATCTGATTGTTTCACATTCTTACCAACACTTGATGTTATTAGTCTTTTTCATTTTAGCCATTCTGGTGGGCATGGAGTGATATTTCATTAAGGTTTGGTCTCTAATAAGTGTTGATGCTCATTACTTTTTCAAATGCTTATTGGTCATTCGTATATCTTTTTAATGAGTATCTATTCAAAAAGTTTGCCCATAGAAATCTCTTCTGCAGCTATTTAAATGCTGAGTTGCTATAAAAAATGCATCTTAGAATGGTTACATGTTGGTCAATTTTGAGGAAAGTTTGTATATGCAATTCCCAGTGATCAAGGAGAAAGTTATTTATAGATTGAGTTTAAAAATAATTATATATATATATATATTATATATAATTTCATAAGTACTTTTTTCTCTATTGGCTAATTAAAGTAAGCTGGTTTTCATTAAAAGCTAACTAATTTACTCTACTTTTGGAGAATAATATTGGATAATAGTGAATACATATAATTTTTACAGATTTTAATTGTGAAAAATATAGAAACCCGAAGTCCCTTACTTAGTGTCCTGTTTAAGTACAGTAAACTGCTCATTTTTTTCCTCTTTTCTGCTCCTACTGATATAAAAATATTTTAAAATATTTTTGTATAAAAAAATAGCATTTAGCATACTTAATTTTGATAAAATACAAAAGTCTAATTTGGTTTGCTTTATTCACCAACAAAAAAACCCCCATATTTGAACACCGATATTCAGTGAAAATTTCATGTGAAAACAAATTTTATAATAAATACTTTGTTGGATATGTTTCTGAGTGGCTCCACTTTTCATTATGAAGAAGAAAGAATGAAAAAGAATGTCAAGAAATGCAATTTGTCTCCACTGTTGGTCAGAGAGATCAGTAAATGGCCTCTTACCTTCAAAACCCTGAGGTGAACACATCAAATACACATTCATATAATGAGAAACCAGAACCAAGCTTGTCCACCCTCATGAAACCCATAAATATAGTCTATGAACTTGGATTTTAAGTGGTCATTGGAGATTTTATTTTCCTAAGTACAGTTTTGACCTCACAAATACGATAACGTTCACATAACTCAAAGGAATAAAGGACAAAACAAGATATTCCGCTCAAACTTTGGTCATCAACCATTTACCCACAAGCCTTTCCAAGACAATAAAATAGTAATTTGTAAAATAATGTCTTTCAGCCTTGGGTTCAAATATACAAAGCAAAATGCATTGTCATAATCCTCTGGGCAGTCCGTTTTTCTCAGGTTACACCAGTTAACCTGCCTCAGGCACACTGAATGAAATGGCTTACTACCACTTTAAACAGCTCCCCACTCTACATAATAACACCATTTTACAACTGGCACTGGCTACAATAAATCTACCTTGGAATAGTGCACTTGTCAGTCTGGCTTATAAATCTACCTTGGAACAGTGCACTGGTCAGTCTGTATTGAGGGAAGGTCGAGCCTAACAGTCAAAGAGAAGGTTTCTTGTAGCGTAAGATCGGAAGTTCTTTATCAGACTTTTAAATCAACAGCCTAAAAGAGGTGTAAGCTAAAGCAAATAGAATAGGTTGTTGTTTTTGTTTGTTTCTTTGTTTTTGTTACCTGTTAGTCGAGGGTAGAGCAGACCTTAGTTTTTCTAAACATGTTAGAGTGAACTTAACAGAAGCAAAGTAATGGTGCAGTTTTAGAACAGGTGAGTTTTACTGTCTAAAGCTCATAAACTGTTAAAATCAACTCAGGACACTGCAACGCCATTTTTTTTTTTCAGGTGTATTCAGCGTGTAAAATTGTTCGCTACCAATTCATAAGGTAGAAGGGATGTAACTTTCTGTATTCTAGACCTAAAATTAAACTCTTGTTTTGAGACCCCTTCCTGCTAGGTCATAGAAATGTTTATTTCAAACAGTTTAGGGTTTCCTAATGTCTCTTCATTGGGGTTGGACCTCACTTCTGGAGTTTTCTCTAGTGCAAAGACTTGGAGACACATTGGACTATACTTCAACATGCCACTCTTAAATTTAAGAGATGGTGACATCAATCACTCCATGTTCCCTTTGTAACAAACTTTATATTCATCATATAAATTTAATGATCATCAATCATTAAATTAAACCCAACCTATCTTAGTGGTACTTGTTTTGTAATCCAAAATGTTCTCTTGGGATAACAATTATTGTACATTTTCTAACCCAGTGCTTCTTAAATTCTTATGGGTGTGTCTGTCATCTTGGTATCTTGCTAAAATGAAGAATCTGACTCAGAAATTATGAGATGGGGCTGAATTCCTGAATTTCAACAAGCTTCCAGAAGATACTCTTTCTGATGGATCATGGACCGAAATTGGAGTAACAATATATAAGCATAAAACTCATGTATAAGCATAAAATTTTTCTTTATTTATTTTATACTTCATTAGATAGCCTCTTTGTTTGGGCTGCTGAATTAACATGTCTCAATTTCTCTATATAGACCATTTAGTAGTTCTTTTAAAAATAAAATACAACTTTTTTGTTCATTTTTGTCATTACAAGCTGAAAACATCTGTATTTTAAGTAATACATCTTTTGAATCTTTTTGTTTACCATGCTTTGTGATACCTTTTGGCAGATACTAAGTCAAGGGGAATACATTCAAGTACAATATATACTGTACTGTATTCAAAATATGTCCTTGATCAGACTCACTTCTTGAGTGTCTTTCAATTTGCTGAGGGTACCATCTGCCCCACTTACTCCCACAGTGTTACCATTGAGTCATTTTCTCTGACCCTCCTTGGACTTGGCAGCTGTGCCCTCAGAATGTTGAGAATCTTGCTCATGAATATACCTGAGCTCCACCTTCCTTGGTGGCTTCAGACACTGTCAGCACCGATATTTTTTTTTTTAGCTGGGCCCCAGCTTGTGTTGACAGAATCCTTCAAAGGGGGCACAGAAACATCCTGAAAGGCACTGCTTAAAAACACTGCATCTGGTTTGTATAGGAACACATCTGTCCTTGCAACTGTCACAGTGGGGCACACTCTTCAGACGTGGAAATAACCTCCCACATAGCGTCCGTGTGGCCCTGCCTGGCATTCCCAGAGTTTGGGGACCATCAGCTCAAATGCTCTTTCTTTTACAATATCTGCCTATTTATGCTGAAGATTCTGTATTAAAGTAAAGCAAATGTAGGTTTGTATGTCCTCGTTTCCAAATCAGCTATTGCTGCTCAAGTCTGATAAACCACACTTTGAAAGCCAGGCAAAGCAGATAAATAATCACAGCAGCAACAAACAGGCAGACAGCGCACAGCTGAGGCCTCCTGATCGTTCAGGGCAATTTTAAAGGTACAGCTTTCTCAGCCCTGTCAGAGGCAGGGAGATGAGAAAATGTCATCTGATCTAGAAACTAGTGTTACAGCTACTTTTTTTTTTTATCAAGAAAGAATAGGGAAGCGGGCCCCTGGTGTTGGATTCAGTAACAGAGAGAATAGTCTATTTTCTGAGATAAATGCCCTAGAGCCATAGTCAGCAACCCCTACGGTAAGGCGAGGCACCTGGTATTGTGCCCACAGACACTTGCCCTCACTCCTGGACCCGGATTCACCCAGATTCACAAAACGTCCTTTAGAGATTTCCGTAATTGATTTAATTAGCACCGTCACTCCTGGCAGTGATTTGTTATTCTCAAAATATGACCTAAGCAGGTAGATTTCAATTTCACACTACCTGTTGTCCTATGAGTTCCCTGTCATTCTTAATTTGTTCATCCATTTTTTCAAAGAATACTTTCTGCGGCGCCAATACTCCTACATTTATTGATGATAGACGTACTCTAAATGCTGAGCATATGAAGATCAGGAGAAAAGACGCGACGCCTTCCTGGAGGAGCAGTGCTCTTCTCTGCACTTCTGGGGGAACTCACACAACCCTCCCTCTAAAGCGATGTTTTCCGGCAAGGCTAACCACCTACTTCTTCTCTCGGAAGCAGGAACAAGGCCGTCTCGAGTGCTCCATTTGAAGTCCAGTCCACATCTCATCACTCAAATTCTGCAAGCGTGTGGGCTCACTCAACCTCCGCCCATATTCTTTGATGATATTTTCAAACCGCTCTCTGTGTGATGGCCCAGCATGTACTCTGAGAACCCTACGATGCAGAACTGCTTATGCAACAAGCCCCAAAGACCTCTAGGACAGATCTGTCCCCTACTGCTTTGTCCATGGCAGACGTTGGTGACAGTTTGGCTTACATGTTCTCACTGGACTACAGCACTGTCTTTGACCCATTCTCACCCAATATACTGACCCTGGCAGCCAAATAGATCAGTTGGTACTGGCCCAAGAGATGAAATCTATTATTTATTATCCTTTCTTGAAATTTGTTATGTCTTCTCCCACTCCTTGCATGTCCCCAGGGATGGTGTCACAGATGCAAAGCCCCAGGATAGAGCTTGGGTCTTACTCATTTAGATCCCAGCAGGTCCCATTAGCAGAAGCACCTACCAACTTTCATCTTAGAATAAATCCAGTCTGTGCAGTCTCCACCCATAGCCATTACTTCCAGCACCTTAAGTCCTTTTAAACCTCAGCCAACAAAGGGATTGTGTTGATTCACACAGTTGAATGATCATGGCACAGGTGGATCCAGGTACTTAAATGATATTGTCATGAATTTGTGCCTTACCCTCTTCCAGCCCCGTTTTCCATTTGTAGGCTTCTCTCTCAAACAGTCTGTTGTCAAGTTGTGGCGAGACAGCTACCAGCAGCTGCAGGCAGTGCCTCAGGGAAAGAGAACGAGTCTGTCTCAGGGATTATAATGGAAGTCAGAGAGACAGTGCTCATTGGACTGATCTGAGATAGTTGTCCGTTTATTTAACCAATTCAAGGGGTTAATGGGATGGGCCAGGTTTGAATTCAGGTGTTAATGTCACCCCCATCTAAGCTGCAAGATAAAGATGGTAGATGAGGCCCTGGCCGGTTGGCTCAGCGGTAGAGCGTTGGCCTGGCGTGCGGGGGACCTGGGTTCGATTCCCGGCCAGGGCACATAGGAGAAGCGCCCATTTGCTTCTCCACCCCCCCTCCTTCCTCTCTGTCTCTCTCTTCCCCTCCCGCAGCCAAGGCTCCATTGGAGCAAAGATGGCCCAGGCGCTGGGGATGGCTCCTTGGCCTCTGCCCCAGGCGCTAGAGTGGCTCTGGTCACGGCAGAGTGACGCCCTGGAGGGGCAGAGCATCACCCCCTGGTGGGCAGAGCTTCGCCCCTGGTGGGCGTGCCGGGTGGATCCCGGTTGGGCGCATGCGGGAGTCTGTCTGACTGTCTCTCCCTGTTTCCAGCTTCAGAAAAAAAAAAAAAAAGATGGTAGATGAGGAGTTTCCCAAAGGAAAACCTGACTGTTGTTGCCAGAAACTAGATAGAACCAAAAATACCCATACAATTTTCCACCGTGGGACACAAACAGGAGGAGACTGCCTTCTGGCCTAACTAGAGTCTCAAGTCACGGTGGCCCACGGTCTGATCATTAGATTTGCGTGCGGATCTAAAAACTTCATTTGTTATTGTAGCAGGAGACATTTGGGCTCTGGGATAATGGCTTATGCCAACCCCACTCATAGTGACTGATACATAAACTAGAACTCTTGCTTACTAATTGTCCCTAAGAAATGTAACTTCTGTGTTGACTAGAAAATGTGAGCTACGCTGACGAGCTCCTGTAGAAAGCTGCAAGGGGAGACAAACTGAAACCAGTAGGATATTAGGCCAGAAACCAGACTCAGGGGAATTAGTTATAGACGGACGTGTTGTGACAGGTAACTAGTGTTGCTCAATAATGCATTCTGGTAGAGGTGAGATGCCCGCCTTGAAGGCTGTCATTCAAATAGGCTCATTGGAATACTCCTCTCCACAACTGCTAAATTTTGCCCTTCTGACTTTCTGATTCCTGTCACTTTTTTCACAAAAATTATTCCCTTTTGTTGATACCGTATTTAACTAATTTGTCACCATTTGCTTTTTGATTAAGCATTAGAAATCCCAGCCTATCTTATTAGGATTTTTTAAAATATAATTCACAAGCATTATAACAGGTTAAGCTCTTTAGAGTCAATGTGGTAAGCTGAGTATACCTCTTGGCTTCCCATCTTATTCAAATCTTGCCTTTCTTCCTGGAATCTTGCCCACCACATCAGTGAAATTTGTCAATTAAGAGAATTTTCCCTTTTTATATGGAAACAAATTCAAAATAAGTTTTTAAAACATAATCATTTTCTTGGGGTTTTATTATTATTAATTTCTGACTTACATTAAGTTATAAAAATAGTGCAAGCAGCTTTCTAACCCAGGTTCATTAATAGTTTATATTTTGCCCCAATAGCTCTATCATTCTCTCTTTACAGGGGAATTGAAGACATTGTGCTAGAGTCTACAGTGTGCATGTTCTATAAAGAAAGACATGTCTTGCATAGCTAATATCATATATAATGATCAAAATCAAGAAATTTAAAATTGAAACAGTGCTGTGATGTAATCCACAGTTTGATTTTTTTTAAATTGTTTTGATGATGTTATTTGTAAACTATTTGCCCCCTAACTCAGGTTACATTCAGAACCATGCATTTAATATAGTTGTCTGTTCTTGTTGGAATTGTGCGTGTGTGTGTGTGTGTGTGTGTGTGTGTGTGTGTGTGTCAGAGACAGAGGGAAAGACAGAGAGAGGGACTGACAGGGAGAAAGATGAGAAGCATCAGTTCTTTGTTGCAGCTCCTTAGTTGTTCATTGATTACTTTTTCATATGTGCCTTGACTGGGGGGGCTGAAGCAGAGCCAGTGACCCCTTGCTTAAGCCAGTGACCTCTGAACTCCAGCCAGCGACTATGATCCCTTGCTCAAGCCAGCGACTCCGTGCTGGTGAGCCCATGCTCAAGATGGCGACCTTGGAGTTTTGAACCTGGGTCCTCTGCATCCCAGTCTGATGCTCTATCCACTGCACCACTGCCTGATCAGGCTGTTCTTGTTGGAGTTTTAACTGTGAACAGTTGCATTGTGTTTCTTTGTCATTTCTCATCTTGATGTTTTTGAGAAGTATTTTGTAGAATGTCCTTCAGTTTGGGTTTTTCTGTTTGTTTGTTTGTTTGTTTCCATGATTAGATTCAGATTATGCACTTCTGTGCATTTTCTTTTGTCTTTTTACTGCCTCAGGTTAAGATGTCTATGATGTTGGTTGATGGCTACCTTGATTTTGACTAAAATGGTGTCAAGGTTAAGATAGTGTCTACCGGGTTCCACCACCGTGAAGTTATTTTTCTTTCTGTTTGTAATTAGTAAGTAATTTAGATATTTTTTTGAGATTCTGTATCTACTCTGATTCTAATATCTGCTTTCTGTTTCATTCCTGCCAATAATGTGTTAAATAAATGTACATATCCTTAGCCCATTGAGATGTCAGTGAACAGAAACCAGTGGGTTAAAGGAATTGTCCTAACAGGCAGGCTTTGTGATTAGAACCCAGGTTTTGCATTCTTATTTCAAGTTCTTCAACAGATATTTCCCCCACTTATTTTTGTTCAAAATCTTGATTACCTGCTCAGAGTGTTTAATATTTGGGAAACCTTTGAAGGGACAGGTAAACCTGGGAGGGAACATGACTCTGACACTTGTAGGCTGTGCAATTTTTGGAAAGTTGCTTTAAGTTTCTGAATCTTAGCTTCTTTCTCTGTTAAAAGGGTATTATACTACTCAACTCTCAAGGTTGCTTTGAGATTAAATGAAGGTTTTTTTTTTAAATGAGTAACATTATCAAGGCTCTGTCTATACTGGAGATGCAGTCATGCACAATCCCAATTTTTGTTGAAATGGAAAGAGAGAGAACATTCACTGCTCAAGTGAAGTTGTGCGCCCTGTAGTTGTCTGGGAGAAGAGCATTCCAGGTAGAAGGAAGAACTGAGGGCTTTGACATGTTTGAGAAAAATTAAAAAGTCACTGTGGCTGGAGCAGAGTAGGTGAGCTGAGAATTAAAGGGATGAGTTCAAAGAGATAGTCAGGAGCCAGATTATATAGGTCAAAGCTGGGGATTATTCTTAGTGAGAGATCAAAGACATTGTATGATTTGAGACAGATAAGTGATTTCTTTTTTTCTCCTATTTCAAATGAATTGCTGTTGTATGTAGAATGTATCCCTCCAAAAAGATATTCTCAAGTCCTAATTCCTAGTATTTGGAGATAGAGTCTTTGCAGGTGACATCAGATTGAGATGAGGTTATACCAGACTAGAGTGGGCTTTAGTTTAATATGACTAGTACCCTTATAAGAAGAGGGGAGTCTGAATGAAGAGAAGAAGGCCATACGAAGAATGAGGCAGGTGTTGGAATGATGTATCCACAAGCCAAGGAACAGCATGGATTTCTGGCAACCCCTAGAAGCTAGAAAAGCAAGGAAGGATTCTTCCTTAGAGCTTTCAGAGAGACGGTGGCCCTGCCAACACCTTGATTTTGAACTTCTAGACTCCAGAACTGTGAGAGAATAAATTTTTTTGTTGTTTTAAGCCACCTAGTTTATGGTAACTTGTGATGGCAGCCCTGGGAAACTAACACAGCTCCTTTGGATGTTATGTGAAGACTACGGAGGACCAGTGTGGAAGCACGAGGCTATTAAATTCAGTTTGAGCTCTGTTAAAATTTGAGATCTCTATTAGACACACAACTGGAGGTTTGAGTAGGCAGTTAGAAGAAGAAACCTGATCTATAAATTTGGGTTGTTACTTGGTGATGCCAGTTAAAGCCATAAGACTCTAGAGAAGGTACTGAGTCCTTACATGTTCTCCTAATTATTATTATAATAGATTTCCAAACAATGGCAGGTGCTTGTGCTTATATTTTTTGATTGCTTGAAGGTGAAAAGATAGTCTATTTTCAGAAACTGAATCTTACCTTGGAGAAAAGTGAGAAAGTTGTTCCTCAAACCAGTAATGTGCCATGTTAGGGTGCCGAGGAATTATTCTAGATTAAGTGTTAGAAATTGAACTACTTCCCCCCAATCTCATAAATTCTGCTTCTCTATATCTGGGATGATGCCCAGAATTCTTTCTTTGTGACAAGCACAGTAAGAAACTGTCAGGCGGGGATTCATAGGCCACGAGTGTAGAGACACTTCTTTGACAGATCTCTCTGGTTTTCTCGCGAGGCATTCACTCCCAACCTGTGTGTTTTCTATGTTTGAGCCTCTGTGCGTTTCATTGTCTTCAGTAGCACCGCTACCATAGCATCCTCTAAACACTCCCAGGCTGACAAATGTGCATGGAGGTGATGTCAATATCGATGAAGCTATAAATCTGCCCTGAACAGAGGAGCAACAGTACAACAGACAAACAGCATCAAGTTGGGAGGCACACAAGGGTGAGGTGGAAGCCCGTGTACTATGTCGCTGTGCTCAGTGTCAGACACCTCTCCTCTCCCTTCTGCTCACCCTGAAGTGAACCTTAACACTGCGCTGCCTGGAATCATAGTGCACGTCTCTCATGTCTGATTTCCTCTTCCCATCTGCTCCTGGTGCCTCCTAGAGGCATGTTGGCTCTGTTTTACCTATGGCTCCAGTCATTCCAGATTGATTCCTAATCAGAAAAGCAGCAGGATACCCCCTCCACTCTGCCTATCTGTAATTGGCTCTTTTTATATCAATATAAATCCCTGCAAAAATATATCAGAAATATGGCACAGTAACAGCAGAGGACCTACAAGTTCAATTACCTAAAAATGTTCTATAATGTTCTCCATTAGCTAATTACAGTTGGTGAGTGGATGGGGGAATGTTAGAGGTTAAAATACCTTTTAAACACGGTGGAGCTGCCTGAGAAAAATGGAAACATTTCCGATGAAATTTTTGAATTGCATTCTTCTTCTTGCAACAATAGTGAAAGAACTAGTTCTTTTAAAAAGAAAGACAGGGCCCTGGCCAGTTAGTGCTGTCGGTTAGAGCATTGTCCCAAAACAGCAAGGTTGCAGGATCAATCCCTGTTCACGGCATGTACAGGAAGTGACCAGTGAATGCACAACTAAGTGGAACAATAAATGAGTGCTTCTCCTGCCCTTTCTCTCTAAGATCAGTCAATCAAAAAAATATTTAAAAAGAAAGACAACTAAGAAGGGGAAAGTAAAAAATTAAAATTAAGAAAAAAATATTTCTTTTCACTTAAAGATTTTTAAAAACATTCCAATAATTTTTATTTAAAATATCTGAAGTATTTTTATTCTGATGATATTTAAATAAGTTTTATCCAAAATTCTGATAGCAGTTATACTTCATGCTGTATCATTATTCATGGTGGCCAAGATGTGGAAACAACTGAAGTGTCCTTCAATATATGGCTAAATAAAGATAATGTGGTACATATACACACTATGGAATACTACTCAGCCATAAGAAAAGATGAAATACTGCCATTTGCGACACCATGGATGGACCTTGAGAATATCATGCTAAGTGAAATAAGTTAGACACAGTTAAGAACCATATAATTTCACTCATGTGTGGGATATAAAATTGAAAGTAACAAATAAACAAGAAAAACAAACAAAATCTCATAGGCACAGACAACAGTATGGCGCTTACCAGAGGGACGGGGTCAAATATATGGTGATGGAAGGAGATCTGACTTTAGGTGGTGGGCACACAATGCAATATAGAGATGATGTATTATAGAATTGTACACTAACAGCCACACACATAAATAATATTTTACCAGCTCTCTGGGAACCCCTTAGTCCAGTGAAGTTGACACATGAAATTAAGCATCACACATGATGAATATACATTTTTTTCCACATGCGTATCTGCTATCCATATATCATCTTTGGTGAAGTGTCTGTTCAAGGCTGTTGCCCTTTTTCTAACTGGATTGTTTGTTTTCTTGCTGCTTAGCCTAGATAATTCTTTATATATCCTGGATATTTTCTCTCAGTCTGTGGCCTTCCTATTCATCCTTATAACAAAGTCTGTTGTATGAAAGAAATTTTGAGTTGTGATGAGGTCCAATTTATTAATTCTCCTCATATATCATGACATAGGTGTCATTCTTTGCCTAGTTCTAGGTCATAAAGATTTTCTTCTGAGTTTTCCTCTATTAGTTTGATGATTTTACCTTTTATATTTAGACCTATCATCCATTCAATTTTATTTATTTAGGTATTATTAGTTTTAGTTGCAGATTTTTTTGGGGGGGGGCTTAAAAGTGTTTACTTGTTCAAGCAACATTTAATCCCTTCATTGAATTGTTTAGGCACTTTTGTCAAAAGTTATATTTATGGGGATTATTTCTGACTTTCCTATTTCATCAATTTATGAGTTTAATCTTTTGCTAATACCATACCATCTTAATTATTATAACTATACAATATTAAGTCTATTAAGTGTTAAACATTAGGTATTGTGATTCCTACTTTATTCTTTGTTTTCAAAATGACTTGCTATTCTAACTCCTTTGCTTTTCCATATAAACTTTAGATTTATCGATATCTATAAGAAATCCTCTTGGGATTTTGGTAGTGATTGTGCTAAATTTGTAGCTCAATCTGGGGAGAATTGATGTCTTTACTGTGTCAAGTCTTCCGTTCTATGAACACAGAATTTCTTCATCCAGTTAGGTCTTCATTGATTTCTTTCATTAGCATTTTGTAGTTTTCAGCATTCAGATTCTGTACACCTTCCTCAGATTTATATCTAATATTCTTTTCATCTTTGGGGAGTGATTGCAAATGGTAACAAAAAATACTTTAGCACTAAACACAACATATCTATCTAGCTCTTTGACAATATATGAATTTCTACTTACTTTTCCCGTTTTGCAGATGAAATGTTCTGGGAATATAAGTGTTTGGAATCTATTGTTCTAAACATAAGTGTCACATGGACATAGGTACTGGGTTTCTTTCACTGACCTAGAATAGAATCTGATGTGGAATAGGCACTATAAATATTTTAAAGGAATGAATAAAAATCTTTTACATTTTAAAATGTTTTAATTAGTTTCCAATGGATGTGAATGAGATTGTGAGTCACACAAATGGTACCTACACCTCCGAATGTGACATTCAAAATTTTTCTCCAGGATAGGACATACCTCAGGGAAGGCCTATCGGCTGTCCGAATACTGACTGATAGAACTCCCATTCTCTGTGACGTTTGCCTGTGTCTAGTGTGCTCTATGAGATAGAGCAGAGGCTTAATGAATATTTTTTGAACAATTAAAAAAATGTATGACTGAAGCAAAGAATAATTAAGATAGTGAAAAATATATGACTTCTGTTAAATGTGGTTCATATCGTTCCAGACATTCCCTGCACCTAGAGATATGGTTTCCATTTCTCAAGTTTGGATTGTACTATCGTTCAACACTTTTTTATTAAACTGATGGGTATATGTGGGTATTTCCTAAGTCATTAGAAATTCATTTTAATGTGATATTAAGAGATAGGCAATATCCATTAATACAATATTTCTATAACATAATCTGATATGAACATTCTGCCATTTTAAAAGATCTTTTTATCATTCAGTGTATATTTTGTTTTCTCATTTTTTGCATGTATAATTAATAATTACATACATAAAATAAATATATACTTATGTGTTTAATTATTTCCTCAGTGTACCTGGTGGAAAAATATTTACTGACTAAATATGCACATATATTTTAAGACAAATGATAACCTATACAAAATGGTACCCTCGAAAAGGTTTTCCAACTAATTTTTGCCAAGTAGTGTTAGGGTGTTCTGTACACTGAACTATAGCCATTACTGAGCAGAAATTATTTTTTATTCTATTTGATGGTTGAGAATGAAACCTTACATTCTATTCATTTTATTTCTCTAGTAGCTTGGAAGGAGGAACATTTCCTTACACGTTTACTTGCCTTAAACATGACAATTGCTTTATATTCTGTATGTTGGCCTGACCTGTGGTGGCGCAGTGGATAAAGCGTCAACCTGGAAATGCTGAGGTCGCCGGTTCAAAACCCTGGGCTTGCCTGGTCAAGGCACATATGGGAGTTGATGCTTCCAGCTCCTCCCCCTGTCTCTCTCTCTCCCTATCTCCTCTCTAAAAAATGAATAAAAAAAAAAATTAAAAAAAAAATTATATTCTGTATGTCGCTTTTTTGTGTGCGTCACTTTTATTCTGCTTCCTCGTGCTCGCCTCTAAGAGATGCATTTGCCAATTAGCAACTGCATAGGTTCCCCTTTTCCCCTCATCGATGTGCATGTAGTTCACACTAGAACCCTTCTGTTGAATCTTAAGATGAGGGATGTGGTTGTGTGCATTTCTTAGAAAAAATGTCTGGAGTCCCTGTGAACACAGCTGTCCCCGAGCTGTGTATTTCTTTTTTTTTTTTTTTCTGAAGCTGGAAATGGGGAGAGACAGTCAGACAGATTCCCGCATGCACCCGACCGGGATCCACCCGGCACGCCCACCAGGGGCGACGCTCTGCCCACCAGGGGGCGATGCTCTGCCCCTCTGGGGCGTCGCTCTGCCGCGACCAGAGCCACTCTAGCGCCTGGGGCGGAGGCCAAGGAGCCATCCCCAGCGCCCGGGCCATCTTTGCTCCAATGGAGCCTCGGCTGTGGGAGGGGGATGAGAGAGACAGAGAGGAAGGAGAGGGGGAGGGGTGGAGAAGCAGATGGGCGCTTCTCCTATGTGCCCTGGCCGGGAATCGAACCCGGGTCCCCCGCACGCCAGGCCGACGCTCTACCGCTGAGCCAACCGGCCAGGGCCCGAGCTGTGTATTTCAAGGTGACCGAGAGCTGGCTGGCTCTGGGAAGAGTGGAGAGGTGTGTGTGAGAGGGTGGGGTGCAGTAGGTTTGCTGTGTCTCTCTCACTCTCTGTGTCCTAGGGGGCAGACAGAGGTAATTACATGTGATCCAAGTCAGACATTTCCAAACCCATAGAATGAAACCTAATGTAAACCGTGCACTTGGGAGAGATGATGATGTGTCCGTGGATGTTCGTCAGCTGTAACCAATACCCATTCTGGTGCACGGTGTTCATAATGGAGGGGGCTTTGCACATATGGAGGCACGGACGGTATGGGGAGGGAGGCTCTACTCCTTCCTCTCAGTTTTTCTGCAAACTTAAAACTTTTCTAAAAATATATAAATTCTAAGACTCCCCCCCCCAAAAAAAAAAAGATTAACTGTATGTTTTTCATCATAATAGATGCTCTCACAAAAGTATGATGATGTGGCCCAGCCTGGTCTTGAGGCTAAAGGGATATCTATGGTGCTAAACTTGAACCGGCAGCACCGCCGTGTGCCAGCGTTAGGATGCTGTACGCGCAAACGGGAGCTGCAACTTCAGAAACAGAAGTTGGGGGTCATGAGGCTCAGCCAGCACGCTCCACAGTGTCATTCTCTTTCCTTGTCAGTTTAATACATTTCTGTGCACCGTTGAATTCTGAGACTTTTCTTCAGTGAACCATTCATTCACCCATCTCCAATTCAGCATCTACTCATCGAACATGTAAAATACGTGAGGCACCAACACCCTCCACAAGTGTTCATTGATCATTGTTATGTGTCAGACACAACGGTGCCTAGACTGTTTCCCCCCCTCAAGGTATATTTACTATAGTTTTGTACACGTCAAACATATAAGTGAATGTCATACTAAGTATAGTGTATGAAAACTACAAATACATGATATGGAAGTTCAAAGAAGGATGATGTTGCTTTATGATTGTGGATGTCCAGAAATAGTTAAGCAAAAGGGTGAATTTTATTTAAACATGAATAAACAAGTTAGGTAGGGGGTATGGGGCAGAGAATACTTTGGTAAGGGGAAAAGACAAGTGGTACAGGAACAGAAGGGTAGAATAGCACTAAGAATAGGTATCTCATTCGGTTTGACTAGAAAACAATGTTGAATACATGAGAAAAGAAGAAGATGAGGTGAGATCAAGTTGGGTCAGAGAACAGAAGGGTCAGATCATGGTGACTGTGAACCTTAAGGAAACAAGGAAAAACATTAATAGTAAAGACCAGGATAAAGGTTAAAATATTCTTAAGGAAATTTCTGCTGGATTCCTTAAGGCTAAAAAGGATAAGTAAAAATAATCATTACAGATGTACAGTGAACCCACACAAAACATTATCACAAAAGATTGTTTCTGAAATTGAGACTATTAAGTACAAAGAAGATAATCTCCACTTACTTGGAAGTGGCAAGAAAATAGGTACAATTGGACTAAGATAGAGATATTTATTCCATACTTACATTAACAGCTCTTGAAGTGTGATGTGTAAAGAAATGAATAGAATCTGATTGAAATAGAAAATTGGCCATGGAGTGCCAATGCAGAGGGAAGAATGAATTTTATTGTAAATAATGTAATTTCAAGCAACCTATTTATGCATCTTCCATTTCTTCCACTACCCACCCACCATTTATTTACTTGATAAGCTGTTATAAATGTCTATTTATGTGTTCTTCTCTGCCTATTAGGCTACATACTCTTTGAAAACAGGGACATGTTTATCTCAGTATTCATAACGCCTAGCATAAGGACGAGAAAAGAAAATATTTAAAGAAATAATGGCAACAGGCAGAGGGGTGCTTTAGCCCACATTCCATGTCTATGATTAGATGCACTGTGTCTGATCACCTCCATGACAATGCAAGTGATTGACACCTTAGAGACCCCACGCATGAATTTCATGGCTCTCAGAGATGTCACACTGTAGTCATCCAGTGAGTGTGTTTTGCCAGGGAGAGGGGGGAGGCAAGGGGCTGTTAATCAATACCATATAGTGGCCAGAGGATCCTGAACTGCCAAGGGTGGGGCACTCCTGGATCCATAACCCAGAGAGGATTTCTCCTGTGTCACTTGTTGGCTGATAAACTATAGCGACAAACAATAAAGCCAGACTAACAAAAATCAGAAGAAGAAAAAACAAATGAACAATTGACAGTATATTAGCTAACTCTACTGCAAATAAACACACAAACAAAAAATTAACAGATAAACACAAAAGATCAATAACCACTGTTTTCTCTAATTTAATTACTGTTTGCTCTTCCTCGAGCAAGACCCAGTATTTCCTAGGCCGAGGGCCACCTCCAGCTGTCTCAGCTACCGCTGTCTTTTCTCAGGTGATTCGTTTAGCTCTCTCTTCCATCCAGAGCATGGCTCTCCCCAGAATCTGACCACCACAGGCTTCCAGCAGAAATATCTGTGACACGCAGAGCAACCATCACCGCCATTTGTCACTCAACAGTAAGAAGAACAGCTGTCTTCTCACAAGGGGCCCCAACACTTCCAAGATGCTAATTTTTTCGCTTCCCAGAGACGTGAATGCAATCTCAGACACATAATAGAAGCAATGCCAATAAAGTCTATTCTTGTCAGCCTCACAAACAGCCTTATTATGTGGTGACTGCAAACAGGATTTGAAGTTGCTGCTTCTGCCAAGCTGAAGTCTTCAAATGCCGAGGTCGAGTGATTGAAAATTCTAGATTACAGGCAGAAGGGGATGAAGAGTTGTTTATAGCTCTTCCTCAACTGCTAAAAGCCTCTGGCCAGAAACAGCTCTCTGTTTGAAGAAAAGTAAATTTCTTCCACAGCTGAAAATAAATGTGTTTTTAGGGAACTTGAGGCAGGCTCGCAGACCTGTTGAAGGCGTGGAGGGTGATAACGACCAGTCGTTCATCAAACTGTGGAGGTTCCTGTCTGACAAGGTCCAGAGCTGAGAGCACTAGGATGTAGCTGTTTCTCTCCATGGGAAGTGGGGTTAGTTATGCCACTGTACGAACACGCCTCTCCAGGTTGAGTTTGACTATAACCAGAGTAACTTTATCCTATTTAATGTAAGATCCTTGCTTTACCCGACACCTTCTACAACTGGCACACAAACCATTGGAACTGGAGGTGCCAGGATTCTGGTTGAATATCCAATGATACACGGACCTTCATTTGGTTACTGAAATCTTTTTATATTGGACTGTCTTCAATTGCAAACTTTCTTGAATTACAGCTTCAAGGAAGAAGAAACAGGAATGCGTTTCTTCTATATTTCTTTTTCTCAGCATTCATTCACTTGTTAGAAATTAAGAATTGACCTCATTCTATGCACCTGACATGTGTTCGGTGATGGTTCTGCAAAGTATCTAGAAGAGCAAGTCAGTGGCGTGGTCCCTGCTGCCAGCTGCCTCATATTTCGACTGGGTAAATAGACACTCAGGCAAATAATCACGATGGACTGTGATGAGTCCTATAATCTGGGTAAATAGCAAGGGCTGGAAATCCCAGACTTTGGAGTGATTTGTGGCACTCAGTCATTTTGGAGAGGATGTGACAAAGGTGGATGGAAACCATAGAAGTTACATAGGATGAGATCTCCAGGTCTAGGTCAGGGATGGAGGAAATGGACAAGCGGTTTTCAAAACAAACAAACATCTTCAGAGCTTTTTAGCTCTGGGGGTGGAGTTGTGGACAGACCCTTTGAAGAATGTAATGAAATTGATGACTTTCTCCCTCAATAAAATAATACCCAAAAACAAACTCACAGATTTAGGAACGCAGTTCCAAGGAGATCACAGAGCCGAACAGCAGGTGCAGGTTAATACACGGAGACTTTCATCTAAATTCCCTTAATTCACTTTCACCTTTAATGCAGTGTTTTTCAAAGGAAAGGCTGTAAGCCAAGTGAATTAGGAACACCTGAGAAGTTTGCATAACTTGCATAATGATACCGAGTATTCAAATACTGCCAGGGAAGAACTGGACTATGTGAGCTCCCCTTTGCAAGCCCTTGCTCATTGGCCAAAGCCTTAGCTTTCAGCGTGCAAGTAGCAAAGATATCAAGAGACAGACAGTATCTGATCCAAAGATGGTCGTTTCATCCCCAATGGTTTTAGCACGTGGAGGGGTGAGGGAGCGGCCGGATGCTCTCCACTTGCAAAGTTACTAAGAAAACTACACACAGGGGTCAACGCAGACATGGTACCTATGTAATAGAATAGCAGGCTAGGCTATCTTAGTAATTTTTATATTTTATGGATAAAAATGGAATCTCTTATAAACCTTAGAGAATTGGCTTCTTAAAGACATCTCTTACTCTAGTGAAGCTGGATTCTAAGCAAGCCACAAAACTTATGGTCATTATATTTCCATAGAATTTGGCTCACTGTTGTGAAAAAAAAAAAGTGGTCTTTGAAATTAAAAATGACCTACCAAAGTGCTTAAAAATAGCAATGGTAAATAGAAGATCAGCAGTGTGCAAACTTTTGCATTTATATTTCTTAAATCACTCTGTTTCATCCATTTTTATTGTCACAGATTTAGTTGACAGACTCACCTTTTCCATTGTGGCCCATTTCAGTGGTTTCTAACTGGTTGCCTTGCCTATGTCTTGCCCCACTGTGCTCCATTCTCGACTCTCCGGTGGCACAGAGACTTCCCAAAGTCATAGCAGGTCATGTTATTCTTATTAACTCCCTTTGGTTGCTTTGGGGGAGGTAGGGAGTGCCCAAAATAGAACAGAGGGTCTGTCATAGTCCCCACCTCTCAATAAATGCAGATAAACCTACTTGACAAAGGGGTCTACAAGCTTCACTATGGTCCGGTTTCGTCTTTACCTCCTCATTAGGGTACACTTCATTCTCTACCCCTCACTCTGTCTACCCTCCCTTGACCATTGTGTTTACCACGTCAAGTTCTGCAGAATGTTGATCATGAAAGATGTTAACTGGAGCTCTTAAAAAGTTGGTCAAAGAAATTTGAGAAATTGGTAGCATTTCTAAGACATTCTATTCTAAAAAAATAGTAATAATTTTTTTTTGCTTGTTTAACCAATCATTTCCCAGGCATAGCTGAACTCTGAATGTGTCATTTGGAAACACACCTCAGTTACTAAGCTTCCTGGACCAACAATCCAGAAAATTCACTTTTAAAGCTCCTTGCATCCGGGTCCCTCTCTTGTAGCCTCCTTATCTATATTGATGCTAACCCTTCTGTTTGCCATACAGCATTCACTCACAACTCCTAGCACAGTGTTGGTTATTTTTATATTAGACAAGACTCCTTTAGTTATAATTTACAAAAAGCAAAGTCAGATTAGTTCAAGCAAATGGGAAAGATTTCGTAACTCAGTAATCGGAAAATACAGATGACACTCTTGGTTAAAACTCAGTGGTTCTCAGTAGAGGGTGATTTTCCCTCTTTCTATCTCCCCTCATCCCCCACTTTTATGATAAATTTAACAATAAAGACATTATTTGTTGTCACAGATGCAGGAAAGGGGGTACTACTGGCATCTAGCTCCAGATAGAAGTCAGCCCAGGGCAGCACCCCTCCCAGCCCCAGTGAAATATTGGGCCCAGAGTGTCAGTATGTCAGCAGTGCCGAATCTATGAAACCCTGGTCGTACCTAGATCCAGGCTCTCAACATCATTAGGAATTCTTTGGTGTTCCTCTCTCATTTCATCTGTCAAAGCTTGGTTATCTTTGTCTGCATTATAATAAGAGTTATGACTGCTTATATCAGGGTCACTTATATCTGATAGAAGTCTTCTTTATCAGTTTTAATGAGAACACTGTAAGAATTCATTTAATTGATCCACATTCTACCATGTGTTTGATCATTATAAAATCACTTCCTGTCGATGTTACAGTGATCTCAGCATAGGTCATGTCTCCATCTCTGGAGTGATGGTGTAAAAATGATTGATACTCCTGTGCTGGGCACAAGGCTTTCGGTTTGCTATGATCCCATTCACCTAATTTTGCTTTTCTTGCTTGAGCTTTTGGTGTTGTAATTATTGGTAGATATTTAATAATAATGCTGATTAAAAGACAAATAAAACAAGATAGTGGGTCACTGGTATGAAAAAAAGTCAATATCACATATAGTCCAGAAATTACGATAGAAATCATATTATTCTACCTTTGGTTTTGAATTTTATTTTCAAATATCAGCAAATTGGGCTTTAAAACTCTTTTGCTTACATAAGTATGCCATGAGCTGATGAAATAGATCTGGTGGTTGTCTCAGGAGTCCGTTTAAAGTTGTGATATACACACAACTTGAAATGTTTGGTGTCAAGGCAGCATTTAATCCTTAAACCAATTAAGTCTAATTATTGAGTGACTAGTAATACTTATCTTTAACAAAGTGAAGGTTAAATTAAAATTAATTTTCAAATTAGAAGGCAGCACCTACTAACTGTCAATCAGTGAAATATTTAAGATTCTTTTTAGAAGAAAAAACAACCAGGGATTAGAGATACAGAGTTGAAGTGAAGCCTTTCTTCTAGTATAAGCATTATACTTGAATTATGCAAAAATCTTCCTTCTCTTACCAGAAATGTGGCAAACCTAAAATACGCCTTTCTGAAACTCATAAACAAGGTCTAGTAAAGATTTCAAGCATATGTGGATTGGAGGTAACTTATAATCTTGGAAGGCCAGAAACGTCTCATCAATTGTTGAGCGACTGACAACAAATCTCACTGTTCTCTCTAGATGTATTACAAATACATACTATTCTCCTGTTTGTGGGGCTACTGAAGGTCAGCCAATTGAGAAGCACCCGGTTGTAGAGCTGAGCTCAGGGGAAAACATTTACAATGGTAGTTGACACAAGAAACCATCTTGTTGGGTATAAACACCACTGTGTATATATACCCAGAGAACAATATGTGAAGAATATCCCAAACTTCATCCACTGTGCTACAGAAATACACAGAGTGAGCTAAACTTTTGCTCACTGGGGTGCAGATGAAGTGTTGTGCAGTATGAAAACAAAGATATCAGAAATGGCCAATATTAATCACATTTTCTAATGATCATTAACTAGGGAGGAGGCTCAGTTTTATACTTAATTATATTTCTTAATAATGGCATGTAATCAGTGATAAAGGATAATACAACAACTACTTATGGACTCTACCAACCCACTTCACTACCCACATGGACGATGTCCTCTTGGGTTGTCCTCTCCAGTCCTATTTTCTTCCTGTCCTCATCTGTCTTATGATTTAGCAAATTGTTCCCAAGGTTTATTAATGTTAATATATGTAGCTTTAATTCAAATAATCTATGACTGTATTTTTAAAGTGCCATTAATATCTCTGACCCTGTATACTAATCTGTGTGCTAACCATTTTATTTTTTCTAGTTTATATAAACTTAACTATAAACTTGATAAATTAATTGTTTATTTCCTATTTTATTTTCTTGCACATTTGGGAAAAAAACGAGTGTTAGAGAATAAAAACAGCTTGCCAAGATGATATTCCATAATACCGAGTAACTTATCAAGTGCAAATATTCAAAAATATACTCAATCTTGGAGGATAAGTATGTGCTGCTTCATTAGCTATAAATGTACTATATAAATGTTTCTATTTTTCTAGGAAATAGAATAATTTATTTACTGTAGTTGAATATTATAAATTATTTTGCTCACATTGAAATTTTGGGTTTAAAGAATCAGAAAAACTGTATTGTTCTTTGCTGCATATAAGAACTCCACCATAGTGATTTTATTGCACAAAGTAAAGAGAAAAATGAAGACTATTACTTAACTATTTTACCCTATGCGATGGTGAAATTGGCTGTCTACATTTTTATGAAACCTATATATTCAAGTCCATAATTAAGTGGGATCATTTCTCATTTAAAATTGTGTTTTAGCCTGACCAGGTGGTGTGGAGTGGATAGAGCATCGGCCTGGGATGTGGAGGACCCAGGTTCAAAACTCCGAGGTTGCTGGCTTGAGCACAGGCTCATTAGGCTTGATTGAGTGCGGGCTCACCAGCTTGAGCATGGGGTCACTGGCTTGAGTTTGGGATCATGGATGTGATCCCATGGTCACTGGCTAGAGCCCAAAGGTCACTGGCTTGAAGCCCAAGGTCGCTGGCTTGAGCAAGATGTCACTTGCTCTACTGTAGCCCCCTGGTCAAGGCACATATGAGAAAGCAATCAATGAACAACTAAGAAGCCGCAACAAAAAAAATTGATGCTTCTCATCTCTCTCCCTTCCTGTCTGTCTATCCCTATCTTTTCCTCTCTCTCTATCTCTCTCATTAAAAAAAAAAACAACAAAAAACTGAACATAATATAACAACCCCTCCCTTCCTTAAATACAGCCCATTATTAAATTTTTATGGCAACTTCCTATTTCATGACAATCACCTTTAACAACTCATATGTCTGCATTGTGTATGATCAATGATTTAAAGTCCATAAAGCCAATTTAAAAAATTATCAGTTGTGACAGCAACATCAACAAAAATGATTGAATTCTCTCAGGTTTAAACTTCACCATTTTAATAAAGACTCATTTTGTATTAATGTTTTCTTCTTACTCTTTTTCTCCTCCATTTCTTCAAAGAAGAAATTTTTAGGGCGGAGTTTGGGTGTAAATGTCTGCTAAGCCATATATTAATACACTGGTATGTTTCACTCTGGCACCAATTTTGTGTCCGTAAGATACACATGCAGTTAGATGGGCCCCTGCATAATTTTTACCTTGTCCTCTGTAAGTCATCTATCCCCTTTCTCTGTCACACAAAATATATACTCAAAGTATATATGAAATAACTTTTCTTCATAAAATATAAATGTAAGTCATTGATTTTTATATTCAGATCAATACTTACCTTTTTCCTGAAGAAAATTTTTCAAAAGTCACAGCAGCAATAAGGGGAAAAAGGACTTGAGTTAATTTTTTTTTTCCCGTAATGAAACTATACTTAGCCTACTATAATCTTCAAGGAAAGTCCCCACTGTCAGGGTCACCATCCTGGGCTCTAAAAATAGATCAGACGATGAAGACTAAGAGAACCAAAGACCTCATATCCCTCTGCCCACTCACCTTCCCCGTATATTCTTTGCTGCCTACAATTCTAATTTATTGTTTAATAATCTCGCTTTTGTTTAAAGAGTAGGTCCTACTGGCAGCCTCTGGACCCCAAAAGGTTGACAATAGTAATAAAGGGGAACAGAGTTCTTAGCGGAGTGACTCAACATATTCTGGCTTCTGCACAGGGAGCCTGTGTTATTATTAGTCCATTCGTGACTCACCCCAGCTGAGAATCACTGAAGTAGTCCTGGTAACAAACATAGACTGGAAATGCTTCCTCACTAGAACGTAAGCATCTGGCGGGCAGGGAGTTTGTCTGGTTCAGACCAGAAACCTGACCCTAGGAACACCGCCTGCCATATAGCAAGTAGTTAGTAAGGACTTGTGAAACAAATCATTGAAATGTCCAACCCAAGTGATGCTTCATTCATAAAATAGGATACTGTTCAGCTCTTTAAATGTGAGAATTCTAATATGTTTACTATGGTTTTTGTTTTGTTTTGTTTTGTTTTACAGAGATAGAGAGAGAGTCAGAGAGAGGGACAGATAGGGACAGGAATGGAGAGAGATGAGAAGCATCAATCATCAGTTTTTTGTTGCCACACCTTAGTTGTTCATTGATTGCTTTCTTATATGTGCCTTGACCATGGGCCTTCAGCAGACCAAGTAACCCCTTGCTGAGCCAGCGACCTTGGGTCCAAGCTGGTGAGCTTTGCTCAAACCAGTTGAGCCCGCGCTCAGGCTGGCGACCTCGGAGTCTCGAACCTGGGTCCTCTACATCCCAGTCCGACGCTCTATCCACTGCGCCACCGCCTGGTCAGGCTGTTTGCTATGTTTATTGCTGTGGTTAGGTGCTCGTGAAATATGAAGTAAAAGAGACAATTACAGAAAGTTATGTGTAATTTATTCCCATTCTATGGTACAAAAAAAATATGTATCTTGATGTGTAAGCAAAAATTGTGGTGGTGCTCGGTGGCAGAATTGTAGACTATTTTTATTGTCTTATATTTAATTATACTTTATTATGAGCACTATTTCTATTCTGCAAAGTTTGGTAATTTACCGAAGATGTAATAAAGTGTGGAGTGAGTCAAGCACACCAGAAAAGGTTCTTTCCTGATTTCCAATTCTGCATAACAAGGAGCTCTAAACACTTAGGATTTCTGACCCCCTCCTCTGCCCCCAGGAAATTTATTATTCTCTGAGAAAACTACTCTAGATCAGTGGTCCCAACTTTTTTGGGGCCACAGACTGGTTTAATGTCAGAAAATATTTTCATGGACCGGCCTTTAGGGTGGGACGGATAAATGTATCACATGACCGAGACAAGCGTCAAGAGTGAGTCTTAGACGATGTAACAGAGGGAATCTGGTCATTTTAAAAAAATAAAACATCGTTCAGACTGAAGTATAAGTAAAATGAAAATAATGTAAGTTATTTATTCTTTCTCTGTGGACTGGTACCAAATGGCCCGCGGGTGGTCCACGGCCCAGGGGTTGGGGACCACTGCTCTAGATAATGCCTGAGTTTCTAACAATCACTACTGACATGCCCAGTATTGTTCTGGGTATCATGGAGGTCAAAAAAGTGTTCAGATTCCCAATGCTTGCAAGTTTAAAATCTAATTGGGAAAGTAAGACCTGCGCATAGAACACTAAACACAAGATAGAACCATATATTATGGAATGTTACAGGAGTGCTTTGAGGACTGCATGGAGGAGAGGCATTAAGGAATTAGCCCACTGGAGAAGTTGGGGCTTGAGTTGATTATTAAGGATAAGAAATAAAAGGAGGATGGGAATGGGCAGCCCAAGGGCTCTCTAGAGGGTAGTACCACCCCAGGTTCTATAATCAACTTTTTTACTGAATTTATTGGAGTGACACTGATGAATAAAATAATATAGGTTGCAGGCATACCATTCTATAATACATCATCTGGTTGTCCTATTGTGTGTGCATGGTGATTGCAGTCTATCTTCTGATGCACTGGAAACGCCACCCCCGACCCAATGATGTGTGGTCTCTACAGAGGCTGTGAGCCTCAGTGATGGAGACCGGACTCTTCAGTCTCATGGACTGGATTTGAATTTAGGCTCTCCCATGTGCTGAGTGTAGAATTTCAGGCAAGCTTCTCTGTTCAGTTTTCCATTTTCTCATTTGTAAGATAAGGCTGTCAGTGAGTGTTATAGGCTGAATGGTGTTTCTGCAAAAAGACCTGTTGACACCCTAATTCTCTGAGGAGGTGACTTTGGGCCCAGACCTGAGGAAGAGGGACCAGCCATGCCACAATCAAGAGGCCAAGGGTACCAAGCACGGGGACAGCTAGTGGCAGGAGGGAAAGCAGCCCGGGCTCTGAGGGAGACAGATAGAAGGCTGTTGTGTCTCCAGTCCAGGGAACAAATGGTTAGAGTAGCCTGTCATTATTTCAGAGCTCGTGAGGGGTCAGATTATGAATGGCCTCGGAGGTCATTTGACAGAAGTTAGACCTGATTCAAGCAATGAATGACATTTGGATGGTTTGAAGGTGAAGAGAAGAAGAGAAAGGGAGACCGAGGAGAAGAAAATATCAAGACACGAAGGATGGAACTTCCTTCTAGAGAGATTTATGCTTTTAAATTGAAGAAATAAATTATGTTCAAACAATTCAGTTGTCTGCATGGCCCGGACATACATCATTGATGGAGGTCAGAAAGCACTGTGGCTCAGAGGGCAGGTCTGAAATCCGATGGCCGGTATTAACCTCAGCTCTGTTCAGTGAAGGAGCATGGCTGTGGGCAAGCTACTCGGTTAAGCTTCACTTGCCCAGTCTCTGCGATGAGGCTTTACTAAGATCTGTCATCAGCTCAGAGCCTGAAACCTAACATTCGTGTTAGTAACGTTTATAATTACGACAACCACCATCATCATCAACCCGATAGACTCTGTCACTGCAGAGAGCTATACACACAGTCCTGAAAAGAGCTAAGCTATTTAGGGGAATGTTGAGACTATATTTAACTTCTTACCACTCTTTTTCCCCAATGCTGGGCCAAGATCTTTGCACATAGTAGGTGATCAGTAAATCTGTTAAATTAAGGAAAGGCAGAAGGCAGGTGGCTCAGTAAGGATTTTAATGAATTACTTAGCTGAAACATTTACCTGCTAATTTCCAGTGACATGTAGCTCAGAGATGAGGTGCCCTTTTGCATTTATTCTCACTTATATGGCCATCTCGCAAAGGCCCTTTGAAATAAACCGTAATTTTTTTTTTTGCATTAAATGTGAACATGTTAGGAACGAGGAGGCTTTGGATGAAAGGGAGGCTGTAGCTTGTCGTGTATAGACTTCTGTATCTGTCTGGGTGAAACAATATATTTTGGTAGAATGCATCTATTTATACAGAGCCATGGCTGAGTTGAGTCAAGTACCCATACATATTTCATGTTCTCTGAAAGTCAAGGCTTAGAAATGAAAAATGAAAGTCGGTGCTGTCAAACTCAGCTTTTGGCCGACATTTTGATACAGAATCTGAATATGAAGAGAATGAATGTACCCAGAGCGAAGGAGATAGCAAGAGCAGGAAGACATCTTTGAAAATAACGGCTATAAGTCAACGTGGTCTTACACATAGTCGGTATCTGTGGAAATTTGCTGAATGATCCTGACTACTTTAGCAGTGGAGAAACAAAGAACTTTGGTGATGAAGATGTAAACAAGAGTATTGTATAGGATTAAAACAACTGTGTTTGGGGGATAAGGTCATTCCAGTTTAGGCTATTTCATTTCCAAGATAAGTTTCCATCAGCTATATATATCTAGTCTCTCTAGATGGAGTCTCAGGGTTCGCCTCTCCACAAGGAACTTAACAGGACTTAACTTGTGGGGTTGTTGTCAGGATTGCATTAGAGAATGTGTGTAAGCACCTAGTAATTATTCCACATGCATTAGCTGTGTATTCTATTGTTCTTTTTATTATTAAATGTTCACCAATTCTATTATAAATATTATATTCCACATGGAAGAGTGAATAAGGATTTCCCCCAATAGAAAAATGGGTAACATGTATCAGACTTATCCCCTCCCTCCCCCTGAATAGAACTAAGCATGTGATTAGACTCGGGGAGGGGGGGGGGGAGTTGAGTTGAAGGTTGATTCAGTCACCAGTGGCCACAGAGTTCATCAAAGCTGCCTATGGAATAAAGCCTCCATAAAAACCCAACAGGATGGGGTTTGGAGAGCTTCCAGACTGATAAACACGTGGAAATTTGAGGAGTGGGGTGCTCCATGCGAGAGCAAGAAACCCCACGTCCTTTCCCCATCTGTGCCCTATGTATCTCCTCCTTCCGACTGCCCCCGCTGAATCCTTTCATGGCAAACTGATGATCTAAGCAGTGAAGTGTTTCTCTGAGTTCTGTGAGTCGCTCTAGGAAATGAACAATGGGGCCTGACCTGTGGTAGCGCAGTGGATAAAGCGTCGACCTGGAAATGCTGAGGTCACCGGTTCGAAACCCTGGGCTTGCCTGGTCAAGGCACATATGGGAGTTGATGCTTCCTGCTCCTCCCCGCTTTCTCTCTCTCTGTCTCTCCTCTCTCTCTCTCTCTCTCTCTCTCTCTCTCTGTCTCTCCCTCTCCTCTCATAAAATGAATAAAAAAAAAAAAACAAAAAAAACACCGGGGTCATTAGAACCTCCAGTCTACAGCTGGTCGGTCAGGAGCACAGGGGAAAATCTGGAGTTGTACTTGGTGTTTGAAGTGTGGGGGCCAGCCTCATAGGACTGACCCTTAATCTGGGGGACCTGAAGCTATCTCTGGGTAGGGAGGATGAGAATTGAGCTGAATTGTACAATACTCAGTTGCTGTCCAGAGAATTGTTGTAGGTGAGCGGGGGGTGGGGGGGAGCCTCCTCATCCCCTCCTGTTGGAATTGAATTTAGAACCTCTTAGAATTATACATTTAAAATTTATGTATTTCTCTCTGTAAATCTGCATATAAAAGCCAGATACTCAAGACATTATTATTTAATTCCAAAGAAAACATTTTACAGACAATCCTGAAATTCAGTAGTGCCGTCCTCAGAGTGGATGAGAGTATGTTTACATTTTATAGATACTCCCAGGTTTCAGATGTTTTTAGAATTCATGTATTCTGTTAAAAGGGCAAACTCTACACCCAAGGTTAGTTATTATTCCCATTCATGTTTGGTATGAAACTGTAGAGCAACCTGCTTTGGGAGTTCATTCCATTTATTCTATATTGCTGCGTTCTCCATGGAAAGCTAAACATAAATATTTATAGCAGTGATGGATTCAATGGAAATATTAATATATACACCTTAACAAAATATTCTAGGTAAATATTTACTGAAAAATATTACATACTTGAGTTTCTTTTTACCTAAAGTTTTATGATAACAAAGTTTATCCTTAAATGTGCCCAAATATGTTTTTTTTATTAACTTGTATTTATCATAATCACACTAAGGGCCATGTGATAACCTCAGCACTTCATTGCCTAATAATCTTATGGATTTACAGAAGTAGCTTCCCTACCCCCTCATTTTACAAATGAGGAAACTGAGACCTTTAACGACTAGGCTGTATAGAGTGAATCAATGACTTAGAGCTGGGCCCCCAAACCTACTGTATATGTGATTAGATACTCCAAGCTAAAAGAGCCGATCAAATTTAAGGGTGTTTTAAATGTACATAGTATTGTTGTTTTCCATGACATGGAATGAAGGAGGGATGTGTTCTTGACTCTTTGAGAAACAGAGGGTTAGTTTAATAAATTCACAAGGTTCTGTACTTCTACTCTCAAAAGAGTGGGCTATGTATTGACAAATGCCATATCACTGTGGTAAAAATTTCTTACAATGCCAAATTGCTTTGTTTTACCCCTTGAACCTGAAACAGATAAGTACATTGAAAACTTAAAATCAAAAAGCCAACCTGGCTGGTTGGCTTAGTGACAAAACATCGGCCCAGTGTGTGGATGTCCCAGGTTTGATTCCCAGTCAGGGCACACAGGAGAAGCAACCATCCTTCTCCACCCTTCCCCCTCTCTCTCTCTTCTCTTTCTCTCTCTCTCTCACTCTCTTTCTCTCACTCTCTCTCTCCCTTCCTGCAACCATGGCTCAGTTGGAACAAATTGGCCCTGGGCACTGAGGACGGCTCCATGGCCTTTCCTCAGGTGCTAAAATAGCTTGGTTGCTGAACAACAGAACAACGGCCTCAAATGGACAGAGCATCTCCCCATAGGAGACTTGCCAGGAGGATCACAGTCGGAGTGCATGTGGGATTCTGTCTGTCTGCCTCCCTGCTTCTCACTTAAGAAAAAAAGAAATCAAATATTGAAAGAGGTTATATAAAAGTTCGTTAGTAGTTTTATTTCCTCCTTATTTTGAATGTCTACCCCTAAGTCTAACCATGAAGTTGGTATTGTCTACTAGCTGTCATCTTACTGAGTGCCCTTCCCCTCCTGCTTCCCTCCTTCCAAAAGAGGGCTCAGCCCTGGTTTCCTCCTAACTTAATATCAAAAGTGATAGAGATGATGTTTTTCTTTATGCAGTCAAGCAATTACAAGTTTATTGCTTTTCTGGGCTCAAATTATAATCCTAAACCTTGCCTTATGGCATTTCTGAGAGAATAGACCCTCATATTTTTTCCCCAAATGATGACAGGAAAATTCTTCTTTTGAAATACTAGAAAAGGTAGAATTAATAAAACATTGGTAGCACTAAAACAAATAAGAAAGAAAAGAAAAACAGCCAAGAATTATTAATCACTGAGCATTTTACAGACATTCCCTGCTTTTCCTTACGTTGGAACTGGGAGTAGGCATCCATCTCAGTTTGAAGCTCAGTGAGGTCAGGTTATTTGCACAAAATCACTCAGATGCTAAGAGGTGAAACAGGGATTTGAACTGAAGTCACTTTGACCCCATACCTTATGTGTGTGCATTTGATGTATTTTAATCCAAATTCACTTATTGCTGTTCTCTTATAAGCTTAAGAATGATTGGATATTAACCTTTTATTCATACTCACAAAATATTATTCTTAAACGTGGAATGAAGACTAATATCCACACCAGGGGGTCAGAGTTGTTAGGTCTCATTCACCCTATGAGGTCTTCCTCCATGACTTTGTCCTCTCAGTATCTATTTAATGAGCTCAAAAACTGTCCTGATAAAACAGAAGCTGCTGATCCTGGAATTCATTGTTGAACTTCCATTTCCCACTCTGGGTTGCGGAGCATCGAGATTCCAACCTAGTTTCTGTTGACCCTCTACCTGCTTTCCCTGGGTGATCTCACTTGTATCCATAGGCTAAATGATTAAATACATGCCGCTTGTTTTCAAAGCCCAAGCATCAGCCCATTGGTCCTCCGTGTGCTCCGAATCCTTGAGTCCAACTACATCTTCTTCATTTAGGAATTTCACTGGCATCTAGAACTCAACCAGGCCAAACCTGGACTCAGTCACTTGTTCGCAAAGGAAATAATATAAACTGTTGAAGAGAGTATAAGAATAAAATAAGAAAGAGGAAGGAAAGGCAGAAGGGGGGAAGGAGGGAGGGAGGGAAGAAGGAAGAAAGAAGAAGGAAGGAAGGAAGGAAGGAAGGAAGGAAGGAAGGAAGGAAGGAAGGAAGGAAGGAAGGAAGGAAGGAAGGAAGGAAGGGGAAGGGAAGGGAAGGGAAGGGAAAGGAAAGGAAAGGAAAGGAAAGGAAAGGAAAGGAAAGGAAAGGAAAGGAAAGGAAAGGAAAGGAAAGGAAAGGAAAGGAAAGGAAAGGGGGGAAGGAAGGAAGGAAGGAAGGAAGGAAGGAAGGAAGGAAGGAAGGAAGGAAGGAAGGAAGGAAGGAAGGAAGGAAGGAAGGAAAGGGAAGGGAAAGGAGAGGAAGGGAGGAAGGGAGGAAGGGAGGAAGAAAGGGAGAGGTTCACACTGTTTTCCACTTCTCACTGAAGGCCACTGCCAACCATCTGGTGGCCAGCCAGACACCAGAACACCACATTTGATTACTTCTCATTCCATGCAGCCAATTCATCATCACAACCCACTGACTTCACATTCAATGTATTTCTCAAACATCCATTTTCCCATTGCTTTGCCACTAATGTTGTACAGTCCTTGACATCTAGTCTCAGGATCCAACCCACTAGCTTTTGAAGAGGGTTTTCTATTATTTTTCTTGTCCACTTCTCCCACCAGATTCCATGCATTACAAGGAAGTAAATATTCAAATAAAAGTCTCACATGCCACTTCCTGTTTCTGGGATGAGACATCTCCCTGACTCACCTCAACATCTTGCTGTTTTTTTCTGCAGAGTGGGATACAAGCCATAGTCATAATTTTTATTTAATTTTTCTCTTATTCTCACTGGTGAATCACTGTATTCTTCCACACTTAATAAAATTACTATATTTTATAACCATTATGGCATAGATTATTATGGTCTCAAAACCCAAAGATTACTGAAGAATTATAATTTGAAGAGCTATGATTAATCAGTGCTAGTTTCACTTAAATAAATAAGAGAAACTTGTTATATTTCTCTTAAATTCAATTACAATTTCAAAGAAATTTCCACAGATATGTGTGAAGAACAGTCATAATCATTTGATTATGTTTATAGTACATTAAACCCACTTTTAATGTTTTCTTGCACCATATTTTTCTTCTTGAATTGCTAGTGGTGATACCCCGTACCACATTATATCAGAAAGTACAGTGAGAATTCTTCTCCATGGTCCCACAGGTAGTGAATTAAACTGCTTAAAAAAAATACAATAATTACTTCTGAGTTATAGCAACATTTCCTGAGCTTACTTTCAAGATATTAAGTTGCTACAAATATTTTTTTTTTTTTGCTGAAACAAAAGAAGACAAAAAACAGAATTGGATGTGAACTGTTACAAAATATGATTTCATCAGGAATAGGAACATTTTAAATGCAAAAAAGATTGCCCTGCAGGCTCCATGCCGTCTGTGAAATAAGTGGGGAGGGAAAATTCTAGTAACTTTTCTAATCACATCTCCCAGTTTTCTGTTGATTGGATGGACAAACTTAAAAATAAAAGACCTGAAATAACAAACCAGCTTTCCCTTTCTTTTCTACTGTCCCCAAGAGGCCACATTAATCCTTTATGTGCTGAGAACAGCCCCCGAAATGATTAAGAATTTTCCAAGAAGAAATCTTATTTCAATTTTCTTCATTCAGTGTCTGCCTCCTCCGTGTCATCTGGATTGTAATTCTACAGAATTCCTTCATGTCTTTCTTATGACAATATATTGGTAATTTAATCACTATCCATCCGTCTCTCCATCCACCCACTCATCCACTTACCAATCCATTTGTCCATCCCTTTACCCATTCATCCATCCATCCATCTTTCAAATCTTTAATATAACCTAGTACTGTGCTAACAATTAATAACCCTTGCTGAATCGTGGTTCACACCAAGAGAACCTGTGTGGGGTGATGTTTCTCTCCATCTGTTGTTTGTCGTGTTAAATTTAGACATCTCTGGCAGTGCCCAGATTCGATAATGATAGGTGAGGGTGTATTATACATGTGCTAACAGAAAGGTATTTTATAATTCCCGCTTGCAATGAGTAATTTTCATCCCACTGCAATCTTTCTCACTTGCAGTGAACCTTAACTACAAAATGCTCAGCTGAAATTACTAACAAATACCCTCTTCAAATGATGCCTTTTTTCTTTCCCTGGTATTATCTGAAGCACAATGCCCAGAGAGATAGAACTTTAATTTATTTATATATATATATACATATATATTATATACATATATGTATTATATTTATTTTGTTTGTTTGTTTGTTTGTATTTTTCTGAAGTTGGAAACGGGGAGGCAGTCAGACAGATTCCTGCATGCGCCCGACCAGGATCAACCCGGCATGCCCACCAGGGGGCGATGCTCCTCCCATCTGGGGCATTGCTCTGTTGTGACCAGAGCCACTCTAGCGCCTGAAGCAGAGGCCATGGAGCCATCCCCAGCCCCGGGCCAACTTTGCTCCAATGGAGCCTTGGCTGCTGGAGGGGAAGAGAGAGACAGAGAGGAAAGAGAAGGGGAGGGGTAGAGAAGTAGATGGGCGCTTCTTCTGTGTGCCCTGGCTGGGAATTGAACCCGGGACTCCTGCACACCAGGCCGATGCTCTACCACTGAGCCAACCAGCCAGGGCCTATTTATATATTTTTATATGTATATGTAAGTGTGTGTGTGTGTGTATGTGTGTGTGTGTGTGTGTATTTAAATAAAAGAACTTGCACTTAAAATTACTTGCTTGTTTCATTTTTTACAGATAGTAGTCATTTATCTTGGGGTGAAATTTTCCCCATCTTATAGTTAGGGATGAAAGTGGACAAATTTGTATACAGAGCCCAGGGCTTTCCGGGAATGAAAGGGTAGTGATCCAGACTCCTTCCCATTGAGTTTCCATGTTTTTAAACCATGTCTGAAGGACCTGGAGCTGTGAGTGGGACCTTCTGGCAGGAGATAAAACACAAATTCCTAAAGGGAGCTAACTCTAATGAAAAGGGATTAGGGATGGTGTCCAGGACATGCACCAACCCACTGGTTCTTGTGCCAGGACATATAGCGGGTGAATTATGCTTGTTTCCTTCCTTACCCTGTTACTCAGGAACCATGAGAGTGCTTGAGAGAAAAGGGTTCCTTGTATGACCAATTTTACATCTTATATTAGATTGCTGACCCTCCTGATTGGGGCACAATGACACCCAAAGGCAGTCGCAGAAGCCATGGAGAAGGAAGTCTCACCTTCTTTTCTATGATCTCCTTTAGCATGCCAAAACTGCTAGATCCTGGGAGTGAGACCTCAGGAAAACCAGTGGGCTTCTCCAAATCTGTGGGATGAGGGCTTATAGGTGTTTAATATGAGTATATTTGAAAATGGTGCCTCTACTGCATAGCTTATACTAGACAATTGATACCATCTAGTGATTCATTTATCAGGACTTTATTTTATTCTAATTGAGTAATCTGAGTATAGATAGTTATACTATTTTTGAGGTTGGAGGAAACAAAATTGAATTATATTAAAGGAAATGTGTGCCGTTTCTTTGATAGATAAAAATGGCTACTCAGCTGCCATCCCGAGAACAATGCAGGCTTGAAGAAGGAGAAAGGGCATGAAACAGAACATTCTCATCCCCCACTGTGAGGTTGTAGTTAATTTGCTTGCTATTCTCTCTCTTAATGGCTCCTGGCCATTATTTACTTTGATATATAGCAAAAAGTTTACCTGTGCAGGAATGTCAGAAAAAACTTACATTGGAGAGGGACCTGACAATTAGGGAAATTTAAATCACAATAGTTGTTTATTAAAGCCTAGCCACAGGTCCAGAGGTGCCAGGACCCTCCTGTTCCTGGGAGATACCTGAACCCGGCTATCTTGAAAATTTTCCAAGGATACCAAATAGGACCACACTGATAAGGCCTGTACTACAGCAGAAAAGAAAACTTGCAGAGAAGGTGTTTCTGAAGCTGAAACCCCCTCCTCCTGTTCATTGTCAAGTCGGTAACCAAGGCCATAAACCAGGATATGCTATTCCGCCCATAGCCCCTAAATCCACTGCTCCCTCCCGCAGCTCGGGGCTGACACCCTTTGTTGGCCTCAGCCCACTTGCACTCAGGCACTTTTAAAATAGATTTTCCTCTTTGAACACACTGGCTTTCTGTTTTCGGGGTGGCCCACGGTTTCTGCTTTTCAGTCTCAAGTTGATTTAACATTTAAGCTACTTGGATATTTACTAATACAAAGAGTTGGCAGCAGGGTACCAGTGTTGGTTTTGTATGTGCCAGTGTGACCAGGCAGAACCTCATTTTCCAGAATCCTTTTCTCTGGAGCTGTGTGGTCAGGGAGGGTCACAGAGAGATTCTGTGTGAGCTCTGGAGGCGGAGTGAGGCTGTAGCAGCAGGGTCAGCTAATAAGCCCCCTTCCCTGGTTTCTCCCTCACCTTCTCCGACTCTGGAGAAGTCACCAGCCTCATGATGAAGGGTCCAGCTCCTGTAGTCCATTCTAGTCATTGTGGGCAAAGGCAGTGATGTGGGTAACTGCCCAGCCTTAGGAGTTCCAGCTCGTCCTCACTGTCCTCCACTTTATGTCAGTCTTCCTCCCCCAACCCCAACTTCCTGTCCAGGAGACACCAGCTCCAGCATCAGAACTGCAGACGAAAGCCTTAGATAGCCTACCTACCCAGCCTCAGAAATGCGCAGGTCACGTCTGTAATAAACCCATATATATGTATCCAACCTAGAGTCCTGCTTCTTAGATTGAATTCCTACTGATACACTGTCACCCGTCACCAGTAGACTGAAGACTGAGGTGCCATCACCCCACATGGTGGTTACCTGGACACTCCTGACGGTATTACCTTTCAGTGAGGCTTTCTTACTCTTTAAATCTGAAGAGACCATTTTAACCAAGTAAAAGCTCATTCTCCTGCAAAAGTGATCTATCTCAATGGTAGCTCCCCACCCCTTTGGAAGGCACCACTATTCCCATCTTTTCCTACCTTTGTTAGATAAAAAGGATCAAGACAAAACATTTGAATCTGAAGTTCTAAAAAGCTAACACTTAGGTGTTTCTCAAAAGACTGTCAGGGGTCGTCAAACTTTTTATAAAAACCGCCCACTTTTGCATTGCTGGTAGACCTGGTCCCTACCGCCCACTAGTGGGCGTTCCAGCTTTCATGATGGGCCAATCGCGGCGCTGTTTGGTTGCACGGTAGGGACCAGGTTGACCAGCAACTGCAAAAGTGGGCGGTTTTTATAAAAAGTTTGACGACCCCTGCAAGGCTGCCTCTCTAAGAACTCCTGGTGCACGGGCACAGGCTACTTGGGGTCTTTGGGGCTGTACAAGGTTTTCAATCTCAAAGACCCCCAAGCATGGAAATCACCAACATGCACATTGCTTTAGCGTCATCTTCACTAGGAAGTTGGCAGGAAAAGAAAGTATCTAAAAAGGCAAGAATGGAAACAGGAATGATTGATCAAAGATGATTGGTACCCATCTTTGAACACACCTCTGTACCCCTTTTTGTAAAACTACTTTTAATCATTAAATTCCTCCAATGAACAAAAATATAACCATATGACACACATGTAGAAAATTAACTCCTGAGAAAAAGGTAAAAATTATGCATTAATGAGCTTAGTTTCTAGTAAAGTTCTCATTAAGGGGTAGTAATAATTTATTATGAGAGTAATAAGCAGCTGGGAAGTTGAATCCAAACAAAGGTCCCCAGAACAACCTTTGATAAAACCATTACAATAAAAATCACAATTAAATGAACAAAATTTTATATGTATAATCTATGTAATGTATATATGATATTTTGTGGATTTAATATATATTTTCAAATATATGTATATTATAGATAAGAAAAATTGTTTCTTAGTTCCTCGTAAATTTAGAAATAAATTTTTGAAAATAATGACGTAGCAATGATAATGAAAATTCGAAGCACACAAGAGATTGGACATATAAGTGCTTTTGTGGTCTTAGGTGAATCATGACCTTCCCCGCAGCCTCACATAGGCCTTAGGAAAAAACACAGTCCAAATCACTCATTTTACAGATGGGGAAATTGACAATGTAGGACATAGAGACTTGTGGTGGTCCCTGTAGCTCAGCTGGGTGGGGCTCCTAACTCTGAATTCAAAGGGCTGACTGCCGACCCTGGCACCTTGGGAAGGAGCTGCTGGTTCTCTAGCCTGGGGACGAGACAAAAGCATGTGGTGTGTTCTAACTCTGTGATCACTGCACAGCGCCAGTTCCAAGTAAGTGTGTTTTCCCCTCTTAACTTGAAAAGAAAAATCCACACGCCAAGAATATCCCTGTTGTTGGTGTGAAGGGAGTGATTTCACATTTCACAGAATGCGGCAAACTCAGACAGGCGTTGCTGGTACCTGCAGGCTCTGGCGTCTCTCCAAGTCCAAAACCAGCTCCATTGTCTCATTTTTAAGCTCATACAAACACCTTCCACTAACAAGAGTCATACTTATTCTGTCGATTTTTTTTTTTTTAAGTTAAAGTGTGTGGGGAAAGTTGGGTTTTAAAGCCGATGAAGAGAGAGCCATGCAGAGACAGGGCCTGCCTGTCACTATACTCAGGTGCAGGCTGGAAATAAAACAAGTTACTGTTTCACTCCCCAAGTCATTAGGAAATACAGGCTCAGGTGAACCGTAAGACTCAGCCCTGGCCCCTGTGCTGTTGACATTTTAAAATCTTACATTTGCGCCTGACCGGGTGGTGGCGCAGTGGATAGAGCGTCGGACTGGGATGCAGAGAACCCAGGTTCGAGGCCCCGAGGTCGCCAGCTTGAGCGAGGGCTCATCTGGTTTGAGCAAAAGTTCACCAGCTTGAGCCCAAGGTCGCTGGCTTGAGCAAGGGATTACTCAGTCTGCTAAAGGCCTGCGGTCAAGGCATGTATGAGAAGGCAATCAATGAACAACTAAAGTGTTGCAAGGAAAAACTAATGATTGATGCCTCTCATCTCTCCATCCCTGTCTATCCCTCTCTCTGACTCTCTCTCTCTGTGTCTCTGTAAAAAAAAAAAATTAAAATCTTACCATTTGCAACAGCATGGATGGACCTGGAGATTATTGTGCTAAGTGAAATAAGCCAGGCAGAGAAAGACAGATACCATGTGATCTCACTTGTATGTGGAATCTAATGGACAAAATAAACCAACAAATAAACTAGAAACAGAAGCATGGACACATTGAACAGACTGGCAGCTGTCGAGGGGTTGGGAGACTGAGTGAAAGAAGGTGAACCAATTAAGCAAAAATACACACGTGTGTAACACAGACACAGACAACAGTGTGGTGATAGAGGGAAAGGGGAGGGGGGAGGGGGGAGAGGGCAAAGGGGGAGAAATGGGGACAAAAAGAGACTCTGCTTAGGGCGATGGGTACATGATGTAGTGTACAAATGAGGTTTAATTGAGTTGTGTACTTGAAACTTGTCTGGTTTTGCAAACCAATGTCACTCCCAATTAATTCAATTTAAAAATAGCAAAATAAAAAAGTAAATTTACCATAGAAATTTGAAAAAAAATAAAAAGCTGCTTTATTAATTCATACATTTTTCTTTAACAGCCTTTGAATACCTGCCAACCCGATTTCACTGCTTGGTTGCTTTGTAACCTTGGACATGTTGACCCCTCTGTGCCTCAGTTTCCTAATCTTTAAAATTAGAGTGTGATAATATCAACCTCGTGGAGTTCTATTAAGGATTAAATGAGAAAATACATAAGAATGCCAAGAGATTTCTGGCTACTGCCAGCAATATTTTAGCTATTATAGGGCTCACAAAAATTAGGGGATATTTCAAAATGAATATGAAGCAATAAAAAAAAAGAAGCATTTGATTTGTTTTTTATTAAACAAGAACATCAGAAAAGCAAATGACAAGTCAAGGAAAGTTGTGCGATTATGCAAATGAGATGCAAAACCAACTTTTATTTCACTGGTGAAAATGCACTCTACAGAAGGCTGAAAGTACTGGAGTCTCTGCATGTTCCCTGATCCCCTAATTTTTGTGAGCAGTGTATTATCATTAGAATGCCCTATTCACTTCCACATTGAATACACACAAACTTCTGCAAAGTGGGTGTGAATGAAAGAAGGAATAAGAGCCCCAGCTCAGGAATGAATGGCCTGTAGTCACACATCCAATGAGCAGCAGGGTCTGTTCAACATCATAATTGAAGGCTTGTGACTGTAACCAAACTGTCTAGAATGAAATGGCAGCACTGCTATCATCTGTGTGATGTCAGGCTAGTTCTCAACCTCCCCGTGCCTCAGTCCCCTCATCTGTGACATGGAGTTTATAGGATTGTTATAGATGTAAAGGTAATAAGTGTACCCTTGCAGACGGCTTGGAACAGTGCCTGGCACGGGAAGCACTATCTAGCGTTGTCCATTATTCCTGTTGAACCCAGGGCTGACCGCTGAGTGCATCCTCTTTCATTCTATTTATTTAACCCTTGGGACTTGCCCACTCTTGAGAATCACCAGAATGTGCCTATTAACAGTCTGATCCTCAGGTCAGGCTTAGGTACTTTTGTTCAGCAAGTTTAGACTAGATCACAGGAGAATACATTGTTCGTGACCCCAGCGCTCCCCTCTCTAATCAGCCAGATATTTTTTCATGCAGCAAGTATAGCAAACTCCACACCAGATGTCATCACACTTAGGTCCTTGTGTGGACTTAGCCATAGAGTTCTAGAAGGTCCACACCCTATGCCCCAACTATGGAAAGTATGATGTAAATGAGGAATGAGACCTAGACACCTGCCATTTTTTTGAAAACAATCAATAATCCCAACTGTCTTTGCTGGTGGAGAACATGCTACTATATCTACCCAGTAGCATCAGTGTGTGTAGCCTTCAGTCTGACTTGCATAACCAGCCTGGGTTCTCAGAGTTTTGGCCGACATCCAGAAATAATACCAAGGTTGATCCAAATACAGTTAGCATTTTACTACATAAAGATCATCTGAGTCGTATAAGTCAATGAGAGGGCTCTGTGGTGTCAGAACCAAACCCGTAGACTGATCAGCTTGAGTTAGAATCCTAGAAATACCCCTTACGCAATGACCGAACTTGAGTAAAAACATTGACCTTTCTGACATCCCTTTCTGTTCTGCCTCCTCCTCCATAAAGATTATGAAGATAGAAAAAGAATAAGTTCTAAAGTCCTATGGAGATACGGGGGGTGTTTATAATATAATGCTGTGTATCTAACATTCCCACTCTCAGTGATGTGATCTTTAAACACCCGCTCAGGTGACCAAGTTTACGTCTATGATACTGAACTTCAGACCCCTTCATCCTGTAGTTGTGACCGTTGGCTTCTGGGAAAATACTTGATAGAAACCCATTAGGATATTTTATCTATCGCATGCTGTTACCCCATGCAGCAACTCATGAAATCATATAATAACCAAGACTATCTGATGATCTCTTCAAAATAGTAAAAAACAAAAACAAAAACAGAATCCCATTTCAAACAAGTTAAACACTGATGCACACAAGTTCACGGAAGAGAAATCCAGGGGTTGAACTCATGTCTCTCCCGCCTGCCTCTGCCACATCCCAAGTGCCTCCATGTTTTCTTCAACTTAGTAAATTCTCAATGAATAATGATGGAGTGATGGTTTAATCTACTATACAAGTCTTCTGACATGTTTTCTAAAGAGCATGACTATTTCAAATCCTGGAAAAGATGGCTATCTAGAATTTTTTTAATGCTTTACAAAATTGCTTTTCTTTCTTTTGTTAAAATTTGTTCTGTTAAGCCCTGGGAATTTATTCTACATTGTAGGAATACCAAACAAAATAAAAAATATATTCTCAGCCTTTCTGGCTTCATTTTATAGTGAAGATGCTGAAGTTTTCAGAACTTGAAACTTGTGATATTTTTGTTGTTGAAACTTTTAGGTAAATGAAAGATGAGGAGCATTTTCTCCACATTCTTTCTCCTTTAATAGAGGGCTGTTCATCACTCACATGGGATAACTGGAGAAAAATACGGGACAGCATTTGTCTTATACTCTGTCTCAAAATGTCTAAAATTTTGAGTTATCGATTGATTAAAATTATAACTAGTTGCAATATTTCTTCCATTTAAACCCTGCCTCTTTATTCCAGACTCACCTTCTTTCATTCATCTGTTTCCATTAGTTAATTCATTCATTCACTCACTTATTCATTCATCTTTTTATTCTTCCAACAAACATGCACTGAACATGAGATCAGGTGCTGGAGGTAGTTGAATGAAACAGATGCGAGGAGGGAACGTGGCACCTCGAGTATGCAGGTGCAGACCGAAGGTCAGCAAATACTACGTGCCTCCTGGCTGTTGTGCACTGTGCTGGGCTCTGAAGAGGCAGAGGCGAACGAGAGAGACGAAGCACTTGTAGAACTTAAAAGGACAGAGAGGCAGAAAAACACACACCTGAATAAACACAATCCATCCATTTCTATGCATCCCACATGGGGTCATGAAATAGCATGTGACTTTTTTTTCAATAAATGAGGGAGTTAGAGAAGACCTCTGTAAATGTGCATCTGGGAACTGAAGGAACCAAGATACAGAGAAGGGACAAGACAGCCATGTGGAAAGACAGGGAAAGAATGTCCCAGGCTAAAGGAACAGGATCTGCAATGCCACTGTTATATGAATGGTGGTTTGGAAGGGAGATCAGCCCGAATAGAGTGTAATAAAACAAGACGGGGACAGGTAGGTCACCTGGATAAGGTATGCCTTAAGACATGGTAACACATTTGATGTTCACTTAGATGAGAATGATGATATTCATGGCGGGTTATAATATATCCAGTAACTATTTGTTGTGTGAAGGATCAGAACAGGAGAAAATAGGTACCTTATGTAAAATGGTGAAAGATACAGAAACGATTTCAAATTTACAGATGAGTTGAAAGAGTAGTGTGCAGAACTCCCGTGTAGCCTCTGCCTGGAGGCCCCTTCCAAGTTCCTTTAATCGGCCCATTGAAGTCCTTTGAAGGAAAAGAATACAGTCCAGGATCAAGGCCAGCACCAGCTGTCAGCTCTCTGATCTCCTCCAATCTGGGACAGGTCCCTAATCTTCCTTTGACATTCGTTTTCAAAGCTTCCAGGTCAGTGATTTTGTGGAATGAGGTTTCTCTAGTGTTTCTTTATGATTAGACTGGGGTTTTGTTTAGTTTTGTTTTTTTCCAGGTTATCACAGAGGGGATGTTTCTTTCTTCTAGATCTGTTTCATTGCTGGTGCTCACTCTGATCACCTGATTAAGATGGAGTCTGCCTGGTCCTGTTGCCCCGTAATTAATGATAATTTGTGGGGAAATCATTTGAGACTAAGTAAAATCCCATTCTTCCTCTCAGTTTTACCTCTGGATTTAGCACTACTGATAGTCCTTGTCTGAATTAATTATTAGTATCATTAGTCCTATGAAATTGACATTTTTATAATGACATCATTTCTCTTATAGTGATTAGTTGGCATTTTATTGTATAGAAAAACATCCCCCCAATTTATCCAAACATTTGTTTATATTGATATGGACTTGTGGATTCATTTAGTTTAGTGAGTTAGAATCTCTTGCTGTCTGTTTATTTTGAGGGCCAAGTTATCCCTGATTTGGGGAGCCTCTTCAGGCTCTCTGCATATCCTGTCAACACATCCTCCTCATTTGTTGAACGTCATGTTCCTTTTTGGCTCTGGGCTATCTTGTTATTTTCCTGGCCTAGACCTGGAATCCTGCCATTTCCCTGAGACCTGGTTTCTTTCAATAGAAGAATGGTCTTTAGAAAACAAAGTCTGGACACTAGTTGTACTTATTGCTACCAGGTTGCCAATGATCTTAGTATCTTGGGAGGAAGGATTCATGTCAGTGCCTCCATTTCCAATCCAGTGACAAAGAGTTTATTCCTGCTTTTCCTCCTTCTGTATTTGCTCCTCCTTTCTTGGACATGAGAAACCTCACTAGCTTGAGAGTCTGAAGGAGGGGAAACTGATGTCTCTTGGGGAGGGAGAACACTGGAGTGGCCAAGATAGCTGGGACTTAATCAGGGATCATTGGTGATCAGTGCTGCTAAACAATCAGTAGGAGAAGCATTTCTCTCCTTTCTCTGTATTACTGGTTTGGCCCTGAAAGGAAACTTCTATTTCGTGGTGGGAATAACAGTACCTGGTATGTTATCCAATGCCTCTCTTGTTGAATTGGTGCTGTTTGGATCTGAGCATGTATGGTAATTAAGCCTGTTCTTCCTTGTTTCCTAGACATGCCTGTGTGTTTGCTGGTGTCTCTGCTTCTGTATTATAAACAAAACACCCTTGGGGGAAGGGTCTGGCCTGTGGGCCTGAGGCAGTAAGAAAGTGGTTCTGAGTATCTAGATAAGTGTATGCTAATCCAGACAAGTGTATGCTCTGCTCTTAAAACCTAGCTTTTCTTGGGATAGACCTCAGGAAACATGACAGAGCTTGACCCTGGCAGCTGCAGATGGAATCCCAGCTCTCTACCTTCCACAATAAAGCCCATTATTGTAAAAGCCCGATGCAAAGACTAAGATTTTGTTTCCATCTGTCTAACTCTTTTCAGTTTATGCAGAACTCAGAGGGGTTGAGAGGGGTCATGATTCATTACCTCCCAAATCTCCAAGCACAATCCAAATCAGTCAGTAATTGGGGCTGTGGCCCGAAGAGGAGAAATGCCCAGGCCTAAAGGGTTCCTTGCCCCCCACTTTGCATTCCACAGTTTTGCCCCAGACCCCTGAGAAGATGAGGATCTCACAGGATTGATTTCAGCAGTTGTTACTGAGTCCCTTCTGTTGACCAAGTCTTGAGTTAGGTGCTATTGAAATGTAAAAACTTGGGAAGTTCAGTAGAGGAGGTCAAATCTGTTGTGAGTGAATGGTAATCCATGTTAGCTCCACAGCAAGGCTGTTCTGGACTCCCTCTTATACATCAGGCTCCACTCCGACCCCATTCTCCACCTACCCTCTCATCACATTTAATCACACCACAGTTCACACTCCCTGTCCAGGAGTTCAGCATTCAAGGATTCAACCAACCACAGATCCAAAATATTTGAAAAAAACCCCGTTGTGTGATAATGTGTACTATGTAGTTAGGCCTACCATAGTCGTGCCTGTACTGAACACGTACAGACTGTTTTCCTTGTCCTTATTCCCTGAACAGTGTAGTGTAACAACTATTTACATAGCACTTCAATTGTATTAAGTATTATTACGAGTAATCTAGAGATGATATAAAGCAGGGGTCGGGAACCTATGGCTCGCAAGCCAGATGTGGCTCTTTTGATGGCTGCATCTGGCTCGCAGACAAATCTTTAATAAAAATAATAATAATATTAAAAATATAAAACATTCTCATGTATTACAATCCATTCATTTTCTACCGCTCATGTTCATGGTTGCGGGTGGCTGGAGCCAATCACAGCTGTCCTCCGGGACAACACCAAATTTTTATTGGATAATGCGTACGGTACATGGATCATTGTATGGCTCTCATGGAATAACATTTTACCTGACCTGTGGTGGCACAGTGGATAAAGCGTCGACCTGGAATACTGAGGTCGCCGGTTCAAAACCCTGGGCTTACCTGGTCAAGGCACATATGGGAGTTGATGCTTCCAGCTCCTCCCCTCTTCTCTTTCTCTCTCTCCCTCTCCTCCTTCTCTCCTCTTTAAAATGACTAAAGTCTTAAAACAAAACAAAACTTACCATCTCATGGAATAACATTTTAAAATATGTGGTGTTCATGGCTCTCTCAGCCAAAAAGGTTCCCGACCCCTGATTTAAAGTGTACCAGAGGGCATGCGTAGAGGATATGCATACCCTGTGCTGGCTAATAAAAGGGACTTGAGCATCTGTGGATTTTGGTACCCAGGATGTTCCCGGAACCAGTCCCCTGGAGCAGATACAAGGGATAACTGTATTCTATCAATATTTGCCTTGCTCCATTTGTCATGGTGAACTAAGTTACCTTCCTGATTTCATTGTTATGTGTTGGTGGTCTAAAATGTTAGCTCTATGAGGCCTGCAACACTGACTGTTTTGGTCACCATGATATCTTTTCAAAGTAGAATATGGTAGTTGTTCAATAAATGTGTTTACAGTTGAGAGAATTAATTGATTTTTGAATTAATAGTAGAATGTTGTTTTATAAGAAAGTCAGTGATGAGGTAGGGTGACATTTTGCCCTTCTTCCTTGGAAAGTCGGGAAAGGCTAGGAAGAGGAGACAACATTGCAGCTGGGCTTGAATGAATGCTGGATTGGGGCTGGCAGAGGGGGGCGCTCTAGGTTACATAGCGCAGCCCAAGCACAAACACGGCACAGGAACTGCAGGACGTATTTGGACTCAATGTACTGGGACGATGATTAACCTTCATGTCTCACTGACTAGTACGTATATATTGAGTGGTATGAATCTACTAGTTCCTTCCAGTCATGCAATGAAATTTTAAAATACAGTCAAATTCTCTTCTTGGGTTCACGCAGAGAAGACTCGCTGTGCCAAAGGTTTATTTTTTCCCCTCTTTTTTGTTTAAGAAGCTCTCTGCCTGACATTGAAGCGAGCCTCTCCCAGCTGCAAGATTGCAGGTCAAGTTTGAGCAACAGTTCACCGAACAATAATTTTCTTCAATTGAGTCCTGCTCTTGCTGGGGAAAGGCATTCTGCAGTGATGAGAGCCCCAGAATAAGAGTTATCTATCCTTGTGATTTCCAAGTCAAGGGGGAAATGTTTTTTATTATCTCCACTGAAGATCATTTATTAAGCTCCTAATCATCTGGGTCCAGCCCAAGCTTTACCTTGGGACAAAACAAAATAAATAGGCATCTCTTCTTCTTTATATTAAGAATTTAAGAACAAATTCTATCCTAATATTTTTAACACTGTATCACCTGTTAATTCATTTTTCTGCTCAGCTTCCCCATGGGATGGCGTGACTTTGATGGGTGTGGACTTGTCATACTCTCCTTCATATCCTAGGTGCCTGGCTCCCAGAATGGCCTCAGATATTTGCTGAATGAATGGGTGTGGTAAATGAGAACACGAATAAACATCAGGCCATGCAAGTCATTGTAAATATTAAACATATCAAGTATATTGTGTCCATATTTGCATGGTTTCTCAAGATGATATAAGACATTATTAATAAGATAGCCATCATAAAGATAGCTATTGAAAATCTTGTTTAGGCTTTCCTTTAAAAACAACACTACATAAGCACACAGGACTAGAACTGAAAAATATTGTATACTGGTGAGGAAGTAGGGGAGCAACATGGCCATAGGTTTCCCTGTAGACACACTATGTTTTGGTTCCTATTGGATTTTTAATTGCCTAGTACCAAATGCAAATTTAGTAACTATAGAATTAACATTTTAATTTATTTTTTTTGTTTCATTTCTTAGAATTCTTGCACAACTGATATTTTCTCTTGATCATATATTTTATGGCAAGTGTTCCAATTCGATGACCATCTACTATTAAAAAAATTTTAATTATTGAACACCTACTGAATGACATGCTATTCTGATAGCTGGTGATAGCAGAGGAATAAGATAAATAGGTGCTTATCATTAAGCAGCCTCATCACCTTACAGTTTAAGGACTAAGAAACAAATAATACTTGTACAAAGAAGTTTGCATTTGGCAGAAGTTGGATCATTGGGTCGTTATAAACTTCAGTTCTACTTACGATTTTCAAAAAATGTCTGGAGCTTGTATCACTAGCATTCTATTGACCCAGCCCACCTAGACATTGTCAGGCCTTCCTGATGGGGCCTGAGGCCCAGACCATCTCCATGGTGACTGCACGAGGGTGCAAGTATCTCTCCGAGGACATAGAACAGAACTGTTGGAACAAGTGTCCAAAGCCTAGATGAAAGGCTCCATGGCTTCACCCCCTCCCTCTCCTCACAGGAGTGAGCCACGCCTTCCTCTTCTCTGAGGCCAGAGGGCAACATTCGTTTTCTTTAGCATTGGGAAGAAAATGGTCAGCACCTCTCAGACCATAAAGTCTATGGACAGTGAAGTTTTCTGATTTCAAACAAACAAATAACTTTGATTTAACTGAAGCTGGAAAGGAGACTTTACTCTGTGGCAATGGGGACATCTCAAAGAACCAGGGACAGGAGAGCAGCTGGGCATTAAGTAGATGAGGGACGCAGCAGGCTGCCCAAAGACCGTCTTTCTGTCCTCGCCTGTGATCCTTTTGCATGCTGACTTCATTTATTTTGGTTTCTCTTCTTTGCTTTATAGGTTAGGTATAATATTGATACCCTACATTTTCTCTGAGACAGTCTCTTTGTCTGTCTGTCTCATGCTAATTACTCCTAAATCTGTTCTCCCCCTTTCCCAGTAATAGATCCCCCAAAATATCATCAGATATGTGGCTGACTGCAGGATCTACACATGCCAACCTCTGTCACGCTACCTGTGGCATGCGACTGAGCTCTGACAAATAGGATATAAGAAAGATGGAAGGTATAGATTGGAAGAAGTCTTCTTAAAGGGGTCATATGGAATAGAACCTTTACCCTTTTTATTCTACTTGCTTCACATTTGACTGGCACTGAAGCAACCATGGGGTCAGAAGAACCATAATAAATTATCAACCAGAGAGTGGGGGCCTGGGACCCTGACTCCACAAAGCCCTGTGACTGCCCTACAGTGTTAATTCCTGGAAATTGATGCGAGAGTTAAGGCCTATCTTTCATAAACTACCCTTAATTGGGCTTTTTTTCTGTATTAACTCCTTAACTTAATACTAATTGATAAACAGACTCTCTCCTTCCCTATCTCGCTACTATTTTTTCTCTTTTATATTCTTCCTACCTTTTTAGACTTTTCAAATTCCTTGGGCAAGATTGATCCTTGTGACTGCTCAGGAAGCTCCTTTGTATTGTAATAAAATGTTTGCCCCTCCAGCTGTCATGTCAATGTTGTGAGAGAACCAGTTAGTGGGTCCTACTGAAATAGGCAGTTTTTCCAAAGATGCCTGCATAGGGCACAAGGGGAGCCTAAGCATTTGGAGGGGAGACTCAGAATTGTTCACGGCGTTTTGGGGACTGTCCCTTGAAACTTGAAAAAGGCTCTTCTGCTAGGGACATGTGAACCCAAGCACCTCGTTACACGAGGGTATTGCGCTTAGAGAACACATCGCCCCATGAGGTAAAATCACTTCTGAGTGTCAACAAGTTCAGAAACGGTTTAGTGACTATCTTTGAGCTTGCTCAATAAGACATCTTTAAGGGCTATCCGGGGCGCGACCTTCATCTTGAATTTGAGGCCAGCGAATGGCCATGATGTCTTTTTGCTGTTTATCCTTTATAGCTGCCACAAAGGAACGATCCCTGGGATCAGAGGGCCAAGGAGTTAGCCAATAAAGACCCTTAACTTTGTATCACAGTTTCTAAGGAGAATAAAGGGTAGAAAGTGCTTATTTTATAATGTTTGTCCTCAAAGGTTCAAAAGCATGGCCCTGTGAACTTACTATATTTCAAAGGCAGATCAGGTAAGGTTGTGAACCCAGCTCTATGTTGACCCGTGGGAATCAGTGAAAGTCTTAGCCCTACTATACTTAATAGGGCCAGAGGGCGTAAAGACCCCAGGGAGTTTGTCTCATCAGTCAGCCACTGCTGTCCCCTTTCCGTCACCAGCCATCTTTTACTACATCCTTTTTATTGGAGACGGTCTCTTTGGTTCACTGATAATTGGAATACTGGCCCTCTTAGCTGGTCTATAAATTTGGCTGTTAACACATTTATGGCTGTGTCAGTTTGACACCATATTTCATCCATAAAGTCTGCAGCAGGAGCTGATTTGCTGAGGGAAGGCAAACATTTGGAATGCCATGCATGATTTGGAATAAGGGAAATCTGGATTTTAACATTGCCTGTGTCTGCGTTATTGTTCCTACGGAACAGTTAATGGGGGACGACTTAGTATGTATAAGAGAAATAAGTACCTCGAGGCCATTCTTATGTGAAGCCTGTATTAGAGAAACAAATACGTGGACCCCCCCAAAAAGTAGTGGACTTGGTTTTAACTCTGTCTCTGTTATGTGATATGCTATCCACTAGTTACTTACTAGGTTACTTAAAGGTAAATAATCTTTAATATTTTTATGTGCCTGATATAACTTTGAGCTTTTATTTTTTTTCTCATACTTTTAGTTGCTAATTTATTGGTCAATATTCAGAGAGGCAGGTTAACCCAGTGGTTAAGGTCAGATGACTTAGAAAACTGACTGGCTTCATTCAGTTCCAACTCCACTTCTAGCTGTTGACCATGGGCAAGATTCTTAAAGTCTCTGAACCACAGTGTCTTCTTTATAGCACCATGGTACTGATGCAGTACCTGCTTCCTAGGCATATCAGGAGAATTAACTGAGCTCGTATCAGTAAGTGCTCTTTAAATGCAAACCTTCCTTAATACTCATTATAGACTTTAAATGTGGGCCCTAGTTGGTTGACTCAGTCGTAGAATATTGGCCCAGAATGTGGATTTTCCGGGTTCAGGGCACACAGAAGATGCAACCATCTGCTTCTCTACCCCTCCGCATCTCTCTTCTTTCTTTATCTCTTCCCTTCCTGCAGCCATGACTCAGTTGGAGCAAGTTGGCCTCAGGCACTGAGGATGGCACCATGGCCTTGCCTCAGATGCTAAAATACTTTGGTTGCCAAGCAACAGCCCCAGATGGGCAGAGCATCGCCCCATAAGGTTCTTGATGTGTGCATCCGGGCTGGGGCACAAGTAGGAGTCTGTCTCTCTGCTTCCTCACTTCTCACTTAAGAAAAGTAAAAGAATAGACTAGAAAAGAAAAGAAGAGAAGAGTTAAGAAAAAAAAAGAGAAAATAAAAGGAAAAAAAAAGACTTTATATGTGGCATTTGTGGCCATTGGTTAGTGTTGTGAGAAATCCCCCAAGAAGGTATTTGCCAGCTCACCTGACATATAACATAATCTGACCTCATGGAAGCCTGGGAGAGAATAAGTCACACAACCCTCTCAGTAGTTTGCCATATGCAGCCAACATGACCTCCAAAAATCAGGTTGTAAAAATCATAATGGAATTATCACATCCTTACTGGACAAAAATATCTCAGCTCCTCACTTCCTGTTAAAGAAAATTTACATGGACCAGCCCTTTTGCTAAGGCAATGTGGACTCCCAATTGATATGATGAAAGTTAAAGACTGATGGACCACCAGGCACATAAATATGCCATTGCCCACATGGGTAAAATTGTGTATTTTCTTCTATGTTTTTATTTCTATCAAATTTTTATTCTCATAGGGAAAAAAAGTGATTACTAAAGAGGTCTGAAACTTTCACTTATAATAAAGTGCTATGTTTTTATTTTTGCAATGTGCTTTAATCCTCCCACCCCAGATCACTTGTCTGTCCATCTGCCCAATAAATATTGCTTAAGAAATTACTTCACTATGGGCCCTGTTCTATGTGCTGGGGACTGAGAAATGGGTCAGGTACCTGGACCTTATTCCCTGTAGCTCACTTGTAGTGAGGTTTGCAGATGAGCTCATCTACCTCATGTACTGTGACAGGTATTTATAATAATTGTGATAGGTAAGAGATTCTCCAAGAGCAGACAGGAAGGTGTCTTCCTTCTGCTCAGGGTAACAGGTAAAAGCAGTAAAGGAAGTAAAGACTGAGTTCTGCTTTGAATGGATGGAATAGAACCAGAGGACAGCATAGCAATGGATCCCACCAAAGGCTCTGAGCTCCCTCCCCTCCTCTGCCTCTCCCTGTGAGACTTAAATCCAAAGCTTACTGCTGAACATCTTATTTTTCTCATCTGTACAGCAGAGACTAACTAATATAGGCAATCTCACCTAAGAATCACTCATGAGGAGCTGGGATAAAAAATAGCTGCCCAAGCCCTGATTCAGACATGTTATTTATTCATTCGTTAACTCGGAGTATTTTCATTGAGCATGTGTTTATGAAGCAGCTCCTATGTGCCAGATACTGTGCTAGAAACTGAAGAACAAAAATTAAATGTCCTTGATATTAGGGGAGATGAACATAAATGATCACTATAAGAAAAATAAAGGTCCTGGCTGGTTGGCTCAGCAGTAGAAAATCGGCCTGGCAAGTGGAAGTCTCAGGTTTGATTCGTGGTCAGAGCACACAAGAGAAGTGGCCATCTGCTTCTCCACCTCTCCTCTTTTTCTCCCCCCCCTCCTCCTCCCGCAGCCATGGCTCAAATGGTTTGAGCAAGTTGGCCCCAGGCACTGAGGATGGCTCAGCCTCAGGCACTGAAATAGCTTGGTTGCTGAGCAATGGAGCAGTGGCCCCAGATGGGCAGAGCATCACCCAATAGGGGGCTTGCTGAGTGGATCCCAGTGGGAGCACATGTGGGAGTCTGTCTTTGCCTCCCCACTTCTCATTTAATAAAAAAAAAAGAAAAGAAAAAGAAAGCCAGTACTTCAAAGGAGTACTTGTAATAGTGCCACTCAACTTATTCAAAGGACAGATCACTAGAGTGAGTGAAGGGAGAACTGTGATATCAAGAATGAGGCAAAAGGAGGGCAAATTAATTAGATAAATCAGGGGAGGATGATGCCTGGAAAAAAAATAGCATGACCTTGAATGATATCCCACAAAATCAGACCCTCAGTAGGTTGGGCCAGCATGCAACATTTAGAATTCCACAGGTGGTCTGGATTCCCAGTCAAGCTTGAGAGCTCTTGTTAATCCCCAATCCTCATGTTTTACAGGCTGTTATGTTGAGCCAATAAAAAAAAGAGGCTTGTAAAAGTCCTTTGAAGTGTTAAAAATGCTTTACACAAACAGTGTGCTATATACAATAGCCCTCAATGATCATCAGATTTAAAATGGAAGAACCCTTGATATGACCATAAATTCAGGGAACTGTTCATTCTTTAAACCCAGATCGACATTTCATGTCACTTTAGCCATAGTGATAGGACTTTTTACACTATTTATCTACAGCTTCTCTATTTCCCACTAAATAGGTTTTGTTCCTCAGTGTGAACACAAATGGTGTGTTGGGAGAGTGGCTGAGGGACAATGCCAGGTGAGCTGGATGAGCCTGGGAATTAAGGGTGAAGCTCTGGCAAGGAGCTTGCCAGAGGAGATTGGACCTGGTGGTCATTGATCGAACACCTGGTGAAAATGAATCCATCATATTGTCCTCTATAGTCTGTCTCGGACCTGAGGCTCATGCTAGTGAGATAGACAGGTGAGCATTTCTAGCCAATTAAAACAAATTTTAAAAGGTAAACATCCAGCAGCTTAATATAGCTTTAACATAGCTATGATTTTTGCCGACATATTTATATTTAGGCCTTTAAATTTAAATAAGCAAAAACTAAATCAACCACTCAACCCTACCCTTAGTTAATTATAACAACAAGCTGTATAGCTAGATCATAAAGGGCTGAGTCATATATATATATATATATAAAAGCAAGATTTTATATATATATAAAATCTTTCTATAATATAATAAAGGGGTGTGCAAAGTCCTGAAGAACTCAAGTGGAAATACCATGCTGGAAATGCCAACCTTGGATTCAGGAGGAGAACCACAGTGACCACAGTCCCTGCCATTTCCAGGGGCAAGGGGCATTCTTCATCTGACAGAAGTCAAATAAGTTATAGGATGCTCCATGTGTAATTTACTTGGGCACAGAAATATGATTTGATGGGAGTTAGAATGCCAGACTACAATATGAATCCTACTTGATTTGTGAGTGTGGGTGAGTACTTTAACCCCAGTGCTACATTTTGTCATATGTTCAGTAGATATAATGGAGTTACAATGAGGATGAAATGGTACATTAAAGTTAAAATGCTTGGCCCATGCCCAGGAGAATTCAAAATAATTTATGTAGATACTTTTCTCCCTCTATCTCCTGCCAAGGAGGAGGGACAGAACTTCCTACCCCTGAACTTCATCTGACTGCCAACAGTGACTCCTTTTCAAAGAATACAGTATAGAAAGCAGAGAAATAAAAAGTAACTACACAATAGAAAACGCTGATAAATACTACCTCAGCCAGATGATCAAGGTCAACATCCACAGTAATCCAGTATAAAAGTAGTATGTTACCCTTGATAGAATAGGATAAGAGTGTCACTTTTTCTCTTTGGTATTCTTCTCTAAAAATCTATAATCCCCATCTAATTATAAGAATAGCCAACAAACCCAAACCAAGGGTATTCTGCAAAATACCTGATGAATAGTCCTAAGAACTGTTAAGGTCATCAAAAATAGGAAATGTCACAGCTAAGAGAAACCCAGAAAGACACGACAGCAAAATGTTACATGGTTTCCTAGTTGGGATTCTGATACAGAAAAGAAAAAAGAAAAAATGATAGAGAAAAAAAGAGCAAGATGAAAAGGAAGAATAAAAGAAAAAGAAAAACCTTAGGTAAATACTGATGAAATCCAAGTAAAGTATGAAATTTACTTAATAATAATGTAACAATATTGGTTTATTGGTTGTGACAAATATTCAATATATTAATACTATAATAATGTAAAATATTACCAATAGAGGGAAATAGATGTGGCATATATGGAACTCTCTGTACTATATCTTTGCAATTTTCTATTAATCTATTCTAAAATAGAAAAGTTTACTTAAAAAAATCTTGGCACAATTCTTGGGACATAGTAAGAACTCACTACATGTTCTCACTTCCCTTCCATTTTCTTCTTCTCCTCTCTTTTCCTGTTTATTCAACTTGCAAACTTCACTTTAATTTGCTGTTAGAAGCCATGACTTAGCAGTCTAATCCCATCTACATACACACGTTTCTCAGACTTAATGCAAATAGAATAAAGTGATTTTACCTGCAAATAAAATGGCTTGTAAAATAAAATCATTCTATTATCTTTATTAAAAAGCAATAAATTGGACCCCATCTAAACTGAAAACTTTTGTTCTAAGAAAGTCTCTATTGCCCAGGAGCTGACTGGGAGAAAATAGTTGCAAGTTACTTATCTACTGAAAGATAAAGAATTTCTAATGAATGGTCAAAACTCAACAGTGAAATAAAATCTATTTAGAAAATGGGCAGAAGACATTGACATTTCACCAAGGAGGACATACAGATGGCAAAAGAAAAAAGCACATGAAAAAGATGTTTGTCATCTTAGTCATCAAGAAAATAAAAATTAAAGCCAAACTGTGATGTCACTACACAGATATTAAAATGGCAAAAAAAAAAAAAAAAATAGAGAGAGAGAGAGAGAGACAACACCAAACGCTGGCAAGGACGCAGAGAAACTGGATCACACTTATGTTGCTACTGGCATGCTTCTTAAATAGCTGAACATGTGACTGCTACAACCAGCAATGTCACCTCAGAGCATTCATTCCAGAGAACAGAAAACTTCTGCTCATCTAAGAACCTGTACACAACAGTTTGTAGAAGCTTTATTTCTAATAGCCCCAAAGAGAAGATAGCAGATGCCCTTTAATGGGTGGGTGGTCAAACTTGGCATGTCCAGGGTAAACGCCTTCAATAATAAAAGGAATGAGTTAATAGTACACACAGTCACCGAGATAAGTCTCCAGAGAAACACGCTGAGTGAAAAATGCCAATTCGAAAAGAGTACCTGTGGGTATGACTTCAATTATCAAATATTCTTGAGATGAATGACAAAATTATAGAAACAGAAAACACGTTGGTAGTGGCCAGAAGTTCCAGAGGGTTATGGCCGTGGAAGGAAGGAGGTGTAGCTATAAAAGGGCAACGTGGATTATCCTTGTGGTGATGAAACTGCTCTCAGTCTCCAATGGCAATGGCAAAGGAACGTCGGCATCCTGGCCGTGGTGCTGTCCATGGTTCTGCAGTATGTTACCGCAGGAGAAGGCGAGCAAACATCCAGGAGATGTCTTTGTATTGTTGCTTACCACTGTGGGCAAATCTACGATGACTTCAAATAAAAGGTTGAATTTAAAACAGACCAGCTTGGGTCTTCGTACATCATTTATGCAAGTAAGTTCATTTCAACCCACTTGCATTTATTAACATGATTTTTTAGGTGCAACTACATACTGCAGGGGACCAAATATTATGTGTGTGATTTGTCTGCTGTAAAACTATAGGAGGGCAGAGCAGGGGAGACCCATCATATTGACTGTGACGAAGGTTGGAGGAACCCTCGTCTTGTCCTCAGCCCCAGTCTCTTTCAACATCACCCTTATTAGCAGAGACACTTCCATGAGCAATACTCTGACATTTATGGGTGCTTGTAAATGACTCTTGATGACATCTCTGAAGTAGAGATGACCTTTTATAACTTTCCCCAAGAGAGATATAAAATATAGAGATTATAGATACATAATAATAATTTACAGTTAATTTATTACAAATATGTGCACTTTAGCTTCCTTTAGTTGAAAACTAATGGAAGTGGTCACGTGATTAACAACAGAGACCCATCTGTGCCCAGAGTGAGTGATTCAGGACCTGGCCAGGCTATTCTCTAGCTCTGTGACACTGAGCAGAATGATTACCCTCTCTGTCCCTTTCTTTCCTCACTTGAAACATAAGCATAATAATTACTATGACAAACAGAAGCAAAATAATAACTATGACCTCAGAAAGTCTACACGAGACTTGAATGAATTCATAGCTGGGAGGCATGCAGAACCTTGCTCTTGACAGGGACAGCCTTTGCAGAATGCATTCACCCTGAATTTCTTGTGCACTTTCTTCTGACCCTTGTTTAGGGAAAGAAAATATATTCAGTCTCTTTTTTTACTTTTAATTTTCTTTGTAACTTCCAATCTGATGCACAGATTTATATGCCTGGTTGCAAATGATCACAAAGAATTTGAATACTTTTATGAGGGAGGGAAAAAAAAGAGTGAAAACAATACCTCCTTAAAACATGATTGGAATGCTTCAATTTGTCAAATGGCTGTTATTCATTTACACATTTAGTGACTTTTGTTTTGTTTCTCTAGCTCCCATCTACACAGTCAAGTTGAAACCCTGCAGGCTACATTTTATTGTAATTATTTTGTCAGTATCAGGGATACAGATGTTTGCATTTGGTCTGTCCATTGAACTTATCCGACAATTTGCCAGGATCCCCACTCTGCTCCACATTTTGGACCAATAAACTCCCTGGGGTCTATCAATCAAAATATCAACTGTGTTGTCTTTCATCAGGGAAATGGGATAAAGATATAAAAAAAATAAAAACATGTACAATTACTCACAGCTCCAGCGATGACATTAGCACCAACAATCTGCTAAACAGCACAGTTGATAACCAGAAAATTTGGACCCCTCACTATCAACCTCGAACTGTGTCATTTCTCAGAGTGACAGCTGAATGGATGCTTAAAGATAATCAATTCATTAATCTTAGCCTCATAACATTGCACGGGAATAACGAGATGTGAATAAGTGGCTCAAAAAGACAAAAGGAACTCACCACCAGATGTCTCTACGTTGTAAGGCAATTAACAAAGCAAAACTAAGAAGAAAAAAAAAGATATTCAAAAAGCGAGTTGATTTAGGCAGTGGTTCTTTGTCTGGGGGGTGGTTCTGCACCCCAGGTGACATTTGGCAATGTTCACTTGTACAAGCAAGAGGAAAGAAGGACTTTACTGGCATCTGATGAGGAAGAAGCCAGGGATGCAACTAAACCTTCTGCAGTTCACAGAACACCTTCTTTTTTGTAATTGAATTTATCAGGGTGACATTAATTTGCAAAACCATACAGGCTTCAAGTGTACAACTCTCTCTATATATATATTGCTTAATCCTGTTATGTTGTTTCATCCAGTCCCCCAACCCTTCACCTCTCCATCTATTCCCAAAATATCAATAGTGCTGAGGTTGAGATGCCCTTTAGGGAACACTTGACTTGCGTGGTTGGAATTATAATTTACTGTATCTCCACCAGACTTTTCCCCTTTCCCATGTGGGAGAGTAAAAGGTGGTAAGAACAATCGCAATGAGTCTAAAGAGCTTTGGGAAAACATCTTTAGTGCAGGCCCTACAAGGCAATATTCTTTACAACGTAATTTTCTTTTGACTTGGCTGTTGTCCTCACGAGATGATGCTGTCTCATTGAGAGCCTGGCCAAGATCATTTCCACCCTTGTGTGCCTAGGGCTAAGTAGATTGTGTGGCATGTAGTATATACTCAAAAAGTTTGTCAAATGAATGATCTTAAGTGTTAATCATCATAGGGCTTGGCCTCTCAAAGGAGCAAATTCTACATTTAAAGATTTGCTTTCAGTATCCGTCGGTTCTGGGTTTAGTGGAAGATTGTGGCAACAGCAGGAGGAGCAGGCTCAGTAGTAAGAAAACTGAGATTTTAACCAAGTTTTGAAGGAAGTTGCTAGGCAAAACATTAGACACAATTAAAACATTATTTCAGTACAAAGGATGGGCCAACTTTCTCAAGAAGAAATGCCTAGAATTTCCCCTTAAGGAAAAAGAATTTTTGGCAATACTGTCCAGCGATTTCAAATTTTAACCTAATAAAGAACTTCAAATAGAGCACTGACAATAGGGTTGGTCAGTGTCAAACATTGACTCTACGTATCTATGTACATATAAATTCAATATATATAAGGAGATGTATCTATATATCTGTATCACATAGATAGGTATGCATGAGTGTATAAGCTCAAATAAATATCAAATTAATGACCAGCTACAGAAACTAAGTTTAGAATATGTATATAGTAAATCTGGCAAAGTAAAACTACCACCATGAGTGGGTAACAGATTGAAGGTGGCCGAGAGGTTACTGAGAGAGATATTGGAGTCTTTATTCATAAAACTGAGTAAATCAAAACTGGAAAACTACAAGTTAAAAAAGACTTCTGATTCTTAATGTCATGTAGTAGGTGAGGCAAAAGTAGGCTTACAATTGTTCGTATGGAAAAATTCTAACATAATTAATAAATAATAATACAAGAATAAACCCTTTTGCATGTTCACAACTGTAAACCTACTTTTGTTTCACCCTAGATAATTTTTCTAAATTTTAGGGATATTGGAAAAATCTACTTTTTGAAGTAGGATCATTTCTTTGCCTTTGAATAACATTTTTGTATATTTTTCCTGCTTATTTTAATAACATTTAATATTTTGTCTTATAAAATTATCTCTAGTCAAATATGTCCCTAGAGTACTTCTCTTCCATCCATCTATCCATCCATTCGTCTGTCCTTCCATCCATCTGTTCTTTCATTCATCCAGCCATCTGTTCATCCATCCATTCATCTATCCATCTCCCCATCCATCCATTTCTCCATCTATTCATACAAGTTTGTAGAAACACACCTGGAACAATATTTATGCAGTGTTACTTAGGCTGTTTCTGCATGCTTGGATTTAGAGCGAATTTTAAATTTGTATTTTAATTTTTCTAAGAGGGGAAAATATTAAGCATGCACCCTCTTTACCTCTCAGGCTAAGTGAGGGTTTCCTGGAATCTAAGAGAAAATATGGAGCTGGAGAAAAGTGACTTAGAACTAAAGTCAAAGGAAACCGTGAAAGTAAATACACTTTATTAAACTCCATCTGTCACAGAGGAATAAAACAAAGCTTGCAAACTCGAGTGATGGAGAGTCACCAGACTTTATGCTGGGCTCAGTCATTTCTCTCCACTGTTAAATATTGTCGCCTATCACTGCATAACACTTTGTCTCGCCTCTAAATGAACCTCTTTTACTCCCTTTAGAGTCATTTATTATGCAGTGAGATGTTATTTTAAAAAAAGTTCTTTGGAAGAAGTGACTAATATATTTGCCCAGACCAGCTTTTGGGCTAACTGGGTTTATTTGTCTGTGTCGATACAAACTTACAAAGGTTTTTCCCCCAACAAAAGGCAAAATCTACAGATAGGTTACAGAAGAGATCATTTACGCAAAAAACTACCGTACGTTCCAAACTTGTACTCTGTGGGTCTCAGGCAAAGCTTTTAGCAACTAATTTTGGAACAGAACTACTGAAACCTTTCCTTCTTAAGGACATCAATTTATATGGAGTATAAAATGACACTGAAAAAATTTTAATTTGGAATTAAAATAAAAAGAATCGGGTCACCTCTCTTTGGTTAATAACAATTTTGGTTAATAACTGGGTATTTGTGGAACCCTTTTTTACTGAAAAGGATGTGTCCTGTGACTCCAAGCTTAAAATCTTTTGCTGGATGTTCTTGGTCCCCAGATCTAAACATCCTTCTACAGAGCAGTAAGGGTTTCTTCCCAACGGGGCCACTGCTGGTTCAGGGTGAGGTCAGGTCCAGGTGGAAGGAGGCCCTCATAAAGCTAAACTTTTTTCCATTTAATATATTTGTGGTCTGCAGAATAATGCCCCACCCCACCCCTAAAGTATCTACTTCTGAATCCCCAGAACCTGTGGTTTTGTTACTTTTCATGGCAAAGGGGACTTTGCAGGTATGATTGAGTTATATACATTGAAGGGCAAATGTATGACTTGAATCGTTAAAAATGAAGACCCTTCTTCAATCTGGATCAGACAAAGCAGATTCGGGGAGAAAAGGACTCAACGCATCCCTATTGGCTTGAACATGGAGCAAGGGGCTATGAGCCAAGAATGTGAGCAGCATCTAGAAGCTAAAACAGATGAGGGGATAGATTCCCTCCCGAGCATCCAGGAAGGATGCAGCCTGGCCAAGTCCTTGACTTGAACCCCATGAGACCCATGTCAGACCTCCAACCTACAGAATTGAAAGATAATAAAGTTGTGTTATGTTAAGCCACCAAGTTTATGGTAATTTGTTATGGTCACAATAAAAAACTAATAGTATTTTTATTATTTTTGTGCAATCATGTCTTTTGACATATAAAAAAAATATTTTATTGAATCTATCGGGGTAACATTGGTCAATAAAATTATATAGGTTTCTTGGGTGTACAATTCTATAGTACATCATCTGTATATTGTATTGTGTGTTCAACCACCCCAAGTCAAGTCTCCCCCCTTTACCCTCTTCTACTTACCCCATTCCTTCTTATAATTACCATACTGTTGTCTGTGTCTATGAGTTTTTTTCTTTGTTTAATCCCTTCACCTTTTTACCCAACCCCCCAGCCCCATCTCCTCTATTAGATGTGGTATACATTTACACAGTGGAATGTTTCTCAGCCATAAAGAAGAATGAAATCTTATTGTGATAGCATGAATCGACCTGAAGAGTATTATGCTAAGTGAATAAGCCAGTCAGAGAAAGACAAGCATGATTTCATTTATGTGTGGAATCTAATGAACAAAATAAACTAAGTAGAAACAGACTCATAGATATGAAGGACCTATTTTTATTTGACAGGGTTTTTTTTCTATGAAATAATAGAAAAGGGTAGTATGTGGAGAGGTTATTTTCTTCCTTGCCAAAGTAAAATATTATCATCCTTGTTCATCCTCTAATCTTCTTCCTTCATTCCCTCTGCCCTCCATCTCTTCTTCTCTTCTTTCCTTCCTTCCTTTTTTAACCTGTCAGGAAATGTAATTGTTGGCATATAGACAAAGCCCACGCATTTTGTCCACACAAAACATTCCACATGTGTCCTCTCTGGTCCTATCCATCTTTGCAGGTGCACATCTCCCTACCCCGCCTCTTTATCCTCTAGGACTGTGGGTCACACACCTCCTGGGAATCACAATTCCTAGGGTTCCCTACTTTGGAAGATGCAAACACTTCTTTCCCACCATGCACCCACCTCCTGTCAGCATCTCCCAGGGAAGGGTCCGAAAATCTGCATATTTGCAAGGAACAGAGTCATTAGGGAACTCTGAGAAACATCTTTCTCGTGGCACCAAGCCGTTGCTATTTCTAGCACTTGCCGTGCCCCCCTCCCCACCATCTGTCCTTCTGGGCAGTCACCACTCTGCCTCAAATTCCCTGCGCCTGCTCTGGTTCCCTCCCTGACTTTACCTGGCAGGCTATATTCTTCATGCCTCAGTTGGTGCCATTGTGTTCCATTCTCACCCTCGTGAGAGCTCCCTAGCTGACCTTGACTTCTGCAATCACATGGGGCGCTCAGCATAAACCACAGTGACAGCACTCACCACTGGTTCGCAATCATCTGTTTATCTTCATCAGCAAATTCCGCCCTTGAACATAGCCATTGTGCCTTATTCATTTTTCTCCCGGGAGGCCCGGCACAGGATGGAGAGGTATTAGATACTAAATAAATCCTTATAAAATGAACGTGTGGAAGAAGGAATTACATGAATGAATTAAAGAAGACAGCCATTATGCCAGGAGATAATGCCCTGCTGTCCCTCTTTTAAGCGTTATTGCTCATTTTCACTTGATTGTCTTGGAGACCCAATTTAGGGAGTCTGGCTGCATAAGAAGAGGAGTCTGGTGCTTGGGTTTTCTGTGTTAGAAAGAAGGAAGTCATGTTATGTCAAGTTGACCTTCAAAATATGTCTTCCTGATCACGAAACACACTCACCATTTCCACGAACAGCACTGTGGTCCAGGCACCTGTCATCTCAATGGCCTGCCATAGTTCCTCCAGAATGACACGCACGGCCTTTCACAATCATTACCTCCAGCTGCCTAAGATAATCTTTATATTATATATCATGGTGCCTATGGGTCTTGGCTCAATCCCTTCCAGACAGGTTTTGCCTGACCAACCTTATCTAAAATATTACTGTCACCACAGGCTATGAATTAATTGTGCTCTATTCTTCCTTCATTTTTTTTCTTTTGCATATTTATATAAAATGTCTATTATATATTCATGTGTTTGTTCTTATCTATCTGGCCAATTAGAATATATGTTTCGTGAAGGCAGGAGTTTTGTCTGATTTGCTCACCACTGTATCCTCAGTGCCTAGAATAGTTCAACATATGCAGTAGGTAATTCAGTGCATGTAGTCGGCAGCACCTAGAGTAGGCATGCAGTAGGTTGAACCCAGTAGGTATTTAATAACAATATATACTGAATGTTGAATATGAATGTGGCAGAACATTCCACAACAGCCAAGGAGCCTGAGGCGCAATGCGTGTGAGTCCTCATCCCGAAGTCAGCAGATAAATCAGCCTTCTGAATGCTCCAAAGTTTCTGCCTGCACTTGCTAAGCTACAAGCATTTGATGAGTATTCTAGGTGTGAATGGTTCTTACCTGGGAAAGCGTGTCAGCAGTTTTCTGTTTCTCCCCTGTCCCGCACAGCCTGGGGAAGCGCGGCAGGTTTGCGGTGGGTGCAGGGCTCCTGGCTGCGGGGCCAGTGTAGAGCTTCCTGTTCCTCTGGTGAGGCCGCTGAGATCCAATTAAAAATTAAACAAGCCAGGAGTTAGAGGGGCGCCCAGAAACAGCGCCAGCCATGGAAACCTTGATTTTTTACGAGAGAGCTGCCTATCCCCTTTCCAGCTTCTTCCAAAACACCCTTTGTTTTGAATTCCTGGAGTGGAGAGAACTGCCCATCTGCGGGGTTCGTCCTGGTTGTTTTTGTTTGTTTGTTTTGTTTTGTTTTTTTGTTTAATTTTTTTAAACTGCAAAGTGACTCTGTGATATAAAGCCCAGGACTTTTCTTCTGTTGTTGTTAGATTCAGGCCATCGCTGTCTGGATTATCTTCCTATGTAGAAGGTTCTTCCTTTGTTTCACTGGTGTGGGGAAGGGCGGGGGGGGGGGGGTCTCTGATGGGTCTCCTGTCTCACCTTGAAGCTTTTTCCTTTTTCCTTTTTCCTTTTTCCTTTTTCCTTTCGCATGTTCCTTCTGGACCATACGTGTGGTCACTGAAGTCTCATCTCTTAGTCCATGCCTTCAATTCTTTGCCCTCCTCAGTTTTCTTTTCTGTCTTTGATGGCTCTGGTGTTTCCTAACGGCAAGAATAAAAAAATACACTCCAGCCACCACTCGACTAGGCTGCAAGGTTTTCCGTTTAGTGTTACTTTTGCATTACTTTTCTGACCACTCTTGATGTCTCCGTGGCCCAGATAACACTGGTGAAGGGGGAGCAGAGCTTGATGCCCTAAATATGCCTTTGGGGGATACTGAATATTCTAAGCTGGTTATTAAAAAAAGACTCAAGGAGAGCCTTTTACCTCCCTCTTACCTGCCTAAAGGGATTCAGATAGAAAAACCTGCTGAAAGGAAGGGGGCTATCACCTTAGTGTGACTTGAACTAAGTGTGGCTGGCAGAGAGGAACCTAGCAAAGTCTGTGGTTAGACTCCCCTTAGTGTCCAGGTGGTTCTGGGCGGCCAGGTGACAATTTGTTGGCCAAATATTTGCTCCTTCTCATCTACTTGTGAATCGGCTACCTTCCCTTTGAAGTCCAAACACAGCCCCCCCACTTGTCCTTAGCTCAAAATAGAATATAAACCTCAACTGCCCAATTTATCTGGGGGGCCCTCTATTCTTAAGGAACCCCCATACGTGCATACCTAATAATTTGGTTATTTTCTCTTGTTAATCTATCTCGTGTAAATTTGATTAGTAGACCGGCAGAAGAACTTAGAAGGATAGGAGGAAAATTATTTCTCCTCCCCTCTGGTAGTCATACTTTGGTGCCACAGTCATTCGTTCTTCCACTGGGCACGACCTGCTCCTAGAGAGTGCATTCGATGAGTTTTCAGAGATTCAGCCCTGCCTTTGAATTTGAAATTATATTATAAAAGTGCTTAGATGTCTGGGTCTATATCTCTCTGCCTGAAAAGGAAGAAAAGGAAAGAGAGAATGTGTTGGAGATATCCCAGGGCAACATTTCTTTCTCCCCTTTACCGTTCCTCCATCTTCAAGTGCACAGTCCACTGGGACACAGTATCGTGTGTGGTTTGAACTTCACGGTTGGAAAGAGAGGAGGAGTGACAGGAGCATGATCCTGTATGAGACGTTGTCTATTATAGGGTGCTGGTCAGATGAATCTGGGCTACCAGAAATCCCAAAGTGAGTGCCTGCGGTGGGGAAGGAAGGAACTTTCCTCTGGGCTTCTAGGTTCTTTGGGCTCATCTGATAGTTCAATAGACACAACATAGATTAACAAGAGAAAATGACCAAACTTAGTACATATGTAGAGATGGGAACCTCACCCACATGAGAGAGTTAGAGACCCCCACCTACATGAGAGGATCCAAGACAGAAGGGGGAACTGAGGTGTGGATGCTGTTCGGAGCTCAGGCTGAGGGAAGGCGCCTTGGGGCTGCCGAGGAGAGAAGGTCACGTGCAGGACAATCAGAAGAGCAGATGTTCAGTAATTAGGAGTTTGCCCTTTCTTATAAATAGGTCATAAAATGTTATTTCTGGTGATAACTCTTATTATAGACAAGACTTCTAATTTAAATTTTTAAACAGAGATAACATTCGTGTGAGCCCTCAGGATCTCAATTCCTTTCAGCTCAAAATAATTCACATGCGCATGTGGCACGACTTGGGGAGCCCTGTTCTTTATCCCTTCAATGCTAATTGAAGGTGACCAACTTGTTCCAGTTTCTCTGATATTTTCTTGGTTTCAATACTGAAAACCATATGCCCTGGGCAAGTCGGGGCAGTTGGACACCCTACCAGGTGATTCAAATGCAATCTTCAGGGCCTACTATGTGCCAGTGTGTCCCTTAAGAAGACTTGTGGTTTTGTCAGCTGGTCCTTTAGCTCGTCCTCATCTGAATTCTTCTTCCTCATGTTTACATAAACCGTTAAAGGTTGCACTTTTGTTAATGATTTCACATTCATTCCTGGCCTTTGTTGTCCTGGGCATTTGACCCTCCGTTAATTTGATTCCATTCTCTGACACGACCTTGGTCTCCCATAGATCCACAATGACAGTGCTGTTTGGAGAGACAATGAATATAGAATGTGGGTACATCCCAGGGAAGACACGAACTCACCTGGGAAAAGAAGTGCAGAATGCAGGTGTAGCAAGGCAGGACTGTGCTCTGCCATGGCCCGCAGAAGGGGCCCACAGATGTGCACAGATACTGGTAAAATGTCAAAAGCAGGTGTTTCTATCTTTCTTCGGTCTGAGCTTCAAGCTAACTTGGCCATTCAGCTTAATCTCTCCCAGGTGCTGAAGCAGCATGTGGTTTAGGATTTCAGAGGTAATTATTGCTGGATGCATTGTACGTCCAGTGCACCTGCCAGGTAGATATTATGGAAGACTGTGCAGCAGGGGCACCAAAAGAATTGTGGGGGACAATTCGCCATCACAAGACCTTTAAAAAGCCTATTAAGGCCACCGAAAGCCAGTCATGGGACTAAACATATTCACAATATGATCAACAACACCACAAGCGATGCAGGAGGAGATAATCCTAACAAGATCAGGCCATGGTTATAGGTCAGAGAAAATGCCAGCATTACCTGGAGGAAAGTCAGACCCCATAGTTCCTGCCCTGCATCTGGGTTGCAGTGAGTTATCTTGTAGTCACACTGGATAGTTAGATATTTGGATCCTGGCTTGGGTACCTAAGAGAAATACATGGTCTGATTGTCTAAAATGAAAGACAGTAAGAGAGAGAGAGAGAGATTTAAATATTCAACATGGTCATTTAGTTATTAAAATATGAGTGTTTCCCAGGCTTGGATAAGGTCCTCAGAAGAAAATGGAGAAAAATAACAGCGACCCAAATCCCCAGCCCTGATGGAGCTCATGAGGCAATGGGTGAGTCAGAACTGGATCAAATAATTCCCCAAGTTAATATAAAAGCACTCATGTGATAATGCCAGGAAGGAGAGCTACCAAGATTTCTGAAGCCTGTCATAAAAAGATTTGAGTTTGTTGGGTGGCTTCTCTAAGAAGCTAAAAATTAGGCTGAGATAAACAATAACTGTGCTTGTTTAGTGCGCGATCTGTGCTTGGCACTGCCAACAACTTCACCTGCCTTTTCTTGGTTCTCACCCCTGTCATTTTGGAGGTAGGTAATATCCTTCCAAACCCTCTTTAATTAAGGAGGAGCCTCCCATCTTATCTATAACCTTAGGAGGAATGTTCCATCATTATCAATAACCTTAAGGAAGAACATTCCATTAAGATCATCAAGAATGAAGATGAATGGGAGCGAATATGTCACCCCACAACTGGCCTCTTCGGCATATGGTTATTTTAGGCAAATTATTTTCAACAAACAGCAGATACAGGGAACACTCTGAAAGCTGAGCTTATTACCCTCTGGTGAGAGACATTTACATTTATAAGGGAAATCTTTATTTGCAAGGGCGTCTCCTTCTCTGTGCCAGGATGAATAAACCTCTGGAAACTTATTAATGAGAAAGCAAAGACTTAAATCTGCATAACAACCATACCTTGTTTAATGGGCTCTGTCTGATAACTTCCCATAACAGGCTCTCTCCACCAACACCACCTTTCTTTTGTCATTAGCTGCTGATAGCTTTTAAGGTGGTGACTTGGGCCATTTATGAGAATTACTCAGTTTTCCTGGGACTCTTCCATGTATACGGGAGGTAGACATGTTATTAAACTTCTATTTGTTTTTCTCCTGTTAATCTATCTTTTGTTGCATGGGGATCTTAGCCATAAACCACAAAAGGTAGAGGGAAAATTATTTTCCTCCTCCACAGAGGCTTCCTGAGCCTCTCTTTGTACCTTTGTAACTAGTGCCTAAGGTACTACAATCATTCTAATCCTGCAAAGACTAACAACTCAGATATTAGTTGAATGAATTTATTTACTCCCAATATGCATATTGGAAAATTTGGCCCAGAGAGGCTAACTAACTAGTGCACTTAGTGCCATAAAGCTTGTAATTGGCAGAGCCATGATCAGAACCAAGCCCTCTGATCCAGACCCAAGGACAAAGCAGAAATGCGTTCTGATTAGAGGACACACACACAGCAGGTGCATAACGCAGGTTCCTGCTGAGTTCAAGGGTTTGCTGCCTCTCCTGTGCATCCTCAAAGGGAAGCGCCTGCGACCACCTTTGGGTCAGGTGTGTTTCCCCTGAGCAGAGTCTAGGTTGTGCTTTCTGCCTTGATGGTCAGGAGAAATGTGCACTACAAGTGATAGACAGGGGGGTGCCGTGCTCGAATCATGGTCCCTCAAGCTTGACTGTCTTGCTGATGAAACCACAAAGAAGCTTGTCTAGCTCCCTGTCCCAGGACTGAGACCCCCAGCTCAGGATTGCTGGCCTGCTCACAATTCCTCTTGGAAAATCTGACAAGCACTTTTTGAAAGCCACGCAGCACCAAGAAGCTTCTGCACAGCACAAACACAGAAGCTTGAAACCTTGAGGCTTTGCCTACATGGATTAAATAAAATGCTTTAAGTGATGCCAAGGCTACTTAAAAAACAATTTATATACACTCGTGTGCTGTTCAAGGTGGTTTTAACTGTTTTTATGCTTTCTCTTCTTCTTCTTCTTCTTCTTCTTAGTTTTAATAGCTGCAGAGACCTGGAAGAAGCAATTCTTTTTAATAAAACTCGCTTATAAATGTATTGCGACAGACTCCAACTGCCCCTACTTCAGGTGGCTCTGCGGGGCCTCCCACATGCAGCTGCATGAGTGTGGAAGGACCTTGGGTTTGGTGTTGCCAGAGGAGTTCACTTTTCATGACTCATGCTTTCTGGGCCTTGAGATGCTTCAGTTCATTTCAGGGTATTTAATTGTCAAAAGTATTCAAGGTTTTGCTGAAGGAGGAAGGCAGCCCTTTAGAGGTGTGAACCTGCTTTTCCTTTGTGAAGGGGACCCTGGGAGACTAAAATGCCAGCATATAACAATCACACGCACACACAACTCACAAAACAAATATTAGGCTCCTCGATGTGGTCCAAATGGGAGAGATACTGAAAATATTTAAAATTCTTGCTTAAATAATGATTATATATAATTATTTTATCTAGCTTGGTTTTAGTGTTACTCTTTTAAATAGGTTCTATGGATATATGGTAAATGTTTCCAACAGATTAAATTATTTTTTAAATTAGGAATATTTTTCCCTTCCTTCTCTCATATCACCCATTTTTCTGTTTACTCTCCAAAGAATTACCAACATGACGAATTCTAAATTCTTCCAGAAATGTGTGTTGTGTGCATAGACACTCTTTTTCCATTCTGTAACATATACATTTTATATGTAAATAGTAGCATGTGAACAGAATTCTGCATCTTGTTTTTATTTAATATGTTTTAGAGGTAGCCTACTTTAGTGATGATGATGATGGTGATGAAGATGATGATGGTGGTGATGATGGTGATGGTGTTGACAATAATGACAATGGCTGCAAACACACACATATATAGTACATGTTCTCAACCTGACATTGCTCTAAGTTCCATACAACATCTTATGGGACAGGAGCATATCTCTTGTTTGAGAGAGAGAAAGAGAAACTGAGGTATGGAGCAGTTGAGTGAATTGCCCAATGTAACAGAGTAGGAATTAGAATGTGATTTTAACTAGTCTCCAAGGCCAAAACCACTCTTTAGTATTATCACACAATATGAAATCAGTACCTCTTACTTATGTGGACCTTATTCTTTTTCAGTGCTACATAATATTCCTCTGGTGAATATATTATATCAAAGTATCCTGGCCATTGTTAGTGATGCTTTAATTTTTTTCTATTTTTTGCTATAGCAAGCAGTGTTTCAGTCTTTCAATGTTTCATTGTGTATCTTTGTACTTGTAACCTGTGGATGTATTTGTAATATTAATTAATCAAGTGATAATAGTAGATTTGGTGTGTTTTGCATACCAAAAGTTTATTTTCTTCTTCCCGACAGATCTGTCGGGAAGGCTCATGGAAGCAGGACATTTGCTGTGTCTCTACTTTTGCAGCCCATCAAAGTACAAGTGATCACTAAATATTCGTTAAATGAATTAAATAGACAAAAGCCGCCATGGTTTGCAGAATTACACAAAATCCATAAACTCTTTTGATTTATCTGATTATATAAACCAACCCACCATTATCCTCGTTGTACAGATCAGGAAGGGAAATTCAAAGTCTCAGAGACAAGAAGTAGCCATCTCACCTCTGAACTTCAGTTCTTTAGGTTGCAGATTTTCCAGAATTCCTCTGGATCCGACCTCAGCAGGCTTTGCCCCAGGGATTGCCTCCATTTTATTTCCATTCATAAAGGATTAACGCTGATGGGCAGAAGAAAATATTAAATACGACCAATAAGAATAAAATGATACCCAGCCTGCCTTAACTGCTTATGCTGTAGGGCACATTGTTGTGGTAAGTGCTGGGCACTGAGTCACCTCTTATTCTGTTGATGTAGGAGACTTATTTCATTGTTGTTGTCATTTTGCAGATTAGGAAAAGAAAATGGAAGCTCAGCAGAGCTTAGTAAGTTGCCCACTATCACAGAAATTAACAAATGACAAAGGAAGACTCTATTCCAGATGTGACTGTCCCTGAAACCCAGAACCTTAAATGCTACTTCTCTACTGGAGGTTACAATCCATATAATGTGGATGCCTTTTGAAGACCTTGAGGATAAGCGTGGGTTGTGCTGAGTGCCAAATGCATCTATATTTCCCAGGGTTTCCTGTCCTTTATTTTCAAGGAGTCTTCCCAATACCTCTTGAGAAATCTGTCTCAGCTTCTGTTATAATGAGCTCTATCATATAGCAAACATTCAGTTTAATAAATAACTCCATATTTTTAAAATAACAAGCTCGCCAGAATTGGCCTTTAGTTAATAATCACCAACACCAAGCTTATGAATATTTCATGTTCAGTCAGTTTCTGCCGAGAGCGTAAGCACCCTGCATTTCTATAGCTCCAGATTATGCAGGAAACAATGGAAAACATATGTTTTGTGTGTTTACTTTAACAATTTGATGATGGAGGAACACCTGGCAGTGTTAAACATAATGTAAGAAACGGTCGCCTTTTGTTATCAGAGTGCTTGAAATAAAAATCTCAAATGGCAAGTTGTAATCCAAACCACAGTAATTAGAGGAGACTGTGTAAAAAGGTATACATTTCAATTTATAAATCTAAATGAGTCTATCTGCAAGTACATAAACATTAGTCAATTTTCCACAGCAACTACCCCAGTAGCACCATCACGCAGAATTCTGCCGACACTGCACATTGCTCAGATGTCGTAAAGTTTCAGTCTGGCGTTCAAGGATGCCTTTCTCAGTTTTTCCTGTCTTCTCTCAATCCACTGATGTGCAGGTTGTACGTGATCTGAAGGAGAACATGCAGATTGACGCATGTGCAGGATAGGAAATCCGAGAAGGACTGGACACAGGGAAGAACTTCCCCAAGAAGGAGTGTTTGGACCTTTTTGTTATCAGGCCAAGGAGCGTTTGATTGAGGGGATCTGTAGTTTCCCTGCAGATGGGTGGGGCGCGCAGGCGGTTCCAGGCATTGGAAGAACCCATAGGAGAAACTGGTCACTTTCTAGAAGCTGGAGAGAGCCGATGTGGTGACAGATCGGGACGGAGGGGGCAGCAGCATGAGCCGGGAGGAGGCTGGTGGTGCAAACCCTTAGGAACCTTGACAGCAAAGAATTTGAACCACGTGCCCAGGAATGGTCTGGAACCATTGAAGAGTATGAAGCCAGGGAGACAGGATCTGGGTCATGTTTGTAAAGATCATGGGTGTTCCAGCTGCAGAGTGCTGAGTGAGAAATGGAGAGAGAGAGAGAGAGACACCCAGAGAGAGTGAATTTAGAACATAAACGCGGTCGGCCTGGAGGCCTGGATCAGAAGAGCGAAAGTGAGCGGGAGAGAAGCGGGGGGGGGGGGGGGGGGGGGGCTTGAGGGGCATTGTGGGAGTGAAATGCACAGAGAGTGATTGACGAGATGTCAGCGGTGAAAAGAGGAGAGTGTCCGCGACTTGGAGATGGATGATTTGGCCCACCAGGGGGATCACAGGTTCTGTTTTGGGCTTTATTTCAAATTCTCTATTTTATCTCCCGGGAATTGGTAGCAAGAAGAAAAAAGCTTTTCTATAAAAGGACTACTTCCAAGTTGTGCTTCACAGCACCCAGGCTCTAGTTCACATCCTCATGGCGAGGGCCACGCCACCTGCAGGTTCACCGCTCCCTTCCGGAGCCGCCCTCACACCGGGACAGAGCCCTGGGCCCACTATGGGTCTGTTAGAGCGGATGAGCAGCATGCATTCCGCGTTACAGGAGTCTTGGGGAAGGAGGCTGTTCTTCCTTTTTCTTTCCTTCCCCCCCTCCCTCTTTATATACTTCTAAATGTTTACTCAAGTTTCTCATTCATGGCCTGTTTATGAAGTTAGACAAATTGACGTCAAACTTCATATGGAAAAACGACCATATGAGTAGCCAGGGGAAAAAGAAAACTTCAAGAGGAAGTGTTCTGAAGATGTCTAGACCAAGCGAACATTGCAACACTCTCTAAAGTCTTTACAATGAAACCAGTGTGAAAGGGGGGGGGGGGGGGTGTATAGACTGATACACCAGGGAGAAGGGAAAGCGCAGACGGTCCCACGTACTTCTTGAAATTTAGTATCTAATGACAGACACGGCATCTCGAAGCGGTAGAGTAAGAAGGACTTTTTAATAAATGGTGTTGGGACAACCGGGCAGCCACTTGGAAAAAGATGAAATTGGATCCATATTTCACACCCTGTATAAGAATAAACTCCAAATAGATTAACTGCCTAACTGTAAAACTCTGAAACTATACAAGTACTAGATCCAAATGAGCATGAGCTGCACGTGAATCGTAGTGTAGAGAAAGTTTTCTAAGATGCTAACAGAAGGAAGACTGATATGTTTTACTGCAAGAAAATAAAAAGAGGTTACACGGAGAAAACAGTAACAACATCAATGAAGTCAAAAGACAACTGAAAACGGAGAGAAAATGCATACAACCTATGCCACAATCAAAGAGCTAAGAATAGATAAATAAAAAACCCAGCTCTTAACAAATTGAGGTACAAAGGGCCAAAAAGTGAATTTTTTAAGAGAGACAATTGTCAAAGGAAGATATAAAAGTGGTCCTTAAACACGGGAAGGAGCAGTCACTCATACTGGAGGAATGAGAATGGAAACACAGGCACAGAACCCCCCTCACCAGATGGCCCACACTGGCCAGCGTGAAGGTGCATTCTGCAGGGGAGACTGTGGGAGGCGGGGACTCACCTTCTCACGCATTGCCGATGGGAATGTGCCAACGGGTGTAACCCCTCAGGGACAGAATTTGACACAACCTAACAAAGTAATGACACATGCCCATAACTTCTGTCCACGGTTCCTCTTCTTGGAATCTACCTTGGAGGTGAACTGCCGACAGTATGAAAATTCGCATGCGTGAGGCTATCCCCTGCATCTTGGTTCGTAAATACTCCTTGGAGAAAACCTAAAGGCCCATCCATCCCTAGGAGGGTAAGTATGTGATCACGTACCCACAGAGTGGAGTATTGTGCAGCTGTAGAAACACTAAGGACAAGCTCTACAGATAGATTTGGAGTGATTTCCAGAATGTGCTGTTAAGTAAGAATCACAAAGTGTAGGAAAGGATCTGTAGCGACTTCGAAAGGGCACTGTAAATATACACAGTTACCTGTTCATTGTGTAAAAGAAATGCAGGTTGACTAAATAAGAAACTAAATAGATGGGTTCATTTGTTACTGTTGGAAATGGAAAAGGTGGAAAGAGTAGAGAAAGGGAACAGAGTAGAAAAAAGAAAGAGACACTTCTCTTAATACACCTTATGGTAGCACATTGATTCTTACAACAGTAGTGACAAAAAAATTACACAGAAGTAAACATATAAGCAAAACCCACCAGGATGTGAGGGGAACCCGACCTGGAATATAAACAGTAACAAATGAACCTTATGAACCTGGAATATAAACAGTAACAAATGAACCTTATGATATCACAAATGAGCCTCTGAATCTCACTGAAGGGAGAGAAGAAGAGAAGAGTGAAACTAAGGAACTCTGGAAATCAGAGCTTGGACTGAATACTCGAAGGGTAAGGGCAGACAGGAACTGTTGGAAATGCTAGGCTTTTGGCTTGTAAACCGGTTTCTCATAGAAGAATGAGTAAGCAACTCTGAAATGATTTTATGTGTATCCCAGGACATACACAGGTACATATACTGCAGGTCAGGTTTCTCACTGTCAAAGTTGAGTTTAACAAATTAATAAGATATGTAAGTCTCGGGGATGCAATGTACAGTATGCTGACTATAGTTAGTAATACTGTATTGCACATTTGAAAGTTGCTAAGAGAGTAGATCTAAAGTTATCACAGGAAAAAATATTGTAACTGTGTGTGGTGATGGATGTTAACTAAACTTACTGTGGTGATATTTCACAATATATACACATACCAAATCACTGAATTGTACATCTCAAACTATGACAATATTATAAGTTAATTGTAGCCGAATGGATGTCTCGATATGTGGTTTTGAAAACTGGATAGGCAGAACTGAGAGAAAACAACGACAGAAGTAGAAATATCAACTTCAAAAGTTCTTATCTATAAACAGACAGCTATTTTTTTCACTATGTATTATTTACTAGTAATATCACATGCAGGCATTCAACAACTATATTTGTTGTAAGGAAAAATGGTACCAGGTATCATTGAAAAAAGAAAATCAACAGGATCATTAAAGAGAAAAGTATGTTACCCAGTAGTCAGTATGATATAACCCAAGGGTTACCAACCTTTTTCTATAAAGACAGATAGTAATAAATATTTTAGGCTTTGTGGACCAAGAGGCAAAATCAGTGATATTGTTAGGTACTTTTATCAAAAGAGAGAAGATCGATTTTGACAAAAGTCTTTGATGAATTTCAAAATAGAAAAATAATTTTGTTATTAAATAACAAAATGTTATTGCTAAATATAAAAGTATATTTTTTTTATAACACTCAACTAATAATTGGAGGGGGCATGAGGAGGCACAGGAGGGTATAGGGCAGGGGTCGGGAACCTATGGCTCATGAGCCAGATGTGGCTCTTTTGATGACTGTATCTGGCTCACAAACAAATCTTTAATAGAGAAAATAATAACGTCAAAAATATAAAACATTCTCACGTATTACAATCCATTCATTTCCTACCACTCATGTTCATGGTTGCGGGTGGCTGGAGCCAATCACAGCCGTCCTCCGGGACAACACCAAATTTTTATTGGGTAATGGGTAAGGTACACGGGTTGTTGTATGGCTCTTATGGAATTACATTTTAAGATATGTGGCGTTCATGGCTCTCTCAGCCAAAAAAGATTCCTGACCCCTGAAATAGGGGGATAAATGGTGATAGAAGGAGACTTGACTTGGGGTGGTCAACACACAACACAGTGTACAGGTGATGTGTTGTGAAATTGTGCACCTGAAAGCTATATAAGTTTGTTAACCAGTGTCACCCCAATAAATTATTTTAAAAAGAAGAAAAAGAATGAGGGGAATAACATTTTGCTTAAATGAGATTCAAAGTCTGTGTTCCCTATCATCATATTAACTGCAGGTGCTCATCTATAAAACAAATCTTAGTTCTCCAAAAACAGATGGCTAGTGGATCAGCCCTGGGCTATAGCTTGCTAAACCCTGACCTGGCCATGACTACCCTCCTACTTCCTCTCTGCCGCCCACTCCCCAGGTGTCTCTGCTCCAGCCACAGTGGCTTCCTTTCCTTTGCTGGAGCCCCCCAAGTGTCTCAGGGCTGCAGGGCCTCTCCCAGGTACACAGCCCTCAGCTCTTCACCTGGCTGGTCACGTGATCTAAATCTCAGTTTAAATGTCATTTTCTTAGGGTGGCCCACTCTGGCCACCCAATCGTGACAGTCAGCCTCCAAGTCAGCCACGTTTCATCCCATTGTCAATGTGAAGACTCCCCAGTATCACACTCCTATTGCTTGTCGAAATGTTTTTTCCATCTGTGCCTCTTGTCAAAGGGCCATGATGCAGAGGGTTAAGGTCTGGCCACATCCGGGGAACTAACCACAGCTCATCACACAGTGGCTTCTTGATAAATACTTGAATCGATAATGATTGGAGAGGAGAAAAAAGGGGATTACTGTCATGCCCATATTGCTACACACTATAACAAGTGTTAGGCAGAAAATACACAGCAATCACAACAGGTGTTTCAGGCACTGAACGACCCCCAGCTGCTCTGTGGGATCTGAAGAGAAAGCAGCCAGCCGGAACCTCCTAATGGCTTGGTCAGAGCATCCATTCCAGGCCTGTCATGAACTTGTCCTAGGTCTGGAATCACTGCTCACGGTTCGTTTCGCTTCTCCATTGACCACTGGCAGTGAATGAACACCAGATCAGACACAAGCATTGACACTTGCTCATCTCTGGTCTATGCAAACTGCTTTCCAGAAGTAGCACAACACGTTCACATGTAAAACGACATGATCCTACAGCCCCTCTGATAATTGAGTTGTCCAGAGTCATAGGTGAGCCCCTACGGAGGGAGATGTATAAGATCACACGCTGGTGACCAGCTGCCCCTGAGAGTAAAAGGGCTTCTCTCCTGAGTGGAAACTGCATTCGACATGTGCAGAGCAATCAGCTTCGCATCAAAGCTCAGTATGAAAGCCGCTCGGTCTGCGAAGAAATGAAAGGGAGCGGGAAGCTAAAATTAGAAAAAATTCTAAAATTACAATTGCCACAAGCTTAGGAGAGAAAATTAGCCACCTTACCAGACACTGCAGTGAGAAGAAAACTTGTAAATTAGATTTATAGGGAAGTTACCTCAACACAGGCAAAAAACAAACAGAACAAGACAAAGTCGCACACCCCTTCTAACTAACCTTGGGGAGATCAACTCTTTGATGGATTAAGTAGCCTACCTAGAGTATGGGTCTGTCCACATGATTAACTACTGAACTGAAAATGCATTTATGCGAACAACTTTAGGATGCCCATTTGCAAGAGCAACATATACTAAAACTTTTATAGAAGAACCTTCATAAGAAAGTCAAGGAAAACTTTTGCTTCCTTCCTCTCAAGGAAGTCGGTAAGGATCATTCAAAATCGTTAAGAGTGCTTGCTTTGTTTGCAAACCATTTGAACAGTTTAAGTTATTTCATAAATACCGAAAGGAGGGTAATGGCATCTGCGATCCAGTTTTCCTACTGTTCAGCTGACTTCATTTGCTGGGCTATAGTCATCTCTTTATTTGATGCATGGAAAATCTCACATACTTATGGTAATAGCCATTTAAATAATATATTGCATTCTGCGTTTTCTTACTGTGTCCCAGACATTCTCAGTTTGCTACGTTGTCTTTATTATTCTCATTTTTTTAGGACAGCTGAGTAGTCCATATCAACATGGCATGTTTGGTCATTTTGTATTTTTTTCCCAATTTTTCTCTATTAAAATATTGAAGCTTTTACATTGTTTTTGAGGGAAACCATTTTAGATGTATATTGCTTTATTACAGACTAGTTTGAAAATAATTCAATACAAGAAGAGAATTACCCACAATTGTCATTCTGGAAACATCCGTGTTCTCTATGTGTGCATCTTCAATTTTATGTTGTAACATTATGTTCAATATATTCTTCTGGTTTCTTTATTTTTTTTTTTGGTACAATTACTATGGTCCACATTCCTCTGATACACCCCATAAATAAGAGGAAGAATAAAAATCACATGATCATAGTAATAGATGCAGAAAAAGCATTTGATAAAATTCAGCACACACGGATGTTAAAAACTCTTAGCAAAGTGGGAATAGAGGGAACATACCTCAATATAACAAAGGCCATATATGACAAACCCACAGCCAACATCATACTCAATAGGCAAAAACTATAAGCATTTCCCTTAATATCAGGAACAAGACAGGGATGTCTGCTGTCACCACTCTTAATTCAATATATTAATAATTGAATAATTGCCACACAGTTGAACAAAAAGCAGAAATAAAAGACATCCATTTGGAAAGGAAAACATAAAACTGTCATTATTTTCAGAAGACATGATATGGCATTTAGAGAACGCTAGACAGTCCACCAAAAACTACTAGAACTGATAAATGAATTCAGTAAAGTAGCAGGGTACAAAATAAATATCTAGAAATCAGTTGTATTGGCTTCTCTAGGTAAATGGTTATTCTCTGAAATCAGTACCCCAGTGAACTTGGATGTGGGTCATTCATAGTTTGTCATCTCCCACCAGGACATCAGTATCATGAGGGCCAGGGCCTGTCCTGTCCTGTCCAATGATGTCCACGCAGGGCCTTGAATGTTGCTAGATTCAGAGTATGTACTCAAATCAATATTTATGCCCACAGGACTAAATGAAACCGGCATGGGTGCTGAGCATGTGCTGACGCCCAGAGCTCTGCACTCTGGAACTGCTCTCTTTATGTGAAGTGGAGGAATCACCTCTGTGCCCTTCTCCTTGCTGCCATTCTGGGGCAGTGTGGTGACAATAGCAAGTCTGTTCACTAAAGGAGTGGTAAACTCTTATGGCTGCAAGGGACTTAGCATGAATCTTCCTAGCTCCTCCAGAAATAGGCAGTTTGATTCCCAAGATTGAGCCATAAACTAAGAGCAGTCCATGAGTGCCTGGTTGTTCTCAACTGGAAATATTATGACATACCCTTTTATGATGCTACTTGATAATATGTTAGCATTGTGAGAAGGATGTGGGTTTAGAAGTCACCTTGGCTGATGCCATAATCCGAATTCTACTGATTACCATCTTGCATCACCTTGTGAAAATTACTTAATCCTCTGTGCCTCAGTTTCTTCTTCTGCAAAATAGGGGGAAATAATGTCTTTTCAGAGGGTGGTGGTGAGAACTACAGATTAAGTAAATTGTTATAAATACCAACTATCCATCTATATTTATATCTAATATTTGGAGTGGTGCTTTCTATGTAGAAAACATTCCATAAATATGAACTACCATCCTGCCCTCACTGTCTAAGGCTCAGTTGTTCTGCAAGTCCCAAGTAACTTTTCGCATATAGAATTAAAGTAGCAGAGTCTACACAGTAGTCCTGTAAATAAACAGGACACACTCAGGGCTCTCCTGTGGATGCCCCGCCTACCTATTTGCATTGCAGTATGCTCTCAACCCTAGAAGCCAAAAGGAAAAATGACCAAATTTTTTGCTAGAACTGGTGCATCACTCTGGGTTTGAAGGTGAAAATGCATCATTCGTGTGAATGTCACTCACCGTGTGTGCTCAGGAGGGTGTGAGGATGTTGAATGCTACTGCTTTTGACTATAAAAATCCGAGGAACCAAATTATGTAGATCCTTATCGGGCTCAGGAGAGTGTCCTGCCAACCATTGGACATAATAAATTGTTGTTGATGTTGTAATGAAGATACTTAAGTTTCTGATAAAATGACTTCTTTCTTTAGGCAATCGCTTTTGGACTGGAGAATTTTTCTTGAAGATGAAGGGGATTTATGTATTTACCCAGACTCATAAATTAAGTGGAAAAAAAAAATACTGAGGCAGTGAAGACTCTTTTCTCAAACGTAGGGGGCATTCCCAGGCAGTAGCATATTCTCTCTTATTTGACACCTGCTGGGAATCTTTTCATAAGAAACACAAATTATTATTTTTTAATAAATTTTTATTAATGTTAATGGGATGACATTAATAATTCAGGGTACATATATTCAAAGAAAACATGTCTAGGTTATCTTGTCATTAAATTATGTTGCATACCCCTCACCCAGAGTCAGATTGTCCTCTGTCACCCTCTATCTAGTTTTCTCTGTGCCCCTCCCCCGCCCCCTAACTCTCTCCCTCCCTCCCTCCTGCGTCCTCCCTCCCCCCACCCCTGGTAACCACCGCTCTCTTGTCCATGTCTCTTAGTCTCGTTTTTATGTTCCACCAATGTATGGAATCATGTAGTTCTTGTTTTTTTCTGATTTACTTATTTCACTCCGTATAATGTTATCAAGATCCCACCATTTTGCTGTAAATGATCTGATGTCATCATTTCTTATGGCTGAGTAGTATTCCATAGTGTATATGTGCCACATCTTCTTTATCCAGTCTTCTATTGAAGGGCTTTTTGGTTGTTTCCATGTCTTGGCCACTGTGAACAGAGAAACACAAATTATTGTACTGACTCCCATACTACCTTTCAAAAAAAATGTATATATTTTCCTTCTAAATACTTATTAAGTAATGATGAGCTGGTAGAGACTGAACACAGATTAAGAACATGGGATGCTGGTTGGGAAGATAATCCATTTTGTATGCGTATAATCTCAGGCCGTAGGTAAGAAACGTCACCCATAGTAGTCTCACTGAGGATACCGTGGTCAAGTTCAGCTATGCTATGCTGAGTAACCTACTCCAAAATCTCAGTGGTTTAATCAGAAGAGCTTATTTCCCACTCATGAAAATTCCACTTTAGTCTGCTAGCTCTTAAGGGTTTCTCTCTTTATATGTTGGCTCAGTGATCCAGAGTCTCCCCGTCTATCCACCCCAACATCTCCTATGCACCCTCTGTGGTCACCACTAGAGGGAAAGACGGGACCTGTAGAATGCACACCCATTCTCTTAGGCTTCAATTTGCTAGAGACAGTTGGCCAAAACTAGACATAACACACCCCACCTGACCACAAGGAAAATGAAAGCAATTTGGGGCCAGGGAAGGGTCACACAGATATTCTGAGCAGTCGAGTGTAGTGATACAAGTACCAAAACGTATTCTGAGAAATAACAGGGCTGTAAGATGTTCTGTGGGATAACGCAAAAGGGCAGGGGGCATGCACTTAACCAAAACACTATTGATAATATGACCTTTGAAACTCCCCACTTGGAAATTCTTCATGCACATTAGTCTGTTGTCAGCTCTGAGAAACTATTCTGCAAATACATGTGGTTCTCTCTGCTTAATTTGATGTTTTTTGGTTTTTGTCAACTTGATAAACCATAGAATAATTCCTTTTTATTACACCCAGGAACCTAAATGTCTCGTTGAACCACATTAGAAAAATATTGCATTAGGCATCTTGAAATAATGGAAAGAAAATTAGAGTGGGCACTTAATAAATATTTATTGACAACATTAAATGAATGGATTAGGAATCGCTTCTCAGGCTCAGGGACACATGTTAAATCAGAAGTCGGGAATCAAAATTCTATATAACAGCTTTATCAAAGTTGAAAATAAAAATCCTTGGTCATAGAACTCGCGTTGGCTTATAAGATGCTCCCTACCGGTTTTGATGTGTTCTTGTTGTTGTTATTCTCATACTGAGTTGAGTGGTTTTTCAGTGTCATCAGCCACATCTCATCCACCCAAGATGTCACAGTAGAATCATCAGGGCATTACACTCAGCGTGTGCCATTTGCCCTACACTTCTGCCACACAGGAATTTAGAAATGGAAAACAAGTGTCCCACGATGATGGAGAGAATCAGAACTACATGTGCTGGAAGCCATGCTCGAGAGGGAGTTCCATGCTAGAAACCTCACTAACTCATTGTAGGGAGACTTGACCACAGACCGAGTGCTGCTCGTCCATTCTGAATACCTCAATTCAGTGAGGCCTTGAGCAGTGATCAGGTACTGTAACCATAGCGATCGGCTTGCCTTGGGTTCACAGAGTGGCTGGTTTTTTGGCAGTCAACCACAGAAACCGGGAGGAGAAAATAATATGGAAGCAATATTATTTCCCATCTAACTTCTACAATCCAGAAGAGTGGTTATGCTGAATGATACCCCACAGAGGAAAGATTAAATATGATAACATAACGTGCATGCTCGGCACCAGAAGTTATTACCGTCGGCACCACGGAGGCAGATGGCTGGCATGGGCCATTGCCAGGAGGTGTCGAGTGGGTAAGTGGTACTGAGGAATAGATTCATCTGTGGGGAAAATGACAGTAATGAACTACTTGTAATGCTGTGAAAACTCAATGAATTTGATTAAACACAGATTGCAAAACTGCTTCCTGGGCGACCATTGGACACAATCACTTATTCTGGAACCTTCTCTCTCCTGGTGACAAGTCTGCCAGGAGAACCGCTGCCTCTGTGACCAATCTGTTCAGCATCTTGACAAAAAGAGTGACAAAGGAGATCAAATAAGTCCCCACTAGTCTCCATCAGTCAGGTGGGTCCACGTGCATGCATAGCTGTCTGATGCTGGTGGAAGGTTTTCCAGCAGGGGGAGGTCAGTATAGTACCCGGTCACCTTGACCCTGAGGGATAAATTTGTATAAAGTTTTGACTAGAACTTTCTCCTCTGTTCTCCATGACCATGCACACTAGCTGTATTAGATTAAGATGCATACAGTACAGTTTATTGAGTGGGGCTAAACAGATAACAATAAGCAGTAACCGAGTAGTTCCATGTTAGAAGTTTGCAGGCTCACGTCAAGAGGACAGGAAGACATGAGAACGAGGAGGCATTGTAGATCAGGGCGGCGCTGCACCAAGTTCTAGGACCTGGGCTTTCTCTATGAGAAATGAAGAAATGGAGAGCAACCATTTAGAAATGTTTGACAGTTTGACAGTTCTGTTGACGCTAACGTTAAACAAGTGGACTTCATATTCTTGGTGCCTTTTTAAATTTTTATTTTTCGGGTAACTCATTTTTGTTATCCTTTACAAAGTTCTGTAACGGATTGGGAATCTTCCCGCAGACTGTTGGAGAATCGATAAAGTGGCCCTGTGCAGGCAGGCTTAGTCTGCATTTGTTGCAAGATTTATGGCCCTAAGCAAATGATGAATCTATCTACATTTCAGTTTTCTCAATAGTTGATAAATATTAGATTATATCATTATTAAATAACTAGATACAAGAGGAACCACTCGCATCAACTACTGAAAAATTACTAAAATATTTAGATAATCCATGCCTACTCATTCGAACAGTGCACGAGTCGATCGATCAATTACGTTCAATGTTTTGGGAGAATGAGCAGATGAGCTAACACACAGACTGGCTTCCTTTCTGTATTCACTTTGTGCAACAAATATTTTTTTGAACATCTTCCTTGCTCTAAACAGAGTTCCCACTGTTGAGGATATGTAAGTTATTAAAATTACAGCGATTCCTGCCCTGTTATAGTTTAACATGGGCTACAGTTAATATAGAATATCTATAAAGAATAAGTAAATGATATAATTTATTTGAGATTAAAAATTGCTATGGGAAAAAGAAGAGACTCATAGCAGGGCAAGGAAAAAGGGCATATTTTTATTTTGGTGGTCCAACTGCACCTCTGGTGAACAAAATGACATTTCAACAAAGATCTAAAGGAGGTGAAGCTAGCCACATGGCTTTCTGGAGAGGTGGTAGTCTAAATCAGGGGTCTCAAACTCCGGCCCGCGGGCCGCATGCGGCCCGCCCACCAATTTTGTGCGGCCTGCAGACTAATCAAACTTCATGGATTAGTCTGCGGGCCAGTCTGCGGCCGCACAAAATTGGTGGGCGGGTCACATGCGGCCCGCGGGCCGCGAGTTTGAGACCCCTGGAAATAGAGGTAATAGCTAGTGCAAGGCATGGCTTGTATCTAGTGTATTTGAGAAGCAGCATCAGGACCAAAGTCGGTGAAGGAGAAGAGACTAGATAAAAGTGAGTACATGAGGACAAAGAGGCATTCTGAGCCACACAGGCCATGTGGGGACTTAGCTTTTCACTCTGAGATGGGAGCCACCACCGAACATTTTAACAGAGAGCTGACGTGGGCTTTACTTATACTTCAGTGGTCCCCAACCCCCGGGCTGCAGACCGGTACCGGTCCGTGGGCCATTTGGTACCGGTCCACAGAGAAAGAATAAATAACTTGCATTATTTATGTTTTATTTATATTTAAGTCTGAATGATGGTTTATTTTTTAAAAAATGACCAGATTCCCTCTGTTACATCTGTCTAAAACTCACTCTTGACGCTTGTCTTGGTCACATGATACATTTATCCATCCCACCCTAAAGGCCGGTCTGTGAAAACATTTTCTGACATTAAACCGGTCCATGGCCCATAAAAGGTTGGGGACCACTGCTTTAGAGGATTCTAAGGCTATTTCAGCAATCCAGGTAAAAGAAGATGCTGGACCCAACCAAGACAGTAGCAATGGAGAAGCTAAGGAGTGGTCAGATTCTGGGTATATTTATAAGGCAGAATTAACAGGGTGTGCTGACCTATTGGGTATAAGGTCTGAGACTGAAAGAGAGAAAGATAAATCAAGGCAACTTTTAAGACTCTTGGCCTGAACAATTGAAAAAGTCTTATCATGAAGAATGATGCAAGCTGTGGGTAGGGCCAATGGTATGGTCACAGGAGGAAAGTGTGAGTTTTGTTTGGGACATGTTAAGTCATGCAGTCATCGGACATTTAATGTCTTTAGGAAATAACAATTTGGGAATAGCTGGAAATAAACCAATTTAAAGCTATGAAACTGGATGAGATGACAAGGAAAGAACGCAGATAGAGAAAAGGACTATGGATGGAGATCGAGACCCTCGGGCCTGAAAACATTATGGGTAACAGGAAGAATTTGGCAAAGGACAAAAGAAGGAGTGACCAGTGGGACCGGAGGACAATCAATAGAGGGTGGATTTTGAGAAGCCACGTGAAGAAAGTACTTCAGGGAAGAACTCATCAATGGTGGTGTCAAACGCTGCTTGCTGGTGGTCATGTACGAAGAGGACCGAGGCCTTTGGATTTAGAAACCTAGAGCTCATTGATGACCACGTAAAGGTGTAATGGTTTGTGGGATGGCAAAGACAAAAGTCACATGGAAGTAAATTCACAAGAGAATGACTGAGGACAAACTGGAAACAGGGAATAAAAGCAAGTTTTTTGAGAAGTTTATAGCACTAAGGAGCAAATTGGAGCAATCACTAGTACCAGAAGTGGGGTCAACAGAGACGGTTTATGTACACTCTCTAAGAGAGCTTTTTCTGGGGCAAACATCTAGTAAGTAATAGAACAGGTCATAAGGAGGGAAGACAAACCCCGAGGTGGTACTCGGTATGAGCGAATTTGGGAGAGGAAGCAGTGGCGCTGTGAGGAGTGAACAGTCAGAGCAGAGCGCAGCTCAAAGCAACAATAGAAGCCACTGTATGAATTGCTTGTCTGATTTCAAGGGCTACACTTTTAAAATTCTGTAAGTGGTGCTTACCCTGGCAAATTGCATCAGTATTTGTTTGCAAACGCAGACCTCTTTGTAATCATCACTGAGTCATTTATACAATCACACATTTCTTCAAATGAGTAATTAATACTGATACTTAAGTACTCCATTGATAGCCTTTCCTGCTCACTTGCTTACAAGCCATTCACATTCTAGCTCTAATTAAGAACCAGCAGAGAGGGTTCTTTAAGAGAATGGGTGTAAGACAGCTTTCTGTAATCTCTCCTGTCTCCAGTTGTACATGGATATGTATGAACTAAAGGTAGACGTAAAACAAAGGTGCTTTTTTCCTTCCAAAACTTCTTTCCTAATGAAGGGAAATACAAATGTGTGTGTGTGTGTGTGTGTGTGTGTGTGTGTGTGTGGTGGGGCAAAAGTAGGTTTACAGTTAGGAGTACGTGAAACATGTTTTATTCTTGTATTATTTATTAATTATTATATTATTTTCTATATAAACAACTGTAAACCTGCTCTTGCTCACCCTTGTATATTATGTGTGTATGTGTGTATAAACATATAATGTAAATATTAATAAGACTAATTTATATCTTAATATTTTTATTTAATTGCATATTATTTACATATATATTATTAGCATATATAATTAATGTGTTATGTGATATTTACATATATATATTATTTTACATGTTATTTATATATTTGCATAATATATAAGTAATATAAATATATAAAATAAAATATAAATATGCATACATATATACATACAAATATTTGATATATAACCAATCTTCTATGTAAATATATTTATATAAAAATAGTTTGTATTTTATAATATCTCTGTATTTTTATTTTATTATTACTTTTAGATAATATAGAGTGTATTTCAATATCATGGTATCACTTATATTCAATGTTATCATCTCAGAGGCATAATATGAAAGGAAAATTCTGGTCACTCACATCACAGTCCACTGCAGATATACCTGGTCAATGGATGGTCTTTCTTAGTTACTCAGGACCCCAGGCTTCTTCCCTCTTGTTACTTCACTTTCCCAGGGTCTTAGAGAAAGCACATGTTCTCTATAACTACTTTGGCTGGGAAGTGCATGCCTTACTTCTCCTCACAGTTCTTGGTGAGAACTGGTCCCATGGTGGGTCAAGATGCAGGGAGTCCTGGGGCAGGCAGTGTGTATGCTCACATCAGCCCCTTCCAGAACGCTGCTCTGTGTCAGGAAGGCATGCTACCTCGGTGGCCAGCCAGCTCTCTGCTACAGGGAAAGGCCTTTCCAAGGTTAAAGGCAATTGTATCAGTATCCGATTTTCTTTGCCTAGGTGATATTTGAAACAATTTTTAGTTCTTCTATAGAAAGCAAAGAGAAGACATAAGAATGTACTAATACGACTTACTCTTTGATGAATTAGAGCCCTCTGAACATCAATTAAGATGAGAACATTTTCAGTTCTTTAGTTTTATAGAATTTATCAGCCTGGAAGTCTGAAAATGAACTATGAATCTTGTCTTAAACTACACCTCACAGCTAGCATCCATTATGTATTTGAACCACATGGCATTTATTGCTTTCTTATTTACAAGATCACATTAGTGACTAGTGGCATTGATAAAGAACAGTTGACATCAGTGCCATTCAAAAGAAGAATAATAGGAAAAATAATGTCCTAGGACAGCAACTAAACTCAGACTTGGGTTGGAGAAGTCTGATGGTAGGAAAATGACCATTCCTCATTATAATTGTAATCATTCAAAATATTAAATGTTTTCTTCATCTTTGCATTTTAACTACATCATACTTCTCAGAGAGACATATTTCTTTGAAGGACTTTGTGACTTCTTTAGTTGATTAATTGATAGATATATAATAAAATATATAAAATATTTAAAAATATTAAATAGAAATTTCATTTTTCATTGAAAGTATAGAATCTGGCCCTGGCTGGTTGGCTCAGTGGTAGAGCATCGGCCTGGCATGCAGAAGTCCCGGGTTCGATTCCCGGCCAGGGCACACAGGAGAAGCGCCCATCTGCTTCTCCATCCCTCCCCCTCTCCTTCCTCTCTGTCTCTCTCTTCCCCTCCCGCAGCGAGGCTCCATTGGAGCAAAGATGGCCCAGGTGCTGGGGATGGCTCCTTGGCCTCTGCCCCAGGCGCTGGAGTGGTTCTGGTCACAACAGAGCGACGCTCGGAGGGGCAGAGCATCGCCCCCTGGTGGGCGTGCCAGGTGGTCGGGTGCATGCAGGAGTCTGTCTGACTGTCTCTCCCCATTTCCAGCTTCAGAAAAATACAAAAAAAAAAAGAAAGTATAGAATCTAACTTACATATTGCAGAGAAAGGAATGTGAAAACTTTTAAGTTTTGTGGTCCACAACCTAAATGTATGCAATTCATTTGTCACTCATACCTCCATAAACCCAGGGGAGAGAAGAATCTGGGCTTTCAGCAACCCAGCTGCTCATTCATTTACCACCCCCACCCTTGTCAAAGGCATATTTTCATAAACAGTCACCCACTCTAAATGTTGGAGGAGCAGAATATTAATGAGTCTTATTTTTTTTTTCTAATCACCGGCTCATTTAACATGAGAAAGTAAATGACGTCCTAACTTACTTCATTTATTTTTATATTGCTTTTTTACTAAAACTGCAGAAGAAAAAGGCCTTAGGTATCATAGTACATGAGCATGAAGGATGAGCGGATGCGAATGCTCCGTTCATCACGAGGAAGACTATGGGGGGGGGGTTCCACGCCTTCTTTATAGTGGTAATAAAGACTGGGGGGATAGCTGAGCATTAATTTTTCACATAAAATATTAATGAGAGGCACAACCGATGACTGTTCTTTCACTTCTGGGTTTGAAAAGATAGTCCACGCTGTAGTTCTGTTTACCCTGAGGAGGATTTCTTAAGTCATAGAATCCTAAAGACTTGCTAACAGCTGTTTTCAGGCTTCTGATAGATTTTTGTTTAATAGGTGGCTAAGAAAACATCATAAAACAACTCAATAGCTGAAATATAATAATTTATAAGCATATAGGGCGCTGTAGTTTACAAAGCACTGTGAGTATATTATCTCAGGGTTATCGCAGGGCGGGCTCCCAGGCAGACGGATTTTGAGTTGCAGCACAGTAGGGAGGAAACATATCATGTGTGCATACTCTTGGGAAGGAAGAGGCAGAGAGCTGGACCCGACAGAGGGGGAAGATGGGTTGCAATATAGTCACCGTGAAGGTCTAAGCCAACATCACAGGCAACTCTAAAGCTGAGGTGGCTCTTTTGGGGTGTCCTGAGTTGGTGGCAAAAGTCAGGTGGCTGGGCTTTTGTATTTCCCTGCTGAACAAAGGGCTGCCTTAGGTAGGAGGCTCACACTCAGCAGGCATTTCAGCGGAGGCGTCTCCAACAGCCCTTAAATATTTGGGTATTTTCCTCTGCCCTTCACAGAGTCTGTTCACCCAAGCAATCAGCCATAGATCCCTCAGAAGGATATCTGAGGGATCTTTACTGTGTGGTGGGGCAGGACTCTCCTTCCAAGCACCTGGCGTCTCCTCCACACTGGCTTTGTTGCAGAAACTGGGAAAAGGGTTATGACATTTTACTAGGGCACTGCCCTCGGCCCCTGACCCTCCACATTGGGTTTCTTTTGCTTGTATGCATGTCGCAGTACACTTACTATTGACTGCCCATCAATTTGGCTGTAGGGGAAAGTTCTATTATCTGCATAATTCCCCGTGTCTGGCCCTCTGGTTGACAATGAACTTGCCGCTCATTACATTGCTTACATACACCTGGCTTCTGATGGCTAAGTTTTGTGTCCCCTGGCTTCCCTAGTTTGGGTGGTCCCATTATTCCTATCATTTTTAACCAGATGAGTAATGTCTCTCCTCCTATTACCCTTGGTCTACAGAGGAGCAAGGACTAAACCTCTTTTAAACTGTTCTTTTTTTTTTTTAATTTTATTTATTCATTTTTAGAGAGGAGAGAGACAGAGAGGGAGAGAGAGGAGAGAGAGACAGAGAGAGAGAAGGGGGGAGGAGCTGGAAGCATCAACTCCCATATGTGCCTTGACCAGGCAAGCCCAGGGTTTCGAACTGGCGACCTCAGCATTTCCAGGTTGACGCTTTATCCACTGCGCCACCACAGGTCAGGCAAAAAAGACTTTATTTATTCAATTTTTTTTTTTCAGAGAGGAGAGAGAGAGAAGGAAAGAGGGAGAGAGAGAGGTAGAAGGGGGAGGAGCAGGAAGTATCAACTTCCGTATGTGCCTTGACTAAGCAAGCCCAGGGTTTCGAACCAGCGACCTCAGTGTTCCAGGTCGATACTTTATCCCACTGCGCCACCACAGGTCAGGTTAAACCTCTTTTGATGTGAGTACATCTCTCAGCAATACATCCTCTGTAGCTTTGGTCAAGGGCCTGCCCTTCAGAGCTTCCCATGGAACATGGTTTTCCAGACTAGCATAACATGCCCATAATAGCTGCTTACTTTGGTTCAAGACAGAAGGTAAAGAAATGCAAACCAGACACCCATTCCAGACCAAATGTAATATTTTAAGACCTATCCGAAAGGCTAATTTATGAGAATGCTTAATGCTTGAAGCAAGAAAATAGTTGGAAACTTGATTATAACTACTTTGCTTTTAATGAGAAGGAAGTCGACGTCATTCTGAAAAGCAGTCCAGCAAGATGGCACATCAATTTCTACAGACCATCGAACACAGGTGGATTTGAGACTTTACAGAGGCTCAAGCTGGGATGCAGGCAGCTGCGTGACGGCAGAGGAAAGCCAGCCGCCTGCACTCGCCTCCGATCTTAGCAGCGGTGTTGCTAAGGCGAGATGGACTTGGAGTGGATTGGAACAGCTATGACCTTTTAGCAGAATTACACCTCCATTTACTGGGGTATTCAAAAGGCAAATGGGAAGAATCTATATAAAATGATTTCTCTTGAGTCTCTTCTTTCCTCTTAGCAAATTGAGCACAAGTATGTGTACGGATATAATGAAAACATTCTTTCTGTCTTGGCTTGTAACAACAGAGCCCCGATGTCCTTAAAAGTCAACCAGAAGTTTCTTTTCTTTGCTATGAAGGGCAGCATGCATGGGAGAAGCATTTTTTAATGGCTTTGATGAAAAAAGTGAGTAGTTCTGCTCTGAAGCTAAACAAGAGTCTTCCTCTGAATAATAATCGCTGAGAGGTCAGAACATTTCCCGGCCACCCTTTCATGAGTCATAGGAGAGGACTCTTCAAAGGAGCCTCCCCCAGCAGCTGGGGGCTCCAGCTGGCTTCCCCGTTTCTTAGCAAAGTGAATAGATAGGTCCTCACGCCCCAACACGCTTCCAGCTTTGCAAGGAAAACTAGCTTTTGCTGACATGCTCACATTCTAGAATTTAACAGACGCTCGGGCTCAAGGATGGGGCAGGTTGTAATGGTGACAAACATCTCTTTTGATTCTATCTTTCCTCCCAGATAATCAACTTTCTTCTAGATAGTCATAATATCTGCAGATTAAATTGTAGCCCCCGGTCTTTCCAGCTGGGCTTACGAGTGAATAGTATTTGCTGTGAGTACTAGTGGGGAAAATGAAAATAGCTTTATCTTGAAAACTGGTTTTGAAGGCATTTTATTTTGATTTTTATAGGTATGTGTGTGTGTGTGTGTGTGTGTGTGTGTGTGTGTGTGTGTGTGTGTGTAAGGAGGTGGTTAAATTCTAATCAGTAGATAAGGCAAACATACTGTGCAGTCAAAATTACCATTTCAGAAATTATCTTAGAATACCCAGTGCAGTTGGGTTTTCCTCCAGAGTTGGAACAGTTGCTATTTCTTTGATTGGACATCCGATGAAGTAGGTAACTTGTGTGTAGGGACAAAAACAAATAAGCAAACACCTTAAACATTAGAATCATGTGCACACCGTGAGAGGGATGGAAGATTGAAACCAGTGCAGGAAAAGCAGGATTCCTGCTGCCCATTTTCTTCTCACTTCACGGCTGTCGGGAGCAAAAGAGCCAACAGTATATAAACTAGCTCTCTATCTATTTTAATTCTTATTTTAAAGAAGCTGTTATGCAGAGATAGATAAATTGTAGTGGTTTAATTATGTGTATTGTACCTACATGATATGTTTGTAATAAGCACATAAACACATACACACTTTGGAACGGGAGTAACACATGGTATTTTTCATATGTTCCTAAAGTTACTTTTCCTTGTACTATTGGGGGAAAAAAAAAAAGAGAATAGCTGAGACATCTCCAAAGTTATTTCCCTATTAAACTCGCAAGTGTAAACTCCTTTGGTTAAAAACAAATTCAGTAAGGGGAGGTTGTTAAGAGTCCTTTAATCATTTAGGCACACCTACCCTGTCCCTTGAGTTATCCTGCTTATTTGAATGGTTTGCTTGCCAACAAGATGTGTAATTGTGTAAAAAAAAATAATAATTAAGTAAAAATGAACAAAAAAAAGAGGGCCTCTGGGGGCACACACTGGGAGAATGGGGGAGACACTTTCAGGTCTGAGATGAGAAGCCGGGATAGATCCTCACAAGTAATCAACCACTCAGCTCCGTTTCGAACACAATTGATCTTGTGGAGACTAAAAGCCCATCTGCTGTTGATATCCACAGAAAAGAATAATTAGAAAATTCCTTAATTAATGTCCCATTTAATCTTCCATTGTCAAGGTTAACACTTTGATTAATGTAAGTAGTCTTTAGTAGTAACTACAAACCTATTTGCATTTCCATAGACTTATTTAATGTTCCTACCTTTCACTGTCTCAACCAAAGCTGCCCTTCCTAAAACACAGTGATGGAGGGAGTTTAAGCAGAGCAAATGAAAGGTTGTTGTTTGTTTGTTTGTTTTCTGCCAAGATATAAACTCCACAGAGCAGATTGTCAACCTTTCTTTTTTACTGAAAATACATTTTCAAGTGTTTCTAGGGTCAGCCTGCAGTAACTGTGATGTGTTCACCGGTGATTCACACAGTTTAGTCCAAGGATGTCACTGGGGAGTGGAACAAAATGCACATTCCCAGGCCCCACTCTTAGCTCTTAATTCCAGAATTGGTTGTGGATAGGATTCAGGTACTGAATTCTCATCAGTCTCCCCAGGGATTCTAAAGTGGAACCACTTCCCCATGACCTCCCACTTACCTTCACACTGCTCGGAATTGTTGGTCAAGATTGAGCAAAGCCTCCATTGGGACTCAGCTGTTTCTATCAGGAAGCTCTCTGACTGAGGGAAGGCCCTCTAATGTAATTTTATAACTTGCTTTCCTGGTCACTGTAGCCCCTATTCATTCATTCATTCATTCATTCATTCAGCAAGTATTTCCTAAGTACTCGCTATGGGCCAAGCAGTTGGAGGTGCTGGAGATTTAGAAACAAATGAAAAATGGTACTACAGGAAGCTTGTATTCTCCTGAAGAAAGAGGAGACAGTTACCCAAGTGTTTGCCTAGCAGTGGTGGTAGACACCATGGAGAAAATGGAGCAGGGGTCAAGGATCAGGTGTTGGGGGTAGGATTTTATTGTAAACAGGGCCGATGGGAAAGCCCTCGCTGACAAGTCCGAGTTTGAGTGAACTTACCTTGGGGCCAGTTAGGAATTCCCCGTTCACTTATACCTCACGCTCTGCCGGAGGGAAACACTGGGAAGAGCAGAGAGACATTGGTTCAGGAACCTCGCTGCAGACCCTCAGTCCAACCATGCCTCTGTTTCCCAGTAAGTCATCCATAGGGTGTGCAGGAAGGAAAGCTATTAACTCCACTCCTCTAGCTGTTAGTAAGCCAACACATTACGTCCTCTTTTTAATTCAGTCAAGACTGTACTGTGTGTGTGCCCCTTGCAACCCAAAATCCTAACGCGTACTCTGATAGCATTTGTTTTTAATAAATCATACCTATTTTGTTTTCTCACTATGTAAGAATATTATAGAAAATTTCAAATATACAGAAAGGCAAAGAGGAAAAAGAATAAATATGAGGACATCATTTTTGTGATTTTGCTGAGTATTCTGTAGTATGTCTTACTTGTTGAGCTAAACTCTATTGTGTATTTATATTGTTTATTGTTGCTGTAGATGAGGAGTCCTGAAAAATTGTGAGAAACATTTTTGAATGCTGACACTTTTTCCCATCCATAATTATTTCCTTAGGATATATTTCTGAAAGTAGAATTATAGACTCACAGGGTATATACACATATGTGTGGCCTTTGAAATGAAACTGCTAATTTGGCTTTGATTAGGACTGTATCAGTGGTTGAAAGTTTGCTTTCTTTGTACATTCACCAACATCGGGAAATAGAAAAAAAAATTTTAATACCTCTTCTCTTATCAAACCAGGAACATCACTATTACATATAAATATTTTTTTATTCCTGGTGAGATTCCTCTTTGCACCATATTAAGAATTTAATATATTTCTTATTTTTAGAATTACCAGTTCCTTAATTCTAATGCCTTTCAAATATTTGAGTGTCTATCATTTTCTCATTGATTTTTAATAATGCTTTATATATTAATGTGTTCCTTTGTTGACAATAAAAACCCAAATTGCAAGCGTTATTATTTACTGAGCTCAGAACTATGCTCAGCTCTTCATATACTATTTAATTTCCCTGCTTTAATACTATGACATATTATCATGCTTTTCTCTTCAGCTATACACTGTGCAAGATATCTGCTTAACAGAGGACGAGATGGCAACTCAGATGAACCTGTCTGAGATCACGTGGCAAGGAAACGAGAGCTGAAATTTAAAGTGAGGTCTTCTTGACAAACCCATGTGTAATCCTGATGCTAAGGCGTGTGGACTGTTATCTCCTTTCGACCTCCTCGTTCAGGGGTCAGCACACTGCATCTCATGGGCCAGATCGGGTCTACCACCTGATTCTGTGAAGTTTTGTTGAAACACAGCCATGGTCATTCATTTCCTGCAAAGGTAGAGACATCAGGGGCTGTGACAGAGACTGTGTGGCCCACAGAGCCCTAAAATATTTACTGTCTGGCTCTGTATTTGGGTTTTGCTTTATTTTCTTTCTCTCTCTTTTTTATGTTTGATAGGGATGAGTCTGTGAGATCGTGTGAGCCAGAAGAATACATTACACAAGAACTGGTTGTTCTTAATGATTTTTAGTATTCTAGATTGAAGCTCAACAGAACGTGTTAGTAAAACTCATTTGCTAAATAAGCTTAAAGCAATGAACAGGCTGCCGAGTGGAACGCCGTGTGCAGGTCAGCACCACCGAAGGCCCGCCGTGCGGTGTGCTAGTCGGAGCGTGCTGAGAACGATGTCCCCAGCTTGTCGCTGCAGTTTGGAATGGATGCTGCTAAGCTCCTCTCCATCAAAAAAAAAAAAAAAAAGCAACCCAAACCGAAGAGAGTCTGGAAATAATGTTATATTGTTGAAGGCTGTCTTCACATTTTGTCCTGACTTTCAAATGAAAGTGAGAACAATATTATGAGTGACTCTTATCAGTGGGGAAAAAAAAATATTAATGATAAAAAGTTACAAGGAGGCATTACTTGGTTTAAAGGGTGAAATATCATTCTAACAATTAGAAAAATTGAATGGTTCGCCTTCTGAAAATAGATCATGTTAGTTCAAAGCTTAATTTTGAGATTAAAATAAGCCTTCTTTTAAATCACTAACTCTGTGACCGGGGGCAAATTACTAACTTTGTTAAGCCACTAGTTCTTAACTTACAAAGTGATAGTAACAATAATATTTAAAGAACTGTTATAAAGATAAAATTATCTTATAATGAGATGTGCTTAGAACAGCCCCAATAACTATGGTTAGGCTGCCCTTGATGAGTGGTGAGCTCCCTAACCTCCAGGTGTATTCAAGTAGAACCTGGAAATACTCCTACCTAGAATAGTGGGTAGGGGACTCCAGTGTTGAAATTGAAGTTGAATTAGATTGTTTGGTAAGTTTCGATCGTCACCTATGAACTTACTTTGATTCTTATATTATTCTGACTTATTCATTTATCCCAGTTAATATTTGTTGGCTACCCATTATGTACCAGGACTAAGCTAGGTGCTAGAATTCCAGCTGATAATATAAATCCTTGGTCTCATAGTGTTTATGTTGCAAGGGATAGAATAGATCAGAAACAAACCCTAAAAAGCAAAGAAGCATAGTGATAAATTCTCTCTAAAATTAAAGAAGGAAAATATAACAAATTGTGACTGGGAAGCGCTCTCTGAATTAAAAGATAAGAGTCCACCTTTGTGAGGGACATGGGTATGAACATTCTTCTTGAAATGGGGCATTTTCTCTAATTGTTCTCTAATGTATAGAATGCTCTATTGATTTTCACAACAGAGAGGTGGTACAAAGATTCCTAAGATAGAAATAAGCTTGGGGCTTTCCCGATATGAAAAGATTGGTGTGACTGAAGTGTAGAGGATGAAAAGGTATGATGTCCACCAATACTCATTTCTCCTCTTTTTCTGGGCACACAGAGATGCCACTTTGTATAGTTAGACAGAGGCTTTGGACTTTTATGTCCCATGTAATGCAGATAACCATAATGTGTGTTCTTCCTCAGTGGAGCAGGAAAAAGCCATGTGTGATTCCTTAGTCCTACTCTTTCCCTGCAGCCATGGAAGTGAAAGGTCTTGTGTTGCGATGGCTCATTCATCAGATGGAAAATGGATGTCTCAGAAAAGAACTCTATGAACAAGAAATAATGGCTGTTCTTGTCTCTCATGTTGAGCCACTGAGATGGAGGAGTTGTCTGTTAAAGCAGCACCACCTAACTTGTCCTGACTAATGCAGGAAGTGATTAGTGGTACAGGATACAGTAAGAGATGCAGCCCAGGACCTCAATTGGGTTTTGTAGGCCAAGATAAAGAGGGGATTTATGTGATAGCCTAAGAAAGCTAATGAGGAAAGCATTTACCTGAAATCAAGAAGCTAAGGTCCTCACAGAGGGACCACATTTACCTGAAATCAAGAAGCTAAGGTCCTCACAGAGTGACCACATTTACCTGAAATCAAGAAGCTAAGATCCTCACAGAATGACCACTCTGTGATTTGAGGAAGGTCTATGATGACATTTTCTCTGTCCTGAGATGGAAAGTCTGCTGTAGGCATAGGAGATAGGTGTGTTATTGCAGAATAGGATATTTAATCTCTTTGAATCTCAATTTTCTTGTCTGTAAAATGAGGATAATTATAATACCTACCATAGAGATTCATGAGGAAGATTAAATGAGATTATGTAGCATATACAGGGTAAATCATAAGCATTACATAAATGTTAGTTACCTGATCAAAAAGCACTTTGTTTTTTTCCCATTCCTCTCTGAGACCTTTGGGACAAGCAGTATCGATCTGTAAATTGTCTTAGGACAGTGGTTCTCAAAGTGTGTACCAGGGCACACTGGGGCACCCTAGAAGATTTCCAGGTATACCCTATGGTATTCCAGAGAAATATATGCCTGTTGGGGACCAAAAAACCAACAGGATTTTTGGAGTTTAGATTTTGGGGGGACAGAGGTGTGGGGAATTGGCTGTAAGCTGACAGTCTGCCCAACCCTCCACCTCACTGGCCTGATTAGGTTGCAAAAGGCTGTTAAGCTGTGGTGCTGGATTGTTTACACTACCCCCCATGTTCCCGGGAAAGACTGGAGGCAAGTTTCTTCTATCCTTTGTTTGATATAAAGTGAAGATGATATGTGTGGTGGGGGTTTTCTGCATTCAACATAATTAAGGGTAAAAAGAGAGGAATTCTTCAATGTATTGATGAAGAAATGAGAGTTTGCCTTTCAAATATATGCCCAAACATTGAAGAAATCGCTAGGACACATCAGGCTCATGTTTCTCATAAACACAAGAATGAAAAAACTTAACACATTTGTGCCGGGACCTGCCAAATTTACTAAATCTTACTCAGAATGTATCTATATATATAAAGATAACTTTTTTGTCTTTTTTTAAATTTTAACCCCTCTTTTTTATGAATTCTAAAAAGCATAATTAAAAAAATGTAACATAAAAATGCTTTTTAATGTCAGAATAAATTTAATTTTGTTATATGTATTTTGTTTAATTACCATAAAAGCATGCTTGGACTTTATATTTTTTTCTTTAATATTTGACTTCATTATTATAACATATTTCTCAGAAATTTGTATATAGTGCACCTACAATTATTTGTAGGATTTTAAATGCGTCCCGACTTCAAAAAGTTTGAGAACCACTGTCTTAGGATCTAGGGACAAAAGCTGCTCCATACAGACAATGCAATCATTCTTTCTAGAATCAACAAAGATTTTTACAAGTCCTTTAACTTATTGTGTCCAGAAAACAAAAATGTCACGTGCACTAAAGGGAAATTAGGCACACAAGACCGTCACTACCCACATGGCAATGGTGGTTTCTGAGTTCAAGCAGTCTTGTCCAAGTTCACAGCACTAGCAAGTTAAAGGGGCAGGACTAGAAGAAGCTCATTCTTGCCTCCTTTTCCAGAAACTTTCCTACTCCATTCTTCAGAAACAATACTAATTTAGTATTTTGTTTCTCTCAGCTACAAATCACCTTATTTATCCCCTGAATCATTTTAATGGGCAACAAGCTATGGAGAAAGTCTGGGTATCGCTGTCAAAGCGCCTTTTGCACAAGATCATCCTGCCATGTTTCGGACTAAATGAATCTGCAACATGGTCGGGAGAAACCATATATATAAAGCAGAAGTCCGTGTTGATCGTGCAGGGGCGGTGTGGACTGGAGGCCGCCTTGGGAGGTGGCTTTCCCAGGACAGACAGGACACAATTAGGAGATGCCTGCTGCCTCGCTGTGTTGCTGGGCATTTCTGCACTCGCTTACAAGGGCAATTTTGCTTTGTCCCCAGCCTGCCTTTCATTCCACTCCTGCGGTTCACAGCCAAGACCCTGCCAAATGGACGGAGTCTTGACTTGGGGTGGCGAAGATACAATACAGTGTACAGATGATGTGCTGTAGAATTGTGCACCTGAGACCTGTATAATTTTGTTAACCACTGTTACCCCAATAAATTCAATAGAAAGGAAAAAATAATAAAAGAATCTTCCAAATTGTTTCCCAAAGTGGATGTGTCTGTACCATTTTGTAGTCCTATCAGCATTAAGTGTTGCAGTAGCTCTGCATCTTGGAAATGTCAGATTCGTTTTCCTTTCTTTCCTTTTTCTTCTTTTCTTTTTATTGTGTTAGGTGTAGTGTAGTATCTCATCGTAGATTAAATTGACATTTCTCTGATTACTAATGATGCTGAACAGCCTCTTGCCTGCTGAATTTACCATGCCTATCTCTCCTTTAGTGAAATGTCTGTTAAGAATTGTGTTCAGCCCTGGCCAGTTGGCTCAGCGGTAGAGCGTCGGCCTGGCGTGCGGGGTACCCGGGTTTGATTCCCGGCCAGGGCACATAGGAGAAGCGCCCATTTGCTTCTCCACCCCCACCCCCTCCTTACTTCTGTCTCTCTCTTCCCCTCCCGCATCCAAGGCTCCATTGGAGCAGAGATGGCCCGGGCGCTGGGGATGGCTCCTTGGCCTCTGCCCCAGGCGCTAGAGTGGCTCTGGTCGCAACAGAGCGACACCCCGGAGGGGCAGAGCATCGCCTCCTGGTGGGCAAAGTGTCGCCCCTGGTGGGCGTGCCGGGTGGATCCCGGTCGGGTGCATGCGAGAGTCTGTCTGACTGTCTCTTCCCGTTTCCAGCTTCAGAAAAATACAAAAAAAAAAAAAAAAGAATTGTGTTCATTATCCAATGACTCCTTTTCTTAACTATTGGGAGTCTGAGAGTTCTTTATATAGTCTGCATAAAAGTCCTTTGTCAGATGTGAGTTTTGCAAATATTTTCTCTTAGTCTGTGGCTTGCCTTTTCATTCTATTAACTTTGTCTTTCAAAGAGCAGAAGTTATCCGTTTTGGTGAGATTCTCTAAGAATCACCTGGACCATGCTCTTGGTGTCCCATCCAAGAAATCTTTGCTAACGTGACATCATAGAGATATTCCCTGGTATTTTTTTCAAGAGGTATTGTGTTCTTAGATTTCATATTTAAGTCTATGATCCACTTTGAGTTCATATTTTCACAGGGTACAACAGATAGATCAAGGCTCAATTTTTTTGTACATAGTCTAGAAAAATTTGTTGTAAAGACTGTCCTGTCTTTACTTAGTTGCCTTTGCACCTTTTCAAAAGACAATCAACCGTAATGTGTGGGTCTAGTTCTGGACTTTCAAATCTGTTCTATTGATCCATTTGTCCACTACTCTCCAATACCATCCTCCTTACCCTTCGCTTCGGGAACCTTTCTGCTCGTATATGGCACTTCACTGGAAAGTCAAATCTTATTTTTTCCTTAAAAATCCATTTCTTTCACCATTTCATTGCATATATGTTTTTAAAGGTTTTATTTTATTGATTATACAGAGTGGGGAGGGAGGGAGAAGTATTGACTCATCGTTGCTTCACTTTAGTTGTTCATTGCTTGCTTGTTGCTTCTCATATGTGCCTTGACTGGGAAAACCCAGGGTTTTGAACCAGTGACCTCTGTGTTCTAGGTTGACACTTTATCCACTGTGCCACCACAGGCCAGGCCACTGCATATATATTTTAATGGCCATTCCATTTTCCCTCTTTCTTTCATTTTTACTTTTAAAATTCACAAGCCAACCAGTGTTTAAAAGCTACGTCCTGTATGGTTTCATTTATATGACATTTTAATAAAGGCAAAAACTACAGAAATAGTAACTGATCAGTGTCTGGCAGAGGTTGGAGGGAGGCATGATAAAATATGTAAAGCACAACTGTTCTTTTTTAGGTAGGCAAAACTATGTTATATGATGCTATCATTGTAGCTACGTGATATTATGTGTTTGTCAAGAATCCATATAACTTTATTTATAATAGAAAGAGTTAATATATGCAAGTTAAAAATATACCATTTAAGAGGTTAAGGGATCCTGGGATAAATACAGACCATGACAAATGTATTGTAAACATATGAAACAAACCAAACAGGACAGGGGCAAGAGTTGCTATCCTAAGTGCCTTTGGAAACAGGTAGGGTCTGTAACACAGAAGGCAAAAGGAATGCCACAAAAGCACTGTCCTTGATGAAGGTATCTCCTCCAGGGATGGCAGCCAGTAATTCTGAAACCACTATCCGAGTATACTGGAACTGAACTGTGCAGTAAATGAATGGCAGATGAGGAGAACCAAGTTTCTCACTGGCAGATGGGAAGCTACAGTCGACCAAGGGAGACTGCTAGAACAGTCTGTGTGGTAATGGATTTGACTTGGAGTTATCAGTGTGAACTCTTCTTTACCTTCATTTAGACACGTAAATAGGTATAGAATTTTTTTATAGATATGTGTATATGCACTAATTAGTATATACAAATATATTAGAACCAAATCTTTTATAGAAAAAGATTTGTTCTAAATAATGCCAAGACTCCATGTTTTGAAATCATCAATTAAAGTCTCAACAAGTTATCATATCTACTTTGGTGAGTTTGTTATTATTAGGTTATTATGAAATGCAGTGGAAATGGAAAATATGGCTTAGTTAGAATGATTTCATAGATGTTTCTGTTTGTTTTTGTTTTTTTAATTAGGAGAGAAATGCTATTGTATGCAATTTATGCCAGCAACCCAAGAAAAGCCGTGGGGTGATACATAGACATAAACTTGGGGAGTAGCCATAAGCCAGCAAGGTGATGAATGTCTTTGCCCAGCTCCAGGTAAGCTCAGAGGTAAGCGTGGCCGGACACGGTCCAGTCCAGTCCAGCTGGTAACAGTTCTCATCTTTGAAGCAGAGCCCAGTCACACCGCTCAACAGATTTGGGACCTAAGGGTTTGAAACTGTCAGAGAATTGTTTCAAAACATATATGTATGTATAATACAGTACTTGCCTTTGAGGCTTGGTGGGTTAAAATAGGGTTAAGCCTTGAAAGTGCTTAGCAGAGGCTGGCAGGTACCAAACAGTGGTCAACATTGGCTTCTCATTTTAATCATCAGTTAGAAACACACTGACCTTGAATCTTTCCATCAGATTCCATGACAGGTCTTACTCTTCACCCTCTTCTCCAAGGAGACACCAGTGTGCACAGACACAATTTCAGCTCTTTGAGCAGGAATATGATTCCCCGGGCCCCTCTGCCTTTGGAAATCATGATTCTGGAAAGAGCAATGATGTGGAGAAACAGCTCCTGGGCAGGTTTCACCTAGCTGTGCCTCAGTTTTTTCATCTGTAAAATAGAGATAATACAGTACCTACCGTATAAAGGCAAATGTGAGGGTCAAATAAGGTAACACATGGAAAGTGCCTAAAACAGTGTCTGGCACATAGAAAACATTTGCTTTGACATTATTATGTCTTAATAATTATTAGTGCCTGACCAGGCGGTGGCGCAGTGGATAAAGCATCGGACTAGGATGCAGAAGGACCCAGGTTCGAGACCCCAAGGTTGCCAGCTTAAGTGCGGGCTCATCTGGCTTGAGCAAAAAGTTCACCAACTTGGACCCAAGGTCGCTGGCTCAAGCAAGGGGTTACTCGGTCTGCTGAAGGCCCGTGGTCAAGGCACATATGAGAAAGCAACCAATGAACAACTAAGGTATTGCAACAAAAAACTGGTAATTGATGCTTTTCATCTATCTCCATTCCTGTCTGTCTGTACCTATCTATCCCTCTCTCTGACTCTCTCTCTCTCTCTCTTTCCCTGTAAAAAAAAAAAAAAAGAATTATTAGTAACATAAAAAATTATCATGAGGCATATTACTAATGCCCTGGTAGCCTGGTAGCCTTGCCATTAGTCTGCTTCCTAACCGTTCTTTGTTCCATTGAGTATACCTGAATGTTAGAAGGTGAAACAATATTAATATGATATCAGAGAGCACGCAATGTATCTGGGAAAGGATATTGCTTCTGTTATCAAATATTTTTTTTAAAAGACACACGGAATGTTGGGTGAGATATTGAGAGCTTGGATAACAGACATCAAGGCGCAAGCTTTGTTTTAAGAGGTGATGGAGAATGTCCCTAAAAGGGAAGGGTCAGAAGGCCCAAGAGGGGAGAAGGTCGGAGGACAGGTATCAGGTGGTGGGAACCTGCACCCTGAGAGCCAGTGCAGCGTGGGTGGGTGACTGTGTGTGAACATATTTGCTTGCATGTAACATATTTACTTTCCTGAAAGCTCCTCCTGTCCAACAACTCACCCCCATCATGAGAGTCTGTTTCACTCATGAATGAATGTGTTGGACCTGTCGGGGCCTTTACAAAGGTGACGATCCTGCCTAGGTGATGATTTCTGAGCAAAAAAAGGCACATGCAGAGAAAAGGACATTAGGAAACAGGGAAACACTGAGCCTCATTCCTCACTCAATGCAAAAATGCAGAGAAAATTTTGAATATTTCAAACACCGACAGGCATGGGATCTAAGTCTGGCAAATAAAAAATGAATCAATGAATCAATGAACGAACGAATGAATGAATTAAAAAATGAATGAATGAATGCATGCATGTGTTCACAGCTGGGTTAAATATGTCTCAGGCAATGTGTATATAAGTAGTATTTATTGCAAACTATTCAGGCATCATTTGTAGTTTTCTGGCTGGTCTTTGTAGCTGAATGAGAATGTGTGTTGACCCAGCTTGTTTGAAATACATTTACACAAAGATGATTTATTCAGTGCATTTTTTCCTTTATGATATTTACAATGCACTGTTCTAGGCAGGTAACTCTGCCCTCCTGCTCCTTCACATTAGTCAGAGGAAGTGGGACAGACGCATGCAACAAACGGAATGATGTCACATAGTTCTACAAAGAATTTTAAAGTAGGTGTCAAATAGTTTTGAGGCTGATGCAGAAATGAATTATAGGATCATTTTGGGCCAGAGCCACCTAAGAGAGGAGCACTGGGATGAGGATGAGGTTCGTGAGATAAAGAGGAGGTAAGTGCACAGTGGGATGGGATCGGGGGTGAGTTGAGAGATGTAGAGAGAGATCAGTGAGGAGTGAGATTTTCATTCTGAGCGCAACGGGCAGCCTTTGAAGGGTTTGAAACAGGGGAATGACATGCTCTTATGACAAGGTTATTTTCCAATAAACAATGTCCGCCTCCTCTGTATCTCACCCGCCCATCACCACAAACCTGGGCTCAGCTTCCCGCGCTGCATCTTCCCAGGATGCACCTGGTGCTCGGAGCAGAGAATTGCTTTATCCAATTGGGTAAATGGAAAAATTGAGGCCTTTCCAGCGGGGCGAGTGAGAATCAGCTGCCTCGCAGCTGGAACTCTGCGTTTAATAGTTGACGGCAGGGAAAGGAGACCTTTCTAAAGTCGCCGTTAAAAGACACAATGTGGTGCTGTGATTCCTTTTCAATACTCTTTGCAAAGTAAGCGAAACCTCGTCTCTCCAAGAAGCAGAAGTGAAATGCCTTTTCTTATTTGTCTTCCATCTTTTACTCGCGTCTTTGCTGAGTCCGCATGTGCACACTCCCTGCCGACTTCTACGGCAGCGGGACCTGCAATGTGGGAGAAGGGTCAGCGAGAGATCAGAGTGGAGGGGGTGCTGAGGGACATGGACTTAGAGGAAAGGAGTGATCCACACAGCAGGGTTCACACAGCCTGAGTCCAGGACGCCAGAGGTGTCGAAAAAGGATTTTTGATGTTTACATCTTTGTGAAATTAAATAATGTACCTTGGTGCAACATTTACTAATTTCTAGAGCAGTCCGTATCAATAGTTTCAAAGTTAGATTCCATATGACTGATTCATATTTTTTGACTATGTAAATTTTATTTCTGTGATTGTTACAGTGCATGTTTAAAATGTTTTTATTAAATTTCATGCTGTTTTATGAAATTTGTAATGTGATGCTCTGAATCGTATATGAACTCTGAAAACAAAGCTTACTTAATTTACTTTATAAAGTATTGTAAGTCTTTTTAATTCAGGGTTGGTAATTTATTCCAAAACTTACATCAAAAGCAAACAATAAAAATACTCTTTAAAACCTGGTCACATTAGAACACTAAATAGAATACATAGAGTAGATCTAAAGGATAAGGAAAAGACTGTCTTCCCTCACGTTCTTATTCACCCCTCAATTTCATTTGCTCAACTTTCAGTGTACACATATTTGTTAAGTTTCTTCCAGGCACCAAATAATATGGTAGGTGGCATGGAGACATTGGTGAATCAAACAGACGTTGACCCTCTGAAGACCAAGAGCAAAATATAGACAATAAACGAAGAGACCTATAAATAAATAAATGAATATAGAATTATAAGTTGTGTTGAATGCTAGAATGTAGTAACAAAAATAGTGATACCAGCCTTAGGGAGTAGCATGCCCTCCCTGTTTATAGCCTCATTCATATCCAATTTCCCCATTTTTCTTAGCAATAAAACTATAATTTTTCCTGTTGTCAGTTAAGCTTCATGAACTTTTTGGAGGCAGGAGTGGTGACAGTAAAAGAACTACTTCTCCCAGAATCCTTTGTAACTAAAGTGACCTGTAGCAGAAATCTGGCCAATCAGAGAAAAGGAGATATTGCCTCCAAAGGGGACTAGGGCCTCAGTAGGAACCTTCTCTCTGTCAGGAGCATGGATGTGATTCTGGAGTGGAGAGTGATCATCTTGGGACTGTGAGGCAAGAAGCATGAGGGTAAAGACAAAAGGAATCAGTGTTCCTACCCGTGGCCTTCTGGTATGTGACCAAAATTATACACTTATTTTAAAGTGTGTATTAGTAAGGTTTGGGGGTAAATGTTAAGCCCTAATGAAAGGTGGAAAGCAAGCTGAGCACTGTTTAGGGAACGAGGTGAGTCGGGGTAGAACCGAGCAGGGGAGTCCCAACAGGTGTCTAAGGTTCTTTGGGTATGTCTATCCAGATGGAAATTTAAAAACCACCCATGCACACAATCCCCACACTTTCAATATTTAATACAAATGGAACACACCCACATTCACACACTAATTTTAGTCATCTAATTGTCTTGACATGAATAGGCCTATACCTTGGGTTAAGGTTTCATATCTACTTTCAACTGAAACAGTAACTCTCATCTTGGGTTTGCAATGTTAGAGTATCTGGGAAGCTTATGAAATCATACCCAGCTCTGGGCCTCACTCCACACTAAACAAGTCTTAGATGCTCTGACTTAGTGGGTCTGGGTGCCCTGGGTGGGGCCAAGACATTGGTATTTTGAGAAACCCCTCCAGGTGACACAATTACTCAGCCAGTGAATTGCCTGCCGAAAGGAATGAACTGTAGCCAGGCATCCACAGGCCTAAACCAGCTGAGCATAGGACCGTCAGATAGGATGATGTGGCAGCGGAGAACTCCCTTTATCCCGTCAAAAAGGAAACCTCATTTCCGGTTCAGGCTCCACTAGTAAATAATCAGGAGAAAATGATTGGCTCTTTCCAAACCTCCATTTCCTCTATGAAGTCTACATGAAATAGTAAATGCCAGATACTTAACCAACCAAATATTAAGAATATGCAGTATAGTTAAGATCTACATATAGTATATACCAGGGGTAGTCAACCTTTTTATACCTACCACCTACTTTTGTGTCTCTGTTAGTAGTAAAATTTTCTAACCGCCCACTGGTTCCATCGTAATGGTGATTTATAAAGTAGGGAAGTAACTTTACTTTATAAAATTTATAAAGCAGAGTTACAGCAAGTTAAAGCATATAATAATAATTACTTACCAAGTACTTTATGTCAGATTTTCGCTCAGTTTGGCAGAATAAATCTTGATAAAACAACTTACTATAGTTAAATCTATCTTTTTATTTATACTTTGGTTGCTCCACTACCACCCACCATAAAAGCTGGAACTCCCACTAGTGGGCGGTAGGGACCAGGTTGACTACCACTGGTATATACAATTAAGTTTCTGCCTCTAACATGACTATGAAATGAAAATGGCTGACTTGGCCGTTGGGAGGATATTTCTGGGATGGTCTCATTTAAAATGCAGACATGGTGAGATGCAAAAATGGACTTGAGGAGCCCCATGGAGAAACAGAGTGCTGTAAGCCACCTTTGTGAATGCATTTGGGGGAGGCACATCATATTTATTAAGATGCTATTACAACATAAAAAGGAATTTTAAAGACCCTGATCCCAAATATGAGCCTTTATTAACAGAATCCTCAGGCAGCCCACCCAGTCACCAGCTTTGATTTGCAAGCTCCTATTCCTTGCAGAACAAGCCTGTGCTGCCGCTCCACACTGGGTCACAGCAGGAATGTTATTTATTAACTGTGGGTAATAGTTTTCCCGAGCAACCCCAGGGAAGCCAGAAAGCAAAAGCTTCTTGTTAGGATAATAGTGTCATAGTCTTAGGGTTAAAATAAACACTTAGGACTATCTACCCTGACCTGTTTCTTTTAAAGACTTAAAATCCATAACCCACAGGTTAAGTGACTCATTCTAGACAGTTAATGGAGGGAAGTTACAAGTTCTTAGGTTGGCTGATGTCAATTCTAGTGCCTTTGGTACTTCTCTTATAACTGGCCTTCTGTCAGAGCAGCCCCAAGCCACATGTGGCTTTTGAGGTCTTGCAATATGGCTCGTCTGAGTTGAGATGTGTTGTCTCAGTCCATTTAGGCTGCGATAATAAAGTACCACAGTCTGGGTGGCTTCTAAACAAAAGAGACTTACTTGTCATGGTTCTGAAGGCTGGGAAGGCTGAGATCAGGGTATCGACATGGTTTGGATGAGGACCCTCCTCTGGGTTGTGGACTGCTGAGCTCTCCTTGTGTCCTCACATGGCAGAAAGAGCATGAGAGAGCTCTTCAGCGTCCTTTTTATAGGGGCCCTGATCTCATTTGTGAGAGCTCCACCCTTATGACTGAATCACCTCCCAAAGGTCCCAGTTCATAATGCTTTCACACTGGGAATTCGAATTTCAACATATGAATTTGGTGAGGACATAAAATTCCGTCCATTGTGTGTGCTGTAAGTGAAACACGGACAACAGATTTCAAAGACAGCACGGAAAAATGAAGCACAGTATTATTAATTCTTAGGCTGATGAGATGCCAAAATGATAATTGATGGGATATATTAGATTAGATAAAATATATTACTAAATTAATTTCTTCTTTTTATTTTTTAAATGTAGCTACCCAAAATATCTAAAATTACATGTGTGATTCACATTATATGTATATTACACATCTCTGTCTCAAATCCCCTGCTCTAAGGTAAGTGAAAGGAACCAGGACACACAATTTTTTTAAAAGACTCACAGTTGCCCTGGCTGAGGAGGTTGCTGGTTCGATCCCCAGTCAGGGCATGTACTGTGGCATCAGTGAGTGCACAACTAAATGGAACAGCTAAGTGGAATGAGTTGATGCTTCTCTCTCTCTCTGTCAATCAATCAATCAATGGAAAAAAATTGAAAAAGATTCAGTCACTTACATGTTGCAAGGACATGTATACAGAACAAAGGAGGTTCAGATCTGTGTAGTCAGGTATGAGATTCTAGATGTGTTTTCAAAGGGCTGTCTTCTAGACACATGGAAAAGCCACTCAGTGAAGGAAAATGGCAGTGCCTTTTCAGTGTTTTGAGGGCAAAACTTACCAACATTTAGAGCAGGGGTCCCCAAACTTTTTACACAGGAGGCCAGTTCACTGTCCCTCAGACCATTGGAGGGCCGGACTATAAAAAAAAACTGAACAAATCCCTATGCACACTGCACATATCTTATTTTAAAATAAAATAAAAAAACAAAACAGGAACAAATACAATATTTAAAATAAAGAACAAGTAAATTTAAATCAACTGACCAGTATTTCAATGGGAACTATGCTCCTCTCACTGACTACCAATGAAAGAAGTGCTCCTTCTGGAAGTGCGGAGGGGGCCGGATAAATGGCCTCAGGGGGCAGCATGCGGCCCACGGGCCGTAGTTTGGGGACCCCTGATTTAGAGGCTGCCTGCTTTCCTCCTTCCCGTCTTTCTTGTTCCACAGAGGAAATTTGTTACATACAGAATATAACCCTTGAACTGCATGCTTCTTAAGATCATTGACAAATAGTTTCCGACATAGCCCATGGAGAAAATTTTAGTCAAGGTAAGTTAGTTTTACCTAGAAAATGCCTAACAATCGATCTTTTGATAAATTTATTTTCTTAAATTATCTTTCAGTAAAATTGACTTTTTATGTATGTTTATAATACATAGTTTTGTAGCAAATAGCAGTAGATTCGGTAAATGTGATACTATAGATTCACTGATTTTCTTTTTTTTTATGGAGATTTATTTCTGTTAGGTATAAGATGAAAGTGCGAACGTGTACCATTATTCACTTGCATTAGAATAAATAAGCTCCGTCACCAGCGGAAGTTTTCATTTATTTGTAGAAATACATTCTTTGCTGATTAATTTCATCTTTCTGTCATTTTTAAACTGCAGAAGATTTGCTTCAAAACTCAAAGATCAGGTGTATTTCATTCTTTATTGAGCAAGTAACAAAACAAAACACATTTATATTCTTCAGGAAGCAATCATAGCAATCCTTCAGAGCTCATTTATACCAATCTTGAACTAATTCCACGACAAGTCAAACATGGTACCCTTTAATCATGGGGAACGGTGAGTTATTGCAGCTGAATAAATTAAGGGCAATTAACTAAAAAATGAGCCAAACACATAAAGCTCATTATTTTTAGGTCGAGGGATCCTTTTAATTTACTAGAATTGTTTCCTTTGATATGCCAGATGCCTGTTTTGCCCAACAAAAATCAAAGCACTTCATGTGTTAGGTAAACTTGATAACTAACATTGGCCAAGTCCTTTGCATCTGTTATCTTGCTGAAAAATAGATCTACTTTGTCTAATGGAAAGATGCAAGCTTAGAACTCTAGAAATATCCAAAATAATAAAACAAACACAAATTGAATTCAATTATATGATTCATGTTGGAAAATGAGCAAAGATTAGGAAGAAGGAGGTCGGACATTGGTCGTAAGTTTCTGTTAAAAGACACAAAGAACATGTTAGTTGGCTTTTCTAAATATTGATGAGACAAAGAATGACGGTTTTGCACAAATGTCTATTTTGAGCACAGATGTTTCTGAATATGTGTCATTTTTACTGAAACTTTTAATAAAGTATGTAAATATTTAGGAACATTGTCTTTGTATTCTGATGTTCTGCCAACAATACTTGATGATGATTTTTAATGTGCCCATGCTAAAGGAAATTTAGTCAATTATGTTTTATTTTTACCAGAAAATGCCATGAATGGGATTAATAGCATAGCTTATACTAAACAGTGGATGGATTTAGAAATAAACTGGTCTTCAATGTCCCGTGCTCTGTCGTGCTTGTTGTATATGTGTATGTCTAGTCTTTAGATATTTTTGTGTGTTCACATCAAAAGGCTTGCATTTCCTGAGAATGTGGTAACTTTTGTCATGACAAAAATCTCAAAATCATATGAGGTGATTGATATGAATTTGCCATGGATTAACATTTTCAAAAAGGATGGACTGAGCATTTTTTACCATTCTAGAGTAGAGGTACAGGCATGATTAAAATAAAGACCAAGTGTGTCTTCTATTCAGAAGGTACATTAGATGATGTTGTAAGTAAAATACTAATGGTGTCATATCAATGTTCTGTTAGTGAGTGAGATGGTGGATGGCGTGGGGCCAGGGCAGTCTCAGCCATAGTGAGTGCCTCGCTAAGGACGTAATTTGATTTCACTTCACTATTTCACTTTTACTTATTTTGAAAACCCATTAGATATGCAGAAATGTTGCAAAAAATAGTATCCTTAACTTCATATTTCCTTCCCTTTGCTTAACCAATGGTGTCTGCTGTGTATCTTCCTGTATCTCTTCATATAGTGTTCTGACCAAGTAAGAGTTTCGGGCATCTTGACCCCTCACTTCTCAACACTTCTAGCTTGTATCTCCTAAGAACAACACCATTTTAGAACTCACCATGAACCAGTATCATATTTAGGACATTTAACATTGGTACAAAACTAGAATTTAAAATACAGTCCCTATTTTCAATTTGCCAATTGGCCCAGAACTGTCTTTTCTAACATAAAAAAGTGACTTTGATGAATAGCTAACTGATGAGCCAGAGACAGCCAGATAAAAGTGGCTTCTGGGAATAAAGACAGAAAGGACAGACATTGATCAGAATTATAAGAAAAGTATTTTTTGTTATTTTTTTTTCTATTTAGTGAGAGGTGAGGAGGCAGAGACAGACTCCCGCATGCTCCCCGACCAGGATCCATCTGGCAAGCCCACTAGGGGGCGACGCTCTGCCCATCTGGAGCCCTTGCTCTTTTGCAACCTGAGCCACTTTTTTTTTTTTAAATGCCTGAGTCAGAGGCCATGGAGCCCTCCTCATCACTCCAGGGACAACTTGCTCCAATTGAGTCATGGCTGCAGGAGGGGAGGAGAAGAGAGAGAGAGAGAAAGAGAGAGAAGCGAGATGGGGAGGGGTGGAGAAACAGATGCGTGCTTCTCCTATGTGCCCTGGCTGGGAATCAAACCTGGGACATCCACATGCCAAGCTGATGCTCTACCAACTGGTCAGGGCCTAAGAAGAGTATTTTTTAAAAATCATTAAAGAGATAGTTCTAGTGAGTACTCTAGGGAGTTATAATAGTCATTAAAAAAAATCTGGTTTGAAATATGCTAAATAAATCATGAAATTTTGTGCTAACTATGTAAAAAAGCCATATTGTCAAAATGGATAATCACATTGTTTCTGTTTGGTTTGGCTCTACCGTCTCCACGCACTCTTTACCTGATCCTTGATACAGGCAACGAAAATTATCTGTCAACGAGCTCCACCAGTGGGATTTAGGGAAATTGTTCGCTGAAGAATTTCAAATATTTGATCCCTGGTAAGGGCACATTCAGGAACAGCCTGATGTTCCTGTCTCTCTGCCTCTCTCTAAAAAAAAAAAAATCAAATATGGATATGAGGCATTTGGAAGCAATTTCTGATAAGAGAGTGCTCTAAATTGCTACCCCAAGGTACATCTCGCACATTACCCAACCAAATGTTTTTCTTTAAACAGGATTCAGACAGAGAAGGGGTGTATTAGCCACAAAACTTAACGGACTAAGGTGCCATTACTTATTAAATAGGACAATTTATATGAAAAATGAACATTTAATATACACATGTATGCGACGTAATCTGTTTTATCTTATCCACATACACAGAGGATTCCAGTTATAATGGATCTGGTGGTCTCTCTTAGCTCATTTCATTTGCTTGAGTGCTGTGTCTGGACCAATAAAAAGAGTCTTATTTCCCCAAATGGACATAGACCAGAAGTCAAGCTGGCCCTCTCCCAAGAACAGGAAGGCTCCTCCAGGACTTTCAGAGGGACCAAAGGTCACTTGGGCCTCATTGGGACCTTGGAAAGTTTGTAACATCTTTTATGTCCAGCAGAGGAGCAACCTGTAATGTCTCATTCTTTCTAACCTTTGAAAATCATAAAGCAAATCCAAAGCATCATAAACCATCTGGTACTTAAAACCAATATCTACAGAGAAGCCTAAGCAGAGGGCAGATGTATTACCCCCACTGGGAGAGAGTTTTGGTTAAATTTTATGTTATTCCATTTACCTGATCACCACCAAAGATGTGAAAACCTTCTCCTTTAATACAGCCCCGTCCTTCTCTCTCTACTTAAGTGCTATTCTTAATGTGTAGATTTTATATTTTTTTAAAAAAGTACCAACATGTAAGCAAGAGAGATAGAAACCCTAAACAAGAAAATCCATATATGTGTTTTCAAGTCTTATTGATATTTATAGCAGCATTGAAAAAACCCTATAAGTGGCCCAGAAGACCAGCAAGGCTAGATGACCAAATTAACCTAATAAATATTAGCTATGTTGACCACATTGAAAGGGAACGTGGGTCACATATACCTATACTAAAGGAGGGCTGTTGGCTATGGGAGGAAAGAACATGTCAAAACAAAACAAAAACTAGGTGGCTTAGTTGGTTCGAGTATTGTCTCAATATGCCAAGGTTGTGAGTTCGATCCCCGGTCAGGGCACATATAAGTATCAACCAATGAATGCATAAAGAAGTAGAACAACAAATCAGTCTCTCTCCCCTCCTCTTTCTTCCTGCCTCTCTAATGTATTATATAAAAAAGAAAAAAAAATCAGTCAATAAAAAAAATTAAAAAACAAAACAAAAACACTGATTGCAAGATTATACTGAGAATAGTACCTTTTTATTTGAAAGCCAGTAAGCTCTGTGTATGCTTGTGTGACCCCAGGTGTTTATTTGTTGTGAGCGTGTGTGTGTGTGTGTGTGCGTGTGTGTAGGTTTAAAGGGGTCTGTAGATTAAAATACTAAGCTGTTCATAATGGCTCTCTTCCAGACATCGTAGTAAGAACTGCCAGTGATAGGAAGGGGGTGTCTTTTTACATTTTTAATCATTTTTAAAAATTGTTTTAAGTCATCTTTTGTCATTTAAAAATAAAGGTTACAATTTAAAAAAAAATAGAGATACGTGGAAGCTCAGCAAATATTCAAGTCTAGCTGCATACTCTTTGAAAATCCCTTACATTAGACAAGCAGTGAAAATTAAATGCAGCTCATTACTTCCCCAACCTTAAAGAAGGTAATTCGGGCAATTATTTGTTTGAAGAAAACCAAACACAACACCACCAACAACAACCCGCTTTCCTTTCAAACATTTGGATGTTTTAACACAGAGAATTTTGGATGATTTAGATGATTAACTTGCGTGTCAGAGACCATTTAAAATGAGGTTATAATCATCATGATGCTAAGTTTAAGTTATTCAGAGCCATGTTTTCATAAGGTTTCATTTACTGATGGTATTTCAAAGAAAAAATTTTAAACTCATAAAGCAAATTTTCACGGAACTAATTTTAAGTTCAAAGCTGAAGGAAGGATGATCTCATCCTTGGGGTGCTTGGAGCATAGAGGAAAAAGATGTAAAGACATGGGCCAGTCAGAACTAGAACACTCATTTTTATGCCTTTTTTTAAATATATAACCTGGTGAAGTTAAACATGACTTTGTTTTTGTTGCCTTCTGTTGCATCCCTGTTGTTTTCCAAAGTTGAGAAAACAAGGGAAGCCCAGTTCTCTCCCGTGAGGGCTCCACCAGCTGAGCAGGGCTGGCCTGGAGATTGTGAGCCTGGAGCTCCTCCCAGCAGCCGCCGATGGCCATGGCCCAGCCAGTAGCTACACGCATAAAAGAGACCGCAGGGCCAGTATTCTAGCTGTTTGAGGGAGAGTAGTAGCTGTGCTGTGTATTCTGTAACTGCACCTCACAATGGGGAATAAAATCAGGTGTGTCGTTCTTACCTTTAGCCAAGTGAAAGGGAGATTTTTAAAAATACAATTTGGAGAACCAGACCTGTGTCTTTCTTGAGTTTTGGGAACACAGGAATCAGTGTGGGATGCTCAACAGGGCAAAGGCGAGAGGAAGGAGAGGCTAGCAGAGTGGAGGGAAGGGGCTGCGTTGCAGCTGACTGTTGCTTTATTGTGTGTGTGGCAGAGCTCTGTGCTTCTCACAGACCAGCTGTTGGCATGTCTAAAGGAACTGTCTTAAAGGAGACCCACCCAAGCAGGCATCCGGCTGCCCAGTTAAAAGGAAGTTGGATGGATGCTCATGGGATATAAGATCAAACAGCCTTTGATTTTAATACATATAACTCCCTCTCAAAAAAGAGAGAGAGACCCACAGATTCTATGATGCCACAATGAGGTAAACACTGGATGGTCCAGTTTTTGAGATAGAAGCCATTGCTCTTTTCAAGGGGAGACTCCCAAGCAGGATCTCTCTTAGGAGCCTGAGAATGTTCCCCATGAGAGAAACACCTCCAAACTGGTCCTCCATTCTGAAGAGACAGTTCAAAGCCATGTCACAACTGTGCCACTCAAGTAAAAGCTTTTCTTTCCTTATAGCCCCTCCCCCAAGTCCAGTAGCAGTTGAATGTAGCAGCTGCTGAAGAGGAAAGGACAGGAGAAAGGAGGACAGAAGGAGCCAATCTTCCAGTCCACGCTGAGAGAAACAAGCGCCACAATGGTTGACAGACTGCTGGTCTCATATAGCATGGATGAATCTGAAAATAACCAACATGACCGCTCTCCTAAACGAAAGGCGATGAGAAAGCACTGTGTCTTGTTAAAGACTTCATCCAGGGTAGGGAAAAAAAAGTGCTACACGGAGAAGGAATTTGAAGGTGCAGAGGGAGAAAGAATCAAATTTTTTTTTCTGTTAACATTCTGCTAAGTCCAGCTTGTTCAATTCAGAGTTATATATTGCTGGTTTAACAGGATTCCTACACACTGATTTAAAATTTTTATTCTACTTCATACATTTCTGAAAACCGCTCTGAGGAATATCTTTGGTTCTTTAAAGTATTGTGGAATCTTCTAGAAAAAAAATATCTTCTTCCTTGGTCCTTTGGTGAACAATAGCCCCATGTCACTGGAAAAGTCTCCTCGACAAGGGAAAGTCACATTAAGAAAGGGACTTTATCAGCAGAGATTCAGGTGCTATTAAACCTATAATTTCTGCCGTGATGAAGAAGAATTATGTGTGAACATCAAAAAAAATGTGCCTCACATGCCATTGTTTGCTATTAAGAGATACTGGACTTTAATTAGAACCATCGCACAAAGGCCATCAGACCATTCAGAAAGCGAAGCCTTGGTTCGGGCCATTCAAAAAAAAAGTAGGAAATGGTACTTGCTTTGTTTGAAAGAAGCCAGCAGAAGAGCAAACATTTCCTGCTGCAATTTAGTAGAGGAGTCTGAGGCCGTGTGCATCCCCTTGAATGTAAGTCTTACACGTATGTGTCAGAGTTCGCAAACACACAACCCAGAGCTCCCTATGTGTTACCAGTCTGATGTTAATTTTTTAAACATACGTTGTTGTTGTTTTAAATAAAAAGCTTTATTGAGGTATTACTGGCATTCAATTCCAGAAATATTTTACAAGTGTAATTTGATAGAATTTTGTGTCTATATACACCTGCAAAACCAGCCTCACTATCAAAATTGTGAACGTACCCACCATATGTAAATGCATCCTTGGGTCCTTCCCTCCTACCTTTCTGGCCGATCCCCATCCCTATGCAGCACCCAGTCTGTTTTCTGTCATGGTAGATTATGTATAAATTGAATGTTTAAGGTTTATGTTTCCCCTAAACTCAAAAGTTGAAACCCCACTGTGATGATATTAAGAAGTGAGGCCTTTGAGAGGTGATGAGGTCATGAGGGTGGAGTCCTCATGAGTGGGATTAGTGCCCTTAGAAGAATTCCCAGAGAGATCTATCCCTCGCCTTTTTCATCCTGTGAAGACACAACAAGAAGACAACAATCTATAAACTAGGAAGCAAGCTCTCACCAGACACCAAATATTTATCTCAAATTTCCTAGTCTTTAAAACTGTGAGAAATAAGTTTCTGTTGTCTCTCAGCTACCCAGTTGATGATAGTTCTTTAACAGTGCCCAGCTGGAAAGAAATGTTTGTATTTTCTGGAGATTTAAAAGTATTTCTACAAAATATACCTTTTTGTTTGACTTCTTTCACAGAACAATTATTTTGAGATCCTTCATGTTATAGGATGTATTAATTTTGATTGCAGAATAGTATTTCATTATATGAGTATACCACAATTTGTTTATTCATACCCAATTTGATGGATATTTAAACTGTTTATAGATAATATTTCTATAAATATTTGTGTATAAATCTTTGAATAGAAAATACATTCTTTTCTCTTGAGTAAATACCTAGGTGTGAAATAGCTAGTTCATATATTAGGTATATATGTATTTAGCTTTTCAAGAAATTATGAAACTATGTTTCTGAAGTGGCTGTAATCTTTTAATTCCAACATCAGGTTAGTAGCATTCTAATTACTTCACAGGCTTCTCATCGTTTGGTATTACAAGTCTTTTAAACTTAAACCATTTCAATAAGTTGTAGTGGTATCTCATAGAGGTTTTAATTTGCATTTCCCTAATGACCAATAATTTTGAGCATTTTTGATGCGTCAGTTTGCCATTTTATATCTTCTTTAATGAAGTCTGTGCAGATCTTTTGCCTATATTTTACTGGGTTATTTGTTTTCTTATTATTGAGTTTTGAGAGTTCTTTACATATTCTGGACACAAGATAGGTATTTTGCAAACATTTTCTTCTAGTAGTTTTATTCTCTTAACATTGTTTTTGAAAAGAAGAAGATTTTCATTCTGATAAACTAACATGTATCAATTTTTTCTTTTCTGCATTTTCTTTAGGTTCCCATCTCTCTGAATTATCATCTTTCACTATCTATGTCCAGTGTTTTCAAAACCATTATTTTAAGTATTGTGTCTGGTTTCTTGTTTGTTTCAAGGGAGAGAGTAAATCGAGTTCTATTATTTCATTTTGGCAAGAAGCAAAAGCCTGGTGTGTTATTTCAAATTTATTTTATGGCCAATATATAACAATCTGAAGACTTCGTATAATAATCTACATATTGGGATTCCCTTGGAAGTTATCTGGCCATAGAGAGATCACATTTTCCCACATAAAACACCAGGCTTGATCAGTTGGTCTTCAGTTTGGTTACTTGCTTACCAAATTCAACTTTTTGATTCAGTTAGTAGAAAACATTTTTTTTTTTTTTTTTAGTGAGAGGAAGGAAGGTAGAGAGACAGACTCCTGCATGGGCCCCTACCAGGATCCACCTGGCAAGCCCTCTAGGGGGTGATACTCTCCCCATCTGGGGCCGTTGCTCCATTGCAACCAGAGCCATTTTTTAGTGCCTGAGGCAGAGGCCATGGAGCCATCCTCAGCGCCCAAGGCCAACTCTCTTCCCCTCCCATAGACAATCGAGCCATGGCTATGGGAAGGGAAGAGAGAGAAAGAGAGTAAGAGAAAAAAGGGTGAGAGATGGAGAAGCAGATGGTCGCCTCTCCTGTGTGCTCTGACCAGGAATCGAACCTGGGCCATCCAAACACTGGACCGATGCTCTACCACTGAGCCAACCGTCCAGGGCCAGAAAACAATGACTACAAACTAACTCAGTTTCCATGTGTATCTAATAATAATCATATCTCTAGGTCATAAGTTAGATAGATGGACGGAGTTTTAGTCATTCAATAAATAACCAGCCTTTACTAAAGAATGCACATCTGATTGAAATGATGTACTATTCTCTTTATTTGCAAAGAAAAGGAGAAATGGACATTTTAAAGCCTGTCTACCAGGCATTTTAACATATAACAGTCAGTAATCAATGTATTCAAGTCCTAAAGCAATGCTATGGTTAGTTCATTCAAATGCATATTTATCAGCACTCAGCTCAGATGAGACATTGCTGACTTTTGAGATGGAGGCCAAGAGTATTTAGGTATCATTCCTACCTGTTGGCCATCCTGTAAGACCCACAGCCTTCCTGTCAGCACCACAGCTCCAGGTCTGGGACTGACTAACTTGCAAACTCTATAATTACTCTTATTAATGAAAATGTCCTGAAGGTGCCCAGATTAGATACGTGAGACTTCACTCTACTCAGTAACACTGCGAGCATTCTCCAGCTGCTTCAGACACAGGGCAAATTCTCGCCTCTACGCATGTAGAGAGAAATACCTTCTCCACTTTCCTTCCCGTGAGGTGGTTTTGTAACTCCCCCCAGACTGATTGATCAGTTTAATTACTATGTAAGGACTGGGGAGAGGTCTAAAATAGACCAAATGGAAGAGAAGGAAGAGCCAGGGTGCCTGCTCCATGGAATAAACTTGAGAGGGTATCACCTTCCCAGATACAAGCCCCATAATACAAAGGGCAATGTGTTCTTCCTCATCCTACCAAATTGTTTTAGGATCAGATTGCGTAAGGAATGTAAAAGTATTGTGAAAAATACTGTTAAATGCAGAAAACAGTCTGTCATGCTGTGAAATATAATAATAGTAAAGGCCTGGCCGGTTGACTCAGTGGTAGAGCGTCAGCCCGATGTGTGGAAGTCCCAGGTTCAATTCCTGGCCAGACACACAGGAGAAGCACCCATCTGCTTCTCCACCCTTCCCCCTCTCTTTTCTATCTCTAGCTTCCCCTCCCACAGCCAAGGCTCCATTGGAGCAAGGCTGGCCTGGGTGCTGACGACGGCTCCATGGCCTCCACCTCAGGTGCTAGAATGGCTCTGGCAGAGATGGAGCATTGCCCCAGATGGGCAGAGCATCGCCCCCTGGTGGGCATGCTGGGTGAATCCCAATTGGGCACATGCAGGAGTCTGTGTCTCTGCCTCCCTGCTTCTCATTTCAGAAAAATACAAAAATAAATAAACAAACAAACAAACAAATAAATAATAAGGATGAATAACCCTTCTTGAATGTTTACAATATGCAAAGCATTGCTCTAAGCACTTCACATTAGGAGGTCATTCAACCCTCACAGAAATTTTGTGATACTAGCTACTATGATTATCTCATTTTACAGATGGGAAAACTGAGCCATAGAATGATTAAGGAATTTGTTCAAAGTCACAGCTGGAGGGTGGCAGAAATGGGATCAAGGCTAGACAACAGTCTCTGAGTCCAAGTTCATTACAATACCCTGCTCCATGCAAGATGAGAGCCGGTTTGTCCAAAAAAGAGAATTAGAAAACAATTGTTTTAACAACAAAAACAAAAAATCAAGTTAGTCATTAAAGGGTTTTAGAAGTCTGTCTTCACAATGATTGTTTTCCTTATAGCAATTTTAAAAGTAAAGAGGTTTTCTTTAAAGAAAAATCCAGAACAAAATAATTATTAGATCAGATTTTAATTATCTGTTTAAAATTCTCTTCCAACATACCATGATGACTTTGAGACTAAAGTTTTTTTTTTCTAAAACATAATAAATTGTTTAAAATTTTTTCTTACTAGTAATAAGGGTGTTTTATTTTATTTTATTTTTCAATTACAGTTTTTTTCTTCATTTCAATTTTATGTTAGTTTTAGGTATATAGCATAGTGGTAGGATAATCATTCAATTTACAAAATATTCCCCCTGCTATTTCCAGTACCCAACTGACACTATACACAGTTATTAGAATATTATTGACTGTATTCTCTAAGCTATACTTTACATCCACATGACTATTTGTGACTATTTTGTAACTGCCAATTTGTACTTCTTAATCCCTTTACCTTTCTCAGTCAGTCCCCAACCCTCTCCGCTCTGGCCACCATCAGTCTATTTTCTGTACCTATGAGCCTCTTTCAATTGTGTTTGTTTATTTTGTTCTTTAGATTCCACATGTAAGTGAAATCATGGTATTTCTAATACGGCCATATTAAGTAACTGCATACTCAAGGTAATTTAAAGGACATTGTAGGTACCGTAAAATCTCAAGATCATTTTGGCAGCACCAATGACAGAACCAACTCCCAACTGGTCTTCAGACAAATTCATAGATCCCACCTGTCATGTTTCATGTCAACTACCCTAACGTTAATGGTGTGAAACAAACTTATGAAACATAACTATCAAATGCTCTGCCTGGACATTAGGACAAAATGGTGGAATATGTCTCATGGAAAAAAAAAAAAAGTCTAATTGAAGACGACTCTAGTTCAACTACTATAGTTTAGCTTAATGAGCCATGCTCAGAATTGTTAAGTAGCCAAATATCCCTAGTCATCATCATCTAGATGGCATTGTCAGTTTCCATTCTGAAAGCAGGCCGTCCTGTTTGGATCTTTGCAGCAGGACACGCCACCGCTCATTAATCAAGCGAACGCCTTAGCAGCCAAACTTGGTGAGGCTGAGTGGAAACACGTAGGCACAGTCTTGGGATCCAGGCTCCTGGGGATTCCTGGCGTGCAGCGAATCCTAATTCTGGGCTCCTTTACATGCAGAGATGACACTAGTTAAGAGTGAAATCTGGCCAACACTGTAGTGCAACATCTGGCAACTGTTCAAGACCCATGTTGTTAGAGATAAAAATGAGAAAATATGAGCAAAGGACACAGACATGGAGAAATATATTAAGTCTCAGTAACCTAGAATAAAACTCTGTGGGCTTTGAGAGCTGAATTGGTTCTGTTTACAGGCCACAGAATTATGTAGGTCAAGGAGCCGATTTAACATAAAAAAAAAAGAGGTCTTTGCATTCAGTCTTGGCCTCGGGTATCATGGCCAATAGCCTCTTCCTTATCCTACCAGTTCGTTTTCCACACAAGGGCAGGTCATTCTAAGCCCTGGAAACAGGGTTGGAAGTTAAGCTTTATCCTTAAGCAATGGGAAGCCATGGATGGTGGTGACTGGATGGAACTGGATCAGTCTTCCATCTTTAAAGCATCTGTCTGACTGTGTGACTCAGGTTTTGCATGTATAAAAGAGCTTAATCATATAGCAAGGTCACTTATGAGCATTAAATAGATAGTTCATGAAAAACATAATATATTTCCCACTTGTCACCTTGACCTAGAATTTGTCCCCATTTTCAATATGTAAACATCTATGTCTTTGCTTCTTTCATTATTCACTCCTCCACAAGACTTGCACGGTTCCATGGGAACAGCAAACACATCTAACTTAGCAGACATGGAGGTCTCTGTGCCTTGCACAGGGTAGGACATGAATAGACAGCACCTAAATGTATGAATGGATGAGTACATGGATGTGTGTGGATTCCTGTAAAATACTCAGGCTGAAACCTTCTTTCATTGCATGTGAATATTTGAATGTCTGGACTCTGCACCTGGCCTTAGCTCCATAAAGGCAGCCATTGGGTTTCCCTTGCACACTCATTACTATTATCTCAATTCTCTTGCAGTCTCTGGTGCACGGCCCTAAAATACAAGCATTTGTAGAATAAGTTAACGTCGTGAGTCCCATTGTGATAGTAGAGAATGTGCATAGTGTCTTTTGAAAGGGTATTAAATAGTTCTTCTCTATGCCAGTCTCATCCACAGCCTATAAGCTCCCTGAGGGTGGGACCCTGTGTCTGTACATCCCCTGCCCCTCCAGCGCCCCTCGGAGTGCCTACAGTCTAGCAAATTCCCCAAACACATTGCCAATCAGATGACACATTTCCCAACGCAAACATCAGCAACGTGCTCAATTAATTCCTCTTCAGGAAGAGTTTGGAAAAGGCTTTTCAGGTTCCATTGTCAATTTAATTTGTGTTGTACTTTGTTTTGGAGAAAAGGCCTGCAAAATCTGGAGGTTTAAAAACTGTTATCCCTTTTAAATTCATGCTTTGGAAAGTCTCGGGAGGCACTTCCTTCCCCTTGGTATGATATAAGGCCGGGGATATTACCAAGCCCGAGGGTAGCCCAGCATGAATTATTCAGAGCAGCAGGCAAAGCAGCTGCTCATCCCTCTGTCCCCAGTTTTGAAGGGTGGAGAATTGGAGGGCAGTGGTGACAACACCAGGGGGGAAGAGAAGATAAATTGTTGCCCTAAACCTCATAAACTGGAACATCTGCAGCACCACTTTTAATCTGGCGGCAGAGTTCACAGCGCCTGCTGGAGCTAACAGCGCAAAAGCGGGAAGATGCGTAAGAATGTCTGTTTGGACAGGAAGAGTAGGCAGGGACCAGAGGGGAAGAGAGGTGTGTCCATTCCAGAAGATGGGAGGGCAAATTCTAGTTGAGGAATAATACAGGGCTGGATAAACTGTCTTCCTGTCCATAAAAGAACCCAAGATAAATAGAAAATGTAGAGATGGATGTAAACAAAAATATTTACAGATTAAAGCATGTAATATGTTTTAATTCTTTGCCTTCTGGATAATTCCTACCTCTTTGACCCAGAGACTATTTGGGAATACTTTTCATTTCTTTGGGTCCAGGAGGGTAGACAGGGAAATGCTGTGAGAGAGAGGATGGGGTGGAGGAGTAGTGGTTATGAATATAGAAAATGGAATCCTAAAATCCCGGAATTCTAGAACTGGGAATGAGCTTGAGTTATAGAATTTGAGACACATTCAATTTTCTTCTGGCTTGAAATGACTTTTAGGTGATGGATGGATTGATGGATGAGAAGCCATCTTGAGTCAATAAAGTTTTATTGAAAATCACCCTGAATGCTTTCTAACCACATCAGCTGCTTCCTGGTGTTGCAAATCAAGAGCAGATGAACTGAGACAGTAATGGGTAGCGAGCCCAACTTGCAATTGATCCTTTTTGGTGAGGGATGGACCAATGATCAGGGTCAGCACTGTCTGAGGCTAAAAACTAAATGATGCCCATCCAGCCTTTTAAAAGAGAAAATATAGCATAACAACAGGTATTGCAAGGCATGGATCCTGTTACATTTATTGGAAGAAACTAAAAAAACCACAACTAAGGTCACATCCTTTCTTTACAAGCTGTGCACACACGTGTGCACACAGACACACACACACACTCACACACACACACATCAGCATATACATATACCCATGAAATAGTGTTAGATTTCTCTCCTTCAAGTAGTGGTTCTCAGTCAGAAATGGTTTTGACAATGTCTCAAGACATTGTTGGTTGTCACAACTGAATGTTGTGTTATTGGCATCTTGTGGGTAGAGGACAGAGATGCTGATAACCACCCTACTATGCACAGGACACCCCACGACAGCAATCTAGTTCCCAGTATCAATGGAGAGAAGTCGAGGGAAAATCAGGCAAGTGGAATAATAGAGAAATTCTCTCCCTAAAAATAACAAAAGCTGTCATTGTATCAGGGATTGTGATTGATTGTTGATAACCTTTAGGATTAATTCTGTAAACATCCCCAAAAGGTCATTAATAGTTTTTGCTTAAGGGAAGCTTGGAAAGGTTAAATAAATTTTCCAGTTTCACCTGGTGATTAAGGAGCAAAGAGAGGACAGCAAATCATCTCGGTTGGAATGATATAGCTGGCCCCCAATTCCTCTTAAGGAAGGGACTAGCTATACAAAGAAAACTACTTTAATAGAACAGATGACCCAAGTCAAGTTAAGAGAGAGGAGCCCATGGGGGGGGAGGGGGACTTGATTTGCACATCACAGGAAAATCAGTACCACTTTTCTATGCAAATATATTAAAATGAGATTCTTCCTGCTCCCAATATGGCTAAAGCAATCTGGAAATTACTTTGCTAATCCAAAGGATACACCGAAGATGAACTTACACAGGAGGTGGTCAGGAAGCGCCTCTGTGGCCTGTAACCGTGCCCCTGCCTCCGGTCCGTCAGGGTTGAGGGGCTGAGAAGAAGGAGCAGGGGAGAAGAGGGGGGACTCTGGAGAGTCCCAGGAGAGCCTTCCCTCAGTCCAACCTAGTGAAAGGCGAGGATGGCTCATGTTTTCGTGAGTTTATGGGACAAAGGGACAGATCTCATAACTATATCCAAGAAATCTGGAAGGTTGATGTCTGTGCACAGCTGGTCACTTGGCCGCACAGACAGGGAGTGATGCCTTTCAGTCCTGAAGCTGTCATCTAGGGTGCATGAGTGTTCCACGGTCAACATGGGCACTGTACAGGGGGCAAGAAGGGCCTCGAGTTGTCTGATATCCTGATGAAGAGGGTTGTCTGGATGGCTGAGGTCTCCTCAGCAGGAAGGCTGGATGCCCGGAGGCTGAGGGAGGCATCCTGAGCAGGCCATGGGTACGGACGGGTGTGACGTGCCTCCACCTCCCCGGCCCATCAGAGGAAGAGGCAGCCTCCACACCGCTGAGCAGCAGAGGGGAGAGTGCAGCATTCGGGCTGCTCAGCGGGACCTCTGGAAGACCTTTCCGGCTTTTCCAGTGCCCCCCACCCTTCCCACTGCAGGACACTGGGCGGGGGGGGGGGGGGGGGGGGGGGGAGCAAACGAAGTTCAAAGCTTAGAAGCAGCGCATGCAGGATTATATCTAAAATACTGAACAATGACTTAACCCCTGAGTGTGGTTAAACCACTATATCAGTCAGAACAGGACCAGCCAGAAAGCTCTGGTGTGGCTGCCTGGGGCCACTGTCCCTGGGCCCCTCTGCTTCCCAGCCAATCCGAAGCTGGCCCCGGCTGTGGCAGCAGCCGTCCTAACTCTGGAAAGAGTTTGCAGGGGTTTTATTACCGTTATCATGATTATTACTTTGTATGGAGTGCATTAATTGCTGAGCCAAGATTGGACTTAATAATTACTTACAATTGCTTGTTTTAATTATAAGTAATTATTAGGTCATTAAACCTGCTAACAGTTCTCAAGCTTTATGGGCATCAGAGTACCTGGTTAAAACACAGATTTTGAGTCTCATTCTCGAACTTTCTGATTGATTAAGTCTGGGGTGAGGCTGGATAATTTGTATTTCCAACAATCCCCCCCCACACACACACACCGGGATGTGGTGATGCTGGTCCCGGTACCACTTCCTCAGAACCGGATGTGGTGATGCTGGTCCCGGTACCACTTCCTCAGAACCGGATGTGATGATGCTGGTCCCGGTACCACTTCCTCAGAACCGGATGTGATGATGCTGGTCCCGGTACCACTTCCTCAGAACCGGATGTGGTGATGCTGGTCCCGGTACCACTTCCTCAGAACCGCTCACTGGATGAAGCCTTGGCCTGTGCTCTCCTGAGGCCATGTGGTTTCAAGACCTAACTGTTTCTACACCGCTTCGTGCAACTTGTGTCCTCCTTTCTCTTCTTGCCTGAAAAAAGATAAACAGAAGCCAATCATGGTTATTAAAAAACTATTCCTATTTTTGAAATTATCCTTTTAACTAGTAATATTGAAAGTTCTCTTTCTCATTGAACTATTATTGAGCAGGTTAAATGAGTTACACCAAGGTATGTAAAATACTTAGCACCTAGTACATAATACAAGCAAGATCAATCCTTGCTGTTTATTATGAAGCTTTAATAATTATGGTCAATTTAAATACTTCTGCTTTAAATATTTATATATAATTCTACATGTATAAAGAAAAAGAAACACGTTGTTGTTTCATTTTCTTTTAATATTTGAAAATAAGACTAGTTCATTCAAATTACCAGTAGCAGCAGGAATTTGCCAAACAGTGAGTCCCAAAGGGACAATTATTCCGTCATCCTCAGAGGCTGGAGTTAAACACGTTCGCAGCAAGAGAGACCTACGTCTCCCCCAGCAGCTAGCTCGTGGTTGATTCCGACAAAATCTCTCACTTTCTCACTCTGGCCTTTGCTTATTCCCTAAGGCAGGTAATTAGCAATCAAATTCTTAATTAGTCAATTAGTCCAACCCGCAAGGCTATCTGAATAAATCAGTGAATGCCCTTCTTACAGAAAAGCTCATATTTGCAGTGCACACTTATAATATTGCCCCGGCAAAGTAGAACTGAACCCCACTGACCCTGAGTTTGATCATGATGCCCCCGGGCCATGGTGGAATCTCCGTGGAACTTGACAGACACAGAAGCAGGACTCTCCACCTCGTTCTTCCCTTATTTTTTTCTCCCATAAAAGACATTTTGGGAAGTGAAAGTCAGAGGATGAGCAGCCTCAAGTCACCCAACCTGAGATTCTGGTTTTTAAAATTGTTTTCAGTGAAAAACAACACTTTTGAAATTTCTTTATTTTTTTTGACAAATATGTATACGACGTTGTGCTTTGTGCTAGATCCTTTGGGATATGCAAAGAAGACTCTCTTACTGAGGGGATATCTTAAGGTTTTCTACAAAGAGAAAGAAAGAAAAGAGTAGAGTTCAAGGTTAGAGAAAAACACTTATACTGGAGTCTATGATGGGTTCTGTGACCATCCATCCCTTTTAGGATTCTGGACACTCTCCCAAAAAAAACGACATACACAGAACACACACACTTCAAATATTTTGTGCAAATACAAGGACATGTTTTTATCTCTAAGGCCAATAAATAAAAATTTAGAGCTCGATTAGACCCAATATCCAAAGGTGGCAGCTTTTGGAAAAAATGTAACTTAAAGATTTGAAATTCTGTCCAGTGTCTTAGTATCATATGGCCCCATATTATTTTCATAGCTCCTTCATGATGAGTGACAATAATACAAGTCAAACTAACTTAGCAAAAAACAAAACACACACACACAAACATGAAGCTGATATGTAAGTGTCGACTCAATTTCAAATGAAACTCCTAATCTGATCTCAAGTTTCAGTCTCTCTCTTGGCTCTGCTGTCCCCCCTATGTTGACCTCAAATTTAGGTTCCACTTGGGAGCATAATGGTGCATAGAAGCTTCAAACCTGAATTCTCTCAGATCCAAGTTATTTTCAGGCAATAGTCCTGAATTTTGTTGAAGGTCTGCCTATCCTCTATGGGCTTTATATCTGAGGCTGACTCTACTCCCAGTTTCAAATGTGTCATGTTCCTCAGTTTTGGCTAATTTGAGACTAATTCCCCTGGCCACACTGATTTAGAGATGAGAACGTGACCTATAGCATCATTGAGATGTCATGAGCATTTGCTGAGGCCTCCAAGAGGGAGCTGACACTCTTTCCCTCTGGATGAGAATAGGAGAGAATTGTGAGGGTTGGAGCCACTGCACCCATCTTGCAACCTTGAAGAAAGAATCTGGATTTGGAATGAACATGCAGGAGTGTGAGAAAAAGGAGACAAAAAGTGTGTGTGTGAGAGAGAGAGAGAGAAAGAGAGAGAGAGAATATATGTGTGATTTCATTTGAATTCTTGATCAAGTTGTGCCTGAAGCGTATGGTTCTGATCATTTTAGTTACTTGACCTACTTAATCTCCTTTTTGTTTAAGACAGTTTGAATAAGACTCGTAAATGAAAGATAAGTAACTGGCAAAACTGTGGCTCATACATCGTCAAAAATATTCTCACAGGTACAACTAACTGTTCCGAACAGTTGTTTCTCAAGAGCCCTTTTCAGCACTGAATGCCCTTGTAACATGTGGCAAAATGTCTTTTTAAAGTTGCAGGTGCCCAAAGGATTAGTCCCTTATTTTATAGTGGCTACCATAGTCCTCAAAGTCTCCATAGTTGAATATTAGAAAGTGACAGAGACCTTTAAGATTCTTGTCTGTGATTTGTTCAGACACCCTAATTGCTGGACTCTGTTTTAATTTGGAGGTATTTCAAAGCTTTACATTTTATAGTCTTTATAGGAGACTCATTGGAGATCAATTTCTATTGCTTTTATTTTTTATTTCTTAAAAATTATTTATGTCACATACACAATTAATTCACAATGCTTTTATATGAATTTGCAGTAAGCTGACAAGCATCTGAGTTCATAGACCTTGAAGTCATAAAATAAAATCAGAATCAATTAGCGATTTAGGCAACACATTAGCTTAGGAAGAGTTAGACCAAGTGAGCCATAGGGAGTTAAGAATGAATTTGGGGTCTGGAAACCACAGGAAGTTCCTTAGGCAGTTAAGTGCTCGGTGGGATTTAGCCTAATTTCTTTGACAAGTGAGTAACCGGCAGATAAAACAAGACGAAAGGAACCGTGGTGAGAGACTTGCAGCCACTTGGCACTCTGTCCTCCATATATAACCACACTTCTCCAGGAAACAGTCACTTCCTTTTCTCTGACCTATGGCACTTAGCAACGTTTCCCAATCATTTTAAGCATTAACGTAATCTACTTTTTCTTTATGTTTTACACCCTCTGACTTTAAAAGTCATTTAAAGACTTGTATACCTGAGAACGCATGCCTTATTTTCCTCAGCTGAGCCCACTTCCTTAGGCATGATGTATTTCAGAAATCACAAATCTTCTACTTCCTTGGTCTGGCCGGAGGTGGTGGGGATATTGTCCTAGTAATGGAAGGGGGGGCATGTTCAGACATGGAAAACAGGCTAATCACGGTGCCAGGGAACTGGTCCCCAACTTTTCTATGAACTGATGATGTGACTTTCACCCCTCAGGGCATCAATTTTCTCTTCCATATCTAAGAAACTATTGAGATCAAGCATGCTTACCTCACAGAGACGCTGAGTGAATGCTGAATACACAGCAGGGTGTAGTATGCCTGTAAAACTCTGGGTGGGGGTATAAATTGCCATTATTCATATTTTAGTATGGCTCAAGAATTGGCCCCTTCCAGACAATGGCCCCAAAATTTGTACAAGCCCCCACCCCCACTTACTGAAATAGTTGACAGAATAGAACCTTCTCCTTTTGCCTTTAACTAAAATGAGATGATTTCAGAGTAACGTAGTAAGTACAGCCTTGGATTTGACTAACTGGACATGTTAACAGAATAAGAGGTTTAGTGATACGTTTCCTATTCTGGCATTTCATCTCACAGCATAGAATGAGTACCTGTAACAGAGTCTATATGGAAACAAAGACCTGTCCTGCACATAGTGTGGCATTGTGTTCACTCCCGGTTTTCTGCACAAATGACCTCTTAGGTGGCAAGCATGGCACCTTTGTTAACTTCCTTTTGGGCATTGCTTAGATGCTTCAACATTTTCAAGGAACGATTTAGCTTGATTACAGTCGCCGGGACTCAGGAGAAGCAGTTTTGGTGAGACCACGTGAGAAAAGGTTCTTGGTGTTCCTGCACACGGAGTACTCAGGGACAATGCCTTTGTAAGTGTCGCCTGCTTTGGGACGTCACTGCTGGTCAAGACGCCATGAATTGTGCATTTGCTCTCTTTTTCCAAGCTGTGAAATGTTCCAGTTTCTAGGTCTGGATTTCATTTTGTTTTATTTTAAGGAAGGACATTTTGAAAAGAGCTCTCTTTGTTCCATTACAGTAATTTTCAGAGGTCTCTTTATCTCTTTATTATTAAGTCATTCTGTGCCTTGTCTCAGAGCACCATGTGACTGAAGCATTAATTAGCCTTCAGAGAGCCTCAGACATGTTTCTCTCAGCAAAGATCTGACGTTCGGGGACTGTCAGTCACTTGGAGTTATACTGAATAAAAAATTCACGTTGTACATTCCATCAGGGAGCTTATGTACAAGTGGAGGATGAAGTAGGGATTGGGAAGGAGAAGGGAGTCAGTTTAACTTATTTTATAGATTAGATAACACGGGGTAAATGACATTTGGAATTAACGAAGCGTGTAATCATAATTACATGGCTGGTTCATCACCCTACCTCCCTAATTGTGTCTAAAACCAACTAACATGTGCCTATCTAGCTTGGAGAGAGCCTTCAATACCTTCACCATCATTGTCAGTAACTAGCCAGTCCTCTAGCAGAAAATAAGTCAGGCCCTGACCAATGACGTTTCAGCAGGATTGAGAAAAAAAAAACAAAAAAAAACCGAGATGCATCTTCTGCTCATGCGTTCTCTTCGCTTACACTGGACTTCTCAGATTTGGGAATACTGGGTGTCATGGAGTAGGGTTAATATTATAGAAGCATGGTGTTTCCGCCCTGTGGGCTTCCTCCTGGCTCAAAGTAGCATTGGAAAAGTGCCAACAAAGGAAACTAGTGTTTATTTTAAAACAGCTGTCATATACTAGCGACTATGCCTGCCTTGTTTGTACAAAGTAAGCAGTCTTTAAGATGCTCAATAAATATCCAGATAAGCAAATAAATCTGATTGGAATATATATGTATTTATACTTCCCATTTACATTTAACTTTTTGAAGTTTAGTATTTGGCCATTAAAACCTGAGTATATGATTAAGTAATACAATTTTCTATCTATTGACTCTGGTTCAAATATATAAAATAATTTTTTAATCAGCATCTCTGTATTTATAAAGTGAAATTTAAAAATATTATTTAGAGAAATTTTACACTTAATCTATTCTCTTCCAAAATATGTGCCCCCTTAAGTGTTACAAATGGCCTGCTAATTTTGTCACTTGATATAAGTATATAAAGGAGGGAGAAAAACAATTGTATTTTATACTTTGAGACAAATATCTTACCCTTCCCATTTCTGACTCAAGAGATAATTTCATGGTAGAGTTATTATTTGTATATATAATATTAAAAAATAATATGAAACCTGTTGCCTCCCTTCCCTTTTTCCTTTATATCTCCCCATATTTCCCCAGGGGTGGCAACTCTGAAATGTTTTGCTATTTACAACAACCCCCAAAGTTAAAGGGCTCAGCGTGCTGGCCTAGGGAAGCTACCTGTTGACAATATCTTCGTTGTTATTGGAGGAGCTGGCCTAGCCTATGCACAAATATCATTCTTCAATAGCTGACTTGATATTAAATCTCATCACGCATCGCGTTTGTTTTTATGCACTGACAAAAATGAGATTACAGAATGCCAGTCAGCTTGTGGACTGCCTAAAATAATAGTATTAAGTCCCGCAACAGTACTTTGCTGTTTTCCGGTATTAAAAATAGTTCGGGTAGGCGTTAAAGGAACAAAGACTATGTCTGGACAGTACCAAATCCTATCCCTCTGCAGGTTTTGGAAGAACCACGGATAGAAAAGGAAACAAAATGAAACAAAAACAGGGTATTTTGAAAAAGGCTAACATGTATCCTTCTTGTAAAAACCAAGTGAGATATTCAGACAGGAACGTTGGCCAAGTCACCGCTGTCATCACACATAGAGGTGGCCCAGAACATGTTACAGGAAATGTCTCCTGATGGTGTAATCAATCCTCTCTTAAGTAACCCTGCCACACTTTGTGTATCTCAGTGCTTTTTTACAACCTTTCCACTAACAAGCCTCTAAGAAGAACAAATTCATAGCCCCAAGCATGGAGAGATTAGCCCGAAGTGATGATGTATCCTTTAAACCTTGAGTTTTTGTTTTGATTTTTTTAAGAGATGTTGCTAGCTGGTTTATATTTTTAAATTTAACTAAGTCTTTGATTATAGCTGATATACCATATTATATTAGTTTCAGGTATACAGTACAGTGATTCAACATTTTTTAAAAATTGTAATTTATTGTGTTAACATGAATTCAAGTGTCCCACTCAATGTAATTCCCTCACCCCCACCCCTTAGTCCCCCATTGCCCGCCCCTCCCTTCCCTTTGGGATTTGCTGTTCTGTTATTTGTATCTATATGTTATATATATATATATAACTTCACTAATCCCTTCACCTTCTCTGATCCCATCCCCTCATCACCCTCCCCTCTGACTGCTATCCCTCTGGTCCCTGTGACCCCACCTCTGCCTCTATTCCATTCCTCAGTTCACTTTGTTCATTAGATTCCACATATAAGTGAGATCATATGATATTTTTCTTTCTCTGCCTGGCTTATTTCACTTAGCGTAATAATCTCCAGGTCCATCCTTGCCATCACAAAAGGTAAGATTTCCTTCTTTTTCATGGCCTAGTAGTATTTCATTGTGTACATGTACCACAGCATTTTAATCCACTCATCCACTGATGGACACTTGGGCTGTTTCCAGATCTTGGCTCTTGTAAACAATGCTGCAATAAACATGGGAGTGCATATCTTCTTTTGAATCAGTGATTTGGTATTCTTAGGATATATTCCTAAAAGTGGTATAGCTGGGTCAAAAAGCAGTTTCATTTTTAATTTTTTGAGGAATCTCCATATTGTTTTCCACAGTGGCTGCACAATCTCCATTCCCACCAGCAGTGCAGGAGGGTTCCCTTTTCTCCACACCCTCACCAGCACTTATTGTATGTTGATTTGTTAACGAGCGCCGTTATGACAGATGTGAGGTGGTATCTCATTGTGGTTTCAATTTGCATTTTTCTGATGATTAATGAATGACATTGAACATTTTTTCATATGCCTATTGGCCATCTGTATGTCCTCTTTGGAGAAGTGTCTATTCAGTTCTTTTGCCCATTTTTTAAATTGGATTGTTTACCTCCCTGATGTTGAGTTTTAGCAGTTCTTTGTAAATTTTGGTTATTAACCCCTTATCAGACATATTGGCGAATATGTTCTCCCATTGTATGGGTTGTCTTTTAATTTTGTTCATGATTCAACATTTATATACCTTACAAAGTGACGCCCTCGATGAACCTAGTAGCCATCTGCCATCACATATAGGTACTACTGATTTGTTCTCTCTGCTGTGCATCATGGCCCCATGAATTATAACTGGAAGTTTGAACCTTTTAGTTCCCCCTTCACCTTTCTCGCCAATCCTCCACCTCTAGGCTTTATATTTTATCTTAAAAGCACCATCCATGTACACCTTAAATATGTACTTTATTTATTTTTTTAAGTGAGAGAGAAAGAGAGATGGAGAGACAAAGGAACAAATAGGGACAGACAGACAGGAAGGGAGAGAGATGAGAAGCATCAGTTCTTTGTTGTAGAATGTTAGTTCATTGATTGCTTTCTCATATGTGCCTTGACTTCAGGGTTATATATAGCCAGTGACCCTTTTCTCAAGCCAAAGATCTTGGGCTAAGCCAGTGACCCTGGGCTTTAAGCCAGCAATCTTAGGGCTAAAGCTGGTGAGGCCACACTCAAGCTGGCAACCTCAAGGTTTTGAACCTGGGTCCTCTGCATCCCAAGCTGAAGCTCTATCCACTGCACCACCACCTGGTTAGGCTACACATTTTTATTTGTTGACTGTACCTCAATAAAGCTGGAAAAGGGTTATTTAAATATTGCTAAACACCATTGAATAAATGTGCTTTTTTAAAAATAAAATATGTAAAGATATTTATTCGAGTTTATTCTGACTTACTGACTTTTCCACCAAATCTTTAAGTAAATATTCTTGCAGCAGCTAGATTTGTGTGACTGTCACTCTAATATCCATATCCTGTCACTGTATTATCCGAAAAGCACCAAGAGACTTGGGACTGGGACTCTTCGTGGCCAACTCCCTGGAGCCCACGTGGTCCTGACACACTGTAAATGCTTGATAAATGTTTGTTGAGTGAATGAAAGCATCGAGTAATTAATATGCCATGTTTATCATTTGACTTCCCATTTCCTCTGCTCACAACCCCCCAAGGACGTGCTCTTGCCTTGAAAAGCACGCTCAATAGGATGCAAATTGAAGCCAAGATTCAGAATTCGCCGAGACAAATTAATGAAACCATTTTCTCTTCGCTCCTGTGATTTTATTAGGTGAATTATGGGTGCAGCTGATTTCATGGATCAAATGACCACATCTGCTAGGTCTGTAGACTCAGGACTCAGCAATTACCCAGTTAATATGATTAATGGAGACAGTAAAAATGAGCGTCAGCATGGCCATGGGGGTTTCATGTTCCTGAGACTTGGAAACCACATCAAATCTGCAGAAGAACTGTTCCTTTGAAGGGATCATGCTCTGGAGGGTCCCTCATTCCTCTCCATTGCTTCCATATGTCTTTTGCCCACTCATTCCCCCTCGTGCTCCTGGGGTCAATCAGTATTTCTACACACCCTCATTTCTGGTCATACGGCGTCTATGGCGTCAGTCTAAATTACCTCTAACTTCTTGAGCTTTAGAAAGATGATTTAATGCTGCTATTCAAACATGATGACAAAGTCCTGACTAAACAGTGAGTGTGATGACCCGGCATCATAGTGGGAGGAAAAGAATTGCTGATTTCAAATATTCTTTTAGTTCAGAAATACTCACTTTTAAATGAAAAGTTGCCTGAAAGAAATTCAGCACCAAAATAAAACAATAGCTAAGGGAGTTTGGGCTTCCTTTTATTGAGCACATGATCAATAGCATTAACCTTGTTACCCTTCACCCTGACCTGGGGAGGGTGGGACATGTTGTCCCCTGCACCAAAGGCAGGACAGGGAGGCCAGGAAAGGTTAAGCCCTTTACTCTGTCTCACAGGTGAACCTATGACAGGTAAACACTTGGCAGATGAAGGGTCCAAATGAAGATCTGCTGGCTCTAAAGCCCAAATTCAGTCACCGTGTTATACTCACTGTGACTCTGTGGCAGGTCAAAGAAGGTGGGGTGGAGGAGACAAATCAGAACCATTATGAGTGCTTTGCCATGTGAGAGCTGAAGTCCAGCACAAGGAGAAGACTCATTTGGATGAATGTGGCCAGGGGGAAATGGCCATGAATCATGCTAGAAACTAGATTTAATGATCTGAATAGAGCAAAGTGCCACCTTAAACCTCTTGGTTGGGTGTTTTTTTGTTTGTTTTGTTTTTTTACAAAGACAGGGAGAGAGTCAGAGAGAGGGATAGATAGGGACAGACAGACAGGAATGGAGAGAGATGAGAAGCATCAATCATCAGTTTTTCGTTGCAACACCTTAGTTGTTCTTTGATTGCTTTCTCATATGTGCCTTGAGTGTGGGCCTTCAGCAGACCGAATAACCCCTTGCTCAAGCCAGCGACCTTGGGTCCAAGCTGGTGAGCTTTGCTCAAGCCAGATGTGCCCGCGCTCAAGCTGGCAACCTTGGGGTCTCGAACCTGGGTCCTCCCCATTTCAGTCCGACACTCTATCCACTGCACCACTGCCTGGTCAGGCTCTTGGTTGGGTTTTCATATCTCCAAACACCCCCCGCTAGCCTCTCATGGTACTATCATAGCTTATTATTGAAATAATGTGATTTGAAGGCTTCAGTTAGAGCCCGCCTTGTAAATACCCCCATCAATACGACTGACCTATCAACCTGGGTGAAGTTTCACTAGTGGGCTGAGACTCATTCTCATTGTAAATCTCTTTACAATGCAAAAATGTCCCATGATGGTAACACATCATTCTTATTTACCATGTTTCCACTTTAAACCAGTCCTTCGGGGGTAATGCCGAGAGTCCTGCTTTACTAACACCAGAACCTCAAGTGGGTTTTTATCAACTCCATTGGTAGAAATGTAAAAAGACAAGTGCACACAGGATAGGATGTCATAGAGATTGGGTGTTAACTCGGGTCCTCAGCTCTCCTTTATGAGCTGCTTGCTCTGCCATGTAAGGGAAGTTAGTAGCAGGTGCCCCTACAGAGTCTTAAGAAATTAGAGCCTGCAATCGTAAGACTTGTCAGTAGAAGGTGGGAACATACAAGTGCTTTCAACAGAGGTTGTGGATCCACAGTGATCGGAAACTTGGTCAGCCATCCTGACTGAAAACTAATCACACTTAGAAAAAAAATTGTCATTAAAAAATTAATAGGAAATGTCTTTTCAGTTCTAGATAAATAAGACCTCTATTTCAACAACTCTTCCCTTTGAACGTGGTTATGCTCTGACTTCCCATGAAAACTTATATTTTCTTAATCATGTAACCTTGCCAAGCCGTCTACAGATGATAGAGCAATTATGTTTTCCTAAACATGATTAAGAGGCATGTACCCAGGCAGCGGACACCTGCTTCACTTGGTCGCTTTCTCTGTGTTCACTGCTACCTTCTGGCTTTTGGCAAAGACAGGCTTGACTATCTTCTATCCTCTTGATCTCTCCAAATGCCCAGTTTTATTTCTCAGCAGCTTCTCTTACTGAGGAAGTGAAGTTCTTTCAGAGTTGGTATTCAGGCTGCACTTGACCATTATTATTGCTGCTCTCAGCTCCAGGTCAGCCCTGAAGGCGGCCTGAAGGCAGGGGGAATTTGCTGTGAATATAGCACGGTCCATGTGAAACTTTCTTGTCCTTTTTCTTTCCACAGGATCAACGTCCACATTTTCTTCCTGGGTTCCTACAAGGTCAAACTGTAAAGAGAGGCTAAAGCATCAATAGCAGTCCCGGGAAAGAATGTGACGGTTGGTTGTTATTTTATTCTTTTCCTCCTCTTGAAGACTTTGCCCTTCTCGTCATTCCTTCTCTAAAATTGGTCCTGAAATTGAACTGGATGGTAGACAGTTAGTGATTCATTATTCTCTGGCAATAGAACAAGTTTTTCTTTCAGATGTGTATCTTTAGAAGTCTCATTTTAATGTCCACAGGCGCCCCAGATAGATCGAGACAGAATATCTGCAAATGGTCAGACAATTCTGTGAGTGTGATCAAAGGAGTTAAAGGCAAATTGAGGTCTGGAGAAAAGGAACAGGGGACAGGGGCTTTGAAGATCCGCAATGGGAGGAAGAGACCAGGAAATAGAGACATCAACTCATGATGGCTTACCCTTACTCTGTATTAACGAATTGGAAACCCCTTGTTAAGCGGATGCTATTCTCGGGAAATATACATTTCTGAAATTTATCCAAGGAAAACTATATGGTAAAACACCAAATGGAAAACAGTGGGAGATGAAGCAGTTGTGAGATGATTGAGTATATCTCCTGGGGGCTTTGTGACTGATTTACTCAAATTCCTAAAGCTGTCTATGGTCTGCTCTAGACCAGAGCAAACGAATAAAATATTTCTAGTTAATCTGATGAAGCATAGCTTTGAAATCAAAATTAACAAGGCTTTATATGAGAGGATACAAGATATCAAACTCATGTGTTAATATCAACACAAAAATACTAGCCAATTCAGCCCATCACCAGATAAAAAAACATTTATTTTTGTATTAGTTTCAGGTGAACATCATATACTTTACAAAGTGTTCTCCCTGATATTTCTGGTACCATACATAGTTATTACAATATTATTGACAGTATTCTCTGTGCTGTACTTTACATCCCCATGACTGTTTTGTGACTATCAATTTGTAGTTCTTAATCTCTTTTTTTCACCTAGTCCCCAAACCCTCCTCCCCTCTGCCAATCATTAGTCTGTTTGTTAGTCTCTGTATCTAAGAGTCTTTCAATTTTGTTTGTTTATTTTGTTCTTTAGATACAATATACCAGTGTTTTTCAACCAGTGTGCCGCGAGACATGATCAGGTGTGCCGTGGGGAAATTAAACATGGGTCCCCAAACTACGGCCCGCATGCTGGATATGGCAGCAGAGGCTATTTATCCGGCCTGCCGCCAGCCGCCTCCATCTGAACATAAACATTCCCCTCACAATCCCTCCAGCTATCAGCAACAGGAAAAGTGGAGGCACAGGGAACGCTCACTGACCAATCACCTTCTAGGATTCATCCCAACCACTAGTGATGAACCAATAGTAGGCCGCCTCTCATCCACACCCAGGAAGGTCCCCGCTCGGGCTGCCACGCACTTGTCATTGTGTGGCCGCGGTGAGTAGTTGAAGCTGCTACTCCTCCCCATGGTCCCAATTTCTAACCCTGGTCAGCACTGGAGGTAAATGTTGCCACCACTAGATGAAGACTCAGCCTCAGCTGGTTATGTCTATCCTGATGGTGTATATAGATATTTGACCTTTTTCTTTTTAAAAGAGGCCCCCGCAGAAGGTGATATACAATGCATCACAATGTTATCTAACTTTAAAGCTAAAGTTTGCTGATCTTCCTTTGGACAGTTTTTGGTTATCTGTTGCCAAGGAGTTCCCCATTCTGGCCAACAAAGCTATTTTGACATTGCTCCCATTTTCAACCACATATCTATGTGAGCTGAGCTTCTCAAGCTTGACTGCGATAAAAACTAAAGACAGAAAGACTGAGAACTGTTGAGGAAGAGCTTCGTGTGTGTCTTTCTACCATTCCTGCCAGGATATCCCTTTTGTGTTCATCAAAACAGGCCCAGGTTTCACACTAAGTGAGTATAAATACATTTAGAAACTATATTATTAACTATATGTATAATATGTACTGTGTTAGAGTGTCATTTTGTATCATTTTGGTAGGTGGTGTACCCCAGGATTTTGTAAATGTAAAAAATGTGCCGCGGCTCAAAAAAGGTTGAAAATCACTGCAATATACCATATAAGGGAAATCATATGGTATTTGTCTTTCTCTGACTTATTTCACCAAGCACAATACCCTGTGGGTCCATCCATGCGGTAGCAAATTATAAGATTTCATCCTTTTTATGGACAAGTAACATTCCATTGCACATATACCATATTTTTTGCTCCATAAGACACACTTTTTCCCCCCAAAAGTGGAGGGGAAAATGCCTGTGCATCTTATGGAGCAAAAAATATGGTATTTTATTAAATATTTTAACACACCATTTGGTTCAGAATATTTTTTTTCTTATTTTCCTCCCTAAAACCCTAGGTGTGTCTTATGGTCAGGTGTGTCTTATGGAGCGAAAAATACGGTATACCACCACATTTTTATCCACTCATCTATTGATAGGCAACTTGGGTTTCTTCCACATCTTGGCTATGGTAAATCACACTATAATGAGCATAAGAGTCCATATATATCATTTTGAGTTAGTGTTTTTGTTTTCTTGGAACAAATAGCCAGAAGTCGAGTTATAGGTCATATGATAGTTCCATTTTTACTTTTTAAAAGAACTTCCATACTGTTTTCAGTAGCGGCTGCACCAATCTGCATTCCCACCAACAGTGCAAGAGGGTTCCCTTTTCTCCTCATCCTTGCCAACATGTTGTTTGTTGATTTATTGATGCTGGCCATTCTGACAGGTGTGAGTTGATATCTCACTGTGGTTTTCATTTGCATTTCTCTGATTGGTGATGTTGAGCATCTTTATATGTCTATTGGCCATCTGTATGTCCTTTTAAATAAGTGTTTTTCAGGTCCACTGGCCACTCTTTAATTGAATTGTTCATGTTTTTAGTGTTGAGTTGTATGAATTCTTTATATATTTTGGATATTAACCCTTTATCAGATGTATCATTGGCAAATATCTCCCTCCATTCAATAGGATGGTTTTTTGTTTTGCCAATTGTTTCCTTTGCTATGCAAAAACCTTTCAGCTTGATGTAGTTATAAGAAACATACCACAAAGTTATGTTGATATCAAGAATGTTAAGAAGTCTGTATAGGCCCTGGCCTGTTGGCTCAGTGGTAGAGCATCGGCCTGGAGTGCGGAAGTCCTGGGTTCGATTCCCGGCCAGGGCACACAGGAGAAGCGCCCATCTGCTTCTCCACCCCTCCCCCTCTCCTTCCTTTCTGTCTCTCTCTGCCCCTCCCGCAGCCGAGGCTCCATTGGAGCAAAGATGGCCTGGGCGCTGGGGATGGCTCCTTGGCCTCTGCCCCAGGTGCTAGGCGCTAGAGTGGCTCTGGTCGCAACAGAGCGACGCCCCGGAGGGGCAGAGCATCGCCCCCCTGGTGGGCAAAGCCTCGCCCCCTGGTGGGTGTGCCGGGTGGATCCCGGTCGGGCGCATGTGGGAGTCTGTCTGACTGTCTCTCCCCATTTCCAGCTTCAGAGAAATACCAAAAAAAAAAAAAAAAAAGTCTGTATATTACATGTCTGTTGGCTAAATAAGTGGGTTGTTTTTTTTTTAGGTTTGCTCACTTGTATTGGGGCAGCGCCCTGTGTGTAGAGTCTGGAAGGCTGCAGGTGCTTGCCCTCAGGGCAGCAGATTAAATTGCAGATTGCCTTCCTGATTGAGAGGGCCATTGTTTGCTTATTGTTTGCTGGAGAAGGGTCACCCCCCCACACACACACACACACACACACAGACTGTTTTGCTGGAGAATCCACAGGGAGAGTCTGGAGCAGGGATCGGGAACCTATGGCTTGCAAACTAGATGTGGCTCTTTTGATGGCTGCATCTGGCTCGCAGACAAATCTTTAATAAAAAATAATAATAACGTTAAAAATATAAAACATTCTCATGTATTACAATCCATTCGTTTCCTACCACTCTTGTTCATGGTTGCCGGTGGCTGGAGCCAATCACAGCTGTCCTCCGGGACACACCAAATTATTATTGGTTAATGCGTAACATACACGGGTCGTTGTATGGCTCTCACGGAATTACATTTTAAAATATGTGGTGTTCATGGCTCTCTCAGCCAAAAAGGTTCCCGACCCCTGGTCTGGAGGATGAGTAGGGGCTTGGGAGCCCTGATATCCGCCCGGCCTGCTTGGCTGGGGAGTGCTGAGGTTGGTGGGGGCCTATGAGTCCAGAGTGCTGAGGGGCTTGGGAGCTTTAAGAGAAAGAGAGTCAGTCTTCCCTGCCTGTTTGCCCGTCCGCTGTTACAGGACTTTAATAAACAGAATGGCCCACCATTTTTTGGCTCCACAGTTCCTTTACCATCTGCCCGAATCCAATGGGAACCTCCATCTGCAAGGCCACGGCCACTGGCCTTACCGTGTCTTAAACTAATTGATTGATTGATGCCTAAAAAGACACATTAAGATGTGGAGAAACTGCTTTTACAGCTGGAGACTTCAAAGATGCCATCAAAGGGTGAGAAACTGTGAGGTGTGCCTGCCAGGAAAATTGTAGAGAGAGCTAGAATTAAAGACAGGATATCCACTGACTCTGGTGAGCTAGAGCTATGCTTTTAACACAACAGCACATGGGGGGAAGGATATGTGTGTGGCTGGAGGAAGAGAGGGAGGAATATGGGGAAAAGCACACAATTAAAGCTACTGATGACTAAAACACATTTATTAAAATTTATTATCACTAGCATTTTAAAAACAGGAGTAAGTAAGAGACTTTATTAACAGGCCAAACAACACAAGACTCAAAGTTGAAACATTTAGGCATTACCCTTAAAATCTGAAACAAACCAAGGGACCACTATTATATAACATAGTTCTGGAAGTTCTAGCCAAGGCAGTAAGACACGGTGCAAACCGAGACTCCCTGAGACACTGGCTACTGCTGTTGCTGTGTGTGATGAACTGGCTTCGTCTCTGACCCGGGGTCTCCCATCTTCTGATAGCAAACTGCCTTCCCAACGGACTCTGTAATGTTGCATCTGCAGCAGCAATGAGTGGGAGTTCCTGTGGCTCCCCATCCTCGCCAGCATTTGATGTTGTCAGTGATCTGGATGCCCGCCATTCTACCTGTGTGCAGTGGTGTCTCATTGTTCTTTCAATTTGCATTTCCCTGATGACGTATACCTAGTCACCACCTCTATATCTTCTTTGATGAAGTCTATCGGGGTCTTTGGACCATGTTGTAACTGGACTGTTTGTTTTCCTATTGTTGAGATTTGGTTTTTATCAGACATGTCTTTTGTAAATAGTTTCTCCCAGTCTGAGCTTTGACTTTTTATTCTCTTGACAGAAAGAATGATTTCTCAGAGCAGGAGTTTTTAATTTTAATGAACTCCAGCTTATCAATTCTTTCTTTTTATGGCTCAGGCCTTTAATGTCACATCTAAAAAAGTCATTGGCAAAACCAAGGTTGTCTAGATTTTCTCCTATGTTATCTTCCAGAATTTTTAGAGTTTTGTGTTTTCCATTGAGGTCTGGGATTCATTTTAATTAATTTCGTGAGGTGTAAGGTCTATATCTAAAGTAATTTTTGTTTGCATATGGATGTGCTGTTTTTCCCAATCTTATAATAAAAAAGGCATTTAACAACAAAATAACACATACCTACATAAATACCATATGGATTTTACATGGTAACACTTTGCCTCAAGGCATTCTCTCTCCTTCTCTCTCCCTCCCTCTCCTTTCCCTTCTCTCTCTCTCTCTTCCTCTCTCTCTCAACATTATTCATACACTAATAGATCCATCCCTTCCTAACTTCTCCCTCATCTCTCCCTCTCCAGAAAGAAGAAACAAGATAGTCTTCTCTTTGAGCTTAAAATTCCATGCATTTTTTTTTTTTTACTTCTCCTACATATGTGTATATCCACAAACATCCAATTTTGTTTGGTGTGTTTGCAAAATTTACATAATAAGATCCCTGTAAACTATCTTTTTGCAGTTTGCCTTCTGTTGGATAACATTATGCTTTTGAAAGTTACCCAAGTTGATACTTGTAGACCTGGTTCATTCATTTTACCTACAGAAAAGTGTCCTATGAATAGACTACAATCTATTTCTCCACTTTCCCTTCAAGGGGCAGTCAGGTTGTTTCCGCAAATTCTAGTGTTATTTTCCAAATGGAGAAAATTGGGCTGCGATACAGCACGTTCATTAAACAATAGTAAGAAAATTTCTATTTTATACTTCACCAGCAGAGAATAAGGTCATTTAGATTGACAACAGTGTTTAACTATGTCTGAGATTTTTCCACAACAAAGTGAATTTACCTCCTAGTTATTATCTCCTCAGGAAGTTAATAAAAGGTCAATTACACTGTAACATTGCAATTGATGGAGGTTGGCAGTGTTCAAACATGTCTTTTTCCTTTTTTTATGTTAAATTGAGTTGTTTTCTTTGTGAGGTTTAACTATCCCACTGAAGCCGGTCTCTGTTCTCTCTCATGTCCTTATGCATTTAGGAAAAGGGAGACCATTTCTTCCCACCCCAACCATGAGGCACTGAGTGGTGATGGGCAAATATTGACAATTAATTTAAAGCAGCAGTTCTTAACTGGGAGAAAATTCCCCCCACCTCCCAACCCCCCTACCCCCCTACCCCCCTACCCCCCAAAAAACATTGAGCAATGTCAGGGACATTTTTGGTGGTCTTGCCTGGGGTGGGGAGGCTGCTACAGCATCCAGTGAGTAAAAGCCAGAGATGCTGTTAAACCTCCCACAGCCCCTGGTAACAGACGACCATCCTGCCACAACTGTCACCAAGGCTGAGTGAGGCTGACCAGTTCTGATTTAAAGAGGCAGGCAACAAAAATCACACCCTCCTGCTGCTGTGTTCATTCCACGAACCCCTGAGGCCTGACTCAGCACTGAACTGGGGGGAGGAAATACATTGTGACAGGCGATAGAATATTCTTTCTGTCACGTCCCGCCCCTGCCCAGCTACTCTTCACGCACGGTTTGAATTCCTCTCTTTCTTCCCTGTTGCAGAACTTCCCAACAGCCTTTGAAAGCTCCCCCAGCTCCAAGCCTAGGAACCCTTTGGAGACGAGGCACGGTTAGCTTTCTGCAGGTGCACGAGTCAGCTCACTTTACCTGTCTGACCTATCCCCTCCACCTCGTCATTGACCTAACCTCCAGGCAGCGGTGACAATTACCCAACTGCACAGGTGTGAGCAGGAAAAAACCTCTTGATGCGCAGTGAGGGTCCAAGGTGCCCTCACTGGAGTTACTGGGTCAGTCTGTTCCAGTTTGGGTCCGTTTGATTGGATCCAACTTTCTCTGACGGTGACACCAGAATTGGCAGCATGGACCGTGATCCCAGACACATAGGTCTATTAAATAGGTAGGGGAAGACCTCGCCAAAGAGTCTATCGTAAGACAGAACTTGGGGAGTGGGACAGGATTGGTAGTACCCTCATCCCGGGGAAGCTTATCCTAGGCAGGCAGAAGAAACGGCGACAGCCAAGGCCCTGAGATGGCAGCAAACCTCAAAACTCAGAGAAGCAGACAGGGGAAGGATGTAGCGAGGCTGCACCGAGTTCAGGGAACATCCTGGGAGGTGAGTTTGAGGGGAAGCAGGGTTGTGATCATGTAGGTCCCTTTAGACCATGGCAGGGATTTGGGGTTTTCTTTTTTTTTTTCTCTCTCTCTCTCTTTTACTTTTTCAGGCTAGACATTCTTTTTATTTTTAAACTCTCTTCCAAGTGACCTATTTTCTTTCCCTTCAACCATTTTTATTGCTCTGTTCCCTTTATTATTTCATGGATAAAACAAAATACCTGTACTTTTAACAAGCACCTGACAATCGTAAATATGTTGAAAGAATTTATTTCTAGCCCTTTCCCATCAGAATTCCATTAAACTAGCCTAAAATTAATGCGGCTCTTCCCCCCAGCTGTGTAGAGCTATAACTGACACACAGCACTTTTTAAGTTTAGGTATGCGCCATAATGATTTAACTTACATATATTGTGAAATGATTACTGCAATAACTTGGTTAACATCCATGATCTCATAGATAACAAAATAATAATAATGCTTTCTGCTGGTGATGAGAATTCTTAGGATCTACTCTCTTAACAACGTTGCTCTACATCATACAGCAGTGTTAACTATCGTCATCCCTGGAACTCATTTATGTTATAACTGGGAGTGTGTTCTCTTGGACACCTACATCCAGTTCCCCTCCTGTACCCCACCCCCCACCTAGGCTGCAAATATGACTCCTAGTTCTATGAGTTCGGTTTTCCTTTTTAAGCAGGGAAATGATGTGATCTGGGGACATGAGGGTTGACTCAACAAGGGGGCAGCAGTAAACATGCAGAGAAAGGGATGGACGGGGGCTACATTTGGGTAGTAGGGAAGATCGCACTAACAATTTATGGAGGAAGATTGAGGAGCAGAGAAGGGTCAAGGACAATTCTTACTTTTTAAAGACTTTCTCATTGATTTGAGAGAGAGAAAGAAAGAGAGAGAAGCATCAACTTGGTGTTCCCCTTAGTAGTTCCACTTAGTTGTGCACTCATTGGTTGCTTGTCATATGTGCCCTGACCCGGGATGGAATCTGCAACCTCCGCCAGCACGCAGGGACAATGCGCTAACCACTTAGATACCCGGCCAGGGCCCCAAGGTTTCTTATTTGATCAACTAAGTCAGTATTAACTAAGAAGTGGGGATGCTAAAAAGTAAACAGGTTTGGGCCCTGGCCGGTTGGCTCAGTGGTAGAGCGTCAGCCTGGCGTGCAGGAGTCCCGGGTTCGATTCCCAGCCAGGGCACACAGGAGAAGCGCCCATCTGCTTCTCCACCCCTCCCCCTTTCCTTCATCTCTGTCTCTCTCTTCTTCTCCCACAGCCAGGGCTCCATTGGAGCAAAGTTGGCTCGGGCGCTGAGGATGGCTCTGTGGCCTCTGTCTCAGGTGCTAGAATGGCTCTGGTTGCAACAGAGCAACACCCCAGAGGGACTGAGCCTCACCCCCTGGTGGGCATGCCAGGTGGATCCCGGTCGGGTGCATGCAGGAGTCTGACTGCCTCCCCATTTCCAACTTCAAAAAAATACAAAAAAAAAAAAGAAAACAGGTTTGGTTCAGTCTTGAACATGCTCAGCTTGAGAAATGTGCCTAAGGAGTGTGTGTCTTCATGAATTTCCTGAAGGCGTTAAATATAAATATCTGGAGATCAGGAAAGAGCTCAGAACTGGAGATAGAACTGTGGGAGTTATCCAAAGCGTCAGATAGCATCGGAGGCTCGGAACAGAATTCCTAAAACAAGAAAATTCTAGGAAGTACATTTACAACCTCTAGATTCATAAGGTTCTTCCTATCTGCGATTCCTAGGCAATGGGGCTCTCTGTTGTCAAAGAGATAAATTCCTTATTCTCCATGAGTTGGTTCCCTCAAGCAAGAGCCCAAATTGGAGTCTGTTCTGTGCCATGCAGAATTCCAATGATGCCTGTGCCTTCACCAATACTTCCTGTATTTAATATTGGTTGTGAATGGCGCCCTAAAAATTTACCACCTTCCATAAACATTTATTGTTTTTCTGGGTTTCTGACTCCAAGAAGGTGGTACTTAGTCCTCTGTCCTATATTCCTTGAAGTATGTCACTGTCAGAGACACAGGGCATATTCAGCACGTGTGCTACCATATGTAAGTCCCAAGAAAAATGAGGCTTAGATGGAAAGAGGCATGAGCCATTGTTCCAACTATTTTTACTGCTCAACTAGTGCAATTTTCACCGTCCTCATTGCATTTTTCTATTCAGCTCCAACAAGTTTTGCAGACCATGTAATTCATACAAATTCCAGCAACCCACTTCACTCCTTTTATCATGCAAACCTCATTGCTTGTTCATTGTGTTGCAGTGGGGATTTAGATTTTTATAACCTGTTTTCTCAAGTGCTGGAAAGTTTATAAATTTATGACTTTTATTACCAATCAATAAATTTTATCCACCTATTATTCTACAGGGGCCATACCTTACTGAATAAACTGTGCCATTCCCATTAACTTTACAATCTGGGAGAAAATTTTAAATAAAAAAAATCTAGTTTAAGGGAGGAATGGGGGGCAAGAGAAAGGAGGTTTATGGAAGGCCTCCTTTATATAAATATATAATATAAATAAAATGGAAATAATGTAAGTCATCAGGATCAGGATGAAGTGGGAAGAGTCATGGGCACGACAAGTGTTGGGCAAATGAGTTTGTAAAATTTGTATTTTTTGAGTTTGCTCACTTTTAGTGTTAAAAAATGGTGCTGGGCAGTGTCAGGTATGTGATCTGTGAAATTGCAAATTATTTTCCTGTTTGGGAGGGCCATTGTCTTGCTAATGTTTGCTGGAGGAAAGGTTTTCAGGCCAGAAAAGTTTTAAAAGGAAGAAGAAGGAAAGAGAGGGAAGCTATTTTTGGAGAGTGAAAGCAGAAAAGGGAGAAGGTGTGCAGATGGGGATCCAGAGATGAGGGGCTTTAATGAGCTCTGCTGAGACTGGTAGGGCCTTTGATTCTAGGAAAAAACAGAGAAGATTCTCCTGGTTGTAGAACCAGGGAATGTGTCAGCAGCTTTGTGAGATTTGAATGAAGAAGGAAGTGTTTTCCCTGTGTGTTTGCTCATCGGCCAGTACGAGACTTGAATAAAGGAATAGCCCACCATTTTTTGGCTCTACTGTTTCTTTACCGTCTGCCCGAATTTGATGAGAACCTGCATGTGAATGGCCACGATGGCGGTGGCCCTTGACCATACAACAAAGTTTTGCTTTGCTTTGGTGTTATCTGTATATCAAATCCCATGATTTGAAGGGCTCTTTATTTCAAAAACTATTGAAATGCTTGGTTTAAGACAGTGGTTTTCAACAGGGGATGACTTTCTTCCTCCCTTCCTCTAAGGTACATTGGGCAATATCTATAAACATTTCCGTTTGCCACAACTGGGGAGGATGTTGTACAGGCATCTCGTAGGTAGAGACCTGGAACTCTGCTTAACGTTCTCCAATGCCCAGGATTGCAACTCACAGACGAGAACCAGCCAGCCCTGCTGTCAACAGTGCTGCAGTTGAGAAACCCTGGTTAATGATTTGTCCCTGTTCACACCCTCAAAAGGAGGTTTCAAATTTCAAATAAATGATTAAACATGCCTTTGATACTGTTGCAGAATGGCTAGTGATATAATCTAACTCTAAAAGGACTGTGAATAACCTAGAAATGAGAATTTATCAAAATGCCAGTAAATGGTTTAAGTTGAGTTTCCTAAACATAGTTTAAACTGACTGGGAAATTCAACTTTCCCGTTCAAACCAGTCTTACCCATCACACATAGGGGATGATGTTGTTGAGGAGGAATGTATTCAACATTGATTTCTTTATAAACAAATGACTGGCTGATCAACCAGCAAAGAGTTTTTTTTAGATTAACAAAAGAAATTGAAAGTGGCTCATTTATTCACTGTTTTAAGATTGCAAATCTCCCAGTTTTATTAAACTGGGCCAAGCACCTGCATATCATTTTAAGACAATTACCTGCTCCTTCTGCTTTAAAATCATATAGAATGGTTTGTGTTTTATCTATTTCATTAATGCCTAGCTCTTACACTAATTTTAGGAAATGAAGAGTCTGCCACAAGCAAATGTTAATAAGAGTAAAGTCTTCCAACTTTCTTAAATAATAAGGAGAATTTAAATGACTGGAGGCATAAGTGTACAAATCAATGTTACCTGATACAGATGCTAAGAAATCCTGTTGTCTGCAGAGTTTCTGAAAGGAGTAATTAACGGGCATACTTCATCAACAACCATTTAATCATCATAGCAAATTGATTCTCACTAGTACTACTGAGCAACAGTTATGTCCTCAAAACCTTAAAAGCATCAAATCACATACCCTTTATAACAGTGGTCCCCAACCTTTTTTGGGCCACGGACTGGTTTAATATTAGAAAATATTTTCACGGACCGGCATTTAGGGTGGGATGGATAAATGTATCATGTGACCGAGACAAGCATCAAGAGTGAGTCTTAGACAGATGTAACAGAAAGAATCTGGTCAGTTTTTAAAAATAAAACATCGTTCAGACTTAAATATAAATAAAATGGAAACAATGTAAGTCATTTATTCTTTCTCTGCAGACTGGTACCAAATGGCCCACGGACCGGTACCGGTCCGCAGCCCAGGGGTTGAGGACCACTGCTTTATAACATCCCCAGTAGACTGACTCTATTCTATCCCCATCTTGAGGACAAGGAACCATGGGGCTTGCTGAGAGGGGCTAATAACTTACTCCAGGTCACAGAGCCGCTACGCAGCGGATGAGTAAGTCTATCCCAACCCAAAGTTGGAATGGTGAAGCATCACTCCACTACCTGTGTTTCTGCAATGACTCAATACACAAATCTGAGAAGCATTGCTGAACATAGAGTACTCTTTCTGCCACTGTGACCTTTCTCAAGGCATTGAAAAATAAGACTCCATACCAAGTTTTAACTTTATAAAGACTGAGAGCCATGATAATAAATCTCTCCTGGAATTTATTTGTGCTTACCAATTATTCATGCAGCATGCGGTGTTAGCCATGGTGGATGCGATCCTCAATTCGCACAAGCACATCCAGTCACTTAATCGATCACGAAACAACACACAAACTTGTCTACCTTTGTCTCTGGCTTTAACTCTCTCCTTCAATTGATGCCTTTTCCAGACATGTTACCGTACCTATTTTAAAAAATAAGTAATTGTTTTTTATGCAGCGTGTATAATTTAATTGGAGCAGGTTATGTGTCTCCTTTACAGACTCATTAGTCCCTCAGCCACTCTTCTGTGTGATGAGAATATTAGGACTCGGAGAGATGAAAATCCATCAGCATGGTTAGCAGTGTCGTCTGTGAGCAGTATGATGCATGCTGCTTGTTAGGAGCTGAATGCGGCAGCAGAGGAAAACGGAAAGGACATGCTTCCCAGTGCTGGGATCCCTCGTAATATTAGTGCTGTGTGGTCACTCAGCACGTGTTTACAAAGAACTCTCTTCATTTCCTCCCTAGGCATCTACATCATCTTCAGACTGCTTTAGCTTTTCAGTGTCCTCACATTGAGCTGAAATCTGATGCATGGGACTATTTACTCTTTAGCTATAAGCCCAATAGCTGCTACCTGATTAGACCAGGGTTAAATAACTTACTAATTTCTGCTCCAGCCTTTGAGCTGGCCCAAATGGCACCAAGTGACAAAGAGGCGGGTGTTCCCTTCCAAGTCCAGCCCAATTACGAGGCTTGAACAAAGAAAGTTGTCTCTGCTTTAAGACACTGAGTTTTGGGGTGGTTTGTTATACAGCAATAGCTAACTAAAACAATTATACTAACATAATGTTTTTATCATTCATTTATCAAGCATCTACTAAGTGACAGGGCTGTTCTAGTTGTTAGGTATTTAGCTGTGAAGAAGAAAAGTTTTCCTCATGGAGATTATATTATAGTGTGGTGATAAAAAAAGAGAGAGAGAGAGAGAGTGATTATAAAATATAAATATTGACCGCTAATGCTGGAAAGAAAATAGAGATTGATAGTGGTGAGGAGGGATGCTACTTCATATGGGGTTATTTAGAATAGAAACCTCAGTATAATCAAGGAGCAAACCAAGTTGTATCTGGGGTCAGCATGTCCTAGGCACAAGGAGGGCAAATGCAAATATCCTGAGACAGACATGTGTCTGTATATCCCAGGGAAAGCAAGGAAGCTGAGGTGATTGCAGTGCAGTGGGAAGAAGGGAGAATGATGAGTTGTTGGATCAGAGTGGGTGCTACAGGCCAAGTAACAAAAGGACCGTGAGGAGTTTGCCTTGCCTGCAAGAGACGGGGAGCTATGGGTGGATGAGCAGAGTAGAGACTTACTATGACTTACTTTAGGAGACTGATGAGGACCACGGGTAGAGTCAGGAAGACTCATCAGGAAGTCACTGCCAAGAGTGGAGAGGTGAGTAGATAGATGATGTCCTGGAGAGGCTGGCGGCAGGTAGGCTGTAAGATGTGATCAGATTGCTATCATCATGACTATGGAGTTGTTGTTGTTTTTTTACTGTTGGAAGCATACATTCACATACCCTGTGCATTCAAACCTCCCAGCATTGCTCAGAAGAGTTACTGTCATAAGCATTATTAGTAACAGTTATTTGAGCATAAAGATGAAGAAATAGAGGCTCACAGAAAACCAATGACAGTTCCCAAATTACATTATGTACATATTTCTATCTGTTTCTACTAAATAACTAAGGTTAGGATTCAAACCTAGACTTCCCAACTTCATGCTTATTATATTTCACTAGATAAATAGATAATATGGCTTTTCTGATTTAAAATGCATATTTGGTGCATTATCAATATAAAAATGCACAAAAAAAGAAAATGAAATAATTCATAATCCTATTACTCTAAGATATCATTGTTGGCATTTTAGTGTGAACTTACACTATATTTTTACAATTTTACATATTATGGAATATACTATATATACTGATTAATAAGCAATGTTTTCATTTAACAATGTTTTACAATATTTCTTTATGAGTTTGGAATTATTCTGTAATGTGATTATAAGTACTTGCATGGTCTCATTGTACTATTAACGATTTCACTAATCCTCCATATTAAATTTTTAAAAGATTTTTAATGTTTCCTACCATAAGTAATCTAGAATGAACACACAATAAATTTTGCTTATATAAGCAATTTTATCTTTGAAGATAAACTCCTAGAAATAAAATTTCTGGATCACAGATTACATGAAAGTTAATTTTAAAAAAAAGAAACAAAAAAACACTAACATCACTCTCTACAACAGTTGTAACATTGAATTCCTACCAGCAGGAGTTTGAAAGTGTCTCATTCTCTGTAATTGCATCAACACTGAATATTACATTTATCTCAGCCTACAGGAAAGAAAAAAATGGTTCATCATAGCATTATTTATAACAGCAAATATCAAACAAGCCAAATACTCTACATATTAGCCAATAGAAAATTAATTCTATTAGTTGTGGGATATTTAAGCAATATAATGTTATCCTGACACATTTGAAATACATACATACACCCTTGAGTTTTTTCACACTTTACATTCATGCCTATTAGGATTTAAACAAGTATTTCTCAAAGTACAGGGTAAAAATACCCCTGGTGGTCCTGAGATGGTTTTAGGTGCTATATAAAGTTAAATACTGATAAGTTTGGCCCTTTGTAAATTCCTTTTCAATTTCTGTGGTGCTAATCTTCACTCTTTCTAATGCCAAATAAATCTCCCTTTTGATCAAAAAAAGGCTTATTATTAACAGTTATTTAATTTTGAATAGTAAGAAAATAGTTAAAACTAACAGAGCACTTCATTATATGCTTGGCATTGTTCCCAGTGTTTTTCCTTCATTAACGTGTTTAATCTTTACAACTGTGTCAACCCGTAGAAAGGTAATTCTATTGTTTTATTTCATTGTAAATTTTTTGTGTGGACACATTCTACATAGAGCAAATGACACTTCTCTTTAGTTTTCAGTAAATATATTTTACTGAAATATAAGGATAAAAAACGAGTTGATTAAAAGAACATCAAATAATAGTATCTAGTTATATATAGATTATGCAAATGATAGGCAAAATAATAGAAATTTCAGGACCGGGGCTCTAGACTTCCCAAAATTTAATATACATTCTATTCACCTAAAAAGCTTGTTAAAATACAGACCCTGATTCAGTAGGTCTGGGGTGAGCCAAGATTCTGCATGTTAACTAGTCCTCAGGTACGCCATGTCACTCACTGGTCTGTGAACTCAGCTTTGGAAGACTGAGGGTCCGAGAGCCTGTCAGCTACTTGTCCAAAGCCCTTCAGCAGGAGAGAAGGGTAGCTGAGCCCTGGTTACTTGCACTCTTGTGCAACACTCATTGCATATGAGGTAACTCATTTGCTAATGTTGATGCAAAATATCCATCAATAATTTATCTGAAGAAACTCATGAGATTCCTGCATTTTCCCACTGATACTGAATCAGGAAGAATTTAAAAACCACTTTTGAAAACACAGATCCTCCAAACAATATCATTTACATCAGCTCCAAACAATTATTTCTCTTCTAGTAAACGGGAGAGCATTCTTCCAGTTGGAACCTGCAACATATAATTTGAGCTACTACAATGAAATCTGACTCTCCCCCCCTTTTAAAGGATTAATTAGGACAGCCACTTCGTAATTACTTTTTAGTTGAATCTTTTAATTCCTTACTAGCCTTATTGAATTAGATGCATTCAGATTGTAAAAAAAAAAAAAAAAAACAACCACCAAAAGACACATAAAAAACAAACAAAAAAACCCCTCCTATTTCTCTGTTAGACAATCAGACTCATTTCACCCCATCAGCACTGAACTTGTCGGCCATAACCCGGTGACATTACACGCTCGCTACACTGAAAGTCAAAGAGCTATCTGTGTTCCACGGTGGCCACATCTTCGTTATAAAATATTCATTCGCACTATGGCATTCTTGATTCGGCTGCCAGGAACGGAACAGTTGGGAAGTCTTCGGGTCAGCAGCATGCAATCATCACCCACACAGGCACCTACATCAGCGCATCCACAGCTCATTTGGAGTGTAACTGGGATGGGGCCCTTGCGACTTTTGTCAAGAGTTTTAAAAATGATTAGGACAAAGTCGGCTGGCAATACTTTCAGACCACCTTGGCTTTCACCAGAGAGCTGTGCTAACACATCCCAAGGGACATTGGCCAAAGCAAATAGACTCAAAGTCAAAGGTGAGCACAGTGGCAAGGGGCCAGGTGCATGGAGGAGAGGAGAGCAAGGCCATTTCTCCCATCAGCCACCCCGTGCTACCATCTGCCCCTTGTCTTGTCCATCCACTGTGGAGGCTGATTATGGAATTCCGTGCTCCGTGAACTTCAGGCCAAGGAAGGGCAGGTTATCCCATGGCCTCCCCCTTTGCTGGGCATTCTCCCTTCTGCTGTTTAGGGCTTTTTTTTTTTTCTGGCCTAGCATCATGAAAACCGATGTGCTTTCAATTTCAAATAATTATTGACTCCAATATAACATTGAGAATATTAAATTGTGTGCAGAAGGGTCAATGCATTCCTTCTTCTTTCTTTAAGAACTTTTCTTGGAAAGCAAATACTGTGAGTTCACGGAGGTCCAAGCTCCTTTCTCAGTAGCTCTGAACACCACATGTAGCAGCATCCAGTCGTCAGTGACCACCTAGGAATCTTCTAAATGATAAAAAGAGAAGAGTCAGCTAAGATGTGCGGGAAAGGCCAGGTACAACTCATTTTTCATACAGAATGTGCATCCTTAGAACAATACAAATAAATTCTTCCAATTGCCCCCCAGTCTTGGGACCTGTGTATAGAACGTGCTGGCTTTGCAGAAGAATTTAAATTAATTGGTGCAAACTTCCAGTGACTTGTCCCCCATTCTCATAAATTCATTCTGTTTGCTAACCGTGCCCCCAGTGAGAGACACTCTGCAAGTTTTTTACACAAAAACCCACAAATTTGGCATGATTTTTATAATTCTAGGGAGTCTATTAAAAAAAATAAAACAGGAACTGCAACTTACCAGGGTGCCTTTATGTTTTGGTGGTGTGTGGAAGTAATCCATCAAATATATTGTAGAGTTAAAATCCCCCCTCTCTTCCAAAAGCATACTCTTTGGTGGGGTTATTAAACACCAGCCGGTGCCCTGACAAATTGCTGATGGAGGCTTCCTGCAGACCTGGCTGTCTGAGCCGCATCGCTAGTGGGAAATGAGAATGTTCCTGATGGCTTTGGAGCCCAAACTGTAAAATTAGTACTTCTGTGTGCAGTTCTCGTCTATTTTCTTCTGCTGTGCATGATATTGGAGGTACAGCAGCAGGAATTGGACAGGAAGGGAGTTTTCAAAACAGACGAAATGGCTCTCTCCTCTCGTAACACGTCATCTCATTTGTGAGCTTCTCAGCCGCGGGCATCAGCGCTCATCTTTGGGCTGGCAGTTGTGTTCAAGCTTTCTGAAATAAGAGCTGACACACACTGTGCACATATATGAAATTCTGCAAATGGCACATGGTTGAACTATATTATCTGGTGAAGCTTTCCTCCCTGGAATGGAAGCTGCTTGCCTTTAGAGACCCTGTCTGTTTTCTTCATTCTATGTCCAGTAGTTTGTGCATTGTAGGTACTCAAAAAATATTCATTGAATAAGTAAATAAAAGTTGGCGATGCACCTCCACTTTCATTCGGAAACTGGCTCCGCCTGGTGAGGGAGCTTTTCTAGCCATGTGATTAATCGCAGGCTGTGTTTGAACTCTGGCTGGTGTTCCTGGCATTCCGCCTTCTCGCTGACAGTCCCTATAGTCACCCTGTGCTAGGTGCTACTCTATGGAAACAGTCCGAGGTAGCAAGTAAGGGTCAGTGTGGGTCTTCTGTTCAGTCCTGGTTCAAACTGCAGCTCCACTGACACGGGAGTGCCGGTTTGAGAAAGTTATTCTGTGTGTCTCAACCTCACTTTCTTCATCTGTTAGAGAAAATCCTAACAAAAGCTGCCTCTGGTTCTTGTGAGGATTGAATCGTATGCCACTATGTGGAACAGATGTGAATGTGATCATAATCAAAATTCAATTTTATTTTTTTTTCCTGTCATCCTTTTAGAATGTACTCTCTGGGAGTAATCTTCCCTGCTCTTCATTAAAAGAGGAAAGTTGGTCCCTGTCTTCAAGACCACCGGAGTTCATTCTAGGAAAGGATAAAAAAGTGGTGGTGGGACGGTAGCAGACCCAACTTCTCTGTCTCCCAACCGCAGGGAATCCATCCCAGCGGTCCCTCCTGGGTCTTCTTAGAGCACTGCTCACTGAGCCTGGGCAGGGGGTGCCTTGCCATCATTCTTGTCACAAAATTACCTCTGTAATCACCTTAATTTCTCAGTTGGAGAAGGGGTTCAAGAGCTTTAGAACAGATTCTTGACCCTTTCCAAAACTCCATAAGCAACTCTCATTCATTATATCAATAGTATCTAATATCCATGCTACTGACAATGCAGACAAAACTAAAGCAGGAAGTAGAGTAGGAAGTGTCTCATCACATACTTGTTCCAACTGGAAAGCCCTTTCCATAATAATGTCACCATACATTGAAAGGTGGGTTTAGAGCCGAGAATGATACCTTAATAACTGACACAAGAGGCAAGATTTCCATGGATTGGAGACTCAATCCCAACTGAATTTCTAATTGGGGTGGTGGGGAGGGGGGAACAGTAGAAATTAGATCCTCTGAATTTCTAATTGGGGTGGCGGGGGTGGGTGGGGGAGGGGGGAACAGTGGAAATTAGATCCTCTGAATTTCTAATTGAGTGTGTGTGGGAGGGGAGGAGGAACAGTGGAAATTAGATCCTTGGTCACTCCTCTTTATATCAAGCTCAAACTCCAACTAAGTTTAGGGAAAAGACCCCATTATTCCACCATAAAACCTCCCTTTCACTATGCAATGGACACGTCTCCCTTTGCACTCTCCCCTCTGGCTGACAGCCAGGTCGGTCAACAGGGACCTGAGGTGTGATCTGAGGTGTAAAGATAATCAGAAAAGCACAGCCATAATCGTGGCCAGGGCAAAACTAGCCATGGGTAGAGACAGCCCCTCGATGCCTTATGGATGACTCATGGTGTGGGGCAGCTAAGTCTTCAATGCTATTTCAGTGCCCGACTTCCTCCATTTGTGTGTGTGTGTGTGTGTGTGTGTGTGTGTGTGTGTGTGTGTGTGTGTGTGTGAAGAATATACAAAGCAAACCCATAATAAGAACATTAACTATGTAAGCCTACATAGCAAAAAATAAATATTTTTAGAAATCCACTTTTCTTTTTTTGTATGGTATGATTTTGCAACAATACTGGCAAAAATTTAGAGGCTAGAGTGACATCTTCAACCTTCTAAGCCAGGCCAGGTTTAGGTTTGGGCACTAATTATTGCTGAAATTTTGTTTAAGAACCCACAGAACATAGTCATCAAGAACATGCACTCCAAAGACAGACTAGGTAGGGGAAAGTTACCTACTCTCACTATGCCTCAGTTTTCTCATCGGCAACATGAGGCCAATAAATAGCAGGACATCCATGAAGACTGAATGAGTGCAGAGAATTTAGAACTGAGTCTGGGACACAGGTGACACTTGATCAGGTTAGCCACTGTCACCTCAATGGGAAGTGTTTTCTTTCCCAGGTATGTTGATTTCTTTTATTCTTATTCATACCCACACATTCTAAACCAACAAATAATGATAGTGATCACAATAACAAAGGAATAATAACAATACATGCAAACTGCATTGAATATGCACGGGGAACACTGCACAGTTATAAAAGGTGGTGTTACCAGACATATGATTAGTTCTATGAAAAGAGACACAAGGTGTATGTAGTCTTTGAAAAAGAAATAGGTTGCAAAATAGAATATATACTATGATCACATTTTCCTTTAAAAAAAATGCAAACGTGTGTTTATGCCAAAAGAAAAAAAATTAAACCTTTATATTATAGAAAAGTGAATAATGATTATTTATGAATAAGAAATTGAGGTATTATCTTTTAGAGAGCTATGCTTATTTTTATAGAAAAATTAAATATGTATTACATTGGAAATTTATTTATACTTTTTTCTTTAAATCGCTTAATTTGGCATATTGATAAAAATGGGTGATGAAACAGGTGCACTAAAACCTGCATTGGGTAAGTAAAACTAGGCTGAAATATGTATATAAATCTACCTTGAAATATACATTAGCAACTATACATACATCTCTACTAAGGGTAGCCATTTTATTAGGACTTGCATTCCTTAATTGCTGTATATTGTTGAGTGGGTGATAAAATTTTGGATGAACTCTAACAAGGACCATCTACAGCATTTCTCTAGGTAGTAAGCTGAACAGTTGCCTATGCAGAAAATGCACTTCAAAGGAGAATAAGATAATGAGCTGCAGAGGACTTTTCCTGCATGTGAAAAACATTTAAATTGATTTGCTGCCACACCTTAATTTCAACCCAGATTGTGTGTTATTTTAAAATTGCTTCAAAACCACCCAGGTGCCATTTCTCAAAGTGAGCTGGAATATAATTAATTACTCCTCAATGACTAAGAAAAGTTTTCTTAGTCTTTCTTTGTCCGCATAGCAGTTGATGTCCATTTTAGTGCAGCCCAGTTTCGAGGCTTGGTTTTTAAGCTTCTAAAAGGCGTTTGCAAATGAATGTTATGCTTTCCGTACCTGAAGAATGGAAACAGGAGATATTGGTTTATCTCCGGAAAAGATAAACATTATCATTGTTCTCCTATTTCCTTGAAACTAGAGAGACAAATTACAGCACCTAATGAAGCTTCAGCATTTCATTAAAGAAAACGGATTGAGAAGAAACGCAATGAATATTTTACAATTCTAATTGGCCTAGATTGTAGATAAGAATCATCCCATCTGCCTCATTCTTTGCTAATCTCAAAGTCCTTTACTGTAATCATTTGAACTTTCTATCACCTCAGGATCAGGAAAAAAAATAATTTTTTTTTTTGTCCATGACTTATAGAAATGGAAACTGTCTCTGGGAGTGATTAAGGGGCTGTCTCAAGGTCACACAGCTAATGAATGAAGGAGCAGAGAGTTAATTGTGGGTATGCTGATTAAATTGAATTAAAACTTTTTTAATTAAAAAATTTTGGGAGAATATTTAAAAAGTTAAAAGTGGGCCTGCAGAGAGTTAATTTTGTGCCACCACCGGGCCTTCCATTTTAGATGGGTAGTTGAAATAATAAACCAGGGTCCTCTAATTACAAGTGGGATGAAAAAGAATATTCACTTCATGGGATTGTTGGAAGAATTCAGGATAATGCATAGAAATTGGCATGTGTGTCCTGGCCAGATAGCTGCCTTAGTTGGTTAGAGCATCATTCTGATACACAGAGTTTGACAGTTCGATCCTGTGGTCAGGACATATACAAGAACAAATTGATGTTGCTATCTCTCTCTCTCTCCTGTCCTCTCTCTCTAAAAAAAGAAAAAGAAAAAAAGAAAGAAAAGAAATTGTCATATGTAAGGGCTCAGAAAATAGTTGATGTGGTTATTCTGATGTTGCATAATTATTATTGTTTTCAGTATCCCTAGCTGATTGGCTCAGATCCTGACACTTAGTAAGTCATCAGTTAATTAATGACCAATGAGTTTGCTTCCTCACCTCCACCCAGTCCTCACTTCACCTAGCATTCTCCCCAGACACCAAAAAGGATAGATTCACACATTCTCTCTTAGGTAGCATTCAAGTCAATGAGCACTTAGCAAGATAAAGTCTTTCTAGGTCGGTACAGGTAAGGCCCACGTATGTGGCTATTTGACCACAGTTCTAATTGATCACTATAATGCTTTCAGAAAATAACTGCTTTTTTGCAAACAAACTTTGCACTTGGCAAAGAGAGCACTCAATCTTGTATTCCAAATGGCTGAACTGCCGATATAAAGGACAATATTCAGGATGAAAACAAACAGATAAACAACAGCAACAGAGCACGGTGGGAACCCAGATATACAGCCAATGCCACACCTCTGAGAAGTTAGAAAGGTGCCCCCCCCTTTTTAATTTAATCTCTCTCTGACTCTAAAGATCGGTTTCTTCTGCTTTGTTCTCAAGAACAACTTCGGTTGCAGTCAGAATTAAGTTTCCTGATACCTGTGTGAACCTGACCCTTACCCCTGCTCTTACTAGCAACTGTAAATTTGGTTATAAATATTTGGATACAAATGTTAAATAAATGCCCCAGGGAGAAGAAGAGGCAAGGGAAGTTGACTTCAGCTGTCTAAGTAAGTCATATTGATGACCAGCTTGGGATCATGTCATTGACCTTTGAAAATCCCCACTGACTGCACCACCAGGCTCCTCCAATTAAGCCAGGCTTTGTGTGCCTGCAGTTGAATGTCAAGTGCAGAAGCAGACTCAAAGCAGGAATTGATACTGGATGCTCCATATTAATGTAACGATATCACAATTATTTTGATATTGTTCTTTTTAATTTTTTTTTAAATTTATTAATTTTAGAGAGAGGAGAGAGAGTGAGAAGTAGGGGAAGAAGCAGGAAGCATCAACTAGTAGTTGCTTCTTGTATGTGCCTTGACCAGGCAAGCCCGGGGTTTTGAACCAGCAACCTCAGCATTCCAGGTCGACGCTTTATTCTCTGTGCCATCACAGGCCAGGCAATATTGCTTTTGATACTCCATAGGTACACAGAACTTCAAGGAACACTTAAATTCTATCAGATCATTCACTCTTTAAAACAACCCATTAAAGTTGTTTATTGTGTTGTTTCCTGGAGATGGAAATAGTGGTTCAGTGAGGCTGAATTATAGACGTTTGCTTGGCTTGTAAGAAGTAAGAAAGCCACGCAAAAGCAAATACAGACAGTTTTTTCATATGCCTATTGACCATCTGTATGTCCTCTTTGGAGACGTGTCTATTCAGGTCCTTTGCCCATTTTTTTTAAATTTTATTTTTATTTTATTTATTTATTTTTAGAGAGGAGAGAGAGAGAGAGAGACAGAAAGGGAGAGAGAGGAGAGAGAGAAGGGGGGAGGAGCTGGAAGCATCAACTCCCATATGTGCCTTGACCAGGCAAGCCCAGGGTTTCAAACCGGCGACCTCAGCATTTCCAGGTCAATGCTTTATCCACTGCGCCACCACAGGTCAGGCTCTTTTGCCCATTTTTTTAATTGGCTTGTTGTCTTCCTGGTGTTGAGTTTTATAATGTTGGTCAAATAAGTTTTTAAATATGATATATGTTTGTTTGCTTATAGTTTGCATTGTGTGTGGGGGACAGGCGGTAAGAAGGCTGGGTTGTTATAGCCTGAGGCTTAGTTTTAAGACTAAGCTTTCCCCCACACCCTTGACTGTTGCATGATGTATGTGGTGCACTCTTATGAGGAATCCCATTATGCCTCAGATAAGTGACTTTGTATCAGAGACTTTCTTGTTTGTATATTGGATTAAAAGTTTTTTATTTCTATACTATAAAGTGAGGCAGACCAGGAGCTTGCTCTCTCTCGGTTCCTGAGTTTAGCATTAGAGAGGAGAGCAGAGAAAGGCCACGTGGAGGAGAGGAGAAGGAGCCAAGATGGCAGAATGCTGAAGGAGAAGCCAGTTTGTGCAGAGAGAAGGAGATGGGAAACAGAGGTGAATAAGGCTAGTGAGCTAGAAACCTTTGATTTTAGGAAACTCGGATAAGTCAGTAGCTTTGTGAGCACTGAATAAGTGGGTTTTGGAGCCTAGTGTGTGTTTTTACTTGCCCGCCGATTGCAAGCTAGGATTAAAGGTAATGGCCCATCAGTTCTTGGCTCTGTTGTTTCATTACCGTCTGTCCGAATCTAATGCCAACCCTGCATGGGCCAGGCAGCTGTGATGGTGGCCGTGGCTACTGGCCTTACAGATAAGTTCTTTATAAATTTTGACTATTAACCCTTTATCAGCTGTATCAGTGAATAAGTCCTCCCAGTCAGTGGGTTGTCTTTTCATTTTGTGTTGGTTTCTTTTACATGCAACGTCATCCCAATTAAATCAAATTAATAAAAAAAAACATTAATTGAAAAAAGCAAATATGGAGTCAGTTTAGTGTCACAGTTAACAGTGTGCTGTTGGGAGCTAGACTCAACCTTTGCGGTCAGGAGAATGTTACTTCACACTTTAACCCCAGTTTTCATCTCCATCGATGACTGAAATGAGGCCTGCCAAGGATTAAACGAGTTACTTTGTAGGGCATTGATCGTTGCACTTGGGTAACAATCAGGTAACCAATAAAGGGCAGAACCATCTCAATAAAAGGTAGCTTTTGGTGTCAGTTATTATTTTCTTTCTCACACTAGCACTTTTGTGCAGTGCATTTTCCTCCTTTCACTGTCGTCAGCAGCATGTCAGTCGTCCCTGGCATGAGCGTTTTCTAGAGAGAAATCCAAACAGTCTTTTCTAGTCTCCAGCAAAAACAGAGTCTGTTAAATTAGTTCGTGATAATAGACAAATGATAGGGAAAAGCCGTCAGTCACACTCTCGTAACTATTGCATTTGCGACCAGGTTTTCTGGGATGATAGGTATAGGTATTTGCTTAAACTCCATTGAGGGAAAAAAAAAAATCACTTCCTTTCAGGATGTGCATGTTCAAAACAGCCAAAGAAATATGTGTGGAGCCTCCTAGATTATTGACAAAAAAAAAACCAAAAAGAAAACCAACTTTTAAATGTTGAAAATCTTCCTGAAAGCTCTCTGACAAGTTAAATTTTTCACAACACAGTTTGGCCTCTCAAACAATCAGTTGCAAAATGCCAACCGTAATCAGGAGGGATGATTCATGACCCCTACACCTGTTCTGAGGCCCAGAGAATATTCAGTGGGCGGCAATTACACCAAAACAGCCATTTGGACTCTTTCTCCCTGGCCAATTAACTCTCAAAAAAATGCTTTATGTTTGTGAAAAAAAAAATGACTTGGGTCTAACTCTTAAAAATTCACAGATTGGCATAGATGGGCACATGTTGAAATGCTCTGATCATTAGGCAGAGAGAGAAAGGAATTCTGTAAATAAACTGACTTTAATAAAGCTGGCCAGTTTTTTTGTAACAGTCAAATTCATTACTTAACAAGGTTTATCAAACATGGCATGTAACTTACCCTTATGAAAATCACCCAAAGGCCTTAACAGAAATTCCGATTCCAGGGTCTTGTCTCAAATGTACTAAACTGGAATCTTGGAGCATAGGGCCCTGAAATTCTCATCTCTAAGAAGAACCCCCTGTGACATGCGCAGGCAGTTAGTTGCCCTCACTGGCTCTGAAGCACAAAGCAGAAGAGATACCAACACTGACAGGGTCAGATGAGTGTATGTGCACACATGCAGATCTTTGCCGATTGATTGTTCAATTTGAAAAAGTCAGTGTCCGCTTGGGTTTCAATTCAGAATCGCTCAGATCCTTTTTCAGTAGTTCTCTTCTCTGTGCATGACCAGTGCCGGGCTTCACCCTCATGCTGGCTCTCAGAGGAGAAAGCCCGCAGGACCATAGCCCCGCATGCACCGTGCAGAACTGAAGTCAGGGTTGTCTCTCTCTAACCTGGTGGACACCAGTTGAGTCAGAAAAGTTGTTTCTCCCCCTTGGCAGCAGTCTTCTCCTCTGATTTTTCAGATATTCATGGTGCTCCCCTCAGTCATTTAGAGAATGGGTTTAGAAATGAAACTGCTGAGTCCACTTGTAATTATTTAAGCAAGTCACAAGACAAGCATGCTAAAATCCTTTCATAGTTCTCATTTTAGCAATGTAGTTATTTTTAGCTCTATTAAAAATACGCATGCACACACACAACTTTGAGATGTCCGATCATAAAATTTAATATAAATGATATCATAAATTATACATGATTATATAATTACAGATTATATTATATACTTATATACTATAATTTTGTTACATATATATATATATCTGTGAAAAGATAATCTTCCTCCATCTAGTATTTTACAATATCTTCATATTTTAGCTTGCTATTCCATATTCCATAGCCCAAAGCTTGTTCCTGCAAATAAAGTTTTATTGGCACACAGCCTCTATGGCTGCTTTTGCTCTTTAACGATTGGGCTGAGCAGTTGAGAACTACAGGATGACTACATAGCCCTAAAGATCAGAACACTCATTAGCTGGCCCTTCAGGAAAACATTTGCTGGTCCCTGCTCTAGCCATCCTGGTCGCTGCTCTTCCCCAAGATAGAGACAGGTCTTTCTCTTGCCTTAATCCTCCCCCTGTGCTGTACCCTTGCCCGAAATCACCTCCCCTGTATCTCCTTGCCTGAACTCTTGCTCACCTTTCAGACCATAGGTCAAATCTCATTTCCGTGAGGGGTCTCCACAGATCATACAGCTAAGTGGTGCAGGTTCATTCCTTGACTCGTGGTTGAAGAAACAACAGGGCTACCAGCAACATGTCTACAGAGGGCACACATGGGAACATGGGGTCACAACACCACCCCTCAGGATTTCCCTGGCAGGGCTTCCTGTCAGCGCTGGAAACGTCACAGTGACAAATAAGGGCCCAAAGGAAGGAGCACCTCAGCAGTAAGCTTCTATTTATCCCACAATTCAACCCAAACAGTATTTTGTTTCATTCAAGATATTCTTCCAATGTCTTCCGAGACACTTCTTCACTTTCTTACTGTTTCAAACCCTTGTCCCTATTGCTTCTACTTTTTAAACAGGTGTCTTTAAGCAACTGTCTCTTAAAGAACCTTGGCCACCAGGTTGTTCACACAAACACTCAAGAAAAAAAAAGCCCACAGACAACTAAAGCTTGAAGTTGTGTTTCTTCTAATAAGTTGGTACTTAAAGATTTGGCGTGATTTTCTTTATTGCCTTTTGGCAACAGCAGCAACACAGCCTTCATTAAGAAAGCCAGTTAGGAAAACTCTGCATTGAAGCGCCCTGATTTTGGAGTAAGACGGTGTTCTGCATAGGCATCCTGGCATGGAAATGATGCCCTGCCCAGCCGCCTTGCTATATACAAGGAGTCCATTCAGTCTGCTCATTCCATTTAAATTAAAGCAGAAAAATAAAAGAAAGAGAAGTCAGAGTTGTTAAATTGGCCACATGGCACAGCTAGCTTGACATCAGAACACAGAGTGAAAAGCAAAGGTGCCAGGACATCTCTGGCACCTCCATCCACGTCTCAGCAGGCGCAGGACGGCGCGTGTTGTCTTTCATAATTAATCGCAGCTTTGTTATGTAGCACTTAAGTGCCTACAACTGGCTTGGAAGCCAGCAGGAACCAAGCTGGGTGGGAAGACTGAGAGAGCCTTCTATGGTTGTTCTTGGGAATTAGCTGATAAATAATGGATGCGGTAGCCCGCTGACTGGAGGAGCACTGGGTTTGATTTGGGCAAATCACAGAATTTTTGTAAACAGCTCTGAAAGGATTTCTGATCTATTGCCGGCTTGCTCATGAATTTTATTTCATAAATATGCACACCTGGGTAGTCTGAGGTATTTGTGTTCTTTTTCTTTTCAATTTGGTAAAAGTATTTTTACATCAAAGTCCTTTTAGCCATGGATAGATGAAAAATGTGCTTTTCGGTTTCTCTTCTGATTTGATTCTGAAATAAAAATAATGAGATGGCCCTGTCCTATGTAAATATGATTTTTTTTTAACAAAGCAAAATACACTTAGATTCAAAAAAACGATATTATGATTGCAAAAGTTACATTATACACATGAAATCCCTGGAGATATTGATGGGAAGGAAAAGCACTGAAGAAAGGCGGTGTGAGAAAGCTGGGCATGAAAGACAGAAATGATAGATGATCTCCTAGACCAGAACGCAGTACGCCGGGGTGTGCACGGGGATTGGCTAGTTCTGATTCACACGTCAACAAGATGTCATTCACACATTCTCTCAGCTGAGACTGGCAGGCCATTTACTGGGGTCACACCGGAATTGTTCAAATGAGGAATCAGAGTCAAATAAGGCATTTAACACATATTTTTTGCTTGAGAGAGAGGGAAAGAGAAAGAGAGGGACAGATAGGAAGGGAGAGAGATGAGAAGCTTCAATTCATCATTGTGGCACCTTAGTTGTTCATTGATTGCTTTCTCTTAACACATTTTCTTATAAGCAGTATTTTCCAGAAAGCGTTGCTAACAGGACTCAGAATCAAGAAGGCTTTGCGCACAGATATCAAAGAAGAGACGAGAGCTGATTGTGCAAATACAGTGAGTTATAAATTTATTATATGATCTATGACTTTTTGTGCAAGTATGTAGGAAGATTACAATTTTTGCTCATAGCCACCTGTTTAAATATCTGTTAAATGCAAAAAAAAAAAATAATGAAGATGAACTAGGAAGGGTATATATCATAACATTGTTTGAGTTTCAAGATGGAAGTACAAGCTCCCCAAATACATTCTCCCTCTCACTAAATCCTAAGAAATGATGGAGAAGTTATGTTTTCAAAGGAGCTGAGAGAACTTTTAAAAACACCGTGTTTCCATATTTATTATGTCATTTACTACATTTTCCAGTGGGCTTAAAACATTGTAATAAAATTACAAAGAAAAAAAAATAGAAAATGAAGATTTTGATTGTCTTAGCAGGCAAAAAATAAACTTTTCTTATTTTTACACTTTATTGGCCCTTTAGCCTGACCTTGTGCTCTTTAACCTTTCTGACCCTCATGCCAAGTCGTGTAAACTGTCTGAGAAATACACCAACCCCCCAACGAACCTTCCTCCTGCAGACTCACCCCCTGTGCTCCTTATTCCCAGCAGGCTGCTTTGGGTGTCATTTTCTGTGTCCTGTGTCTAAAATGTAGGACTCAGGCACCCTGCTATCTGAAAATCCTCATAGTGCCTAATGTTCAATCTCCATTTTTAAAATATCTTCCCATGCTCCTTCTAAAACAGAAAGCAGAAGTCCGGGTTTGCTACCTTCCCAGAGGTCTGTAGATCATGACCAGGACACACTGGTCAGTTCTCAGGGTAGAGATCAGACAGACAAGGGGTGGGAAGGCACATGCCAGGGCAAACAAGTTCCCCACACAACTCTACATTCAGCCCAATATTCTGACCTGAGCTATTCTTCCCCATTGTCACATGCAGTTAGCAGAATCAACAAAGTGAAAGTGATGAGAACGGGCTAATGCCACCGAGTTGAAGTTGTTTTCCATCGTACTGAAATTTGAAGACAGATGAAAAGGAAACAACTCCTCACCATATTACCTGATGTTCCTTCTGTGCTGATGTACCATTTAAACCATCTTACTTTGACCTCTGTAAGGATCCCACACTTTGGAATATGTAACAAAACCTTCCAGATATAGCAAGAATAAAAAAAATTTATATAAATATCTAGTTGTTGGAAGCATCATCGTAACATTCCACCCTTGACAAATTACAAAGATATAAAGCAAGTTAAACACAGACAGATCTGAATAACATAGTCCGTAAGTATAGAATGTCAACATTTCTATAGACAGACAGAAAATGTAGCTATCCCTTAAGCATACACAGCTTATTTACACAACTGCTGACCATAAGTTAGACTCCAAGTGAAAGCAAAATCGAAATTCCAAAGAGTAGAAATAAGACTACATAGTCACCCATTGTTCCCAGCAACAAGGCAATACACCCAGACACACCTAACAACAGAGTAAACCAAATCTCTCAACCACTGGGAATTTAAAAGAAAATATTTTCTTTTAAATATTGGATAAGTCTTAGGCCATGGAGACAAAAGTACCATATCTGTGTCATTGGAACACAATGGTACTGAAAAGATTCTCTGTAAAGTGTGTGATGCTAAAGATTTGCTGAAAAGAAAAACAGAACCATAAATATTTCCTTACCCCAGGACAGAAAGATTGAAAATGAGTAGTGTGTTTAACATAAAGATACAAGAAAAAGAACTCAAGGAAGCAGAACAATAGCATTGATAAACACAGAAACATCGCCTAATGTAATAAGAAGAGGGTATCTTGCCATGGCCCATTTTAGCTCACTAAAGTTAGCCTCCAGATTTGATAAGTTGTGTACACTAAAAGAATTGCATGTAACAAAGTACAATTTTTTAAGTTCTGGTTAAATAAAATACAAATTTATTTATAGGAAAGGAGAAAAAGTAAATATGATAATACATGGAATAATTGATAAAAAGGAAAATGGAGCTAATACATATAAAAGCATACATTAATGCATTGGAAAACAGAAAAAGGAGAACAGATAAATATATAAAATAATTAGTTCTTTGAACAAAAAAATAAACTACTTTGTTAATAAAAGAAATATATATATATATATATATATATATTAACATGTAAACAAGAATGTGGAAAGTGGAAATGGCCAACAGGATTGTGAAGGAATTATTTTCTCAAAAATGTGCTAATAAATTTGAGAACGTTAATAAAGCATTTTCTCTAAATATAAAAGTACTGTACTGGAAATTGACTCAACAAAAGATAGACTATTTGAATAAACCCAAAACCAAGCAAGAAATTGAGAAAGTTGTCAAAGATCTACTTCTCAATAAAGTTCCAGACAATTTCATGCATGAATGCATTCAAACCTTCAAGAAACAGATAATTCATGAGCTTTTTAAATTATCCTAAAGCATAAAGTTAAAATTAATGCTTCCTAATTCCTTTTACAAAACCACGATAACAAAATACCTAAGCTTGACAGGGATAGCACTGAAAACAGGACCTATAAACCAAACCCATGAATATTGATTCGAAAATCACAAAGTGTCAGCAAACAGAATCCACCTTACATATCAAAAATAATACACTGAGCAAAGTTAGTTTTAGTTCAGATATTTGAGAATAATCCAATATTAGAAAAATATCATTTTAATTCAGTACATAAATAGGCAGAAAAGAAAGTAATAAAATATTATGATTATATCAATAAGGGCCAAAAAAAGTTATCTGATAGAATTCAGCAGCCAATTCTATATTTATTAATATAAAATATAATGTCATTTATTAAAAAGTAGATATAGCTTTTATTTAGATTATTTATTTAAAAGTAGATATAGATTATTTTATTTTTTAAAATTTTAGCCAATAGGGGTTGAAAAGGAACGGGCAAGTGGATGACACGTTGGAATGGTGGGGACATGTATTCAACCACTGTCAAATCAGACATATGACACAAATATATAAAATTCTAGATCAGTTACTAAATGAATGTGTCATGATGGTTTGTTTCCATTCAATTTTGACAGAAGAGAGCCATTTCTGGGAGGAAAATAGCAGTCTGAATAGAAGTATGTGGGCTCCAGAATTTGACGAACACAGGTACAAATAGGGTACATTCAGTTGATAGTAACCAACTGTATAATCTGTTCACGCCCCGGCGTTTTCTTAAAAGTGATAGGAGGGCAATAAATCACATCTACCAGGTCATTTTGAGGATTATAACTAACATATGCAGAGTACTCAGAACGCACTAGGTATTTAATAACTGCTCTCTCCAATGTCCTTGTTGCTAGCTGTGATACTAATAATTTGTACAATTTGAATCTGACTCTCAATTTACACAGGAAGTATCTTCTTACAAGTATCTCCACCCATTCCACTACCTCTATTTAGAGAGAAAACATAAATTAAATTGTTTTTCCATTATTAAATAATTCTCACTCATTTGGAAATATGGGGGGAAGTAAAAATACACAATATAGAATTAAAGTTTCTCATCATTTTTTCTCATAGGCCTCTTGACACTTGACACATAGCCTTTTACGTTTGGGGTCAGACTTGGACTTGTACACTTTAAATACATTTTTAAAGCAGAACCTTAAAGTTGTTCATGGAAATGTCCTTAATTTGGAATTTTCAATTCATCTGTAGTTTTACACTTACCCATCCATTTTGCAACATCAAAACTGGTAGTATCTTTGCTCTGATAAAATGTCATATATGACATATGACAATCTGGATGTCCGTATTTATAAACCTGTATCATTGGTCCTAGGTAGAAATATTTCAAGACATTTTTGGCTGAATCAATGAAATCTCTTCCCATAGTGTTTTCCAACAAACCAGTTAGGAGGGGATGCCCCAGGAAAAAGCTTTATTATTAGTCTATCTAACAAAAAGTGAAGTGAAAATTAGACAATTTTCCAGGTAATTTCATCAGTGTAGACAACTCCACTGTACATTTGAGTCCCTCAGTGACAAATAACACAAATGAATCAATCATCTTGCTTCCTTGAACCTGGAATTGTCTATGGAACTGTCCACTCTGATGAAGTTAAACACAAAACCGCCAACATTCCAATTTCAGCTGGGCTATTGATGATCTCAATACTTAGATAATACCTGAAGGTTTTTGCCTGTTCAAGCTTTTTACGTTGTCTATGCTTAAAGGTGGCCGCAATTAAACACACGATTATTGTCTAAAAAGCCCATTATTGTCCTCTTTAGCTGCCTAATTTCCTTCCATTAATATGTTCTTAAAACTGTGGCAAACTACATTTTCCAAGCTAATTTGGGAAACACATTTTACAAAGAGCAGGTAATTTTCCAAGCATCATTCTGATGTTGGTCTTTCATTATTTCCCTAGTAAACGACATAATTGGCGGGGACAGAGGACACCTACAGATCAATCTTTAGAAACGGGTCCAGTACACAATCTTGTATATTCAAGTGGGAAAACGTCTTCCCAAGCCGAACCACATCATCTCATGGGAAAACGCTGAGAAAGATTAAAGTTGTCAGATTTTTTTTTTCCTTGCATCCCCACAGCCCACTCCAACCCCTGTAAAAAATTATTTATTGGTCCATGTCCTGGAGAATCCGACATAATTGCCGATCTAAGAAATAAAGGGAGGGAATCTGTCACTTTTCATTTTTACCAACTTTGTTCTGAAAGCTTTCGATGTGGAGCTGCTTTTATTAAATGATTTTATGCATATGTTTTCCACAAGAAGAGAGTGAGACGTGTGTGTGCCATCCGCTGTATCTGGGGGTGTCATTTGGAGAATCAACCTCAATTAAATCTAATTACCTTCCCCTTCAAGTGGAAAGGCATAAAAAGGGCCCATAAACTTTATTTTAATTGTAAGTCAATTACATTGTCAAAGCGAGGAAGAAATATAAAGTGGGTACGACAGAGACGCTCCCTGAACTAATACCATTGTTTTCAATGGAGACCCAGTGTTGAAAAATGTCCTTGTTGCTTAGAAAGCAGATGAGAAGCTCATGCAAACCATTCATCCAAGAGGATGGGCAGAGGGAGTCTCTTAAACTCAGACAACCAGCCTGACCAGTAATGGTGCACTTTGATTTTTCACAGGTTTCTGGGAAATGACCCATGAAATAATCCCAGGGGAATGTGATCCTGTGATTGATCAGGCCCAAATCAGGTAATCCTACCTGCAACTAAGCACCTGAGTCAAGAGTCAGGAAAGGTGTCCCCACAAAAACACTATCACTAGGACTAAGGGAGTGGACACTGGGCGGCACAGACAGCAGACTTCCACCGTCACGGGCGTTCTGAAACTGTTCCCTTGATCAAAGGTATTAACAGAGCTTTAGCCCCTGGACTGTATTACATCTTCTGTCTCCAAGGCTCTTTAATGGAACTGGTCTATTTTATAAGAGATTAAATGACACAGCCTTCTAGAAATAGTCCTCATGTTTACTGTGAAAGTACTATTAGGGGCATATTATCATATTATTGAGGAGTGCTTTTGGTCTATCACATGCTTCCTTTTTTTATAGAGCAATAGCCAATGAACAGTGTCTTGAAATGACAACAAAAAATTATGTTAATATTTTTTTAAAAATCCAATTTACAGTGCTTTTAGTAAAAAGGGAGTAAGATCAGTTTTATCTTTGGAATCACTGGTTATGACCCATGAGTGTTAAGGTTCTCTGGGAGAGTTGCACGGGGCTGTATAGTAATAATAGGCTCCTTGTCACGGCGATTACACAAAATTTAATCATTTCTCTGTGGGAGATACAGATCCCCAGCCGACTAAGCGAAAGCCTTCCGGGAGCACCAGCCCTCAGCCCTAGAGGACGGTCTCTGGTGGTTTCAGAAACCAGCGCCTCAGCCTTATTTATTAGAACCCCAGGGAGGAGCACAGGGCGTGGCAGTGCCGATGCTCAGGCCTGGCCCAGAGTGAGGCCCAGCACCCTTATCTGTTAATGTTCCCCGGGAGCTTTTAGAGTTGAGGGCCACCGTCCTGCAACCAAGAATGAGGAATTGGTTCCATAAATAAAGCCAAAGAGGGGAAAAAAAACTGGGGTTTTTTTTTGGGGGGGGGGGCACAATATATCATTTTTTAAAAAGCATTCATCCCACTGGCATAATATGAGAGCCCTTTGTCTGGGGGAAGAATGAGATGACAGTGAGTTTGTATCAAGTCCAAAGATCACCAGAGAGTGGCTACTGAGGAGGACGGAGCTCAGAGACTGCCCACCGAGGCCCATCCAAGGGAAGACAGAGAGACTTGGAGCAGGGAGGCCAGGGATATATATCTCTAAGTGAGAGCATTTTCCACAAATGGGCCCACCTTACCCACGTGCGGGATCTCTGATGAACCCCACGTGCCTGCCTGACAGGCTCTGTCTGATATAGCAGAGAATCCAACTCTACGTACGACAAGGCAAGAGACAGTGATTGTTTTTTTCTTGAGAGAGAGAGAGAGCAGCAAGTCAGACTAGGGCTAATGCAGTGGCTCTCTGAGAGTGGCCTGCAGACCTGTTAGCAAGCACATGAACTTGAAACTGTAGTCATGAGGATATTAATGTGCTATCTGCTTTTTTCGCTGCATCAACATTTGCACTGATGGGCTAAACCAATGAATCAACGCCGTGGCACTAAATCAAGTCGGGGGACCAAACAGGACTAGTTAGTGGTCTCTGTGTTCTTTACCTCCAAACACTCGCAGTAAAAAAAAAAAAAAAAAAAAAAAAAAAAAAAAAAAAAAAAAAAAAGGTGTATGTGTGTATACACTAACTACTGATCGATATAATCCACCTAAACAAAAACACTTCAGTGTCCCTAAAAAATGTTAAGGGGTCCTGAGACCAGGGTTTCCAAACCACTAAACTAGAATGTCAGTAGCTGCCCAGGAGGCAGATCCCAGTGGGATGTCACAGCTGTTTGCAAAACAGGCCAAGAAGCAATAGGAGGAAGGGAGGGTGATAAAGGTGAATTGACTTGCCCCACCTCTTCGCCAAGAGAAAAGTCCTATTAGAGTGGGAAAACGTGTGTGCATTCCTGCGTGCGTGTCCGTGTGCGCGTGTGTGTCCGTGTGCATGTGCGTGCCTCCCCCCTCCCTCTCACTTCTGCGAGTACCTCCTTCACTCTGCGCCCTGGGCACCTCTCTTGCATTCCTCTGTGACATCCCCCTGCTTTTTTCAGAGCCCCTAATCACTGTGTGAAATTATCGCGATTATTTACTTATTCCCTCTCCATCCAGTGGTTAGGTTTCAGTGATTAGTTAATGGAAAGTTGCTTGCAAAAATATCGCCAGTCATTCCTTTTCCTGGGCCCATATCCCTTGCAAAGTGGCTTTTGCACCTCATGCCAAAGGAGGCGGCGCAGTCCGTCACCCCTGGAATTTTGGCGGACCTGCTATTTGCTTTAGGCAATAGGATGCAAGAGAAAGTGGATCAGTTCTGAGCACAGGCTCAGGCACTTCCCACTGGAACTCCGGCTTTTCCAGGGGAATAAGCCCTGGCTACAGCGAGTATGGAAAACAACATGCAAAGCATCCCAGCTGTCCTAGGCGAGGCCATCCTAGACCAGCTGACAGCCAGCCAACCCCCATACAGGCCAGGGAGCCCAGCCAAGTAGCTGAGCTGCCTACTGATCTGTGGCTGATGGCAGGTGTGCTGATGGCAGGTGTGCTCATGGGCTGGTGTGAGAGCAGCAAACAACCCAGATGCCCTCTAGGCTCATAAGCCATAATAATACTTATTGTCTGAGACAACTTTTTGTTATTGTTGATGACTCACGGCATCCTCGTGGCGATAGGTAATAGATTTACCACTCTATTCCACAAAACCGGAGTGGTGCTTGATACACAGAAAGATAATTTGATAAAGGAAGAAAGTAGGTAGACGGTTGAAAGGATAAGGAAATGAACTGAAAAACACCTTCTTTATACACAAGCCCAATTCCATTTCCCCAATTTGGGCTAGACGTACCTTAAGCAATGTAATAAGTTTGCTCAAGCGATTAATTCCGTTCTCCTGGGTATCCACACCAATTACTGGAAAAGACAAAAAACCAACATTAGAATAGACATTGCTTCTAAATAAAAGGTATTCAAATATTTATAAATACTGTCTCCCTCGGCAGGGTCTATAAATACAGCAGAGCTTTCTCGGTGTTGCTGGAGCAGATTGTGGCTAAGAGACTGGTTTTCCACTGGCCTCTGAGCCCCTGCTCAGTCCCTGAGAACGAAGATTCCCCTCTTTGGTTTCTGCCTCATCATTTATTGTAATGCCAAAGGGAAGAAAATAAATCCTGGACACTTGGACCCAAATCAGTTTAGCATTTCCATTATCACAGCAGGAGAAGAAACCATGGGGTCTTCAATTTCAAGGAGAAGCTTTCTTAAAGTGTGGACAATAACTTAGCTCAGTTTAAGTAATATTAGGAACATTTGAAATGTTTTGAAATGGCTGCAGGGCCGCGCTGGTTTCTGCCTTTAGCACATCAGCAGGTCGCTAGCCATTACTGTCACTCAGCAGTTGCAAAGGCACGGAGCACCAACACCACTGTTCAACACAGAGAAACCCCGGGCTTTGAACCTTCGCAAATGAACTGACTGCTTAACGATTCCTTGTTGCATTATTTAAATTAAACAAAATTAAAATCTCCTTTGAATGCAATTATTGTTTTAGTTCATTTCCATCCATAGCACACCATCAATTAATTTAATTAAAATAACGAGCTTTTTAAAAAGAATATTTTATACTGAAGTTAGTGGGGGTTTTGTGCCAACAATCTTTATATGTCTACCTTTATGTCATAAACTGTTTTCTTCCTTCATTCCTCCCAATCTCTCCCGCCCTGCCTCCCTAACCCTCTTTCTGTACAGCCACCTCTCTGATTTTCCTCTCTGCATTTATTCCCCTCCTTCCCTCCTTCTTTCATCTGACCCTTCCTTCCTTTTCTTTCTCTTGATTTTTCTTTCTTTCTAAATGTCCTCTCCTGTCTTCTAACCCTCCCATGCCTTCCTTCTCTCCACCCCTCCATGCTTTTCAATAGCCCCTTAGTAAGAGCACAGTGGATACGAAAGAACAGTATATTCTTTAGCGCATGCGATCAGATAATACATAGCAGAGGCCCAGCTTCTCTAACTTCTGCTTTTTGTTGAGCTGCCGGTCATAGGTCACAGACAGAAACCTGGTGTGGGCAACAAGCTTTTTAATTTCCAAATGCAAACCGAGTTCTTCCCTCTGTATCTTGGAAGACCAAAGTGGCACTATCGAGCTACTTTTTCTTTTCCAGTTAATCTTTGTTCACATTTTTTAAGCCTTGAATTGACTAGTTTCAGACTACAGTGGTCCCTGATCTATCACAAGGGTTAGATTCCAGAACACCCCCCCCCCGCCGTGACGCCTTGAGAGGCAAAAATCCGTGAAGTAGCGACTTTATATTTATTTTATTATTTATATATTTTTTAAGGCTTTATAAACCGTCCCCACACTCTTATAAACCTTTCCCATAGTTATTTTGCTTATTTTACCACAAAAATAATTAAAATAAATATTTAAAAGTACTTTATATGCCGCAAAATCCCATGATATACCGAAATATCTGCAATACAAAATTAAATATATACCATTTAAAAATCTGTGATACAGTGAGACTGAGAAAAGTGAACTGTGATATGGTGAAGGATGAATATAATTCCCAGTGGGGCTGTGCACGTGTTTTTCATACTGTAATTCTGAAACACATTACAGTTTACCTTTGAGAGCTATAGGAAATGCCAACTGTATACTCCATGCTGTCATTTGATCAATTCATGATATATATTTTTACTTGTATCCATTTTTGTTAATCAAGACAAGTATTTTCACTAAATTGGTATACTACTCCAATATGACCTCAGTTGCATCAATTTTATCAGTTGATTCCCTCATTTAATTGGTGTTTTGGTTTTTTTTTAAATAATTAACCTCAGCATTTAAAACCAGCTTTGTCATTGGGAATGCAAAACTAAGCTACATTTCTCTTAAGAGAATGAGAAAAGGCACAATTCGTATACTTGTTAAAGTGGATTTTAAATCAAAAACTTCAAATTCAAGAAAATTATGACCCGACTAAATGGGTTTAAAATGACTGTGAGTTTTAACCCAAATCTTAAGTGAAAGTTGTAAAATCTCTACACTGATGAATGTCCATCAATCAAGTTCATTTGCAGAAGTCTTTTACAAGGTAATTTGATAATACACCTTATAATACCTGCAGAAATGTTCATAGTTTGATGACTTACCATGAGGAAATAAGGAACATTCTGTCTAAAGAAATCGGGAAAGCATCTGTGTATGACGATGCCCACCACGGTGTTATTTGTAAAACAATGGAATCAACATCAATCCAGCAATAGGAGAATGACCAAATAAATTACAGAAACGTAAAAATAATGGAACTTTGTACAGGCTTTTAAAAAACATTGTGAAAACCATGTAGGAGCATGGAACATTCCTATAATAAAATGTTAAGTGTTGCCTGACCAGGCGGTGGCACAGTGGATAGAGTGTCGGACTGGGATGCAGAAGGACCCAGGTTCGAGACCTCGAAGTGCCAGATTGAGCGTGGGCTCATCTTGCTTGAGCAAAAAAAACCTCACCAGCTTGGACCCAAGTTCGCTGGCTCAAGCAAGGGGTTACTCGGTCTGCTGAAGGCCCGCGGTCAAGGCACATATGAGAAAGCAATCAATGAACAACTAAGGTGTTGCAACGAAAAACTGATGATTGATGCTTCTCATCTCTCTCCGTTCCTGTCTGTCTGTCCCTATCTATCACTCTCTCTGACTCTCTCTCTGTTCCTGTAAAAAAAAAAATGTTAAGTGTTATCCATTATCATTCAATTTGTATGAGAATCACTGAATTTGATTTATCCAACGTGGTAAGAATGTGGGGGACACTGTGCTGTGAGCCACAAACACAAATGGTCATGTGAAGTCAAACAAGATACAATCCTGGCCCTCTGACTCTGGTCCATCTGGAGGGACATCCCCAAATTCCCACTTAGGAATAGCTTTCTCAGATACTTAATCTCTATCTGTATATTTCTTTCTCACCTGCAAAATGGGGATAAGTAACAACCTCACACAGGTATAAAATATTCTTGCTGTAGTTCACTACCTGTCATTTATTTGGCACAGTGCTTGGTGTCTTCATTTGCTAGAGCAACTGTAACTAAATACCACAAAGTAAGTTGGTCGAACAACAGACGTTTATTGGTTCAGAGTTCTGGGAGCTAAAAGTCCAAGATCACAGTGCTGGCAGAGTTGATTCCTTCTGAGGCCATGAGAAGTAATCTTCTGTGCCTCTCCCTGGCTTCTAGGGGTTGCTGACAATCCTTGGCTTCACCCAGACTGCAAACTTCATCTTCATATGATGTTCTTCCTATGTACCTGTCTGTCTCCAAACTTTTGATTTTTTTTAAAAACTTTTTCTTAGATTTTATTTATTCACTTTAGAGAGAGGAGACAGAGACAGAGACAGAGAGAGAGAGAGAGAGAGAGAGAGAGAGAGAGAAGGGAGGAGGGAAGGAGGGAGCAGCAGGAAGCATCAACTCCCACATGTGCCTTGACCAGGCAAGCCCAGGGTTCTGAACCGACGACCTCAGCGTTCCAGGCCGACGCTTTACCCACTGCGCCACCACAGGTCAGCTTTTGCTTTTTTTTTTTCTTTAAGGACACCAGTCACATTGGATTAGGCCCACCCTACTGACCTTTTATTAACATGATTGCCTCTATAAAGACTCTATCTCTAAATAAGGCCACATTCTGGGGTACTGAGATTGAGAACACCACCATATGAATTTGGAGGGTACAAAACTCAACCCATAACACTTTGTATGTTAAAGCTTTTAGTAAATATTAGCTACTATTATTACTGTTATTACCAATTTTCTTAAAAACTAGTGGTCATATTACACCACAGTAGTGAATATAGCAAAACCAGACATGCACATCAAATAGGGTGAAAACAGTTGACATATTGGGCTGGTAAGATTCTAAGTGACCAAGTGGTTAATTTTCTATTTCCTTGTCTTGTTTTAATTTCTTTAATGCTCTTCCCTCTGTAAAGTTTTCTATTTAAAGTGGGGGGAGGGAGGTCCTAGAATGTCTCTCAAAATACATATGCTTGCCATTCAACTGTAAATGCAATTACACACTTTCCCACTGATTCCTATCTTTATAATGTTGTCTTTCTACTTTCAAATAGAAACACCTGTGCAGAAGGCCAGGTCGTTGTTGTAGAATGACGGGCACGTGTTTCCTTGATTGAGCGCTCTCCACTGTTCATAATTAGTGTGTGAAACAGCTGCCCTCCTACCTTTCTCAGGCAGTTCCTGGTATTTCATTTCCCACTCCTGCTTATCCTGGCCAGACATGAAGACGTTATGTTCGGATTTCTCCCGTCTCGCTTGACTGCTGTGTAGTGCTGTTGACATATGTGTTATTGCCTATAGATTCTCTACAGAGAAAAGGGTTCTCGGGACAACTGACAAAATCTCTGACTTCTTTAGAGTTATTCTTTCCTCTTCTGGTCTTTTTAAATATTTATTTTCCTCCAGGTATTTTGGCTCTTGGATTTCTGCCTTCCTGGCGTGTCACAACTCTTGAATTAAGGAACCAATGTTTTGTTTTCAGAATAAAGGATATTGAATTGTGTAGTTTTCAGATGAAGAAGAGATAAATGATAAGGCTGACTATCAACTTGGACACTTTGATGAGTCATTTTTTTAAAAATAGATATTATTCAGCTAAAATTAGGATGCTATATGCATACACAATAAAAACCATGCCCATGGGTGCCCTGGCCAGTTATCTCAGTGGTGGAGCATCAGCCCAGCATATAAATGTCCTGGGTTTGATTCCCGGTCAGGGCACACAGGAGAAGCACCAATCTGCTTCTCCACCCTTTCCCCTCTCCTTTCTTTCTATCTCTTTCTCCCCTTCCCGCAGCCAAGGCCCCACTGGAGCAAAGTTGGCCCAGACACTGAGGATGGCTCCATGGCCTCCACCTCAGGAGCTAGAATGGCTCCTGTAAAAGGAGTAATGCCCCAGATGGGCAGAGCATTGCCCCTTAGCAGGCTTGCCGAGTGGATCCTGGTCGGGAGCATGTGGAAGTCTGTCTCTCTGCCTCCCTGCTTCTCACTTCAGAAAAATACTAAATAAATAAATTATATATATAAAAATACTGTGCCTGCAGGGAATAATTTAATTTCAAGTCATGGAAAATCCAATTAAATACTGACTTTTCCTTACAAGGATCCTTGTGATTATCCCTGGATAATCTAAAATAATCTCCCCATTTTAAGATGCTTCACTTAATTGCATTTGCACACTTCCTTTTGCTACGTAAGGTCACAACAGCCATAGATTTCTGAGATTTAAGGGTAGACACATTGGGGGCAGACATTATTCTCTCTACTGCATTATTCTTGTTGGATGAGGAAACGATATTATGAAGATATGGCAGCTCCCAAATCTTTTATAAATCTACTTTCCTTCCAATAAATTCCCCATTGAGATGTTTCTGACATTAATGAAATGCTATTATGACATTATGAATTAGTCAATTCGGAAAAAGAACAGAGCACGGCTGCTGCCAGATATGAAACCATGGAAAGGATTACCTTACCTCAGAAGGAACTCCTCCCACTGATAATAAACAGAAGCATCTGCTAACGGAAATATGGGCAAGTGAAACAAATGGGCAATTCACAAAATTAAAACATGAAGAAAGGTTTGTATAAGTCAGAGTCCAAAGAACCAGGAAAGAACCAGTAGGAAACATATAGAGAGAGATTTATTGCAAGGAAGTGGCTTAAGTGATTGTGGCAGCAGGTTAGGCAAGTTTAGAATCCATGGGGCAGGCAGTCTGAAAGGGCTAGGACTCTCGGGCACCTGCTCAGGCTCCTGTCCACAGGGGTATTTCTTCTTCACCAGACAGACCCAGCTCTGACCTTAAAGCCTTTCTATGGTGTGGATCAGGTCCACTCGGGTTATCTAGGACAGGGGTCCCCAAACTACTGCCCACGGGCCGCATGCGGCCCCCTGAGGCCATTTATCCAGCCCCCGCCATACTTCTGGAAGGGGCACTTCTTTCATTGGTGGTCAGTGAGAGGAGCACATTGACTATTTCATTAGCCAAAAGCAGGCCCATAATTCCCATTGAAATACTGGTCAGTTTGTTGATTTAAATTTCCTTGTTCTTTATTTTAAATATTGTATTTGTTCCCGTTTTGTTTTTTTACTTTAAAATAAGATATGTGCAGTGTGCATAGGGATTTGTTCATAGTTTTTTTTATAGGCCGGCCCTCCAACGGTCTGAGGGACAGTGAACTGGCCCCCTGTGTAAAAAGTTTGGGGACCCCTGATCTCGGATAATACTGCTACAATCAAGTACCTTTCACAACCTCCCTTAGTTGAGTGATTGATTGAATTACTGGGGACACATCAAACAGACCATCACAATGTTCAACCACCCTAATAATCTAGGAAGGAAACATTAAATTTGAAAACAGTTGTTTTCACCTAATAAATTACAAATTGTCTTACAATACTGAGACAATAGGAAGGTGAGGTGGAAGGCAGTCAGTGGGGACCACGTGATGAGCCCTTCTGTCCGGCAGTGTGTCATGATATGTCAGGGGCCCTCAAATTTTAGAAATTTTATATGCAAGAAAATAGAGGATTGATTAAATGTGTTATTATTCAGCTCTATGATGTAATGTGAGATAATTAAGATATATTGAGTTAAGGACAATATCTCTTGGAAAATGTTCTTACTATATCCAGTGAAAAGAGCAAGTTAATAAATAGTGGAGACATTCAATTTAGTGCAATAAGGACTAAAAAATGAAGAAGTCCAACCATCAAATTTTAATAGTAATCATTTCTCAGTGATGGCACCATGGATAAATTTTAATTTGTAATTTTTAGTCATTTCCAACTACTACAATAAATATGCACTGGTTTTGAAGGTAGGCAGACTGAAGTTGAGGTTTGCTATAATAGTAAGAAGTAATGCCATTATATAGGGAATCTTGAATATATAATGCATTTAAGGTTCATGCTCATTCATCACTCAACCACGAATTCATTTGACACATGCACACTAATCTTTTACTCTATGACAATCACTGCAGAGCACAGCGGAGATACAATAGTGATCAAAATACATTCAGGCCCTGCCTTTGTGGTGTGTGGGGCTGCGGAAAGGAAACATAATAAAAGAATCCCATAAATACATGTATAACTACAATCCATGATATGAGCACCAAAGGTGAGAGACAGTGCTATGGGTGTTCATGCAGAAGTCTGATATTTACCCTTAAAATTTGAATTATTATCTAATCCAAACAAATTGTGGTCCTTTGTGTGTCACTAGCATTGATACCTCTAATCAATACTCCAAAACTTGGAAAATGAAATTATAGGAGGAAATAACTAGAAATACCTAAAGAGGCGAGAAACTCTTCAAAAGAAACATCGAAAAAACATTGAACTATTGCATAATGAATCCTGGATAATTGGCTGCAGTCCCAAACAGGACACCCACACAGATTTAGAGTTTTCCACTGTGTTCGTATCATTCACTCATTTTCCTCCAGAATCTGAACAATAAATCTGACAAGCGCTGGATAAACACTGGCTGAGACTCCCTAGTTTCCAGGTACGGGAAGGTGACATGACTTATCTCCGGTTATCACGAGGTCTGCCATTAGGCAGCCTCAGTGAGGAGTCTGGATAGATCAACATGTCAGGCTGGAGGCTTGGTGATATTTCAGACGGGGGTTGAGTTGAAGCCACCGCTCTAGCAACTGGGGGAACGCGGCCGTGCACAGGTATCTTTTAAACTGCAGGAAATGTGAGAAGAGGAACAGAGTTCTGAACTCTAGCATAATGAATCAGACCACACAACTGGAGACGTGCCTACTGAATTAAGCCAATGATATTTTTTCCCTCTACGTGAGTCCGAATGGTGCTCCTTTGGATGTGTTAGAAATAGGATTGCAGAGAATGAGTCACACACAATCAATAAAAGGGAGCTTGTGTAAGATATTTTGGCCCTCGTGGCGGGAGCGTGGCTTCCTTATTCCCTCCCGGATGCAACCTGGGTGTGTTCTCCCACCTTGTACGGCCATAGCACAGGCAGCGATCTTATTCTCAGAATGAGAGAGAAACTAGCTTTAGAGACCAACTATGGCTTTTTGCCAGGGAACACCTATCTGTCCACTATTGCTTCAACAACTAAGAAAACTTCCAGTAATTTTATGGATTATTTTTATTTGTTCTCTGCATTAGGCTAAATTCAACACCCCAAGGCTTCGGTATGCATACCCCACAGAATAACCTCTCCACAAGGCGGGCCTGATATAAGCAGGCGGGCCTTTCCCAAAGAAGCTCTACCGTCAGAGACAGAAGAAGCCAGAGAGGTTTGAAACAGCAGAAGATGCTCTCTCCTGTTGGCCTTCAATAAGAAAACTGCCATCCTAGATGGGCCACGTGGTAGGGAGCATTGGGAGCTGAGGACCTCAGTCTCACAACCACAAGGAACTGAATTCTGACAGCAGCCAGTAAGCCCAGAAGAGGAGCCCGACCCCAGCCCTGGCTGACACCTTGACTGCATGCAGCTTTGTGAGACCTGAGCCAGGAACCAGCTAAAACATACCAGAGTCCGGCGCAAAGAAAGAGAGAGATGACAGATGGGTGTGGTTTTAAGCTGCTAAGTGAGTGACAGTTGGTAGGCATCCACAGAAAATAGTCTATACACCATCCTTCTCCCATTCCGCTTTCTTCATTCAACTAGGTGAATCATTTCTTCCTCCACGCCCCTCACTATAATCGTAATGAGTCCAAAGACAGCTGAGTGAAGGGCACCATAAATGCACAGCAATCCCCAGCAATCATCTGTGTGAATAAGCCCAGACGAGTAGTCAAACCAAGACCACGTCTTTGGGTTGAATCTCATGACCAGGAAATCACTGACGTTAGCTCCTAGAACTTAGTGATCTGAGTGATATTACAGTCACACGTCACTGATTTCTCTTTGCCATACACTGTGCTTAGTTCTTCACTACAGTGTCTCATTTAACCATCCCAACAACTCTGTCAATTGGGGGATATTGTATGAGCCTAATTTACAGATGACGAAACTGAAGTTTAGAAAAAGTTAGCTTGCGAGAGCACACCGTTAATAAGTGGTAGAGACCCGATCTGAAGCTTCCACTGACCTGCTGCCAGCTCCTTTTATATAAGAAGGGTTGTGTCTGTGACCCTTCCCCAACCAGCTGCCCTGATCCTGGGAGGTCACTGTGTCATCACAGCAAAGACTCGTCGCCTGATCAGACAACAGATATTGACAATTCTCATCTCGTTCCCCCTCTGTCCCTTGTTTGGTAGGATCCAGTTCTCCGGTTTCTTGCAATGATTCTGCTTATGTTATCACTTTACCATGTTCGCTTAGAGCAGGGGTAGTCAACCTTTCCATACCTACCGCCCACTTTTGTATCTCTGTTAGTAGTAAAATTTTCTAACCGCCCACCAGTTCCACAGTAATGGTGATTTATAAAGTAGGGAAGTAACTTTACTTTATAAAATTTATAAAGCAGAGTTATAGCAAGTTAGAGCATATAATAATAATTACTTAGCAAGTACTTTACGTCGGATTTTCGCTCAGTTTGGCAGAATAAATCTTTAGAAAACAACTTACTATAGTTAAATCTATCTTTTTATTTATACTTTGGTTGCTCCGCTACCGTCCACCATGAAAGCTGGAACAACCAATAGTGAACGGTAGGGACCAGGCTGACTACCACTGGCTTAGAGTTTAAGGGGTAAAAAAAAAGGACAGAAAAAAACCCTCCCAGCTGGGATGGGAATGTGCAACTGGAGAGGCTCATAGCCGCTGTCTGTTTGCTCGCCTGGGCTCCAGCCCAGCTCAGACGCGCTCACTTCCCTTACGAAGCAAAGTCGGGCACAGTATCACTTTCCAACGTCAATAAAGCACATCTCATTTTCCTAAGTTGATGAGGGCCTGATAGATCCGATGACCTTTTGTTGGAATGTCATTTACAAGTATGATTATTCTCCGTGGCTGAATTGATACCTGCAGCAGACAGATCTGCCTCCAGAGGCAGCAGGAAAAGCTCCGGCTTTACTCTCTCCTGCACGGCAGCGCTCTTCGGAGGGCAGATTACAGATTTTCAGCTTTGGGTTTGCAAAGGTGACCCTGGTGATGATGACTTTTCCCCTCTTTTTTCAAATCTGTTTTAGCCAATATCATTTTTCTCCAATCTGATTAACTCTGTCTATATGACTATACCTTCACAGGCTATTTATTTATTTAATCAGTTAAGGGAAATAGACAAAAATAAAAAGAATGCCAGTTAAATATCTCAGACTACTTCTTCCTGGGAAATGAGAAAAGTAATTGCCTTTTTTTTTTAGTATTGTCTATTTGTTACGTTAAATGTTGTATCTGCATTATTTTATCTAATCTTGACACAGATGAGATATAATCTTTGCATTTATCTTATGTGTTGAGTGCCTACTATGTGTCAAACACTGTTCTGATATCTCGGGGAAGAGCAAATACTGCCCTCAGTGAATTTATCTTTACAGAGAAAACTGAGACACAGATAGATTAAGCAATCCCCCCAAGTGTCTATACTTTGTGCCTGGAACATAATTGGTGTTCAATAATATTGAATTTAGAGAACAGAATCAGGCTTGACCCAGGTCTGCCTGTTTCCACAACCCAAGCTTTCTTCTCTACCCCATGAAAAAAAGGATGAGGAGAGATAAGTAGGAAGTGACTCAATAATTAAAAATAGAAGAGCCTAAGTTTCCATCAACATGTCTGGATAAAGAAAAAGTGGTATATACACATATAATGGAATACCTCTCAACTGTAAAAAAGGAAGTCCTGCCATTATCAAGGATGAATGGACCTTGAGGGTATTATTATGCTAAGTGAAATAAGTAGGAAAGAGAAAGACAAGTACTGTGTGATCTCACTTATACATGGAATCTAATAAAAACAAATCAAACTCATAGAAAAAGAGATCAGATTGAGGGTTACCAGAAGGAGGGGGTGGGAATGGGGAAAATGGCTCAACGTGTCCAAAGGTACATACGTCACGGGTTCAGGTTCCTTCCCACCGAAGTACATGGTTTCACAGCCCTTTCAGACTAAATTTTGAAGATGTAAACTTTCTTAATTTGAATAGATCTGAAAATGCCTATTTGCCTGTATTCCTTTAAAAAAAAAACACTATTGTTGTATACATGCAGAAACAGCACACATCATGATTGTATAGCTCAATACACTTTCACAAAATAAAAGCACTTCGCTAACCAGCATCCATGTCAAGAAATAAGAGCTTACCAGCATCTCCAAGCCCCCTCTGTGTTTGTCAGTCACTGCCCACTCTCCCTGCCCCAAAGGTCATCTTTATCCTGACTTCCTACCCCATACATCAAGTTGGCCTGAATAAACTGAATAGTATCGTTGTGATCCTATCTATTGCTTAGACTTGTCTAAATATTTAGTACCTTACATTATGGGGGGGGGGGGGTAAAATCCTCTCCTGAGTTGCATCTATTAACTCTCCCTCATGATGGATTATCTACCCTCATGAATTTTTTTATTGTGAGCTTCTATGTGATACTGGCATATATTATGTTCCCTCTTGGATTCCCATGTATCCTGGACTTGGAAGAGCCAGGGAGACGGTTTCGGTGTGTGCACTGACTTATATTGACCACCTGGAATGGTCTAGTAGGATTATATTCACTGACCAGGCTTTGGCGTCCTACCCTGAGACGGTAAGATTTCAGATCCCACACCTGGGCATTGTGCTTGACATCAAAACATACACACTTCTGGCTGATTCCCAGTACTTGCTATAACTTGCTTTCCGTACAACTTCTTCACATGGAAGCAATCTCTCCTTTTTGTAAATTCAAAACCAGACTCTGCAGGCTGCAGGCAGATATCAAATAGGGTTGTGAATTACCTGACAAGGAACCTGAAGACCCATGTGTTACATTGTTGTCATCAAGAGCCTGTTTCCACTCAGCACCTGCCCAGGCCTCTGCTCATGGAATACACTAACTGGGATCCAGAAACCAAAAAGGATGTCATAAACTCTACAGATACGAGTAACAAATGGCTTGGTTTCCCTTTGGGGCAAGAATATTGAATCCAATTTTTTCTCTCCTGGGTTTCTTGACCCCTTCTCTCCTGTGCCAACATTTCTCCCTGCTCACGATATGCATATTCTCTAGGCTGTGTTCATCATAGCCATGTCCTCATTTTCGCACCCCCTTGCCCTCTGCCTCTGTTAGTGACAGTCCCACCTCCGGAAAACCCTCTCATCTTACTTTTCAGCCAAGCTTTCCATAACACTCCTCAGGAAGAGCAGAACACTTTTTTTTCTGAAGAGCTACAGCTTTTCTCTAACTTTCTTCTTCTATGCTATGAACATTAGTGCCCCGCAAAATGTGGTTTAATTATTCACGTAGAGCTAGAAGAGGAGGGTCTGCTTTGCACTCTCTCAGCTCAGGGTAGAACAATGTGCTCCTGAACTCCTTAAGTGGAGATTTAATTTAAAATGAGGCCGGCCTCTGGATCCAACCACAAGGAGGTATACTGGCCTCCCCGTCTCAGGCCCCACCTCTATCACAGAGGCTGCTGAGTGATCTTAGTGCTGAGACAGAGTACTGGAAGGAAACACCTGGGTTTGACGTCTGTCTTTTTTCATCACTAATGATATGGTTGGGACTACTTACTAATACCACTAAAGCCCCTTCTCTCATCTTTTAAGCAAGAAACTAAGACAATGTTGGTTTGTGTGAGAGCAAACGAGTCTTCAAGAAGGAAGTGTTTAATTAACCACATCATCTGTTGCTAATCACTGACACTGTTGTTCTAAAGACAACCCTTCCACCGACTTAGCATTCACACCGAAGAAAGCTGACCTCGTTGTGGCTTACAGCTGTAGAGATGCTCTAAACTCTGACCCTCCCGTCATCAGAGCTGCCCTTTCTTATCTTAATGTTGGTGTTTTCCTTCTATAAGCTAACTGTAAATTATATTTGCTTGTCTTGCCATGACACTGCATGTTCCAAGTTATATTGTGCTTACATTTTCAGTTTACATTGGGTGGCCTGAGGGGAGGCGGAGCCTCAAGCCGATGAAGCTGGTTTTACAAGCGCCCTGAACAACCCCTTGTCTGCCAGGATCCATGTGTAATGCTGACTCTGAATAGCATTTGTCCATTTGCTTGAGGAATGTCAGCCTTCTAAATATTTCCTACCTCCTTCACCTTGCCATGAGCTCCTGTTCCAAAAGTTGTTATTTATTTTTCAAAATAAGCATATTATTTAGAGATTAGAAAGCTCTTTAGAATTGGCAGCAGGTATTATCCTTGGAACAGCTTTCAGTGTAATTATCTTGGTGGTTTGAAACATGGGTACCTCTCTTATTTCACAGTGTGCCATGTAAGGGGGGTGGGTAGAGTCCGGGAGGATAGTGGAGAGGAAATGAAGTCAGAGAGGATGTTCCTCACACCATCAGCCTCGGTTCTGGGGTTTACATCACTGCTAAGTGTTAGCTTCCAGGTGGTACTCCCTGACCTCCTTGACTCCTCCTGGGGCTAGAAATCAGCATCCTTATACAGGGCTGACTCTAGACATAGAGAGTTTTTTTAAGAACAGTCCAAAGTCAATCTTGCTTAAGCAGTTGGTGAAGGGCTGACCATGTTGTTGGATAAAAGCACAGAAACAGAAGACAGCACGGGACGAAAACTTAGCCATGAGGCAGATGTCAACATCTGTACCTCACCATACATGAAATTTTTTCCAGCCTTAAAATATATGAGAATTGAATCTTAAGCCAATGCTTACTATTGTATCTCCTTCCCCTATGAATTAAAATAAAAAAGTTCACAGAATAGATTTGTAACAAGTTCTCTGTCAACAAAATCCATCCCATAACAAACGCATTGAGCCACCAGAGATCAAGACGGCATACCAGGCACTGTCATTACGTTCTCCTACTCTGGGAGCCAGAAGACACCCACATCCTACATGGCATTCACATTTCTCCTTGAAACTGTATTGTCACCAAAACCGGACCTTCTAATAATCAGGCTTTGTTTCATTATAAAATCCTAATTGCTGTACATTTCTGTTGTGACTGAGTTTAAAAGAATTCAGAAGTTTTGCGCTGCAAAAGTCAAGCAGGTACTTGACTCGGGTTAAGTTATCTTTGGGTTTTTTGGTTTTTCTTTCTTTCTTTTTTTTTTTTTTTTTTTTTTGTAACAAGGTCAGGGAGGCGGAATCCCCTCCCTGTGAGGAACGGTTATGAACAGACATAACCGTTGCCAGGACAGTGGGCACTGTTTCCAGGCTGACAGAAAGTACGATGTCAAATTGTCTTCACTATTACTGTGCTCTCCCACTCCTAGAAGACATCACAATTAGTGTCTCTGTCTTCAAATGGACCTTGCTGCTTATATTCTCTTTTTGTAATGTTTATTTTATTGATTTTAAAGTGAGGAAGGGAGTGTGCAGGAGAGAGAGACAGTAACATATCTTCCTGTATGTGACCTGATCAGAGATCAAACTAGCCACCTCTGCGCTTTGGGATGACGCTCTAACCAACCAAGCTATCTGGCCAAGGTGTTGCTTATATTATTTTATGAACTTATTTTCTTTGGTTCTGTAACCATTTGTTCATATGTCTGTCTGCTCCTTAAATTCGTAACTGTGACATATTTTAGATATCTCCTGTCCCTAGTAATTAAAACACCGTCCGAAAGCGACGAGAAAAGGAAAACGGGAATGTCTGAATACTGAATGAAAGAATCTTGGGGTTAACAGAAAGGGAGGACTATAGTCTATAGAAGTGAAATTAGCATTTCTTAACTATGACAGATATTTCACCATTATGACCTAGGAATGAAGAATATATGGATTACTGACTTCCTGGTGGAGGAGGGGGGAGGGAGGGGTGGTGATGGAGGGAGACTTGACTTGGAGGGGGTGAACACACAATGCACTATACAAATGATGTATTATAGAATTGTACCCCTGAAGCCTGTATAATTTTATTAACTAATATCGCCCCAATAAATTCAATTAAAATTTTTTTTTTTTTTTTTTTTTCATTTTTCTGAAGCTGGAAACAGGGAGAGACAGTCAGACAGACTCCCGCATGCGCCCAACCGGGATCCACCCGGCACGCCCACCCACCAGGGGCGGTGCTCTGCCCCCCAGGGGGCGATGCTCTGCCCATCCTGGGCGTCGCCATATTGCGACCAGAGCCACTCTAGCGCCTGAGGCAGAGGCCACAGAGCCATCCCCAGCGCCCGGGCCATCTTTGCTCCAATGGAGCCTCGGCTGCGGGAGGGGAAGAGAGAGACAGAGAGGAAAGCGCGGCGGAGGGGTGGAGAAGCAGATGGGCGCTTCTCCTATGTGCCCTGGCCGGGAATCGAACCCGGGTCCTCCGCACGCCAGGCCGACGCTCTACCGCTGAGCCAACCGGCCAGGGCAATTAAATTTTTTTTTAATTTAAAAAATAGCCCTGGCCGGTTGGCTCAGCGGTAGAGCGTCGGCCTGGCGTGCGGAAGTCCCGGGTTCGATTCCCGGCCAGGGCACACAGGAGAAGCGCCCATCTGCTTCTCCTCCCCTCCCCCTCTCCTTCCTCTCTGTCTCTCTCTTCCCCTCCTGCAGCCGAGGCTCCATTGGAGCAAAGAAGGCCCTGGCGCTGGGGATGGCTCTGTGGCCTCTGCCTCAGGCGCTAGAATGGCTCTGGATGCAACAGAGCGATGCCCCAGAGGGGCAGAACATCGCCCCCTGGTGGGCGTGCTGGGTTGATCCTGATCGGGCGCATGCGGAAGTCTGTCTGACTGCCTCCCCGTTTCCAGCTTCGGAAAAATGAAAAAAACAAAAACAAAAACCTGGGAGATACTAAAAGACCATCAAAGTCTTAATTGATGCAGAATAGCAGTTGTCTCAAAATAAATATATACATATTCATAATAATACATTTCTTTACAATTTTAGTCTTATGTGTTTATTTTTTATCTAATTCTCTTCTATTAGTAAACTACTTTGGTCACTTCAATGACTCTGACCAAGGCTGAGCATTACTCATGCATTTGCAATTGTTCTTTCTGGAAGTTATTTTAAAAAGGGGAGGAAAATTTGAACATTTTCTCCTCAAAGGCGGAGGTTGAGATGAGAGGAAACTATAATTGCGGTGCAGAAGGAAACACGATATGCCCCCTTCTCTCCGGACATACTCGTCCCTTTACATTTACAGATGCAGAGGAGCAGGGGAGCAGAGTCACGTGGGGGAGAGGTGGAGCCCCCCTTCCCGCTGAGAAAACTGAGATTCTGTCTGTGATGAGTGTCTACAAAACAGCGATCAGAGCCTGACTTGAAGTTCAAGGCAACTTAAGTTACGGCTGCCGCCACAATGGACTCTGTTGAGGTGCTTTTCTCTCCCTCCTCGGAGATTTTCTAAGGTGACAGCCAGAGAGAATATGGCATTTGGATGCAGTTAAGCAGTGACAGAGCTAATATTTACTGTTGCGAAGCAGCGTCCATGTCACTTTGATTGGGCTGTTTGTTTTTAAGGCCACTGCCGTTTGGATTTGGGTTGGCTGCTGAATCACCCCTTTATTATCGACTTGTGGACTGTTAGGGAGCTGATAAAAACGTTTGGGTGGGTTACAATTTCCAAGGAGCTTCCAGCCGCCTACAGCGCACTCCGATGTGCTTCTCGGAATCGTTCTTTTTCCGAGTGTCAGGATGGGAAAGACGTCTCTGGGTAGAATAGAAAATTGCTCGTGCCTAAGCACTCTGGGCTATTTTTTTCCTATCCCACACTACTGTTTAAGACATTTAGTGATTTTTAACATTATAAGAAATGAATGCATTTATCACTTCAGGAAAAAAAAAATGGATAAGGAAAACATTTTGACATATCTTCAAAGTATCACAAATGACGACAGAGGTCTTAAGGGTCCTCCATGCTTGTTTCTTTCCACACTGAGGTATGGACGACAAGCACACTTATGTGGCTGGCACCATCCTCCTCTGTTTTCTTACACCTTTTATGCAATGAAATTCAACAAGTACTTATCTAGCACTAGCTCCTCATCCAGCTAAAACCAACATTTAAATCAACCTTTATCCATCCAATGCATATGCCTCCACTCACCCACTTTAAGACACACCCATAGCTACACAATGGGAAATTGCTAAAATGAATTAATGTGAGATACTCCAGGTCTAAATTATGTGTCCCAAAAAATGTCCTAGGAGGGTCATCAGGAGAGCCTGTAGGTTGTTAGTTACCATATTCAAATTGTGAGAAGTTTCCTGTGTAAGTTCCTGGGGGCTGATGTAACAAAATCCCTGTGGTGTGCTAAGTATTGAGGATGCAAAGGTGAATAGTAAGGTCTCCCACTGAAGGAAGAGAGAAGTGTGATGGATAATCATAAATATATATGGCAAAAACTACTGCAACACTGGAAGTCCAATGGGTTTAGATAAGCTTTCAAATGTGATTTTACTTATTCACAATGGACTAGTTCATACTGACTCCATTTTAATTACCGTTATTTCCCCATGTATAAAACACACCCTTTTTTGAAAAATTGGGGTCTAAAAAATTGAATGCATCTTATTGAGGGGTTGTAGATTTTTTTTTTTGTATTTTTCTGAAGTTGGAAATGGGGAGGCAGTCAGACAGACTCCCACATACGCCCGACCAGGATCAACCCAGCACGCCCACCAGGACGCAATGTTCTGCCCATCTGGGGCATTGCCCTGTTGCAACCAGAGCCATTCTAGCGTCTGAGGCAGAGGCCATAGAGCCATCCTCAACGCCTGGGCCAACTTTGCTCCAATGGAGCCTTGGCTGCGAGAAGGGAAGAGAGAGACAGAGAGGAAGGAGAGGGGGAGGGGTGGAGAAGCAAATGGGCACCTCTCCTGTGTGCCCTGGCCAGGAATCGAACCCGGGACTTCTGCGCGCCAGGCCGACGCTCTACCACTGAGCTAACTGGCCAGGGCCTGTAGATTTTTTTTTCACTAGCATTTCACACTTGTTTTTATGCTCATTGTTGAAGACAGTGATTTGTCATCGGACACAGATGAGGACAAGCTAATGGATGGAATTTTTGACAGTGCTGAGGAGTTGTATGAATTTTTGATGAATAAAACTTGAGTTCAATAATTTTATGTAATACATGTTTTTCAAATTTCAGGGTCCCAAATTTTAGATGTGTCTAATACATGGGTAAATCCTGTATTTTTCATATATAAAAATGTTAGCTAAAAATAAAATAATCAAAATAGGGACAGTAACATATATTTCATAGACGATGTGGAAGCAGAAACAGTAGCTGGTTTAGGAACAAAGCATCTCAGCCTAAGCTGGGAATGAAATGTCAACATTACATTAAGAATGAAATGTGATGTTGATAAATTACTTTTTAAATGAATAAGAAGATCAATAGATTGAACTAAGTCGTTTATGAGGAAAGATGTCATTGTTCTTTTATAGTCAGATTCACTTTTAAACCCATGTAGAAGTCAAAGCGTAATAGGTTGTAGATCTATAACTAAGATCGGAGAATGGAAAGGAGAAAGAAGCGGTATCAGAAACGGATTCAGTGATTCCTATTGCGGTTTAAATCTTTAGTTGGCTTCAGCACCTTGGGGAGCAGTGAAGACCAGGTGACTCTCGTGAAAGCAGGGTCAGGGTTTCTTAGGGTCAAGAAGGTTAGGCATGTGCCCTTGAGGCTCAGGCACAGGCTAGCAGTTTGTGAGTTGAACTTGCAGCTGGGAAATCTTGCCTGTTTTTGTGCCTCTCTGAGGGGCATTATTGGTGCAACCCCTACCCTCAAAAACAAACAAACAAACAAAAACACATCAGAATGGTGGTAATCCCAAGAACTGGGTTCACAAACCTGGTGACATCTTAGTCAAAGCTCACAGGCTGTGGAAGGAATAAAATTAAAATAAAACGTTAAAGAAAAGAAGTCGAAGCCAAGGAGGACATGCAAGTATAGAAATCAGAGGGACGCTGAGGACACTCCGGCACGTCCTTTTCCGTGGCCCTTTCTCACTGGCTTCAGTAGCTGTCCCTGAATGAACAGACACAATCAGCTACTGTCCTTAGACAATCGAATGTCATCTGTGCCAAGAATGTTGAAGACTATCTCTAACTGCTGTGATTCATGTACAAAATCCCATCCCTGCAGGACAATTTGAACATTGGAGAACCGAGAATCTCCATTACCACGTGGAACCTAGTTTCCCATAAGGCACCAGCCCTTGACTTTCTGTTTTCTAAAATAATTCACCTTTAGGATGTTTTGTTGTTGCCTCCTTTTGTCTTTTTGACTGAATGTTGAGGAAATACAAGATGATTTAATCAGGGGAAGTTGGCTACTGATCTAGGTGTGATATATAATTTGTTAAGCAAAAAAAAAATAAAAAAAAAAATATATATATATATATATATATTAAAAGCCATTTTTTCAAGAAAATGATATTCCCACTCTAGGGCATGCCATTTCTAATTTCTTTTTTTAAATGTCTTATTCAGGTAGAAATATTTATTAGTATGAAAGATTAGTATCTTTTTTGCTAGGGCTGTTTAACATAGAGTAGTCTAGATATAAATAATCACTCTGAAAAAAAAAAAGTCTCCCATTTTAATTAGAAATTTGCCAGGAAAGTCAGTTTTATAAAATGATCTATGGATTCCTTTTAATAGATTATTTAAAGAAAAGAGTAAAATATTTAAAGGGTAATAAAAATGCAATGTTTTTGTTGCCTTCCTTGTACTAATTTTGACATTTATTTTGATATCTACGAAAATTCATAGTTTTGAGACATGAAATTCTGCATAAGGGGTAAGGATAGAGAGCAAAGCATGAAGAAGGTTATAGAATGGTTCTGAATGCTTCTGCCATTTGGTTGCTGTCCCTGAAATTTAAAGGGAGCTTACTCTATGCCTACCATTGGATTCAAAGACCACAATCAAAAAGAGAGTCCCAATTTTTTTTCAAGCCCATGTTCCCCTTTAATAAGTAGAAAACATCATTACTCTTCTTCTAAAGCTTTTTGAATTTTCAGGATAGTTGGTTATTATCATGAAATAGGAGTCCAAGGCCCTGGCCGGTTGGCTCAGTGGTAGAGCATCGGCCTGGTGTGCGGGGGACCTGGGTTCGATTCCCGGCCAGGGCACATAAGAGAAGCACCCATTTGCTTCTCCACCCCCCCCCTCCTTCCTCTCTGTCTCTCTCTTCCCCTCCCGCAGCCGAGGCTCCATTGGAGCAAAGATGGCCCGGGCGCTGGGGATGGCTCCTTGGCCTCTGCCCCAGGCGCTAGAGTGGCTCTGGTCATGGCAGAGCGATGCCCCGGAGGAGCAGAGCATCGCCCCCTGGTGGGCAGAGCGTCGCCCCTGGTGGTCGTGCCAGGTGGATCCCGGTCGGGCGCCTGCGGGAGTCTGTCTGACTGTCTCTCCCCGTTTCCAGCTTCAGAAAAATACAAAAAAAAAAAAAAAATAGGAGTCCAAGCAAGGGGGTGGGGTGAGGGGCCACTGGCTATTTTCAAACTCTCCTTTATCTCCCAAGCCATCTGGGGAGTCATAGGGCAGGACCAGCCCTCAGTACTCTTCCACCCACATGGGCCTCTGCTCAAGATCCCACTAGTCTTTTCTGTTAACTACCCTCAGCAGCTTGAGTCGGCTGGAAAAGGTCACCAAATTCCTACCGTTATCTCCAGTGCATCACAATCTCCAGGGAGAAACATTCAATGACCCGCAAACTTCATAAAGAACGTTCTCCAGTCCTTTTTACCATCTGGTTTCTTAAAAGAGCCATCTTCCTTCGACTATTTTAGATGCCACATGGGTCAGAATGTAGATTAACCATTGTAAAACATGCATTTTTTTTTCCAAAAAACTTTATCAGAATGAAACAAACAAAAGGAGGTTGTGAGAAAGGGGATGGGGAGGTTGAAGGAAAGAGATACAAAGTCATGGAGAAAGACACAGAGACTGAGAGAGTGGATTCATCCATTGGATGGGAGGAGTTCTGTTCCTGCCGAAAACACTTTTGGGATTGAGCTTTCCAACATCATAAGGAGCAGGAGCTCAAAATGGGTTTTATTTCATTTAGGAAAATGTTGGGGAGTTTTCCTTTGTACCCGAGGCTTCTTAAACAATATATAGTATATAATTATTTTAAAAATCAGTGATTTATGAATCTGGGAGGAAGACCAAGGAGAATATTTGGCAGCAGGGAAGGGGGAAACTCAGAGGACCAGGGCTAATATAACTCTTCACAGTGAGGACTCCCAGATGCCTAGAGGAAAGCAAATCTAGAGAGTACTCTAGTCGCTTTTCTGCCAACAGATGGAACTTCATGTCACATAGGGTCATAGAAAATAGGACCTAAGACAAGTATAGAGCCAGATTCTGAAATGACCCCCAATGATCAGACTAGCTAGAATCATGTCCTTGTGGGATCCCTTCCCATTGACCGTAGGCTGGACCTAGGGATTCCCTTCTAGTGATGGGGATGTATCAAAAGTGAGGAGACATCACTTCTGAGATTGGGTAATAAATTCAGTCACTCCCATTTTGCTCCTGCCCTCTCTTCTCCGTGTTCGCCCTGATGAAGACAGACATGCCACTGCCCCATGTGGTGAGGAGGGACCTGCAGACAGCAGCCAACCAGGCGCTAAGACCTCAGTTCAACCACAAGGAATTGAACGCTGCCCACAACCATGAGTGAACCTAGAAGCAGATCCAGCTGAACCTTGTGGCCTCAGCTGACACCTTGACCACAGCCTTGAGAGAGAGAGAGAGAGAGAGAAGCCACCTCGGCTACTATCGGAGTCCTGACCCACAGAACCACAGATAGTAAGTGTGGGTTATTTTTAGCCACTACATTTTGGAGCCATTTGCTACACAGTAACAGATAACTGAAACAAGGCTTCCCAAATGGTTTTCATTTTGTCAGACGTCACCTCTCTCTTACCTGTTGTGATATGCTGAGTAATGCCCCCCCCCCCAACAAAGATGTCTATATCTCATCTGAGGAACTTGTGAATATGTCTCCTTACATGGCAAAAGGCACTTTGTAAATGGGATTAAGGTAAGGATTGTGAGATTGGAAAGTTATCCTGAATTACCCAGGTAGAACCAATGTAATCACAGAGGTCCTTATTAGAGGAAGGCAGGAGGGTCCGAATCAGAAAAAAGAGCTATGACACCAGAAGCAGAGGGTGGAGCCAGGCACTGTGAAGGCAGAGGGAGGGGCCGCACACAAGGAATGTGGGCTCCTCCAGACGCCGGACAGGCAAGAAACAGTCTCCCCAGGGCCTCCAGAGAGAACCCAGTTCTGCCAATCACTGCTTTTAGCCACAGGACCCATTGTGGACTTCTGACTTCCAGAACTACAAGGCAGTAAATTTGTGTTGCTTTCAGTTACTGCTTTGTGCAAATTTGTTACAGCGGCAGATAGGAAACTTTACATAAGTGTATCCTCTGTCCTATTCTTTTCATTAAATCAGCTCACTTTGTGTACAAACAGACATGCATTTATTTGAAGAAAAATATACTCCGAGTTTGCACCCCCCACACACATATGTACACTTCTTATCAAGGCAAACACATAGCTCATGAAATTTCAAGGTTGACATCGTACCAGCCAAGAACATCTTATGTACAAGGCATTTGAGAACCACACTTTGGAAAATTGGCACAGAAGGAGAGATGTCACATGAGACCTTTCAGAACTCAGTCCTCTGGGCAGGATAAGGCTTTGTTTACTCAACTTCTTTTTGGCTGTGAGTGCAACTGACTTGGAAGCAATCACTAACAACACGAATCCTCCAGCTGATTAAATGAGGCTTTTCGAAGTTGGAGGAAAGACTTCCCTGGGTTCCCATCTGCTGATGACGGGTAAGGCTTGCCCTTAGAGAGCACAGATGTTTGCCTTCATCATGAAACTGGCCTAGGCTACAATGTGCGTGGCTTTGAATGAAGCACCCTTGAAGAGGGAATGGTGGTCTGCTTAAAGCCATGATCCACAGATGAGTGAAGCAAGCCCAACAGAGCTGGTGGCTTTACACTGGATCCATGGTTCTCAACTTGGGGTGACACTGTCCCCTGTGGATATTTGGCAATATCTTGGGATACTTTGGGTTGTCCCAACTCGGCTGTGCTCTTGGCATCTAGTGGGCAGGCGCCAGGGATATTGCGAAATCTATTTCAATGCACAGGGCACCCACCCCACACATGTACACACACAACCAATGATTACTCTGCCCAACATGTTGTTAGTGCTGATGAAGCCACAGACAAGCACTTGCTTAGTCTATTACAAGACATTGCTAATCAATCATGGCACTCTTTTAGGGAACTAACCATCAGCCTCAGGACTTCTAAGTCCCTATTTCAGGAAGCGATTCCAACCAAGCGAAGGTAGCAGACCTTGAGTATTGGCAGCTCACATTAAGCTGCTTGGGTAAATGCAATCATGTGCTTTGGCCTGTCTTTTTCTACTCCCATGCTTTTTTTTTTTTTTTTTTTTTTGCTGAAGCTAGAAACGGGGAGAGACAGTCAGACAGGCTCCCGCATGCGCCCGACCGGGATCCACCCGGCACACCCACCAGGGGGCGACGCTCTGCCCACCAGGGGGCGATGCTCTGCCCCTCCGGGGCGTCGCTCTGTCGCGCCTGGGGTAGAGGCCAAGGAGCCATTCTCAGCGCCCAGGCCATCTTTGCTCCAATGGAGCCTCGGCTGTGGGAGGGGAAGAGAGAGACAGAGAGGAAGGAGAGGGGGAGGGGCAGAGAAGCAGATGGGCGCTTCTCCTGTGTGCCCTGGCCGGGAATCGAACCCGGGACTTCTGCACGCCAGGCCGACGCTCTACCACTGAGCCAACCGGCCAGGGCCATGCTTTTTTTTTTTAATGTTAAACTTCATAAACTTCATACTGGGTTTGCAAATGAGATTTTTTTTTGTTTGTTTTACTTCTTATTTACTTAAAGAAAAAAATAACAGTGCTTAGAAACAACAAAGGAGGGGAAAAATAAAGCCCAAACCCTTTTCTACATTTTGATCCCTCATTCAAACATCCTTGTCAAGTTTGTGAAGTCCTCAGTTCAACCACAGATCCTGAAGCAAGGTCACTTCTGAACTCTGCAGAGTAAAAACATTCTCTCTGCTGTGGGGAGCAGACTTCTGCAAGGTTCTTTCAGGCCTGTTTTGAATGGCTCTAAGCTTTATACAATAAAGCTCTGTTAGGAGATATCTGACTGTTTCATGACGCTGGTGCACCTGCCAGTTAAATCTTATTTTCTGTACTCCATTCCAGTGAAATATTGTGGTACATTCTCTAACTTCACATGGCATATCCCAGTTGCTCTATTTTTCCCACCTAAGCAACTATTTCTTATACGTGTCCTGGAGCATTGTATTTGTGCCAATGTTTGTAGCTTTTAAAAATCTCAAGATCTAGATCTCTATACAAAGGGACAGCCATGTTCTTCCAGGGATGCCTAAACATGCCACTTAGCCAGTTCCAGACTATCTAGCCGAGATTCAACAGAGTGGCACTCATTAATCTAAACACGTAGCAGATTAGGACAACAGAGAAATGGGAGGCGGCCAATCACCAGGACCAACTTGACTCTGTACTATCAATCAAATCAGCTGGTGCAACCATGGTAACTCTGAGTTCTACCAACAAAAACTGCTTTAGGTGGAAACTGTGCTAAAATCAACTACTCTAGGCTGTCCTCTCTCCTGTCACTATTTATTTTATAAGGTAACGCCATAGCCCACTGTCAATGGGTCATTAAGCTACACTCATGTAAGCCAGTGTGCATTTGAGGACCATTGAGCATGGTAAATTTGCCCTTCTGCACCAGAATTAAATAAACATCGACACTAAATAACACTGCAGTGATCTCCCAAGATCTCTGGTGGAGAAGTTAATAGCCCTTGGAATGTCTCATTTCCTTCTTGACATGGTGTGTTCTGAATAGCTACCCCTTGGAGTGCTGTGTAAAAGAGAATACAGGCTAGTCTGACACTCCACAGTAAATTGCTGGCCATCTTCTTTTCCTTCACTGTATCATTGTCAATGTTTTTAATAATTACTATTTAATATAAAAGGAGTCACAGGTCTGCTCAACATACAAGTGGGGCATAAAAGACCAACCAGGCAGAGGTTACACAATAGCAATCATTTAAAATATATATTTCAATTTATTTATCCCGCTGGTTGTTTCTAAATTTTGAAAATCATTGCCAACACTGATATAGAACTCTTATGTAAAAACATAGTTTTTTGTCGTTGTCATTGTTGTTGTTGTTTTTAAGTCAGCAGTTCAGCAGCACTCAACTTGAATTTTGTAAGGAGGCTGAAGAGAAGGCACCGTTCTCTCCAGTTCTCTAAAGACACGAAGGCTCTGCTCCCAGCTCGCGTACCCAATACAGGTAAGGGCTTTTAATCTTCTTGTTTCTGATTTCCAGCCTCAGCCCTTGCTTCTCACACTGTGGTCCCTGGACAAGCAGTGACAGCATCACTGGGGAGCTTACCTGACATGCGGAATCTCAGACCCTCTCCCAGACCAGCTGCACTTGAACAAGAGCCTCAGGGCATCCATGTGCTTTGGAGAGAAGTTTTGGTTGAGACTCCTGCTGACTCAGGGTGGAAGCCACATGCATCCTCAGTTTCTTCAGGGTTGCCTTGGCTTCTACTGTCTTTGCCTGTCAATCTCACCACGCCTTCCTCCTTTCCCTACTTTGTTCTTTGATTTAACACCTGCACAGATACATTCCAGCCCTCTCCTGTGTCCCTTTGTCCCCTAAAGCCATTCTCATGACACTGATATTCTAAGGGAGCAAAAACATCCTCATTTCTACATTAAGTGTGCTTTTAAAATGCACATTTTGCCTATTTAGAATTGTAGGATCTCTGGCTTGAATTGAATATTATAAAGGTTATCCAGTTATCCAGTCACAGGGTTCCTAGAGTGGGCTGAATGATGGCCCCCTAAAAATGTCTACATTCTAACCTCCCAGAACCTGTGAATGTGACCTTAAATGAAAATGTAATTAGCAAATCTATTTATATTATATCCATCTGTTTCTCTCAAGAACCCTAATTTGGCCGTTTATCCAATGACAAGTATCCTTAGAGTAGACCTGCAGGGGAAATCCATGGAGAGAGACAGAGAAGACAGAGGCAGAGATTAGAGGGAGCAGCCACAGGCCAGGGAATGCTGATAACCATCAGAAGCTGGAAGAGTCTAAGAATGGGATCTTCCTAGAGCCCCTGGAGGTGCACAGCCCTGCTGACACCTTAGGTTTGGATTCTGGCCTCCAAAGCTGTGAGAGAACACATTTCTGTTCTTAGAAGACACCTAATTTGTGGCAAATTGTTATGGCAGCCCTAGGACACTAATACGGCTTCCAGATCTGTAGTCTATGAGCATCACTGGTGAGTCACAGGAGGTGGACAGCATAGCAGGGAATCTTTACAGCCAGAGACCAGCCACCAGGGAGCTTCTTTCAAATGTGTTAGACAGGGAGCATCCGAGGCCACAGACCCACTGAATCAGAAACGGTGTTCTAACAAGACCTCTAAGCGGTTCAGGTACCACGTCTAGTTAGAGAAACCCTCCCTGGACAATTTCAACCTAGCAGCTTTGGCCTTGGCAGAGCGTCTCCCTGAGCCCTGTCTGTGTTTACCAGGAAGTATAAAAGTACTCCTCCTCCTCCATTTGGTCTAAGTCTGTGAGATGATGTTGGTAAAAAGATTTTTAAAACTCTTCTCGCCTGGGTGGTAATGCCAAGTTGACATGAATGCGTTAGCAATCCTTGTCTTTGTCGGTAGGTCTCCCAACAGCTCATTGGGTGCGTTGTTTAGCCTTGTTCTCAGAGTGTCCTAATGAAGAGCTGGAAGGGTCCACATCCCCTAAGTTAGAATTCGGTTTGTCTTTTTGTTCTGACCTCTCCTGGAACGTGTGTTTACCTTAAAAGCTGTTTCATCTGACAACTGAAAGCCACAAAGGTACATAAAATTGCTCCTGAAAATTTGAATGTAAAAAAAGTCTCATCTTTTAATAGCCTATTAAAATTATATGGGGGAGCGGATTCCCATGCAAAGTGGACAATTAAAGAAAGTCCGGAAGGGTGTGTGTGGCGGGGGGGGGGGGGGGGGGGAAGATGAGAGAATAATAAATGCATCTGCCCATCCTAAATTCAGACATGCCAACCTTTCAAAGCAAAGCCTGGAATAAAAGAATAAAAGGCCTTATTGTTTTCAGCTCTTCACCACGCTGGTCCTGCCCAGTTTCCCTGGGTAACAGAGCATCTGATAACATAGAGAAGGGGAAGGAAGAAGTTCTATACCATCTGCAGATCGCCATGCAATGAAATCTAGATGCATAAAAGGCAAAATCTGAGCAAATATAAGAGATTCAGTAATGAAAGTTAAGAAAATTAAAAAGGGGACCCAGCCAGTCAGATGATATAGGGCATGATGGGCACATGATGGACAAAAAGAAAAAAAATACAGACTTCAATTAAAAAAATAGGTAGAAGTACAAACATAATAGAAAGAGGTTTAATACCGCCTGACCAGGCAGTGGCGCAGTGGATAGAGTGTCAGACTGGGACACGGAGGACCCAGGTTTGAGACCCCCCCGAGGTCGCCAGCTTGAGCGCGGGGTCATCTGGTTTGAGCAAGGCTCACCAGCTTGAGCCCAAGGTCGCTGGCTTGAGCAAGGGGTCACTCGGTCTGCTGTAGCCCCCCCCCCCCCCCGTCAAGGCACATATGAGAAAGCAATCAATGAACAACTAAGGTGTTACAACAAAGAATAGATGTTTCTCATCTCGCTCCCTTCCTCTCTGTGTCTATCTGTCTCTCTCTCTGTCTCTCTCTCTCTGTCACAAAAAAGAAAAAAGAAAGAGGTTCAATACCTTGTACCCACTGTCTGCTAAACATGCTTTATATTATCTCATTTATCTTTACAAAGCTGGTCAATATGGATAAATATTGTCTCTGTTTTAGAGATGAAGATATTGAGACCCAGAGAGGTATGACCAGGTCCCAGAAAGAGCAGGTTATGGAGAAAATAAAATAAAAATGACACATATTTCAAGAATCCACAGTATGAGACACTGAATTAGTGCCATTGTTTATCAAAAGGTATTGAGGTGACAGCAATAACAGAATTCAAATGCACTTGGAAATGTTATTCAAAACATTTATAATGGCCTATATGGTCTATGTAAGAGACACTATTGGTTTAAATGAGTAATAGGATTATTACAGAAGGTTTTTAATTCCTAAGGAGCCTGGGAATTAGCAGTTAGCCTAGAAACATGTAAATGAAGAGTTGCTAAAGTTGGCAGAAGGAAATGATCTGTTTCACATAATTGAATCCCATTCATTTGGGCGTGACTTGTATTGAATTTCTATTTTTGGTGGGTACTCTTGGGCAGTAGGGATGCAAAGGTAAATAAGACAAAGACATCCTCCTCAGAGGGTTTGCTTTAGTCAGAAGGCAGAGGTGATTTGGACATTATGATTCAATGTGAACAGCGCTAGACTGGAGATAAGAAGCACAAAGCTCACGGGCAGAAGAACAAAGAGAATCCATTTCAGCATCATGTTGGAACGCCTTGGGAATTCAGGCACTGGGAACAATAGAAGTTTATTCCATCTGCTAATAAGGCCAAATACTGAAGCATATAAATGAAAGGATAAGCTAGAGAAAGGCACCAGGATTCCTTGTGAAATAATGATGCCTTGTCCTATAGGCCTCCATTTTCTGTTCAAAAAAAACAACTCGTCATTATTCAGTTAGCTGCTTCCTTTGGACATACCATAACCTTGGCTATTATAGATCAGCAGCTTTCTAATTGGTCTCCCCACATCCATTCTGGCCCAGATTCAATCCATCTTTTACACTGACACCCAAAGGCTCTTTTCAAAATGCCAATCAGGCCCTGGCCAGTTGGCTCAGTGGTAGAGCGTCGGCCTGGTGTGCAGGAGTCCCGGGTTCAATTTCCGGCCAGGGCACACAGGAGAGGCACCCATCTGCTTCTCCACCCCTCCCCCTCTACTTCCTCTCTGTCTCTCTCTTTCCCTCCCGCAGCCAAGGCTCCATTGGAGCAAAGTTGGCCCAGGCGCTGAGGATGGCTCTGTGGCCTCTGCCTCAGGTGCTAGAATGACTCTGATTGTGGCAGAGCAGCGCCCCAGATGGGCAGAGCGTCGTCCCCTGGTAGGCATGCCAGGTGGATTCTGGTCAGGCGCATGCAGGAGTCTGTCTGGCTGCCTCCCTGTTTCCAACTTCAGAAAAATACAAAAAACAAAACAAAACAAAAAAAATGCCAATCAGCCTGACCAGGCAGTGGCGCAATAAACAGAATGACAGACTAGGATGCAGAGGGCCCAGGTTTGAAACCCCAAGGTTGCCAGCTTGAGCACAGGGTCATCTGGCTTGAGCGTGGGTTCACCAGCTTGAGTGGGGAATGGAGGATCGCTGCCTTGAGTGTGGAATCATAAACATAACCCCATGGTCGCTGGCTTGAGCCCAAAGGTCGCTGGCTTGAAGCCCATGGTCGCTGGCTTTAGCCCAAGGTTGCTGGCTTGAGTATGAGATCATAGGCATGACCCCATTGTCGCTGGCTTGAGCCCAAAGGTTGCTGACTTGAAGCCCAAGGTCTCTGGCTTGAACCCAAGGTTGCTGGATTGAGCAAGGGGTCACTGGCTCTGCTGTAGCCCCCCAGTCAAGGCACATATGAAAAAGCAATCAATGAACAACTAAGGAGACTAAGGAGCTGCAATGAAGCATTAATTCTTCTCATCTCTCTCCCTTCCTGTCTGTCTATTCCCATCTGTTTCGGTCACAAAAAAAGAATGCAAATCAGATTAAGACACCCACCCCTCTCACTGTTTTTATAACTTCAATCTCTTCTCCTTGCTCTTACAATAATGAGAGGTCCTTAGCACACTCTATGAAGCCTGTAAACCTTACCTGGTCGCATCTCCCATCACCCTCCCCATCCCATCCATTCTCCAGCTCTAACTGTTATTTTTTTTTCAAAAAAAAATTTACTAATTTCTTTTTTTTTTTTTACAGAGAATGTCAGAGAGAGGGATAGACAGGGACAGACAGACAGGAATGGAGAGATGAGAAGCATCAATCATTAGTTTTCGTTGCACGTTGCTACACCTTAATTGTTTATTGATTGCTATGAGAATACGTGCCTTGTCCTCAGGCCTTCAGCAGACCGAGTAACCCCTTGCTTGAGCCAGAGACCTTGGGCTCAAGCTGGTGAGCTTTTTGCTCAAACCAGATGAACCCTCGCTCAAGCTGGCAACCTCAGGGTCTCGAACCTGGGTTTTCCGCATCCCAGTCTGATGCTCTATCCACTGCACCACCGCCCGGTCAGGCGTATTTACTAATTTTAGAGAGACAGAGGAGGGGAGAGAGACTGATAGACAGAAACATTGATCTGTTCCTATATGTAACCTGACCAGAGATCAAACCCACAACCTTTGTATATTGGGATGATGCTCCAACCAACGGAGCTATTCGTCTGGGGCCAGTTGTAACTGCTTTTTCTAGTTCTTGGGTCTGTGGCAACCTCTCTCTAGCCAGAGTCTTTGCACATGCTGTTTCTTGGCTGCAAAAGTTTCTACATACCTCTCTATCAGCTAGTTGACTTCTTTTCATCCTGTGTATCCTGAGGATTGATGACGTGTCCCTCACCCTTAAACAAAAATCTATTCCTTTAGAATAACAAGGTAGCGAAACAGAATAGCCAAATCTCAGTGTTTCTTGACCCAGAAGACCTGAATTCAAACCTTTGCTCTTCCAGTTATTAGCTATGTGACTCTGGTTTCAATTTCTTCATTGCTCAAGACTGGTGGAAATATTAGTACCTGCTCCTAGAATAATTATAGAGATTTCTCTACATGCTATAAAATGAGTAACAGCAATGCAAAGAATTCTTTCTGTAAACATAAAAATTCTGACCTATGGAAGTTCAATTCACTTGCCCCTCAACTCTTAATGGAAAAAGCTTGTTACAGTATCATCTATTTGTAAATTAATTTCAACATTATTTAATATAAATTTGCTCTAAATGTTTTCTTCAAACCAGTTGTAACATCTTACAGAGTCCCTCATTAATAACAAATTGGATCAAATCTTTAACATGAGTTCATTTTATATCTGTATGAGAATCACGATTTCTTTTTTTTTTTTAATTATTCTTCACTCATATTTTAAAAGCTCTCAGTCTTCATGACTTAAAACTGGTCTTTCATAGTTTTAAACCTCTTTGCTCTGTCTATATCATGATAAATTCTCAGTTTTATACTGACAACACAAATTCTTTTTCTTTTTCTTTTCTTTTTTTTTTTTTTTTACAATATCTACTCTAGAATTCAGCCATTTCCAGAATGCCTTTAAAGGTCATTTCTAAGATTTCTATTTGAGTTCTGTTTCTTGTTTCTCATTTCTTGTTTTTTACCATTTTTTCCCTTATGGATATCATTTCTACACTTATGTTTAAGTTTCTTAAACATACCGTAAAACATAAGTGTCGTAAGGTCAAGGCATCATGAACAGCGCATGTGACACACTCAGGAAGCAGTGGTTGCCTTACATTAGGTTTTTCCTGATGGGTTTGATTAAACCTGTTGATTTTGCAGCTTGCTTTGCATTAGATAGCTTCCTGTGCTTGGTTTGCAAACCATTCTGATTGAGCACGTCTGCACTTAGTGGGCACATATACAGAAGCTTTGCATGGGACGGAGTCATTTATTTGTACTCCATCTGTGTACACACACACAGCTTTTGTGAATGCTTTTACCTATCCTCTGAGTCTCCAATATAGCCTTGGTGTTTTTAATGGCAATGAAGACCGCATCTGTGGAGACTGAGGATGCCTCATGTCCAGCCACTGAGTCAGGGGTGGTTTTGTTCAGTTTCCAATTTCAGGCCTGAAACTGTTGCCTCATGTTTCCTTAGGTCTTGATCTTCCTGAAAGTCACAGCCTTGGATCAACCTGCATATTTCCTTTTTTTTTTTTTTTTTTTTTTGTATTTTTCCGAAGCTGGAAACGGGGAGAGACAGTCAGACAGACTCCCGCATGCGCCCGACCGGGATCCACCCGGCACACCCACCAGGGGGCGATGCTCTGCCCGTCCAGGGGGTCACTCTGTCGCGACCAGAGCCACTCTAGCGCCTGGGGCAGAGGCCAAGGAGCCATCCCCAGCGCCCGGGCCATCTTTGCTCCAATGGAGCCTCGCTGCGGGAGGGGAAGAGAGAGACAGAGAGGAAGGAGAGGGGGAGGGGTGGAGAAGCAGATGGGCGCTTCTCCTGTGTGCCCTGGCCAGGAATCGAACCTGGGACCCCTTGCACGCCAGGCCGACGCCACGTATTTCCTTTTATCGTTCTTTTCCAGAGTAATCCCACCCCTGCCCTTACCTCCAAGCAACAAACAGGCCTCTGGCTTTCTGCTTCCCTTGCAGGGATCTCTGACTTGGCTACCTTCAGGTGATGCCCAACCAGCCAGCCTGCCTGCTCCTAGACCAAGAGCCCAGCTGGAGAAGATGCCTGCCCTGGTCCCAAGCAAGGCTGTGTCTTGTTTGATATTTCATCTACCATTGCTAAGCTTTTGCAGCAGAGAGACAAGTCAAAGGATGAAGATACTGAACCATCTTGTCCCCAGTTGTGCTTGTCGCTCACACTGCATAAAATGATACATTTGAATATTTAAAAAATAAATAAAATTCTGCATCTGTATCTATTGAAGTTGACAGAAGAGTTCATTAATACTTAAAAGATGTAAATAAATAGAAGTAATTTAAAGTTGTTGACAACTGGTAGCTTGATAATATATGCCGGGAAAAGATGCTAATGAACGTGGCACTAATAGCCACAAACTGATAAGGGCTTCGCTGCCACTTTCAAAATGCAACATCGAAACATTAACAAATTCTAAATCACTCCAAAAATAGTTTTAACCCTCACATCCCCCCCCCAGAACCCTCCAGTTCTAACGATTAGTCCACTAGTCTGGTGTCCATGCCTGAGCTGCCCCGTCTACCACCTATTAAAAAGATAGCATCTTAATTTAAAGGAGTCACATACAAAGAAACAGGAAATTGAGTGTTTAATGAGGTTGCAGTGATTCCTTCCCAATAAACATAGCGCATCGGCACTTACTGGGCATCCCTGTAAGGAGTGAAGTTTGAACTGGTTCCCTGAAGCCTAAGGACAAACGGGACAAGCAGACCTTTTCCCACGGCAATGCCCAGCGATGCTTCGCCCAGCCCTTGCTTTCTTCTCATCAGAACATAGCATGGCATGTGCCGGCGATTTTCAAGATAGGCGAGATCACTTAAATTGGCGGTAACCGAGGCAGCTTTGGCCCCCTACACTTGAAGATATCTGGAGACATTTATGGCTAGACCAGGACAGGGACACTCTCCTGACACTGCGTGGGTGGAGGCCAGGGAGGCTGCTAAACATCCTACAAAGTGTAGGACAGCCTCCCCCCCCCCCCCCCATGTGGCTCAAAGTGTCAATAGGATAGTTTGAGACACTCTGGGGTAGGCTTTCCAATCCGTATTCGAAAGGTGTTTAATGAATTTTATGTGTAATTATATATGCACATATTTTTACATTTATGAATATCATATCACCGTGTGTGTATGTGTGTGTTGGGGGGGGGGAGTCTGCCTTTTAGGAGAAAATATGATATGGTGTTATTAAATTTTGGAAATTTCCTGCCACGGATCCTGGTTCTTCCCATTAGTTCTGCCGGTGCTCAAGATACCATCCTGAGCACTTTCTAATTAACCCAGCTTCATAGTGACCTTCCGGCAGGGGGGGGTGTGCTATTATTAATCCCATGTTATAGATAAGAGGACTAAGACCCAGAGGAGTTTAGTAGCCAGTCTGAGGTCACAGAGCTTGTCAGAGAAGGATCCGGGATTCTCGCCCAGACAAAGTGATCGTAACCACTTTGCAATATTCTCTGATGGCTGACCCCCAAAGGTCTTTGAGGCCCTTGCCACTGGAAACCCCACTGACCCCTCCAACTTCCTCTCTACAAACGGCGAGCTCGAGCCCTGCCTGGTTTGGACTCAGCAGCGCCGAAGCCTGACTCATTAAGAAAGCTTGGGCAGGAAAGAAGACACATCAAAGCCGTGGCGATGAATGCTAATGAGAAGAGTAAACATATAAAACTGATTTTTCCCCCCAAAAGCTATTTCCAAGTCCCTACCAGGTGCTGTGGTAGATAACGCAGGGTCGCGGAGACGTTTCCCCCTGCATAGGATGAGCAGAAGGTGGAAGAGCCACGGCGTTAGCCTAGGGTGCTTCCAACAGTGCAGGCGAGTATTATGCGTGACTCATATTGGCTTGATTTCTTAGCAGGATCCTGCAACGCTCAGGAAACACACAAAAAGGCAGACTCAGGCCATGATCAGAATTTTATTAGCCAAGTTTGCAACATGCAAATATCTTCTTTGTGTTCTGCCTTCTGCAAACACAGAGTGAAAAAAATAAGTAGGAAAAAATGAGGGGGGGGGGGGAAGCAGTACTTCACAAAGTCCTGTAGGTTATTACCATGTTTTAAATTGTGAGTTGCAAACACAAGCTGTTCTTAAAGAAGAACAAAAAGGAAAAAAAAACCCCAGATGGTTTCTTTTTACATCCTGTGAACGTTTCCCTGAATGCAAGCATATGCTCTCCTCTCCCCAGCTGGCATTCCCCATGCAAATGATCCGTTTTCTGTCATTTTGAGAAAAAATTCTTGATTCCCCATCCCCCATCTCATTCTAAAGGCCAAAATACCTAGAAATGAGAGCAGGAAAAGGAAACACTGGAATATTTTCTTCAAAGGGCTCCATCATGCATGCCTGCACAGAAACCCAGCTGGTCCTAGGACAGATGTCAGCATGACATTATTATTATTATCATTTTGTAAAGTTACAGATGTGTTTTCAATAAACATTGTTATTGATGGATAGGCAATTGCTTCTGCCTTATGTGACCGCAGAGAAACAATGTGAAGACTTGCAGTTATACCGAAAGATTCAAACTCCAGCTCAGCGGATTATTCACTAACTGTGCACCCTCGAGAAAATGATTTCAGACATATTAAAAGTGTTCATATTTCCTTCAGTCGTGTTTCAAATTTAAATGTCACTTTAGCATCATTGTCAGCAATAAGAATTTGTACAAAGCCAAAAAAAATCACTTATTTTCGGTGATTCTGTTTTTGCACTTGCAGAACGAACACTGTAACGTTTGCCTTTTTTCAGGGAGATTTTAAAGATGCATTTCCGTTTGGAGGCGCTGCACTAAATCTTGCTTGCCTCACCCTTATGAGTAATGAGAGTAATAGCACTCACTTCACAGCGTTATTTGAGGATGAAATAAGACAGTATATTATTTGTGCATCATTCATGAAGTGCCTAGAACATACCAAGTTCTAAATAAATGGGACTTATTACTGAATTGCTTGATTGCTATTGTTAATCGAGAGAAGTATATGGGGACCTGAAGTGTCTCGAATGGTCTTCAATTTTACTCAATTAGCTGCATTGTTTTAAAGCAATTTCCCACAGATGTTCATTGTATCCTGGTTTAGGTGGAGAGTAATTGTATTAGCTTCACTACAAATCTTGGCAGCCAAGAGTGTCTTTCCAGTTACTAAATTCTTCTTGTGCCCTAAGAAGTTGAGGAAGAGGAGATTCTGGCTTTTCTAAGCAGTTTTAGTTTGTAGCCAGATACATCTGTTCAGGTCAAAAGCTGCATGTGGTTGTAGTATTAGTTAATTAGCACTATATTTAAAAATTATCCCAAACTCAGTAGCTTAAAACAGAAAATATTGAAATCACAACATTTCTGGGGGTCAGGTCTCCAGGAGCAGCATAGCCAGGTGGTTCTGGGTTGGGAATTCTCATGAGATTGCAGCCAAGTTGTTAGCCTGGGCTGTGGCCATTTGAAGGCTTGACCGAGGCTGGAGAAGAGACTCCCGACATGGCTCAGTAGTCACATGGCTGTTGGCTTGAACAAGCAATCAGAGAAAGACACTGAGTGAAAGAGAGAAAGAGACTGAGTGAGAGAGGCCAAGATGTCTCCTTTTACTCTTCCTTTTGTTCTCAAAATGTTTATTGTGCTGTTAAATCATTTCTCTGCATGGGCAAAATCAACTAAACTATACATATTTTGCCACAAAAGAAAAGGTAAATCAAGTATCTGGCTATGTAACATTTCCTCTATTTTCAACATTTGCAATGTGTTTATTCCTAAATGCATCTCTAGAAGAAAGTTTGAAGTACAAGCAAAAAGCAAAGAAAATGCTCTTATGACAGGGAGACTTGCATTCTGATTATGTAATTATCAGAGCCCAGAATTCACAAATTACATCTCATAGTGCTGTGTAACTCCCTTTACTAACCTGTCATTTGTATAAAAGCTTAATTATCCCTCAGTAACCGCGTTCTCTTTGGAAAATTCTTTACCACTTGCATTAAAATGCTGTACCTTTCTAATATAATGTATTGTACATACGATTAAGATACCTACATTAAAAGGTCTGTGATCCCAAGAGTTGACATCTTGTCCTAATAATTTACAATAAATTAATGTGGATCTTGCTTGACAGCCGCTTCTCAGATGGCCTTTTTCTTAGCCTGTCACTGTGTAGAGATGAAGGTCGCATTCTGAAATGAACACTTATTTAAAAAAAAAAAAAAAAAAAAAAACAAGAAGAGGAATTTAGTAGACAAAAGACTCAAAGAATCTATTACTGGATAGCAAGTCCCTGACACATCCACTATGGTAGAAAGGATGCTAGAGTGAAAGGCATGACAAATAGGAGAGCTACTCAAGCCAGATCCCGTACACCTGCCCACTGGATCCTGACCTGCGTTAACCAAGCACACATTGCCCTAATGAAAATAATGAGCCATTTTTAATTTTTAATTTTGCCGTTGTCCAAACAGGCAGTCATTACAAGGCTGATGCAGTCTTTTTACAAGTCCATCCCTTAGGGATGCGGAAGAGTAGTTAAAATCTAATTCTCTCTTCCTTCAAGGAGTGTACTCAAAGTGCTGTCTTAAGTGGCTGCTTTACTGGCTGCCGGAAAGTGTTATTTGCCTTTTTCTCTAAAAAGGCTTTCCGGCAAGTGCTCTTGGGAAGCCGGTCTTGAAGCAGTTTTGGATGGAGGAGTGCTGCTCGAACATCAAACAGTCTTCTGAGACTCGCCGTCCACAACACACTCACGCACGCTCTCCCCATTCGTCACAGACCCACGGCTAATTACACAGCGGTGACTTTTCTCTACCTTGTTCCATCGATCGCGCTCCGGGCTTGGTCCCTAAGCAGCTTCTTCTGTGAATTGTGGTCCACTGGAAAAATCTGTTAACATAGAGGTACTTGAAAGTTTTCTCTTCTATGGCCCCGCAGCAAGTTGAAGCACTTCACAGAAATGACAACAATCTTGGAAGGACGGTTTTCTGAAAAAGGCCCACAATAAACTACCTGCGGGTGGAGGGCCAGGTGGGCACAAGTGGCAAATGCCCCCTCTCGGGTCCCTTAAGGTCAGCCAGCCCTGTCCTGGCCCTGAGGACAGGGGACTTGTCTCTAATGCACGTCCAGGCACTGACAGTCCGGGGTTCTTAGAGGAAGGTGCTGTAAATTTCAACTCAGAGAAAAGGGAATCACAGTGTTCAATTATGGGTAAAGTCTGGGGAGGGATAGCTAGATTAAGAGCAAACTTGCTCTGGAAAAAAAAAAAAAGTTTGAAAATCCAGTCTCAAGTCAAATGCAAAAGTAATGACGCCCAAGCGTTCATTTCTCTTAGGACCCAGAAGACAAAGGACAGGACCTTCTGGTTGGAAATTAGCCCGGCCTGCTTTCTTTCTTCCCCATTCTTTGGTTTCAACATTCTTTCACTGTTCCAATCAAAAGCAGGCCAAGGGTGACGTCAGCCAATTAGAAATGCGGCTTCACCTGGTGCAAGGATCTGCAGATCACATTGGAGAGATGGGGTAATGGTTGGTGATGATTCTCAGTTATCTGAGTCATCTTACTTTTGTTATTTTGTCAAGTTCATCCAGGCGTTACACTCTCTGAATTACACCCTCCCCTCCGACAGGAATAGTGAGAGCGCTTTCATGGCGGGCCTCCATCCTGGCTGCACGCTTACAACCACCTGAGAAGGTTAAAGAAGTACCCAGGGGGGTCCCAGGGTCCAGGAGTTTTTATTCCGCTGCTCTGGGGTTGAGTCTCAGCGTTGTAATTTTCTAAAGAGCCACAGAGCAAGAGGTCTCAAAAGTATTATTAGCCCAGAAGAAAATGCAAACTCATGGGCTCACATTGAGACGAGCCAGCCACGTGCACGGAAAGAGAGGAGGCTCCTCGTGTCGGCACGAAATGTGGGCACGCTGCCCGAGGTCCAGCTCAGAGGTTCCACACACCCACAAACCAAGCCTGGTACTCATTAACTCAAGGCTCAATCAACACACGACACGGCCCGGGTAAATGCGTGCAGAGGCCCTGGTGGAGTCTGTGGTGTGTGGAGAAAAGCCATGCCTCTTCCAAAGGGGCCAGACGAGTCTCACCTCCAGACAAGGCTGCCAGGAAGAAATCTGCTAGATACCCAGTTTTTCAGGAAAAGCTGGGGATTCCATTTCTTTATGAAATGTCTTGTTTATTCTATATTGGCTCATTCTCTCTCTCTCTCTCTCTCTCTCTCTCTCTCTCTCTCTCTCTGTGTGTGTGTGTGTGTGTGTGTGTGTGTGTGTGTGTGTGTGAACGTAGGGAAAATAGGAAGGCAGACTCCTGCATAGATACCTGGCCCAGCACCTACCTGGCAACCAATGAAGCCACTGGCTATGAGAGTGGAAGAGAGAAAGAAGGGGGAAATGGAGGGGGGGGAGAAGCAGAAGGTCACTTCTCCTGCGTGCCCTGACCGGGGATTGAACGTGAGACCTCCACACACGGGGCCAACACTCTACCCACTGAGCCAACCAGCCAAGGCCAACTTATTCTCCTTTTCCACACAAGGCAAGCTGAAACAGACATGTCTAGGGCCCTGTCTATTGTGAGATACCTCCTGGCCCAGAGACCTCCAGGTGTATTCATCCGAACCACACCGGAAAAGCTCTCTCTGATCAGTTCCTCTAAGTCCCTTTCTTAAGCATCTCCTGCAAACGTAAAACTTTGACACACTGCCTAAAATTCCAATGCATTCGCATACAATGATAACTTTTTACCACCAAAGTACTGTACTTTCATACCTTTGAGTGAATTAGTTCACTACAATAATCACAGAGGGAAATAGAATTATGTGGAATAAGAGTAACAAAGGAGAGGGTATTTCGCCACCGGACGCATTATGAGAAGGCAGAGTTGCAGAGAGGCATTGGGAAGCCAGTGGGCAGCATGTGGCACCGGGTTCCTGAAGATAGTGGCAGATATGAGATGACCAGGAAGTAAGAGAGGAAGAAATAACAACACTGGGCCATGTAAATAAATACATCCCCACTTTTCCAGAATTTACAGCTTTAGGAGGAGTCAGACAATAAGCAAATATTTACTATTTCCTGAGTGTGTGCGTCGAGACAGAAGTGTGCAGGATTCCATGAGCCACTGTACACACACCGGCCATCACTTTCATGAGACAGGCAGGTGTTGCGGCTTTGAAACAGAGGAGTTCTAGGATGCAACATGTTTTAAGACGATCACTGCATTGCTGTGAACCAAGCTGGGAGGGTACGGTAATAATCCAAGCCACAGAGAACATCTCCGGAACCAAGTCAGATACCTGCTGGTAGAACCGTGAAAATGCAGATTGGAGAGGTAAAGAGAGCAAATGCCTAACACGCGGGCCTCACCATCTTCCATTCAGCTGGACAGTTACTGCCTGCCTCCAGCCATATCCTAAACTTGCGAGCTGAAAGCGTTATCACATACTCCACCAGCCCCATCTGAAGGAAAATAAAAAAAAATTCCTCCACTGGTGTTTGCAAAGGGTCTCCAGGTTGGAGAAGTCAGGATAGTAAAGAGAGAATGATGGCTTTTACTCCATAAACAGCCACCAAATGTTTGAGTTATGGATAGCAATTAAGTCCTAATTGGCAATAATGTAAACCTCTTCTGAATGGATGTGGTAAATATTGAAACAAACGAGTTGCTATTTTTCAGACCTGAATGGCAGTCAGTCAAAATGAAAAGCTAATTTTCAACCTTGGAGGCAAACTCTGTATTTTAATCAAGTGTGACAGAGTGGGAACGATAAATTGACATTTAAGGTGAGGGCGATTTATTTCCCCGCACGAACGTTGTGATGATAAGTTGGTTGCATGGCCCCCTTGCAAAATGAGAGCGGGCTGTGGCTTTGATGCAGAACAGAAGGAAGCATCTGGGGAACTGGCCGGAGGCAAAGTTCAAAGACAGCTGATGGCTGAAGGCACATGACCCACCTTCCCAGCTGTCTGTGCTATGAGGGCATCTCCGAGTACTCAGCTGTCCTCACAATAGCCGGCTGAAGTAACTCATCAAAAGTTTACACTGTGAGTCATAAAAACAGAGGTGTGGGTATGCATGTGTATACTCTGCCATACAGCAAGCCAGAATGAAAATCTAATTCCTAAGGATCTAAAATACTAATTTAGTAATAATTAACTTATTTCAGAGTTATCAATGAAGTGCCAAGGATGTCCAAGGCACTGCTAAAAGCACTAGGAAATTATCAGTGAAGAAAAGAAAAGGTGCCTTTCCTGAGCACCTTATATTCTACTGAAAATAATAACAGCTCAAATTCTGAGTGTCTCTCTGGCGATATGAACTGTTCTAAGTGTATCATTTGCATTGACATGTGTAGTCCCCATAGCAACCCAAGGCTTAACTGTTTTTATGATCTCTAATTTCCAGATGAGAATCCTGAGGCACAGAGAGGTTGAGCTCTGAGCCCCAAATCACACAGCTATGGCTGCTGGGATACAGCAACCAGGGAGGCCATCATGCTCTTTTCCAGCTTCAAGTTCACAAGGGAAGAAGCATTAAAGGAGGAATTGCACGTGTTAGAATTATTACAAAGGAAATGCCTGGAGTTGGGGCCGGGGAAGGTAATAGGACTCAACCTAGCTTGAATTTCTTTTTATTACAGCAATAACTCTGGTTCTATGTCCTCTCATAAACATGTATCTGTTTTCCTGAGTAATATGTCTGGCTGAGTTAAGGACAATAGTTTGTTTTGTTCTTTGCTAAAAGCTGCACTCTGGAACCCACATTTTCTTTCTCCATATTCGGGTTAACCTCCCTTCCCCCAAAAGTCTCTTAAGGGTGGGCTGAGCAGGGGAGGGGGAGACAGATATTTTCTAACACATTAAACTTTTTGAATCAAATAGTGTATATAATTTATCTGTGTAGTGTTCGGAAGATTTCATATCTTCACTGAGTCTCTCTCTCTCTCTCTCTCTCTCTCTCTCTCCATATAAATTATTTACATGCTTTAATATTTCAATAAAGCCAGTAAGGTTCACGTTGCTCTGAATCACTCATTTGAATACTCAAGAAAGAAGTTCAGCTTGCAAAGTATTTGCTGTATTAATCTAAACATACTGAGGGGGGTCTCTAAACTACACAGGGTTTAAGAGTATGATTAACAGATGAAAAGAAAAAAAAGCCCTTTCAGCCCTGGAGCCTCAGGGGTCCACCAGATGACACAGTGCCATGTCCCTGTATAACCCCTACTCTGACTCTCCAGCAGGAAAAAAAGATTAGAGAATTAAAAAAAAAAAAAAAAGCTGACTTCCTAAATAAGCTTTGTGAATTATCTGACAAAGGGATTGTGAGCTTTCTCACTTTAATGGGGACAATCACGACACAGTAAACGCCGCGAGTTATTACATCACATTCTCCAAAGGTGCTTGCAGATGGCCGTTTAAGCCCGGCCTGGAAGGTGTGCAGACAGAGTTCCGGTAGTCACACCGTCAACACACTTGGCCAGCTATTCATCCCCTCTGTTCCTAATTTCCTCGACTGCTAATGGGAGTCATAATTGTATCCATCTCACAAGGTCAGTATGAGAGTTCAATTTGTGAATATAGAAACACCTCCACACACTAAGTTAAGGATAAGCCACCGGGCTGTCGGTGTGATGTGTTCGTCTCACACGTCTTTTACCGGACACGCACTCTGACCTCTTGGAGCTGAGAGGGTTACGGCAATGAGGCAAGGCCTCCAGCTATCGCCGTATGTTCTCACGGGCAAAATAGACAATAAATAAACAACACGATTCCAACTTCCATTAATGGTCATTAAAAAATTAAAAGTACGGCCAGGGCACACAGGAGAAGCAGAAGCGCCTATCTGCTTCTCCACCCCTCCCCCTCTCCTTCCTCTGTCTCTCTCTTCCCCTCCCGCAGCTGAGGCTCCATTGGAGCAAAGTTTGCCCGGGCGCTGGGGATGGCTCTGTGGCCTCTGCCCCAGGCGCTAGAGTGGCTCTGGTTGCAACAGAGCGACGCCCCAAGATGGGCAGAGCATCGCCCCCTGGTGGGCATGCCGGGTGCATCCCGGTCGGGCGCATGCGGGAGTCTGTCTGACTGCCTCCCCGTTTCCAGCTTCGGGAAAAAAAAAAAAAAATTAAAAAAAAAAAAAGAAGCGTCTCTAAAAGGTGACAGCTGAATGCGGAGGACCCCGCAGGGGAAGAACAGTCGCGGAGTGATCCGCACACAGAGAACAACAGAGGGGAGCCCCTGGCCCCAGACGTGCCAGCTTGCTGGAGGGGCAGAGAAGCCCACTGAACTCGGGGAGAAGTTTAGAGATGAGGCCCCAGAGGGGAACTGGGATCAGGTCCAGTCATGCACACTGGCGACAAGTGGTTTCTATGCCAACCACACTGGCAAGCCACTGGAATCATACAAGCTTGGAAGGAACATCCTTTAACGAATACCTTAAAAGACAACTCTGACCGCCACTCGGAGCCACTTATCCAGGTCACCAGAGTGAGCACATCTTTCCAAGCCGCAGAGGAGAGGAAGCTTGAGGGGCTCACCTTGACTATGACTCTCACAGGTGTCAGAGTTACGGGAGCCCTTCAGAGGATAGAGTCCAACGCCGTTATCTTCTGGAGACGGAAACGGCTTGTCTCCCAATACATCAAGCTCAGAATGCAGAGAAATGCTGATTGCTTTGCAAGCACAGGTGCTGAACTAATCCAAGATGGAGCCTGCAGACATAAGCTGCACCTGCGTTCCAGAACAGGCCCCCTGACCAGGCCCTTTATTACCCCACAGAAGCAAACAGCCTCCTTTTGCTTAAGTCTTCCTGAAAATAATCCTCCAGCCCCATCCAGCAATACTCGGTGCCAGGAGGAACCTGCAGACACAGGCAGTGTCGGACCCACTTGAGGACAAGTGTCAGAAAAGAAAAGAAGAGAAGAGAAAAGAAAAGAAAAGAAAAGAAAAGAAAAGAAAAGAAAAGAAAAGAAAAGAAAAGAAAAGAAAAGAAAAGAGAAAATGACGTCAGGGAACATGCACTCCAAATGAGGTCCGTGCTCAGGGACGCAACCATCGCAATCACGCGTGCGTCCTGGCTGCACTGGGACAGTAGGTCCTAATCTTACGTCATGCCTTCATTGGGAAGGACATGGGTCTTCGAGGAGAGGGAGAAAAACTCAGAGCGCGCACCACCTTCCGCAGCTGCACTGCACCTCAAAACCGGAGCTCGGCAGATGGGAGTGAAGGAGATGTGGGCTGGTGCCCAAGGCGTGTCTCAATTTGTTCCGTGGTTCCATTTACTTCCCTTCTTCATGGTTCACTTAGCCAAACTTGGGACTGGAAAAAACAATCAATCTTAGAAGATGCCCAAACTCTTTTGAAAAAGAATTTTGGATTTAGATGGTTAGACAGAAACGAGTTTGGGATGGATTTGACTATTTAATTTTCACCATCTGGAGGCTGATATAAACCAGTGCTTGAGTGCCCAGTAGGCAAATGAAGCACATGGCTTGGGTGCCAGCAAAGGCAGGGCATTCATTTGGGGAGGAAGAGGGGCAATACATGGACATTTTACATGTTAAAAAAAAACAACCCTAAATATACTGCTCACAAAAATTAGGGGATATTTCCAAATGAATATGAAGCAATAAACTACCCCCTAATTTTTGTGAGCAGTGTATTAATTGTAGGGGCAGACACATTTCTTGGACATCCATTCATGTTTGTGATGTACTGGTTATTTTGAACTTGACGTGAAGTAGGAACTTAGGACATACTCTTTGTAATACCAAGGGTATCTAGTGGCTGCCACAAAGAGACGGTGAGATGATGAGCCCTGGTTTACTCCGACGACCTTGGTTGGTAAACATTAGTGTCCTTCTCTCCCTTCTTCCTCCCAGCTTCGTCCGCCTACAGCGGCCCCCAGTGCCTTCCATGTGTTCTTCATCTTACAGATTTAAATGAGTTTGGGAGCCTATTATTTTACCTGATTTTCACAGTAAGCCTGTAAAATAATCTAGACTAAGAAGGTCTAGAACAGTGGTTCTCAACCTTTCTAATGCCGTGACCCCGCAATACAGTTCTTCATGTTGCTGTGACCTCAAACCAAAAAATAAATTTTGGTGGCTACTTCATAACTGTAATTTTGCTACAGTTATGATTCGGAATGTAAATACCTGATATGCATTATGTATTTTCCGATGGCTTTAGGCGACCCTGCCGGGGTCGCGACCCACAGGTTGAGAACCGCTGGTCTAGAACCACTGCATTACTAATGACACCTTCGAGTCATCTTTTAAAAATAAACTGAACTGCTTCCTCCCCCACGATGGGTTTCAAAAAAGAGTGGGGAGGGCGTTGGAACTTGGGAGTTTTTGTACAATTCACTCATGTGATAAGACAAACTTCATGAGCACTCCTTGCCACAGCTGTATACACATTTTCTCTAAAACACAATTTGTAACTCGTAGAGTTAACCCAAGTCTGGGGTGTAAAGGTTGGGGTCCTAAATTAAAATGAAGGAAATCTGCATCATCTCCTAGTTTGATGTCTTTAAAAAGGTTTACATTGAATATGAGAAAACATCAGGAGAGAATCTAACTTATGAAAAAGAACTGATCATAATCAAATTTAATTTTACCTGGAAACATTGCCCCATATTTCATTCATGAGTTTAAATATTCCATATCTTTATCTTGTTTACAGAGAAAAAATGCTGCACATCATACCACCTGAATAAAAAAGGTATTTTTAGGTCCTAAAGATTGTTTCCTCTCTTTGCGAAAGCCCTTGCCTAACTTATGATTCCTTTTATCCAGGCTGGGCCAAAAGAGAGATGGAGATGCAGGGAGATAGAGAGAGACTATTTTACATTTCCCTGCCCATAAAACAAGACTTAACTTTCTGATCCACGGTAGGAGGCAATAGCGTTACAAACCTTGTTACACGGATAGGCGTAGGTCATTTGCCCAAACTCTCATAGCTAGAAAATTGCTATGAAGGAATATGAACTCTGACCCTTCAACTCCTCGACATTTTTCTGCCATGAAGTAGATATTCCTACTTAAATTGGACTCAATCATTGATATTTTGAAAGGTGAAGGGAAATGTTCATTTTTTTTTTTAAGGTGACATGGTCTTAATTCTCACCTTGAAAGTCATGACAGGACCAAAGTGGAAAGCCCGCCTCCTCCTTTGTCAGTCATTACACTGTAATCGCATTAAAATGTTGTCATTCTGTACCCCAACTTGCCCTCCTTTAATCGAGCCTGCTTTTCCCTAATGAATCCTCAGTAATTTATACACCCATTTCTTTTTTATTCATTCAAACAAATATATAAGTGCTTCCCAAAACCCAGATGCTCTTCTGGGAGTGGGGGCTAAAGCACTAAGATAGGTAATAGGCCTGCCTTCTAGAGCTTACAACCTACACTGAAAAGAGAGATGAGTGTGAAGTAAATGAGAAAGGAAAGAGCCAACATTGTCCTTGGACAATGGCCAGAGGGGTCACGTGATCAGGAAATGTCATTTTTAGGGGGAAGAGGAAGCCCTTGAAGATAAGCACTCCTCTTCCCTCTTACCTGCTTCCTCTGCCTCATCTTTTCTCATCTGTCTTCAGAGTAGCAAGACATAGAGCAGCAAATATTACAAAGAGAAAAGGAGAAGGGGTGGAAAGAGCCTCAGAACTCTTTAATCAAACACAGTGGAGTCCTAGTTTAAATAAACATACCAGATAAAGAAGAGCTGCTCCAGCTCTGTTTCTATTTTGTATTAGCTCTTTGGTGGTGGTGTGGTTCTGAGGTCCATGGAACTATGGAGGCTCAGAAGGGCCAAGTTGGAAATCATTGATGGCCTCGGCTGGGTTGTATATCTAGCTCAGTGAAAAGGGCAAAAGTGTCTGGTCAACTTGTTTTTAAAGAAGGCCTTTGGCCAGTATTCCCAAACACTTATTGTGGCTCAGCTTAACCCTCCCGGGTCAGAACTCTCTGTAAGGGTATGGGCCGTGCATCTCTTTGCATCTCCTCCAAAATTGGGAAGTCTGTTGGCAACTGGTCAAGAATTTAGGGACTTAGTATTCTAGCCAAATAGATTTTCACCTCAACCTGGCTATTAAAATTTATATTATATTCAAATAGTTGCTCATTCTAAAATGTTTAACATAAATGCTAGACTCTCAAAACCTACATGCATCCTATTCTTGTTGGTTTAGGTTCAATGGGCTTTTGATAAATCATGCAGATGACTCTGACTTTTTCTCTATCTACAGGTGGAATAGCCCTTTAGGGGAGATAGTAACCTAATAGAACCAAAAAGATAACTTACAGGAAATGAAGCAACTTGACATTTTAATGTTGGTTAAATTTTGTCAATTCTTTCTTTTATTCCACCTACCTTTCTCCTTAGAGAAAGATTTCCGAGGACTGTATTTCAGAATCTGATATAGTTCATTAAGTCTCTGCAGAGCTTCACCACCTGCCAGCTCCATGACCCGGAGCAAATAATCTAACTTCCCTTTGCTTACCTTTCCTAACATGGGATAACAACAGTACCAGCTTCATAGTGTGTGGGCACTGGATTGAATGAGATAACGTACACTAAGAAGCTTGACCCAGGGTCTGGCATAATAAGTGCTCAACAAATGGCAGCTATTATTATATATAGAATGTCAATTGTATCTTTTCTTATTTTTGAATCTTAACACTTCCTGGCACAGGACTTCATTGGTAGTCTGTGCTCTAAGATTGGTCAATTATTTTTGGTTAATAATTACTCAGTTAAAAATACTCAGATTGGGAGATGACGTCAGAGTAATGGCGGGGTAGGAAGCGATACCGATAAATCTCCCCCAAAACTCAACAAGATCTTCAACCAGAAACAGAAAAACCTATACTTGGAGCTTCCAGATGCTTCGCAATACACCCAAAGGTATGATTGAGTGAAAAATTGGCTAAATATATAACCAAACCCCGAAGGAAATAGGGAGTAAGAAATGCTCCGCCTTCCTCACTAACCTAAACAGGGCGGCTTTCTCTGGTAACTGTGAATATAGAAACTGAGGCGGGCAAAGGGGGTGAATACATCCAGGCCGCGAAACAAACGGCCGAACCAGGCTGTGGCACGGAGATCCAAGCCGAGGAAAATCTGATCCTGTGGCAACCCGGGCAATACAAGCTAATACTCGCGCCAAACCCAAACAAAGAAAGACAAGCGGCGCGGCCATTTTTACCCGGTCTCCTGGCTGGTGCACAGTTAGTGGGCGAGAGATTTCTTCCTAGGCCCCGGGAGTCAGTGCCCGTGTTGCCTCACGGAGAGGCAGGGTCAGAGGCCTTTCTGTGGGCCGAGGGCAGAGTCTCTGGGCAGCCCCAGCGCCCTGGGAAAGCCACGCATGGGAGGGAGTGAGAACTAATTCCAACGGTGGAGATTTTCCATGCCGGAGGGTGTTTCATATCCTGGTTTGCGCGCGCAGATAAGGAGTGAGCGATTCCTCCGAGTGCCCCGGCAGTGCGCGCTCGTGTTATCGCATAGAGGAGCAGAGTCAGGGGCCTTTGTGTGGGCCGAAAGCGGAATCTCGGGCCGCCCCAGCGCCTTGCAAAAGCCGCGCACGGGGACGGAGCGAGACTCAATTCCAACGCTGCAACTTTTCCCTGCGGTCGGGGGTTTCACTCAGAGCGTGAGACTGCTGGCCGGATATCCTGGTCTGCGCGCGCAGCCAGTGAGTGAGAGTTTCCTCCAAGCGCCCCGGAAGTGGGCACCCGCTTGTGTTACCGGACAGAGTGGCAGAGCCAGAGGTCTTTGAATGGCCGGAAAGCCCGCCTGATTATGCTAGCAGCTCTGACTGACTGAGCCTTACCCAGAGCCCTGTGCTGAGTGGAAATAGAGTGGGGAGTTGCCAGCTCTTTGAGCCTCTTACTATCCAGGCAGAGGCAGCAGCAACCCCATAGCTGGATTATCAGGCTACTAATTGAGGAAGGAAAGACTAGGAGAAAGGCTCTAGGAACACGGACTCTCTCACTGTCGGAGCCTATAAATGCTAATAGCCTAGACTGCCAACGAGACTAAAGCACAATACATGACATTGCCATAGAGACTTATCAACTGCAAACCTCCACCTGAGCGTGGCAAAGGGGCAAAACCCGGGGTACAGAGTCACCGACCAGGAAGAGGGAGAGAAAAGAAAAAGCAAGAAGATAACCTCTCAAAATCAAGAATAATCTGCAGACTTTATAACCTATCCCATTTTATTATATTTGTTCGTTTGTTTCTCTTATCTTCATTCTTGATACTTTTTTTTTTCCTCCTCCAATTTGGCCGATTAACTCTCTACCGGTCTTACTCTCTCCTCTCCTTGAACTACACTACCCATAAGTGTTACATCTCCCATTATCTTTTCTCTTCTCTTCCTTTCTCTCTATGAGGGTTGCACTCCAAAACCCTTAACTCTCTCTCTCTCTCCCCTTTCTTTTTTCTTCTTTTAGTGGTTCCCTCTTTTTTCTCTCTCTCTCTCTCTTTCTTTTCTCCCTCTATATTAGTTTCTTCCTTTCTCCTTTACATCTCCTCTCACTCAAACCTCAATAACAAACAAATTATCTTATCTGGGACTCAAACTTATGTTTGTGGCATTCTGGGGGGTTTTTACTTCACCTTTTTAACTCACTAGCAGTGCTCCCATCCCTGGCTCTCCATATTATCTAGTTCTTGTTCCACTAAATACAATAGTAATTTTTTAATTTGTCCCCCCATTTTTCCGTTTTCCTCTTAATCCTCTCATCATAACTCTTAGACAACCAACACCTAAAAGCAAATCATTTTATTCTTGACCCAAATTTTTTCCTTATTTGCTTTTTGTGGGTCCATACGCTCTTTTTTTTTTTTTCTTCTTTTTTCTTTTTTTTTTTTTTTTTTTTTTTTGTTGTTTTGTTTTGTTTGCCCCTTTATTACCTTTCCCCAATTCAGGCCCTCCATCACAGGCATTGTTTGTTATAATTCACAGTCCACCACAAGATTTTAACAAGAAAGAGGGGAGAGGAGAGGAGAGGAAAAAAGGAGGGGGGGAATAATTTCCTTTTTTTTTTTTTTTTTTTTTTTTTTTAAATTTTTATTTTATTTTATTTTTCTTTATTTCATTCTTAATTTTTTTAAAAAAAAAAACAACTTTTTTCGATTTTTTTTATTATTTTTTTTTAAACTTTTTATTCTTTATTAAATCTCATTAATACTATCAACAAAACCACCCTCAGATGCCATTAAGGAAGAGAAAATCGAATATCATGGATACAAAAGAAAGAGAGGTAACACAGCTAGATGAGGAAAAATCTATGGAGAAAAAATTTAATATATTGGAAACCTTGGAGCTAAATGACAGAGAATTCAAGATAGAAATCCTAAAAATCCTCCGAGATATACAAGAAAACACAGAAAGGCAATTTAGGGAGCTCAGAAAACAACTCAGTGAACACAAAGATTATATGTCCAAGGAAATTGAAACTATAAAAACAAATCAAACAGAGATGAAAAACTCAATTCACGAGCTGAAAAACGAAGTAACAAGCTTAGCTAATAGAACAGGTCAGATAGAAGAGAGGATTAGTGAAATAGAAGACAAGCAACTTGAGGCACAACAGAGAGAAGAAGAAAGAGACTCAAAAATTAAAAAAAATGAGATAGCCCTACAAGAATTATCTGACTCCATCAAAAAGAATAACATAAGAATAATAGGTATATCAGAGGGAGAAGAGAGAGAAAATGGAATGGAGAACATACTCAAACAAATAATAGATGAGAACTTCCCAAGCCTGTGGAAAGAACTAAAGCCTCAAGTTCAAGAAGCAAACAGAACTCCAAGTTTTCTTAACCCCAACAAACCTACTCCAAGGCATATCATAATGAAATTGACACAAACCAACAGCAAAGAAAAAATTCTCAAGGCAGCCAGGGAAAAGAAGAATACAACATATAAAGGAAGGCCCATTAGATTATCATCAGATTTCTCAGCAGAAACTCTACAAGCTAGAAGAGAATGGACCCCAATATTTAAAGTCCTGAAAGAGAGGAACTTTCAGCCACGAATACTATACCCATCAAAGCTATCCTTCAAATATGAAGGAGAAATAAAAACATTCACAGATACAGAAAAGATGAGGGAATTTATCATCAGAAAACCCCCACTCCAGGAATTACTAAAGGGGGTTCTCCAATCAGATACAAAGAACAAAAAAAAAACAGAGCCACAAGTAAAAGCTCCAAGAAGAACACAATAAAACCAAATTTAAACTGTGACAACAACAAAAAGAAAGAGGGGGAGAAGATGGAGATTAACAGTAGCAAAGGACGATGGAGTGCAAAAGTACTCACAAAATAGTTCGCTACAATGAACAGGGTAGGGACCCTTTTCATTATTCAAAGGTAACCACCATTGAAAAAACCACCACAGAAGCACATGAGATAAAAAAGATAGCAACAGTGGAAAGATGTATGGAATACAACCAAATAAAAACAAAAGATAGAAAAACAAAAGAGAAGGATCAAACAAGACACAAAACTAACAGAAAGCAAGATATAAAATGGCAATAGGGAACCCACAAGTATCAATAATTACACTAAATGTAAACGGATTAAACTCACCAATAAAAAGGCACAGAGTAGCAGAATGGATTAAAAAAGAAAATCCAACTGTATGCTGCCTACAGGAAACTCATCTAAGTAACAAGGATAAAAACAAATTCAAAGTGAAAGGCTGGAAAACAATACTCCAAGCAAATAACATCCAAAAAAAAGCAGGTGTAGCAATACTCATATCGGATAATGCTGACTACAAGGCAGGAAAAGTACTCAGAGACAAAAATGGCCATTTCATAATGGCTAAGGGGACACTGAATCAAGAAGACATAACAATTCTTAATATATATGCACCAAACCAAGGAGCACCAAAATATATAAGACAGCTACTTATTGATCTTAAAACAAAAACTGACAAAAACACAATCATACTTGGAGACCTCAATACACCGCTGACGGCTCTAGATCGGTCATCCAAACAGAGAATCAACAAAGACATAGTGGCCTTAAACAAAACACTAGAGCACCTGGATATGATAGACATCTACAGGACATTTCATCCCAAAGTGACTGAGTATACATTTTTCTCCAGTGTACATGGATCATTCTCAAGAATTGACCATATGTTGGGCCACAAAAACAACATCAGCAAATTCAGAAAAATTGAAGTTGTACCAAGCATATTTTCTGATCATAAAGCCTTGAAACTAGAATTCAACTGCAAAAAAGAGGAAAAAAATCCCACAAAAATGTGGAAACTAAACAACATACTTTTAAAAAATGAATGGGTCAAAGAAGAAATAAGTGCAGAGATCAAAAGATATATACAGACTAATGAAAATGACAATACGACATATCAGAATCTATGGGATGCAGCAAAAGCAGTGATAAGAGGGAAGTTCATATCACTTCAGGCATATATGAACAAACAAGAGAGAGCCCAAGTGAACCACTTAACTTCCCACCTTAAGGAACTAGAAAAAGAAGAACAAAGACAACCCAAAACCAGCCGAAGAAAGGAGATAATAAAAATCAGAGCAGAGATAAATGAATTAGAGAACAGAAAAACTATAGAAAAAATTAATAGAACAAGGAGCTGGTTCTTTGAAAAGATCAACAAAATTGACAAACCCTTGGCAAGACTTACCAAGGAAAAAAGAGAAAGAACTCATATAAACAAAATCCAAAATGAAAGAGGAGAAATCACCACGGACACCGTAGATATACAAAGAATTATTGTAGAATACTATGAAAAACTTTATGCCACTAAATTCAACAACCTAGAAGAAATGGATATATTCCTAGAAAAATACAACCTTCCTAGACTGAGTCAAGAAGAAGCAGAAAGCCTAAACAGACCTATCAGTAGAGAAGAAATAGAAAAAACCATTAAAAACCTCCCCAAAAATAAAAGTCCAGGCCCAGACGGCTATACCAGCGAATTTTATCAAACATTCAAAGAAGACTTGGTTCCTATTCTACTCAAAGTCTTCCAAAAAATTGAAGAAGAAGCAATACTTCCAAACACATTTTACGAAGCCAACATAACCCTCATACCAAAACCAGGCAAGGATGGCACAAAAAAAGAAAACTACAGACCAATATCTCTAATGAATACAGATGCTAAAATACTAAACAAAATACTAGCAAATCGAATACAACAACATATTAAAAAAATAATACATCATGATCAAGTGGGATTCATCCCAGAATCTCAAGGATGGTTCAACATACGTAAAACGGTTAATGTATTACACCATATCAACAAAACAAAGAACAAAAACCACATGATCTTATCAATAGACGCAGAAAAGGCTTTTGATAAAATACAACACAATTTTATGTTTAAGACTCTCAACAAAATGGGTATAGAAGGAAAATATCTCAACATGATAAAGGCCATATATGATAAACCATCAGCTAACATCATATTAAATGGCACTAAACTGAAGGCTTTCCCCCTTAAATCAGGAACAAGACAGGGTTGTCCACTCTCTCCACTCTTATTTAATGTGGTACTAGAGGTTCTAGCCAGAGCAATCAGACAAGACAAAGAAATAAAAGGCATGCATATCGGAAAAGAAGAAGTAAAGGTATCACTTTTTGCAGATGATATGATACTATACATCGAAAACCCCAAAGAATCCACAAAAAGACTACTAGAAACAATAAGCCAATACAGTAAGGTCGCAGGATACAAAATTAACATACAGAAGTCAATAGCCTTTCTATATGCCAACAATGAAACAACTGAGAAGGAACTCAAAAGAACAATCCCCTTCACGATTGCAACAAAAAAATAAAATACTTAGGAATAAACATAACAAAGAATGTAAAGGACTTATATAATGAAAACTATAAACCATTGTTAAGGGAAATCGAAAAAGATATAATGAGATGGAAGAATATACCTTGTTCTTGGCTAGGAAGAATAAATATAATCAAGATGGCTATATTACCCAAAGCAATATACAAATTTAATGCAATTCCCATCAAACTTCCAATGACATTTTTTAAAGAAATAGAGCAAAAAATCATCAGATTTATATGGAACTATAAAAAACCCCGAATAGCCAAAGCAATCCTAAAGAAAAAGAATGAAGCTGGGGGCATTTCAATACCTGACTTCAAACTCTATTATAGGGCCACGACAATCAAAACAGCATGGTATTGGCAGAAAAATAGACACTCAGACCAATGGAACAGAATAGAAAGTCCAGAAATAAAACCACATATATATAGTCAAATAATTTTTGATAAAGGGGCCAACAACACACAATGGAGAAAAGAAAGCCTCTTCAATAAATGGTGCTGGGAAAACTGGAAAGCCACATGCAAAAGAATGAAACTGGACTACAGTCTCTCCCCCTGTACAAAAATTAACTCAAAATGGATCAAAGATCTAAACATAAGACCTGAAACAATTAAGTACATAGAAGAAGACATAGGTACTCAACTCAGGGACCTGGGTTTTAAAGAGCATTTTATGAATTTGACTCCAATGGCAAGAGAAGTGAAGGCAAAAATTAATGAATGGGACTACATCAGACTAAGAAGTTTTTGCTCAGCAAGAGAAACTGATAACAAAATAAACAGAAAGCCAACTAAATGGGAAATGATTTTTTCAAACGACAGCTCAGATAAGGGCCTAATATCCAAAATATACAAAGAACTCATAAAACTCAACAACAAACAAACAAACAATCCAATAAAAAAATGGGAAGAGGATATGAATAGACACTTCTCCCAGGAAGAAATACAAATGGCCAACAGATATATGAAAAGATGCTCATCTTCTTTAGCTATTAGAGAAATGCAAATCAAAACGGCAATGAGATACCACCTCACACCTGTTCGATTAGCTGTTATTAGCAAGTCAGGTAACAGCAAATGTTGGAGAGGCTGTGGAGAAAAAGGAACCCTCATACACTGTTGGTGGGAATGTAAAGTAGTACAACCATTATGGAAGAAAGTATGGTGGTTCCTCAAAAAACTGAAAATAGAACTACCTTATGACCCAGCAATCCCTCTACTGGGTATATATCCCAAAAACTCAGAAACATTGATACGTAAAGACACATGCAGCCCCATGTTTATTGCAGCATTGTTCACAGTGGCCAGGACATGGAAACAACCAAAAAGCCCATCAATAGATGACTGGATAAAGAAGATGTGGCACATATACACTATGGAATACTACTCAGCCATAAGAAATGATGACATCGGAACATTTACAGCAAAATGGTGGGATCTTGATAACATGATACGAAGCGAAATAAGTAAATCAGAAAAAAACAGGAACTGTATTATTCCATACGTAGGTGGGACATAATAGTGAAACTAAGAGACATTTATAAGAGTGTGGTGGTTACGGGGGGGGAGGGGGGAATGGGAGAGGGATAGGGGGTGGGGAGGGGCACAAAGAAAACAAGATAGAAGGTGACAGAGGACAATCTGACTTTGGGTGGTGGGTATGCAACATAATTGAACGACAAGATAACCTGGACTTGTTATCTTTGAATATATGTATCCTGATTTATTGATGTCACCCCATTAAAAAAATAAAATTATATTAAAAAAAAAAAAAAAAAAAAAAAAAAAAAAAAATACTCAGATTTCAATCAGCCAAGTATGATTAAATACCCGCCATGGCCACACCTTGTGTCTGCTAGGTACTTTCATGCAAATTATCTCCTTTAATTCTACATGCAGCCCTATGAGGTTTGTATGACAGCGTGGACCACAGCTGGGGAGTAAGCTTATGTGATTACTAGAGTCAGACTATGTAATTTTTAAATTAACCATTTATTTGTTTGAGAAAGAGAGAGAGAGATTGATTTGTTGTTCCACTTACTTAGGCATTCATTGGTTGATTCTTGTATGTGCCCTGACCGGGGATTGAACCTGAAATCTTGGTTTATTGGGACAATGCTCTAACTGAGCTTCCCAGCCAGGGTCTAATTTCTTCCTACTAGCTGCTTGGCTTTTAGGAAATTACTTCCCTCATCAAGTTCAATTTTCCTCAAAGGATTGTAATCAAAATTAAAAGAGATCATGCATGTAAACATCACACGGACCTGGTATGTCACAAGCATATGATAATGTTAGCTCCTGTTACAGCAGAAGCTCTTCTACTCAGTCTCCACATAACCTACCTGACTGGGCAGTCTTCACGGTTCAGTAAAGCGCAGTCACTCAGGCTAAGTAGTCCCTGCATCTCCACCTTCCCTGCATCTCAGCCTTACCTGCATGCCTATGCTTTCTACTGGGGAAATTCAGTGACATCCAAGATCCATTGGAACTGCTTATGCTATACGTTCCTGTTATTGAAAGCATCAAATTTAGTTAAACTTTACATAAATTGGTGTATTATTAAAAAAAGGTCTTCCATAAAAAATTAAGACATATTTGCAGAAGATGGAAAAGTAATTGTACTAGGTTTCAGTGAGAAAGTGAGATAAAATGGGAAAATCATTAGAATTTGTAAAAATAGTCTATATGTTGTTTCACAAAATATATATATATATATATATATATATATATATATATATATATATATATATCACCATAGTTAAAAAAAAGAAACTGGAAACTCTCAACTATCAATAAAAAAAGATGCAGAACTCTAACACTCAAAGAAAAAGCCTTGTCCTACAATAAGACTGGCAAATGAGTGAAAATTTTAAGTTTTCATTTAACATAACTTCTACTATATTTGCCACTATTTCCACTTAATAGATATAAACACAGTAGGCAGAATAATGGTTACTCCAAACTGTCCATGTCTTAAACTCACAGAACATGTGAATGTTTTAAGTTTATATGGCAAAGAGAAATTAATATCTTGATTGGAATTAAAGTTGCTCCATTAGCAACTGACCTTGAGATGAAGGGATAATCTCAGATTATTTAGTTGGGACTAATTATAATCGCAAGGGCCCCTAAAAGTGACAGAGAGAGTCAGGAGAAGAGGTCAGAGTAATGTGATGGGGAAAGGGATCGGCCAGCTGTTGCTGGTTACGAAAAATGAGTAAGAGGCTAGCTAGCTGTTGCTGGTTACGAAAAATGAGTAAGAGGCTAGCTAGCTGTGGCTGGTTACGAAAAATGAGTAAAAGGCACATGCCCCAGGCCCAGAGTGTGGGCAGTGTCCAGAGGCTGAAAAAGGCAGGGAAGTGAATTCTTCCTAGAGTCACCAGAAGGAACACGGACTTGATAACATCCCAATTTTAACCTAATGGGTCAGACTTCTGAGCCTCAGAACCATAAGATGATACACATACATTGTTTGCAGACACTGAGTTCGTGGCAGTTTACCATACCAGCAGCAAGAACCTGATACAGACACACTAAGGTCCAGAAGGTTTACCAACTGGCCCGAGGTTGTACTTCAATACAAGATCCTTTCTATTCTTCTCTACTTCCTTGTTAAACATAAAAACAAAAAGTGAAGTAAAAAGTGATATATTTTAGAATGCCAAATCACGTGATAATTGAGAATTAAGCAGTCACTTTTTCCTTACTCTGTTTTTGTCTTAAACTACCATTTCCTAAGTGCTTAAACTGGGTCAGATCTATTCAGGTCGTTCCATACGGAACAATTTTTAATCCTCTACTCCTCTGCAATGTACAGGTGTTATCCTCAGCTGAGGAATAAAGCTCAGAGACTTTCAGTTACTTGCCTGGTGTTGCCCAACAAATGACAGAGCTGAAGGTTCAAGCTCAGGTCTTCCTAACTCTAAAACCTGCAGAATGAAGCCCTTGGCATGCTTTGAAGAATTTGGCGTGCTCTGCATTGCTCTCCCCTACTCTATCTCCCCTGTCAGAATGGTCAGCATCACGGAACTTCCTTGAGCCATGTCTTTCTATACTTGGGTTAACATCTAACAGCATGAATAGCTGCTAGCAGAAGCTTAAAAGGTTTCCCTGGAGGGAGCCAGAATTTAGATGCAGGTGGGAAGACAAAGTTAAATAAAGCATCATATTGACAGAGATCCTTCGCTCTGTAGAATTTGAGTGCAAAGAGCCTCATTTTGGAACATGGTATCTCTTGCTCAATACAGAGTAAATGGTTTCCTTACATCCTCTTAAAGAAATGGGAAATATTGAATGAATTCATCTAAGAGCCCGCACACTGAGTGTAAGCCATTTGCCTCATGTTGTTATGACTATGAATTGCACCCTTTAATCATTGAAGTCTCCAAACGGCCTCCCGCTTTAAATTCCTTTTTATCCACAGTTCTGCTTATTCCTTTAGATCTCACAAGCCTTCTTGCAAGACTGAATATATTACTCACTCATAATACGGTATTTAAATATCTTCTGTTTGATTTTTTTTCTCCCAGCTAATCTTATCTTAACCTCCCCTCCTGAAGTATTGCCTTTGCATTTCTTCAATCAAGCATTAACCTAACAGGGAGAATTTAAATTTCCATCATTTCATTGAAAAATAGTTATTTTCAAACACTAATTTTAATTAGTGGAGTCAAAACAGAAATCCCTGAGCAGAGTTCCTGTTCTCCCCAAAGTTGGAAACAAAAGAACTTGTGTTATTAATATTTAATATTTACTGTGCACCAGCCAAATACACCATTGTGCGTTAACACCCGTGGATACGCACCGTTCCCTCCTGGGTATTCCTAATCTAATGATATTGTGATCAAATTTACTTCCGTGTCAATTTCTTTATCATGCTTGGCATACAGCCTAGTATTAGCTCCAAGATCTACTCTGAAGGGCCAAAATATTGTCTCCTGGCAAAAATAAATAAATAAATAAATAAAGTTTTTTTTTTTCCCCCCTTCATTTTTAGAAAGACAGGTGGGAAGATGAAAGAGAGTCTGTGAAATAAGATATATAAGAAAGACAATTTTCTTTTTGTAAGTTGAATCCTCTTCAAGCCGATACAAGTGAGTTTAAAATCCTGAGTTCTAGTCTTCTAACCCAGTGGTCCCCAACCTTTTTTGGACCACGAACCGGTTTAATGTCAGAAAATATTTTCATGGACCGGCTTTTAGGGTGGGATGGATAAATGTATCACGTGACCGAGACAAACGTCAAGAGTGAGTCTTAGACGAATGTAACAGAGGGAATATGGTCGTTTTTTAAAAATAAATCATGTTCAGACTTAAATATAAATAAAACGGAAATAATGTAAGTTATTTATTCTTTCTCTGCGGACCGGTACCAAATGGCCCACTGACCGGTACCGGTCTGCGGCCCGGGGGGTTGGGGACCACTGTTCTAACCAACAACAGGCTCTCTTCCTGCGACACGGTTTCTCCGTGCCCTGACCTGACAGGCTGTCCCCCGGCGATCTCAGAGTGCAGACACTTATTTTCTTTAACGCTTTGCCAATCCGTGTTTGCGGCATAAAAGCAAACATTTATCACTAGCTGTTATCTTTCCCCTCTTATCTCCCCAGGCCACTGCCGCCCTCCCTCCATTCGTGACCCCGGCGCCTTCCGAAAGCCCCGTAATTCCGGTGTGTGATGACCGGGACTTGGTTTTCCCAACGGAAGTCACCTGTGTGACATCCAGGCTGTGCACTCAGGCATTATGCGACACATTTCAACTTCCTCTCTATGTTGAATCCTTCTCATTGAAAGCCACGTTGACTGACCTGGAACGATGCTGTTTATACTGTGTATGGTTTCTAGTACTGAAGACCGTGGATTGAAAAGAGCTCGGGAATTAAGCGTTCTTTTCTTAATTTATGAATTAAAACAAACAAACGGAGCCAAGATGACTCCATCTGTCCATTCTTTCTCCCTTCGCTTCCCATTTCTTCTTCTTTTCTTCCCACTTTGTTCACCTTTCCTTCTATTCCTCCTCCCTTTCATTCTAGAAACATCAATTTTGCTGAAGCTATAGCAATGCCCAAGAGACCCTGTCTTCACTGGCCTTACATTCTGGCCAAAGAGATGAACATACCCCAACAAATTAAGGTTCATTTACCACTGAGAAGGGTAGAGAGTGAGAAAATCACAAATGGGCCACTGGGGCAAACCTTCTTATGGGCAATTTGTCAACCGGCATCAAACCCCTCCAAAGGCTCATTATTCTTTTCAATCTAGGAATGGCACTGCTAAAAATGCATCCTAAGGAAACAGAGATGCTCTCAAATATGTCCTTACAGGGACGATGGTTGCAGTGTGATTTACCATTGCAAAGACACTGAGCATAACCTTCATGCTCTGTTAGGTGCGGTTAAAATACAGTCTCGCCATCTGACGAGTTAGCATGTACTTGTCTGACACCATGCTGTAGAAGAAGGTACTTTGGTTCCTTGAAATGTTAACAATATTAAGTGCTAAAAAGATGGTCTATAAAACCCTATGAATAATATGATCCTATTTCATATAAAATACAAAATGAAGAGAGTGACACAGGTCACTCAAAGTCATAAGGAGACCCATCCACATGTCACCAGTACCTGTCAAGGCATGGGATTAAGAAAGGCCCCCCTCCACAATTTTTCAGTTGTCCAAATTTTCTTAAATGAGTCTGTATTACTTATGTAATAGAGTCATTCAATATTAACTGTTTAAAAGTAGGTACCGAAGTATATCAGTCTCAATGTCTACAATAGACAGGGCATACATTCACTAAATGTCCGTTGAACAAATTCAAGATATTCAAGAGAGGGCAGTTTGAAGTGTGTGTGTAAATAGTTTGATTCTTGTTAAAGGCTTGTGAAGTTTTGTAAATATCATCTGAAAGCACTTCGTTCCATAGAAGTTTTTCAAATGCCTCAGTGTGGTGTAGATTCTGAAGAGAAAAAAAGGATTGGTTGCTGAAAACATACGTTTCAGAGTAGAAATGTGGGCTTCTCATAATAATAATAATGATAATAATGGCCCATTACATTGAACAGCACTTAGAAATGCAAATTCCCTGTCACGTCCATTCACATTCATTATCCCAAACACTCTGCCAGATATAAACTCCTCGGGATCCTCACGCCGCATTCACCCCTTACAGCTCAAATGAAGCGTGTGTGGTTCTGCTAAAATTCTGTCTTCATCTATCTAACCAGCTGCACCCTTTCTAGTGACAACCTTTCAAAGAATTCCGTTTCCTTCATTAGATGGTTAAAAATTCCTGAAATTTCTTTTGTCTGCTAACTTCAGTTTGGAAATAAAACACATGAACCACAGCTGTCAGATAGAAGGAGGAGATGCTAGGTAAGGTGGAATGCAGGGATAGGTTGTGCAGTTTGGAGATTCGAGTCCCGAGGAGAACAGGAGAAGGCAGGCATGAGGGAGTTTATACCCCATGTCATACTGTGACGTCATGGTTTTCTGAGTGTGCAGAAGCTACAAGCCTTTAATCTTCTCACACAAGCAGGTATATGTATGTACTAGAAAGCCCAGCGGTCATACAAAATGACCACTGTTCTAGATATTATAAATTGTAATTAAAATGATTTGTGCAAAGGTGTCTGCTAATTCAAACTGAATTACCCAGGGCAGGCGGTGAGGACACCCCTTTGCTTACTGCCCCACGGGGTTTCCCCCTTCTACTTGCTTAATTGCTTAAAGTAGAGTGCAATGAAGGAAACCACTGGCGGTACATTTCTTAAGAGCCACCGCTAGCTCAATAAATAAAGGTGATTTAAATAATAAAATGTTAATTCACATGTCAAAGATCTCTTTGTACACAATATTTCTTGTATAGATCTTTCCATCATTTTTAAGCTCGCCTTGCAGAGGACCATCAATTATTTTTAATTTTACGTCCGTTCTTTCACGAATTCTTGAACAGGCAACATAGAGTTGACCGTGTCCAAATGCAGGCTCAGGTAAAAAAATGCCAACACGCTTAAGCGTTTGGCTCTGAGACTTATTGATGGTCATAGCAAAGGCAAGTTTTACAGGAAATTGTCTACATCTCAATTGAAACGGCAACTCTGTTTGAGATGGACCCAAATCAATTCTTGGAATGACATGTATTTCAGCTTTAGAGGAGCCAGTCAAAGACTTAGCTATTATGACATTATTTTTCAATTGGAGAACCTCTAGTCTTGTACCATTGCAAAGACCCCTTCTGGTGTTAAGATTTCTTAACAGCATAATAATTGCTCCAATCTTTAACCTCAATTTGTGAGGTGGCATGCCAGAAGGCGGGACTATTTGAATGCCGTGGCAACATCACCCCATTGGCTAGTACAGTTACGCAAGCAACCAATAAGCTATCGGCGACAAACAGACACTTAAGCCGCATATAATAAAGATGTATGTATATATATATGGACTGGCATCACTTGACTTCATCCTTGGGAGAAAATAAAATAGTTAAAGATGGTATTCCTCTCACGTTGCATTTTTGCTTAACAAAATGACCAATAATCCCGGACTTTTCTCTCACAATAAAGACCACTGCATTTCTCACCCATACTGATTCTTCATCCCATCTGGATACCCCCCCCCCCCGACCCACAGGTATCCTTGTGCTCTTCCCAGCTAGACCCTATGTCTGAATAGACACAAATTATGTTGACTAGACAGTGACAGTTTTTTCTAAAAGGTTCGAAATACCAAACACCTCACACAAGGCTCAATCTCCTGTATTACCATCACAATTGAACAATTATCTTGGCACACCTTAGGTGCTTTCCACAAATCTTTTCAAATACCTCCTAAATAGTTTTCATTATGCAGCTCTCAATACACAACAAGTATGCAACGGTTTGCAATGTGACTGATTGGTCACCTCTTTCTGCTTAAGTTCTGAAGAATAAATTCAAAGCGGATCTCTGAATCATCCTGTTACACCAATGAGCACAGGGCAGGGGAAAGTCAGGACAGGGCTGGGTCTACAAGTACACATGCAAGCCAGTGCCTAAGCACAGTTTGCCATCACCATTTATAGGTTTGCTTCAAAACTGGTGTAGGGAAGATACTTCGTTACAAGGTTTGGCTGGAGGTGGCCAAGGTTAGAGAGTCCAGTAGGGCCTGGAAATTGGAGCCAGGTCTCAGAGAGGGACTGAGCCCAATTTAGTGCTGACGATAAAGCTGCACTCTAAAACCCCATGCTCAAGAAGGGAGGTAATAGTCCCAATGAAATCCGAAAGCAGCTGCGCGGTAAATGTAGAATGCCAACAGTTCGTACAGTGCTATTGTATGGAGACAACGTGAGTGTAAAGCCCTCAGCACAGAGCCTCACACATGGTCAGGTTCTAAACATATTACATCATCATCATCATCATCGTTGGGGACCGAATAAATAAACAGGGTATCTGCAATCTGTACAGAGTTGCTGGGCCCAAACCCCACCTCATTTGCCTAGTTAACAAAGAGCTACACCTGATTCTCATTTGTCTCACCCATGTTCTCTGAAGGAGGCTGGAAGCTAGTTTCTTATTAGTGTAAAGTAGATTTGGATGGTATGGTGGGGGTTGTCTTTGAGTTGCCTTGGAGACTTAATTGAATTGCTGATGGACCACATTTTTTCTATGAATAAAAGTGGATATGTTTCTGGGAGTAGGCACGTTACGGCTAAGGAACAGTAGACTGTTTGCCGTGGCGTCCTCCTGAACCCGTGTGTGTGTGTGTGTGTGTGTGTGTGTGTGTGTGTGTGTGTGTCTTTAAGTCCCTGTCTATCATTTATTTGAATTCCATACCTTTTCCCATTCAAAGACCCCGTAATACAGTGGTCCCCAACCTTTTTGGGGACACAGACCGGTTTAATGTCAGAAAATATTTTCACAGACCGGCTTTTAGGGTGGGACGGATAAATGTATCACGGGACCGATACAAGCGTCAAGAGTGAGTCTTAGACGAATGTAACAGAGGGAATCTGGTCATTTTTAAAAAATAAAACATTGTTCAGACTTAAATATAAATAAAACGGAAATAATGTAAGTTATTTATTCTTTCTCTGCGTACCAGTACCAAATGGCCCACGAACCGGTACTGGTCCGCAGCCAGGGGGTTGGGGACCACTGCCGTAATAACTTGTCGTGGCTGGACCGCAGCACATCATCCTCATTATTTATGTACCACCATCATCTCACTTCCTAGAGGAGGAATCCAAAGCTCAGACCTGATTTCCATACCACTTTGCTTTCCAAAACATCCCATCACCTCTTGGTTAAAAATGTACGTTTTAATCACATCTGTGCATGTATATGTCACTCATATGTATGCCTTAATGTTACATTTCTCTCTTCCCTCTGTGTTACTTACAAAGGTGCTATGATCTTCTTCTATTACTCTCCTCTACGTGACACTTGGGTCCTTACTATTTGCTGAGCACTGTTCTAAATTCTTCTCATATAATAAAGCTCATCTGATCCTCACAGAAATTGCATGGAGAAGGTACAATTGTACTATTGCCCATATTTTGACATCTGAGGAAACAGAAGAATCAAAAGGTAATTATGTTCTTATCAGTCAGGGGAGATACCATGTTCACAAAAAGGTAATTAGCCAAGTGCACACTTTTCAATGTCAGGACTCTGGTAATCTGGCTCCAAAGCTCTTCCATTCTCCAGAAAATTCTAGAATCAAAACTAGAATAGAAAATTCTAAAGTAACTTGACACCATTTGAAAATGACCCTGCAAAGGATAATCCCATAGTCTGAAGGACTTTGATGTGTCCTTTTGGGTGTCCACATAGATGACACAGTTGTCCAGAATATTCTGAGCCTAGAATCTAACTGCAGTTCATATTCAAACCTCAAATATCTTTTTCACAGTTTTAAACATGCAGTCTTTCAAGAGAGTAATCTCTGTGGAAATTCATGTGAGATTTTACTTTGGTTTATAACCTTCCTGAGGTGTTCATTCATCATTTTGGAAAATCTCAGTATTTTCCAAATACAACCACCAACATGATACACCTGTATTCATTGTGTAGATGTGTATACATAGTCAATGCTCTATGTAAGTGCAAACGTTTGACTAGTATATTTTGTCTGCCAGCATTGTCAAGCCTAAACATTCCTATATTGAAATACACATTATAGTATTATTCTTATAAATCACACTCATTTTCTCTTATTCCTCATTTACGTTATCGTTTGGACATTATATTTTAAAATTATATGGTAAGTAGGTTATATTACCTATGAATTTTACTTTGTAAGAGCAAAAGACATACTATTAAATATTTGTTATAAAAATGGACATGATTTGGATCAAGTTAAGAACCACAGGTGCAGGCCCTGGATAGTTGGCTCAGTAGATGGGGTGCTGGACCAGCGTGTGGACGTCCCAGGTTTGATCCCAGGTCAGGGCACACATGGGACACAACCATCTGCTCTCTTCCCCTCCCTCTCCTCTCTCTCTTTCCCTTCAGCAGCCAGTAGCTTGATTGGTTTCACCATCACCCCAGCGCTTAGGATAGCTCAGTCGGTCTGAGAGCATCAGCCTGAGGTGCTAAAAATAGCTCAGCTGGTTAGAGCATTGGCCCCAGGTGGGGTTTCTAGGAAAATCCCGGTTGAGGTGCATGCAGGAGTCTGTCTCTTCATCTCCCTTTCTCTCACTAAAACAAAAGCAAAAACAAAAACACACAGGCATAGTAAAAATAACAGGAAATATCAATAAAACACCAATATTCCATGCTTTTGATGTATTCCTCTAAAAATCTCCCACATGCGCTGTAGTTAATGCAGAATGTTTGTGGGTTCTCACTGACTGGAAGAAAGGACTCATTTTCAGGACTACGCCATGTGTCACCAAAAATCAGGGAGGCATCGATTTAACACAAGTTCAGTAAGCATCACTGAGCTCTGTTTGTATAAGTACTTGGCCGTATAATAAATATTTTTGATTTGTAGTAGCATCCAGGATGTAAACCATCACCAGATTGCAAACCTGAAGTGCTATAAAAGTTTTCAGACATGGAAGATCATTTACTATATTACTGACAACTATGTTGTTTGAAAGACTTACAAGGTAAGAGTGCATATTTAAGAAGAAAGAGCTGATGTAGAATTTCTTAGGCTTTGACCTATCAGTTTGTATGCAACCTTATCTTCTTAGAAGACCCTTTGAAATCAGCAGGAATTCTGCCGACTTAAGGAGCTAGGAGCAAGCCCCCAACAGTCATGTGGACCACAGGTCTTCCTGCTCACAGGACCCCACGCCACACTCACTATACAGTCAGATAACTCTTCTTCCCCTTCTAACAGGGGACTGATGAAGCATTCTTTTTTAAGTGAAAACGCAGAAGTGTTCAAACTTCAAACTCATGGGCCTTCCAAAGTCAGATTGTGAAATAACCAACCTTTATCCATGTGTATGGATAATCATTGGTATGATTAACGAGCTGAAATAAAGATTAGCTCTGTCACCACTGTGATGGATGGTTAATTTCATATGTCTAACTCTACTGGACGAAGGGCTTCTCAGACAGCTGGTAAAACATTATGTGTGGGTGTGTCTGGGAAGGTGTTTCTAGAAGAGGTTAGCATTTGATTCGGTAGACCAAGCATAGAGCTGCCCTCACCCACGGGGGGTGGAGACCAACCACTCTGTGGGGACTTGAATGGAACAAAAAGGTGAAGGAAGGATGAATTTTCTCTCTTCTTGAGCAGGAATTTCCATCTCTTCCTGCCCTTGGACATCGGAGCTCCTGGTATCAGACTTTTGAACTTGGAATGAATTACAGTATATAACCGGCTTTCCAGATCCCTGGTTTACAGACGGCAGCTTGTGGGATTTCTCAGCCTCCACAAACGCATGAACCGACTGCTGTCATTAATCTCTTACATCTATATCTATATATCTATATCTGTGTCTATATCTATATCTATCTACATCTATATCTATTATCTATATATCTGTATCTGTCCTATTGGTCCTGTTTCTCTGGAGAACCCTGACTAATACAACCATCTTGCAAAAACAAATCTGGCTTTTAATGAAACACTTCGAAAGGTTGAATATTAAAACACAGTAAATGCTTTCTTATTTATCTATTTATTTATTTTAGTAAAAGGAGGGGAAGCAGAGAGACAGATTCCCACATGTGCCCCAACCGGGATCCACCTGGCGATCCTACTAGGGGGCGATGCTCTGCACATCTGGGGCTGTTGTTCTGTTGCTACCAGAGCTATGTTTTAGCATGTGAGGTGAGGCCATGGATCCATCCTCAGGGCCTGAGGCCAACTCAATCCAATTAATCCATGGCTGTGGGAGGAGAAGGGAGGGAAAGCGAGGGGAGGAGGAGAGGGGTGGAGAAGCAGATGGGCGCTTCTCCTGTGTGCCCTGACCAGGAATCGAACCCAGGACTTCCACACACCAGGCCGATGCTCTACTACTGAGCCTTCCCACCAGGGCATATGCTTTCTGATTTCTTAACCAAACTGCTACTATCTCAGCCCCATCAGTGGAACACCTCACCCTGCTTTGCTTGTGATACTACTTGCACCTCTCCATTTTTATATCAAAGACTTGTCTATTGTCACCCCCATGCCCACCCCAAAATATAAGATCTTAGATGACAAGAGTTTTTTCTCTCACATCAATTTCTATATCTTCGATGCCTACTCACAATGCCTGATAAAAACCAGTGAGTATTTGGTAAATAAATAACCAAATGTCGCTTTACCTTACCGATCAATACTTTCAGCTGAAGGACAATTGTAAAGAGGGGAAAAGGCAGATAAATAGGAAAATTGGTGGCAGTATCCCTTGAGATGGTGGTCCTGGCTTACACAGTGCCTAATAGACACTTGCAGCCTCTGGGACTTGCTAGGACTTCCACTGTCCTCATAACCTGTGGGTGGCTGATTAAAATCAGTGCTCCTTACACCCACAGTATTTTTTTAATAGAAACAGAATATAAAGCACAGTTTTTTATTTAGCCTCTGCCATCTGCCCTTTGGTTCTAGAGACGGGACTTCTCAGATGTGAGTCATCCAAAAATGAGGGCCTTCTTGGGCTGGTCCAGGAGATTTGGCTTCTTCAAAGGCCTTGGGGTTATTCATTGGAAGGCCTGGTAGGTCAGACAAGGTCCCTGGGATAATGAGAAAAATCTCCATTTCCCCCGATGCCTGTCTTGAAAGTGGGATTTTTCTGCGCTGGGTGGAGACAGCTACAGATGGAGTGTGCATCTCTTTCTGCATTCAGATGGGGAAACAGTCTCAGTCAGGAAGGTGACCCTTTGAATATTTTTGTTTTTATTAAAGTCTGTCTTAGAAATCACCTTGCAACACCTTTACCTGACACAAGACCCTTGGACATTGATTAGTTTGTCTAATAGAAGACTTGGAAAACATCTAAGCTTTTCCAAAGTATTGGGGGGTGGGGAGGAAGGACAGCCAGCTAATATTTTACTAGCTCTGCTTAGTTCATACTTAGAGCTAAGGCAGTTTATGATTTCAATGAACTAAGTGGCTCTATTTCGGGACACAAATAATAAGAGCAGAGAGGTTGATCTAGAAAGGCAGATGTTCTGTCACACACAGATGACATTCCATTATTAGTCATGGCATAAACATGAAAAGATGGATCTTTAAAAGAGGGGAAAAATCTAATTTTATAAAATTATTTTATTAGAAATAAATATTTAAGTTTTGAACTAAGTGTTCTTGTGGTATATGGGAAATATAGTCAATCATCACAGTTTTTGACTAATTGGAGTCTAGGTAAATTACAGAACAATTTCAATAAAATGTCATTTCTGGGCTGTCCAGAACATTAATAAATAAATAAGATGTTCCCTGGCAAATTCCTTCATGTAGCATAGCTAATTCTCTCTGACTTAGAAAGCAGAGGTAGATATTAATCTAGCTAAGGTCAGAGCATAATGAACTCCAAATTAGTAAATAAATCAGTTTTCACTGTGTTATCTAAAATCCCCAATACTTTTAAATAAGGATTGGGGATTGGGATTAAGTGTTTGGTATACTTCTGCAAACTTTCTATGCCTGAATCCCAAATCTTCAAATGCTACTTACTTGCTATGTTCAGATTATAGTTCAGGGTTTGAAACATTCTGTCACTGTTATCAACATATTTATATTTTTTCAGTGTTCTAACCGATGTTAAAATTTCCCTTTCAATATCTAAAACTAAGCATCATATGTCAGAACTGCCTAAATTGTTAGTATTATCTGCATGAATAAAATAAATTTATCTAATCTGGGCCACTATTTGCAAAATCAAGTGTTGAGAAGTGAACAGTGCAATGACCCATTGCAGGAATCTTCTCTTTGTTTGGCCGATGAGTTGCACGGGGGAAGGATGGCTTCGTTGTGACTCTGGAGGCATCCTCCCTGGGGTTTCTGCACAGTCTGCACAACTGTGAGGGAGGCTGAATAAGCAAGCTTCCCTTCCTCCGGATCCTGTCCGCTGAAAATGTGAGGCTGTGTAAACCCCCAGCAAATGTCTATAAATCTGACACGCCCTCCCTGTGTCCGTGATGATGGGATGTGTCTCCACAGACAAGGCTTTGGAAAATAGTGCATTGATTTTGGATGGCAATGGGTTGTTCTTTGGTCTAACTGTGCTTGTGGCCTTAAATTATGGTCCTTCTTTCATTCCTGGTCTTAGGAACGTGAAATCAGAGAGCCAGAAGTGTCAAAGAGGTCACCTCCAAAATACATGGAATTTAGATAATTTTTTTTTTTTTTTGGTCATAAAATACTTATTCACTCTGGTCTGGTTTTAGTAGACTCACATTAAATGACACAGCATTAACTAAATATTAGGCTTTCAACCAAATTACCACTGCCCCATTCAAAGCCCCTAAGATACAGGTCTCCACTCTTCCCAGAACACTGAATACCAACGTCATTCAAATGGAGGCTTAGATGACTTGATAATGTAAGTGTATCACAAGTAGGCATGTGAATTTGATTTGAGTCGTCATCCAAAAAAAAAACAAAAAAAAACAACCAGGGGTGAGGGGAAGAAATCAAGAAAAATATTTTTTAAAAAGAAGCTCTACGATGCCCCGGAGGGGCAGAGCATCACCCCCTGGTGGGCAGAGCATCGCTCCCTGGTGGGCGTGCTGGGTGGATCCCGGTCGGGCGCATGCGGGAGTCTGTCTGACTGTCTCTCCCCGTTTCCAGCTTCAGAAAAAATACAAAAAAAAAAAAAAAAAAAAAAAAAAAAAAAAAAAAAAAAAGAAGCTCTATAGGTTTTCTTTGTTCTGACAGGAATGAGCAGAAATTATTTCTGAGATCCTTACCCATCAATTGGTCTGAGCCTTTGAGAAATGAAAACCGTTGTCCTTTTCTTCTGTCAGACCATACCATGAGAAGCTACACTCCCAGACGCAGCTTGGGGTTTATGTCTTTCTTGCTCTTAGTTTAGGTTCCATTGAGCCTGAGCCAAGGATCCAGGCACAAGTTTATTGAGATAAATACTGAAGGATAAGCACTGTGCGTGTCCACTGGACTTAAAGCTGGACTGATGTAGGTACAGCTTTCTGGGCACCTGTCCCACCGTTACCTAGAATGGGAGCAGGCAATCCACATAGTAAGGAGAAGAGACAAAAATGAAGAGAACTGGGCTCCCTGGTATTGTTTAACTCCCCGAAAACCAACTCTAATCTGGGAAGTTTTCATTATATAAGCCCAAAATCAGATTCTCTCTTTTCTGTTTAAGTCCGTTAGAATGAGAATTTCTATCACTGGCACACTCAAAAGTTTTAACTAAGGGTGACATAAAGCTAACTCCTTGAGAATACCAGGATAAGGAATACTGAAGAGCCATTAAATATTCTGTGATACTAGGCTCACTCATCTTCTAGAAAATTCTACCTTACTTCTTCCTTGCTTTTGCCATAACAGGGCTAAATATTCCCCCACTAATTATGGATTACCAGTCATGTATTCCTATTCATGTCTATAGATATCTTAGGAAAAAGCAGAGCTTTAAAAGAAATCAAATTATAAGAACCGTATCAACAGGAGAGAAGACTTTGAAAGCAAGTTAGATGATGGTGGTACTTAAGCAAAGAGACGGTGAGCCAAGTGTGACCTCCAGTAGTGATTTCTTTTTCTGCACTCAACGGTCTTTTAGTCATGAATTGTTTCAAGTTGAGTATATGTTCTGAAATTCACCATAGTCCCTCCTCTTAATTATCCTAAATGTGGATATTTCAATTCAGGCCAGACACATAACACCATATGGCTTTACTTAATATCACTGACTTTAAAATTTATATTGCTTATAAGTTAAAATGGAAGGGAATACCTTTTGATGTGATTTTTCATGCTGATAATTGTTTACCAACAAAAACAATGGTTTCAGATTGAAACTTCATTAGTCACAAAGTAAATAATAAGCAAATCTACTACCTCTCTTAGATATAAACAATTTTGATTAAAAAAAGTTAGACAAATTAAAGCACTATATCAGTAATGTACAGGGATAGAGGCAGAAATAAAACTGGAGGTATGCTTTATGATAATTCTTATCCCTCTGGTTAAAAGTACAGTCTTTTTTCTCCTAGTATGATGATGCAAGTCATTATTTTACTTGAAATATAATTGACTATATATTTTAAACTAAATGATAAAACAATAAAACTTGGGACTTCTATATGTTACTAATTATTGGTAATACATCTCAAAACTGACTTTGAGATCAACTGGATTTAAGAAATATCTTCAGAATCTTTCACCCTAAAGCAGCAGAATATACATTCTTTTCAAGTGCTCATGTTACATTCTTTAGAATAGACACAATGTTAGGGCACAAAAGTGGTCTCAACAAATTTAAGAAGATTGAAATAATATCAAGCATTTTCTCTGATCACAATGGCATAAAACTGGAAATCAACCACAACAGAAAAACTCAAAAATTCTCAAACACGCCTGACCAGGCAGTGGTGCAGTGGATAGAGCATCAGACTGGGATGTGGAGGACCCAGGTTCGAGACCTTAAGGTTGCCAGCTTTAGTGCTGGTTCATGTGGTTTGAGCAAGGCTCACCAGCTTGTACCTAAGGTCTCGGGCTTGAGTAAGGGGTTACTCGGTCTGCTGAAGGCCCGTGGTCAAGGCACATATGAGAAAGCAATTAATGAACAAATACGGTGTTGCAATGAAAAACTAATGATTGATGCTTCTCATCTCTTTCCATTCCTGCCTATCTGTCCCTGACTATCCCCCCCCTCTGTCTCTGTAAAAAAAAAAAAAAAAATTTCAAACACATGGAAACTAAATAGCATGTTGTTAAATAACAAATGGATTAACAATGAGATCAAAGAGGAAATAAAAAAATTCCTAGAGGCCCTGGCCGGTTGGCTCAGTGGTAGAGTGTCGGCCTGGCATGCAGAAGTCCCGGGTTCGATTCCCGGCCAGGGCACACAGGAGAAGCACCCATCTGCTTCTCCACCCCTCCCCCTCTCCCTCCTCTCTGTCTCTCTCTTCCCCTCCCGCAGCGAGGCTCCATTGGAGCAAAGATGGCCTGGGCACTGGGGATGGCTCCTTGGCCTCTGTCCCAGGCGCTAGAGTGGCTCTGGTCACCACAGAGCGACGCCCTGGAGGGGCAGAGCATCGCCCCCTGGTGGGCAGAGCGTCACCCCCTGGTGGGCGTGCCGGGTGGATCCCAGTCGGGCGCATGCAGGAGTCTGTCTGACTGTCTCTCCCCGTTTCCAGCTTCAAAAAAATACACACAAAAAAAAAATTCCTAGAAACAAACGATAATGAGCATACAACAATTCAAAATTTATGAGACACAGCAAAAGCAGTACTGAGCAGGAAGTTTATAGAACTACAGGCATACTTTAAGAAGCTAGAAAAAGCTGAAATAAACAACCCTGTATCTAAAAAAAACCTAGAAAAAGAATAGCAAGTAAAGTCCAGAGGTAGTAGAAGGAAGGAAATAGTAAAGATCAGAATGGAAATAAATGACACAGAGGCTAAAGAAACAATACAGAGAATCAATGAAACCAGGAGCTGGTTCTTTGAAAAGGTAAACAAGATCGATGAACCTTTAACTAGACTCACCAAGAAAAAAAGAGAGAGGATTCAAATAAATGAAATTAGAAATGAAAGTGGAGAAATAACAACTGACACAACAGAAATAGAAAATATTGTAAGAAAATACTATGAAGAACTGTTTGCCAAAAAACTAGACAACCTAGATGAAATGAACAAATTCCTTGAAACATACAATCTTCCAAAAATCAATCTGGAAGAATCAGAAAACCTAAACAGACCGATTACAACAAATGAGAAAGAAACAGTTATCAAAAAACTCCCAACAAAGAAAAGTCCTGGGCCTGATGGCTTCACAAGTGAATTCTACCAAATATTCAAAGAAGAACTAATTCCTATCCTTCTCAAGCTATTTCAAAAAATTCAAGAGGAAGAAAGACTTTCAACCTCCTTTTATGAGGCGAGCATAATTCTGATTCCAAAACCAGGCAAAGACAACACAAAGAAAGAAAATTATAGGCCAATATCCCTGATGAATTTAGATGCTAAAATCTTCAACAAAATATTAGCAAACCAGATCCAGCAATATATGAAAAAAAATGATACACCATGATCAAGTGGGATTTATTCTGGGGAGGCAAGGCTGGTAGAATATTTGTAAATCAATCAATGTGATTCATCACATAAACAAAAGGAAAGAGAAAAACCACATGATAATTTCAATAGATGCAGAAAAAGCATTTGATAAAATCCAGCACCCATTCATGATCAAAACTCTCAGCAAAGTGGGAATACAGGGAACATACCTCAACATGATAAAGGCCATCTATGACAAACCCACAGCCAACATCATACTCAATGGGCAAAAATTAAAAGCAATCCCCTTAAGATTAGGAACAAGGCAGGGGTGCCCCCTTTCACCACTCTTATTCAACATAGTCCTGGAAGTCCTAGCCACAGCAATCAGACAAGAAGAAGAAATAAAAGGCATCCAAATTGGAAAAGAAGAAATAAAACTATCATTATTTGTAGATGATATGATATTGTATGTAGAAAACCCTGAAGTCTCAGCAAGGTGGCAGGGTATAAAATTAATACTCAGAAATCAGAGGCATTTTTATACACCAACAATAAACTGTTAGAAAGAGACATTAAAGAAACAATCCCCTTCACTATTGCAACCAGAAAAATAAAGTACCCAGGAGTAAATTTAACCAAGGAGACTAAAGACTTGTACTTGAAAAATTTTAAAACATTGATAAAAGAAATCAAGGGAGATACAAGCAAGTGGAAGCATATATCATGCTCACGGTTAGGAAGAATAAACATCATTAAAATGTCTATATTACCCAAAGCAATTTATAAATTCAATGCAATACCAATTAAAATACCAATGACATATTTCAAAGATATAGAACACATATTCCAAAAATTTATATGGAACTAAAAATGAACATGAATAGCCTCAGCAATCTTGAAAAGGAAGAATAAAGCGGGAGGTACCACACTTCCTGATATCAAGTTATACTACAAGGCTATTATACTCAAAACAGCCTGGTACTGGCATAAGAACAGGCATATAGATCAATGGAACAGAACAGAGAACCCAGAAATAAACCCACATTTCTATGGACAACTGATATTTGACAAAGGAGGTAAGGAAATACAATGGAGTAAAGACAGCCTCTTTAACAAATGGTGTTGGGAAAATTGGACAGCTACCTGCAAAAAAATGAAACTAGAACACCAGCTTACACCACTCACAAAAATAAACTCAAAATGGATAAAAGACTTAAATGTAGGCCGTGAAACCATAAGCATCTTAGAAGAAAACATAGGCAGTAAGCTCTCGGACATCTCTCGGAGCAATATATTTGCTGATTTATCTCCATGGGCAAGTGAAATAAAAGACAGGATAAACAAATGGAACTATATCAAATTAAAAAGCTTTTGCACAGCTAAAGACAATAAGAACAAAATAAAAAGACAAACTACACAATGGGAGAACATATTCAACAATACGTCTGATAAGGGTTGATAACCAAAATTTATAAAACTCAACACCAGGAAGACAAACAATCCAATCAAAAAATGGGCAAAAGAAATGAATAGACACTTCTCCAAAGAGGACATACAGATGGCTAATAGGCACATAAAAAAATGCTCAACATCACTAATCATTAGACTCTAATGATTAGAGAAATGCAAATTAAAACCACAATGAGTATCACCTCACACCAGTCAGAATGGTGCTTATCAACAAAACAACACAGAATAAGTGCTGGCGAGGATGTGGAGAAAAGGGAACCCTCCTGCACTGCTGGTGGGAATGCAGAATGGTGCAGCCTCTGTGGAAAACAGTATGGAGATTCCTCAAAAAATTGAAAATTGAACTGCCTTTTGACCCAGCTATCCCACTTTTAGGAATATACCCTAAGAACACCATAGCATTGTTCCAAAAGGAGAAATGCACCCCCATGTTTATGGCAGCATTGTTCACAATAGCGAAGATCTGGAAACAGCCCAAGTGTCCATCAGAGGACGAGTGGATTAAAAAGCTTTGGTACATATACACTATGGAATACTACTCAGCCATAAGAAATGATGACATCAGATCTTTTACAACAACATGGATGGACCTTGATAACATAATACGGAGTGAAATAAGTAAAGCAGAAAAAAACTAAGAACTATATGATTCCATACATAGATGGGACATAAAAATGAGACTCAGAGACATGGACAAGAGTGTGGGGGTTACGGGGGGGGAGGGGGGAAGGAAGAAGAGTGAGGGGGTGGGGGGAGGGGAGGGGCACAAAGAAAACCAGATAGAAGGTGACGGAAGACAATTTGACTTTGGGTGAGGGGTATGCAACATAATCAAATGTCAAAACAACCTCGAGATGTTTTCTCTGAACATATGTACCCTGATTTATCAATGTCACCCCATTAAAATTAATTTTTAAAAAACTGACTTTGATGTCCTAGATATCAATATATCAATATTATGACTAAGAACTGCTCACATAAGAAACATCATGAGAGAATCCTTACCCAAGGTTCAAAACCAATTTTTGAAAGAAATCAATTCAGAGCCTATCCATCACTCCCCTCCCCAAGCATTTATTGAAGACTGACATGGGGTGGACCAGCAACACTCAACATTCTTCATGAAGACATTTATATTAATGGCATTGCATTTCTAGGAAGAAAAATACTGTCCCATGTAATAAAATCATGCTGTCCTATTGTGTTCTGTTAGTGCAGAGCTGAGAGTTCCTTCATGAAAACGCACAACTTCCTGAGGGTAGAAACCTATCATGTTCAACAACGTATAAGCCAGTATCTAGCAGGGTGCTTGGCAAGTAATAGATGTTTGTAAAATAGTGATTGAATGAATGAATAAATCTCAGAGCTCTCATATATCCTTAAAAAATAAAAATAACCAGGTCATTACTTTAGGATTCATCCACCACTGCCATACCTGTACAGTTACCACTATTTCTAGGAGTTCTACCTTGACTGGGATAGCAAGGTTTCCCTGTCCTCACCCCTCCCAATGAGTCCATCTCCCGGATTCTCTATCCTGAGGAGTTTAAGAGCACACAAGGCTGTTGAATCGGAGCTCTGTGATGACTAACAGTAACGCTGAGATCTTCCTCTCCCTTCCCCATTTCTCACAGTGGAATAGCCTTTCCTTCTCCCTCCCATTTCTAGGATTCATGGTTTCTCCCAGCCATCCAACTTCTCCAGAATTTTAGTCTTCTGTCCCTTTCTCTGGCCTCTGAGAGAGGAAAAACTGTCTCTCCGAGCATGGACCCCCAATCTCTAGCTCATCATTAGTCTTTTGGAATAATTGACTCTTCCTAGCTCGATGTGGTCTTGGGTAGCAAAATCCACAGCCAACAAGCAGCCTCATACATTAAGATATAACTCTGCCTCATGCCATTAAAACTTGTTATATCAATATATAAGATTTCTAGTGGCGACACACTCTCCATTACATTGAATTGCCATGATTTAAAAAAATATTTCTTTATTGCTGGACATCATTTTTTTAAGTACTTTAAGCAATTCTCAAATAAGTTTTCTTGTACTTAAGTGTTTGTGAATACCAGGAATTACTTACCTGGGATATTCTTAGGTGTGGAAATGACTGAACTTTCTAAGACAAAGTCTATCCTGAGATATACTAGCCAACAGAATGTTACTTGGCTTGAAACATATGGAGATAATTTCATATAAGTAAAGACTCACTGAAGTTTGGTCTGCACATCCTAAGAATATTATTTCTAAAAAAATTTTTGATATAAAGTAGAGACTGCACTACAGCCCCTTGAAGGTATGATAGGTCAAATGCAGGGGCATGGCGCAGAGGTGCTTGGGAGAGTGTAATTGACAAAGTTCTACCCTCGGCATCTCCCTCTCCTCCCTATTAAGGAAGGGTACCATTCTGGCAGGGAGCCGGCATGGAGCTGAGTACCTTCTGCTGAGAGCACAGTTTTAATAAGGCAGGAATCCAAACTAACAAGCATCATATCTGCTGCATTTGGGGGAGACACAGAAATCAGAGCTATTTTATTTCCTGCCAGTTTCATTCCAAAACCAAGCAAGTAGAATGAATGTCTCTTCTTGATGGGCATATGGAAAGCTTATGAATGCAATAATGAGAACTCCGTGTGCCCATGTGGACCCAAGGGAGTTATATAACCTTATCACATTTTTTTGTTGTTGTTGTTGTTGTTAGAAGAATCTAGTGACGCTTTCCATTCTCTCCTACGCATGGCCACCTATTGCTCCCCCTGAAATGTTCCCAGTGTCACAGGGGCTGGTGTGAATGTTGCCTAGGTTTACGGCTTAGAAAATGAGGGCAATTTTACTTGACTGCTCCCTTAGGGTTTCCAAAGACACCATCTTCCTTATATGCTACTTGATAACACAGGTCATTGGCCTCAGGAATATTCCCATCTAAGATCACTATAGAATGGATGAGGCCCAATGCAAATGAAAACATAGGACCCATTGTCGAAACTGAATTAAGAACTGTTGCACCAAGCTTGGGACCCTTCTAAGTGTGGGGCCCTACGTAATTGCCAAAATTTCTCCCGTCTCAGAGAGATAGAGCAAATTACCACCTTCACCACAAACTGTCCCGGGAAGCATGGCCCTTTGCAGTAAAAAATGAGAGTCTGGGGAGTCTGAGTAATTCCATTCAGATTAAAGAACACACTAGCGGTAATGAGTTGAATCCTATAAAACTGCCAATATTTTTTATCTACAAACACAGCCATTTTAGATGTTTCAACCTAAGCTTTGGTAACTGTGAGGGGAGTACATGTCCCTCAGGGTTAATAACCTTTGAGCTGGCAGGCCAGAAAGGAGAAGAGATGGTGGTAGCAGTTACCACGCATGGGTTCTTTTAGTGTTTGATATGTGAGATAACTTCCTAAGATTGCTATGTGAGTGTGTGCTCATAATAGCAATGCTTGTGCACTGCAGACAACTGGATAATTTTACAAAATTATTTTTAAAACAAGCAATTATACATTAATACTATCACTTTAATTTTTGGGGGTGTTAGTCTAGTTTTTTGTTAGGTGGATGAATGGATGGATGGATGGATGGATGGATGGATGGATGGATGGACGGATGCATAAATTCATATATACATGCCTAGACATATAAACATGTCAATAGATGAGCTTTATTGCAACATTGGATGATATATATGGGCAGTTTCTGTTTTCTACTTTTTTTCACAGATTGTCATGTTGTGACATTTACATATGTCCACAGTCACTAACACAAGATTTTGAATTTTTTAATTTTAACATCCTCTCATATGGAACTACCATCATTTATTTAAATCATCTCCCTATTGTTGGACCCCATTTTTTTAAACTACCGTAAGCAAAGCTGAAATGAACATTCTGAAATCTCTCTAGTACATCATGAATTACTTCTCTAGGCTACATTCCTAGATGTGAAATTCAGCTTCAAAAAGTTGAACTTTTAAAGCTATTGATAATGCGTTCTAGAAAGGTGAGACAAATTTGCAGGCCAAGCATCAGGCCAGGAGAGTACCTTCCTCCACTGCCCTGTACCCTTGTCAGCTTTGGGGATGCATTCATTATTTCTTGTTCATTTCTTCTCTTTAAACACAGGAATAAAATGGGAACATGGTTTCAATATAAAAGATGCAATAATGCAGAATAAAGTATTACACATCCCCTTATTCTTACTGTTCCCCCCATATATACACTACATACCTGGCATTTAGACCCTCTTCCCAGAGACAGCTACTATTAATATTCTAATGTCCAAACTTTCCAATGTTTTCTGGATAATTACAGTCATCTATATGCCCATAAACACATATTATTTTTGCAGAGTTGTGATCTCACTACCCAAATTGTATTGCATGGTGATTTTTTATTTTATTTTACAATCTATCTTGCAGAATTTTTTATGTTAGTAAAACTTGCTATATGTCGTTCTTTTGTAATGGCTTACTAGCATTCCGTAATGTGGATGAGCCATGAGTTATGTATCCATTGCCTCACTGACTTTTTGACATTGTGACATATTCATTCGTTTTTTACTGTTAATCTCTCTCTCTCTCTCTCTCTCTCTCTCTCTCTCTCTTTCACACACACACACACACACACACACACACACACACACACACACGAAGGTAAGCTCCACAAGGTCAGGGTCATTTCCTTGTCCAGTCTGAATTACCATGAGCTGCATTCTTTGCATGTTCTCAAATAACATTTCTTGAAGGAAGGAATGAAGGACTAGAAGAGGAACATTTCATTTTTCTCTGCTTCTGCAGTGAACGCACTTAAACACACATCTCTGGCTGTATGTATGAGAATTTCTTAAAATAACCGCCTAGAAGGAGAAAATCTTGCTCAAAGCGTGTACAATGTTTAACTTTTGATACACTGCCCTCCACAAAAACTTTTACAATTTTCACTGCCACCAATGATTGTGGGAGTGTCTCCTTTGCTACATTCTTGCCGACATCAAGAATCAATGGTGGGTTAAGAAGGTGATGGGCTTGAGCAAGAAGCCCCTTTAGCACACATCCGCAGGGGCTCCGTGTCCAGCTGCTCAGTCTGTGCACTGCCGAGCTCTGGGGGTGCCGCTTATATAAGTTACAGCGTGCGTGCCAGCCATGGAAACCTTCAAAGTGGCTACCCTTGGGGATATAAGGAATGTTCTCTGAGCATTTGACCCTTTTTTCCTCTGGTCTATATGCTGACAAATGCCAGCTGGTAAATCCTACCCTATTCACAGACCTTAACTAGATAAAGGTGCTGCTCATGCAGTAATCATCATAGAGACACAAAGTCGGCTCCCACCAAAAGCGCTGTCAATTGAGATGAACTCAACTTGCATGCTCACTATGAAAAGAGAAGGAAAATAATATAGTAGAAGCCTTATTAAAATTGGTAGATTGTGGCCCTGGCCGGTTGGCTCAGTGGTAGAGCGTCGGCCTGGTGTGCAGGAGTCCCGGGTTCGTTTCCCGGCCAGGGCACACAGGAGAAGCGCCCATCTGCTTCTCTACCCCTCCCTCTCTCCTTCCTCTCTGTCTCTGTCTTTCCCTCCCACAGCCAAGGCTCCACTGGAACCAAGTTTGCCCGGGCTCTGAGGATGGTTCTGTGGCCTCTGCCTCAGGCACTAGAATGGCTCTGATTGCGGCAGAGCGACGCCCCAAGATGGGCAGAGCATCGCCCCCTGGTGGGCATGCCGGGTGGATCCCGGTCGGGCGCATGTGGGAGTCTATCTGACTGTCTCCCCGTTTCCAGCTTCGAAAAAATACAAAAAATAAAAATAAAAATAAATTGGTAGATTGCTTGGCTGATTTACAAGGTCATTTGAAGTGAAAACAGAAAATGCTTATTATATAATTAGATGAATGGATGGATAGATAGATGATAGATAGATAGAAATAGTGTGTTTTAGTATACATTCTATGCTTGTATAACAAAGAGGCCTCTAAATACAGTGGGTCAGTGAAGATGGAACTTGATTTCATGCCCACGAAACACGCATGCAGAGGAAGCAGAGGTCCTGGGCTGATGGGCTACGTCTACCTCAGCACAGACTGCCATCAACTCTGGGCCCCAGGGAGTAGCTCCTGCTGCCGCTACCGTATGGAGGTCTCAGCCAATGGGAAGGGTTAGATCAAAGTGAATGTGTGCCCCGTTCCTCTCCAGGGCCTGATAAATGGGCACATCACCTTAGAAATCTATCCTCTGGTTTGGATGCTGGGGTCCAGGGAGACCTCAGGGCTCCTATAATTAAAGAAAGAAGAATAAATATGACTAAACAATTCCCAGGGTGTGCCCTACGCAGTGTATTTTAACTTTTAAAAACATACAATGTGCGATTGTGTCTTTGTTTTGTGTAGAACACAGTCCTCGAGTGCGGCTCTTCTGATCAACACTCCCCACTTTCTCTCTGAGAATACAATGCATAACTCTAATTCCCACTTTCAGTTCCTTGAAAAGGCTGCGAGAACGCACAAGACTTCTAATGTTTTTGAGTCCAGACTAGTTTTATATACATATTTTCCCTGTCTTAACATTTGACAGCATTTTTTAGATAATTTCCTTTCTCAGTGTTTTCCAAAGCACTCAATTTAGCTTCCATAGTGGTAAGTCTCTCTTCACACTCAGAATTTATCAGTTTACATAACTATTAAATTAAATAATTGGAATAGCAAGCACAATTACCATGAACAGATTTAAGACAATGAAGCTCGCCCTTGGTAAGCACAGGGCTTTCCAGCAGTGTGCAGGAGAAGCGGGCATCAGTAGTGTAGTAGCCAAGTATACTTAGCACGGAGGTCAAAGCAGTCAGCATGCCTTCCAGAGGGAACAGGAGAGTCAACAAACCCAGCAAGCTGGTCAAGTAGAGTTCCATTAACAGAACTCCGGCGATACCCTGAACAGTACAAGCCACTGTCCCCTCCACCCAACCCACGAACAAACGGTTCCAGAGCGAGTGTGACATGGGAAACACAAATTTGCTATTTCTTCCTCCCAGCCCCTCCTCAACCGTGTTTCACAGGATAAATATCAGTGGGATTTAAAGATGCAGAACTCCCTTTTCCACAGCACTGCCAGAAAACAGAAACCAATCACTTCGTGGGGTACTTACCTAGAAAAACAGAGCTCTCTTCCTACCCAAGAGGAAAGTGCCTGGGTTGATGTCATTTGACCCATGGTATGTCAGTTTCCAAGCGGATGCCTCCTTAAGGGATTTTCCAAGATAGTTTTCCCTGCTAATGATTTTCCCCTTGTGTACTGACCTCAGCTAGCATGAGAATCCGCTGAGATGACTTGTGCACTGAAAAGATACCAGTGCTTTGTGGTGTAGATTTAACATATAGCTGACACACTAGAATCACTTCTAAGTAGTGTTCAGTGTTGCTGGGCTTCCTCTGGCATTTAGAGAATTTATCAGTCCCCCACAGTCTCATCTGATCAATAAATTGCCATCTCATCTCCCCCCACCCCACCCCCAACTCTATTGAAAAATAGCACAGTGCTTGTGTAATGCTGTTCTAGGAGGATTTATTACTAAATAATTGAACAACATTGATCTTAAAATTGAATTACCAGACCCAGCACATTTCCTTTGTGTTAACAAAGGGTGACTGATTCCTGCTGAAAACCAGCCCATTGGTATAGTTAGATACTCTGAGATGCCTGGCTTATTTTGAAAGTAAGGAAATGCCTGATTTTATTCATTTAAAGCCAAGATACAACCAGTTAGGTTTTTTTCTGATTTTTGATTTTACAGTGAATAAGTTAGTGAATAACTTATATCAGAGAAAAAGAAAAAGAGTAGTTTATCACTGTCTACCGATGTGAAAGCATCTTTCCTTGCAAGAATGAAACCATGTTATTTTTCCTGGTGGATTATGTCTTCATAAATCTCTGTAAAAGTATGCTTGGGTTTCCAAACATAGTGTTTGTTGGTGAGCCTAACATATGGACATAACCTGCTATTTTTCTTGGAATGTAAATATGTGTTTATGTGTCAATCAAACATTTATTGAGATCCTACTTTGTACCAAATTTGTCCTGGGAGCGAAGGGTACAAGACAGACACAACCTCTGGCCTCAGGAGTCTGTCAGTCAGATGAGAGCCAGACACAACTGCGGGCACTTCGAGTGTTCGGCACAGCAAACCACCAAGTGTCAGAGGGGCAGCTGGGGGTACCTGAATGCAGCGTGGTTACTTGGGATGAGAGACCTGTGGTCCTCTTCAATTGTCTCCCTGCCAGTATTCACATAAAAATCCACTCTCATCGTAGAGACTTAACACATTTTTAAATTACCTTCCAGGAGATTCTTTAAAACTCTTTGCTGAAAGACATCACAGAATTGTCTCAGAGGAAACAGCGACTGAGTGTTTCCACTTTGGCCTAGAGCAGTGGCCCACCAACTATTGTGGCTCATGGGTCAAATCCTGCTCCCAAAGAAAAAGAATCCTTTGCAAACCTGACAACTACGTGAAATGTACATCTTAGTGTCCCTACCTAAAGTTCTATAGGCACACATCCCCCATTTTTTGTCTATGACTGCTCTCACACTGCACAGCAGGTTTTAGTGGTTGTATAACAGAAACTGTATGATCTGAAGGCCTACAGTATTATTACCTAGCATTTACTGAAAAAGACTGCCAAGCCCGGGCTGAGAGAATCCATTGACTTGAGGTGGTAGTTGAAAAAACAAAGGTGGCCCTGGCCGGTTGGCTCAGCGGTAGATCGTCGGCCTGGCGTGCAGGAGTCCCGGGTTTGGTTCCCGGCCAGGGCACACAGGAGAAGTGCCCATCTGCTTCTCCACCCCTCCCCCTCTCCTTCCTCTCTGTCTCTCTCTTCCCCTCCCGCAGCCGGGGCTCCATTGGAGCAAAAATGGCCCGGGCGCTGAGGATGGCTCTGTGGCCTCTGCCTCAGGTGCTAGAATGGCTCTGGATGCAACAGAGCGATGCCCCAGAGGGGCATCGCATCGCCTCCTGGTGGGCATGCTGGGTGGATCCTGGCCGGGCGCATGCGGGAGTCTGACTGCCTCCCCGTTTCCAGCTTCGGAAAAATGAAAAAAAAAAAAAAAAAGAAAGAAAAAAAGAAAAAACAAAGGCACGTGGAATCCTAACTCTTAGCTACAAATTCCAACAAAGATTCCATCAGCAGACCCCTCAGTCTGTTGTCTGTCTCTGTATAGCTGCTTTCCATTTGCCAGCCCCAGAAAGAGATTATTCTGTGGCTGCCCACCCCCTGGCCCCTTGCTTTCTGAGTTAGCAAGCCTGAGGCCTGCAAAGATGAGGGGGCTCCCCTGGAGGCACTGCGATCCATCTTAGACAAAACACACCTCCCGATTCCCTCCCCGGCTGTGGCTGTCGGCTCACACACACGCATGCTCAGATGGACACAAGCCCTCTGGAGCACCTGTAAGTTTCCTAAATGTGATTTAAAGATTAAAGAAATTTGAGGAAAGAGGTATGTCGGACATGAAATCCAGGTGGGTAAAGGAACACTAAAAATTCGGTTATCCAGATAAATATTACAATCTGATATTTTAAAAAACAAAATGAATACCAAAACATCCATGATGAACAAAATATCACAACTATAAAAAAAATTTAAAAATCAGGAACAGTATTACTGATTCCCATTGACTCAAGACTCACCTTGGCGCTATTACTGAGCCAGTCATTTTTTTAAATTTTTTATTTTTTTCATTCATTGTGGGATTTTGAAATTGATTTTAATTTTTAAAAATATTGCATTAAAATAGTATTTATCTGTATTCGTGAGATCTCCGGCACCCCTTTACATGTTATGCTTGAGGCAAGTGCCTCGCTCTCTTTCCCTCTGTTCTGTCATTCAGGCTCCTGCCATAGAGCATCGTAGACTGGGGGGGGGGGGGGCTTTAACAAAAAACATTCATTTCTCACAGTCCTGGAGGCTGGGAAGTTCAAGATCAAGGCACAAGCAGATTCGGGGTCTGGTGGGGACTGTTTCCTGGTTCACAGCTGGCTGTATTTCCCTCCTGTCGTCACATTGTGGCAGGGAGAGGGAGCTCTTCGGGGTCCCATTCATGAGGGCTTCACCATTCTAACACCATGACCTTGGGGGTTAGGTTTCAACATGTGAACTTGAGGGCACACAAGCATTCACTGCTGGCCCCGCTGCCTCTGATTCGTGTCTGAAATTCCCATAAGGACTGAGGCACTTGCACTGGTGGTAACGATAGAAAGTAGCCCTTAGTGTCTGAAGGATGGAGCAGAAAATATCAAGCTAGGGAAAAAATGCTAAGTCTATAATACTTAACATTTTTATAATGGAAAAAGTAAAATCCTCCAGGGTTAAAAATCCATATATTTGATGTGAACAGAAGGATTCAAGCCTTCATTTGTCACATTTTATAGGAAGTCCAAGTGCACCTCTCTCAAGGTTACGGACAAAGTGACATTACTGTGCCATAAAACTGTCATGAGCGGGGAACTCCCGAAATGTGTCAGCAGAGCCTGCTCAGAGGTGCACACGACAGGCCGGGGCAACACGGATGTGCGCAAGGCGAGGCGCTGCCAGGCTCGGTGTGACTTCAGAAATTCATTATAATCCAAATCTCTGAAATGTGGGATACAAAATGTTCTTCATCAAGTCCTGGAAATAGGTAAAAGTGAATCTGGAATGAGTGACCACGTTCAGTTCAGTGAATATCAACCAAATTTCCACCAGGAGCTGAGGACCATTCTAAGTAGTTAAGGGGCAGGTTTATTTACTACTCATGAGGACCCTGTAGAGACTCCATCTGACACCTGGAGAAACTGAGGCACTGAGATGTTCAATACTAGTTCCAAAAGGTCACATAGCTCATGCTGTGTGGTCACAGCGTGCCTGAGATCCACACCCAGACTGTGGGCAGCAGCGGCGTGACACTGAACCGAGATAAACAAGACACTGCAGAAGGGGAATTTGAATTATAGGGTCTCCTGATTTCCTACGGGAAAGTTGGTTGTTTTCCTGATTATTAGACTATCCTTGCTATTAAATACAGGGTCAGTCAGTTACAATTCGGGTTCTTGAAATCTAAAATCTTAAACTGGAAGTTCAACCTCCTTCCCCCATTTTAAAGAGTCTAGAGCACCAGGAATTAATAGCTTGCTATAGTCATAGATAATCATCAACCTTATAACTTCCCAAACAACAGGTTTCAGCGACCAAGTGTGTAGATAGATGATAGACGATAGATAGATAGATAGATAGATAGATAGATAGATAGATAGATAGATAGATGATAGATAGAAGATAGATAGATACCATATTTCCCCATGTATAAGATACACCCTTTTTCAAGAACTTTGGCGTCTAAAAACTGGGTGCGTCTTATACAGTGGTTGCGGCATTTCAAATGCCATAGATGGAACTGAAGACGAGGCTATATATGAAGACAGTGATTCATCATCAGACACAGATGAGGACAAGCTAATGGATGGGAGTTTTGACAGTGATGAGGAGTTGTATGAATTTTATGATGAATAAAACTTGAGTTCAATAACTTTATGTAACACATTATTTTTTAAATTTCAGGCCCCAAAATTAAGGTGCATCTTAGACATGAGAGTGTCTTATACAAGGGGAAATATGATAGATAGATAGATAGATAGATAGATAGATAGATAGATAGATAGATAGATAGATAGATAGATAGAGATAGATAGGCAGATTTAGGAAGAGGAATCTGATCATTTAAAAAGAAACTTGTTTATTACCAGGAACTAAAGGCAAGAATGATTAAGGTCTCCTACTGAACTGAAGCAGAACTGTGGGATGTCTGCATGCAGCTGTGTGCATGTTTCAGGTCAACATTTGCCCTCAAATCTTCCTCCGCTTTCCTTTGACAGCAAAGGAACCCACATATACAGCTGAAATAAGCCTACATGAAGGTTCCTTTTAGGGAGATTATACCTCGTCAGTTAGCGGTAAATTTCCTCACCTTGTTTGCAATTTCTTAGACCTTTCTGTAAATTTAGTACTTTCACACATTTTACCATAATGGGTGTAAGACATTTATAGTAAAAGGAGATTGCCTTTGCCTTTCCTTTCAATTCTTTTTTCTTACTGAAATCCATGTAGAAAAACTCACACTCAGAAAAGTCCGAGGGAGCATTAGGAAAAGCGTAGGTGATTTGGTTAATGTGTCTACACACAGGGCACAACACCTCAGCCTGTGTCCCATACAAGGGCAAGCACTTAGCTGTCTTTCACCCTAAGCCTTTGCAAAAAGGCACACGAATGCGTTTACTCAGAATGAACCTTGGTCCCAAAGTCAGAGAAAGAACACTCCACCCAAATTCCTTTAGAACCATGACTCTCAGTAAAGGCAATGCCACCATCTAGGGGGCATTTGGAAAATCGGGGGGGGGGGTCCCTCTGTATTGCCATAATATGTAGAGACACTATGAGCACTTAGTGGGTGGGTCAAGGATGCTGGATGTCCTCTGAAACATTAGACAGTCCTAACCTAATGAAAGGTCATTTCCACATCTACATGACTTTTGAATGACCCTACTGAATATATAGAGTTAATGTACTTTGGGATGATTTTAATAATAGTGAATTTTTCAAGAATGTAATTTTCCTTTTATTTTGTTAAAGAAGCATGTATTTTGTTAGGAATTTTACCAAAAGTTAGTTGTTTGCCATTTTGGAAAGTCATGTCAAAATGACAAAAGCACTCAGGGTATTGGAGTGGCCATACACTCTTTCTGAATCAGTCTTCATTTGTAGCTGGCACGAACACTATGATTGCATGTGCGTGTATGGGGACGAGCATAGACATGCCCTGGAACATACACACTGATCGATCAATTGATCCATCTATCTATCCTCGGACCATCGCTGGACCACCTCTGTGTCCTCTGCCAATACTGTTTCATGGGTGAGAAATCAACTTGTGTCTTCATGGATCCACTTTTGGGAGATCTCTTTGTTACAGCAGCTTAGAAGGTACCCTAACAACCTTCAAACAGTATAAGCTTGTTTGTATCACTGCAACTTCACTCCTCTGCACCTCAAATCCCTCAAATCTTCAGTAAAAATGTTCTGTGTTGCAAGTGCTTAAGTGATTGAAATATTTTTTGTGAAACTAGGAGGCAGGGCTACATTTGTCATCTAGGTTAGACATAGCGTGGGACTTCCTGTCATAGAAGTAAGAACTCATAGTGTTGCCCATGAGTCTGCCCCTAACCAGTCCTGATCTTTACTTATGAATATTTACCCTAAAAATGTTAATCACTGGTCTCACCCTGACAGAGAGAAAGGGTCTGGCAATGCCTATCTGGCACTTGGTTTAGAGTGAATTCAAACTCTCTAGTAATCAGATCTGCTGGGCCACCATCATAGGTAAAATTAATTGACTATGTCCTATTTTTCTTTGTGTAATCAGCATCTAACAGAAAACAAGGAGCACAATAAGCACTCGATAAATATTTGATTCATTGATTAAATAAGTAATGATGAACTTCGCATACCCACTAGGACTCAAGAAGGAGCAAAACAAATAATTCACAATGAATTTGTAGAACTCATTTAAGCACTGGGGAATTGGATGGGTATGGGCAGAGGGGGTTTGGATGATATGACTTTTAATGTCACACCTGATATGGGGACTCTTCGGTAAATGTCAAAAATTAACATCTAGAATGCATCATTTAAAAGGTTTCATCTGCAAGCTTAAGTGATCATGAAGGTCACCTACAACTTTATTCTGGGATGCATAGTGAAAACAGGGACAAGCCTACAAAAGTGTCCTGTTTTCCAACCCAGTGTCCTTTCCAATTACTCATTTTGCCTGTTTCCCAGCTCATTTGAAGTTAATTAATTTCATGGTGCCGGTGAAAGGAAGTAATCATCAATCAATCGAAATATTGCTTCTATCCCATGGCCTTCTCAGAACATAATGTGGAATTATGGGATCGACCTTAGTGTGATCAGTAGTGAATGAGGCTGCTGGTCAATCAGCTTGCTTCCTTTTTTTTATTTCCCTTGGAGAAGCCAGATAACAAGCTAGTATAGAAGTACAAAAAAAAGAAGGAGCAGGCCATAAGGATTCATTCTGCATTCCAGGCAGAATGAAGCAATAGCTTTTTATAGGAACCGGGCTGTTATGTTATGGAAACAGTGAAACATCCAGTGGGGCAAGAGGGGAAGGAAGGGATAGGAAACAGTAGGCAAAAAATAAATAAATAAATAAATAAATAACCAGAGAGAAAGCCACAGAACAGACTGCTAGCCTTCGTAAGGACCATGACTTTTTCCTCTGAGATGAGAAGTTACTGCTAAAACCTTAAAGATTATTCCACTGACTTGTAGGCAGGAAAGCAAACACATCTCTGAGTGAGAGATTAAAGGAAGGAAGACAGGGAACAGAGCGGAGGAGAGCCACAGAAAGGCTGTCTTGACACCATAATTGTCGTTCTGCTATTTTTTTCCTCCTTTTGCGTGCTTGTACCCAACCTAAATTCAACACCAAGGTTTTTCAATGAGTTGAATCACTTCCTTTCACTTCCTTATTATAGCCAAGTGAATCTACGTATTAACAGCATGGGTGATAAAAATAACTGTGGGTTTTTCTGTAATACAAAAAATGTGGTTCCGTTTTGGGACTCATTCATTTGGGTTAATCTTGATTATAGTTCTTTGGTGAGACATTAAATACTTTTGAGGGGGGAAAAAGGAAATGTCTGTTTAAATAAAACATTGGTTCAACGGATTATTACTTCTATGAGGGTCAACACGTGAAACTGGAATCTTCATTCTCACCAATCAACGTTTTAACTTTCCAACAAAATTTCCCCGTAGAAAAGAGTAATTATATATAATCGTATTAATTATGTTACGTGGAATGATATGCAAATATCAACACCCATTATGTCAGCAAGTTGCTTGCCTGCCCTTTGAGTGTGTCAGTAAGAATGCCTCCAGGCCGTTTTTCAGACAAGAGGAAGACAGTCCTAATGATCTTTTAAATTGAAGGCAATGTGACGAAGAATCCCTCCTCAGTCTCAGTAGGCTGTTTTTGTTCCGCTTTAGAGAAAAGCCAGGTCACTGTCCCTCACAATTTTGATTCCAAACTTCAGCGCTAGGAATGCTCCCTCAGAATTCATGTATCAGGAGACGCTCTGCCTAATTCAACTAGAATCAGAATACGAATCGCTCCAATTTCTCAACAACAGGTTCAGTTTTTTTTTTTGACAAATTTGCGAGGGAGGGTGAATGGGTCCTGTCTTTTAGAGTTAGGCTTCATCTGCCAGACAAAAAAACCATGGAGGTCACCTTCAATCCTGTTATTCTTGAATTCTAAGACTATCGTCCATTAAAGATGACTAAACGAAGATCCCAGTAAATTGAAGATGTCCTGGATGGCTACCTCAAGGAACCAGAAAACATCAATGACAATGCTGAAGGGAGTAACTTGGGCATGACTGGGGATCACAAGCTCACTGGGCAGCGGGAGGGGTAAGCCACTCATGGATGCACAGACGCCCTAAGCAGCTCTAATGACCCCAGTGCTGCTCTAAGTCCCGGCTGCAAACCGAGGTTAGGGCTGAAGTTGGGGTCAAGGTCACTGGAACTGTGCTCACTGTGTTTATATTTTCTTTCCCTTTTACACTAAGATCTCATGGTTCTGTATTCATGACGATAAGTTCCAAATTAAAAACACATTCTCTAGAAAAAGATAACCAAGTAATAAAATAGTCATACTATTAATATTATTGTTTATTATTGTAATAATATAATAATTGAGGGTTACCAAGGGTTAACCCCATACTAAGTACTATATAAGCAATGTTTTATATAATTCTTATACCAATCCATTCTACAGATGAGGAAACACAGATTAGAGAAACTAACTATACGATTTATCCCCAAGGAAAGTGGGAGGGCATAGGCTGCAGGAGGGGGGTGAAAAATGACAGAGATGAGATTCTCTTCTGGGTTCGTCTGACCCTAGAGCCCCAGGCCCTAACCACCAGGCTGCTCCTCAGATGTATCTGTGTACGTCAGCACACCTGGTTAAACATACACGTTAGTGAAGTTCCTGTATATGCAGAGGTTTAACCAGCATGGCTGAAAATGCCCACAGCTTCTAACTGGTCTGAGATGAGCAGCAGTCAGGCAATTTGGTGCTGTTGTTACAGCGTCATCCGTCAGAAAGGGTGAACCCTTTGTAGATCATACCATGTACCACATATCCCAATACATTATCCCTATTTAAATTATTGCAGTGAACAAGTTCAGCATAAACCACATTTAAAAGTGCAGAAGATGAGTCCCAGGAAGCTACCTAGAGTCCAAAGTGGTATGGCCTCAGGATAGTAGATGCCAGGGCTCTCTGGTTCTAAATGAGTGTGTGCCCTTCTACTGCGTCAGCCTGGACAGCACATGACAAGTTCCTTCTCAGACAAGCTGGGCTCTTGGCTGCCGTTTATTAGTAGTGTGACCTTGGACCAGTCCCGAAACTGCTCTCAACTTGTTTCCTCATGTAAAAAAGGAATAATAGTAATACCTACCTCCAAGAGTTGTGGTGAGGATTAAATATATTAACATATATCCAGCAGTTAGTGGAGTGCCTAGCAAATATAGGCACACAATAACTGCTAGTTATTATTATTATGGTTAATTTAAATAGTACTTGTGGATAATATCTTCTATTAGATTCTTGAAAATTATAGAGGTGGGAAACCATGGGAGACAGATGAGAAACTCAGGAGGAATTGGCACGAATATTCCCTAGAAAATGAAACAAAAATTGCAAGCTAAGTAAATAGCTGAAACAATTTTTGGAGAGATAAGGGAAAGGTTTATAAATGAACCTGTACTATATATTTTTTTTGTTTTTTTTTCCTTTTTTCTTATTCATTCCTCCAACCAATATTATTGAGTGCTTATTATATGCCAGACAATCTTCTGGGTATTGGAAATTCAGGGGTGAACAAGACAAATAAGATTTGGCCCCAGAAGGAAGTTATATTCTAGAGAAGGAGAAAGTCAATAAGAAAATAAATAAGTAAGCAGGCGAGTTTCAGTTAAAGATGGGGCTATGGAGGAAATACAAAAAATGCAATAGAGAAAGGCTTTGGGGAAAGGGACTATTGGAAAAGAGCAGGGAAGAAAAGACCTCATTGAGAAAATGAGCTTTTTGAACTAGGACCTAAAGGACAAGAAGGAGCCTGACATGTGACATTCTGAGGACAGAATCAGTGGAGTAGAAGAGAAAACAGCAAGTGGAATGGCCAGTGGAGATAAGGGGCTTACCATGTTTGAGAAAAGACTCCAATGTGAGACCAGGTCAGAGTGGCCATTCAGGACCACACCTCATAGAGTCACGTAGCTAGGATGACTGTCTCAGGTCAGGTTGGTGGGGAACAGACGCTGAAGCTCAGACTTGCTCTCGGGAATCCTGGAGGGCAATAACTGTGGGAGAAAGGCAGAAGGCAATATTGAGCAGAAGAAAATGCTGCAGAGGCCTCAGTGTACCCCAAACACTGCTCTGAGCTGGGACAGCCGGCAGAGTTAGCCCACCTTGGGCCAGTGAGGCCAGTACTTTAGCTCGGCCCCTCCTCCAGTGGACAGTGACCTTTGGGGACAGCACATGGACTTGTGCAAAGTGGTTCTTTTCCAGATATCATCTGAGAGTCATGGACCACCAACATGCCCTTGTCCTATAGGGGAATCTCAGTGACATACCACAGCACCCACCAGGATGACCGCACGATTTATCATTCAAACCAGGATAGCTCTGAAAGCGAAAGGCTAGTCGAAGTCAAACTGGTAGGACAGGCACAGATACACTGTCTCAGATACACTGAAAGGTCACTTCACTGCCAGAGTAAACAGTCTAAGTGCTACAGGAGGCCAGATGACTTTGTATATGCATAGTAGGTCTCACAACACTCTAAGGAGCTCCAAATCTGCTCCCTCAGGCCAAGCTGCAGGACTCGCAATAAAAAAACGATTTCCCATTGAAGCAGGTGGCTGCTGCCCCTCGGACTCTGTATCTTTTTATTTCGGGGTGCCCTCGGCATTGCTTACTCACTTCTCTCTGCTTCCAAGCCTCTGATTGCTTACTCACTTCTCAGATGGACTGCCCATCCTGCGGTGGATTTCACAACAGCTAAACTGATCTAAAGATGAAATGGAAACCGTTCAGTATCAGCAGAGAAGTTAAAGTGACTCCTCCAAGGCAGAGCATGAGAGAGGGCGGATACAGGCTCTGCATTCGCGGAAGGAGACAGAGCTGGGGCCAGGCCAGGCCAGCCCTGCTCGGAGGAAACACCGTCGGCCCGACTTGACTCACGGGCTAACACGGATTGGAAACAGCGGTCCAACTCTCCCATACTGGCCGTTTGTGGGGATGGGTCCGTTCACAGATGGCAGCTAACAACCTCCGAGAACAGAAACGGAAAACAGTGACCCGATAGCAGTGGGTGTTCACCGCAGGTCCAGAGACCTCTGCGGAAGGTCAGAGATAGAAGCCGGGAGTCCGTTAACTCAGATGCCAAATGCAAACAACCACCTTTGTCCTCACGCTAACTTAAATTGAGCAGTCCTCTTGGTTACAGATGTTGGCAACTGACCACACGAGAGGAAGGGCACCTGTAACTTCCTCACCAACAGGAACCACGTGTATGTTCATGTCATATCACGGTTCTTCCAGATACCTCCAAGTACCTCACTCTCACCACTACTTTCTTATTGTAATAGTTCCCAGATCTACTACTAGATCTTGTTTCTCAGGGTGTTATTTTAAAAAGAACGTATGTTGTTATATAATGAATGTGGTCGTTTACATATTTTGATAATTATGTTTTCATACCATTGATGTTTATAGCTCTGTGTATTTACAGTATGCCCTTAAAACCATTATTCTGAAAGAATGTCCCCTAATTTCACCAGTCCACCTGAAGGGGTCCGTGAACCCAAACTGCCAGGAGCCAGGACTTGCGTTCCCACGGCTCGGGGCACGGTATCACGTCATCACGTCACACGTCATCACGTAGGAGTAGGCTCAATTCTCACTCCTCAATACAGGTACGTATCTTTGGGGTTCTTTAGATTAAATGTTGGAGTTGGCTTCAGTCTAAGTCTGTCGAGGGAGTTTTGGAAACCTGCCCTGCTAGGGGTCCCTAATATAATGGAGGTGGGGTACAGGAATGTTGAAATAGTTGATAATATAGTTCTACACACACACGATTCACTTTAAACAGCATTAGGTTTTAAATTCCGTTGTGGAGGGTTATTGTGAGGGGAAAATTAAAAGGTGAATGTTAAGACAGTTCATTGGGTAGCTAACTAACCTAGAAATGCAACAAGATATGCCCGTCAATAGACTGGCATCAGGAACTGCAGTTGGTCCGAAGGCAACTGGCCCCATCTAGTGAAACAGTGTCCCCCTGGATGTCGCTCAGGCCTCCCCTTAGTGACGGCTGTTGCTGCTGGCGTCACAGAGAACCAGTTTCCAATGTACAGTCCTTCTGCAAAGACAAATACCTCAGCCATTTAAACTTCTTAATGCCTGCTTCGAAGAACAACATCTACCTCTTCTGTTAATATTCCTTCATTTCCCCCAAAAATACTCTTTCAGAATCTATTTCACTCATTGCTCTAAAGTATTCAAATTCTGTCAGTACACAACCCAAACATCCCTTTGAAACACTTTTGATGACCATCAAGCATACTAATGGCCTTTTAAAAGCAGCACCGGCAGCAAGTATCCTGGAATTTCCTTCCAGGGATTGAAGACTGTCCAGTATTGTCCTCTGAAAATCAATCTAGAACTTCCTGTTTACTGAAATTGCTTATAGGGCTAGGCAGGCGTCCCCAAACTATGGCCCCACGGGCTGCATGCAGCCCCCCGCCGCACTTCCGGAAGGGGCACCTCTTTCATTGGTGGTCAGTGAGAGGAGCACTGTATGTGGCGGCCCTCCAATGGTCTGAGGGACAGTGAACTGGCCCCCTGTGTAAAAAGTTTGGGGACCCCAGTTAGAGAATCATGTCTTAGTGTGCCAAGATCGCTCCAGTTTATGCTGTTATCTTGGCATAGTGTCCCCTTTCATCTTCAAACATGTCCTGGTTCAGATGATAAATTTCATGATCATCCTGGTCACCATTCCATACTGGTTATGGCCATATGTCACCTCCCTGTCTTCCCAGGCCTTCCAGGTGTGATGGCTCAGGTACCTCAAGTCCCACTGGGAAAAGCCATCTCCCCAGAGGCCCTGATGCTTGCACAGGACCCTGCCACCAACTTCTAAAAGGTCTGTACTCTCCTGGATGCATCACGGAACCTCTCCTTACCCCCTCTCCTCTGCTTCTGGCCTTTTTTAGGGGCTAATGTTTGATATATGGAAGAAGAAGAAAATGGCAGATGACTTGAGGTTTGTGCCTGTGAAACATAAATGTCCACTGAGGCAAAGGGGCATAGAAGGACCTCTGCATGAAGAAAAAAAAAAAGCTTTTAGAATGTCTGAAAGAGATTTTATCCTATGAGACTTGCACCTTGGTTTCACTTGGTTATTTCACAGCTGTATAGAATAGAAGCTAACCTGTAGAAAACAAATAATAATGCAAATCTCTTTTGTGCAAAACTCTGTCCACAGCAGAGGAAGTTTTCCCACCCCACAGCAGAAAAATCCAGTCTTCGCCTATTGCAAATTAAATGTAAATTTACTTCACCCATTTGTAAAATTTATTTGCCGAAATATTTCAATAAAAATGTTCCTCATCTATACAAGTATCATTCTTCGAAATCCCATTTGAAGCAGCTGTAAAACCTTACTGGTTCTTTCATTAATGAGTCCAGTAAAATTGTTGGCAGGTGTTCATTTTGTATCTGTATGGAAGTCATGATTTTACCTTTTTTGAACATTATCCTTTAACACCTGGTTACCTGCTCAGAACAAATCAGCAAAAAGGGGGAAATGGAGGAGAGACATCGGTTAATAGTTCACTGAAATATCTTGTCACGCCTGCTTGTTCTTTCCTCTTTCTTGTCACATGTACAGTTTGGGATAACTATGACATCTGTATGATATGGCTTTAAACCTAAGCCTTGAATTCTATCTATTGACTTCTGGCTTTTCCTTTCTGGTTCTTGAGGTTAATTCTTAGACGTTAAACTCTGACCACAATTCTTAGCAAGTAGATGGCTTTCCCTCTTGGTGGTTGACATTAGCATTTTCCCCCAGAGAGTAACTGTGAAGAGCGGTTGTGTTCTTTTTGCATAAAAATGACAGATTTGAATAGATTTTTGCTTATGCTTTCATCTGCCATGCTCAAACTAAAATATTACCCTTCAAAATCCCAATTCAAGCAATTTTGAGTGGCTGTCCAAAATCTGCTGCTGTGCCTGTCACTGCTCCTGTCAAATGACTTCCCAGGTCCCACCCCACCCCTATTGCCTGAAAAGTAGGCTCCAAATTACTTACCTTTTTTATTATGGATTTTAGAGAGAAAGAAAGAAAAGAAAAACATTGATTTGTTATTTCACTCATTTATGCATTCATTGGTTAATTTTTCTATGGTCCCTGACCAGGGGCCAAACCCACAACCTTGGCATATCTGGGTGACACTATAACCAACTGAGTTACCTGGCCAGGACCCAGATCAGTTATCTTCATGCATTCGAAGTCCTTCAGCATCTGGCTTACTTTGTTCAATGCCACAGTACTGCCCCTGGAACCGAGATTCTACAAAGGGCATAGCATTTTCAAACTTAACTTGTGATTTTTGTGTCCCCATCACCACTGTCCCTTTCTCTGCCTTTTGAACTTTTATTCATTCTGCAATCTAAGCTCTGGTTCATCAGACCATTTCTGTCACCCCTTCCCTCCCAGAAAAATTCAGTGGTCCCCTCATCTGTATTCTTATAACACTTTAGCCATATCAGGAAGACAACAGTTGGTCATAGTTAGAACAGGCTACAACATTTGCAGGACACAGTGTAGAACTTCTTCAAAAGTATTAAGACTTTCAAGATGGCAAGAGCAGCCCTAGCCTGAAGCTCAGTTGGTTAGAGCATTGCATCATCCCGAAGTGCAGAGGTTGCTGGTTCGGTTCCCAGTCAGGGCACAGACAGGAGCAGATTGATGTTTCTTGTCTCTCTCTCCCTCTCTCCCTTTCTCTTTCTCTCTAGAATCAATACAACAAATATGTTTTTAATCCTTTAAAAAAAATAAAGGGTAGCAAGAACAGGAATTCTTACTTAACTTCCCCTCTCTGGGATACGCCAAAGCTTGGGAGATGATGTTATTTGTTATCAGGTTAAGCAATTAATTTGGTTTTGTTTAATCAAGAGGTTGCACTGGTAACATTTGGGGAGTCAGTTATTCACAAGTTGCCACCTCCTTTGGGAAGACCACCAGGTAAGAAGGGAAGACATTACTCCAAGAAATTCCAAGAGCTTTTCCTGAGGTCCCACCTGCATCAGGCACCAGCCTCTCTGGGAGTTGAGTGATTGGTGAGGATACCTGAGCAAGACTGAGCACTGTAGGGCAGAGGGCCTCTGTCATGGGTCTGTGCCCTCCTCCGTATGCCTGGCCCATAATGGGCACAATACAGGAGTGTGAAAGGCTGTGTAAGAAGGAACGAAGAGACACAATATGTCATGGAAGAAGAGACCCATAGGAGTGTAATTGGTGATTCAGTGAAACCAATGTAATGTTTGGAGCAAACCCATCTAGATGAACGAACTCTGGTTTTATGAGAATCGGGCTCTGGAAATTGGAGTTAATAACTTTGTTATTAAAGATAACTAATAGCAGTGAAAAATCATTCTTATGTATAGACGCAGAAAAGTTGTTCGGGCAGGGTTCAATTGACTTCCTAGCCCCACTGCAGAAAAGCTGTTACTTCTATTTGCACCCTCATTTCAATATTCCTGATCTATAAATGTCTGCTGTTTCTACTTTCCTTTAAATCAGGCGGAACATCTGCCTGGCTTCCTTGTTTAATTTATGAGCTCAATAAAAATATTTTAACATGCATTCCTTTTTATATTGGTATAAAAATCATGATTTTACCTCTTTAAAATTATTTTTTAACACAGAATCCTGTTTAAAAATGGACTGAGAGAGACCGTGAACAGATGGGTGTTGCCGGAGGTAAGGACCGGAGGTGGGGAAAATGGGTAAAACTGGTCAAATGGTACAAACTTCCAGTTATAAAATAAATAAGGTCTGGGCATATGTTAATGTACACCATGGTGCTATAGTGAACAGTACCATATTGTACAGTTGAAAATTACTAAGATAGGAAATATTAAAAGTTCTTATCACACAAAAAGGAATTGTATCTGTGTGAGGTAATGGATGATAACTAAACGAATCAATTTTTTTTGCAATATATACAAATATCAAATCGTTGTGTTGTACACCTCAAACTTATACAGTGTTATATGTCAATTGATAGCTCAAGAAAATGGAAAAATAAAGAAATAGTAACATTATCCTTTAACAAAGTCTTACTCTGGTATAGCAAATACTATTTGGATTAGGAAAGGAAGGAGAGAAGGGGGAAGGGAGGTCAGGATGCTTTTGTTCAGCCCCATCAGCTTGACTAGACTACAGACAGGTTTCTTCCGGGCCACCGGGCCTCCCACCAGGCCCAGCACCTCCCTCTTCTCAGAGCATCTACTTGAGACAACTTGTAATTGTAAATTCTTCCTCTGCCCCTTTGAGAGGTAAATCTTCTCTAAGCCTCTCAGTTTTACAGCCCAGGAATGTCTTTCTCAAGGACCTGGGAGCCATTGCTTTGAAATGTAATCATCAAGAAAGATGGGCTGAGTGAAATAAGCCAGTCACAGAAGGACAAAGACTGCATAACTCCACTTCCCGGAGGTACCCGGATGGGATGGTCAAACTCATGGAAACAAACAGTGGACCGGTGGCTGCCAAGGGCTGGGGGAGAGGGCAATGGGGGGGGGGGGGGAGGGTTTGTTGTTCAAAGGGCATAAAGTTTCAATCAGGTAAAATACATAAAGTCTAGAGATCTGTTGTATGACACCGTGTCCGTGGCTAAAATACTGTATTGCACATTTAAATTTTTGTTAAGAAATCTCAAATTAAGTGTTATTACTAGAATTAAGAATGAAAGAAAGGAAGAAAGGAGGGAGGGAGGGAGGGAGGGAGGGAGGGAGGGAGGGAGGGAGGAAGGAAGGAAGGAAGGAAGGAAGGAAGGAAGGAAGGAAGGGGAATCACCCAATCTCTGTGGAAGGTTAGGACCCTGACTTGGATAAGCACCAATTAATTAGCAAACACAGGTGGCTTAAGGACACAGACCAGCCTCGCCCTAATGTCCTCACGCAGATCACCCAGCACTTCAACACTCTCCCTCCTCTTGCTTAATAGGGTGAGTTCCCGCTCTCTCCCCTATTACAACAGGCTGGAATAAAGTCTCTCTTGCCTGTTAAACTCAATCTAACGCAATTTTCTTCTTTAACAATAGAGGGAAGAAGGCAATTAATTAGAAAATAAAAATTCTCAGCAACAAAATCCCAACTCTATTTTTCTGATGAAAACAGTGCATTACAGTGAGCTTCATTAATTTGCACACTGAGGACCTACGCCCAGATCCTCAGATCTGGGTAAGATCTGTGCCTTTTGCAACCTCTCTCTCTGATTCTATACTGCACAGAACAGACCAAGCAGAAATATCAACTTGTAAGAGCCATTCTCAATGTTTGAGTGTATTTCATTCCACAGACATCCCCCAGGCCAGGTTGGCGGTGGCCTTCGCTAACAGATACGCCAAGGGCCATACAACGGCTTTTCTTTGCCTCCGTGTTCTATGTCCAGAGGCAGGCAGGGGATGAAACATCTTGGGTTGTCACCGACCTTCACAGATCTGCTTTGCCGGGTAGCAACTCTCGGGATTGGTATTCCAGCCACGTGTAGAAACTAACAGCACATCAGAAACGTGACAGTGATTGCAAGCTGCTCTGTAAAATATTTATTCAACATTAGCTTGCAATGAGTACTCCCATTAAGTAATGGGACAGGCAGAGCATTGGCTCCGAAGAAAGAGGAAAACAAGTTGTGAGCATGAAAACATTAGGAGTCAGTTACATTTTCGGAATTTTTAAATCACAAGGGAGGTACACTGAACACTCAAAATTAGCATGATCATGACTTTGGTAATCACTAAAGAAAAAAATGGGTGATGAGGTCGGCATTTTGGAGGTGAAGTTATCTGAATCTAGTTTTATCTTTGCAGGGAGAGATGATGAAATGTGGAAATTAATCTAAGGATTCCAGATCAATTGCAATTCGACTGAGACAAACTATTTTTTTTTTTCCTAAGAAAATGATGTTTGGGAGAAAAATAAGATATTTTCATTTTGGAAGAAGATTATTGATTCATTTAACCAATATGTACTGGGTGACTTATAAAGCTAGGTGATAGGATAGAATATATTTTTATAAACAAACAAAAATGATGTTGATTTATAGTGTAGCACACAAGAGCTATTAATAAAAATCATCACACAAATAAATATTTAAATATAAGCTGATGTAAGGCATTGCAGGAAAAGAAGTTGTTCCTTTGAAAGCGCACAGCAAAAGGGTATGTGACCTCTGTCCCAGTCTCCCTCTGAGAAAGTGATTTTTAGGTGAAGAGTGTGTGGAGGACTACAGCCAAATGCTGGAGTGAAAGAGGGCAATGCTGGGGGGCGGGCCATGCATACTGAACACTGAATCTGGGAACTGCAAGTGGCCACACCTCACAATGATTTATAGACCAGATTAAGGATTTTGATCTTTGGCCCCAGAACTATAGCATGTCACAGACGAGTTTCAAAAGGCTGCCTTGCGAAAAGATCATCCTGGCTGCTATTTGGATCATGGTTCCAGGATGGCTGGAGGATACAGCCTGCTGAATGGAACGGTTTAGGTGGGAGTCAGTGTCCAGCCTGTCAGGTGAGAGATGCTGGTAATTTAGACAGAGTGGTAGCCATGGATATGGAGAGGGATGAATAGATGTGAGGAATATTAGGGGGGATTTAAGCTAGTAGCTATTAAATGAGCCAATCAAAGCAGATCAGAGCCCCTTCTAGCAAACTTCACAGGTGACCCCAGTGCATAACCACTGTGGAATTTTGCTACTGTGGGCAGGTTGCTCAAAATAATATTGTCCATGATTAGGAAGTGATTACTAAATAGCCAATTTTCAACCCAAATTATAAAGTCATTTTTTAACTGACACCAGGAAAGACATTTGTTGTACATGATTACTGCTCTCAGAATCTTCATTAAAACTGTGGAAACAAAGCCCTTTGGCCCCGGGCAATTCAGTGAGGCTTAGCCAGGGCTTTGTTCTGCAGAATTCTTCACTGTAAGCCTTAGAAGGAAAGCAGGGTATTTGCACGTGCAGTAACAAAATGAAGGTATGGGTTTTTCATTATCAACTAAAGACAGGTTAACATTTCTCAGGTGGCGGAAGTTGTACTAGTCTTGGAAACTTGTACCTTAGTCTATAGACCAAATAAATGTTTATAAGTTTGACTGAGGGTGGGACATTTTTCAGGGGGGGGGGAAGCTATCTAATTAAACATTATATAGGGAAATTGAAAACTCTCTACTGAATGTGGCAGCTGAGAGTCATCATTGTTTTCCAGTCTAGGTTGAGCTAACAACCGTGAAGCCAGTGGATCTTAAACGTTAGCATGGAAGTCACAGCCCAGAAATAATGAGTCTAGATCTGAGAGGGAACCCAGGAACATTTGAAAACCCTCCACTGAATTCAAGGAAATCCGAATGGTTCAAAGAGGTTCATGACACTTAGAATCATGCAGAGCCTCTGAAAACTGGATACGCCATAGCAGATTGACAGTTTCTAAATTTGTGTCACAGAGTTGCTGTCATTTATTTTTACTACAGATGAAGAGTTTCCTGTGTCCTCTGCCTTGCTTTCCTTAGAATTCTACACACTATTATGTTCACACCACTGACTTAACCTAGTCTTCTTCATCAACTTCATCACTGTTGATGGATTTCTGCATAGAAACATTTTTTGCTTGAATAAAACCAGCACTTCCTGCAGGGACTATGGATTTACTGGAAGAGCTATTTTTAACTAAGAGAATGTCAAAATAGCAGCTAAATTAGTGTCTAGTAATCCCCACTTAACCACTGGTTGACAAGAAGGTGCTGGGTCCTGCCCACACCCCAAAATATTGGTAATATGGTTTCCCCAAGAGCAAAAAAGTGGACTCCTACCTAATTGATGGTATTAACCATCTATAAGAATAAACTCTCAGTTTGTCAAAATATATCACTTAATTAATGCTAACTCAGTTGTATTTCTTAAAAATGGTCTTTGTTCTCAAATAAAAGAATAGAACATAGCCTGGCCAGTCAGTGGCACAGTGGATAGAGCATCAAACTGAGATGTGGAGGACTCAGGTTCGAAACCCTGAAGTCACCAGTTTGGCACAGGCTCATCTGGCTTGAGCATGGGCTCACCAGCTTGAGCACAGGATTGCTGATTTAAAGCCCAAAGGTCGCTGGCTTAAAGCCCAAAGGTCATTGACTTGAAGCTCAAGGTCACTGGCTTGAGCCCCAGGTTGCTGGCTTGAGCAAGAGGTCATTCGCTTTCCTGTAGCCCCCCAGTCAAGGCACATATGAAAAAGCAATCAATGAACAACTAAAGAGCTGCAACGAAGAATTGATGCTTCTCATCTCTCTCCCTTCCTGTCTGTCTGTCCCTATCTGTCCCTCTCTCTGACTCTCTCTCTCTCTCTCTCTCTGTCACCAAAAAAAAAAAAAAAGAATATAGACTAGTGGTTAAAAACATTATCCACACACTAGCCACTGACTGTGTGACTATGAGCATTTGATAATCTCTCTAAGCTTCATACTTTTACTGGTAAAATATGAAAATAGAAATAATTATATGACAAAATCTTTGTGAATATTAAATAAGATGTTATATATTTAGACATTCCACATTTTATTTAATTATTTGGTATTTTTATTGGTTTATATTATTTTGGCTTAAAGGTTAATAACAGTAAACATGAATATCTTTTTTATATACTTATTTTGACCAATTTATTTTTATTATGGAAAAGATTATATTTGCATATCAAATATCTAGGTATAAACTTAAAAAATATTCAAGGTTATAAGAAGAAACCATAAAAGCTTTACTGAAGAAACTTAAGATGGAAAAAAAATTCAGTATTGCAAATCTACCCATTCTTCCAAGATTAATAATTGATCTCACCAATACCTATTCAATAAAATTCCCATAAAGCCCCCATAGAATTTGAGAGATTGATTCTATAGTTCATCTAAAAGAGCAATATAGGAGAAGCAGCAAAATTGTTTTGATAAACAAGAAAAAGAACTTACTAGAATCAGCATATTCTACATAAAAGCCATAGTATTTTAACAGTGTGCAGAAAAATGTATATAAATATTTTTTGAAGCTAATTTAATAGAAGTTTGCCATTTGAACCTAACACAAAAGAAAGCAAAAGAGACTAATACAGTGTTGATAAATATTTGGTCCCCAAATTTTGATGTCATGAAATTATCCTATAGAAGTATGTCTTGGGATGCATGAAAAAATTTATAAGCATATTCATTATGAAATTATCTGTCTGTAAAAACTGGATAAATGTAAATACCTATGAATAAATTATATATAAATGTTGTGAGGCCCTGTTCAACTGGACATCACTATATGTTGATGAAATCTCATTCCATACCCTCTTTAACACCTAACAAAGTTTAACACACACAAATTCTGGCAATGATGATGATGGCATAAATATTGAGTGCTGACTATGAGCTAATCACTTTGCTTACTTTTCACTATTTCATTTGTGTCTCACCAAAATCCCATGAGGTAGACTTGGATTATTCCTCATTTTCAGATGAAGAAACCACTGCTCAGAGTGACTTCACAACTTTCTGAGGGTCACACCACCAGGGTTCATGCTAAAGTCAACCTAACATCAAAGCCACGCTCCATACTACCCTCTTGATAAAAACAAAAACAGTGTGTTATAAAAGGCACTAATTAAACTCCTTAACTTCGATCTTGAATAACCCTCATAACATAGAAGTGGATGTTTTATTAAAACCTGCTAAGTTTTGACCTCTAAAGATGAAATTGCTTTCTATGATCTTTAGTCAACATTTTTATGCTATCCTGTTCAGGAAATGCTTCATCCATTTTTCTTGAGATACATGTCATCTATGTATTTAATATTTATACCACGCTGTCTTGTATTATTACTGATTTTTCCCATCTATTTATGCGTGAACCAGGTACCTTATATGATATTTCATTATAACTTCTATCACAACAACAAAATGAGAAAAGAAACATATCAGAAAATAGTGATAATATTATGATGACAATTATAACTGCCATTTTCTTTCGAGCTCCCATCATTCTAGAGGCAGATTCAGAACAAAGTGAAAAGCAGAACAGGAAAAAAATCAGTAAGCATGGAAAACACGCTCAGTTTCTTTTCTTCTCAGAATTTGACACACTCCTGTAATATAATTATCTCAAATGTGACATGTCTAGTTTTAATTTTTCTCATCCTATTTTCCCATCTCTTGGAAAGACAAAAGTGGATGCGTATAAGTTTCTTATGTTAATTACAGTTTATTTGTAAAAACGCCTGTTGCCTCCACACCAAGATTCTGATTTTTCCTTGCTTCTCGCGCGCGAATTTGAAATGACTTTGGCGCAAATTCATTTCTATCATAATCTCACTACCTGCGACTCTCTCGCCCTCAAAGTAAAAGTGATGTGATTATATTATGCAGATTTGTTTTCTCTCAGGTTTGAATATCAAGTTAGCATTTCGGGGTTTTCTCCACAGCAAGAATCACACATGCTGACTATGTAGAAATTATGTTCTTTTAATAGTTAATATAATTGAACCCTAAGCTATTATTAGCCTAATTGGGTTTATATGTGCCTTGGCTTAAGGTCTAGAATATAACAAACTTAAAGGTCTGAACACAGAGAGGTTAATTATGCTTAAAACCTGCAAAACAGTTAGTTTCAGGTCCATTACACACAGAGAGAGATACACACACACACGCCACAAGGAAAAAGAACCAAAGAAAGTCTTCTAACAAAACAATGAACTCACACCTTTCCAGTGGCATGTGCAGTGCTGCAGCTTGGGTTTCAACATAGTGCTGGCCTCCTCCCATCCTCACAATATGGGGTTTTCTGCCCAATTATTTGTCCCCAAGGGCTGTTCAGCTCCCAGTTCTGTGCTCAAAATGGCTCCCCAGTGCCTATGAAATTAAGTATAAACTCCTTACTCTGGCCTTCAAGAATTCTTTCATTTGAACCCTATTTGCAGAGTATCACCACCCTCTGCTCCACTAAATGATCATTAGCTTAATGAAGATAGCTTAATTAATGTGCCCGAAACGCTCAACCTGCTTCCTCCCTCCGAGCCACCACCAATGCTGACACCTTCCCACGCTGTCTCAAAAGCCTTTGGTGTCTTCCTGAAACCTCCCTTGTGTCTGTTCCACTCTGTGTTAGGGGATTGGGCTGGGACTCATGGGACAGAGACACAGCCCAGGACACAGTCACGCTGGCGCCCAGAGAACCAGAGCAACGGCCCAACATATTGGACCTAAACACTCCACCAGTGCATACATGGCCTTTTTTTGGTGACTTGTTTGCCTTATGTGTATATTTTCTAAATGCAAAGATATAAGGGATCCCATTGTTCGCCATAAAATATAGAACTTTCTTAAAGGAAACAAGTTAATGTTAAGGAAACTCAGAGGCAGTTAACTTATCCTGGATCCAGACAAGCACAAATCCATAGCTTGTGCATCAGTCCTTCACCCACCAGTTGCTGTGGCCAAACACTTGGGATTGGAGGGCAGAGCCAACAAGGACCAAATCACAGCAGCATTGAGGGCTCGTGAATGCCTTTCTGCTGAGTCCCCCCTCAGGCCTCTAAAGCCCCACAGGCAGATACAAACTCTTCCTTATTTGTACAGAAACAGAGGAGAGTATGAACATGGCAGTAACAATGAATGAACTATGGGCACACAAAACAGCATGGATGAATCTCAAAAACAACATGCTGAGCAAAGCAGCCAGTAGGAGTCCATTGAGGACGTCTTCCAGCAGACTAAACAATGGAGGCAGAGATCAGCAGCAGATGGTTCACGGGGCTGCAGAGGTTGGCCGGGGAGGACCTGTCAGGAGAGAACCGTTTCTGGGGAAGGTGACGACGGTGGAAATCTTGTAGACTAGGAATTGCTTCGGTGTAAGCCCTGGCTGAGGCTCATTCAGCTACATGCTTAAAATTCATGCATTCCACCACAGGAATACGATTCTTCGAGATTTAAAATGAGATTCAAACAATCACTACAAATTCTAGTGCTGTTTTCCTCGTATCTGAAAGCATGCTCTCATTTTCTACGGATTTGAGGTGGAGGGCCCGGTGTGGAAAGGCGGGTCTTGGCAGTCGGAATTTCTGGGGCCAACTGCTGCTTTTTACCACTTTCTGACTTTGTAAGAGTTTCAAGTTGCCTATGCATCTAAGTTTGAGACAGTTTTATAAGAAAAACAACAACAACAACACACACACAAAACAGCAATAACCATCATCATCATGAATACCTTGCAGAATTATTGTAAATATTAAATAAGCAAGAGGATGCAGGTCAGAGCCTCGATCTCAGGACGTAAGGATTCAGTCGCCGTTAGCTGCAAGTATCCCTCCCAGATTTAAGCTCCTTGAAGGAAAAGACTCTGCCTTTTCCAATCTGTGCTCTCAGCACAGATTCCCATGCCCCGGCGTGAACTAGGATGGATGTAGCAGGGGCATGAACAGTAGATATGGGAGTTTTTACAACTATCCAACAACATGTGAAATATTCCCGAAATGGTAATGTGACAATATTTGGGGGAAGGAGTAAACACCCTAACTGTTCCACATGCCTGACAGTTTCCTGGAAGAGAATAAAATCCTGGAGCACACCACATATAACACAGAGGGTTCAGAGTGGTTTCACACATTCCTCTGGCAACTTCTGATGCCCCCGGAACTGCCTTCTCTTAGGTTCAAGTTTACCCTCCACTGATTTCCGAGTGACGTTAGTGGAGAATTTTGAGATGTACCATGAGATATGTGTTTGTTGCATTCACCTTCAATATCTTCTAGTTCATTCGGTGTTACATGTGGAATAAATACTTGTCTGTTCATCTTTTTCCTCCCTGTCTGATCATCTTAATGTATTGTCTTGATGTAATAATTTATGTAGTCTTTTAATTCCTTGAATTTCAAATGAGACAAGTAGAAGCAATTCATTCATCCCATGAAAAGAGGGAGAAACAATGCTAATGTACCTTGTTTGTCATTTCTAAATGAATTTTAAAAAGACAAAAGTGTAAACTACAAATAGTAAACAGAAGCGACACATCACTGCCTGGCTACTCTTGCACGGTGGTTGTTGAGCGACATTTGATCATCAACAGATGAGAGCCACAATCAGTGCTGTGCAAAGACCAAGTTTCCCCAATGGAGACTTTCAGGGGGATGGGGTGCTGAAAAGCAGCCAGTTCTCAGTGCTCTCAAAAGTCACACTGATTTTGGTTGTCCCCAAATACTTTGTTCACTACACACACAAAGTCCCCACAGAAATTTGCAAAAGAACTTCTAAAAATACTCAGAAAACTCTATCTTCCATAGGAGACCATTTTCGGCAGTGTTTTTCTTAGGGAGTGAGTTTAAGAGCCAGGCCCTGTTTAGAGATTCTTATTTCATTTGAATGGAAGCCACCAAAGTGTGAAGACCAGAAAAATAAGCAGCCTTTGGGTTAACTTAGCGTCAACCCCTCTGGATCCCACCCAACACAAGAGCTCAGAATGAGCATGTGCAAAAGAGCCTGAATTGCTGTGTGTTCACTCTCCAGACCCAGAAACACTCATTTGCATCTCAGCTGATCATTCTCCTGCACTGCCAGCTTCACAGTCATTGGGTTTTTGAGACCGGTGTGTGTAGATCCTTTATTTTAGAGCATTTATTGGCTTCCTGGACCCAGTTCCAACTTGTGCCTGTTTGTGTGTAGGCTTCCCCACGTCGACACGTAATTCTTAGACACCAGCAGGGTGTTTGAAAATTCAACTCAATTCTGACACCATCTACCTGGAGATAGCATCAGCGTCCACGGATGAAGAGCTCAATCCACAAGACTGCCCTCCACTTCAGACACCAATCGCAAGTCCAGGTTGTTATCTGCCTCTCTGACCTACAGGCTACAGAGAGAGGTTCCCACGAACCTCTCCTTGGGTTTGATGCTAATTTGGTAGAAAGGCTGCCAGAACCAAAGAAATCTGTTTGCTCACTAGATGACTGATGTTGAGCATACCTCCCACCATCATTTATCCTTCCTGCAAGTATTTATAGACCTCCTACTGTCTAGACCAGGGGTCAGGAACCTATGGCTCGCGAGCCAGATATGGCTCTTTTGATGGCTGCATCTGGCTCGCAGACAAATCTTTAATAAAAAAAATAATAATGTTAAAAATATAAAACATTCTCATGTTATTACAGGCCATTCATTTCCTACCACTCCTGTTCATGGTTGCAGGTGGCTGGAGCCAATCACAGCTGTCCTCCGGGACAACACCAAATTTTTATTGGATAATGCATAACGTACATGGGTCATTGTATGGCTCTCATGGAATTACATTTTAAAATATGTGGCCTTCATGGCTCTCTCAGCCAAAAAGTTTCCCAAACCCTGGTCTATACTGTTTGGGTCATCACAGCTTGAGGGTGGGTAAGGGACGAGTTGGCATCTAGTAGGTAGAGGCCAGGGTGAGATGCTAAACACCCTACAATGCCAGGGACAGACCTCTCCAACAAAGAATTATCTAGCCCGCAGTGTCAGTAACACCAAGGATGAGAACTGCTGGGACTTTGCTGAGGTTTAGGACAGGATTTAAGTCTGCTTTACTAACTTTATATTTATATTCAGACTGAGAGACTGCTCTGATTTTACTACGCTATCGGAGAGCAAAGTTGTGATAAAGACTTCCGACCTCTAACTATTGAATATTACTAGCAAGTATCTTTTTAAAAATTGACCAAATTGCCTCAGGTTAATTTGCATAACCTACTACAAATTATCCTTTACCGTTCTGGACTATGCCATGTTCTATTTTACATTGTTGATGCTTCAAATGGCTAAAAGCAGAAAAGCAAACATAAGAGTGAGGTGCTACTTTGTTACATAGCTGCTAGATTTGGGCAATCTCCCCAGGATTCCACTGTTAATGCTTGAATATTATATTGTCTTATTTTATAGAGCCCTAAATTCAACATAAAAATAATTCCAAGAACTGTATTTAACTTTAACCTGATTATTTTTAAAGTAGCATACCAATTGCTTAAATTAAACAGATATTTTATCAACCAGGGTTCCTACTAATTATGCTGCTGCTCTTATTAAAAATTACTCACTGCAGCATCTGTTCCAATTTCTGTAAAACAATGAAAAGGTTCATTGGCATGTTTTTTATTTTTAGAATGAATTGTGCAACAAAGAGAACACATGAATGTATCCTATTAAAGTATGTCATCGTGAAAAGGCAAATTTATGGATCCCGTAAATCTAGATTTAAGCACATCAAATCTTTTAAACTCAATGACTAACTTACAATCTGCGTAAAAACCACCCGCCAAAGCCGTGGAGCTTATTTAATTATTTACAAGCCTGTTTCTTTAAAGCAGCTGATTTAGGCGCTTGTTTTTCCTTCTTTGTTTTGTGGGGAAGTGTTAATATTAAACAACGGAGCCAACATTCATTAAATCGTGAGCACCAGGAAGACCTCAGCAATAACCTAGCTGAGTCCTCTCACTGTACAGGCAAGGAAATTGAGGCCCAAAGACGGGATGTGCCTGGGACCCAGCAAGACAGCAAATCCATGGTAACGCTACAAATATTATCCACAGTAGGCAGACTCCCAAGATGGCTCTCAATGAATTATACTCTTGTTTAATCCTCTGCCCTGTGAATATATGGTATGGTATCACTCTGTAGAGAACATTATGTTATAAGGCAAAAGTGAAGATTTTGTCATTATAATTAAAAACCAATCAGTTGACTTGAAGTTAATTAAAGAGAGTGTATCCTGGGTGGGTTTGACCTAGTAAGTCAAGCTCTTTCAAAGAGGGCCTAGAGGTCAGTGACTAAAAGCAGTAGAGATGCTCTTATTGGCCCGGAAATAGAAAACTCCGGATGTCCAGTGGGCAGCCTCCCGGAGCTGCAAGCTTTAGTCCCACAGTCACAAGGACCTAATTTCTTCCACACCCAATGGGCCTGGAAGAGGACCCTGAGACTCTGAAGAAAATGCAGCCACAGTCAACACCTCAATTTCAGCACCATGGTACCCTGAGCAGAGGGCCCAGCTAAAGTGTACCCAGGGCCCTGGCCGGTTGGCTCAGCGGTAGAGCGTCAACCTGGCGTGCGGGGGACCCGGGTTCAATTCCCGGCCAGGGCACATAGGAGAAGCGCCCATTTGCTTCTCCACCCCCCCCCCCTCCTTCCTCTCTGTCTCTCTCTTCCCCTCCCGCAGCCAAGGCTCCATTGGAGCAAGGATGGCCCAGGTGCTGGGGATGGCTCCTTGGCCTCTGCCCCCAGGCGCTAGAGTGGCTCTGGTCGCAGAGCGACGCCCCGGAGGGGCAGAGCATCGCCCCCTGGTGGGCAGAGCGTCGCCCCCTGGTGGGCGTGCCGGGTGGATCCCAGTCGGGTGCATGCGGGAGTCTGTCTGACTGTCTCTCCCCGTTTCCAGCTTCAGAAAAATACAAAAAATAATAATAATAATAAATAAAATAAAATAAAGTGTACCCAGGCTCCTTACTCCTAGAAACCACAAGGGTTTTCTTTGTTCTTTCAAAGAAGTTGAAAAAATTTCTTTGTTCTTTAGTAAGTTACGCATCATAGAGAGTAACGCAATAATATTGTTCTATGATTCTCCTATACTTAGAGGTATCTCTCCCCCCACACAGACCACTCTTAGATTCTTTGATTGGGACGAGGACACAATTTAACTGAGACACCCTGCTGCAGAAGGGCTATCTATGCCCCACTTCCAGCCTTCAAGCGGAAGAGGAATGAGAAGTCAATCCGCAACAGTCCCAAGCCTGGTGCTGAGTTTGCGCTTTTGGTCTATGAAGCATCAATAAGGATAATAAGTATAAAATTTTAAAACAATCAAATACATTTATATCCATGAATTTATACTTATTCTAAAGACAAAAATCAAACCAAAAAGTCTTCATTTTTTTTCATCTTTGCAGCATATTAGGGGACTGGTTAATTATTTTAAGAACGTTAAGTAGAGAAAGAAAGTATTTATCCTGCCTCTCCCACATGGACTGGACCTCAAGGTAACCAAAGAGCTGAGGAGTGAATTTCTAGTTAGAAAATATTTTACCCACTGAATGAAGAAAGAATGATAAAATTCACACACTGCTATTTTAAAAACTTCAGTAAATTAATGAAGTAGACAATGATCATCAATGGCTACTAACATCATCAAAAGAGGAAAATCACAGATAACACGTGCCTTCTGACGATCAGGATACCATCTATAAAGGCAGTTTTCCAAAAATCAAATATACACAGGAACAAGCCTCTCGATATCAAACTACCAACTGGCAGGAAATACCCAATGCAGAAGAACAAGTTAAAGCCACCATGAAGATGCACTAATCCAAACTCAGACAGCGGGGAATGCTACATCACCAGTGACACGAATTCCTTAAAAATAAATTTTGAGGAATAAAAATAAAGAAGGTAGGCGAATGTACAATTAGACCTAAGAGACACGTTCATAATTACAAAATAGATATCAATATTATTCAATCTTGATTTGAAGAAACTATAGACAAACACTCACATACATCACATCACATGTTTATGACACAATTGGGACAATTTGAACACTGATTTGATATTTTATGATATTAGGAAATACAAATTATTGCCCTGTTTCTCTCTACCTCCTTTTTCCTACTGAGGTAAATAATTCTATGAAACAATCTCATAGCACCACGTACCTCTCTGCCAAGGCCTCTATAATGGTAATAATTCCATTTACATTTGTTTGAGGATTTTTTGTGCATGACAGAGACAGAGAGAGAGAGAAACAGAGAGAAGAACAGATAGGGATAGACAGACAGGAAGGGAGACAGATAAGAAACATCAATTCTTCATTGCAGCACCTTAGTTGTTCATTGACAGCTTTCTCAAATGTGCCTTCACCAGGAGGCTACAGCAGAGTGAGTGACCCCTTGCTCAAGCCAGTGACCTTGGGCTCAAGCCAGCAACCTTAGGCTCAAGCCAGCAACCTTGGGCTTCAAGCCAGCGACCATGGGGTCATGTCTATGATCCCATGCTTAAGCCAGCGACCCCGCGCTGAAGCTGGGTGAGTCCACTCTCAAGCCAGCAACATCAGGGTTTCGAACCCGGGTCCTCCTCATTCCAGTCCGACACTATCCACTGTGCCACTGCCTGGTCAGGATGTTTGAGGATTTTACTCATGTGTAACTCCCTATAGGGACCGGGGGTACTTTTGTTTCAAACCTTACCCGTAAGACAGTGCATAAAATACTGAAGCGTCAAAGAAACGGAATAAATAATATTACTCAAGGACATCCAACCAATTGCAGCTAAGTAATTTATGTGTAAAGTGACATTGAAGAGCACACACAAATAAGAAAAAGAGAGAGTGGAGAGAAAGAAATGATAACAGTGATAGTGTATCTTTTTCATGAGTCTTTAAGGATGACTTCCTCCTGAAGCCTGGAGTCATCACACCAGGCTGCTCGCTTGCTCCAGGACAAGAAAGAAATTAAGTCCAAGGATCTGTACTGAAGCAAGTTACACAGAGACTCTGTGATAGTCAAAGAGAGTGTGCTAAGAGCCTGAGTCCAAGAGCGATGGTCCCATTCGGCTCACAATGGAAGAAGCCCACAAACCACCAATGGTTAGCCATCAGTGGGAGAAGGATTATTCTTGTTCTCTACTTGGAAGGAAACTGAAATGGGCTAGAGAGTGGGGAAGAGAGGGAATCTCTGTTCTCTTGTTGGAAAGGATTTCTGTTAAGCAAAACTGAAATTTGAACCTCTCCCATCTGCTTTATTTATTACCTCTCATGTGTTCTACATCCTCTAAATTCAGAGAATTTTCATGGGAATCTAAACCCCTGACGGTCTTCTGTCATATGGTCAGGAAGAATATGGGTTTCTCTTGCCTGACCAGGCGGTGGCGCAGTGGATAGAGCATCGGACTGAGATGCGGAGGACCCAGGTTCGAGACCCCTGAGGTCGCCAGCTTGAGCGCAGGCTCATCTGGTTTGAGCAAAAGCTCACCAGCTTGGACCCAAGGTCGCTGGCTTGAGCAAGGGGTTACTTGGTTTGCTGTAGCCCCACAGTCAAGGCACATATGAGAAAACAATCACTGAGAAACTAAGGTGTTGCAATGAAAAACTGATAATTGATGCTTCTCATCTCTGTCTGTTCCTGTCTGTCTGTCCCTCTCTCTGACTCTCTGTCTCTGTAAAAAAAAAAAAAAAAAGTGGTTTCTATGAGCAAGGTTATATAATTAGGGACAAAACCATTCTGGGTCCTTACCTTGAGGGAGTCGCACTTTCATTAATTTGGAAAATAAACCCCTCATTTTCCAATGAATAAGATAAAAATGAGTCTAATATACTGATGTTTAATTTTTACTATATGCCACAAACTTATAATAAAATTCAGATAACCTGGTTTTCATGTTTTGAGCAAACATAAGTCTAATATACACATTTTAAGGGAAAAAATATCTTCCAACATATTTCTATAGAAGGTAGGTTATTAGGGATGCGATGGAGGAGGTGGGGAAGGACCACATAGATAGAAAGAGCTTCTATTCTCTATTTTTCTGAAAAATTAAAACCAGAGGAACAACAATTCATATGAAAACAAGCCAAAATATTATCATGCGATTAGGACTTATTCGTGTTAGAGTCCCATAGCATCTCTCCACCTGCTGCTCTGTACAATGAATCTCCTGCTTCCAGGCTTCTGAATATTGAACGTGCCTTATGGTCTGTGTCATTTGCCAGGGCATTCTGTGTGTTCAAGCACTGGAAGCTTATAAAACTAACCCATCAACTTGGTCACCTTTTTAATAAGAGTAATATTTAGTAATGACACCGATACACTACAGTGAGAACTCTCCTATTCTGCTAAGGCTGGTGAAAACGGACAGCACTTTCTGAAAAACGCCTTTAGATAGTCTCAACCTTTAACCTCTCACTCCATGTGTAAGAATCCAGTGTTATTAAACCATGAGAGAGGAAAACAAAGACACGCATATGGACAAGGCTATTCGACCTGCATGCAAAGAACAGAGACTGCTTAAATCAATGCTGATGTATCCATGAAAATAAAAATGTCTTTAAAGAATACTTATTGGCAGGGGAAAGAATTCTTACATAGTACCAAGTAAAATAAAAGCAGAGCTCCAAAATACAATGCAATCTCAATAATACAATGTTATATATACCTGTATAGAAATAATTATATATGTAAAGAATTTAAAATGTACTTAAGTATCTATAAGAAAAATTTACCAGGAAATTAACAGAAGTATTATCTGGTGCTGTAGGTATTTTTCTTTTATATTGTTCTTTTATTATTTTCCAACATTTTCTACAATAGGCTTTGATTGCTTTTATAATGAGAGCCAAAAATAAAAATTACCAAAGAAAAACTGGAAAATACCACATGGAGTATATAACTCTCGCTTAATGAGAAAGCTAACTTAATAATAACATTCTAATAATGAGAAAACTAACTTAGAATATCTCATTTGGAACTACTGTAGATAATTGGAATTATTTTTATATGTGTTTGTTTATCTGCCACCTACTTACCAAAGAGATTTCAGGCATTTAATTGGGAATTCACTGAAGTTGGGTTTATTTTAGGTACTATCCCTTCATTTCAGCTAAACTCAATAAAAAGCTCTCCGGCTCCTAATTTGCCTGTAATGTATTTGTTTTCAGAGTCCCAAGCTAGAAGGGAATAGATGGCCATTTCAATGGACAATTTGGAAAAAAATGTAAAAACAAAAGTAATGTAAAAACATAGTAGTGCTCTAATACAAGGCTTGTCAACTCATCAAAAACAGCAATCGTGCCCTGGCCGGTTCGCTCAACGGTAGAGTGTCGGTCTGGCGTGCGGGGGACCCTGGTTCGATTCCCGGCCAGGGCACATAGGAGAAGTGCCCATTTGCTTCTCCACCCCCACCCCCTCCTTCCTCTCTGTCTCTCTCTTCCCCTCCTGCAGCCGAGGCTCCATTGGAGCAAAGATAGCCCGGGCGCTGGGGATGGCTCCTTGGCCTCTGCCCCAGGCGCTAGAGTGGCTCTGGTCGCGGCAGAGCGACGCCCCGGAGGGGCAGAGCATCGCCCCCTGGTGGGCAGAGCGTCGCCCCTGGTGGGTGTGCTGGGTGGATCCTGGTTGGGCGCATGCGGGAGTCTGTCTGACTGTCTCTCCCCGTTTCCAGCTTCAGAAAAATACAAAAAACAAAACAAAACAAAAAAAAAAAAACAGCAATCGTATTTATCCATCTATTCACTCATTCATTCAGTAAGTGTCCATTAATTGAGCGCTGATTGTATGCTCGGCAGTATACTGTGATTCTAAAAACATAGGTGCTCAAGTGCTCAGGAAACCATTTTGCTAACACTGTGCAAGGGACTATGAAGTATATAAAAGAAAAAGAAAAAAACAGTTAACAGTTGTTTCATGAGCCAATGAATGTATTCAGTAAAGGGGGAAGGTCAGCTGTGGGTAGGTGAGACACAGCTAAAGGCTTCCAAAAGAAAAGTGGCTGGATTTATAAGAAGTTGAACGGGCAACAATCATCAAGATACTCTCAGTCAAGTGGGGCAGATTGCCAAATTACCAGCAAACCCTGGTTGAAAACAATCAAATTATCAGTTCCCCATTATGAAAATAAGTCTTATCATAAATAATGTCTGATAGATGGCTAAAAGTCACAGTTACAACTGCCTAAGAGCTGTGAGTGGTGCTATGCCCCCTGCCCCGTCTAGTTAATAAGCACTAAAGTGAGGAATCCGAAGCTTCTGATTGCACACAGCCAGGTTCAGACCCTTGGACTTGATGTATTTCTAGGCCAAACAGCAATTGCTGTTAAACTAATCCACTTACTACCAAATGAGTAAGAGCAGGTGCCATGGCAAATATAGAAGGAAGAAGTCTTCAGCACGAGAAAGGAGAAAGGGAGGGAGGGAGAAAGGGAGGGAAGGAGGGAGGCAGAAAGGGAGGGAAGGAGGGAGGCTAAAGAAAAGTAAGCAAAGGAAAACCGAACACTGGTTTTCCCCAGATAACTAGCTAGATGCAGTTTCTGGAAGTTCTAATCGTCTAACCCTAAAGAAGTGCTCTGCATTGTTACCCTTCCTTTGCTGATTCCTCAAAGACGTGCTGCTCCAGCCACTGGTCAGCACTGAGTAGCAGCTATCTGTATGTGCAAGGTCGTTCTGCTGCCTCACCTCTCCTCCCTGGCCCTAGCCTGGGGACCCAGAACCACCAGTGGCTACCCCTGGATTCACTGGAAATGCACATCTTCAGGCTCCACATCAGAGCCAGTCAATCAGAAACTCAGGGGTAGGATTCCCACATCTCTTTTAACAATCTCCCTCAGGTCATCTTGATGCTCAGAAAATTAGCAACCTACTGGCTTAATCACCCAAATTCCTAGAACCTTGGCCATGCGGACAGTGGGCAAGGGGCGCCATCATCTGTAGGGTGTTACCTGGCTGCAGGAACACCAAGACCGGAAGGGACGGGTCATAGGTCAACTGTGGCTTAAAGATTATTTGTCATGTGCCTAGTGATATACCAGCAATTCACGTCCTGGGTGTAGGGTCCCAGAAATTCTCACAAAGGTCCAGAGGGGACATGGATAATAAGTTTCATTGCTGGAGATTAAGAATCAATCTATGTGTCCATCACTGGGAGACATAAAAGATAAAATGTGAGGTGTATCATTAATCCCTAGTGCTGAAGGGACAAAGGTTAATTCTGAAAAAAGAACCATATCGATCTACCTGTGTTAATTATGTATTATCTATGTGTACTAGATAAATAACAATCTGCATCAAGTAAAAATGCATCCATGCTCAGTACTACTAGTTTTGCAAGAAGACATATGAGCAAAAAGATTCAGGTTTAACACATTTTATTTACTGTCTATAGGTCAAGTAGGCAAGTGGAGGAGAACTATGGGGGTAAAATGAATGGATGGATGGATGGATGGATGACAAAAGAAAAGTCTTGTAATGACCAATGACAATAATATGCCATCAGCTGAGAAATATGACTAATTAAAAGCTTTTGGATATAAGAATGAGAGCAAGATGAGAGAGAGAGAGAGAGAGAGAGAGAGAGGGAGAGAACATCTTTCTCAGGGCACATAGTTGGTCAGTGACAACTAGAATTGAACATAACTTTTTTTTTTAAATAAATTTTTATTAATGTTAATGGGATGACATTAATAAATCAGGGTACATATATTCAAAGAAAACATGTCTAGGTTATCTTGTCATTAAATTATGTTGCATACCCCTCGCCCAGAGTCAGATTGTCCTCCGTCACCCTCTATCTAGTTTTCTCTGTGCCCCTCCCCCTCCCCCTAACTCTCTCCCTCCCTCCCTCCTGCGTCCTCCCTCCCCCCACCCCTGGTAACCACCACACTCTTGTCCATGTCTCTTAGTCTCGTTTTTATGTTCCACCAATGTATGGAATCATGTAGTTCTTGTTTTTTTCTGATTTACTTATTTCACTTCGTATAATGTTATCAAGATCCCACCATTTTGCTGGAACATAACTTTCTATATCAGAATTTGACCCAGTTAACCTTAATGAAGAGCCAAGCTGCCTTCTTTCAGTGCTGCCTCTGATGAAGAGTTTGGACCATGGAAGCTCCAAATAGGTATCTGTTCCTTGCACCAATATTTACTGAGTGCATAATATGTGCCAAGTTACGTGGATAAGCAACGCTGGCATTCACAGTCTAATGGGAATCCCATGAGCAGGCACTGGAACATTACTCTGTCATCCCCTGTGTTAACTATCTGTATCACTAGGGCAATATCCAAACAATATTTCCTACCGATCCAGGTGTTCATTAGCTTCTTCTCTGATGACTAGGATCACAATTGGAAACCTGTGAGCGAACAGTCGGAGCTAAGAATATCTCCAGCAAGATTTAAAGACATTAAATAACAAAATGATCAAGAACAAGAAGTCATGCTACCGGCTATTTTCTGTGCAGGAAGAATACCTCGATTCAATGACACACAGCATTTCATGGAAATGCATACCGACCTTGTTCTTCTGCCGCTGGGGTGGAAATTGCTAACCATCGTGAAAATAATCCCTTCTACTAGAGGGCCCTGTTTACAGTTGAAAAAATATTTTCCTACCCTGTTTCATTTGAACTTTTCACCATAGGCAAAACAGGGCTCATCATGTCTATTTCATATGCTCTGAATGTGTTTAAAAGCAGTTATTTGAATTTTGTCCTTTGCATGTTCTAATTAAATGCACAACCATTTATTTCCCAGCCTCAGCCCGGGCTTCCTACTGGATGGAGGCTGTATTGAAAAGCAAGCAAACAAACAAAGAAACAGAACAGAAACATTTCCTCTTCATCTTATTTTTTACTTCCTCTTTCTCCCTTTGTATCCTTCTCTCGTCTCTCTCTCTCTCTCTCTCTCTCTCTCTCTCTCTCTCTCTTTTCACACACATCTACCATATATTTTTTTTACCCCAGATAGCTGCTTTTATTCTTCCCTCTATCTAAATTTCATAAAACTTCAGTGTGTAAACCAGTGAAATTGAGATCACAAACCAGCTTTGTTTACTCCGCACCCCCAGAGTTCTTATTAACTGATAGAGAAGCTTTGCAGCAGGTAGGGCTTTTAAGAGATTAACAGTTCCGGTTGCAAACCGTTATCACAAACGCATCACAGAGACATTTAATCTGGCAGACCAAAATCATCACACTTAGAGAGAGCATCCCTTTGAACTGAGCTTGTTGGCTAGTTGGCAATTTTCTTCCCAGGTTCATCTCTCGGGGAGACTGCCTGCCATTGAAGTTACTTGCTATGAGACAAGTGTGTTGCCAAGTTCAGCACTGAGCAGAGGGGATCTGGACCGATTCCTGCGGGAGCTGGTCAAGGGAGTGGTGTTCCTGCAGCTGTGCCTCAGCTGCCCAGCGGCACCAGACCTCAGCCTGCTCGTTTGTACCGGGATAGAAAAGGTACTCAGACGCCTAGGATTTTTCTGAGGGATGGCTGAGTAAAGCACTTTGCACATGGAGTCTTTAAATGATTTTGTTCTTGGTCATTTTATTTTTAACTAGATGACCTCGATATTTAAGTTTTATAACATTTCTAAATCTAAGTTACATTTGACAATTGATGTGTTATATTTAATGTGTCTGGGCCTGACCCCACCCACTAGACCCACTGCCCACTCTCCCATCCCTTCCTTCATGCTGTTTCATTTTCCTAATCTGAGCCCAGACCTCTCTTTCTCAGGCAAGACTGTGTCTGTCTCCCCCAGTAGACTGTGAGCCCAGGAGGAAAAAGCCTGGCATGTCCTCAGTGCCGGGTACTTGGTCTAAGTTCAATGTCTCTTGAATCAATCAGTGAAGAAGGCACACTTCTGTTAAATGACGTTTCCTACGTAAACCCTCACACCCCAAGTTAACCACCTTTCCCCCCTTTCTTTGAATGGTTACCTGTTGTGGACAAGCATGCCCACACACACAATCACTTTGTTAGAGCCACGGCAGACACGCTGAGGATTAAAGAATAACAAAGCCATGATGAGAAACATACCAGTGGCTGATGCCACTCGGAATCACATGTCTTGCTTCTCATGCCCAACCTACTGGGTGTGCCCCGCAAGTCTCTGCCTCAGCAAATTACCTATAATCCACCCTCCGCCTGGCAGGTAGCTCGAGAGCTATCGAAATTGAATGTCTTCACCTTTTCCAACACAATATACAGATGATGTATTATAGAATTGTACACCTGAAACCTATATAGTTTTATTAATCAATGTCACCCCAATAAGTTTAATAAAACAAAATAAGAAGGAATTGAATGTCAAAACTGTTCATGCCAAAGATGAACTGTAATTTTGGTATATTTTAAACCACCATGTCTATGGGCACTCTTCTAGGTAGTTTATGAAACAAATAATTATTATTTTGATGTGATTGGATCTTGATATTGTTCTTACTTGGAATCACTAGTGTTATTTAGAATGTCATTTTTCTTCTCTGGAAAATTTTACATTCCAATAATATCCACTGGGTTATACTACAAATAATCAGACCATTTGAACATAACATAAAGCCTTTGTAAGGTTTTCTTTAACAACTTTATCAAGATGTGATTGAAGTAAATAAATTGCCTGCATTTAAACTGGAGGTACAATTTGATCTGTTTCAAGATGTATATACATGTCTAAGGCCATCAGTAACAAGCAAGAAAATAAATATTTTCATCATTCTCCCAAATTTGTTCATAATGCATCCTGATCTATCTGTGTCCCCACCTCGCCCTCAGAAACCACTGCCCGGCTGTCTGTACCGAGGGATTCATGACATGCTCTAGAACTTGTATATAAATGGAATCATATGATATGTGTTCTTTTTGTGTCCGGTGTCTTTCATTCAGCATAATTATTGTAAATTTTATTCATGCTGTATGTATCCATAGTTTGTTTTTATTACTGATATTTTATTTTTATTACTGAATTTATATTTATCCATTGTATAAATATATATATAACTTCGTATAAATAGACTACAATTTTGTTCCATTCACCTGCTGATGAACATTTGAGTAGAAAACATTATAGTATATTTTATTCATATTGTATGCTTACAGTATATATTATATTATAAATACAGCTATGATGAATATTCACGTCAAGTTTGGTGAATTGTTTTTTCTTTTCTCCTGAGAACTATCTAGGGGTGAGACTGTTGAGTCTTACAAAAAGCATATGTTTAACTTCTTTAAAACCCATCCCCATCAAACTGTTTCCCAAAGTGAATGAAACATTTTACATACCCACTGACTGTGCAAGTCTTCCAGTTGCTCAAAAAATTTTCCCAACCTTTGGCCTAGTCACTTTATCATCATCATCATCATTATCAGCAGCAAGATCACTGTCATTTTCAAGAGTCTACTAGATGTGAATCATGACCTCACTGTGCCTTTTGTTTGCCTTTTCCTGCTAACTATTGATGTGGGACAACTTTCCTTTACCTCGTGGACCATTCACGAGTCTCAGATGAATGAGCAACAAGTTTGTGAGTGCCTCTTCAAATCTTTTGCTCAGTTTTTTGAGTTGTCTTCTTATTATTGTGCTATAAGGCAGTGGTCCCTAACCTTTTTTGGGCCACAGACCGGTTTAATGTCAGAAAATATTTTCACGGACTGGCCTATAGGGTGGGATGGATAAATGTATCACGTGACCAAGATAAGTGTCAGGAGTGAGTCTTAGACGGATGTAACAGAGGGAATCTGGCCTTTTTTTTTTTTTTTTTTTTTTTTTTTTTTTTTTTTTGTATTTTTCTGAAGCTGGAAATGGGGAGAGACAGTCAGACAGACTCCCGCATGCGCCCGACCTGGATCCACCCGGCACGCCCACCAGGGGGCGATGCTCTGCCCCTCCGGGGCGTCCCTCTACCGCGACCAGAGCCACTCTAACGCCTGGGGCAGAGGCCAAGGAGCCATCCCCAGCGCCCAGGCCATCTTTGCTCCAATGGAGCCTTGGCTGCGGGAGGGGAAGAGAGAGACAGAGAGGAAGGAGAGGGGGAGGGGTGGAGAAGCAGATGGGCACTTCTCCTGTGTGCCCTGGCCGGGAATCGAACCCGGGACTTCTGCACGCCAGGTTGACACTCTACCACTGAGCCAACCAGCCGGGGCCAAATCTGGTCATTTTTTAAAAATAAAACATCATTCAGACTTAAATATAACTAAAACGGAAATAATGTAAGTTATTTATTCTTTCTCTGTGGACCAGTACTGGTCCGCGGCCCAGGGGTCAGGGACCACTGTTATAAGGTGTTCTTTATATATTCTAGGTGCAAGTCCTTAGACATTTAATCTGCAAGTATTTTCTCCCAATGCAAGGCTTGCCTTTGGTTTTCTTAGTGGCATCTTTCAAAAAGTTTTTATCTTGATGAAGTATAATTAATTAAAAATATCTTTTGTGCTGTTTGCTTTCCATAAGTTTTTTTAATGTTTTCCACATTTTAGTAACAATGGAAATGTATTGGACTCTTTTCTCTTTTTTATACGAAGGCCAATGACCTCAATGAACTGTTACTGTCCTCCCCGCCGCCAGGTACCGACTGCACCAGGCCCTGAGGACACTCACCTGCATGCTATCTAGGCCCTGGCCACAGAGCTCGCCACCTGTGGGCTGCGCTTCAACTGCCAAGGAAGCTCTCAGAGCAAGTGTCTGGGTCTCCGACTTCTTAAACCAAAGCCCCGGATTAAATTCAGCCAACAGCTTCTCTCCACTCCCTAAGCAATCATGAGAAAGCCAGTAACCACATTGGAGAGCCGTCTATCTTTTCAACTTGCTACTTCCAAGGAAATATTTTTGGACCAATGAGCTACTGGCATCTGTCCATGACATAGGTCCATTTTCCAGGTACCACCAGGCCCATCACACTCTACGTACTAAGTGTTTCTTTGCTGACTGAATAATGTTTTCCAAGTGACTTAAACCAATTATGCCTATAGATAGTGGAAGTGTTACAAGGCGGAGGTCATCTCTGAAATAACTATCCATCCCCCTGAACCGAAGTACCAGGAGATGCGCCGTGTCATAGTTGATCTGCAACAACATCGGAGCCAGGTAGGTAGAGCAAGTTAGGAAACACTCCGTGACGACGGGCAGGAACGCTCCCTACACCTGCCAACAATCCATTTCTTCTCTCTTTTTGCTAAATCCCTTTGGGATTGTGTATCTTCCAACATTTGAATAAGGATTTTTTGTTTGCTTTTTTTCCCCCCAAAGGAAACAAAGTCTAGTATTTGAGACCAATCTTTCTATTTTACAAATGAAAGTAGAAATACATTCGAACAACACTTTATTATATAAATACTTCAAAGACCCGTGGGAATATCAAGACCATTTTAGGTGTAGATTTTCTTATATCACCTGGGAGTTGACTTATAGAGCAAAAAAAGAGTTAAAAACAGATTCTGAAATAAGCTTGCACATTCTCCTTGCAGAAGCATTCTATTATGTGTAGACCTTTCTACCTCCAGGCAATAGTCTGCGCTCTTCCCCCGTGAGAGTGAGCTCGACTTAGTGACTTGCTTCCAAAGAATAGAATAGGAAAAGGTAAGAATAGTAACACACAGTGGAGACACCCAACGTATGTCGCCTCTACCAAGTGATACAGGTTCACATCAGAGACGTCCTGGGGATGACACATGCAACCTGATAGGATGTGACGAAAAGGGCACTTCATCTTCGGGCTTCCCTTCCCCTGAAACTATGACCTCACTCAACTCATGAATAAAAGGAAAAAAAAACACACCAGGCCCAGATTGGAGGACATTCTGCAGGATGTCCCATTTTCCCCAAGACTCTCACGAACACACACACACACACACAAAAAAAAAAAAGACGGAAAAACTGCCCCAGACCACCGGGGACAAGGAGACATGCAACTAAATGTGATGTGATTCCCCTGGCCTGGATTCTGGAACAGAGAGGGGACATCAATGAAAACAATTGGTGAGATCCAAACAAAGCCTGGATTTCAGATTTGTTACAAATGGGTTGATCCGTAGGAAATTGTGCTTTTATTCTATTAACTAAAACCTCATCACTCTGGGAGACAGGAGGCAGGAGTCGCATTGCCAGGCCGGCAGCCTGTACCCTGTCTGCTTGGTTCCCACACCAAACCCACAGTAAGGTACGCTCACCCCATCACAATAATAAGAAACCAGACTCATGAAGCTGCGGTCTCCTGCATCCGAGTGCTGGCTGTACACCCAGAAACAGCCCGAAGAGATAATACGCCTTTTTGCCTGATACCTTTGAAAAGGAAAGGAAGCTCTGGGGACTGGGATGAAAAGAAGCCCTGTGTAAACACAGGTAAAACACCAGGTTCTGAATCATGGTGGACACACCGTAGATTAGATTCTACTCTCTCTAAAAGAAAACACTTCAGAAATTTCACAGGTGAGATGAGAGGAGATGGAGTCAGGAAGGGATCTTAACCGTCACACCACATGCGATTTACCAGACACTCAGCTCAGAGTTGCTATTGTTGAAATGAGTGCTCCCCAAACCAAACCTCGATGCTCCAGGTTTCCCACACCCATTGCACAGATTTTAAAACTGAGCTTCGGTGAGATAGAGTAAATTTTCCCAAAATGTTACACAGAAAATCTGAGATTCAAACTACAATCAGACTCCAGAAACGCGTATTCTGTTTATTAAAATACTTCCCAAAGTCAGTCACTTATAGTGATGAAAATATCCATATCCCACCTAAACTACCATTTCCTTAATATTTATCTGAACAACTGCTTTTGAATTCAGACATCTGCTAGAATGAACACATGTGCGGGGTGTGTGGGGTATGTGTGTGTGTACTCAGCACTGCAAATGCTACCCAAACACAAAAGGACAGGATTTCTGAATGAAAATTCAAAGAGAGAACCCTTTATACCAAGTCAGTTTTATAGTGAGACATATTTTTATAGATATGCTTTTATAGAAAGGCAGTCAGAGCAGGGAGGGAGTGGGGGTGGAGATGTTGGTTGATCAGGACACATGTGATGTGTGTCTGGAGGTGAAGGGCAAGGCAAGGATAAATTGCCTTTGGATGGTCGCCTCACTTCTGTGGTCCAATAAGGTAGGCTGTGTTGACAAAGCGAGAATTATGTCGTTGCAAACACTCCAAGGTCCATCACAATCTATCATGTCCTAACAGGCATCAAACGCAAGAGCGGCCACAAACTCCCCTCACAATCAAGTCCCAGTTTTAACTTCATTGGGAAGATTACTCCTGACGCATTTGTGCCGATTTTTCAAGTGTCTGTCGGCATTTGTTACATCAACACGGTGACCCAGATTCCCCACCTCTCTTGGGCTGCTGGGTGTAAGGCCTCCCCGTAGAAGTCACAGAGCCTGGGGCCTGCAATTACAGAGCACGTTTTTCTACAGACACTGGGATCCTGTGACTTTGCTCTAGGTCTTTGCAAAGTAATTTTCTCCTCTTGGAACACTATGCCTTTTACCTTCAGCCTGCCCTTCCCCCAGCGAGCCCCCACTCCTCCATCCCATGGTCTCAGCTCAGCTATCGCAACCCCCAGAAAGCTGTCCTAGACATCACTACAATGGTCAGCTGTGCTCTCTCCCTGCCCCCCTTCCCTGGATGGTTCTCCCACCGAACCGAGTTCCCGTTGCCCGTTGGAGTGTCCAGCTTTCCCACTTGCTTAGAGCTCCTCCAGGGCAGAGACCAGGCTTTGTCCCCTGTTGTTTCAACACTCGACACAGTGCACAGTATACATACCTTGGTCAAGAACTGCTGTATAAACAGTGAGTAATTTGAACTTCCTGATTGTCCCCAGAGCAGTGAGACTATGTAAGAACCAGGACAAGATTATCAATGACTCCTTATGTCATGGAGAACCGCCCTATGCAAGGATCCCACTACTTCAGCTTAATTCACTTTGAGCCATCCATATTACTGATGAAATTAGCATGTATTCATTTGTGAGTCATTTTAGAGGCGGAAGCAAGGCCTGAGCCAGGATAATGTCTTAACCCAGTGATTGTATAATCAAAATACATGCATTTGTCGACAGAGTGTTTGGCCCTCTGCTAGATGTTGTGGCCGATGTAGACAAACGGGTGGCAATCTGGTCGGTTGGACAGAACCAGGTCATACAAACAGAACGGAGAGTGAAGGATCAAAGGTGGTGTGGATAGCTCAGTGCCGAATGACCTGGCGCTCGGAAGCCTTAGCATGCAGCAATTTAAACACTGGTCTCCACTCTTCAAAAGGAGTGCTGAAGGTCAACGGCATGGCCCTTGTAAGGACTGATGTGTAGAACTGAATCATTTAATACGTAATCTGGTCCATGTATCTCAGCACAGATTAATTGCTCTCTGCTTGTCTTCCCATGTGCAGCAATTCTGGTGAGGGGATAAACCATGGCAGGTTCAGGTAAGTTCATGGCCAATATTGAAATCATACTGATATAATGTGCAATGGTACAGAGTTCATTTGGGGGGCAGAATTAACTTTAATAGCTTTCTAAGAGACTTTACTCTGATTGAGTTGTACTGTTATGAAGAATCACTAAGATTTCTCAGTTTTACTTGACTCTGTTTTGTGGGGGAAATTGTATGCTACAGAGTAGGGTTAGCAAACTAAATTTGGCCCTCCACCTGTTTTTTTAAATAAAGTTTTATTGGAACATGGACATCCATTCCTTTAAATCTGTCTACAACTGCTTTCATGCAACAATGACAGAGATACTGTACTGTATGATTTGCAGAGTTGAAAACATTTACTATCTGGCCGTTCGTTTCAGAAGAGGTTTGATGACCCTGGCTACAGAAATGTTCACTGCATTCACAAAATCTTATACTGGATCCCTTTTGAATACCAAGGAACTATTGTCAACTTGGAGATTCACAAAAGGAAGAGGTTATTAAGGCAGGAGTAGAGGCAGATGAGGAAAGATTGATGGGTAAAGAACTGCAGCTAAAATGTCGGTTACAAAATTTGGATGAAGGGAAAGAGAAGAGCCAGCTGACTTGCTATATTTATATGCATTTAGAAAATAACAAATCAGCTCTAGCTGGCTGGCTCAGTGGATCGAGTTTCAGCCCAGCATATAGATGTCCTGGGTTCAATTTCCAGTCAGGGCACACAGAAGAAGTGACCATCTGCTTCTCTCCCCCCTCCCACTCCCCCGTCTCTCTGTCTTTCCCTCCTGCAGCCAGGGACTCAATTGGTTTGCCCCAGGCACTGAAGATAGTTTGGTTGGTTGAGCACATCAACCTCGGGTGCTGAGGATAGCTCAGTTGATTCGAGCATCGGCCCCTAGATGGGGGTTGCTGGGTGGATCCTGGTTAGGTCTGTCTCACTATCTCCCCTCTTCTCAGAAGAAGAGAAGAGAAGAGAAGAGAAGAGAAGAGAAGAGAAGAGAAGAGAAGAGAAGAGAAGAGAAGAGAAGAGAAGAGAAGAGAAGAGAGAAAAAACTGGTCAGTATTGAGGTAGGAAATAAACTTCCTGTCTCTGATGTTCTGTGCTTTGAAGGGTTGATCTTCTATGTCTCTGCCTCAGAACCACCAACGAAAGTATCAGGCACTCAGTCTGGATTCATCAGACAAAACTTATTTTTTCATGTGCAACATACACGTGTTGTGTGCATTAGATGGGAAGCTGGGAATTATTTATAGAATAAAATAAAACCAAAATAATTTTTATACATCTTTAACCTCCCCTGTTACAGCTGAGAGAAGTTGCAGAGAGAGAGAATGGCCAGAGGCAGGTTGAGAGCAAGATACAGGGAGGAGAGAGAAGGGAACAGAATTTACCATTTTAAATGATAGGGTAAACACCTTCTAATTCAGTCCAGAAGAGTTTTCTTTATATCTGAAAATAAAGACAGCTACCAAAATTATAATCGTACTTATAGAAAACTGTAGGAAATTGTAGAGAAAACGTCTTATAGAAAGCATTTTCTAACATTTTATAGAATTTTGTTGTAGAGTTCATTGGCACTAGAGAAAAGTTATGTCTCCAACTTTTGCACAAAATTTGCACCATAGTATGTAGGACACAAATAGCAGGAAGAGTAAAAATTCCATTAAAAATCTGTGTAGCCCTGCTTGGGTAGCTGAGCTGGTTGTAGCATTGTTTAGATATCCTAAGGTTGTAGGTTCAATCCCCAGTCAAGGCACATACAAGGATCACCCAATGAATACATAAATAAATGGAACAACAAATCAATCCCCCCCTTCTCTCCCTTCATCTCTCTCTAAAATAAATTATTCAAATATCTGTGTAATTGAGGCAGGAAAGTAGTGTAAATACTGGAACACAAGTCATCTCAATAGGAAGACCAAGAACTCCCTGCAGCTCACGTTTCAGTTCTGCTTCAAGGAAATGGCTGGCACATGGGCTAGGTGGACTGACACGGGACGGATGTAGACAGGGCAGGTCAGAGAAAGAGCCAGAAGCAGCTGAAAAGCCGAAATGAATCAGGAGCAATAGCAAGATTTAGACAATACCTTAACCCAATGGTTCGCAAGCCTGGCTGCACACTAGAGTCACCTGGAGGCTTTGCAGAACTACGGATGCCCATCTCCCACACCCAGAGGCTCTGAGTTCATCGGTCTGGGATGGAGATGGCATTGGTATTGGTAAAGCTTCCCAAAGGGTTCCAATGCGCAGTCAGGTTTGGGAACCACTCATCCACCTGCCTCATTTGATAGGGGACACTGGTAATTAACACTATCCCCTGACAGTAAATCAAGTTTTCCAAACCTCAGGCTTTCACATAACTCCTTAGAGATGATTGCCATGTATTTTTCATACTATTAATGCTTATTTACCTTTTTTTTCTTCTTCTTCTCCAAGTGAGAGGAAGGGATATAGTCAGACTCCCGCACCCATCCTGACTGGGATCAACCTGGAAACCCCCATCTGAGGCCAATGTTCTGCCCATCTGGGCCATGCTCTGCCCATCTGGGGCCATGCTCTGCCCATCTGGGGCCATGCTCTCAACCAAGCTATGTTTAGCATCTGAGGCAGAGGCTCCACGGAACCATCCTCAGCGCCCAGGGCAGTAAACTTGAACCAACCAAGCCATGGCTGTGGGAGGAGGGAGAGAGAGACAGAGAGGAAGGAGAGGGGGAGGGGTGGAGAAGCAGATGGTCACGTCTCCTGTGTGCCCTGATTGGGAATCAAACCCAGGACATCTACACACTGGGAAGACACTATCACTGAGCCAACTGGCCAAGGCTGCTTATATCAATACATCTTTAAATCAATTCATTATCTAAAACCTTAGACCTGCTTTAGCCTCATTCTAGACAAAACTTCTGAAAAATCACAGGTTTGGTGTGCTGGTGGCATTTTATTTTAATACTTATTAAAATATACAGTGTTAACACAAGTGTAATACCTGTACACAAAGTAGTTTTAGGTGGTTGAAACAATTAAGAAAAATTAAGTAATCTACAAGAGTAAGCAATGTACAAGATAAATCCATCTTGTACAGATACTTCAGAAGTCACACTATTAAACCACCTCTTCAAAGACGCACCAGATGCTCACCATATATGAAAAATTATAATTTTGTTTATTCACTGACTTGAATTGTGTGACTGTGACATCACTGCATGGAGAAATAGATTCCTTAGCAAATGAGTAAGCCCATCTGATTTGAGTCAGTGCTAGTAAGCTCAACAATGCTCTGTTATGCTCTCCTCACTGTGTACCTTGTCATGCTTACAAAATTATGTTGTTCTAGATTTTATAAACAAAATAATATGTTATAGGGATATTCCAGAATCTGGATACTTCAGGGAAGTGTTGGGGCTTCATCCTTCAGAAAGACAAAGATGTAGGGATGTTATTAACTCGCTACTGAGAGTAAAAGCATTGGTAGTGGTCATATATTCATTCAATAGATATGCCTAGAAAATAATGATTATCTGTTGCAGGTCAATTTATTATTTAATCGTGCATGATGTTAATCAGTTTCTCTATCTGACGATTTTTCTAAACCTTTAAAATACAAATAAAATTTGTGGATTTCAAGGAGACTCAGTATACAGGACTTGCCAAGGCTGGTTGAGCAGAAATCCCTTCCTCCTTGGACCAGCAGGTAAGGATCTCCTCTGGTTTGAGAAACAGCACTCTACTCTACAACAATATAAATCATCCCTACACTGAGCACCAGTTATATCAGTTAAGTAGAGGGACTGTTTCTTCTGTTTTGCCCCCATAGAACAGAATTCCCTTTGTGCTTTTTGGAACTCTGTGATGTTTTACACAGAAATTAACTGCCTGGAAGAATCCTAGAGGAATACTTTGTCTATATGATGTAAGTGACACATTGAAAGTCAAATAACGCTCAGGTCCAAGCGGATATAGGAGCGAGACAGTTTCACAAAGAGTGCTTAAGCTCCACGTTTACATGACATGGGATTAGTTTCCCGTCTAGGGAGTGTAGAAAGTAACAAAATTATTCTAAAGCAATTAATTGGAGCAACAGAAAAGGGAAGAGATAAAAAGCTAATAATTGTGCAAATTTCTAGAAGTTATTCAGAGATGTTCTGGCTTTTGTCCTTTCTTCATTAAGTACCACATCTATTTACCAATATACTTTAAAAATTTCTTTGAATATATTAATATTGGGGGTGTCATGCCATCTCATTATTATGGATGTACCAATATATTTAAAACAAGTTCCCTATTGTTTACCACTTGGGTTCCCTTCCCAACTATCACAAAAAACAATATTCAGTGGACATTTCTTTTTGGAAAAAAATAACATTTTATTCATTCACAAATATCTATGTGTCTATGTATTAAGCACAGCATTGGACTCTGGGAATCCTATGATGAGCAAAAATATTACAGAGTCCCTGCCTTTGAGGATTGATATAAGCACGTTCAACCTTGAGAATGCTTTTAAATAAAGGGTAGACTGTGGTATGAGAATGAGAAACAAATTCTTTTGGGGACAAACTGGGAATAACTTCTCAAAGGAGAAAAGTAGGAAGTTTCATGCCCAAGTTCACTCCATTTATATTGTAGTGTTAAGACGTTATATAATTGTTCATTCTTCAACTTATTCCAAAAATCAGGGTGTATTCTTCTCACATAAACACTTGCACTACTGTTCCAAGTTCACCGGGAATTGTTCAGAATTATTTGAAGTGGATGGAACACCCTTTGGCAAGTAAGGTGCACCTCCTGTGAATTGCTTGTGTTACTCCTAGTGCCTGTCTCGGGAGTATCCATGGAGACAACTTTGGAACTTCCTGTTTTTCTTTGACCCTTTGGAAAGAAGAAAGTTTTTTTGGTTTTGGCTGTTGGAGATCGCTGTTTCCCCATCTTGTCCATTGCTCAAGGCGCAGGGAAGGAGTCTGGACAAACCACAGGACGATTTCAGCACACATATCTGGAGTGGGGATCTGATAAGCCTTCTGTCTTCTTCAAATGGTTCAATTTGTCAAAGAATACCACCAACTGTTTTTCAGTTTTAGGTGTTTTTACTGCAATCATAGTTTATAAATAAGGTTTTGTTGACTTGCTACAAATAATGCATTTTTTTAGCTGAAACAGGATGGGAAAAGATAAGAAATGGTTTCCAATCTGACGAGAGAAGGGCTGGACAAAGGCACCCAGGATAGAATGGCTGCAGAATACAGATGCGGGTGTTGAATGGCCCAGGGGGAAACTGACAGAAGAAAACTTTTCTAGGGGCCAGATCTTGATAACACAGCGTCCTGGACTTGTTTTTCATTTACACGGGCATCGTCTCATATCTTTTCTCTGAAAATAAAATAAAGGCTTAAAACTTGTCTGCTGGGGAAAATATTAAATTTTGGAAGCCTTCCAATCAGACACCAGGGTGAAGGAATGGCGGGGGGAGAGGGAAATCCAGTTATGAATATTGCCTCAAAAATGACCGTGACTGTGAATATGCAAAAGAGAGAAGATGAGTTAATGCGCTGATTGCAGAAGCTAAAAGCACTGACTGTCCCTTAATAATAATAATGCCTGAAATTGGTGTGTTTTTCTCTGACTCTACTATTAACCATAAATCATCGGAAGACTTAATATTTTGCTTGGACTCATTTGTGTTTAATCTTCCAGGGAGATGGAGCTGGAGACAGGATGTTTTTGTAAAGAAAATGATCCAGTGTTTAACGCTTTTCAAATCTCATTCTGTGAACAGTGTATCTTTCCCTAAATAGCTTACATTATGGCCATTCCATCACGATGAGTCTCATTGATTAATAAGATCCTTATTTATTATGTGTTTAAATTCACAGGAAGTTTATGTAACAGAGGAAGGTGGGTAGGCCTACTCAGCGTCTTTCCTTAATACTGTGACGACCCCCACCCCCCTCAGCAGAAGAGGAGGGTTGCTAGTCAGATGAACAGTGGGACACTATCAGCGCCAACTTTTCCCTAAATTTTCTAACAATACCAAAGAAGAATAAGCCTGGGTCTCAGTTTTTCAACTATAGTATTTCTATCTTCTCTGATTGAACTTATAGGCTAAGCTCTCTCCTTTCTGTGATCCTTCTTATGTAACCATTTTGACTTGCAATTCTTGATTATTCTGGATTCTAGGTTTTCTAGATTCTGGAGAATGATGTTGGAACTCATTTCTCATTCTCTAATTCTCTGCCAGAGGGAGCAGATCTGTTTAAGCACTTTTGGTTGCAAATGACAAAAACACATCCCACATTTGCTGAAGCTAAGAGAATATGTCTTTCTTCATGTAATTGAAAAATATAGCATTCGAACTGGCTCCTCCGTAGCTTCATTCAAGGTGTCAAATGATGTCACGGGAAGCAGAGGGGCTGGCATCTCTGTTCTTCACGAGGTTGGCCTTATTTTCAAGTCCTACCTGGTGGAAAATGGCTACCAAGAAACTCAGGTTCATGGGCTCTTAGATTCAATACCAGCAGGAAAGAAAGTTCTCCTCAATCAACACTTTGAGGAAAATATCCTGGACTTCATGCATCTAAATCTAGCCTAGTCCCTGTGACAAGGACAAAAACAGGCCCAAGTCACATGACCACTGGGAGTGGGACCAATCCCAATGAGATGTTGTTACCTGAGAAGACTGGTTTTCCCTAATAAAACTTGGTCCTCAACTAAAAGAAGGATGGGTAGAAGTTAGGCAACACACAACACAAATCCATCAGTTAATTAGAATAAATAAAACCAAAACAAACCAACACACAAATATCCACTGCAAACATTTTACCTCTTAACTCAGGAGGAGCACATCAGCCTTCCTTTCAGTATTTTCCATGGGAAGTCAATCACATCCTTTGTTATCCCTCAGAGTAACTCCTAAAGGGCTGGGGGATCTTTCAGGCACTCAATTCCCAGCTGAGCTAAGCTGTGGAGCTTTGGTCCACAGTGGATCTGTTCTACCATTGCCTTTTCTTCCCAGTTTAATAAGAAGAAGTTGTCTATAAGGGCCATAATAGGAAAACAATGACAAAATAAATATTATTTTTGTTTGTGGAGGTTAAAAAGAATTATCTCGTAAGCCAATTCTATTACAAGTTTTTTTCATCGTCCCTTGAGTATTTTACTCAGCCAAGAAAAGGAATAAACCAAGCTCTGGTCTGCTGCACATTCAAATTTTCAAGTGTGCTGGGCAGTCAAGCAAGACAGAAGCCATTTATTGCGCAGCCACGGAGCGGTAGCTGGTTGTGGGTTGGGAGTCACCTGGGTCAGATCCACTCAAACTTAAATTCTGGTCAATCTCAGGCCATTCCAAATTTGAAAAAAAAAAAATCTCAGCTCATAAAAAAGAAGAGTTAACAAAAATGACTGAACAAAATCAATTTTATTCAGAAAACAAAAACTTGAGAAATTTTCTACTAAGCAGTTTGGTTAATGGTAAGACCAATATATATATATATTTGGGTCACTCCATATATATATATTTGGGTCACTCCATAAACTAATATTAGAAACTATCGGTTATTAAAGATACCTAGATGACAATTTAAATGCACATATGCTTAAACACCATTGTTCTTTTTTAAAATATATATTCTAAGAGTAAAATAAAACTTGTATATTTCTTATACAAGAAGGCTTAGGAGAGAATTTTTTTTGTAATAGGCAAAAAATGGAAACCAACCTACATGTCCATCCATAGGGATCTAGGTAAATAAATTGTGGTATGGTCACATAATGGAGCACCATAAAAATATTAAAATCAATAACCTACCTCAATATATCTCAATATTAGTAAACATCAGAAAGTAAGGGCACAGTGTCACATCACAATACACAGTTTTATATGAGGATACGACTATACAGACACAGAATCAGAAATACGAATGTAAGAGCAGAAAAATATACTTTTAAAAAAACACATTTATAATTATGGTTGACACGGAGGAAATTAAGAGAAGATGGGACTGAGGTTGGTATCAAAAAGAATGTTACATTTATTTTAAATGTGTCATTTCTACAAACAAGTTAAAAAAACATGAAAGGATAAAATTAATTCATAACAATGGTCAATCAACTCTGAATCCTAAGAAAACAGTTGTTTATATTACTCTCTGAACTTTGAAAATTACTCAGGAAGCAAGCCCACACATTTCCCCAAATAAAGGAAAGAGTGAAAAATAAACAATGCTCCACTGTTATTCAACCCTGCGCCCCTGTGAGTAGACACATACGGGTTCTCACGTCCCAAAGTCACTCTGAGCTTCACATAGAGCCCACTTGCCCCTTTCTGAGCACACCTGAGCCATGTCGTAAAGCTCATGGCTCAATATTCACAGTGGACATACTGAGAATCTGGGCATTTTAGGAAATGTTATACGTTGAAATGCATTTTAAGACTACTTTTCTCTATCTAAATTATGGGAGGGCCTTGTGGGAACTTCATATTTTCTACTTGAAAGGGAAAAAGTACCAAAATTTTATATTTTTCTGAAGCTGGAAACGGGGAGAGACAGACTCCAGCATGCGCCCGACCGGGATCCACCTGGCACGCCCACCACGGGCGACGCTCTGCCCACCAGGGGGCGATGCTCTGCCCCTCCGGGGCGTCGCTCTGTTGCGACCAGAGCCACTCTAGCGCCTGGGGCAGAGGCCAAGGAGCCATCCCCAGCGCCCGGGCCATCTTTGCTCCAATGGAGCCTTGGCTGCGGGAGGGGAAGAGAGAGACAGAGAGGAAGGGGGGGGGGGGGGTGGAGAAGCAAATGGGCGCTTCTCCTATGTGCCCTGGCCGGGAATCGAACCCGGGTCCCCCCGCATGCCAGGCCGACGCAGTACCAAAATTTTAAATCCCAAGAGCTGTCCTGTCCCGTGCCGCCCCTCCCCCCATTTCCCATCCATTCTATTCCTGATCTTTATATCAGACGAGAATTCTGAAATGACTGCAGAGCATGTGGCTCCGCCTCTGGGCACCACTTCAGAAAACAGCCTCCGACCCATCAACTGATGGCAATTACAGGTCTGAGACGTTTTCCTCTGGCACTGTATTGTATTAACTTTTTTGCTTGTTTCCTTTAAATTACAGGGTGACCTGCTTTCAGCTTAGAAGTTATAAACAGTGGCCAAATGAAAACAATACTTTTCATCAAAAAGAACAGAAGAGCCAAGGATTCCTCAAAGAGTCTGGACCACTTGAGAAAACAAACAGCTATTAAATTCAGCTATTAAAATGAGACACACAGCCAAAACCTTCTAAAAAAGATAAACATTTTTTTCATTGAAATGTGATTTTTCTACACATGGATCCATAGATATTTATATAACCATGCCCTGCGGCTGTATTATTAAATCTATTTGGAGCTGGATGCACAGACCATTAATGTGATGGATTATCTTATTATCTAGTTAACGTCATCATACATTTTACCTTCTGGGCCAGTGGCGTTGAGACACTGACCAAACTTACTTCTCAGTAAACCGGTTCATGTAAAGAAAGTTCTTTGCTCCGACGTTTATCTGGACCTCAAAAATGTATTTCTATATTGCAGCAGTAAATAAAAATGGAGCAGATTCACAGAAGACCTAAGTGTTGCTCTTGTCTGGCACTGAAGTTAACAACAGCCTGTACGTCGTGACAACTGAAAAAAATAGCACGGGTGGTTTTAGACTAAGCAAGCTAAGCATGGGGACAAGCGATGCAGCTTTCGACCGTAACAGCACGCAGAGATTATAAACATCATTTCGGGATCAGAATTCAACTTGGCTGGCCGATCTCCGCAGTCTCTGCTAAACCACGTGCAACACCCAGCTCCTTCAGCTTGTCCTTCCTCCCCGGTTCACGTGGTTTCGCACAGCCGAGGTCCTTTTAACAGTATTTCAAACAGTCATCTTAAAGAAAAGCTCCGTGGGAAACCAAATGCTCAGAGTGGTTTGATAGGAAACAAATGACCAATTTTTAAAAACATGATTTAATTTTGGATTTAAAAATAAACACCTGAACACATCTAGTCAATTAGATATAGTTATGTGGGTAGAATATTATATGTATGTATATTAGATAATATATAATATATGTATATTATATAAATATATATACTATGTAAATGTGTACTATAAATATATGTTATATAACACAAATATACATAAAATATACATTATATAACATAAATATATGTATACTGTATACATATAAATTATGTGTTCATGTATTTATGTACATATATGTAGAGAGAGACAGAGAAAGAGTTTATGCCCATGTATATACATGTTTTATATATACAGAGACTGGCAGAGAGAGAGAGAGAGAGAGAGAGAGAGAGGTCCCTCTTTATTTTGCCTGGAAGATGCACCCAGTGTAAACACACCAAATTTCTGGCAATATTTTAAATGTCCTCACTAATATTCTTAGGAAATCCCAAAGGTCAACACTCTCCGTTGACAACAGAAAACCGAATATAAAGGTTAGAAACCTGTCCTGGGGGGAAGGGGACGAGGTTGGAGGGGGAGTATATGTGTGTGTTTGGAGATGGTGTTGTTTGGGGAACAGAGATAGTCAAACACTATGAACTGGAGGGGAAATTTTAATTCAGCAAATATGAATTGTGCAGTTAAGGTGTTCCAACACTGCGCTTGTAAGACATACAAGAAACAAAATAAAACAGACGTTCCTTCAGATAAAGACACATTCATTCATTCAACCAATATTTACTGAGCATATATTATGTATCATCTGTTCTGAGAAATACTAAGAACATCAATGTGCCTAGAACAGAGGGAGCATTAGAAAGATGAATTTCAACTAATTCTAGATGACCTGAACTAAATTAAGTGTAGCTTACTTAGCCCATGCAGGACAAAGACTAGCCCCAACAGGTGACGTCTGCCTCCCGAAATAATTCTAGTAAAGTAATAGTAATGATAAAGAGTGTTAATACCAACTTATCTGAGGGCTTACCTTGTGCCCAAACAATAAGTCAGACCCTCTATTTTATCCCTTAATGTTCACAACAATACTCTGAGAATGATATAACATGACCTCTATTTTACACGCAAGGAAACTAAAGATCAGTTATCCAAAGTCCAGGAGCTGACTAGTGTGTATGGTAGATTACTCACACAGATAGCCAAAATGTGCCCGCAAGCCACGCCCTTTGCCATGCAACTTTGCAGCTCCTGCAGTCAAGAGGCGGGATCTGTTTCTCCACTCTTTAAATCTTGTTGGACTTGAGTCCTACCATGGCCAACTGGATACAGCGGAAGTGGGAGTGTACCAGGGCCCAACCTCAAGAAGCCTTGCAAGCTCTGTTCCGCCTTGCAGAGGACCCCTGAGGTTGCCATAGGAACAAGCTCCAGCCAGCCTACTGGAGAAGGAGAGATCTACAGGGAAAGCCTGCCAGGTGAAGTGATACCAAGTGATATGCCAACTGACCGCAGAAGTATGCAAGAGCCAATGGAGCACAGCAGAGTCCCGCCACGCCTCACCCAAACCAACCAGGAGACTTGTACGCCATAATCAATGCTCCTTGTTTTAAGCCACTAAGTTTTGGGGTGGTTACTTATGAGATGAGACTGGAACCCGCGATTGTCTGACTCCAGATGCTATGCTGTACACTGTCAAATATGGAAACACAACCCTCCCCCTTAGAATTGGAGGCTTTTTCTATTTCAGGTGGCCTGACCATGCATTTCCAGTGACTTTGTTTTTCCCCCAGTTCTCCCAAACAAGAAGTCCCTCTTGTTTATGCGATTGATTTTTCTGTCCTAAGGTTTGTTTTTTTGCTCCATAAATCCTCATCTCCAGCTGCTCTGGGTCAGGGGTAAAGATGGAGCTTTCCAACAAGCCTTTTGGCATTACCGAGCCAGGAGCCATCTGTTTGGCTCTAGGCTATTCACCGAGGACCTAGCAAGTAACATGTTTCTGACCAGTGGTTGAAATTTGATAGCTCATCATTACCCAATAAATATGCTAATCATCGCCCCTGAAGTGGGACTAAAACAGTGATTTGATTGCAAAACATCTCCTACCCGTCAGGAAGTTACAAGATGAATGTGATTCAGGCTTAACTTCATCGAACTGTCCCTGTTATTTATCCCATTTCATTAGCACCCAAACCCTGATCCATCCATAGTCCGGTTTAGGAGATTAAATGGTACTCCGATATCCGATAAATAAGGAGGTGCTCACTTTTTCTGACATGTTATCATTTTATCCCTTTCTCATCTGGCTTTGTCTGGATGAATTTTTTTCTTCAATCGCTCTAACTGATTAGCCTAGAAATCCAAGAGAGAAGATTAAGAGCGGAGTGTAGATCAAGGGACCACCTACTCATTCCCCCAACCCCTGACCGCCCAGACCATTCAGTAAATGCCTTCTACTCACAACATGGCTTGAAATTAGATTCTGGAATCTATTAAGCCTCTTCCATTGGATAAATGTTGTTCTTAATTAAACAGTCATTGCAATAACACCCATCTAATATTTGAAATAATATAAAAGTGTTTAAACCACTTCTTTTCATGGTCATCATTTTATTTTTATTTTTTAATAAATAAAATGAGTCTAAAAATCAATAAAGTATTTGTTCCTGATCCCACCACACGTTTTCCCTTTTATTTAAAGATTGGTATTATTAATAGATTAATAGAGAATGAGGACCTAGGCCCCATGAGTCATCTCCACCTTGACTGTTAATATATTGTTATCCATAAGAACTGTGCCTCAGCTTGACCTGTGGTGGTGCAGTGGATAAAGCATCAACCTGGAACTCTGAGGTCTCTGGTTCAAAACCCTGGGCTTGCCCAGTCAAGGCACATATGGGAGTTGATGCTTCCTGCTCCTCCCTCCCCCTTCTGTCTCTCTTTCTCTTTCCTCTCTCCTTTCTCTAAAGTGAATAAAATCTTTAAAAAAAAAGAAAAGAAAAGAAAAAGAACTGTGCCTCTTGGAGTTGGGCAGTGGGTGACCTATGAAGCTGTACATGTCAACTTGTTTCTGTCTTCTTTTGTGTGTGTGACAGACAGAGAGAGGGACAGATAGGGTTAGACAAACAGGAAGGGAGAGAGATGAGAAGCATCAATTCTTTGTTGTAGCATCTTAATTGTTCATTGATTGCTTTCTCATATGTGCCTTGACCGGGGGGCTACAGCAGAGCAAGTGACCCCTTGCTCAAGCCAGGGGTTTTGGCTCAAGCTGGTGAGCCTTACTCAAACCAGATGAGCTTGTGCTCAAGGAGATCGGGGTTTCGAACTTGGGTCCTCCGCATCCCAGTCCGAAGCTCTATCCAGTGCACCACAACCTGGTCAGGCTCAACTTGTTTCTGAAAGATTAGATCCAACTTATACATGCCTACTACATAAGTAACTGTATCACTTTCTCAAGACACGCTGCTGATGTTAACTTTGATTTCATGAGTGAGGTAGTTTCTAGAAGACTCGCCTACTTTAAGGCTATCTTTTTCTACATGTGGAGAGATAGGTTGATGTTGTATAAATATCCTGTTTCCCAATAAACTTATCCAATGGTTTTAGCACTAACTCCTTTTATTATTTTTGTATCTAATGATGGCCCAAGAGTTCATCTAACAGTTCTGGAATTTAATCACAAGCTCAGCCCAGGCCAGCCCGAGGCTGATACGTTCTAACAGTTTATTGCATCCTGGGAGCCTTTCCATTCGTGGTAAGACTACTTCTCTGCATTTTAATGTGGAAGAATTTGCAGAACAACCCACATTCACATTTCGCACCTGAGGCATGATGACATAGGAGGCCTCCATTATGCAGATACATCGCCTCTTTCCTATCTCACTCCGCAAACAGGAGGAAAAGTTGACCCTGCCTGGCTTCTTCCCTGCGTACCTACAGTTGCTTTGAGGTCTGGGCACAATGCAGGGGGTGGGAGCGTAAACTCCTAAAGTCAAAAACCCAACCTATCTGGGAAGCAAAATGCCCACTCAGGCTGCAAGCCACAGCAGGGCATCCTGCTGACTCCTAAGCAAAATTAATTGCAAGAACCTGGCGGGTCTCCAAACAACCATGGTTCCTCCCTTTATGATCGCAAATCTCTGTCACTTCTTAATCAAAGCTTCTTTTGAAACTCTACAGACTGTATTTTGCTTGCATTCAGAGGGATTGGTGCAGATACCATTTTTATTCAGCAATTGTTTTGCATAAGGCTCTAAGTTGGAGCTCACAGTTTGGCAAGATTTGGAATTTAGGCAGCAAAAACCTCTCAGGGTGCTTCGAGAAACAAACCAAACTCCTGCCTAGGTAGGCATGTGGAAACTTTCAAGGTCATGACGATACGCCCTGCAAATATTGGCCCATAAAGTAAAATCAGCAAGCTTGCTTTTTTTTTTTTTCTTTATGCTAGTGGTACAAACATAAAAGAGACCAATAAAGAGCAGCTGGCCACAAAGGGAAAATAACTTTAACATTTATTGGGAAGTTTTCAACTAGCGTATTTTTCCTACTTGCTATGGGAATATGACAAGATAAGATGTAACTTGTTTCTTCTCCTTGATTGCATGTGCTGATCCTTTACTCTCCTGCAAAACCCTAGCGGCTGTCAGGATAAGGATTAGCACGCCCACTGACACTAGATATCAAGCAATTAACTCATGAATACAGGAAAGGGGAATTGTAAGGGGTTTGCTCTAATGACATTACAGGGAAAACATACGTCATACCTACAGAAGTGAATTGGGAGTTTTAGAAAGACATCAAGAAGGCCTCTGTTGATAAACAAGATCGATCATTCAAGGCAATTTTACTTTTTCTTTTTTTCCTGGAAAATTATTCTGACCCCCTGGTGCTTACAGAAGTCACATAGTACAAAATAAAATTGCCAATGTCCCAAATCTGTTTTCTTAGCGACTCTTCTGGGATAAACATTCCATACCCTCTCATAGGAAGAATGAAATCAAAGCAAGTCTGATGCCAAGGAATCAGTGGTCATACTCTGTTCATATAAAAGGACATAGCAACTCACCTCGTATAACAGAGCACATACATAGGTTATGTACATAGATTATGTTGGCAATGGCATTTGGAAGGTCCTGGGACACTTGAACCTTGCTAATGTATTTGACTCAAGTCACATCTGTGGCTCACAACTCTCCAGTGGTTCCTTCTCTTTACACTTAGAATAAAATCCAAACCCTTTTCCAAGGCATGTAAGACCCCTGGTACGGCCTCTGCTTTTGTTGGTCTCAGGTTTTATCACCCACCACCCCCTGAAGTTCACGGTCATCTAGCCTCACGGGATTTCTCTTAGTTCTCTGGGTTTGCCACCATGTCTGTCTCAGGAATTATGCATTGTTGTTTCCACTGCCTGGATAGTAAGATGCTGGCATGCCTGGTCTTCAGGTCTCAGTCCATCTGCCACCTGTCATCTCCTCAGAGAAACTTTCCATGCTCACCAGATCCAAAGCTTCCCTGCCCAGTTACTCTGCTGACCTGCTCTCTTTATAACAACACTCAGGATTGGCAAGACTTGCCCATTTGTTTCTTGTTTATTTTCTCATCCTCTCCCAACAGGAGCCCTTTCAGGTCCTATTCACTACAGTATCTCCAGCATTCACTAGAATGGAGCTCAATAACTATAGGCTGAAATAACAAATGACCAAATAAAAGACTCTTGAAAATATGAAGGTCAGATGCTATAAACAGCATTGTATTCTGCTTAACACTACACTTCTGCTGTGGGTTTTAAGCATTCAGGATCAAGTTAAATTATCTCTAGCAGACCAAGAGCTCACTGAGGCTAAGGATTCTGCCTTCCTTCCCCCACAGAACCCATTACTCAGGAAAGTTTGCTGAATATCTACACAAAGGAGGGGAGGGAGCGAGGGAGGGAGGAGAAAAGGGAGGGAAGGAGGGAAGAATTTGTCACCAGATGGGCAATGACTTTTCCTGCAGAAACACTCTGAAGCAGGCATCCGTGAGCTTGCTGCTGGGGCTTGTAACAGTAAGGATTCCGCTCTCAGTATTCACTCTGAGCACAGAAGTGCTGTCAAGTATCTGAGGGAGTGTGGAAGGTGGTATTGCGGAATTCTCGGCTGGGCCGCTCCTAAACCTTGGGAAGCCAGAGCTGAGCAAGTGAGAGACATGCGTTCCCCTGAGCCCCGAGGAAAGATCTTTTAAATCAGGGAACCAGATGGTCTGCCTTATTAAAGGGTGACTCGCAAAGACAAATCCTTATTTTTTTTAATATTCACCTTGATGAAAGGTGAGCTTCTACTTTGGAATCAATCTCTCTAAGGTCCTCTGTGTTTAGCCTCAACCTCTGTTCACAAAGCAAGGCATTCAACCTCTGCTGTCTTCGTGGTGTTTATGAGGAGGGAGCAGAATGTGTCCCCCGCAGCCCACAGGCGCCATTTTTGTCCATAGGATGAAAGCTGCATCTCAGAGACTGTTGTTAATCCCATCGACATCTAGGGCTTGACTATTGGAGAAAGCACCAAACTGCTGCATTTACTCTCGAAACATCTGTGGTGCTTCTATAATTCCACTCTCCTCTTAGAATGCTGTCTGTAAAATGCCCTAGAATGGCTCCCCATCGCCCGTTCTGTGAAGACGCCATGAGATACTGAAAAGAAAGAAGTGCTCTGAGTTGGGCCACAAAGTAGCTATGGGATTTGGGGCAAGTCCAGTCATCTCCTTGGGGCTGTTCCTTCAATTTGACCAGATGACTTTACAAGTCTTGGGAAGAAAAAATATATATATTTAAGTTATAACAAATTATGAATGAAAGATAGCAACTTTTGAATCTCAAGCAGTTCCTGAATTATTTCAGTAACAATCTTTGCTTACTTTTTGTTTCGTTTGTTCTGTTTTGAACTAACTCAGTGACTCTCAAAATGCCGTCCCCAGACTGGCATCTCCTGGGGAACTCAATGGAAATAAAAACTGTCCAGCTATCTACGAGGACATACAGGGATTGAAGAGGAATAAAACAACAAACTCTGACTCAGACCAAGGTTTCTTGACTACAAGACCATTGATATTTAAGACCAGGTCATTCTTTGTCATGGGAGACAGTCCTGTGCGTTGTAGGATGCTGAGCAGCATCTTCAGCCTCCTCTCCTTAGATGGCAGTAGCAATGCCCTAATTTTAACAATCAAAAGTGTCTCCAGATATTACCAAATGTTCAAAGGGCACAAACCCGCCCTAGGTGGAGAATCACTGCCCAACAGGAACGCAATATCTCATTGAAGATATCGAAATGACCAAAAAGGTTTATAATATCATGGTGGTCGTCATTTGTTGTGTTGGCGCGTCATGTCCATTCCATCTTCTCTCAGAAAAAGCTTTCAGATCTCTTTAAGGGAGACCACCATTTTTCTTCCGGATACTGTTTGGACTATTCGGCAATGTATTCTGACCCTTCCCCCCTCCGGCTTAGGGAAAGACCCATCTCCTAAATCTGGGCCATGGAATACAACCTCCCCGGAATGTTTCTCACGAGTGACAAAAAAAAAAAGTCTCAAGTTCATTTGTTCACTGAAGAAGAGGCAGCAAATGAAACTATCAAGCAATTTCTGCAATAAACTCCTTCTGGAACTTTCTAAGTTCCCCTCTTTTCTAAATCTTGTTAAAGGCATCCAACGACCCTTCAAATAAATTCCCTTTTGGCTTCCATCAGTCAGAGTGGGTTTCTGTTGCTTCGCTACCAAAGAATCAGCACTAACAGAATTACTTATAGTACCTGAAAAGGATAGAAAACAGGAACACAGAAAACCACTAGCTTAATCTCAAATAACATATAAATATGAATTTATATCAATGCATGTATTATGATTTCCATTAATATATCTGATCACATATAAACGTATCATATATAGGCACAAAGGTACATACTTAAATGTTAAAAGGCAGTTGCAGTTGGGGCATGAGTTTCAGATATTTATAATAAAAAATTTTCTGTATTTTTCATTGTCTGTGTTTTTCTACATATTAATTTTAATATTCTTTTGCATTTCACATGCAGATATATTCTTTTTATTTTTAAAGCCCCATGTATTTTTAAAAGACAGATCTGAAACGCCCGTGGCTATTATGTATGATATTATGCTATTTTACGTTTTAACAGTCAAACATTTTGTAGTCCACTAACAACTGAACCTCGTTTGAACCAAAAGTTTATTTATTTAACCTATCTGAAATTAAAATGAATAGCACTAAAGGGTTTAAACAATGCTACATTTTCCTCCACTTTGATTTACAACCCAACTTACCATATGATCTCAAAACACTTTGATGTCAGGTAATTGCAATGATTAGTAAAATTCTTTTCCTAATTACTAAGGGTTTGCTGCTCTAACCTTTAATAACTTAGAATGTTTGATATGTCCCCACTGGTGAAGCAAAACTGGGGAAAGACATGATAACAAAAGCAAATGGGAAAGGACCACATTGGAGACAGATGTGTAATTAACAAGCCCGTTTATCTAAACTTTCATTAAAGACAAACAATCAGATGTTGAGCTATAAAAGGCTCAGCTTTTAATTAGAGTGCAACTTCCTTTCAAAGCCTGCTTCGCCCGGGACAAACATTTGTCTGTCTACGTCCCAAACGTCACCGCTTACCAGTGTGGTTAGTTGGTATTTTACCACATTTTCAAACCACAACAAGTGAGACTGAGGACTCTAGTATAATACTTTGTCACTAAAACAACAACAACAAAAATAACTCTTTAGAGAAGTAAAGGATATTTAAATATTCAGTAATTAAGACAAATTATTTCCAGACTCACCCTCTCACAGACTTCCATGAATGTCAAGGACAAATACTGTCTAATGCTTTTAATGATTTGCTTTCAGAAACTGGAGAGAAAAGACCTTCCTTTTCTATTAATGAAAACATGTTATAAAGCTGAAAGTCAGATTAAGATAGAAAAAAAAAATCTACACATTCCCCTTACCGTCTAAACATGAGGCCAGGCTACAGAGTTAGAGGACATTAGGGTGTCTGCATACATCCAACCCATCCCCAAAGAAAGCATCCCTTGAATTCTTCCATCAGCACAAATCTCCCAACTCTGTCCCATCCTGCCTCTGCTCCGGCTTGGCATCTTTCCACTTGGGCCCCCAGCTGGCTGCATTTCCTCCTGCTCTTGGCGTTTTTCCAGGAAATCCCCACTGGCCAGGCATTAACACCCTGCTTGCATGCAGCAGACTTTGTCTGTATCAGCCTTTACCACCTCCTCATAATATCTTTCCTACCCAAACCGGGCAATATGGCCGTTCACTGCATAACTGGAGAACACAGCAGCGCAATCCCACTGTCTGATGGGAGGCAGTCAGTACAGGGACTACCTATGAGGACCTGAAGTTAGACAGACTGCATTAAATACCAACTGTGTTCCTTATTAGCTGAGTGTGACCTTGGTGCAGATTATCCATTTTCTCTGCCTTTATTCCTGCCTCGGTAAAATAGGGAATGATAATGACGCCTTTATGGGAGTATTGTAAGGATTAATCAAAGGATGCTGATGCATGTAAGAAATGTTTAGCACAATGCCTGGCACGCAGTAAACACTCAGCAAATAGCAGCTTTGTTATTATTTATTTGCATATTTAGGTCAAGTTTTATGCATAGACAAACATTTGTCTACATATGATTTAAGGGTTATCCAAACTGCTATCTCAAAATTTTTCTAATCTATCTCAGTACTCCAGATTCTCGTCCCACAAATCCCGAGACCACTACACAAATGTGAAAGTGTGAGCTAGGAGGAATGGCTCAGTCAGATGTTTTCGCTCGTTAACATCAATTAATTTGTCAAATTAGCTACCCTAGTCAACTACCAGATTCCTGTCCCAATTCCTCAAACATGTGCTGAGCATGTATTACTGTAAAGGGAATGAGCTAAGAGCTGAGGAGGAAGCTGAACGGATCAAGAGCTGGTCCCGGGCTCCAAAAGGTTCACAAACGACAGACACACATAATAGACAACCAACAATATCAGGAACACCTCAGGTATAAAACTGTTGTGCACGTGTGTTTTTATGAGAAGGGAGTTGTTATGGGCTGAATATCTGTGTGCCCCAAAATCTGTATGTTGAGATCCTACTGCCTAATGTGATGCTATCAGTAGGCAGGGCCTCTGGATGGTGATCAGGTTATGAGGGTGGGGCCTTGCTGTGATGACACAGTGAGATGTAGAGAGGGCCATTTACCAGTCATGAAGTGGGTCTCACCCGACACCGAATCTAGCACGTTGATCTTGGACTTCCCAGGCTCCAGAACTGTGAGAAATAAAGTTTTGTTGTTTAAATCATCCAATCTGTGGTATTTTGGTTATACCAGTCTGCACTAAGATGAGGGTATAAATTCCTTGCTACACAGAAGAAATGATATTTGAGCTACAGTACACATTCATTCATTCATTCATTCATCCACTGAACATATGTTTTATTAGATGCCAACTAGATGCAAAGCATGTATTAGGCACTAAGTCGATTAAAATGGTCAACAAAATTAGTATTGCTCTACCCACATGAAACTCCTGGCCCAGTGTGGTGACAAACATACAGATGGATACATAATTACAATTGGAACAGAGTGAGAAAGGAAAACAAGATGTGAGTTTTGCTACTTGTCCAGAACAGTGCTTAGCACATAACCAGGTCAGGCTATCAGCTGCTATCACAGTACATCACTGTGGCTGTGACTATGTATGTGGATTAACAGATAGAACTGACTTCATGACACTCCGGTGCAAGATGCGTAACTGCTTAGGTAAGTGATTTACCCCCCATTTACAAGGCTAATAAATGGCAGAAATTGGCTAAAATACACAAAGCCTCATTATGGGCTCCTAATGTACTATTGACCTTCAAACACTTACATGAGCTTGTACTGTTAAAGGCTATTTTGTAATAGGATTTTAAAATTTAACAACGTATTAAAAAATCTCCCTATTTCCATAAAAATAAATTCTATGACACTGTCCTAATATATGCAGCATGATTTGTTTGACTACATATAGAACATAGAGATTATTAGTTCAGGGCTTTTTGACGTCATAAATAACACTGTGATGAACATCTCTTCATTTCTTGTTTCACTTGCAATGATGACATTTTTGTCTTTTTAAGAATTCTTTTTTAATTAATTTTAGTGGGGTAACTTGATAAATCAGGGTACATATGTTCAGAGAAAACATCTCTAGGTTATTTTGACATTTGATTATGCTACATTCCCATCACCCAAAGTCCAATTTTTTTTAAGAATTCTTATGGCCCCGGATGGTTGGCTCAGTGGTAGAGCATGGGACCAGCATGTGGATGTCCCAGGTTCAATTCCCAGTCAGGGCACACAGGAGAAATGCCCATCTGCTTCTCCATCCCTCTCCCTCTCGCTTCTCTCTCTCTCTCTCTCACTCTCTTTTTTTCTCTCTCTCTTTCCCTCCTGATGCCATGGCTCAACTGGAGTAAGTTGACCCTGGGTGCTGAGTATGGCTCCATAGCCTCCACTTCAAGTGCTAGGAAGAGCTTGGTTGCTGAGAAACGGAGCAATGTCCCAGATGGGCAGAGCATCACCTCCTAGTGGGCTCACTGGGAATGGATTATTGCTTAATGTGCATGAATATTTTCTGGATTTTGCCATGTTTTGATACATTATCTTCAGAAATGTTGCATGTTATAAGTTTCTCTACTGATTCTTTTCTCCAACCACAGACTGAGCCACGGGGCAACCTTGTGGCCACTCTCAGGGCGACGTCAGTCATGCTTCTAATGTCTTGCACACTCTTCTCTATGGCAGCCATGAGTTTTGGTCGAGAGGTGCTTGGAAACCCCCAGTTGGACTTGGTAGACAAAGAGGTACTAAGTGAGGAGCTAAGGAAGGGAAGGAAAGACCTAGGAGAAAAGGGTAGACTTATCCACCACCTGCTCCCAGATAAAAACATGATGACCAACCTCTGGTTTCTCAGGCTGGTAGCCTGGTATCCTGGAATCAAAGAGGAAGTGCAGGCTTCAGCCTCAGAGCTTGGGTCAAATTCTGATCAGCTCTGTCTTTAGATAAGTTACTTCTTGCAACTCGATTTCCTCACTCTAAATTTTATATCAACACTACCGGTAATAAGTTGGGAAGGATATATTTTACTGGCACTGAAGTGCCTATTTTTTCATATTTTAACATCTCTGAAATGGGGATATGTTACAAAATTGATCATTTTTAAAAGTATGTTGTTTCCTAGTCTAACTGGCAGTAATTTTCTTTCTTCATGGGTGTGGGAGGCAGAATTCTAAAAATGACCCCCCAGGGACCTTCTCCCTTGTATAATCCCCTCCCCTTGAATGTGGGTGGAAGTTATGCTATACAACAAAAGGGACATTTCCAAGTGGATCTCATGTAATCACAGGAGCTCATTTCCAAGTGGATCTCACCCAATCACAGGAGCTCTCTAAAAGAACTTTCTCTGGCTCATGGGCTGAAGGGAAAGTCAGAGAGATTCAAAGTAGATCAAAGATCTGAAGAGACCAGAGCCCCTGATGAAAGACAGCTTAAAAAAATAGAGATTTGCAGTGTCTGCAGGAAATCAACCAGGCCCCATGTCACAGTCCAACAATCGGTTAGGACCCGGTTTCTCCTAATTGTCACTCCAGCATCCACTTCCCTTCCTCCCACTTCATATCCTTGGATTGTGGGAAAGGCCAAGGACAAAGAAAACTGTGATAAGTTTGCCTTTTCCTTTGGGAAGACCCGTAGGAACTCCTGCTGACACCTCGTTGTTCAAAACGTTCTCACATGTTTGCCCCTCGCTGCAAGGGAGTCTGGAAAAGTCATTTGTTTGTTTTTTTTCTGGACTCATCACCACCATAAACAAACTCATTCTGTTGGTAAGACAGCATGGATGTTGATTAAGAAGATAGTGGTGGTGTCATAAGCCCCTACTGTACCCTGGGGGAAGGGGAGCAGGAATCAGACCATTTTCATATCTTACCTCTTGTCATTTAACCTATCATTGTTGTATCTCTCAGAAATGACCGATCTTAAGCATCTGTTCTAGAATTACTGTGACTAAACATCCTTGGATTTGAATACTTGAGAGGTTCTAGAATTTTTTATCTGTACTTGCTTTACTGGGGACTTATTATTTTTATTGCTTTTTAATGATAAAAATAATGGTTTATCCTTCTTTGACTGTTTTTTTTTCTAGCTACACCCCAACAGAGCAGATAGTTCTACAGTTCTCAGAAATAGCTCTTCAAATCTTCTAGCACCTCCCTTGAAAGCACTCAGGTAGCACTTCTAAGAAAGAAAAACATTCCAATGTTCTCCCCTGGCTCAGAGAGTCTCGCAGCGCCGGGAGGCCGGGAGGAATGTCTGCTCGGTATCTGTAAGTTATTCAAATGACAAGGATGAAGTTCTCCTGAGAAGAAAGTTTTACTGCTTTTTTTTAATAAACAAAAGGATGGCTGTAAGAGTTACTTTCGGTCACATATTTTTTCCCCTAAAAAGGGAAGAACGTGTCGAAAAAATAAATCAGTATCAAAAATTTCTAAAGAAAATGGCTTTTATTTAATTTTGCAAGTCACGGGAAATTACTGAGCATTTCCAAATTGAGGCTGGGTTTCTTTTTCCCCTTGTTTACTTTTGACACCTGTTGGAATGCCGGCAAATACGTTTCTGGAGTTGTGTTTGTGCGTGTGTGTTTATTTAGTGCGTGGGATACAGGGAGATGAAGGAATCCAGTAGATTGGCAGACTTGAGAGCTCATTTTGCAACTGAGGCACTGTGGATGCAGCCGTGCTGTTTAGAGTTCAAGGTGAGAGCTTAACTCATAATAAAACGGGGAGAGCACCCACTATATAAATCCCTGCAGACTGAATGGGGATTCGGCATCTACGTCTGTCTATACTTTTGTTTTCTAAATTTTCTACCAGGAACATGCATTGTAATTATAGTTTTGAAAAATATTATTTAGAGCAGGGGTCCCCAAACTACGGCCCGCAGGCTGCATGCGGCCCCCTGAGGCCATTTATCCGGCCCCCGCCGCACTTCCGGAAGGGGCACCTCTTTCATTGGTGGTCAGTGAGAGGAGCATAGTTCCCATTGAAATACTGGTCAGTTTGTTGATTTAAATTTACTTGTTCTTTATTTTAAAGATTGTATTTGTTCCTGTTTTGTTTTTTTACTTTAAAATAAGGTATGTGCAGCATGCACAGGGATTTGTTCATAGTTTTTTTTTATAGTCCGGCCCTCCAACGGTCTGAGGGACAGTGAACTGGCCCCCTGTGTAAAAATTTTGGGGACCCCTGATTTAGAGCCTTGACCGGTTGGCTCAACAGTAGAGTATCAGCCCTGCATGTGGAAGTCCTGGGTTTGATTCCTGGTCAGGGCACACAGGAGAAGTGACCATCTGCTTCTCCACCCCCTTTCTCTCTCTCTCTCTCTCTCTCTCTCTCTCTTTCTCTTTCTCTCTCTCTCTGTTCCCCTCCCGCAGCCATGGCTTGAATGGTTTGAGCAAGTTGAGGATGGCTCCATAGTCTTGCCTCAGACACTGAAATAGCTCAGTTGCTGAGCAATGGAGCAGCGATCCCAGGTGGGCAGAGCCAGGTGGGCAGGGATTGCTGGGGGGATCCCGGTCAGGGTGCATGCCAGAGTCTGTCTCTCTGCCTCCCTGCTTGTTACTTGATAAGAAAAAAAATTTATTTAGAAAACACTCTGAATGTCTCTCACAAAATAAAGGCAAAAATAAGTGAATGGGACTATATTAAACTAAGAAGCTTCTGCACAGCAAAAGGAACCAACAACAAAACAAAAAGGCATCCAACCAAGTGGGAGATGATAGTCACAAACAACAACTCTGACACAGGGTTAATATCCAAAATATATAAAGAATCACAAAGTTAGTTCAACAACAAACAAGCAAACAATCCAATTAAAAAATGGGGAGACGACCTAAACAGACTCTTCTTCCAAGAAGGCATATAAATGGCCCACAGATATATGAAAAGATGCTCATCTTTGCTAGTTATTAGAGAAATGCAAATCAAAATTACAATGAGATACTACCTAATACCTGTAAGATTGGCTGTTATCAGTAAGGCAGGTAATAACAAATATTGAAGAGGTCATGGGGAAAAAGGAACCCTCTTCATTGTTGATGGGAATGTAAACTGGTACAGCCATTATGGAAGACAGTATGGTAGTACCACAAAAACATAAGAATAGAACTACCATATGACCCAGCAATCCCCCTTTTGGGTATCTACCCAAAAACACTGGTACGCAAAGACACATGCACTCTTATGTTCATCGCAGCATTATTCATAATAGCCAAAACATAGAAACAACCAAAGTGTCCTTCAATAGAGGACTGGATAAAGAAGATGTGGTAATATATACAGTAGGATACTACTCAGCCATTAGAAATGATGACAGACTGCCATTTAGGACAATATGGATGGACCTTGAGAACACTATACAAAGTGAAACAAGTAAATCAGAGAAAGCTAAAAACTATATGATTTCACACATAGGTGGGATATAAAACTGAGACTCATGGACACAGATAAAACTGAAGTGGTTACCAGGGGAACGGGAGCAGAGGGGAGGAGGGGACAAATATATGGTGACAGAAAATTAGTTGACTTTGGGTAATGGGCACACAACACAATCAACAGTTCAAAAGCGATAGAGATGACTCATCAGTTTCACCCCATGAAATTTAATTTCTAAAAAAAATTAAGATTTTAAATGTCTCTCACAACTTACTGGTAATTATCGCCACCCACTTAATGTTTGATATCCTTTTGCTGATCATGAAACATCTTTTATTTTTCATCAGGAGATAGGAAAACATTTTTATTTTTCATCAGGATATGAAAATATTTTTTCCTGCTCACAAATTCATTCCAATGTGTCAAGGAAAAATCCCTCAAGAAGAGGCCATGCAGAGTGGCGCATATTAGAAAATATCACTGGTTGCCTTTCAACAAGCATCCTGAGAGGAAATGAATGATGCCGCTTCCTACAGTAATGGTACTTGGTACAGTGAGGGGCAAGGCTTGCATGCAGAGGCACCTTCCGTTCCCGTCTCTCCAGCACCTGTACCTTAGGAGAGAGGCCATCAGGATAAAATGTGGCATGCAGCCCATGTAAATCAACCAAGGGGAGCGAAAACCCAGGAGACACTTGCATTTGTCCTGCTGGTGGTGCGCACCCCACATCAGCCCAGAACACGCGATGGCCTTGTTTACGCAGTCACAGTATTTTAACCTACGTGTATGGCAACATCTTGTTATGTTTTTAACAAAGGAGGAAGCATTAGCTAAAATCCAAGCAAGTCCTGTTTGCATCTCATTGAGAATAAATACTTGCAAGCAAAACAAAAACCAGGTCTTTTGGTCAGTGCCATGCTCCCGGGAAGATTCAGATCGAAACCTGAGCGTGGAAAGACAGCAGTTCTGGAGCTGGGGAGGCACGCGTGGGAGTCACAAGTGAGGCCAGCTGCACTTGTCGCAAGTCGTCGCCTCTGTCTCTGTGTAACCTCAGTGTAGTGCTCTGCCCTTGTCGTGTTCTTGTTCATTTGCAGACACTTGGAAGCAGCCACAACCTTATGCTATTCATGATTAGTCACTAGCCATGGATCATTCCATTTTTCAGTTCACTTGTCGTTGCTGGGGCTGCGCCACGTTGCATCATTAGAATGTCAGCGCACTTGCCAAGTCTTGAGAGTTGGCACAAACAAGCACGGGCACAGCCACTGCCAGGTTCTAATGCTCAAAGCCTCTGGGTGTTCACTAGCCCTCACACTGGTCAGCACACTCTCTCCCACAGAAGTGTACACACGGGGGTGGTGTGAACAGTCTGGAGCCAGAACGCCTGGCTTCATGTCATGCCTCCCGGACTTGCCAACAAGGTGAGCTGGAGCAAGTCACTTCACATCCCTGAGTTTGAGATACACACCTGAAAATTGAAGACAATAAAATAAACCTACCTCAAAAAAAATTGTCAATAGGATTATTATATGAAGTAATAATTTTAAGTGCATATATATATGCACACTGGTCTCATTTATAAGTGATGCATATATATATGTAAATGTATACATAAGAGGAATTTTTATACTCTAAAAAAATATTTAAGTACAGCAGATATGCCCTGGCTGGGTAGCTCAGTTGGTTAGAGCATCATCCCGAAACACCAAAGTTGTGGGTTCAATCCCTGTCAGGGCACATACAAAATCAATCAATAAATGCATAAATAAGTAGAACAACAAATCGATGTTTCTATGTTTCTCTCTCTCTTCCCACTCCTCTCTCTCTAAAATCAATAACTTTTTTTTTGCACTTTTCCGAAGCTGGAAACAGGGAGGCAGTCAGACAGACTCCCGCATGCGCCTGACCGGGATCCACCCGGAATGCCCACCAGGGGGCGATGCTCTGCCCCTCTGGGGCGTCGCTCTGTTGCATCCAGAGCCATTCTAGCGCCTGAGGCCGAGGCCACATAGCCATCCCCAGTGCCCAGGCCATCTTTGCTCCAATGGAGCCCTGGCTGCGGGAGGGGAAGAGACAGACAGAGAGGAAGGAGAGGGGGAGGGGTGGAGAAGCAGATGGGCGCTTCTCCTGTGTGCCCTGGCCAGGAATCGAACCCGGGACCCCTGCACGCCAGGCCGACGCTCTACCACTGAGCCAACTGGCCAGGGCCTAAAATCAATAACTTTTTTACAAAGTTCAGTAGATTTATTTCTTCTTCGTGAATTGGGTTCTAAAGTCTTACATAGTCATAATTACTCTTCAAAATCTCTTGAGCCGCCCACGAAGGAGGAACTACATAATACCTTTTAAGTGTAAACCGGCTCGTTTTCTTCCACTTTAAGCCACGTTGCTGTTTCAATGGCCGAGCACCAGGTGCAGCAGTGGTGAGGTATGTGCACTCCAGGAAGCACAGACCCCAAGAAGAACTCCAGGGAGGCAATCCGGGACTCCCATCCCATGCTGAGGCAGCCAGCCTGTCCCAAAGGTCTCTCTCTCTCTCTTTCTGCCTCCCTCCTCCCTCCCCCAGGTGTAAGTCTTAGTTGAATAAAGAGAGTATGGTTTACATAAATTACACTCGCTTGAAGAATAAATACAAAGTGTGACTGACTACAGCACTGTTGTTAGGCTGCGTGTTTATCTTGTTTTTGGTTTGAGACACTGGTTTTAGAATGTCTCTTGCACATGTGAGGTTCTAGGCCAGTGGTTCACAAACAGCACAGACTCTGTCACCAGAAAAAGCATACTGAAAATGCAGATTCTGAGGCCACAGCTCTTTAGAGTAGATTCACTATAGCTGGGGTTGGCCCTGGGACGAGATACAGGAGTGTTGCGAAGCAATCATGCTCTTAGAGAGCATGATTTAGGGTCTCAGTTAGGGTCGTTTCCCACATGTGACAAACTCAAGAGAAGGATCTCCTGCTTAAATTCAGCAACTACTGCATTAAAAATGAGAGGCTTCAGTGGGGAAAAAGATGCATACGGCAAATATAGAAGGTTAAACAGTTTTTTTGTGGATACAATACATTTGGTAATACTTGCACTGTATTTCAGGTCTTAATTCCCAGTAGTTAACATACTGGCTCTTGAAAGTTATAAAAAAAAAAAATCTTTTTTTTTTTTTTTTTTGTTCTTTCAACTAGAAAAAGACCAAGAGCAAACATTGCATTATTAATTCGAGAGCAGATCCTAACATGGAAAGAGTTCTTTAAAAAAAAAAAAAAAAAGACAGAACTAAATCCACGAGGTATTCTGGATGGGGTCCAGGAACAGGAGAAAACCATGGCAGAAAAGCTGGTAAAATGCAAATAAAGCGAGGAGCTTAGTTAGTGGTGATGTACACGTGTGGAACTCAGAGTTTAACAATTGTGCCCTGGTCATGTGACAGGATCACATCAGAGGAAACGGGGTGAGAAGCATTCAGGAGCTCTCAATCTTCAAAAATTCTCTATAAATCTCAAATAACTCTAATATGAAAAGCCTAGTTTTTTAAAGTGGCAAGAGGGTCTTTTTTTTTTTTTTTTTTTTTAATAGGCATGAGTTTTGAGTCCGTTTGGATCTTGGACCCAATCCTAGGCTCTGACATCACTGGCTGTGTGGACTCGAGTGAGTTCCTCTCCTCACCAGGGCCTTATGTCTTCACCTGTTCAATGGGGATAATGCCCGTACCTACCTCTAAGATGGTTGGGAAGTTGGAGTTCAAACACATAAAGTGTTTGAAACTGTGCCTAGTACATAACGGGGCCCCCTTGATGTTGCCTCTGATCACCCTCAGCAAATTAGCCCCAGTTTCTTCCTGAATAAAATGGAAAGAGTGGCCCTGGCAGGTTGGCTCAGCGATAGAGCGTCGGCCTGGCGTGCGGGGGACCCAGGTTCGATTCCCGGCCAGGGCACATAGGAGAAGCACCCATCTGCTTCTTCACCCCCACCCCCTCCTTCCTCTCTGTCTCTCTCTTCCCCTCCTGCAGCCAAGGCTCCATTGGAGCAAAGATGGCCCGGGCGCTGGGGATGGCTCCTTGGCCTCTGCCCCAGGCGCTAGAGTGACTCTGGTCTGGTCGCAGCAGAGCGACACCCCGGAGGGGCAGAGCATCGTCCCCTGGTGGGCAGAGCGTCGCCCCTGGTGGGCGTGCCGGGTGGATCCCAGTCGGGCGCATGCGGGAGTCTGTCTGACTGTCTCTCCCCATTTCCAGCTTCAGAAAAATACAAAAAAAAAAAAAAAAAAAAAAAAAAAGGAAAGAGTAACAGCACTAACTCCCAAACCTGTGGGACAACTGAATGAAATGAAACAAGAAGACACTCAGCACAGCCGCAGTACACAGAGCGCTTTAAATAGCACTTGGCACCGAGTGAGCACCCCAGAAGTGGTGGCTGTAATTATCCTCATTAATATTAATAAACACTGGTGGGTGACCTGCCCCAGTTCTGGCTTCAGAGACACAGAGATTTCAGCTTTGACCTCATTAGCTCTTCCCCGGCCACTGCTTGGTATGCATATCTAACCTTGGAACACCGCGGGGCCTTTATAACACCGGCCCTTTCCTCTGTCCGGGGAGCAAGAGTCATGCCTGTTTCAGGGATCTGGTTGCAATAGACAGAAAACAGAAGCCAGACCAACCCCCCCGTAAAAATGGATGTTTGTTGGCTTGCAGCATGCACACAGAAGGCTGACTCTGGGGACTCCAAGGGTGCCACCAGGATCCATCTCTCTCCACTTCCTGGCTGTGTTCCTCTCCAGGTTGGCTTCATGCTCAAGTGTTACAGGACAATAAACACCTACTAAGAGCTCCGAGTACTAGGTAATGATGCAAATCCACGGGAAACAGAAGTCTCTTTTCCCTGAAATGTGAGCCAAAATCCAGAGCTGGACTGTCAGGGAACCCGCAAGGGTCCTGCCCATCGCACACCAGTCACGGCAGTCAGGATGATGGGATTCACTGAGCTGCTCGGGCTGGATCCGCCTGCCCATCCCAGGTACTGGAGGTGGAGTCAGCCTCACTCAGACCAAACGGACTGAGAATAGGGAGGGGCGCCGCCCCTAAAGAGTGTTCGGATACGGCTGCCAAACGCAGAGGTAACGATGCTGTGCGCGGTGAAAGGGCATATGTTCGCTGTCGTCAGGTGGGCTTTCTAGTTGATGATCACAGTCGGCTAAGCAGATGCAGCAACTTCAGGAAGAGAAAAGTCAGACACCCTGCTTCCCTTCCTCCCCAACTGAGCTGCCAGGCCCAGTGGCCTTGGGAGTCAGCCCTGCACAAGCACAGACCTCCCCATCCCTCTGAGGGCGTATAACTTCAACATGATACAACGTACATTTATACAACTTCAACGCGATACAATGTACATTTATCTAGCACTCGCCACACACCAGGCACTATGTACTGTCCCTGATTGTAAATTATTTAAACTTAATTAAAAGAAACAATATATTCCATAGTGAACCCCTAAAAATTTTTAAACAGCTTTGAGGCATAATTTTTATACCATAAAATTCACCTGCTTTAAGTGTGCACTTCAATAGTTTCCAGTAGACTGAGAGTTGTGCCACCAGTACCAGAATCCAGTTTTACAACATTCCCATCAACCAAAAAAGTTCCCTCATACCCCCTTAGGTTCATCCACATCCCGAACCCCCAGCAACATCTCGCGGGTCTACTTCCCATCTTGACAGACTTGCCTTTTGGGGGCTCTCCACACAGGTGGGACCAGATATAACGCATGGTCTTTTGTGTCTAGACTCTTTCCGATGAGCTCAGAGTTTTAACAAATGTGCTCTGGTCACGTGACAGGATAACATTAGGGGAAAGAGGATGAGGGGCATTCACAAACTCTCTATCTTTGAAAGTTTTCTGTAAATCTAAAATTACTACAGAATTAAATCCTAGTTTTTAAAAGTGGAAGTGGAGTCTGGTTTTTATGAGCATGGGTTCTGAGTCAGGTTGATCTCAGTTTGGATCCTGGACAAATCCATGGGTTCAATGTTTTGGGGGTTCATCCTCAAAAAATGTTGTACCAGGTCTTAGTATTTTGTTCCTTTTTAATGCTGAATAGTGTTGCACGTCTGTACCACATTTTGTTTATCTGGCATCAGCTGAGGGACATCGGTATTTTCACACTTTTTGAGTATTATGAGCAATGCTTCTATGGACATTTGAGGACAAGTTTTTGTGTGGACATATGTTTTCATTTCTCCTGGGAAAATACCTCAGAATAAAATGTCTGGGTCATATCAACATCCCCCCATTTTACTAAATAAAGATTAAAACCCTTATTTTGTACCCCCCTTTTTCTGCAAGTACTAATGTCCCAAAACTAAGTCAGTATTACTTGAAAATGTAAATCAAGTCTTTGCACCCCTAGCATATCATATTCTTAGTATTACACACATAACCCCAAATAAGATTAGGACCTGTAAGGACCAGCCTTTCAACTAGGTTATGTAAAAACAAAACAGACAAACGAAAACACAGCACCGAATGGTAACTGAAAGTGATTATTACATAAGTAGTCCAACCTATCTTTATCACCCAAGGAAAACTTGTGATCTAATTTATATTCCACAACACTTCATGAACTCTCCCTTCCTTTCCTTCTAATGTACATTCCAATGCGCATGGCCTTTTTGGTCTGTCCCCTCCACTCTCTTCTCTAGCATTCCATAGGGGGCTTTCTGATTTATCTATCCCCTTGCTGGACATCCAACTTGTAGTTCCTCTGAAATGCATGTGAAATTTTGTCATGTCAGTTTCTTGGATAGATTACGGGGAAATTAGCTTTAGTCTCTTTGTCCATAACCTGATCAGGTTTTTGGATCGGTCCAGAGGGGCCAAGTTCTGCTGTGGTAATGAACAAACCCCAAATAGCCATGGCTTATAACAACGACATGGACCCTCCCTGTGGGTTGACAGGGAAACTCTGCCCACATCTGTCATTCAGGGTCCGAGTCGACAGTGGAGCCATCCTCTCAAATACTACCAACCATATAGTCCAATGACTAAGAACACTAGAGGGTCTTACACTAGTAATTAAATATTTACCCTAGAAGTGACACGTTTCACTTCTGCTTGCAACTCATTGGCATGAACCAGTAAATGGCCCCATTCAATGACAAGCAGGCTAGGAAGAATCCTGCCAAATGCTTAGAAAAATGGCACAATGGGATATATTTCACAAACAGGGCTAATGACTATCATGCTATCAGTTTCCCCACAACACCTGAAATTTTTAAAAATATGGGTGCTTACAAGTAGAATATTTGTTAAATAAATAAATAAAATTTTAAAAAGCTGAACTCATTCCAGCTCATTGGCCAGCAAAACTTGGGTGTAACTCAAATGTTCATAGCTCACATTTAAATTTGAAATATGTCAGGGGGGACATACCGTATTTAAAGAATTCTGGTGGATCTTTTTTTCTCCTCTCTCTTTTTTGAGGAAAATTATTCTCTGTATGAATTCTCGAGTTCTGGGCTTCACTGACAGGGGATGCATTCGGTCATTAACATGGTCAGTGGATCACAATATTTAGTGAGCAGGCTATTTATTCTCTTTAGGTTGGTCATCCAAGCTCCAGGAATACATTTTAAGCTCACATACGGAAGAGCCTTCATTTGAGGCTTCATCCATCAAGGTTCTGTGTCTCTGGGACTTCCATTCTGCCTTGTCTTCAACTGCTTTGCCCCATTACTTCCCCTTTTGAGGGCCACTAACAGGTCCCAGGGCTCTGCAGTAGCTGATTCACACATAGCAGGAGACAGTATGTACGCCATCCCTGAAAAAGAGGAGGTGTCCCTCCCAGAGTCCCCAGAAGTCATCTCCTCCCACACATCCACCTGAATTAGGGCACATCCATGCCTGACCTAACAACGAAGGTCACAGGCATATGACCACACCCCTGGAAGTGAGGAGGAGGTCTCTAGATTTCAGGATCAACAATGAAGAAGGAATGGATTCCCAGAACAAAATATGGATGCTCTTTGGAACAGGCAAAATGAGGAACGCTGACAGGCCAAGCAGTCAACATGTGTTCTCAAACCGATGTCATTTGAGGAGCCCAACTCTACCATGATATTGAACCAAGATACTACTATGTGCTCTTTGATCTTTAATACAAAAAAAAACCCAAAACTCTTCAGTGTGCCAAACAAGATGCTAAAACATGCTGACAATGAAAAAGAAATGAAAGATGATTATGGAAAATTGTTGTTCTTAAACTTGAAGAGTATAGAAAGAACATCATCAAGATTGTCGTTATGTAAACACAATAAATTAAATTAAAAAAAAAAAGATTGCCATTATGGTATAAATTTTTAACCCTCCACTTTCAAAGAATGCCAAATACAAGATAAACTTATTTCACCCAGATTATCATTTCACAGTGATGTTATGAAATGACACAAGCTGTATAGAATGACTCAACCCTTTGGCTTTTAAAAATAATCATCAGGAATCAAGAGTCAAGCCCTGTCTGACACAGCAAATATTTCTTTTAGTTGTCTTCAGGGACAACCAAAGTTGTTTGAACCATGGCCATTAGACTCCAATTTATATTTTGTTTTTACATTTCTGCCTGTGAAACTAATTCAGTCTAATCCATCTCTTTTGGATGATTGGGAAAACTTCAAAAGATAAATACTAACTGTTGTGAAATGTAGCCAGAGGAGGAAGCAACTCAAATTAATCTTACTAAATATCACTGTTAGTGAGCAATGATTTATTTTACTCACTTAAAAAGGAGGATTTCTTTTTACGCCTCTATAAACTTGTATTTGATAATGTGGCGAAGCCCTAGTTGACAAAGAACTGTTTCAAGACATGAAAACAGCCGGCACCAAAGCTAATGGTTGTTTTCCGTGTAATCTTGGGTTTATCCAGCCCACTTGGAAAGCATTTTTTATCTGAATCACACTTGAAGACATGGTATTAGGGATCTTAAATTAGTATCTGTTGTCTAAGTAATGCTCAAGGCTAGATAAATACAAGGACCCTCAATTTATACATATATTTCAGGTAGAATGAAGGGCACAGTATACTTAACAATAAACCGGAATGCCTGGAAACTTGGTCTAAACTCAACCACTCACATGTTAAGTGGTATCAGGAAAGTAAATAACATCAATTTCCTTCTATTTAAAACATGATCGGGATGTCTACTGTCATAACAGCTGGCTCAGACAACAGGGAAAATAAATTGTGCTCTATTGATGGTGTCTCCTCTCCACCAAGAAAAGGGACGAATTGAACTACAGAGCTCTGAGGTCAGGGATGCCTTCCATGTTTTAAAATTCCCCCAGGTGCCATGCAGACAGTAAGCCCTGGCTAATTATCACTGGTCCCCAACGTCCAAACTTCCTTTGGGCCTCCATGCCAGGGGTCAGACTCCAGGCTCATCCCCTACAGCCGACATCGGAACCTATGTATAAGTAATTTTGACCTCTGGGTCATGTGGGTGCATTCATAAGATGAATTTGTGTGATTTGTGTGAACTTCAGGGGAAAAATCTGAGCACAGCAATTGATAATTTCTGAGCAGGAGTTTAGCAAATATTTTCAGAGCTATCTAAGGCAGAATAATGCCAGGGGACGGAAGGCCAGGGACTGTGGGTGTTTAAACTGGAGCAATTCGTGAAGAGGACCTGGCCATTTGACTCTCTAAATCTCTCCTTCTCTGTGGTCAAATTGAGGGAGAATAATCTAGAAAAGTAACTGGAGAGGAATATTGCTGTCTGTCCAGCATCTCTCACTTCTTAAGGGAAGAGTAGACACCCACCCTTCATGCTCAAATTGTCATAGGGGCCACTCATTCTCAAACCCACCTCTGACCACAGAGATGGCATGTGCCCCAGACGAGCCAATCAGAGGTCTTCTCCAAGACTTTCAAAGTAGAGAGTAAGGAAGGGGGACAGCGTCTAAGAAACATTTCAGGTATATGCCTCTCTCCTCTGCTGGACAAGGCAAGCAGGAAGCAATCCCATTCATCAAATGTCAACTCACTAGGGGCCCATTCACCAGAAATCAGTCTATCCTTCTCCAAATAAATCAGTTTACCAAAATTTGGTTTCTCGAAACTATTTATAAGGTCCGCCATCAACTAGTACTGGATGATGCCTTCAGAACACCTGAAGATCTCTACCCCATTTTAATTGAAAGTCATTTGTTTATTTGGAGCAGCACTTAGGAACATTCACCTTTATCCCTGTGGCCCCCTTCACCCAACCCCCCTCAGCCTCAGCTCCGGAAACTGCCAGGAAACCAACCCAAAAGCAAGGCAGTAATAGGCACAGACCTATCATGACTTGCACTTTACATCCCTTTTTAAACCAGTGACTAACAGAAGCCCAGGCATCCCCAGGCATCTTCCACTTTATCCCTGAATCTGGCTCAGTCTACAGCTCCCATCCATCCAGCCCCAACTGTGGCCTCTGAAATGCATGGCCTGTCATCAGAAAAGACCCTCCACCCTTCACCTCTTCCCTGAATGAGCTCCTCTTCTTCTGCCTCCAACTAAAGCTGGCATGTTCTTCCCCCAGACAGCTTTTTACCTCATTGCACCCGAGCTGGCAAAACTGCCCACTCCAAAGCACCCATCGGGCCCTTCTTGTTAGCCTCTCTCCTTTACATGCTTACCTGTTCTCTCTCTCCCCCTTACAAACTCCCTGATTCCATGAGGGGGGTGGGTGGGGACTTGTTTGGTTTTTTCACTACTGTGCCAACAGTGCCAAGAACAGGAAACAGTGGGTAAATATGTATTCAATGAATAAATGAAAGCACTGCTTTCTGAGCGTGACCTAGTCAGGCTAGTACTTCACGTGCCTGAAATAATGGTTTCTTTCTATAAAATAAGACATTGGACTTAGTGTTTTCTATGGTTCCTCCCAATTTGGACATCTAAACTTAAGATTCAGAAGAGCAACAGGGAAAAGGGAATTTGATGCTGGACTCAACCTGCCTTAGTTCAAACATGGTCTCCACCCATTAGCTATAGGTTCCCTTTCAAGGCGTGTTTCTTTACCTGAAAGGTGGAGGAAATCTCAATCCCAAACTATAGAACGGGAACCAGTTACCAAGACAGAGCGGTACCAGGTGTTCCCACTATGGGACTTCATCACAGGGCATTGGCTACATTCTGGAACCACTAGTTCTTGTTGGTGATGATACGACTGCCAAGGTCCTGGCACAGAGTTAGTGCTCAGAAAACAGAAGCCACGAATGCAAACAAAATAAAGGCATGTGCCTTTAAACTAAGGGGGGTTTTGTCATTTCTATTACTGGATGCCTCAAGAGAACTCTTTAGAAAGTCAGGAAAGGGAAACAATAAGAAATCAACTAGAAAATCAATGGGCTTTTTTTTAAAAGAAGGGAAGTTGGGGTGAAGAGTGGGCTAACAGTTCTTTGATCCATTCTTCGCTTCTGAAAGGACGCAGTGAGAGTTTCTGCTGAAGGGGGAAGAAGAAGGCCCCATTTATGCTGTCAGACTTAGCCATCAGCTCGGCCCTGAAGCCCCCGGGTGAGCCGACAGTATTTACATTGCTGGAGTTCATCACTAGTGCTTACTCAATAATTAGATAATCCCAACAGCAATCTACTGTAGCCATGCCTAAAAAGGGCTCCTTATTGTTTCTCCACATCTGTCAATAGCTTTCATAAGCCATAATTCAGTAAGATATTGCTGGCATTAGAATTTCAAGCAATTAGTGTTAATCAATATGAAAGGCAAAAGATTGATGCGGTTGGGCGTCCTTCCCCGTCTCCATACAATGAAGATGCTGGAGCCCTTTATTTGAATTAGATCATCAGTCTTTGAGGTTTGTCATTTAGCTGAAATAACAATTACTGTCAAATCGTCGTCATCATTTTCTGATCATTTTCTACACACCTAACTTTGCAGAGCACCATGTGAGACTTCCAGCATGTCTGATATTAGAGCTCATATTCATGTTAAATGCTAGTAGAGAACCAAGTCTCAAGGGCAGGGAACATTTAAGTGGCTCCAAAACACCCTCTGGTATGCCAGTGAGGCGTATTTTAAAGCATAGTGATTAACACTGCCATGTTGCACAGCCCTTTGGATTACAATACAGTTATGAGTATGGAGAAATATCGCAGGCAACTACCAGGGCCAGGTTTGTTAACCTCGCTCACGGAGATGGGAAAAGATGTTATTATCTGGCTGATAAAGGATCTCACAGATAGCGATGTTCTTTTATGCAGACCTTCTGGACCAGGCATTGTGGATTGCCTCCTGAGCATCTCTAACCTCTTCCCCCTTCCCGATAGGACCCCAACTTTGCTTGGAGTCCCACCTTTCTTCCCTGTAGCCCTCATGCTTGGGGAGAATGTGACATCACTCAGCCTGCCTGGGGATTTGATTGTCTCAGAGTCTCTCACCAGAGACCTGCTTAGGAATTGGCATGTGACTTACATGGCATCTCTCGAGAGGCGCCTGCAAAGGGTTTCCTTACTCCTAAGGGGGAGCCAGGGGGAGGGGAATATTGCTTTCTCCTAGATACTTTGTCTAGCGGTAATGCCGGAGACTTCTGCAGCCATTCTGCTGACAGCGTGAAAATAAATTCAGAACGGAAGACTCCAAAACAGAGCAATGGCAAGAAATGAGTTAATGAGCCGGAAAGCCTCCACTGAAGTCGCCGTTAAGTGAGATCATACATTTCTTCATGTAGCCAAAGTGCCATCGACCCAAAGCTAACCTTCAGGCACAATTCTCACTTTGTAAAGTCTCAGGTCTTCTCACTTTGTTTTTCCCATGAGAACATGGATGTAATTTATGCAACTGTGAATATTAACAAAAATTAATTCAAACATCTTCTCCTTGAAGTCTTCCTCAAATCTGCAAAATGACTGGCTCCTTTTTCGGTGGCTTCCCAGCCGGTGGGACCAACAGCTACCAGAGCGTGCACCTCTCCTCTGGACCAAAACTATCCACTACCTGCCTCCCAGTATCCTCTGATCCACTGCACCAAGGACACGCTGTCCTCCAGTTTCCTTTCCATTATCAAGTATTCCCCTGGTCTCCTTTACTCAGGAGGTTCCCAATCATGGGGCACGAATGAATAATAAATCAATGAATGAACTCCTGCTCACAGATATTTACAATTCTCCATGCACATGTCCTTGCCCTTGCTTTTTTTCACTTTTACCTTGATCTAGCTCTTTCTATACCAGCTCTTTCTAATCATATTACCTCGTCCAGATAGAAATGAGTCATTTTACTTACACTTATTTAAATCTTCCTAAAACACCATGAAATGCTACCCGAAATGTACTGTATATGTGTTTTATTAAGTAAGCATCATTAGACCTCAGAGAATCCAGTGAAGGCCAATATGCTCCAAAGAATTAAAACTGAAATGACTAGGTTAGTATTTCTCATAACACATTTCTCCAAAAAATTACATTTTTTAAATGATGTGAACAGGTGTTTAAGGAACTCTCTGATCAGGTAATTTAGACAACACTGTTTTAAGATTTTTTTAAAGCAGTTTCTTAATGCAGAATTGCTTAGATCTTCCTATCCACCAATGCGCTTTGTGAGTCTCCAAGAGAGAGCTACGGTAGGGGATTTTCACAAAATGAATTGAAACACTGAATCAATTTTCCAAGGTGTAACTATTCGTACATCATCACAATTGTTGAAAACACCATGTTATATATACACTGTTCTAGATCAAGTGAGCCTTGACTATGACACCCAGCTATTTTCCTATTTGAGGGGAAATGAAAATATAAAAGAAAATGGGAAGTAAGGTATGATCTTTACAAAAAAAATCTTAGACATTTTTATATTATTACACTATTAGGCTTTAGTTGTAGTCTCGAGAGAATCTCAAGAATCACGGAATCTCAGATCTGACAGACCGCCTAAGAACTGGATAGAGGAGTGATTATTGACTGTGTTGTACTCATGGAACTCAGTGAGGATCTGATGAAAACAGTATACACTCAGCCTAGAAAGACGTACCTATGCACAAAAAATCACCAGGAGTTTACAATCTGCTTGATGGGCGTTCGTGGAGCCCTACTTTGAATGCCCTACATCCTAATCTGCCATGGCCGATGTACATAGAAAAGAAACTGAGGCCCAAAGTCACACAGCTCTCGAGGTCAAAGCCAAGGTAAAAATTTACAAATTCTGGCAAACTGCCCCTGTTGGGATTCTGTTCGGCCCCGAGTCATTTTTTGAACTCTTTCTGGCCTCTTTGACCTCCCAAATCTACTAATGGCATTAACTGAACCCAGTTCAGGAAATCTAGGTTACAATGGGGTTAACAGTGTTTTCCGAATGCCCGGGTTAAATCCCCGCTTGTGCCATGCTGTGACTCTCTCACCATTGCTCTAATTCTGTTGTTTCATCCTTGCTTCTAGCTGGTGAAGTAAATGAACAAGCATGTCCCATGGCAGGCAACATACAAATAAATAAGGATTCAGAAGCCCAAGTTTCGTCATAAATTCCAGAAGATAAAAGATAATAGATGTCCTTAGCATGCCTCTTCTTAAAGAAGTTTGATGACCCTTGCAGAAAAGAAATTCACAAGTAAAAAATATTACTCATGATAGTTGCCACCAAAGCTTTATTTATGTATATACATAGATACAAAAAAACATTTTGCAGTGACATTAAATGCTTTGATGTTTATGAAACGTTAGCACTATGGACAATGTTATGAATGCTAACGAATGAAAGTTGCATGCATTCACTCAAACTTGAGACCGTAAAATTAATTTGTTAAGCAGAACATAGAATAGCACTTTCCCATCATGGATTGATATTCCTGTATTGTCCTGGAATCCCATCTTGGGGCAGGAGGGAAGTGGGGGCAGGAGAGAAAAATTGTCCCTGCAAATGCAACACCCTTCAAATGGAACTCAGTGCAAAGCTGACCTTGGCCATGGCAGCCTCCATTCTGCCTACCCAACATAACATCTATTCATTCCTAACAATGCTCCAGTCACCCAACTAACTATCGTCCGTTCAATCTTCGGAACACCCAAAGGAGGTAGGGACTTACCACTCTGTTTTTACAGATAAGGAAACAGAGTCTCAGAAGGGTTTGGTAAGTTTCTCATAGTCACATGGCTCATAAGTGTTGGATTTTGGGTCTGAAGGCTTAACTATTTGGTTCTCGATCCTAAGCTCCTGACCACTACACAGCCTGTCCCAGGGTGACCACTGACAGCTCTATAAGCAGTATTGCTACAGCCAAGTGCAAGCTCACAGTTCACCTTCTCATTCCCCCTATCTGCGTGAGCATGATCATGGGGTTTTGCTAAAAGATTCCCTTTTCAAAAGCCAGCTATTACTGAATCTCCACTTTATTCAAACTCTTCATTCACTATTAATCCTCCTTCTGGTTTTCTTCAATCATTTATTCCTCTGCCTTGTTACGAAGGACACTATGCAAAAAAAAAAAAAAAATAGAGTTGAGTAAAATGTGACCCCTGCCCTCTAGAAATTTGAAGTTCAGATGAGGAAGAAATAATTAACTACTTAGCACAGCCCAGCCTGAGATGTCCGCAGGTGGGCGGCCGGGTCATAGTTTAGGACAGGATTCCCGAAGGAGGTCCTGCTTCAAGAGCTGAGGTTTGAGGGAGGGTGGGGGTTAGCTGGATAAAGAAGCTGGGGGCTGGGGCCAGGCACTGCAGGCAGAGGGAACAAGATACGCAAAGCTTCATTTAGCAGAATTATACATAGTTCAGTATCTGTAGCAGTCCATGGCTGTGAAGACTGGGGACCCTGGATATACTACTTATATGAAAGAACAAGTCATTACCAACAACCTAGGGTGGTGCCTGGAAGTTCATGCTGAGCTCTTCTCTGGAAATGTCCTCTCTCTCACTCTCTTTTGAGTTCAGGTGTGTGCATTGTGTGTGTGCATGTGTCGTGAGTCTCTCCTGCCCTTGTTTCTTGCATAGCATTCTGTACCATCTGTGGACAAGGCCCACCAGGGGTGAGGAGGACAGAGATGCAGAGAACCAACTCCGGAGACCAGGTTCAGTGACGCAGATCCGCTTTATTCAGGAAGTAAGCTAGCTTATATACACAGGTTCAGCCTATAGGGTGTTACAGCATGTTCTTCAAAGCCAATGGCTAAAAAGATCAGGGAGCTGCCTTGTTGGTGCCGGGTCACTTCCTTACAGCGGGCGAGCTCCCTCCTGGTTGTGCCTAGGTGGGTTTCAGGTGCTGGAGTGTTCTCACGGCATTGCATCAGCCACAGCTGCTAGGAATGCGCTCTGCGCTCTATCTACAACCATCCATAAACCTCATGCTACCCCCTCCTTTGGAGGAAGACCCAGGAAACCACCTTCATGGTCACGGTCGGTCCTCCACACACTCTGCCATCACCGTATCCCCTCTTCCCTTCTGCAGATGGGACCCGCAGACTAAGCCTAATACCAAAATAAAGTCTGCTTGGATCTGTGGTCTCCTCCTATACCACATGTCTACAACACTACAAAAGACGTCTCTGACATCCCTGTTCAAAATCTTTCTTTGTTCAGAAATAATTTTTGTTTCTTCCATTTTAAATTTCTACCAATGAAGAGAGAGAAACTGGCTCCTCGATATTCCCATTAAGACAAATGGCTTGAGATGAGATGTCCCCAGATGCTCTGAAAGTTACACATGTTGGTGGAATACTCCCCCCACCCCATCCTTTGGCTTCAGCAGTCCTGATTCATCTCCAGGGACTCGGATGTACACATTGTGGTGCTTCCCACGAATGAGCGAGCTACCTTACTCCTGTGGGCAGGACTGAAGAAAGTTGCCCTCAGCTGAGCACCAGGATGTCTGTATGTAACTTGCATGTAGAACAATGTGAATGTGGTACCATGCCTCCTGCATCCACACATGCTTTCTGCAGTTCAATCAAGATATAAGTCTGATGCAAAGAGTTGGGCCAACCCTGGGACACTTCTCATGAATTCGGTCCCTCCTCCCACAACACACACCCAGCCTTTTGGAAATGAAGCCTTCCATAGCGGAAGAGCCTCACAGAACACGGCTTCCTGCTTGAGTAATTTTTTTAAGTCCTAAAAAGGAAGATGAACCAAAAATTTTCTTCATCCCATGTGCCTATAAAGATTCTTCTGGGTATAGGATCACTCCTTTCATGAAAATCTCAGAGGACTAGTGTCCTCTAAAAGGTTAAACATTCCTGATTAAGAGAGAACTTCAGAGCCAAAAAAAAAATCTGCTTCTTCAAAAAAAGTGGATGGGCATCTGTCATCTCCCCTCCAATGAGTCTGATGCTAATTGCTCATTCAGGTAGGAGTACCCTCCATCTGACACCTGGCTGCTCTCTGATGTACCTGCAACTCTTATGGTTTTACTACCCATGCAAAGTGGCGCTTGCTCCCTCCAGCAAAAGACACGAGCTATTTACGGCCTCATTTTGCAGATGGTGCTTGGAGACCACGTTGAACAATACAAATATCACAGAATTGTCTTTGGGTGTCACAAGCTGCCAAAGTGTAGCTCACACCAGAACCTGATAACATCGTTCACAAAACTCTATGCTAATGATTGTACACACATTCCGGGCTTAATTAGACCGGGCTGAAATAGAAGCTTGCGTTCGGCAGTCATACACGTTTGTCACCACCAAGACAGGAGTGTTTATCTCCTGCTTTGTGACTTGTCTGGCGGTATATACAATTGCAGCATTTCATTACGGAAACAAACTTTAATATCTATCCCGCTGTATGCAAAAATGCTCTAACAATTCCACCGGGGATGGAGAGGTACCTCAAAATAAATGGAAGTTTGTCCTACCTGGACATGCTTCTTTCATTCCTTGGGAACACACACACACACACACACACACACACACACACACACACACACAATCCTCGCTTTGTGCTGAGTTAGCACTAGAAATATCTGACCAGTCCAGGTTTGCAGGGAGCGGTCTGCCAGATGGCTGAGTTAGTGTAGCAGCCAGCAGATAGGCAGGGACCAGGCTGCCTGAGACATCTTGGCAAGCCATTTTACCTCTCTGTGCCTCAGTGTCCTCAGCTTTAGAACAGGACTTCAGCACGTGGCTACATGATGGTTAAACACATCACATGATTATCACAAAGCAAATTTGTAGAACTTTATGGATTTTCTGAAGACTTGCTTTATTGGTTTTTTCCCTGCAGTCATATACTGAAGCCGAATGATATCATGAGCTTTTACTTGAAATTAATTATCCCGTTCTTTTTCCCCCAATTTTTTTCTGTTGCGCTAGTTAATCCCTACATAATTTCTTCACCTTCTGATTAACAACTAACAGTGGTGATGGTGGGTTCCATGACTAGAAAACCGGCCCTGTTGAGTCCCACATTTATCTTGCCTTAATAATCAGATTTGTTCAACGTAAGATGTTTTATTTTTCTAGACATCAGCTTTCTATATTCAACCTGGGATCTAAAACTCACGCTGTGTTCCTCTTGCCTCTTACATCATCACCAGTAATAAAGATTTTACTGTCAGAACTTGGCTGACAAATTTGCAGGCTCTTTATTACTAGCAATGATGGACTGGAAGAAGCAGGAGAAACACAGCTTGAGTTGCATTCCCAGCTTGAATCAGCAAAGCTGGCATTTAGAAAAATTATCTTGTGACTTTATAAACCAAGAAAAAACTTGTGGTTGAAAGTCAGAGAATTAATAGAAGACTTCCCACCCCTTATCTCTTTCTGAAATGACTTTGGTAACAGCTGTGCACAGCACAGATTTGGTTGAGTCTCCACCAACACAATAAAATGTGTCGATAATGCATATGAATCCATTTTATTTCAGTTACTTGGATAATTCGGGTTATAGGAATTGAAAGGACCAAGCAATTGCCTTCTATGACAATTGTGTTCTATTGTGTTCTAAATGTACACATTCTGGGGGAAATTCTGTCCTTCAATGGAAACCTATGCATTGTCTAGGCTAGACAGTTATCTACCCTACAGGAGCCATTTTACATCTCTGTAATTTGTAGATAATCAATAGCAAAAAAAAATAACTCTTGTCCGTAGACACACAAATTCTGCCCTGTCCAGCAAAAGGTCCATTGACATCCCCCCCCCCCCCATTACGGAAGAAGCTAGTTTCGCCTCCATTTGCACATTCATTTCCACATTCCCTTAATGCCATTCAAATGTGTGTTTTTAGATTTCTCCATTGAATCAATTATAAGGTCTCCCTCATTTCCTCATGGGTTGAGTTAAATATAGTCTCTAACACATTTATTTTCTGAGTCATGGTGGGGTTTTTTTTATTTTGAAAATTATCTTTTAAAAACACTGAATCACTAATGTTGGTACAAATAATTATACCACAAAATATAGGGCAATAAAATGAGAGAATGAAGTCCTTCCCTGAAATATTGCTCTGAAATAATATTGTGAAATACTACTGGAACGTACTACTGTGATGTGGTACCATGCTGTACTATGTCAAGTACTGCCATGAAGTACTGCTCTGAAGTAATATTGCAAAGTAGTAGCATGAAACAGTACTTCAAAGTACTACTCTGAAGCAGTATTGTAAAGCAGCATGGCAATGTGTTACCATGAAGTAGGACCAGGAAGTAAAGGCCAGATTTAGGAGTCCCAGGTTTATGAATCCAGATCTGTTCTTTGCTACCTGGGTAAACTGTTGGGTTGATTATTTAAATACTCCTTGTTTCATTACCTCATATGTAAAATGTGAATAATAATACTGACCTTGTAGATTTTGTTCTGCAGTAGTACAAATTACTACATATTTTGAGTAGCCAGTATTATTGATTGAGTTTATAATATTAATTATTTCTAGACCGGCTTTCAAATGTAGTGATGTATTATTTAGACATAGTCTCATTAAACTGGTTAATTGCTTGAAAATTCCAATTGGAGCTCTTGGATCCCACTCCTGAGCTTCTAACTTAAGGTATCCACCCCTTCAAAATATAATAAATAATAATAATAAAGAAATCTATGGTAGTGATTTTGTTTCATACATGTGTTGTTCATAAAGACATAAATTTGTTGGCCATTCTGTTTACCTACATAAAAATATAAATTTTCTGAATAAGACCAAGTTTTCTTCATCTTGCTTCCGAGGAGGTAACAAAAATCCAAATGTATTTTGTCAGCAAATTCAGAGGATGTGGCTGGGATCCTCACAGGAGGGAAGAACCAGAGGAAGGCTGCCCCAGTGACCTTCTTCAGCTCTCCCCGGAGTACCCCTCTCTGACAGTGCAGAATAACCCACATACAAAGAACAGAAGAAGGTCCTGAATCTGCCCCATGTTATGGGCACTGGCAACATGTATCCAGGACCTCAAGGTTGTTCCTGTCCTTTGAAGATGGCATCACACTTTCAGGAAAAGACCATAAAGAAATGGTCAGATACACAGACTTCATTCAGTACAAGAATATTTACCACAGGACAATTTCTAAGTGAAAAGTTAAGAGAAAACCTTGATACTCAACAAAAATTAATAAATTATGCTTTTTCTTTATAACAAAATATTATCCAGCTATTTTTTCAAGAATGCCTAATAACATGAAAAATGCTCACAATATAATATTAAACTTAAGAAGACAATATAAAATTACATATGTGCTATGCTGACAATTTTATAACACTTCGCAAGGGCACATACCCTGAGCATATGCACACACCATGTACATAAGCACACAGATTGAAAAGCTAGAGGAAACAGCCTGAAATATTTACAACATTTGTCTCTTGATGATAAGATTATGGGTGATGTTTCCATTTTTCCTTAAATGATTACAACTTTCTCAAACTGTCAACAATGAGCCTGCGCTATTCTAGTCAGTAAAACAAATGTTATAAAAACAGTAACAAAGTGCAGTATCAATAGTCATACTTAAAGATGGAAGAAGTTTCTATCGACAGATGGGGGCATCAGCCAAGAAGAGCTGAAGTGGTTGCCATCATTATTGTTGTCATGTTACTGGTGTCATAACAGGGAAACCCACATGTACCGCCTCCGTGAGCCACGTCATCAATGAGGGTCCACTTCCTGATTGTCTTTTGTCCCAGGAATGGTTTCAGGCAGAAGACTGGAATTAGGTGAAAGACGATTTTGTCACATTATTATTTTGTGTAACAGTCAAGACCCTTACATTGTTCCCCGTGTGACCCGATTGTCTCTCAACATCAAGCGACCTTGGCAGAGTCCTCCTTCATCAGGAAGACAGACGCACGGGTGGGACACGGTCATTCTGCAGCCATCAAATGGCATTCCATTTCGCGTTCATGTTTTAGTCTTGTTCTTGATTTCTGACAAGTTCACTGCTGACAATTTTTTGGAGCTTGTGCCCCTTTTTCCTCTCCTCTCTTCCACACACCATTACCAAGAATCCATTATCAGTTAACTAAAGTTTGCATATTTTAAGGGATTAACACACTAAATTTGTTAATCCTTACTGCTAAAATGTACAGCTTGATTCTATACAAAATCAGTTTCATTAAGAAAGCAATGTATTTTTTGCTGCGGTAATAAAATCATTTGGGAATGAGAGTTTCCTAAGTCCATCACCAGTACCAGGTTCAGTTATGATCAGCAACACATAAATAAAAATAGAGCTTATTTGAAACATCTCTATCCTTTTACAAAGCCATTATTTTGTTTTTTGTAAATGAAAATACCCTGGTCATTCATAACTGTGATTAAGGGGTCTTCCCCCAGCTTTCAGAGAAACAGCACTTTTTTCTGTCTCCCCACAAAGTGGTTCATCTCATTGGACACACCTAATTGTACTGAAAAGTCTCCTATGTTCTCCAAGATCATGTAAATCTGGTAGTTTTTTCCATCTCCTCACTTGGTTCAAGGCAGAGAGTTTATTAAGAGTTGTTGTGACTGACATGCCTTTTGTTGACCGATTGCCACGTCCTCCCCTTGGGAACTCCATTTAGTGCTTCAAAGCAGGTTGTATGTGTCAGGCTTTCCCTCTGACCTTTAGATCAAATTTAGAATTTCATCAGGTAGTATGCCTTCAAGCAAAAATCTGTCAGCCTAATAAAGTGAAAATTTCCTGCAATAAATTTCTACCATTCACCAAGAAAGGTAAGTTTTACTTATTGTTCTACAGTTCCAAACAAGAACTTCAGTTTCTTGGGTTAAATGAAAACAGGGCTGTAAAATGTAAGGATGGTCTAAATAATGAAAGAAAGGGTGAAGGGCATAAACATAATGAGAGAAAACACACAGAAGAAGAAGAAATGATAGAAGAAAAAGAAAGACTGAATTATAGAGGCAAGATCACAACATGAAGTAAGAGGAAAAAAAGAAAGGAATCAAACAAAAACATGATTAATTTTTGTCTAGCTCTACCAAGGAACATAAACACATCAAACATAAGGTCTCCTGCTGGAGAGATGTGGAACTCATTTGGGGTGAATTACATGACCCTCTCATCTCAGCTGAGTTTCTTCGTGTGTGTTTGTTCCAGCAGAAAATGAGCTGATAGTTTCTTCCACTTCCCACACAAGTGAATATCAAGCATTTGCTAAGAAAATTGCAGACTGAGTTTGTCTCTGAAATCCTGGTGATTCCCACGAATGGAGGGCAGTATCCTTTGGGGAGACATGTCAAGTGGTAGGAGGTTGGAGTACAGGTCTTCCCTGATGCCATTTTGGCTAATTCCATTTCACCAAACCAATTCTCCACTAAAACTTGTTAGAGCAAAACATTTGCTTCAAACTGGAGCATGCCTGTGCCCTAAGAACAAATGTCTCTAGACCAAGTCATTGCCTGACTGTTAATGGAAGATGCATGCAGACCATGTCCGGACACTCCTCTCTCTTTCATCATCCAACCCTTCTAATGATAGCACAATTAGCCCTTTGCTGGGCACCCATGCTGGCCTAGGTGTTTTCAAAGTACCCATAGGACCTGTCTCAGTTGGTTAGAGCATCATCCCGATATGCCAAGGTTGAGGGTTCAATTCCTGGTCAGCACACATAGATGAATCAACCCATGAATGCATAAATAAGTGGAACAACAAATGTCTCTCTCTCTCTCTCTATCTCAAATCAATCAATAAATTTTAAAATTTAACAAGTACTGTCCAACAATATAGGCATCATCTCATCTTCTCTTCACAGCAGGAGGATCCATTTTACAGATGAAAGGCCCCAAACTCAAAGTTCCTAAGTGGCTTGACTCTCGCAACTCGGGTCTTCCTTGTCACCAATTTATAACACTTTCATCAACCACCCCACCACTCTCACTTGAAAATGTCTGTACTGGACAGAGAAGGGAAATGACAAATGAAGAAGATGAGCTAGAATTTTTTTACTTGTTCACCAAAATCAGTAAAACAATAAAATCAATTTCCCCTTAACTACATATTTGGTGAATAACCATACAGTCCTGCCTTGCAAAAGCAAATTGCTTGAGGATACTATAAGCTATGGAGCAAGGGGAGAGACATGTATTTTGCTTAAGGTGAGACTTTAAATCAAATACACTTTGAGGTTATGAAAGAAAAAGAATTAAATAACAGGACAGTGAGGTTTTTAAGTGCTGGCCAGTGGCAGGTGAAAGGCAGTTACTTGATATCTCTTGCCATTTGGTTTGCATTGTCACTGGCTATAATCTCTCCATGACCATGAACTGCCCAAGTAGCCTCTTGTCTTGATATTTTTGCTTATGCATCTATCAAATGAAAATTATTATTCTCACCCCTGGTTGTCCTATATGGGCAGAGAATAGCTCAAAAATGAAAAATCTTGATCTGAAAAAAATTCACTTGGTGAATACTTGTCAGATCTGTCTCCTCCCTCCATCTATTTTCACTGTCATCACTCTCTTCCTACGTCTCCTAATTGGTCTCAGTCATTCCATTCTTGTCTTGACCAAACCTCAGCTCTTCAACAAACTGCCACCATGGAAATCTTTTAAAAATATAATTATTAGACTCTCCAGTTTAAAGCCTACCACTTTTACTAACTGCTAACAATTTTTCAAGGCTTTGCTTCTCACATGTGAAGCTTAAAAAGAAATCCCAATAAAGAAATATAATCTTGGGCTTTCTACAAGAAACCCAATATTTAACTTTCCACTGAACTTGGCAAATAACACTTAGTCATTTTCACTTAACCAACCTCACATCCTGGACCAATGCATTTATGTAAATGAGAGGATCTCAACCTTGGTTACAATCACTAGGGGAGATTATCCAAAGCAAACAGCAATCAAAGACTCTATTCCCCAAGATTCTGACCCACTTGGTCTAGGGCAGTGTAAGGTCGGTGGATAATGGGGGATGGTCACGTGGGGAACTCAGACCCGCAAACTTTGGCTAGGACCGCCCACAACCAAGTGCGCCAAAAGGAGGCTTCACAGGAACCGTTTGGAAAAAAGCCATTGTCTGCCAGCCAGTGGGATTTCACCACGTCATGTTAGCTCCACTTCCCTAGAGGGACCCTTTAAATATCTCCCACACAGTTTAATCTTTGTAACTTCCCTGGCCTCCATCTTTCTTTCCTCGGGGCCAGGGAACCTTGCCAGGTGGGATACACTGTACTCAATAAAGCCTTTTGTTATAACACACTTGGTGGCTTGAGCCATTTTCCTTCCTTCTCAGCGGGGAAAAATACCTTACATTTTGATGCCGAAAACCCGGAAGGAGTTAGAAGTCTGCAAGGACCGCTCCTTTCCCCTCCCCTTTGAGAAAGAACCAGGATCTCTGACCTTCCACCCACTTCGGCACACGGTGCGGTAAGTCCCCTGCCTCCAGCCTTCCTCTCAGTTCTTTCTTCTGAGACTCCCTGTCCGAAACCATAGCTACGTCAGGGAAGTCTTTTCCGTCCATCCGAGTGCATGTGCTTGTCCCCAAGCACATCCACTTTACCTTTTTCATCCGTGGCCAGACCTTGAGTTTTTAGGACGCTAATACTCAATACTGACCACTCCGAGGACTGAGGGCAGCTGTTGGGGCACAGGAATCCCCCTCCTTAGAGAAGAAGAAACTGATTCCTGGCCAGGGCACACAGGAGAAGTGCCCATTTGCTTCTCCACCCCTCCGCCGCGCTTTCCTCTCTGTCTCTCTCTTCCCCTCCCGCAGCCAAGGCTCCATTGGAGCAAAGATGGCCCGGGCGCTGGGGATGGCTCTGTGGCCTCTGCCCCAGGCGCTAGAGTGGCTCTGGTCGCAATATGGCGACGCCCAGGATGGGCAGAGCATCGCCCCCTGGTGGGCAGAGCGTCGCCCCATGGTGGGCGTGCCGGGTGGATCCCGGTCGGGCGCATGCGGGAGTCTGTCTGACTGTCTCTCCCCGTTTCCAGCTTCAGAAAAATGGAAAAAAAAAAAAAAAAAAAAAAAAAAGAAGAAGAAGAAACTGTTCTTCTTCTCCACTATGGCCAGGCCACAGAACCCACTCAATTAGCCTCCTGAAGGGACTTTCGGTGTTAACACCCTCACCAATTTATCGCCAAAAAAGCTGGGAACTGATTGGAGATCTCTTACATACACGGCTTCTAATTATTCGTGCACCTGTCCTTAATCTCTGTGCTGCCTGTTCCACCACGAAGGCCTTTTTCTGACCAGAGAAACCTCAACTAAAACCTCCACTCCTAAAAAAAAAAAAAAAAAAAAAAAAAAAAAAAAAAAAAAAAAACCTCCACTCCTGATCTTTCCTTCTCCGCGGACTCCCAACTCTTTCCCTCCTGCCTGACCCCCGGGGGCACCTCTGGTCCCTCTGTGGACCTCTTTTGTGCTTGGTTCTCTTTCCTCTGAAAGCCTCCTCCCCTCCCTTCTCAAAAACCTGTTTCTTATTCACCACTAACATCTCTTTCTCCTCCCCTGCTGGCCAGGGGCCCCTCCCTTCACTGTGTTCTTAAGTCCCTCCTCCATCAGGCCATTCTCAGCCTGGCATTGGCTCTTACACCGGTTTTCAGGACGTCCAACCACAATTTTCTTACAGGAAGTTCCTGCCCTGTCCAGCGTTTCCTGCAGGATCTGGGTGCCGGGCTCCACACGAGCCCTCCTCCTCTTATTCCCAAACCCCCAAACCCTTATCTGGAACCTGTGAGCATGGCATTTAAATTTTTTAATGGTCCCAACTAGTACTCTGGACCTCTAGTTCCCTCACAGGTTTCGGTTATGGGAATGGATGGGACCCTCTTCCTTTCCCCTTTTTACGCCACTCCTGACATGCAGTTCTGCCTCAAACTTGCCTCCTTACAGGACCACTGGCAGTCAGGACCACTGGACTCCATCCATCTCCAGCTCACCAAAAGGCTGGACCCTGCAAATCTTCCTATTACTCCTCTTTTTTTTAATTCTTACAGGATCACATCTGCGAAGTTTCTCAACTCAAGGCCACACAAATGTTCCTCCTGACACCCCTCAAAGCCACCAACTTCTGATCTCCCTCTCCCCACGATGCCCCAATTCAGCAGGAAGTAGCCAGAGAATAAATGGCGCCCCTTTTTCTATTTAACACAAAAGGTCAGAATATAAGGTCGGTGGATAATGGGGGATGGTCATGTGGGGAACTCAGACCCGCAAACTTTGACTAGGACCGCCCACAACCAAGTGCGCCAAAAGGAGGCTTCACAGGAACCGTTTGGAAAAAAGCCATCATCTGCCAGCCAGTAGGATTTCACCACGTCATGTTAGCTCCACTTCCCTAGAGGGACCCTTTAAATATCTCCCACGCGGTTTAATCTTTGCAACTTCCCTAGCCTCCATCTCCTCCATCTTTCTTTCTTCAGGGCCAGGGAACCTTGCCGGGCGGGATGCACGCTCTGGACTCAATAAAGCCGTTTGCTATTCCACACTTTGTGGCTCTGGCCCGTCCCTTCCTTCTCGGCGGGGAAAAAATACCTTACAGGCAGTGTCCAGGCCTTTGGTTGTTTGTCTGAAGTTTCCAGGTGACTCTATTGGGAAACGCAGATTGAGAACCAAACATCTCCAAGTTCAAAGCCAAGAAGAAATTGAATAATTGAATGATTACATTTTTCTATCGCAGATGGCATCAGGCTGAATTGTTGAATGAGCAGTCAACAAACGTGAGGTATACATATTATTTAACTCTATAGGATGTATAGTCCTATATTGGATCTACACATAATTGTATACCTTGTTTTATAGGATGCACTTAGAAAAATGAGGTGGTGCCGTACAGACCAAAATGGAACCATCAGGTAGCGTAGCAGACACATTTATAAATGCATTAACACTGTAATTACAATACTTATGATTAGCAAGGTGAATGAAAGAGTTCTGCTTAAAAGGTAGCAGAGTGTGTGGGTGAGTCCAGCACACATTACAAATAATAAAAGGCTTACTTATGGCCAGGACATGGAAACAACCAAAAAGCCCGTCAATAGATGACTGGATAAAGAAGATGTGGCACATATACACTATGAAATACTACTCAGCCATAAGAAATGATGACATCGGATCATTTACAGCAAAACGGTGGGATCTTGATAACATGATACGAAGTGAAATAAGTAAATCAGAAAAAAACCAGGAACTGCATTATTCCATACGTAGGTGGGACATAAAAGTGAAACTAAGAGACATTGATAAGAGTGTGGTGGTTATGGGGGGAGGGGGGAAAAGGAGAGGGAAAGGGGGAGGGGGAGGGGCACAAAGAAAACTAGATAGAAGGTGACAGAGGACAATCTGACTTTGGGTGATGGGTATGCAACATAATTGAACGACAAGATAACCTGGACTTGTTATCTTTGAATATATGTATCCTGATTTATTGATGTCACCCCATTAAAAAAATAAAATTATTTTAAAAAATAAATAAATAAAAATAAAAAATAAAAGGCTTACTTATATCCCCAGAAGAGGGTAGTGGGACCTCCTTGCGTTACAGGGTCAACTACAAGATTACACATCACATTTCTCCTCTCAATAGGGCTCTGTTTTTTTTTTTTTAAGTCATGCTTTTTGTGAAAATGCTAATTTATATTATTATATTGAAAACCATGCTTCTGAAGACAAAAAAAAATTAGAAAAGGTTTTAGGGGGAGGGAGTATTGATATAGTGTATTTCAGTTAATTCCCATGTCTGAATAAACATATGTACACTTTATGAATTTGAGTTAACACAATATATAAAGTTTTATAGCCATTTTTAAAATAAAGGTAAATTTTATCATGGCACCTTTCTATATTATCATGTATTTTTGAGAAACACAATTCTGTTGTCTCTATTGCATCTATTATATAAATCTACAATTTTATTTAATTATACCCACCTTTGTACTTTTTAGTAAACCTCAATTTTTCACTCTTATAAGAATATTTAGAAGAATGTTAGTGTGCGTCCATGTGTGTAATTGTTAGCTAGAATGACTGGGTTTGGGGAAACTAGCAACTCCAATGCTGTCTGCTGTAAACCTGGTCCTTGTGTTCCTGCACCTGCAAATCACACATCCACCTGCCACCTGCCTCCATGTGCTTTGATTCACAGGTTCTGAGGTAGGGACAGATAATATGAATTTGGAGGGGGGGAAGCCCTACAGGCACTTCTTATGTAAATCATTCAGAGCTTCTACTTGAGAAACTGCTATCAGCCTTTTTAAAATTCTCACACATGTCTGGCAAACAGTTTGCCAGACAGATAAGTTTTATTTCCTTAAGCAGTACATGACCATGCCCGTTATCAGTTTTAGATTCTGTGCTAATGTGATAAGCAATAATTGGTAAGTGTTGCTCTTTAATTTGGAATGTCTTTGATTGCTGGTGAGGATGAAGGTTTTTATGTAATTTCTTTTGTAAATTTCTATTTCTTTGCATAACCTCTGCTCATTGTTTCATTAAAACCTTTGTAGTAAATGGCTGGTGTGGAACTCATTGCCTCCAGAAACGCATCCTTTTTATCTTCCCAACACATCTTTTTATCCCTTTAGGAAGTCTTAAGTTTAAAAACAAAAAAATTAAAATTATTAACGGGTTGTAGCTGAATCTCAAGTGCCTAGAGTTGGTTTATCGAACATCAGCTCTTACAAAATGAAAGCGACTTTGCATGTGGGTGGGCCACACTGGGCACCTAAAACCCACCACAACCACGTTGGCCCAGCAAGTTGAGGGTCATTATAATTAAGAATGGGGATGAAGCCCAAGTTCAACGCCTTATTTCAAGTCACTTTTCTCTCTGGCCGTTCCAGTGAACGTGTGAATGCTGAAATACCCTCCCATCCTTTAGCTGAGATGTCCTAGAACGGAGAACTCATTTCGAAGGAAATTCACAGACTCTCTCTTCACTGAAAGAGTAGGAACATGTTTATTTTAGGCTTTAATCAAGATCCATTATATTTATATTAAGGTCAATTTATTTCCTAACCAAGATGCATACATACAAATAAACTCTCATTTATCCCATCCTTATGAACTTGCATTGTATTAAAGTTTTGCCAGTGGGGGTGTGTGACCTACTTTGAAATTCAATTACATACTCTTTCTTCTCTCATAAGGTCTATAGTGTTTTTGGCTCACTTCATGGGAAATGCAATAAACTCACTCTTCAACTGTGAAACACAGGTAAAAATACACACAAAGCATTTTTGATATTATACAAAAATCAAGTTAAAAGTGAAATTATTTTATGGTGGTGTTTGCATGAAGTCTTGACAAGTACTCAATAGCTCAGATGTAATTGTATCTTCAAAATCTTCCCAATATGCTAACCAAAATGTGAAATCTTTGCTTGTTTAATAGAGAGATCATCATAGTATAATTTTTTTTCCCAGAATTGGAAGGAGAGAGGACAATGAGGACAGACTCTTCTTTAATGCAAGATGCTATATATAAAAAAAAAAAGGCAGACTAACATGTCCACTGTATAAAAATGTAATTCTACATTCACACTGTCCTTGTATTTTATTAGAAAATAAACTGGTATTTTTTTCTGTCAGATAATAAAACATGTGGGTACTGTTGAAGAATGAAAAATAGACCATTAACAGCATTATCTGAAGACAAAGAAGACTTGCTCATCTCTTAATGATGAGTAATGATGAGATGATGAGTTGGCAATTCTTTATTTAGAAAGCTTGTTCTGAATGCTGGGGGGGGGGGGGTGCTATGTTTAGAGAACGGCAAGTTATTGTAGTCAGGGAAGAAAAAATTTCCCTCCGCCCTTCTCGGTTCTTCTGGCTTGTCTAATAATTAATTAAATCAACATAAGGCAGATTAACATGAGAAAGTCAGATTTAATTACATACATACAAGACCTTACATAGACATGAGTGGATCCCAGACAGTCAGGTAATTGAGGCTTGTATGCCTTCCTGAGCTAAGGAGAAAAGTGTAGGCATCTGGGACCTAAAGGGAAGAAAGACTATTCTCAGGAAGATGGGAACAGCAGATGTTTGGTAAACAAATGTTTGCCATGCCATGCAGAGAAAATGGAACACAGAGAGAACTTTGATCTCCAGGCCACCTAGCCACTGGCTATACCTGCCCCCTGCTGCCCACCACCCCTAACCAACATTCTTTACAGTTATCTCTGATAATAGCTTTCTTCCTGCTATGGACCCACTATCTAAATTCTTTTAGGCAGTGTAAAAAGATATAAAAAGAAAAATTTCCTGAGTCTTCTGTTTCTTAAAAATAATCAGCCTAAAATAATTTTTATGACAAAGAGAATATTTTGGGGTAGAAAATGTTGCTTCTCTACATTGTGTTCATTTTGTTATTATATATTAATTTTCCTTTTATAGGTGTAAAGACAAATGCCAGAGGCACAGGAGATCCTGTCTCAGCTCACAATAATCATTCATATTATTACACGAATATTTCTACCAAATTCTTGGTGCCACAGAAAAGTCGGAAAGTTTAAAACTTGGTAACTCGTAGATGAAACAAGAAATGGACTCCGAGGAATAGACAGTTGGACAGTTGTCCTTGCAGATGGAATCCTGTCTTTAGAGTTAGGTAATTGAATGCAATCAAGATTTTATCAGCCATGCTAAATACATGATGAGACCATACAATGGATTGCAAACCAGTCATTAAAAATCAATATATAGGCCCTGGCTGGTTAACTCAGTGGATAGAGCATTAGTACGCTATATGGACTTCCCAGGTTCAATGCCCAGTCCAGGCAAACAGGAGAAGCAACCATCTGCTTCTCTACCCCTTCCCTCCCTCTTCCCCTGTTGTAGCCAGTGGCTCGATTGCTTCAATTGTTGGCCCCAGATGGGGGTTACTAGGTGGATCCCAGTTGGGATGCATGCAGGAATCTGTCCCACTATCTCCCCTCTTCTCACTTAGGAAAAGAAAGTCATCATATAGAGAGTAAAATATAATGTGTGTGGTTGAGGACACTAGTGCAGATAAACCAGGATTCAAATCCCATCCCATCATTTATTAGCTTGTTACTTTGAGCAAGTTATTTTGCCTCTCCAGAAGTAATCATCTCAGAGAGTTATATTGATAGAAATTACATAAGATAATGTACTTAAAATGCTTGTCCTAGAACTTGACAGTTGCTCAAAAACAATTTATAAGTAGATGTTTGTTCTTATATAATAATTTTTAAGTTGAATATATATGTCATATTGCTGAATTTTAAAAAATTTTATTGAATTTATTGGGGTGACACTGGTTAATAAAATTATATAAGTTTCATGTGTACAACTTTATAATACATCATTTGTATTTGTAGTGTGTGCTCACCACCCTCAAAACAATCAGTTTGCAGAACACATATAAATTACAATCTCATTTATATGAGTACGCACATGTTTCTGTACTGGATTTTGGACACACAAGCACAGAAGGGTGTTCTAAAAATGGAAGCAATTGTTATTCCCATGCCATGGTATTTCCAATGCTTATCATTCTCTGCTTTGTCATTTTTTTTCTATATGTCACCTTAGAGAAACTGTTCAGTTGTATGAAAAATCAATATTCACCAAACCAGGTTATGACATCTATCCCAATATTCAGTAGATGAAGCTGACATCTTACCAGCGAAAGGGAGGAGGAAGAAAGGGGCCAGGAGAAACAGATCTTTGGAGAACGCTTCCGAAGAGAACAGATACAAAGGAACGGCCGCCCTGCTCCTCGCTGCACAAAGGAAACCGTCTTACTACTCGCGTCCTGTCACACACTTGTCTATTGAAGGCTGTCTTTGAGACCTCCTAATAAAGAGAAGTTTATTACCCATTTCAAATGACCTCTGCTCCCCAAAGAGAGAACCTCTGCTACTAGATAGCTGGAGGAATTAAACAAACAAACAAAAACAATGCGAGGTCAGTTCCTCCTTGGTGCCCTTTCAAACAGCACCCTCTCACTAACCAACTGACCCCACAGGGGATTCCCAGACAGGAACAGGGGCTGCAATTTGATGAGACAAGGACAATCCATCGCCTCAAGCAAGAACCATGGTGAATGTTCCTGTGCATAAAGTCAGACGTGATAATTCACATGATAATGAAGCATTCCTAGACTGGAAGGCTTTAGGGAAAAGACTGACCAAGAAGGACTGGCATTTCCTGGTCAGTGAGATCAAGGTGGGTGGCCACTATTCAGGGCTTCATTAACCCTTTATCCTGTGTCAGTGATCTTCTATAAGCAAAGGCTAACCTGATGGGGTCAATCAGAGAAGCAGGATCATCCCCAGGTGATCCAAGTTACATAGCTTCCATGCACCACGATCGCACCATGGAAAACAGAAGACAGACAGAGACTCCGGCTTTCCATAAAAACATGCATGTATGTGTACAAATGCGTCCAGTGCCTACGAGAGAAGGCACAAAATCTGGAGATGGAAGTTCTAGAGGAGTAATCTTCCATCTAGAAGTTGGACTGTGCTGTCCGACACTACAGTCACATGAAGTTTTAATTCAAATTAAAAATTCGGTTCTTCTGTTGCACTAACCACATTCCAAGTGCTGGGTCACCTTCTGTGGCAAGTGGCTTCTGCACTGGGCAATGTGAAGCCAGAACAGTCCGGCAGAAAGGTCTACTGGACAGCACTGGACAAGAGGTGGCAGGCTCTTCTTTTGGGCCTTTTACATTTGGTACTAGTGCATGTATTATTTTTTTATTCAAAAATTAAAATTATTACACATCTCAATTTTTTAAAGCAATATAGTAGTTGATTGCTTATGTAAAGTTCAGAAGGACTTCTCCACTTTTCATTAGAGGCTACTAGGATTACAGACTCATCTTTATTTATTTATTTTTTATTAGAGAGAAAGAGAAGAGAGAGATCGCGATTTGTTGTTCCACTTATTCATGCATTCACTGGTTGATTCTTGTATGTGCCCTGACTGGGGATCGAACTCACAACCTTGGTATATTGGGACAACACTAACCAATTGAGCTACCTGGCCAGGGCCCAGACTAATCTTTAAATAGCCAAATTTAGAAATCCCATTACACATGGTTCTCTATAGAGCAAATATAACAATTAAAAAGTAATTTAAGATAAGTTTTCATCATAATCATAAAATATAAAGCCTTGATTTTGTTTCAAAAGCTAATAAGAAATTGCTCTTTTAAAATTGATTTTCACTCCCAGGTACAGGAATTCTATCACAGATGGAGGGATAATGAGAGAAGTGTCAGATGGTCTACAGTGAACCTCAAGTCCAACTGTGCACAGCAGGGCTGCCGCCGTTGATGCTCTCAGCCATGTGACGCCTGGTTCGCTCCCTCCCTATTGTCTGTATTAAGCAAAAAAAGCTGAATTTGGGTGAGTAATGACATTTGAAGTTTGGGTCTTTGTCAGCATTTACAGGAGCCCAAAATAGGAAGCTTGTGAAATTGTCTTCTGTGCTGTTTATTTAGGGGGAGGAATGACACACTGATCCACCTCCACCCCCTCTGCCAGCCACCTCTGACTCCACCTCCTACACCGCAGTTCCTGGACTGGACTCCCCCAACTTGCTGGGCGTGCCCTGGGGACTCTGCACTCGCTGTCTCTCTGCTGGAAGGCTGATCAGTAGGCTGGGTGGTCGTGAGGGCTCTGGTTTTTCCCCTGAGTGAGTTGGGGAGGCATTGAAGGGTTTTCAAACAAAGAGACGACATGACAATTTATCCAGCAAGAGGTTTACTCCGCTGGCCGCTGGGGACTGGCTGTAGGGATAAAGGCAAAAATAGTGAGAGCAGGTGGGAGGCTGCTCTGATAGTCCACAGGAGAGATAGTGATGGCGTGGACCAAGGCAGTGAGAAGTGGGAGGTCATTAAGTGTGTTTCACAAAGATCATTCTGGTTGTGAGGTTCAGGAACAGATGTTAGAGGGCAAGATTTAAAAGGTCAAATAAAGGAGCCATGAGACTGTTGGGAGATTACTGCAGTAATTTAGGCAGGAAATTATGAGGGCTTGGACTTCCATTCAGGGGGTGGTTGGTACTGGAGTCTGTTTTAAGGTAGGAAAGACAGAGTATTCTGACATCTGATAAGAAGGAAAGTTACCCAAGGAGACTTGCCACCCACAGGGTCTCCTTGCCCTTTTTCACTCTCTGTAATACTAACCCCTCAGGCAGCCTAAACATTCTCCCTGAGAGACTGTTTCAGGATCTATTTGAACAATTTAATATTTATGAACAACAACAACAGAAAAAGCCTTGCTAGTTAAAATAAGTCAGGTCCTCAAGTAATATCCATTCCATCATTTTCAACCTCCTCTGCCCATTAACTCAGAATTATGTAAGAATTAAGTTCCAAGAGGCTGGGAGATGGAGTCTTCAGCTCAACAGAAGGACCCCTAGGTGTACAAGTTACCTAGACCAGCCTTCCCAAGTGAGGGTTCCTGGATGCCTAAGAGCTCATTGATTTGTGTGAACTACTTTCACTATTTCAAAACTCCTTTCAGAAACTCTGCATAGAAGGAGAATGCTGCACTGGCAATGACGTATTAACTGTCCGGGTTTGGTGACTTTATAGCCACTCTGTGTGGTCTAAATTATACTAATCAGGAAGCAAATAATAAAAATAAGAAAATCAATTACCACTTAGGAAGTACAATCTGGCTGCCCTGGCTGGATAGCTCGGTTGGTTAGAGCACCGTCCTGATACACAGAGGTTGCTAGTTCGGTCCCTGGTCAGGGCACATTCAGAAACAAATTAATGTTTCTCTCCATCTCTCTCTCTCTCTCTCTCTCTCTCTCTCTGCCTCTTTCCCTTCCCCCCTTTCTCTCTGAAATTAGTGAATAGATTTTTTAAAAAGAAGTATAATCTGTCTGAAAATTCTCTTTAAAACAATGGGACCCATAAGGAAAATAATAGAGAGGGTTCTTAGAGCAAATCTTTGGTAGTTAGTTCTCTTTGGCTCAGGTGGCTGGTTCCACCCCCTGCAGAGCCTCTTTCAGACTGTGAGTTGAAATACCTCATCTTCTCCTTGACCTGTCAGTGGACAACTGTGATTTGCCTGACCGGCATCCCCTCTCTCCTACTTGGATTATGAGTCCCTAATGGTCTTTGAGGAACCACTTGTCACCAGCCCTCAGAGCCCAGGGTTCAGGCTGACATGAGTTTCTCTCCCACTTCCAAGTCCCAGACTTCAGGTGACACAGGTCTGACCAGTCAGAGCGCCACATTCTCGCAGCTGCTATGATTGACTCAGGGATGAGCATGTGACTCCATCAGAGAAGGGGAGGGGCTTCTGCTGGAAAGACCAAGGAGAAGGAGAGAAGCACCTTTCTCCCTTACAGGTTTATCGAGAAATTAGGATACGGGCCCGGAGCTGTCTGTCCCATCTTGCCACCATCAGAGACCCTGCGTGAAACGGAGCCAATGCAGAGGTGCACAGAAAAGAGAGAAAGAGAAAAGAGCCTGTGCCCTGAACGTTTGGGTCAGCCACCAACAACTGCAAGAGGTCTGAGCCGTATTAAGAATTAAACAACCAGTTCTGGTCCTGTTTCTTTAACTTATGTGATAAGGAGAAAGCCACTTAAAAGTCTTGGCAGCTGCATAAAAAGAAATGTATTACCAGGGCTGTTGAGAGAAATAACTAAGACAAGTGTCTGAAAGCAATTCGAAATGTAAAGCTTACTGTGTAAAAACAGAAGTGCAGACTGAACGTATTGCTGTCTGCCTTTCCCTGCCCCCTTTCATGGAGGAAGATGGTGAAATCATGGACAGGTCAGTGCTGGCAAGACAGGAGCCATAAATAATTGAGAGTTGTTGACCGTAAATAACTGTTTTGCTATTAAACTTTTCAGGTAGACGCTGTTTTGTGTATACACTTCTGTACACTGTAATCGGCCCAAAAGAAACTCTGTGCATGCGTGCATGTGTGAGTGTGTGAGTGTGTGTGAGTGTGTGTGTGTGTGTGTGTGTGTATATGCTTATTCTTCCTCTATTAAGCCTGAACAGGACACAAGTCATCATGGACTCTCATCCATTATAGGAGTATGCGAGCCTTTCAACATTTGCATATGAATAATGAAAAGAAATTTATGATTCTATCTTTGGACATAAATAGTTTTTGTTGCATAAACATAAATTACACTAATATTTCTAAGCCCGTTTGGTCTCTGCTGCCTATCCAAATATACATGAGCAGGTTCTGAATCCCAGAGGGAAGGTGTCAGTGAGACGCATGCGTGTGGGAGCTTTGAAGTACGAATTCCTCAAGTGGAGTTTGCTGACCCGGGGTGAACAAGTGGAGATCCCCAGACAGCAAGAGGAGCCTTGCTGAGTTCTGGGTCACATGGTTCTTTATAAGCTGTAACTCAGGCCAAGGATCTCCAACAGTGTACACTAAGTTCAAGTTAAACCGAACCACCAATGTGCTTCCAGAACAACATGGAAAATGATGTAAGTCAAGAGAGCTAGAGTGAGATAATATACAAACGTAAGCAGTTACGATTACTCCTTCCATCTGTAGAAGTCACTAGAAGCTCAAGATTCCAACATGGTTGTGTGTGTGTGTGTCTCCAAAGCCCCCACATTAAGCCACTTTGTGGTACACTGCAAACTGCCCAAACTCTGCGACCTGACATTTGAAATAATTCTATCCAGAATTACCTATTATTCCCCTTTCTTATTCACTCATATCTGTGACGCTATTTTTTTTTTTTTTTTTGTATTTTTCTGAAGCTGGAAACCGGGAGAGACAGTCAGACAGACTCCCACATGCGCCCGACCGGGATCCACCCAGCATGCCCACCAGGGGTGATGCTCTGCCCACCAGGGGGCGATGCTCTGCCCCTCTGGCGCGTCGCTCTGCCGAGACCAGAGCCACTCTAGCGCCTGGGGCGGAAGCCAAGGAGCCATCCCCAGTGCCCGGGCCATCTTTGCTCCAATGGAGCCTTGGCTGTGGGAGGGGAAGAGAGAGACAGAGAGGAAGGAAGGGGGGGTGGAGAAGCAAATGGGTGCTTCTCCTATGTGCCCTGGCCAGGAATCGAACCCGGGTCCCCCGCACGCCAGGCCGATGCTCTACCGCTGAACCAACCGGCCAGGGCTGTGACACTATTCTTGAAACACATCTTGACATCTAGACTCCTGAAAAACTTATTTATTTATTTATTTATTTATTTATTTATTTATTTATTTATTTATTTATTTATTTTGAAAGAGTCAGGCAGGAACAGGGAGGGAAGAGAGGGTGAAAAGACTCAACTTGTAGTTGTGCACTGAGCTTCTCGTATGGGCTCTGACTGGGGCCATGCCGGTGTTCCCATGCTCAAGCCAACAATGACCTTGCAGTTTCGAACTAGCAACTCAGCTTTCCAGGTCGATGCTTCATTCACTACGCCACCACTAGTCAGGAGACTCCTGAAAACTTTCTAAATATTCTAGTGCCTCACTCCCATCTGACTTATCTGCTTTCCCCCAAGCCTAGCCAATGGTCCCAGGGAACTGCTTGCAATGGTTGTACCACTTTATAACTCTTCAGGACCTCGAACCAATCCTCTGAAGCCCAGTGTCCAGCCATGAGTAACCCTCATCATCTACTTTCTTGATCTCAATTCTGAACAACCAAATATGGCCAAAGAACATGATAAAATTAGGCTGAATAGGTCTCCTATAAGTCATTTTTCTTGGCAAGACTCACATAGGGCCCAAGAGGTGCTAAAGTGTTTTTAACAGTGTTTATGAACAGTCTGGGTATAACTGGAGTAACCAGTCATCATCCAAACAAAGGATTTTGTCTCAGAAAAATGGTAAATGCCATTGGACCCTAGGACTCTCCTGAGGAAAAAAGTGATATGCTTACCATAGTTCTAACACACTCCATCGTGGAGAGCAGAGATTGAAAGCAAGGCTTCTAGAGTCTAACTGATCCCAGATTGGATCCCAGCAACGCCATATTATAAGTATGTGACTTTGACCATTTTGCTTAACCAATCTAAGGTTTTAATTTCCTAAACTATAAACTATGGATAACAATACCTAGCCTTAATGTTGGAGTAAAGATTTTAAAAAATTAAAGACTATTTTATCATCTCATTTTTTTTAACTGGCCTCTCTACCATTGCTCAGGACATACATCGTGGAAGGACCAGCATGCTCTGTGGGGTCTCTTTTAGAAGAACACCAATCCCATTCATGAAGGTTCCACCCTCATGATCTCATCACCTTCCAAAGGCTCCATCTTCAAAATACCATCACATCACGCATATAAATTTGAGGGACACAAACGTTCAGACCATAGCCATCAATCTATGTGCATTTCTCTTCCATTCTTCCTTTTCCTGTGTCCTTTCACATCTTCCTCCACGCAGATTAGACAGATATTTTCATCTCTAAGACTAAAAACTGATTAAATGTTTACTGGGACCATCAGCTAAAACCAAGCAACGTGGCCAAGACTGAGGCCCTGTGTTCTTTTCATCGCCTGGCCAACTTTATCTAGAGACCATGGTTGTCACTTTCAAGTGACTCTGGGCTCTGCAGGTGCCAAGTACATTACCCTGTCCCCTGCCAGCTCGGCAGAGGGCCAGTGCCTCCCTCCCGCCCACCATGCCATTTGCCAGCAAAGCCTCCAAGCTTGGAAAATGCACACGCATCAAAGGGCTTCTAGGAGGTTCAGAAGCCAGACAGAGCAGAAGCACAATTGGAATTCAAGTCAAGACTACCAGCTCTATGCAAAGCCTCTGTGAGTGGTGACCTGCACACATTCAGGGTCCCTCCAAATGACACGGCCACCAAACGGGACTGAAGGCACTTTTGTGGCTTTCCCTTCATAGAAACCGGAAGGAAGGAAAATATTTCACTTACTCCAAACCCAGAGCAGTTGCCTCTCATTCTGCACTTCCCCTATGGTTTCTTCTGTGCTGAGAGGCAGCAGGAGACGCCTGTTTGCTGGCTTCTCTCCAAGGAGCGAACACACAATTAACAAACTTGAAAAAACACGCACTTCAAAGGCCTCATCCTCCAAAGGACCAGAGATGCCATTGCTTATTAGCAGAAGTTGGAATTGGGTGCCAGGGGCGCTTGTTCCCATGAATGGTTCCTTCTCCTGCAAGCACGCCACCTGACTCAAAGGAGCCCACTGAGGGGACAGGCAGGCTAAAGAGGAAATTAACCCCCAAGTCTTGCCCACCACCCCACTTCCACCACAAAGAAGAGTGATGAAGTGGATGAAGGGAAAATCATTTGAGATGCTCTTTAGCTGCTTTAAAGGTCTTTTTTTTTTTTGCTTGTTTTTGAATCAAGGACCCGGTTGGCCAACAGCCGGTGAAGGTTTCTCATTTGCCATGTTGGCACACGATGACTCAATCACTGCTCTCCTCCTTCCCAGATCCAGAGGCAGGGACAGCTCGAGGCACTGGCTGACTGTCCTGAGTTATTCATTTACAAGAAGAAATTGCTTCACCCAGACCTGAGTGGTCTGTCAGCACAGTACTGGGGCACTTGACGTATAGCAGACAGTATTTTTTTCTTATCTTTTATGTTTGGGGTAAAACAAGTAAGTGTTTATCTATGAAAATCAGGTAGCCTCCTTTGATGTCTAAGGAAAGGATCCTGGGTGATGTTTAAAGTCATCCCTGGGCATGGGAGGATAGGAACATATATAATACATGTAATAAACACAGGCACTATGCCACGTGCTGTATAAACATCACCACATTCAATCCTATAGCAACTCGCTAAGGTGCCTATTATTAATCTCAAATGAGAGGTGAGGGAACTGGGATTCAGGGCTATTGTTAAGTAACCTCCTCGAAGGGACACTGAGAATATGCTGAGAAAGCAGGCTATGTAATTCCTAACCCGAGGAGAAAATGTGCACTAGATTACTATAATAAAGTAAGAAGCACAAAGAATAGAAACCCCATGATGTTTCTAAAGTTAGAAGAGACCGTTTAAGCCACAGCAACCTGAGGGATTTGCTTTTCATCCCCTGCCTCTTAAGTCCTTTTCTTAATGTCCCAGGCTTCACAACCTGGGTGTTAATTCATTCACATTTTCTTTTCCAATATCCAAAACGTGTACTTCCCACAGTTAGACTGTGAGCCTCAACCAAAACGTTCATCGTTCTTCCCTGGAGGTCAAGTCCACAATGGGGAATGTGGCAATGACTGTACCACTGTTATCTCTTTAAATCCATTCCCTGGCACTCTTCAAAATAAGTGGTTATGCAAATAAGTAGCAAAATATATAGATACTGTAATATATATATAACATTATATATAATTTATGTACACTTATATATGGATATACAACATTATATATACATGTATGTATATTTATCCATGGATATATACTAACATACCTATACACACATACACACACACACACACACACAAGCTGGTAACAGCGATTGTTTCTAAAAAGACAGTGTGAAGGGGGAGACAGGACAGAGTGGCAAAGAACAGAGAGGTAAAGAGAGATTTTTGCACTTTACTTTGAACATTAATTCTTTTTATAGCAAATATTCCTCTGTTTTAAAGTAATTTTTAATAAAGTAGAATAATGGGTGGTAATCAGTAGTATAATGTGTGTTGGGAAGGCTTTGATTGAACATGCTCCAGATTTTGTGATAGGAAACATTGTCTTCGGGGTGACAGTGACCCGAAGCAGCCCAGCTGTCAAGGAGCATCTTACCCCCTCGGTAGATGTCGCTGGTGCTCCCCAAAGCCCCTTCTCTCCAGACACCCATCCTTCAGAGGCTTGGAGTGTTAGCTAACAGTTCACAGTTGCTCCCTTTTCCAGAGAAATGCTCCCTGCATAATGGGAGCCATCTGCCTTGAAGGGAAGGATGTACCTATGTCCTATTCCCTGAAGAGGTGGAGCTGCTTAGGGGACCAGCTATGCCCATGCCTGACTACCTGGGGGTCTGAATGCCCAGCCTCCTAGCACAGGAGCACTTAGTCATGCTCCAGAAGCCTCCATGGGATCAGGCTGAGGCTCCACTGAGGCCCAGACCACATCCTTAAGTCCTTCTCTGCCCGGTCTTGGCCTCATTTCCCTTCCTCATGGGTGTGCTTGCTCAGTAATTACCTTCACAAGAACCCTAGTCTCAGGCTCTGCTTCTGTGGAATACAACCCAAGATGAACCCTGCTCCACGGGGCTATTACTTCTGGCCTAAGACTTTCGCAAGTGAATTCAATGGACCTTCAATGAAGAGATAACGCCAAACCTGTTTATGCTATTCTAGAACACGCAGGGGAACAATGCACATCTGAAGTCATTGTGTCATGCCCTGACACCATTCATGCTGACCTTTGACAAAGCAACCAATCTGACAGATACAAAGTTCAAAATAAAATATTAATAACACAAAAATTGGCATATTAAAAGAATGATTCACCATGTCCAAATTAGGTTCATAACCTATTAACATAATTTACCCTTTTAGGCCTGACCTATGGTAATACAGAGGATGAAACATCAACCTGGAACACTGAGATCGCCGGTTCAAAACCCTGTGCTTGCCCTGTCAAGGCACATATGGGAGTGGATGTTTCCTGCTCCTCCCCCACCTCTCTCTCTCTCTCTCTCTCTCTCTGAAATGAATAAGTAAAGTCTTAAAAAAAAATTTTTCTTTTTAAATTTACCCTATTCAGTGGTCAGTGGCCACAAAATCTATAATGTTCTAAAGATTATGAAAAGATATTTAAGTTTGATATTATTTCAGAAGTGGTAAGTTCTTATACTGATTTTTTTATATAGAGAGATAAATATATAGAAATAAAAGCAGCAAGAAAGTACAAAGAAAGATTTCATTTCTAAGGCCAGAAAAAAGGATTTTTAAATACCAGCAAATAAATTTAATAAGAAATATATGAGAACTTAAAAACCTATAAGACATAACTATTAGAATATAGAAAGTATTAATAAATGAAAAGATATTTCTCACTCTTTTCTAAGATGAGTTAATCTTATTTTTTTAAAAGTCTAAAGTATGAATGTAATGTAATCCCTATTAAAATCCCAAAAAAACACTTATGCACAAGGACATTCATTGCAGAATTGATTGTAAAACGCTGCAAACAATCTAAATGTCCCTCCCCTGGGTAAGAAAATAGTTAAACCACAAACAATCCATACAAGGTTTATTTAACCCAGACAGACAGCGTTTCAATAATTAAATCAATAAATCAGCAGCTGCCAAACTTTCGCTGCAAAACACCAGGAAGTAAATATTTCAGGCTTTTCATGCAACTTTTAGGCTTCTCACTGAACTACTGAACTCGGATGTTACATAACCACATAGATGTGTCTATGCTCCAATGAAACTTCATTCACAAAACCAGGTGGTAGGTCTGGATTTGGCTCTTGGACTATAGTTTCCTTATCCCTAACTAAATGGATTTATTTATGAATAAATAAATTACCTAAATAGAGTTTATTTGTGCATTCATTTATAAATAGATTCAGTAATAGTTTAAATACATTATATATTAAGTTGTAGATATTATACAATATGTTACATATTTACTATATAAAATATTATTAAATAAATAGTCCCTATAAGATAATACTCAACAGCTATGGGAAAAGAATGAGGTAATCTATGTGTTATGAGACAGAAAACCATCAAGAGATATTAAGTAAAAAAAAAAAAAAAGAAAGAAAACGCAAGTAGCAGACCCAGAGAATAGTACCCTCCGGTTTGTATTTAACAGTGGGTAGGTTTATGTCTTGTGTATGATATGGAAGAAGCTGTCATCACCTCTAGGGAAAGAACAGAAAAACTGGCTTTCTGGAGAAAGAGAGAAATTCAGTTAGTTCCCTTTTATATTTTGTGTACTGTTTATGTTTTACACCATATGTATTTACAAATTGTAACTATAAAAAGGTATTTTTAAAGAAATTAATAAAATGTATGGAGTGAGACAGCTGATTACCCACCATAACCTAACCCAACGTGATTAGGAAGTTGGGCGAAGGGTCAGCTGGTATCCCGGCCAGGACAGCCATGCCAGTTATTAAAGCTACATTTATCTATACCAGTTGATATGGCCATTGCTCTGAACACCTGGAAGTATCCCCTGTCAGCCCGGCCACACTCACCCCTCCTCAGGGGCCAGCCCCCCTCCAAACTCCCCCATGATTCAGCAACTCTAAGTTCTTAGCAAAGCTCATCACTTCCTGGAATTTCTCTTTGTCAGTGAAACATTGTCAGTAATACACATCCAAGCTGGCCTTGTGTTTTTGTTTGAGTATGAAAGGAGGTAATATACCTAAAAATACTTTGCGAAATACAAACTCCAGACCAACATAAGATAATTACTTTTCTTTTTTTTTTTCTTTTTTCCCCCCTTAGAGCCTGTGGGCAAAGACAATGTGAAGTACTTATTCTAGGAACATTTTTTTTTACCATCCAGGCTTGAAACATCACCTTCCATTCACACCTCTGTTACAGTGAAAGTAATACCCTTGTCTGGTTGGTTGAATGTATGTCAATTTCCTTCACTATCTAGATCTCCTTAAGGACAGAAAATGTGGCCATTTATTTACTTATACTCAGGACCCCCATATACTGGCTGATATGGACTTAGCATATGTTTAATGAGTGAATAAATAGGAAGTGAGCAAATAAAATGAGAGAAATCTACAAAACAAAATCTGCTGTGCGTGTTGAGATTCATGACCCCACCTCTCAATTATCTCCTGGGTCACCTTGTAACTTAGTTTATAACAGAAGGCCCAGGATAAAATGGGATGGAAGGAACGTTGCTTGAATCCATTAATGGAATTCTAACTTTTTTTTTATTCAACAAATATTGATTGAGTGGCTACAGGAATTATGGTAGGTACGTGGCATACAGTATGAAAAAAGCAGGTATTGTGGTCTAATAGGACATTAATGAAAACTATCACACCACCAGCAAGGGCTTTTATTTCAAGTAAAAATAAGTGGTATCAAGGAGATGAACATGGTTCTGTGAGAGCCCAAAATGAATAGTCTGACTGATGGGAGTGTGTCTAGGGGAAGTCTTCACTAAGGACGTGAGAAGTGGACTCGGAGCTGAAGAGTGAGTTAACTCAGTCACAGGAATGGCTCTGCCTACATGTCTACAGGAAGTTCATGCAAAGACCCTGTGAAAAAATAACCACGGTGCCTTTAAAGGCAAGGTGGGACAGCACAGCTTCAGCACATGCAGAGAAGGTAAAGTGATGAGAGACTGAGTTAGGACACAGTCAGACTATATTTCCCAGCTTCCCTTGCAGCTAGGTGTGGCCTGGTAACAGAGCTCAATGGAATGTGAAGGAAGTGAGGCATGCCTGACTCTAAAAGAGCAAGTGTACATCCTCTGTTCTCTTTCCCAACTGGCCTACAGGACAAAGGTGATGATGAGCTCCCAGGGGAAAGAAGAACCAAAGGAAGGAAGGAGACTGGGCCCCCTCCCTTCACAGAGAACCACTAGCCACCTGTAGTGATTGTTTGAGCTGTTGTGTCAGTGAGAAATAAACTTCCATTGTTTGAATCACTATATATTTTGAATCTATGCATTTCTGCAGCCTGGCCTACCCTAATGGAAAGAGAGAAGGGTATGGGCAAGATTGTGCAGGGCTGGGCAGGTCTCAATCCTCACATGTTTGCGAGACATGATCAATGGTATATATATATATATTTTAAATGGTTCTATATACCTCATCAGATTTTCCAGTTTTCCATTTTACTTTGCCTGGTTGGCCCTGTACTATATTAGATATGGAGCTGGCAAAATTGTCAGGTACTTCAGAGATATGCTATGATAGGGAGTCAATTAGAAATAATGGAAGAAGTCATAAGTATGTGCAAATAGGCCGTTAACAGGATGAGAATCAAAGGCCATAGCTAGTAAAAGCATTAGGGCATTCTCCAAAACTAAAAGTTGCAGCAAGTGTGGTCACAGTGGGCAAAGGAAAAGGCATAAAGCACTGTTACTAGGATTGTGGGATTCAGAGTCAGGACACAGCCCTGCCACTCACTAGCTTTAAGAGCATAGGCACATCACCTACACTCCCTGGTCTTCAAGTTTCCCTGTCTCTGAAAGGAGATGAGAGAATGTGCGTTACAAAATCATGTGAGAACATGATGGGAAGATATTATCAATGGCTCAGTATAGCTCCTGGCATGGAGCTCGGGCTCATACCATGTTAGCTGTTATGAGCATCCCAGTTGGGAGTGAGTGGGTCAAATGCCCTACTAGTAAATGGACAGGGGCCAAGAAATCATATGGATTTCAGAGGCTGAAATGGAGGTAGATGTTAAGTGTTTCTGGAAACCCATCAAGAACCTGGTAACTGAAAACCAGAAGGACTATGATGGGGAAGATGGAGAAAAGAAGTCCGACCCACGCCGAAGGAAGGACCCTCCAATGTAGGATGTCTCAACCTCAGTACCACTGATGTTTTCAGCCAGAAAATCCTGGTTTTGTGTGTTGGGGGGAGGGTGCTATCTTGTGTACTGTAGTGTTTAGTCACTTCCTTCATCTCTACCCACTAGATGCTCACAATCCCCCTCAGCTGAGACAATCAAAAATGCCCCCAGACACTGACAAATGTCTCCATCTCTTGTGTTCATTCATCTGGTGAACATTTTTCACTGCGGATATAAAAAGACTTAGACCATTCAAGAGTTTCCATCTTCTTTTTCCCACTACTCTGCTCTTAAATATTATGATATACTGTCACTAAAATATTTAGAGATAGGTGAGAGAGATGGGTTACTTGAACAGAGCACTATAGGTTTTGATTTTCTTTTATCTCCTGTTCAAAAAAATACATTTTTAAAACTTGATAAACAAGTACTGAGACATATGTAACATCAATCACATCCGGTTTCTTGTATTTGTAACAGCTCAGTCATCCGGGCTCCACACAGAGGCTGATCCTGAAGTCTTAGAGACCTACATGCAAGTCTAGGTGTCCAGTTATTACTATGTGACCTTATGTATCTGTCGTTTTAAAAATATTTTTAATAAGGTATTTTTAAATTCCTTGATTTTAGAGAGACAGAGAGGAAAAGGAAGAGAAAGAAGCAATTGTTTGTTCTTTCTCTTATTTATATTTATACATTCATTGGTTGCTTCCCCTATGTACCCTGTCTGGGGATCGAACCCGCAAATTTGTTGTTTCAAAACTGTCTGTCTTTTGGGCCTGACCTGTGGTGGCACAGTGGATAAAGCGTCAACTTGGAAATGCTGAGGTTGCCGGTTCAAAACCCTGGGCTTGCCTGGTCAAGGCACATATGGGAGTTGATGCTTCTAGCTCCTCCCCACTTCTCTCTCTCTGTCTCTCCTCTCTCTCTGTCTCTCCCTCCCTCTCCTCTCTAAAAAATGAATAAATAAATAAATAAAATTTAAAAAAAGAGAGATATAGGCATCAAAATTATAAAAAAAAAAACTGTCTTTTAAATTCCTGAATTAGTTTTATATCCCATGTAACAAACTGACACAAGTTTAGCAGCTGAGCTTTCTCTCAGTTTTGTAGGTCTGGAGGTCAGAAGTCTGCAGAGGCATGGCTATGTTCTCTGTTTAGGTCTCCCCAGGCTGGCTTCTAGCGTCCCTGGGCTGCACTCGGATCTGGGGGAGAAGCCTCTTCCAGGCTCATTCAGCTGGTCGGCAGAGCAGCGTCCCTTGTGAGTTAAGGACTGAGGCCATGTGTTCTTGCTGACTGTCAGCATGGAGCTGCTCCCAGCATTCAGATGGTACTCTCCAGTCCTTGCACGTGGCCCCTCCTTCTTCAACACAAGACTGTCTTGATGCCTGACTCAGTCTTGAGGATTCTGGAGTATCTCTGACTTTCCATTCCATTCTGCCACCAGCCAGTAAAAAAACGCTCTCATTTTAGAGGGCTCACCTGATTGGCCAACACCTGAATAATCTAATCTTCCTATCAAACTGACTGGGGACTTTAATTACACCTGCAACATCCCTTCACAGATATAGTTAGCTTTGTATTTGATTAAATAGCCTGGGCATGGGAATCTTGGGGGTATCTTTAGAATCCTGCCTACCACAACCTCTGGAAAGCAGAGAGTAGGACCCCAAAGAGAGTCCTCTCTTCCCCAGTTCCCTGCCCTGTCCTTCATCTTTGCCTGAGGCTGAGCATGTTACTTCACTGGGGACCTGCAAGCCACAGGAGGCTAGGAACTGCTGTGTTAGGTGAAGGTAATATAATCCCAATACCATTTGTCCTGAAAAAAAATAAAGGCTATTGAATGGTGGGGGGGAATCCATTTGCCACCACATTTCATCATTCCTGTGCAGTGATCTAATCTTTGCTTGCTTCATTTTTCCCGGGGTTTTAACGTCTCTGCAGCAGATACTGCAGGCTCCACGCTGTGTACCTGACAGTGACATCCCCGCCATCACTGGGAGCTGGTTCGCAGGTTTCACAAAAGTGAGGGGCAGAAATATTTTAATTTTGTTTTTAATTATACAATAACAAAGGGTAGGCACCAGGAAAGAATACCTTAAAATTAATTATCAGCCAGACTAAGACCCTCAGAAAGGCTTTTCAAAGCTTAATCAAGATAAAATGTAAAGAATATAAAATTAAATTTAAAAAAAAATTTTTTTTTTACTAAAAATGAAAGAATTCAGGTAAGAACATGAGAAAAATAACTTATGGGAGAATAAGGGCTCTAACTTAGACAGCTCCCCTGAATCACTGTCAAGGACATATCTTACTAGAATTATGATCAAAAACTCATATAAATCTCCCTCTACTAGAAAATACTAAAGAACAACTCAAGTTCTATTTCACCTTCTGGGTATGACTCAATTCCCTCTGACAACTTGCATGCTTTTTAAAATAAAACACCAGCTAAACAAACAAATGCCAACTTACTTAGGAACAGAGTACTGGTCTGAGCCTGATGTTGGGCCCCAGTCCTAGGAAGAGTCAGACATTTGAAGATTCTCCAGTTTCTAGGAAACACCACCAACCTCAAGGATAAAATGAAGGTTTAGTTGTTCCATAAAGGATGGCCTCTTTGTGTCTTTCATATGAAACTAGGATGTGTCCACCAATGCTATCACAATTTATTTCTCTTGCGTCAAGAGAGAATCTCTTAAAATAAAGGCCTTCCTCCAAAGTTCAATTATTTACCCATTTTAACAGCATGTGATGTTGTAAACACCTGCATTATTTGCGAATCACCTTCCCAGTGTACATTTCCTCTGCTTCTCGTACCAGTATTCTACTCTCCAATGGAGAAACTTTCCTCTCTTTTCTCAATCCATTTGGCTTGGGGGAGGGAACATTGACTCCATCTCCACTTCCAAATATATACATATATACACACATACACACATGGACATATATGAGATCCAGGATGAGATCATTAACTCTCCTGGCCTCAGAGGTTGGTTCTAGGAGACACATGACATCAGCTAGGCTGATAAGACAGATATCTCCAACCTCTGTTAAAAAAAACTGTTGGTATGCTGGGTTGTCTAACTAGTAGATTAGCCTAGATTAGCTGGCATCATCTTTCCACCAAGAAGAAGGAGCTGGCCTGGGAGTGAAGCCAATTCAAAGACAAGGACAGTCATGAAATGAAGAGAGAAAAGATGTTGGCACCATTATTTGAGCACCTGGATCTAGCTTGACCTGAAGCCATTCACACAGGTAATTTTCATTTATATCAGCAAATAGGTTATTTTTTTCACTGAGCCAGTTTGAGCTGATTTTCTGCTATGAAATCTAAAGAAACATGATGAATCCCTTTGTCTGAAATGACTGTCACAGCTGCTGTACCATCGCTCTCAGCAGTTTTCTCATCTCCTCTGCTTCCTCCATACAAAGTATGCAAATTCCTGCCTCCATAGCTGTGTTCACTTGCTCCCGCCAATCAGAAATACTCTCCTAGTTCCTCCTTCCTTATTTCTTTCACAGCCCATGTTAAGTCCCAACCTCAAGAAGCCATTGCGATCAGCTCTAACTCTGTTTCAAATGCCTAGCACACCACCTGTTGTTACCCAACTCAGGTTGTTTACTTGCCAGTTCATCTGTCCACAAGTTCTGTCTCCAACTACCCTTCCGGCCTAGGATCTCGAAATTCCTCCATCGGTCCCCGTGGTTTTCGCACACTGTTCAGCTCAAGCCTCCAGCATCTCTCACTGGGATACTGACAAAGCTTTGAACTGAATCTTCCAAGGGACACACTGCCCTTGAACCTGTTCTTGCCCTCAGCTGGCAGGCACCCTTGCTAAAAATCTTTCCATGTACTTTAAATCAGTGGTCCCCAACCCCGGGGCCACGGACTGGTACTGATCTGTGGGCCATTTGGTACCGGTCCACAGAGAAAGAGTAAATAACTTACATTATTTCCGTTTTATTTATATTTAAGTCTGAATGATGTTTTATTTTTAAAAAATGACCAGATTCCCTCTGTTACATCCATCTAAGACTCACTCTTGACACTTGTCTCGTAAGTTTGATAATTATATTTAAAAATACCACAGTCCACCTGACCGGGCAGTGGTGCAGTGGATGGAGCGTCGGACTGGGATGCAGAGGACCCAGGTTCGGGACTCCGAGCTCGCCAGCTTGAGCGCGGGCTCATCTGGCTTGAGCAAAAAGCTCACCAGCTTAGACCCCAAGGTCACTGGCTCGAGCAAGGGGTTACTTGGTCTGCTGAAGGCCAGCGGTCAGGGCACATATGAGGGGGCAATCGGTGAACAACTAAGGTGTCGCAATGCGCAACGAAAAACTAATGATTGATGCTTCTCATCTTTCTGTCTGTCTGTCCCTGTCTATCCCTCTCTCTTTAGGAAAAAAAAAAAAAAAAAACCACAGTTTTTACGCCAGTCGCATAATTTTATTTTGTGCATTTATCCATCCCACCCTAAAGGCCGGTCCGTGAAAATATTTTCTGACATTAAACCAGTCCGTGGCCCAAAAACGGTTGGGGACCACTGCTTTAAATACTCTAAGGGCTACAGGGTCTCTGCCCAGCTCCCCCCTGCCTCTCCATCCCCTCCCACCCTCTCCCATCTCTCCCACCCCTCTCTTGCCTCTCCCACCCCTCTCCTGCCTGTCTCTGCTCCAGTTCCACTCAGGGGTTTCGATCCCTGCTCCCTATTCCAGGACGAAATGCACTGTCCCCTTTGCCTTCACACTCACTCCTCCGTTCTTTCCCTAATTAACTTATTTATTCTTTGACCTCAGCACGATCTTCATTCCCTTGGGGAAAACGGCTATGACCTAGCTGATTAAATTACTTTCCCCCACCGCCACTGTAAGCTCTCATGACTCTGTGGACTTTTACTGCATTTATCAAACCTGTCATGCTCTACATTAATACGCATATACGTATATCTGCCTACTCTTTTTCTGTCTCTGCCCTTCTTAAACCTAAGTCCCGTGAGATGAAGAGCAATGACTGTCTTTTCTCCCCATTATATCTCCAGCACTTGACAAAGACAAGAGCACAAACATATAGCAGGCACTTAATAAAAACTGGCTGAAAACATGGAGGAATCACCCAGTTGGGTACAAGAAATATTATGTGAAACACAGAAGGTCAGACAGAGGAAGGGTGATGGATGGATGGAAGGGAGGAGGGATAAATGAAAACACTGGTGAATGCACTTTTTCTTCCAACTTTTGCCTGCATTTAGAAAACAATAACCATAAATAAAGCTCTTCAGAAACAACTGCAGACTCATCGGGAAGTACGAGCTCTTGGATGAGATGTACAAGTCACTGAGACCTAAACTGGGAGCAGGACAACCTGGAAGATGACAGCTTGAAAACCGCACAGAAACTTTGAATGGTTGATTATTTGGCCCTGCGAGTGGCAAGCACCTAACATGTCATTTCAATGCCTAGCACCCCAGTTCTGCAACTGAGCTCCGTGTTTGCTTTGGGTCAAAAAAGCAGCAAGGCGGAGACTATTTGTATAATCAGGGAGGCTTTTTTGATGTAGGTTTCGAAGGCCCTGGAGTCATATTTTATTCATAGAAGTATCCGTTCTGTGAAAACTAGCAGAGTTTCACAGACTCAAGATATTCTGAAACTGTTTTATCATTGCCTTGCCTCTACCCAGGTAAGTCAAGCTATGGCAAAAACAGAAACCTCCGAATTTAAACCATTTTGTCCATACGAGGCATAGCACCTGTTGATAGGTTTATATGTGTTGATATATGCACGGATGATAAAAATTTTGATGTTTTCAAATAACACTTTAGTTGCCTAAATAAAATGGAATGCAAAAAGCCGATAGGAAACATGAGTTGGGATATGTGGCAGTCACTTCCTGAGAGCTCTATACCTACTATTGCATCATGGAGTCTGCACACCAGCCCTACAAACCAGAGAGCATCTTCTCCATGTGAGAGAGAAGGGAACAAAGGCTTAGACCAGGGGTCCCCAAACTTTTTACACAGGGGCCAGTTCACTGTCCCTCAGACCACTGGAGGGCCGGACTATAAAAAAACTATTAACAAATCCCTATGCACACTGTACATATTTTATTTTAAAGTAAAAAAACAAAACAGGAACAAATACAATATTTAAAATAAAGAACAAGTAAATTTAAATCAACAAACTGACCAGTATTTCAATGGGAACTATGCTCCTCTCACTGACCACCAATGAAAGAGGTGCCCCTTCCGGAAGTGCGGTGGGGGCCGGATAAATGGCCTCAGGGGGCCACATGTGGCCCACGGGCCATAGTTTGGGGACCCCTGGCTTAGACAGATTCACGGATCTGTTCAAGGGCATTCAGTAATCAAGAGACCAAACCGGGGGTCTGAACCCACGTCCGCCTGGCTGAGTAAACCTCTGAGCATTCTGCCCCAACTATCATTTGATCAGAAAACAATAAAAATAAATAAAAGCCACCTAAAGAGAGTTCCTGAGGGGCTCCTACCTCCCCCATCTCAGAGTTTAGAGTAGAAATGTTTCTGTAGAAATAGTCCCCAAAGTGAAGGAAACTAAGAATTGCTGTTTCCCTGATGATAATGATTTCAAATATAACTTAAATCAATGTATTAAGTGATCCTCCTCCAAAATGTGGCAGTCCCTTCCTCATAGGGGATGAAATTATATCTTATAAGCATCCGCTATCCTATTATTCACCAGCTCTTATGCTAACTGCTGGCTGGCTGGCTGGCTGGCTGGGTGGGTAGATGGATGGGTGGGTGGGTGGGTGGATGGATGGATGGATGGATGGGTGGATGGGTGGGTGGGTGGATGGATGGATGGATGGATGGGTGGATGGGTGGGTGGGTGGATGGATGGATGGATGGATGGATGGATGGATGGATGGATGGATGGATGGATGGGTGGATGGATGGATGGATGGATGGATGGGTGGATGGATGGATGGAATGATGGATGGATGGACAAACGGATAGATGAATGGCTGGATAAACACATCTTTGCCATTGAGAGGCTCATAATCAAAAAGATTCTGTTCCTAATGAAAGAGGAGGGTCAACTTTGGGTTGATTGGGTTTTTTTCCTTTGGGGTGGGGTAATATGAAAGGTGATATAGTTCAGGCACTGCTGGGAAGTCTCAAGGACCCTTCAAGAAATACTCGTCCCAACACAAAACTCTCTAAGGGCTAGAGGGAGAAAATACAGTCTCCAAGTAAATGTTCAAAGTGTAAGGGAGTATGGCTGCTTTCCAGCTAAGGTACCCTGCTCAAAGACAGATTCTAAAATCAGAGACCATATCCGCCATCACTGCAAGCTCTCCCTACCCACAAACCTAGAAGCATTGTTCCCCCACCTATGGAGTACGTCACAATCAATTGGGCAGAGTTCACAATACAGACACCTGAGCCCGCAGAATTTTTTGTTCATTAGGTCTGAAGTGAAATTCTTGAACCGGCATTTTTAACAAGTGTCCCTAAGAGGTACTCATGCCATGGACTACAGTTGGAATAAAAATTATATTAGTGAAAACTCATCGTTATTAATGATCTTAATATGGTTCTTCCTTTTATGGAATCTCTTTCACTCTGGTTTCCCTTATTTTCATTTTTGTACTTATACCCTTGTTCATTCAATAAAAGTAGTAAGTTGTAAATGCTGTGTGGCTTGATGGAAAGTTCTGGTCTCAGACGAGTTGGGGGGCTATACCGCTTATGACCACGTGACATGGGAGATATTTATCCTCTGGGTCTTTGTTCCATGGACACCGAAGGTGATAATACCAAACTCAAAGAATTCCTTTTTGAGTATTTAATGAGATCAAGTTTATAAAAATGCTTAGCACTTAGGAAATGTTCAGTGAGTTTTAGTCCCCTGAGAGCTTGCCAGGTCTCAGCCACTGCATTTGAAATTGGGCAAACAGAAATGAGTAAGCTGTGGCCTTTGTCTCAGAAGAGGCTCACAAACCTAAGGTGCGGGTGCCTGGGATGCAATCGACACAAGTCCAGTCTGGGTGAAAAGCAGGCAAAGGGTCTACCGGAAGGATGGAGGAAAGCCACCCCAATGGCAAAGCTAAAGGACTAGTCCTGGGGCAGGAGGGGAACCAGGGAAGCCCAGGGAGTGACCACAGGAACCAATGGCCAGTCACTGGGGGGTGCCCCTGTGGGGAGCTATGACTCAAGGTCAACGATTTTCCTGTCCTTGACTTTACCTGCTTAAGAGTCAAATTCCAGAGAGCAACCTGATGGGATGAGTTTGGGTAACACACATGTCACACCGTAAGTGGCAGTACCAAGACTCCATGGATGTCAGAGAGTTCTTCAGACGACAGTGGAGGCGGTCACCAGGAGGAGGGGGGCTGGAAGCCAAGCAGACAAAGACACGTGGGCGCACAGACGCAGAGGGCACTCGGGTTTTCTTTTTTTATCTTTACCCAGTGAATTTTTTTCTTTCAGAGCTCTGTGTATAAAATACATGCTACCTCACCAAAGAGGGTGTTCAGATGGCAGCTAAACATAGGAAAAGATGTTCAACATGGTGCGTCCTTAGGAAACTGCAAAATAAAACAATGAGTGAGATCCCACCATGCACCCATCAGACAGGCTAAAATCCAGAACACTGACGTTGCCAAATGCTGGCGAGGATGTGGAGCAACAGGGACTCGTGGGTGCTCATGGGAATGCCGGAGAGGCAAACATCTTTCTGTAATGTCCCTATTCAATCATCCTGTGTTTAATAGATTGCTGTGAAATGTGCCAAAGAGGGAAGGAATTTCAGCAAATAATTTGCATGTATTTCCAATTTCCGAAACAACCTCTATAATTACAATTAAATCAAATTAGATGATAGATATTTAACAAGCACATGTTTATTTATTCATCCCATGTGCCAGATGCCATGCTAGGCTCACGTGTTACACGAGAAAGCAAGCAGACATGACTGTGGGAATTCTGTATGATACTGGTGTGAATGTGTGTGTATGTATATACATACTTAGATACAAAAAGAGACCAATCTCCCACGAATGGCGACCATACACATAAAATAAATGACATTTAAGGTGCTTACATTTTTGTTAATATGTCAACAAAAGTTCTTTTTTAATGCTGGGGTTCTTTCCCTTAAATGTGATTAATAAAAATGCAAGTAATACCCAAAAAGTCTTAACAAAGAAAGTTGAGCTGACTTAAAATCCCACCATCCCAAGACAACCCCTGTTAACTGTCTTGTGACATCCTGTTCATTGTTTTTCTATAGTTTTGTCAATGACCAACTATCTCTATTCACCTGGGACTGGGGGGTTTTCCTAGACCCAGACTAAAACAGAACTATCCCAGGCAAATTGGGATGGTCGGTCACCTAGATGTGTGTAAGGATTTATACTGCCATCTCTACGCTGTCATAGTAAGAGTATTTCATTGCATGGGTTTGCCATAACTCACCTAAATGGTCCATCACTAATGAAAATTTAGATTGCTTCTAATCATAAGCCATTGTTTCTATTATAAACCATCTGTGATGAACAATCTTGCACATATATCTTTGCACACTGACAATTATCTGCCTGGGATAAATTTCTGGAAATGAAATTGCTGAGTCAGAGTATATACATTTTACATTTTGATCCATACTGCCAATATTTTTCATTTATACCTTTTATTAATTCACACTTTTGACCAGTGGAAGATGAGAGTGTTTCCTCTTGTCCTTGTCAAACCTGAATATCACCAATTTTAATGAATCTTTTCCAATTTGATGGGCAATTCAGTTTCAATTCTTAATGAATACATTTATTTTGTAAACCAAATGTTGATATTTTTCTATCAAAACCATCAAGTGCTTTCTTATGAAAATAGAATTTCATAATCAATTATAAATCATTTTATAGAGATATTTCATCAAATTCACCCGTTTTAAGAGTACAAGTTGATGAATTTTAGTATATTTATGAAGTTGTCAGCCATCACCACCATCTGATCTTAGCACATTTCCATCACCCTAAAAAGAAACCTCAAGCACATTAACAGCCATCCCCCATTCCCACCCTCAGCCCTGTGTAACCACAAACCTTCCTGTCTCTGACTACCTATCCCAGAATTAAAATTGCTCAGTGTAGCCCTGGCCGGTTGGCTCAGCGGTAGAGCATCGGCCTAGTGTGTGGAAGACCCGGGTTCGATTCCCAGCTAGAGCATACAGGAGAAGCGCCCATTTGCTTCTCCACCCCTCCGCCACGCCTTCCTCTCTGTCTCTCTCTTCCCCTCCCGCAGCCAAGGCTCCATTGGAGCAAAGATGGCCCGGGCGCTGGGGATGGCTCTGTGGCCTCTGCCTCAGGCGCTAGAGTGGCTCTGGTCGCAACATGGCGACGCCCAGGGTGGGCAGAGCATCGCCCCCTGGTGGGAAGAGCATCACCCCATGGTGGGCGTGCTGGGTGGATCCCGGTTGGGCGCATGCGGGAGTCTGTCTGACTGTCTCTCCCTGTTTCCAGCTTCAGAAAAATGAAAAAAATAAATAAATAAATAAATAAATTGCTCAGTGTAGTATAGGATGACCAACCATCCTGACTTACCCAAGACTGAGGGATACCCAGGGCCTGGGGTATTCAGTGCTAAAACCAGTACAGTCCCAAGGAAACCAGGACAAGTTGGCCACTCAACCACAGTGTTTTTTATAAACCAAACTTCCCTGGTCTTCCTTCCCCCCTCATAGTTCATCTCTCCTCTGGGGTAACCTGATCAATAAGCCAGGGCAAAAATATCTTATAAAAGGAGACCCTCTAGAAATCCAGGTCTGTAAAGCATTCTGATTTGAGAAAACTATACAGCAATGAATCTTCTCTGCAAGAAGCTCCTTCCGAATCTGAAACAACTGACCGGTTGTCCCAGTTAATTCACTGGGACACAATGAAGACACTGGTTATTTGATGTCCCTCACACACTATCCAGCCAGCCAGCCATAATGTTGAGAGGAGGTCAGCACCTCACTTACGAGAAGAAAGAAGAGGCAAGGTGGGTAGCACAGTGCCATAGGAGAACAGGTTGCTGGCATCCTTTCCTCTCACCCTTACCACCTCGAAGCGGTGGGCATCATTAATCCAAGTTCACAAATGAGGACACTCAGACCCAGAGAGAGAAAGTCACCTGCCCAGAGCACACAGCTGGGGTCAGAGGCAGGACCCAAACCCCAATCCCAGCCCAATACCAAAGCCTGAGTTTGTACAGTTGCTCACATGGTCTCCTGGGAGAAGGAACCGACTGAAAGACACCATTCAGAATATGGGCAGAAATACGCTCTTTAAATTTACACCCGTCTCCCCACAAACACAGAAACACAGGATCACTGTCATCCTTTTCCCCCAAATGTCTTCTCTCCCATGAAAGAATATTCAGTCGAAAGAGGAAAAGGGGTGGGGAGGGGGGTCTCAGGGATGCACAAGTAACAGGGAAGCCGATATAATTCGGACTGAAACTAATTTAAAATTTAGGTAAATACTTTTTATGTTCGCGTATTTCACGCTTACAGCACACCTTTAGTCTTTTTACAGTTTTTGATTAAATCTATACTTCAGTACTTTACATAATATAGCAAAATACAGTTTTATGTAAACATTGCTCAGGGAGACCTGTAAAGGCATCTCTCGTAATTGATATGACATTTCAAAATACAGAGTCAGTGTTTCACAATCCAGTACAGTCTCTGGGCTTAATGGTAGAAGGTTTCTTCCATGTATATTTACTAGTTTTTAATTATCTCATGATCTATAGTTGTATCTCTGATTTACTCAGACAAGAGAGCTGGGGAGTAATAAATGAGGAGTTACTGAATAATTTCCATTAATCTCTGCCTAAAATTTTCCTCCTTCTTAGAATAACGAGTAACAGGGTGGGGGGCAGCCCCGTTCTCACACCATCAGTGGACACTGACTCTTCTCAACACTTGTCTGCGGCTGAACCTTGTTGGGTCATAAAGTTGAAAAATGCAGCCAGTGTCAGGGCTTGCATATTTAAACCCACACAACTGGAAATAAATACGTAAAAGTCTGATCTGTCAGACTTAATGTTTTTAGATTTCCCTGGTAACTACTCCCATGAAAAAGGCCGTGTGGGGAGAGTCGTTTCAACAGGCGCCTGTGTTATCCGCACGTGGACCTGAGGGGGTGACGCTGCTGGCCACGAACAATTTGCATTTCCTGGCAGTGTATGTCGTCTTCCAAATATTCTGGGATGTGGGTGGGTAAGTAGTAAATAATAAAATTCTGTTCTTTAAAGCCACCAAGTCTGAGCTAAGTTGAACTAGCAGCAAGAGAAAACAGCCCCAGTGGACAAGGATGAATGATCTGATTTGTGTTTTTGGAAGACTTTTCTAGCAATGGTTTGGAGTGAAATCCAAGAGTTGGGAGACTATATGCTTTGGAGCAGGGTTCCTCAACCTTGGCACTGATGACATCCACATCAGAAGTTTGCTGTTACTGTTGGGGACGTCCTGTATATTGTAGGGTAAGTTTGGCAGCTTTCTTGTCCTCCACCTCCTCCCTCCAGTTGTGATAACCAAAACTGTCTGCAGACATTGCCAGATATCCCTGGGGTGGGGGGGACTGCCCTGAGTGAGGACTTCTGAGCTAGAGAAAACCAAACAGAATGCACAGGTATATAGGGAGAAATTAACAGTCACTGAAACCTATGTTTTCAAAAATAAACAAATTTTATCTTTGTTCGGTCCATTGCTTAGAAAGTTCTAGAATCCCTATCCAAGAGGTAATCAAGAGGCAATGTGCCCTAGTGTGTGTTTACCCTTGCCCTTGGCAATGAGCAAATGCTGCCGCCATTGCCCCTTCCCTGCAGGGCTGCTTGGTCAAGGGCATGCTTATCCAGGGCAGTCAGATAGATGAGTCTCTTTAGGACCCAGAATGGGGAGTCCCAGAACATGGCTTCCAGGGAAAAAATTTCACAGGCTCAGATCAAGCATGATCTTCCCTTTAATTGTTCTTATTTTATTTATTTATTTTTTTAAATAACAAATTTATTGAGATGTAATTCACCTATCATAAAATCCATCCTTTTAAAGTGCACCCTCCGGACTCTGCATCCATCACCACTATCTAATTCCAGAACCTTTTCATCGCCCCACAGAGAAACTCATACCCATTAGCCGCCATTCCCTACTGTTCTCTCCCTCCAGCCCCTGGCAACCAACTAATCTACTTTCTGTCTTTGTAGATTGGCCAATTCTGAACAATTTTGATACATGAAATTATATTTTATATAAATGGCCTTTGGTGCCTGGTTTCTTTCACTCAGGATAATGTCTTCAAGGTTGGTTCACACTGTAGCTTGTGTCGGTGCCTCATCCCTATAACGGCTGCATCCCATTCCACTAAGGATCATCTGCATCTGCTTGTCCGGCACCAAGTGATGGACATCTGGATGGCTTGCACCTCCCCTTGGTTCTTATTGGTGAGTTCATCCCCTGGATGTGATCGTGTCATGATATAAGCTACGCCCCTTCATGGTGTTGTGCTCAGGTGCCAAAGAACTGTAAAACAGTATTGGCAATGCCATTTTAAAGAGAAAAAGACAGGCTTCTTGCCCCTTTCTTTCTGTGGAGAATGGAGGCAGAAGAATGCCGGAGCTTCCTGGTTTGCAAGGACAACTGGATCAGATAAGTCATCATTTAACTACAGAGCAAGGTAGAACTTATCTAAGAATCCCTTCACTTCTCTTAAAAGCCTTTAGAAAAGAATGTTTATATACCTTAATTGAGAATTCTACACTTTTTTTTTAAATTTATTTTTATTTTATTTATTCATTTTTTAGAGAGGAGAGAGACAAAGAGGGAGAGAGAGGAGAGAGACAGAGAGAGAGAAGGGGGGAGGAGCTGGAAACATCAACTCCCATAAGTGCCTTGACCAGGCAAGCCCAGGGTTTCGAACCGGTGACCTCAGCATTTCCAGGTCGATGCTTTATCCACTGCGCCACCACAGGTCAGGCAAGAATTCTACACTCTTGACTCACCCTCCCCTCCTGGAGTTCTGAAGGTGACAAATAGACAAAGGGATCATGAGACCACTCCCCTTGTCTGAAAATCATCCCTTTTGAAGTTCTTCATATGTATAGAACTTGTAAACTAAACAACACTTTTAGCAAAGGTATTTTCACTTGGCCTCTCTCCTTATCCTAAGCTAACCATTTCATTGTGGCGACAGCAATGCAGGGTAGACACTAGAAGATTTGGGAGTGTCTTTGCCGGGTATGTAAAACAATTGTCACTACTGTGTTATCTCGTGGTGTAGGAATGCTTTTTTTTCCTTTTAATAGATCCTATAGATAGATGTGTAAGCTTGTTAGTAGTTGACTATTGTACCATGCTTCCTCCTTACCCACCCCAACCAGGACTTGATTTTGTATAAAAGAAGGTCTAGAACGGTAAGAGGGCCTACATTACTTGGGATTGTGCCCCGTGTAGCTAGCCGGCTAATTAATAAATTCCTCAAAAATTCATTTGGACTTGGTGTCTCTATGTAACCTGTGGATTAAGGTACAGTATTTTACAACAGTGTAAACAAATTAAAACTCTCCAGCCTGACTCATGTCTGCAGTAAAATATTTACTGACTGTCTTTTCTGTGGTGCCGAAGGGTCCAGCACAGTGTCTGAGGCAGGATTCTCAGGTATTCTCCAGTAATGTGCCAAGAGGAACAATGAGAAAAGAAGTAAATTCTTAGCATGAGAAAAAAAAATCTCCTGGGTTTCAGGAAATAAAATTCAGCGGCATTAGCAAACCAAGCCAGCAGAGTGAGTGCATCTCTACTCCATTCTTTAAGATGGTCAAGTTCAAAGAAGCTATTGCAGATGAAAAAAAATTATTTTAATAAATCAAGATGTGGCCACAAACTGAACCTGACAAGCTCAGGGAAAGCCTACACAATGGCCTTGCAAATTCAGGGAAGTAAGGTAAACACAGGATGGTTGTGGGTCAAATAAGTTTGCAAATATGATGTATATGTTTGCTTGCTTATAGTTTGCATTGGGTGTGGGGGACGAGCTGTAAGCAGGCAGGGTTGTTATAGCCTAAGGCTTAGTTTTAAGACTAAGCCTTTCTTTCCCACCATTTAATACTAAGATCTTTTCAAAACTAAGCTTTTCTCCACACCCTTGACTGTTGCATGATGTGGGGTGGTGCACTCTCATGAGGAATCCCATTTATGCCTCAGATAAGTGACTTTGTATCAGAGACTTCTTTATTTGTATACTGGCTTAAAGGCTTTAATTTCTACACTATAAAATAGGGCAGACCGGGGCGCTCCCTCTCTCTCTCTCTCTCTCTCTCTCTCTCTCTCTCTGTTCCTGAAATTAGCATTGCAGAGATGCAGCCAAGATGGCGGAGTGCTGAAGGAGAAGCCAGTTTGTGCAGAGAGAAGGAGATGGGGAATAGAGGTGAATAAAGCTGGTGAGGTAGAAACCTTTGATTCTAGGAGTACTCGGATAAGTCAGTGGCTTTGGGAGCCCTGAATGGAAAGGGAAGTGTTTTCCCACTGTGTCTATTTCTCACCTGCCAGGTGTGAGCTAGGATATAAGGTAATGGCCTACCAATTCTTGGCTCCATTTTTTCATTACCATTTGTCCAAATCAAATGCGAACCTGTATGGGCCAGGCGGCTGTGATGGTGGTCGTGGCTACTGGCCATATCAAACCTTTCTAACTAAAAGCAGTTTATGGTGGGCAGTCATGTCCCAGGGAAGAACTTTCTCTAAACAAGGTTAATGCTTGCTTTTACTCAAGCCTGTCTGCTGTCTTTTGCATATACGATAATGCACCTGATAACATGCCTTTAGAATTGTAAAGATCATCTACCTTCTGCATCAGATCAGACATACCACCCAAAGCAGAAGCCAATATACCCCTTATTGGTCAAATAAGTTTGTAAATATGGTGTATATGTTTGCTCATTTATAGTTTGCACTGGATGTGAGGGACAGGCTGTAAGCAGGCAGCATCCTTATAGCCTAAGGCTTAGTTTTAAGACTAAGCTTTTCCCCACACCCTTGACTGTTGCAGGATAGTGGGTGGTGCACTCTCATAAGGAATCCCATTATGCCTCAGATAAGTGGCTTTGTATCAGAGACTTCCTTGTTTGTATAATGGATTAAAGGTTTTGATTTCTACACTATAAAATGGGGATAGACCAGGGGCTTGCTCTCTCGGTTCCTGCTATCACCATTGCAGGGGCCTCCCTGACCCCTTGCCCTCCATGGCTTCTCTTGTGGCTTGCCTGTCTTGGTGAGGCACCAATAAACAGAATGGCCCACCATCCTCTGACTCCACCATTTCTTTACCATCTGTCTGAATTAAATGCAAACCTGCACCGGCCATGCAGCTGTGATGGTGGCCATGGCTACCAGCTTTACATTTGGCGTAGTCTGTGGCAGGATTCGATACAGTTCGGTATGGAGCCACCACCACCTTTGAGCAGTGGAGTAGAGGACTGGCTGCTGTTATGGTTCCCCATGGCTGTCCTTTTGGGGGCCATAGGCTGTCTGACTTTTACAGCCATGCATGAGAAATCCGAGAGCTTTGAGGAAGAGGCTGCCCACGACCTGCAAACTGAGCAGTGGAAGGAGCTGGAGCAAACGCAGGAGAAAGAGATGCCGACCCTGAAGCTGGAGCAAGCACCAGAGGAGGCCGACCAGGTTCATGAGATTCTCTTGGAAATGGAGCAGCCGCTGGAGAAGGAATCACAGGTTCATGAGTTGCAGACTGCCCTGGACGTTGTGAAGAGCCAGCAGTGGCAGGAGGCCCAGGTCTCAAGCCCAGCAGCAGGAGCTGGTGTTTCCAGTTCCTCTTTGGTGGATGAGGAGAATTGGGCTGGAGTTGTGATCTACAGTCTCCAGGAGGTGAGAGCCCAGCAGCAAGAAATACCTACTACACCCCTGGTAGGTCTGTGATCTTGGGACATAGGGGTGAATGTCATCATGCTCTCTGGAGCAGAGATGGAAATGCTGACTGCCGTTGCCATGTGCTCCTCTTTGGGACAGTGTAAGACCTGCCTGGACAGCAGAGATGAGGGGGGTGGCTGAGGCTCCATGTGCGTGGACTGATTCCTGAACTATGACTGGAGTGGGCACTGGCTCCTTTGTTGGATGGATTTACGGATTTTGGACAATGTGAAATACCCTGATGGGGGTGGGGGTGGCTTTGCTGGAAGCACTCCTCTGCCCCGGGAAGCTTTTCCCATGGCTAGAAAGAAGGCCGAGGATATTTTGTGTTTTTGGCAAAGTGCTCAGAGACTGGTGAAATGTACCTTAGTAATTGTTGAAATTGTATGATTTGTCATGTTGTTGTAATTTCTGTAATGTGCCTAATTTCCTTTTGCAGGAATACCTGTGCTTTAGATTGTGAAGCAAGCAAAAGGGGTGGAATGTTGGTCAAATAAGTTTGTAAATATGATGTATATGTTTACTCGCTTATAGTTTGCATTGGATGTGAAGGACTGGCTATAAGCAGGCAGTGACCTTATAGCCTAAGGCTTAGTTTTAAGACTAAGCTTTTTCTCACACCCTTGATTGTTGCATAATGTGCGCAGTGCACTCTTATGAGGAATCCCTTTCATGCCTCAGATAAGTGGCTTTGTAACAGAGACTTCCTTGTTTGTATAACGGATTAAAGGTTTTGATTTCTATACTATAAAATGGGGCAGACGGGAGCTTGCTCTCTCTTGGTTCCTGAGATTAGCATTAGAGAGGAGAGCAGAGAAAGGCCACATGGAGGAGAGGAGAAACAGCCAAGATGGCAGAGTGCTGAAGGAGAAGCCAGTTTGTGCAGAGTTTGTGCAGAGAAGGAGATGGGGAACAGAAGTGAATAAGACTGGTGAGCTAGGAACCTTTGATCCTAGGAAACTCAGATAAGTCAGTGGTTTTGGGAGCCCTGAATGGAAAGGGAGTTATTTTCTCACTGCGTGTATTTCTTGCCTGCCAGGTGCAAGCTAGAATGAAAGCTAATGGCCCACCAGTTCTTGGCTCCATTGTTTCATTACCATCTGTGCAAATCAAATGTGAACCTGCACTGGCTATGAGGCTGTGATGGTAGCCCTGGCTACTGGCTTTACACCCCTCATTGTTATTGTTATGTGAACCATTGGCTGTTAACTGTCCTATTCCTGCCTATGTAAACATTTCAACAACATAATATGTTTTCACTTTTATCCAATCTCAGAGATTTCCTGCCCCCTCTGCTTTGCCTTCTCCCATCTCCCTAATCTATCACCAATTTCATGTAACCCCCTTTAGTCTTCCCTTTTGATTCTGATGTACAATATAAAATAAATGGTGAAATTGCCATTTTCCGGAACACTTTTTCAATTCATTGAGACTTTGCTTCCTGGCAGTTGTCAACAGTTTGGCTCAAATAAACTCATAAAATAATTCTTACAGGTTTAGAAGTTGTTTTCCGTTCACACTACGTAGTGCTGGGGACCCACTAAGTACCATTCACATAATGTCTTTTTTTATTTCAAGTCAACCTGAAGTGAAAAATATTTTTACACAAAACACAGTGATTTATGCAGCAAGCGCTCCACAATGAGCAGGTTCAATAATAGATAATTATATGGAAAGTACTTAAATGCTAACTATGTACTTTTAAAATGTTGCAAAAGTAGGTCCATAATTAAATTATAATTAGAAGTAAAAATCGAGACAATGATTACTTCCTGAGAAATTTGCACATTTGTATTTCCAGGGTTGTGCGGCTGCCTTCACACTCCGATTCATTTCTTTTGTTGGTAATTCCACTTTCGTCCAAACTTGTTTTGCATGATGGATTTAAAATTAACGAAAATTATCTTGCAGATTACTAATTACTGTATACAATGATTTCAACAGAATACTCAGGTTGCTATTAAGAAGCAGTTTGTGAACATATAAAGTTGAAATTGTGAAAGATTTATAGTGAGGAAAAGGGAACACTGGCTGATTATCAAATAGAAATTGAGCTATTGGCAGAAATCTGAGAAATTTTTTTTAAAAACTTGTGAAATACTTATAACTAAGGGTACACAAAACTGTGAATGTGACAAAGCTACAGAACTTTCGATTACCTAGAACTTGTCTGTTTACAAGTGAATGAGATATGCCCAAATTGGCCAAAGGAAAGAGAGAGAAAAAGACTTACTGATTCGTAAACTCAAAAATGTTTAAGTGCAACTTCACAGCAGCCTTGGCTGGATCCCAAGTCTGAAATAATATTATCAGGATTTAACTTCTTGCTCTCTCCAGCCCCCAACCCTGCTTTCCACTGTGGCCAATTTTCCCAGCTGGAAACTCTCCTTATGGTGGATAGTGCCTGCCAGCAGCACCAGACTCACACCCTCTAAGCCAGTGGTAGTCAACCTGGTCCCTACCACCCACTAGTGAATGTTCTAGCTTTCATGGTGGGCGGTAGTAAAGCAACCAAAGTATAAATAAAAAGATAGATTTAACTATAGTACGTTGTTTTATAAAGATTTATTCTGCAAAACTTAGCAAAAATCCAACGTAAAGTGCTTGGTAAGTAATTATTATTATTATATGCTTTAACTTGCTGTAACTCTGCTTTATAAATTTTATAAAGTAAAGTTACTTCCCTACTTTATAAATCACCATTACTGTGGAACTGGTGGATAGTTAGAAAATTTTACTACTAACAGATACAAAAGTGGGAAGTAGGTATAAAAAGGTTGACTACTCCTGCTCTAAGCTGAGGAATCCCAGGAGAAGAGCAGTGCTTCCTTCCCCAGAGCTTCAACAAAAGTCCCAGGTCTTAATCTCATTGGTTCAAAGGAACCAAACTGCCTTCCCTGAACCAATCTCTGTGCTAATCAGGGCAATGCTGCACTCTGATTGGCTAACTCTGAGTCACCCTCCTCTGGAGCTAGGGTGGAGCCATGCATAGAGGGTGAGATTCTTGACATATAATTGAACTGTTCATTCCAGAAGAAACAGGAATAGATGATTGGATGCCAACAGCTCACCAGATTTTGTCTCCATTCTCTACTCCTTTCTCCTTGCATTATAATTAAATAAAAGAGTTTCTATCTCTGTTCAGCTATTCCTTACCCTAGAATGAGTCATCTTGTCATTGAATCAAATCTGTGCTTTTCAACCAACATATTCTTTATGGGCCAGAAAAATATTTTTAAATGTATATCTAATCAAGTTACCATCTATCACCACCTTTAACCTTAACTTTTTACTATGGTGACATTCAAACATACATGGTAGAGAAAATAATACTGGAGTGGAACAAAGTAGGTTTATAATTGTTCACATGGAAAATAATACAATAATTAGTAAATAATACAATAATTAATAAATAATAATATAAGAATAAGCTCTGTGTACCCTGTACTCACAACTGTAAACTTACTTTTGCCCCACCCTGTATAATGAACTGCCATAAATCTATCATCAGCTTTAAAAATGATAACCCTTTACTGAGTTTAATTTGTTTATATCCCCAATCCTCCGCATAACTTTTTAGCCTGAGAATTTTAAAGCAAATCCTGAATGTCATGTCATTTCTCATAATACTTCACCATGGATCTCTAATAAGGGATTATAAAAACATAACCACCATGTCATTTACATACCTACCAATATTAACAATTTCTTAATATCATCAATGAGGCCATATTCATATTACCACAGTTGACTCAAAGATGCCTTTGTACAGTTGGTTTGTTTGAATAACATAGTCCGTGCACTGCATTTAGTTGTTATAATAGGCCCTTCTATCCTATATCAGTTTTTTCCCACTACCTTTTATCTTGTGAGTTATTATTGATTTGGTAGAAAGCCAGCCCAGTTCATTTGTCCTGCCGAATGTCCCACATTCTGGATTTGGCTGACTGCCTCCTCATGGTGACATTTAGCCTGTTCCTCTCTCCCTCACTCTCTGAAGCCTGGCACTTCAATCTAGAGTCTTGATTACACTCAATTACATTCTTTTTTCTCTTTACCACGCTCTACAGAAAGGCCCTCCGACTGCTGTTACAGCTGGTACAAAGCCCTCCTCCCCGGGGTCTGAAAGGCCAACACAGTTCAGCCCTGACTCCTTCCCCCTGCACCTTCCATCTGCTTCTGTCTCCTGATATCTCTGACATTCTTTTATTTCTTCTGTCTCATCAGCTCCTGACCAGCACAGATACTCTTTTCCTTGCTGGGCAGGGTCTTCCTTTCTCTTTTGGCCCAGCTAACCCCTCAGCTCCTTAGCAAAACCATTTCTGACCACCCCTAAGCAGGTCGATGCTTCCCACTAAGTGCTCTCATAGTGTCACACCATTCCCCTCTGTTGCCTTGTCATGGTTGTCATTCTCGATCTTATTTGTGTGACTTTTTGATATCATCGGTCTTCCTCGGGAGACTATATGCTTCAAGAAGAAAAGCACTATTTCAGACATAAATATTTGTTGAATATATGAATTCATTAAAAAATATATACACACAAATATACACACACACACCCTCGCCTAGCTCAGTCTAATCTCCTTTCTCAGGGCTCACAATGTGTTCTTTTTATCTTTTATTGGCAACAAAACAGCTGCTGGTTATTTCTGCTAGCTGTATGTCATGTACGCTGATCACCTATGTCACACATACCCTACTTGTATAGAGTACAAAGTAGATTTTAATGTCTCATTTTATAGAGAAATTCAGCGAGGTTAAATAACTTATCCAACTTAACCAAGCTGGACCCTAACTGAGTCACAGCTATCCCTCATCCTTTTAACAATGCTATGTAGCCTCATTTTGAGATAGGGTGACCAACTGTCCTAGCCTGCCTAGGACTGAGGTGATTCCCAGGACATGGCACTTTTAGTGTTAATACTGGGACAGACCTGGACAAACCCAGACAGATTGGTTACTCTAATCACTCATTTATTTGAGGCCCAAAGTCACTCAGTGAATTAACGATCCTACATCTCTCAATTCCCAAAGCCTTTACCATTACCATGATAGCTAATTGTCAGTCAGGAATTATAAAAACGACACTGGGAGGGATAAAGTTCCTCTCCGCCCATGTAAGGTTCTTTGGCTGACCTAAAAAAATGAAATTGACATAAGGACAGATTAACAGAAGAAAAACAAATTTAATTTCACACCTACAGAAGCCCCACAAAAACATGAGAGACTCCCCAGCAGTCAGATAATTAATACTCATACACCATCCTGAGCTAAGGAGAAGGGGGTAGGGGTCTGGGATCCAAAGGGGAGGAATGAAATTCACAGAAAGATGAAAACAGCACGTGTTTTGATAAACAAATGTGTTTATCCTGCCATGCAGATAAGACTTTCAGGTAAAAAAAAAAAAAAAATAGAAAAAGGTATTTTGAGTAATAGCTCTCTTCTCTATCTAAATTCTTTCAGGCTGTTTAGGAGGAGGTAAAAATCTCCTCCTGAGTTTGCCTGGCCTTGTTCGCCTTCGCTTTAAACAATCCCCATGCCAAAGTAGCTCATTCTGGGTCTGCCTGCCCGGAAGCCCTCCATGGGGGTCTCCAGAACTCCAGAAATGTGAAATGTTTTGACATTGCTTTTCAACAGAAGGTTTATATCCCTTCTTGTGATTCTAACCCTCCCCGCTTCTTCAGGGCCAATGACACGACATTCTACTGCAGTCTCAGAAGATACTAAGTAGTGCAAATAAAGATCTGCCATAATGCCCTGGCCGGTTGGCTCAGCAGTAGAGCGTCGGCCTGGCGTGCGGGGGACCTGGGTTCAATTCCCAGCCAGGGCACATAGGAGAAGCGCCCATTTGCTTCTCCACCCTCCCCCCTCCTTCCTCTCTGTCTCTCTCTTCCTCTCCCGCAGCCAAGGATTCATTGGAGCAAAGATGGCCCGGGTGCTGGGGATGGCTCCTTGGCCTCTGCCCCAGGCGCTAGAGTGGCTCTGGTCTCGGCAGAGCGACGCCCCGGAGGGGCAGAACATCGCCCCCTGGTGGGCAGAGCGTAGCCCCTGGTGGGCGTGCCAGGTGGATCCCAGTCGGACGCATGCAGGAGTCTGTCTGACTGTCTCTCCCCGTTTCCAGCTTCAGAAAAATACAAAAAAAAAAAGATCTGCCATAATACCCTGGCTAGATAGCTCAGTTGGTTAGACGTTGACCCAGGGTGCAGAGGTTGCCGGTTTGATCCCCAGTCAGGGCACATACAGGAACAGATGTTCCTGTCTCTCTCTCTGCTGCTCTCTCCTTTCCTCTCTCTAAAATATCAATAAAATTAAACATTAAAATATTTTTTTAAATGGGAAAAAGAGAAGAGGAGAAAAAAAAATATTTGCCATAATAAATTATCAGACTCAAATGTAATTACACATAAGCAGTCACCCATTTGACATGGTGTAAAATGCCTCTGGAGCAAATTTCCTTGTGACAATTAACTAATCTGTTCATTTGTTTCCGGTTTTATCCTAATTACAATACACTCACTACATGCCTTAGCCCAAACAGCAAACAACGGTATTAATGAGAGGATAACTCCTCCAATTTAGAGGAGACTGTACAAACAAGTTGGAATGCCTGCTAATCTTTACTAACGTTCAAACACACATCATCAGATTTATCAAAACAGCGAATCAAGCTGCCACTTACAAAATAGTTGGGTTCAAACGGCCACACACATCAGAATATTCATTTACTTTGAAGAGGAGCACTCTGGTCAAATAGCTTTTAATGAGTTTGAGGACGCTCTAACCTTGTGGGTTCCGGGCAAGTGATGTCTTTATTATGCTTCTGTGAGATCACTGAGCTCTCCATTTGAATTTGAAATCCATTGAAGACACCGGGCCTGTCAAAGATCAAATGCCAGGCGATGTCCTCAACCAAGAACAATTAGCAAACTTAGTTCTTTCATACTTCTTTTGTTTAAGGAATATGTTCAGTCTTGATTAAAATCACTTGGGCACCTCAGGGGGGAAATTCTAAGTATGTAGAATTCAATAAGAATGAGTGACCTACCCAATTAGCATTCATGACAAGGACCCTGACTCAACCAACATTTTCATCAGCGTATATATTAAACAGGCTTATAAAAATAATTACAGTGATCATAACAAAATTAATTGATATTTGTTAAACATTTAAATTGAGAACACAGAAAAATCAAAGCTATAAGCCAAGCCCTGAACTAAGTAGTTTTCCTGAATGTTCTTACTCAGTCCTTAAATCCCCACAGGAGATTTATACTATTATTATCTCCATTTAACAAACTAGGCCAGGGGTCAGAAAACCATAGCCCATGCTCTGAATCTGGCCCACCACCTGCTATTTGAAATAAAGCTTTATTAAAATATAGCCACACTCATTTATTTATGTATTGTCTGTGACTGTTGTCTCATTGTGTGTGTGTGTGTGTGTGTGTGTGTGTGTGTGTGTGTGTGTGTGAGACAGAGACAGAAAGAGTCAGAAAGAGGGACAGATAGGGACAGACAGGAAGGGAGAGAGATGAGAAGCATCAATTCTTTGCTGCGACACCTTAGTTGTTCATTGATTGCTTTCTTACATATGCCTTGACTGGGGGGCTCCAACAGACCGAGTGACCTCTTGCTCGAGCCAGCAACCTTGGGCTCAAGCTGGTGAACCTTGCTCAAACCAGATGAGCCTGCACTCAAGCTGGTGACCTTGGAGTCTCAAACTTGGGTCCTCTGCGTCCCAGTCCAATGCTCTATCCACTGCTCCGCTGCCTGGTCAGGCGACTGCTGTCTCATTCTGATGGCAAAGCTGACTATTTGAGATAGACTGTTGGGCTCACAAAGCCTAAAATACATACTAGCTGGCTCTTTACAAAAAAAGCTTGCCAACCTCTACACTGCACATATGAGACTAGAAAGAGAAGTTATAAATGTGTAATTATAAATTAGTTTCAGGTCTATAAAGGGGATAAAGAGACCTTAGAAGAAACTAAGACTACTGTTTGCTCAGTGCAGACATCTGTGTTTGGAAGGCCAGGGAGGGCATTCCCCAGAAAGAAGACTTCAGACTCTCACAGGATGGTTCTGCTCCTGCTCTCCCCTCCTGGCCGCATCAGCGGAGCCTTGTACTGCATACTCAAATTTGTCTGAACCCTCTTGCACCTTTTTTAACTTCTTACTTCTGTGGCTAGTGATTTGGTGATTGCTTTTGGACTCTTATTTCCTCATTTGGCTTTCCAGGTTAGCATCATTTCTGCTATGGACTTCGTAGCACATCTCAACAGGATCTTGATTCCAGTTTCAATCTATGTACAAGATTCTAGCCAACATCCCAAGGACTCTCTGGTTCCTGACCTTAGCCTGCCCTTGACTTCTCCCTCCCTATCTTGGTGCTGATAGCTCAGATGGTCACCACCACACCATGAGGGTCAACACTGAACATTAATTACATGGATGCATTTTAAGGTGTATAATGCATGAGTTTGTTCTGCCTTTAAAAATTTGAATGTTGTGTGTGAGGCTACATCACCTTAACCACATTCCTTGACCCATCCCACAACAAGCATATGGCAACAACCCCCAACAAGTTGGCAAAAGACATTAATGTTTGAAATACAAAGCACTGGTGAGACTGGGGCATGCCTGTTCTTTCACAGACTGCTGATGACACCGGAGGGCATTGTGACAGTGTCTCTTAAAATTTTAAATGTACACCCTGGCCAGATGGCTCAGCGGTAGAGCGTTGGCCTGGTGTGTGGAAGTCCCAGGTTTGATTCCTGGCTGGGGCACACAGGAGAAGCACCCATCTGCTTCTCCACCCTTCCCTTTCTCCTTTCTCTCTCTCTCTCTTCCCCTCTAGCAGCCAAGGCTCCACTGGAGCAGAGTTGGCCCAGGTGCTGAGGATGGCTCTATGCCCTCTGCCTCAGGTGCTAGAATGGCCCTGGTTGCAGTGGAGCAATGCCCCAGAGGGGCCAAGCATTGCTCCCTGGTGGGCATGCCAGGTGGATCCCAGTCAGGTGCATGCAAGATTCTGTCTGTCTGTCTCCCCTTTGCTTCTCACTTCGAAAAAATACAAAAAAATAAATAAATAAAAATAAATAATTTTAAAATTACATATTCTATATCCCAGCAAAGGTATTACTTGATTTTTGCCCTAGAGCAGTGGTCGGCAAACTCGTTAGTCAACAGAGCCAAATATCAACAGTACAACGATTGAAATTTCTTTTGAGAGCCAAATTTTTTAAACTTAAACTATATAGGTAGATACATTCCTTATTGAGGTAGTGCCCGCACGTGGTATTTTGTGGAAGAGCCACACTCAAGGGGCCAAAGAGCCGCATGTGGCTCACGAGCCGCAGTTCGCTGACCAGGGTCCTAGAGCAATACTCAATCAAATGTGTTGACAAAGAGGTGCTCACAGAGATACGCATTGTGCACTGATTGAGATAGTAAAAATAAACAACTTTTATACAATTTTAAAGTGTGGCACAATAATTGGCATTTATAAGATGTGATTCATGTTGCTGTAGGTTCCTGTTTTCCACATCCTTTTGTATCTTCATTTTTCCAAAATCATTCATATTCAGTGGCAAAATAAATACATTGAGGTAGAAGAAAGTGTTAGAAAATTTATTTTCTATTCCCTTTGCTCGAAATAAGTGAATAGGAAATTAGACTCTGAGAGAGTCAGTTATTCAGGGGAAAAAAAATGGTGCTATTAGCAATTTGAAGTCAAGGAGGTGACTCTCAGTGAAAATGAAATAAGACAAAGTGGGTCAGAGTGCCCAGAGCAGGTTTGCCATAGCAGAGATAATCCATAAATATTTAACAGGGCTGGACCGAATTCCATTTTTCTGATAGCCACATTGTATCCTTGCTCTGATTAGGGAAACTCCATGCAAATCTCATGTCCTCTCTGAGCTTGAAAACTTACTTTAACTGCTGGCTTAGCTACAAAAGGCAAGACTCAGTAGCTTTCTCATTCAAATAAGAGATAAGTGTGACCAACATGCTTTCTCCTTTTCAGTGAGTTCCCTGGTAAACCTCTGATTTCAGCTTTTCTGCTATTTTGCTTTTGTTTGTTAAAAACATTCAAAGGACTGGGTTTGTGCTAGGATGAGGAGGGCCCCTCTCCATGAAAACAGAGCTTAGAAACGTGTCGGGATGGCTCTTGGCACTACCTGACCTAGTGTGGCAGGGAAGCCTTTATACCCAGTTGTGACTTTCCTGATTGAGCACACCTTCATGGCAATCATGGCAATTTTATCCCATCTAGATGTTTGCACACCATGCCCCTTCTATGCATACTCACAACCACATAATATTCCAAAGAAAACAGGAGTTACCTAAGACACAATGAGTCTAGCCATGTGTAATGACCTTGAAACTGAATGCCTGCACGTGATTCACTGGACAAATCAGCCTGTTCCAGACCTGTTGTAACTTCACAGACAAGCCACTGTCATCATTCGCCTTCTTCCTTCAGCCTTTCCTTGGAAACTCTGAGAACCATTTGTCGGGGTGACACACCCCAACAAACATTTCCCCTTCTTGGTTTTCTGGTTTTCTCTTGAAGTGCAAATTATTGATGCCCACAAATCACTTGTTTACAGAAAACCTCGCTTTTTCACCATACGTCTTGAAACAAGAATAAGTCTTTTCTTTGCGGCCATTGATTTCTTAAGAAAAGATAAGTTAATTGAGCTCAAATCATTCTGAAATAAAAACCCAATTTTTACCTTATTTTCTATCGGTTGAATGAATTATAGTAATTTCAAAGTCAAAGAACACTGTGTAAAAAAAATTGACATGAGGAAAAGCTGTATCTCTGGGCATCAGAAAATTAATTTTGTTATTGGCAACAACAATCAAAAGTCCCAGTTTTGAAAGACTCACAGTCAAAAGAATACTAAAAGATCTCTGCTTTCAGGAAGCATCGCTTGGAATAGCTGAGAATGAATGGGGTGGCCCTTTAAGTTTCTAAATTTTCCCTTGGCTCCTGTGAACATTTTCTATGAAGTACAATAGAATCAGATTATGTGTGCAAGTCTAAGGTACAGTTAATCTGCAAACCCAACAACCAGCCATGTACCATCTCTCACCCTCGTGTTTCATGATCCCTTTCTCACAAACACACACCTGTATTAAGGTTAGGAAGACCTAGCACTTAAAAAAAGAAAGAACTCTTGAGGGGAAGAGAACTATTTCAGAATTCCCATATCCCTTCGTCTGTATCATAAAGGACTGCCTAGAAAAACCTTGACCACTACACATGCTGCTGTGTTCCAAGAAGGTTGAAAATACAAGTCTAAAATGCACTTACTACATGAAAATCACAGCTTAGCCGAGCCTACCTTAAACATGCTCAGAACACTTACATTATGTGCAGGTTGGCAATGATCTTCAGTTTCATCTCAAGAGTAATGGCCTTCCTCTTCTTCTCACCAGAAGCAAGAGACACAGATGGGCGTTTTCTGGACATGAGGGGTTTCGAAAATGCAAATCACCAATATGCAAATAACATGGTGCTGGTGCTTTGCCCTTGCGATCCCACGGCTAACTGAGAGGGGCACTCACTGCCCGGAATCAGGAGACAGCGTAGGACTACATCATAAGACTGCATGGCGAGATGGCACGGGACCACATCACGGAGACCGCATCATAAGACTGCATGGCGAGACGGCGCGGGACCACGTCACAGAGACTGCATCATAAGACTGCATGGCGTGACGACGCGGGACCACATCACGGAGACCGCATCATAAGACAACACAGCATAGAACCACATCACAGAAACCGCACCAGGAGATATCGCAGGACCGCACCACAAGACTACCCCAATAGCTACCTTAGTGCTTGGCATGTAACAGGCGTTCAGTAAGCACTGTACTTACTCAACAAATGGATTTGGTAGGAATCAAAATGAATGTGTTGGCTTAGGTGCCAAGATACAAAAAAAAGGGCACAGATCAACCCTGATACCTGTTAGCACAGCAACAGCTGAATAAACTGTGGCTTGATCACAGTATAGAATGTTCTGTAGCTATTTAAAGAAATGCAAGATATATAATAATAGGTCTATATGATATTAGGCCATAGAGAAGAAATAACTTATTAGCTACTAGTTCCCCTAGGCCTATTACTGAATGGAAAAAGATAAGTTTCAGGACAATATACATGGCATGATGCCATGAATATAAACAAAAAAATTTAAATTCTATATAATAGCTGTGGATGTGCACAGATACACAAACAGGTGACGTCCAGAAGTGTATTAAGAACAGAAGCTACCTCTGAGGAAGAGGACAGTGAACCAAAGAAGACTTCAGCCTGGTAGGAAATGCTTTATTTGTATGGAGAACATATGTCTTTCTTAAACAATTCAAATCACTTCTTAAAATGCATTGGATGGGTGTTGATGACACCAGCCCATCCTGTCCAGCCCCATTAGCGGCAGCCTGGCTGTCAGTAGTCAAAGGCAGAGCTGCCCTGTAATGAGCCCGTGCCTCTCTGCCCAACCTTCTAGGAGTCTCTCCAAGCTCCTCCTCCTCCTGGTCACTCACTCTTTCCAAGCCTCTTGCAGTGAGCGAGTACCTCTCACTCATCCCATGAACTAGCTCATACCCCCTATCTCTCTGCCCACCCTGCACCACTCCCAGGATCCCAGCACCCAACCCTGGCATAGCTCCTGGAAGCTGCCACTCCAGGGGGTTGTGGTTCTAACGACATGATACACAACGGCGAGATCAGAATGTGAGTATCAGTGATTTTCTAAAAGGCAAAGAGCACTGAACAAGTGGGTCTAGATATTTTCATGCATTGTCTCCATCTTTACAACAGCCCTCTGAAGTCATTTCTATTAGCATCCCCACTGTAGAGGTGAGGTCACTGATCACAGGGAGCTGAATGACATGCCCAAGGTGACTGAGTTAGTAACTAAGGAAAGCAGGCTTTCAGACCCATGCACTCCATCCAAGCCTTTGTTTTTAACCAGCAGCATCTCACAGCTTCCCAGCCCTGGAAGGAGCACATCTCTGGGGAGAAATCCCAGGAGGGGTGTGCAGGTTCCCGAAGGCCTCCTGTTGAGCCCTAACACAGAGATGGTTTGAAAGCTAGATTGAGGAAGAATCAGAACCTTACACAAGGTGTTTGGATGTTGTTGATTAGCAAGGTGGAGCCACTGAAGGCTTATGAATTAGGTGCTGTTATAAGTCCTGTGCTTCAGAAAGATTCATCTGGTACAACGGATTGGAGAGGAGAGACAGAGACAGAAGGAGACCATTTTAGATGTTCTCTATTAAACGAGCCCAAGCATGATGTGATAAGGGCTTAAACTTGCTGTAGAAAGACAGTGTAGGTTAGAGATTGCTTAAAAAGAACTGCTTCCCATTTTCTCCATTTAGGCTTTATATGGGAAGTCTGTAAATACAGACTTTTGATGGAAAATTCTTCCCCTTCCCTCTTTGGAATCTGTTCTATCCTGAAGCCCTTCCACTGTGTTCAAATTCGGTTGTGCCGCCCTGGCCGGTTGGCTTAGCGGTAGAGCGTCGGCCTGGCGTGCGGGGGACTCGGGTTTGATTCCCGGCCAGGGTACATAGGAGAAGCACCCATTTGCTTCTCCACGCCCCCCCCCTTCCTCTCTGTCTCTCTCTTCCCCTCCCGCAGCAGAGGATCCATTGGAGCAAAGAAGGCCCAGGCGCTGGGGATGGCTCCTTGGCCTCTGCCCCAGGCACTAGAGTGGCTCTGGTCACAGCAGAGTGACACCCCAGAGGGGCAGAGCATCGCTCCCTGGTGGGCAGAGCGTTGCCCCTGGTGGGCGCGCCGGGTGGATCCCGGTCAGGCGCATGCGGGAGTCTGTCTGTCTCTCCCCATTTCCAGCTTCAGAAAAATACAAAAATACAAAAAAAAAAAATTGGTTGTGCCTCACAGTAAACCATGCTGCAATCATATATTAGGACGCCTGAAAAGTCCTTTCCACGGCTCCACAGCAAAAGAGAGTTGGTGATTCAGGGCAGGGAGCATTAAGGTTAATTACCTAATAATTTACTACAGCGAGTGCCTCTGTAGACGTTTTGATTTTCACTAATTGTGTTGTTCAACAAAGTAAACCACTCTGCGTCCATGTTCCAGCTGTGGAGAAGTGTCAGGGGAACCTTCCCTGTGATGTATGACCCTTGCTTCACCCTTGAGCGCAAGCCACTTGATGGGAAGTTGGAAAGACCAATAGTTTTGAAGACTCCATGGATTGGTTTAGTAAAGATTTCCCTTAATGTGACTGTGAGCCAACCAGCCATTCAGAGAAAGCAGGCAGGAGCATTGCTAATGGGATCGGATTACTAGCTGCTAGCACGGATCACCCTCGGTCCTGGGGGAGTGGGGGGAAGCTGAGGAAGGAGGGTGCAGCAGGAATGCAAGAACAGGATACTTAGAGTGACATGGTTAAGGAGACAGTCAAATCCAGGATCAAAACCCAGCTTGTCCAATTTTTAGCTGGGTGGCCTTTAGCGAGAGAGTTAAGCACTCAAAGCGACCACCTCTTCGTCTCACCAAGAACATTCAGTGCTACACCACGAAATTACTGTGAGAACCGAATGTGATACTTCATGTACATGAGGCAGCCAGGATTTTTGCAAACCCAGCAAAAAGGTAAAGAGCACTGAACAAGTGTCTAGATGTTTTCATGCATTATCTCCATCTTTACAACAGCCCTCTGAAGTCATTTCTATTAGCATCCCCACTGTAGAGGTGAGGTCACTGATCACAGGGAGCTGAATGACATGCCCAAGGTGACTGAGTTAGTAACTAAGGAAAGCAGGCTTTCAGACCCATGCACTCCATCCAAGCCTTTGTTTTTAACCAGCAGCATCTCACAGCTTCCCAGCCCTGGAAGGAGCACATCTCTGGGGAGAAGTCCCAGATGAAATGCCTGCTTGCCCTGCTTTTCTCCTGTAGAACTGGCTTCTCTTCTCACGGTCCAAGTAACTTGAGTGGGGACTGTCTCTCTGTCTCTCACTTCGAGGACACAGCTTTGACCTAGGGTTGGCCCATGAAAACAATTCATCTCCTGGCTACAGATACCATATTTCCCCATGTATAAGACACCCCATGTATAAGACACACCTTAATGTTGGGGCCCAAAATTTGGGGAAAAAAATGTATTACATAAAGTTATTGAACTCAAGTTTTATTCATCATAAAATTTATCAACTCCTCATCCCTGTCAAAATTCCTATCCATTAGCTTGCCCTCACCTGTGTCTCATCACTATCTTCAACAATGAGCGCAAAAACAAGAGCAAAAAAGTGGGAAATGCAAGTAAAAAATCTACAACCACTGTATAAGATGCACCCAGTTTTTAGACCCCAAATATTTTTTAAAAGGTGTGTCTTAAACATAGGGAAATACGGTAATCAGTTTCCGGATGGATGCTTTACCCAATCCAAACCAGTCAATCCAAGTAGGGCCCACCTTAAGTTACTTTATTTTACTCTATTTGAATTACCAAGAGAATAGGACATCAGCTGACAGCAGCCGGCAGCCGTGTCACCACCACGAAAGGTGAACCCAACTAAGAAGGGAACCAAATAGAGGACCACAGATGAGAACCCCGAAGGGAGGAGGATTGGGTCCTTGTGACCCTGTTTGAGCTCCTGGATGTGACTCTGCCTGAAGCTAGAAGGTACTGGCACTGAATGTTTCATGAGCCAATAAATTACCTCTTTTGCTCATGAAAGTTTAGGTAACACTTTCAGAACTTGCAGCCGAAAGAGTTCTAGTACTTCAAGTAAAGCTTTAACATATATGTATAGTTTGTGATACACAGAAGACATTGAACAATTTACTTCTTACTGTACTGAAGGCTCTAATACTTACCCAACTCTCAAGTCATGTTTATTTCCCAAATTACCAGAGGTCTGTGGAAAGGGGATCCACGTCCTGTTTTCTGATGTGATTCACAATAAAACAAATGTTCCTAATGTAGATCACCTCTTTTGACTAATAAAAACATCAAGAGATGTTTATTTAAACCGGTATGTATTCTGTAAGAAAAGGGGTGGGGATTAAAGGACCTTTTAGTTGGTCCCCTGATGACCTGGGCGTCACTGTGTCCTGGCGATGGTGGTTAGCCAGAGCTAGTACAGAACTGAATCTTCCTGAGGACAGGTACTTTGCTAATTTTCACACAGTTACAGTATAAAGTTTTGAATATTTAGCAATTCTTACCTCGCAAAGCTCACGCATGTTGGATCTGCAGAGTAACCCACAAGTCACACACCCTGTGGCCGATGTATTATTTGAAGCTCTGCTTTCCAGACAAGGAAGCCCAAGTTGGAAGAGATTAAGTGACACGACATGGTCTCATGTTGTGCCCTGCAGAGAAGAGCAAGAATTGAATTCAGAATCTAGGAGAGATGACTTCCAAGATCTCCCTTCTCATTAACTAAAAGAGGTTGTCACAGGCACATGCATGGAGGTGACATGATACAGTGGGTCCGTTCTGGTCACCTTGCTTCAAGCACTGTGCAACATCTGCTCACCATTTTCTCTTGAGATGATTGTTTCTCCTTTAGGAATCTCCTGTCCCTCACCCCTAACATAAGCATAGAAACAGACTCCCTCACTAGTTCCTGAAGGTTTAAATGAGATGATGGATACAAGTCCATCCAACACCAAGCCCAGGACAAAGGAAATGTTTCACAAATGCTTGTTAAGTTTCCATTTGTGGGCACAAATCAAACTCCTCCAAGAAAAGAATATTGACTGGACAGTTCTTCCTGGAAGATTCACGGAACACACGAGGCTTGTCAGGGGAGGTTCCGGGCAGCCTGTTTGTATTGGCAAAAATCAGAACCAACCTCAAGAGCTGCAAATAGGGAAGCATGGCAGAATAGAGCACATCCCCTCCACACAGAATCCCATCTACCAATTTAAAAAATCTTATCCAACTCAGAATGCCCTGACACAGCAAGATCTATAAGACAGACCTTTGCACAGGAAAAAAAAAAGTAACAATTTTATGTGTAAAAGACTTAAGCAGTATACATTTCCAAAGGATACACGCCTCCAGAGAATACACACGGAAATGCAAATGCACCTTAAAGGGGTTCCCAAGGACACACACAAAAACCATGGGATTAGTACTGAATTGAGGGGGGAAGTTTAAAAAAAAAACCCTAGCCATATTTTCTATCTTTTAATTTTTAACAATAAAAATTTGGTCATGAATTACTTAACGCAATGAAAAATTGATGATAAGGAAACACTTGAAGCAATTGAAAGCAACCTCGGGTTGCTTCAAGCTAAAAGTAACCTGCTTGACCTACACAGTGCTAAAATAAACAAGAAAGTAGGGGAAAGACACACTCAACCACCTACCAAGGTATGGAACAAAAGGGTGAGAAACAAGCCGATTGATTGAATTTTTTTTTTTTACTTAAATTTTTTTTTTTTTTCTTTTAACTGGCTGTGTCCTATATACGCAGCATAATTATCTTTCCTCAAAATATCATCACTCATTTGAATGATCTCGCCACATGAAAAACGGGTTTGGCCCAATCGTTGCATATTGTTGGGAAATTATCATCACTTTCTTTTCTCTTCCCAAAAACAATATTTCACAATGACACTGATGAGTTCTGTTGTTGTTTTTCATCTAATACCTCAACCCACTTTAAACCCATAGTCTGCAGAAAGTCCCTGAAGTGTGACATTAATGGAGATGTACCCCAATGACATAGAACATCACATCCAAAATCGGATTGTGCTGGACTCGCCCCATGCGGACAATTGCAGGTTCCCCCGTCTTACCCCAATCAGCATGCTTTCAGCTGCCTCCAGCGGCAATAGTCTGCCTCATAATCCCTGCTGTGTACCACGTGAGCCCCAGTGCTCACAAACCCCGCGTCTGGAGCCTGAAGCGCATGGGCCAGTTTACAGACAGTTTTGGTGGCTTCAAACCCACATGGCTGTTCATTCTACCCCCTTGGCTGCCTTGGCCCGTTCTCATGCCATTAGATACCACCCTTAGGCTACCCAGGCTTATTTCTTTAATCCAGATCTTTTCATCAAGATTCATATAACTGACATCCCCTTTGACGTCTTCATTCTCTAATGACTCACCTGCATCTCAAACCTAGCACGTCCCAAATGAAAACTGATTCTTCTCTCCTACACCTCTCCTGCAGTTTCTCCCACCTCAGTCATGACCTGACATCCAAAAGGCAGCAGTGTGGGAATCACCTCTGTGCCTGCATTGTCCCCTGCCCATTCCCCACACTCCCAGGCTCTGCTGCTTTGACCTCCAAAATCTCTCTCAAACCCTCCCACTTCTCTCCATCTGCACTCTGACCAGCCTGACCTGAGCCACCATCGCCTCTAACCCAGCCCGGCGGCAGTCCCTTCCTCACCAGTCCCCCACCTCATCATTTTCCACCATGTCACTCCTCTGCTCCAATCCCCATCAATGGCTTTCCACTACATTAGATTAAAACCCAGCTCTTCATCACCGTCAGCAGCAGTAAAGGTTGTGTAACTCCCAAAGACTTACCAGATACCCTTTCCCCATCATCAGCATACTTTAATCACATAGGCCTTCAGAAATATGTTCTAGAAAGTCCTGGCCGGATAGCTCAGTTGGTTGCAGCACCATCCTGATATGCAGAGGTTGCCAGTTCAATCCCCAATCAGGGCGCATACAGAAACAGATTGATGTTCCTGTTTCTCTCTTTCTCTCTCTCTAAAAATAATAAAATAAACATTTTTTTAAAAAGAATGTTCTAGAAAACAACCTCTTTCCTACCACATTTCCTTTCCCTTGGATTTCTGCCTCTCCGGCTCCTGTAGTCCTTCGGGTCTTGGCATCGCTCTCCCCTCCACACAGAGCCTTCCTTGACCAGCCACTGTAGCCCTTCCTAGCACCCACCGCGAACTTCAATATGTGTACTTGCTCTTTTTCTGTCTCCTCCATGAGAACAGGAATCTCCTTGGTCTCCTTTTGGATGCAGACCCGTTGCCAGGCTCAAGGCCTGACACACGGTTGAGACGCCACAATTATTTGCAGAATAAATGAGTCAGAAACACACGGCGTTCTATGCTATGTGTTTCAACACTTTGATGGGGGAGTGGGAGGAAAGTACTTTATAAAAGGCATGAAATTAAACTCCGTAATCTTTGTCCTTAAGTATGGTATAGACGGAATCTACAGCGTGAAGAGATAAAACTAACAACAGAAGCCAGCAGATGTTGGAGTATTTAATTTCCACATTAAAATGTGCACTCTGGATCATGTTGAGTTGACCAGATGACTTCTGGCAGGGCAGGCCAAATAAATAGTTTGTTTATGAATAAGAAAGGTAAAGTTACAGAAGTTGGAGAAGTGAGAAATGATGAGCTCTGGGGTATTCAGAAGCAGTTTTATGGAGGAGGTTGAATTTATACCAGCCTCAGACAGGTCAGATTAGTTAAAACTACTCAAAACCACCTAAAGCTATGGCCTTATGCTCCTGGAGTATTGTGAAAAATAAAGAACCCAGTGGTCTGCCAAATAGCAGGACAGTTTATAATTTCTCTAGTGTCACCCATACCAAGAAGCGCTGGCAATTTCCCAGGTCACCTGAGAACTGGAATGGGACACTGTCACCATGAACTTCTAAATTTCCGAACTGTCAAGTGCACGCGTGCGTGTTCCTCCCTTTCCCAATCCAGTCCCTGGCTTGCTGTCTTTTCCTGAAGCTGAAGAGTGGGAAGGAAACTTCTTCCTGAGAAACAAGCTGCCACCATCTCTGCCCTTTGTCCTAAGGGTCGGTTCTCCTGTCCTGCCTTGTCCTTGCCTGCTCTAGTCATTTTGGGATTATTAGCATTTTTCCACAGCAGGGACAAATGGGGGCTTTGCAAGACAGCTGCCCCCTACCCCCACCCACCTCAGCACTAAACCTCAGAAATCATACCAGCTGGAGGCAAACAGATGTTCTCACCTTCCCCACCTTGTTTACCAAAGGCTGAACCTGGTCCAAAGCCTTGGGCATGTTTGCTTAACAGATGTATCCTAATACAAATCAACTTGGAAGGGATGGGGAAAGCAAACAAGTGAGAAATGCAAATGTTTAGCCACTTAATTTTCCTATCTTAAAAATACCCTGCCAGAACAAATGAACGAGGGAGCAAAGATCAAACGTGTCCGGTCTGTTCTGCACTCACTGTGGCAGTTCTTCCCATACTAGACCTTCACGTGATTGACAAGGGTCTAGATCAGGGGTCCCCAAACTACGGCCCGTGGGCTGCAGGTGGCCCTGAGGCCATTTATCCGGCCCCTGCCACACTTCCGGAAGGGGCATCTCTTTCATTAGTGGTCAGTGAGAGGAGCATAGTTCCCATTGAAATACTGGTCAGTTTGTTGGTTTAAATTTACTTGTTCTTGGCCCTGGCCAGTTGGCTCAGCGGTAGAGCATTGGCCTGGTGTGCGGGGGACCCGGGTTCGATTCCCGGCCAGGGCACATAGGAGAGGCGCCCATTTGCTTCTCCACCCCCCACCCCCTCCTTCCTCTCTGTCTCTCTCTTCCCCTCCCGCAGCCAAGGCTCCATTGGAGCAAAGACGGCCTGGGCGCTGGGGATGGCTCCTTGGCCTCTGCCCCAGGTGCTAGAGTGGCTCTGGTCGCGGCAGAGCGATGCCCCGGAGGGGCAAAGCATCGCCCCCTGGTGGGCAGAGCGTAGCCCCTGGTGGGCGTGCCGGGTGGATCCTGGTCGGGCGCATGCAGGAGTCTGTCTGACTGTCTCTCCCCGTTTCCAGCGTCAGAAAAATACAAAAAAAATAAAATAAAATAAAATAAAAGTTATCAGAGCAACGAAATACCTTTTAAAAAATTAAAAAAAAATTACTTGTTCTTTATTTTAAATATTGTATTTGTTCCCATTTTGTGTGTTTTTACTTTAAAATAAGATATGTACAGTGTGCATAGGGATTTGTTCATAGTTTTTTTTATAGTCCGACCCTCCAATGGTCTGAGGGACACTGAACTGGCCCCCTGTATAAAAAGTTTGGGGACCCCTGGTCTAGATCAAGAAACTGATGGGGCATTCCAAGTGAAGAGAGGGAGAGAATTTAGACCGAGAAAGCAAGCCCTAAAATTGGTGTGCTCAAAGGACAGTGAGGAGCAGGGATGGCTCCCAAATTTCCACACAGGAAATCTGGGAGAGCGGCCATTGGGAAGGTTGTACAAGAGAACTGGGTGTCAGTGAGGTCTGCGTGACAAGCACGCCCTTGTGACTCAGGTCACTTCCTCATTCAGGCTTGCGGAACTGTTGGAAGTTACTGAAGGGGCTAAATTTCACCCACACCATCTCTTGGCTCTAACGATGATGAAGAGGTGAGAGACAGCTGAAACTAAACCGAAGCTGAACACTGGGGCAGTGTGAAGAGAGAGCTGCCAACCCAAACGAGAGGACGAGAGCTGGCAGAAGCCCAGAGAGTGATGGGAACTGTGGGAAGGAAAGGGAAGATACCAGACACCCGTGGGGGTGGGGGGGGGGCGGATTCAATACACATAGGGACTGGATACATTCAGGAAAGGATGGAGGTGAGCAAGTCGGAAATTCTCCTCCAAGGTTGCAGGATCAGCAGGCTGAGTGCCCGTCTGGGAAGTCAGGAGGAGAGACGGGTTTGAGGGCCAGACTGATGAATTTCTTTCTCCGTCTGCTCAATATAAAGTAACAGCAGGTCAATCAGTGGAAAATGCCCAGGAGGTTCCTGGGGCTACAGCAGCCATGTCCAAACAGAACGCCTGGTATTTGTTCAAACAGCCCGGGCTGAACAACTCACCCAAAACCTTTGCTGAAACCTCTGAGGCTTCTGAACTGTCTGTTCTCAGTTCTTTGCGATGTCGGATTATAACTGTATCACCCCAAGGCTCATGATATCTAAGTCTTGCTAAACAAATAGCTATGAATGCAAAGAACCATAGGGGATGGGCATGTTTGGGCCATGCTCCAGGCCAACCTGAATTTTGGACATTTGCCTCATGTATTTTTGATTCTTAACCCACCTGGATACCACTGCACATCCATCCATTGCGATATAGAACCTGCATACTGTTATTAATTTCTTATCTCTTTGTAAATCAAGTGTCCTTTTGCCTAAATAAATGTAATCTACAACATAGTACTACTATAAGTGAAAAATAGCATAGCGTGTTATAGATAGAATACAATGGTAAAATGGAGTTCACAGGGGGAAAGGTATTAAATCTAGTAGACTACTAGCGGATGTACTAGACCAAGGATAGTCAACCTTTTTATACCTCCCGCCCACTTTTGTATCTCTGTTAGTAGTAAAATTTTCTAATCGCCCACCGGTTCCACAATAATGGTGATTTATAAAGTAGGGAAGTAACTTTACTTTATAAAATTTATAAAGCAGAGTTACAGCAAATTAAAGCATATAATAATAATTACTTACCAAGTACTTTGTCAGATTTTCGCTCAGTTTGTCAGAATAAATCTTTATAAAACAACTTACTATAGTTAAATTTATCTTTTTATTTATACTTTGGTTGCTCCACTACCACCCACCATGAAAGCTGGAATACCCACTAGTGGGCGATAGGGACCAGGTTGACTACCACTGCTCTAGACACTTTTGTCATTTTTTGTACAACCAGCCTCTCAAACTCCATCCTTTATGGGAAAGTTCGAACTGTAGGGTCCTGACTTCCAAAATGGATGCTGAAGAAAGATAGAGATCTCTCCTCATCTCCTAGCAAATGACTGGGACTTAGCCAATCAGATGCCCTGGCTCATGACTTTCAAACTTAAAAGGAAAGAGTCCAGGACAAAGAAATGGTCACAATGAATTCACACTGAGTGACCCGAACAGGGGTGCATGTTGTCCTGGCAAACATCACCTGTAGGACCCAGGCAGCCCATTCTCATCGCATTCTTTTACTAATTTCCCAGACTTGCTTTACTTGCTGATACAGTGGGTTGACCAGTGGGTTGAAAAGTATCCCCCCAAATTCATGTCTACTCAAAACCTCAGCACATGTCATTACTTGAAAATATGACCTTGAAGAGGTAATTAATTAAGGATCTTGAGATGAAATCCTGGATTTGGGGGGGGGCTCTAAGTCCAATGATGAGTGTGTCCTTATAAGAGAAGACACAGAGACACACAGAGAAGGTGATATGAAGACAGAGGCAGAGATTGAAGTGACACATCTTCCAAATCAGGTAGTCCTAAGAAGCGGGGACAGAGGGGGAAAGGACTCCAACCTCGGGGCCTTGGAGGGAGCGCGACCCTGCTGGCACACTGATCAGATTTCTGGCCTCCACAGCTACTAGACAACACATTTCTTGTGTTTGAAGCCATTAAGTTTATGGTACTTTGTTACAGTAGCCACAGGAACTAATACATTGAGTTTGGAGATGTCTCTTCTGATGCTATGGATTTCCATGTATCTGAGCTCTGCCTTGTACCAAACCATCTATTCATCCTGTTAGTCATTTGTTTGTTTGTTTCTTTCTTTCTTTCAATACATTTTATTTGGATGAAGTTGCAAAAACAGATACAAAATACTTTTTTTAAGTACAGCTAACTGACTCAGAAAAATAAATAAAGCTCCTTGAAGGTTTAAAATCACAACATAAATTTTCACATAAAGACCATTTAAAAACATTCTAGATGGCAACCAAGACTTAACTTATGCAAGCTATTTTTCAGTGTAGACCAAACACAGAATGTTTTAGAAGAAATCTCCAGCACCCTGGCAATCCATTTGGATTTACAGAACACTAGTTTGCAATAGAATCTGATAATGAGAAAAAAACTCAAGTGAATGTCAACACAGTTGCTTCAATAAAATTACTGCTATCACATGTAATATCCCCCCAAAAAGCCTTTTACCGTCTGAAATATCAAAATCGAATGCAAAAACACAGGAAGACTGGGTGACTGCTGTTTTCCCTCCTTGCCAGAATTCTGCAATTGTAAATCCACTTATTGAGCAGGTAGCAGGAGGAAATAATGTCCCTGTTGAAGGCGCACGGGGTTGGGGTCCAAGCCATTATCATGTCAGTAATTAAGGTTTCCTGGTCTTGTGCTCTTGCCTTCTGGGGGCTACCCAATTTATTTTCTTAAATGACTTCTGTTGTTTGTAACCAAGAACAAGGTTGATATGCCTGTCAAAGTGACGAGGGCTGAGATCTATTTTTTTGTTGAAATGAAAATTAACAAAAATTAAAGAGCTGTTAAACAACATAGCATCACATTGAGACTTTCTTTTTTTGAGGGGGGGGGGGAGAGGAGGGGGTGGCCAGGAAGCTGGGAAGAAATTTTAAAGTCAATAATCCTTTGTGATTTAATTTGATGCCGCATCTCTTTCCTGCCCAAAGTCATCTAATAGAACACTAGTGATGTGTCCCGCATCTTGAGAAATAGTGAAATGTCCCAACTTTACAGATGGAGACACTGAGTCTTGGCAAAGCAAAATAAAAGGATTTGCCTACAATCCTGCAGATACACCAAGTAGAAAGCCAAATCCATAACCATGTTCTTCTACATTCCCGTTTCCCATTCTCTACCCCAGTCCTCTCTCTTGCCTGCCTGACTACACAGCTCTTCTTATAGGTTGGATTAAACCACATCTCTAGCTTCTGCGGACTTGATGCTTGAACATCTCTGGGCTACATGCAAATGTTGGATATCCTTTGTTCTGGACAAACGTAAGCTGTACCTGAGTCACCCAGCCAACGCCCCTACCCCCCAGACTTCCTTCCTTTTCATCCACTCACTGGGGCGCTTTTCAAATCCAAACCAGCCCTCTCCCTATTCAGGCTTTCATATCCCAGGCCACTATCAGCTGCCTGAATCACTCCAGGCCAGGCACTAGACCACTAAGGACAGCCCCGTGCCTCCAGAGACAACTCAGAGTATTCAGACTAGCTAATCCTAACCTGTTCCTCCTGCCTGACTTGTGCCTTTCCCTGGAAACACAGTAGAGGATCTATGAATAACAAACTACATGTTCAATGGAAATCACCTCCTATCCGTTAGTCTTTACTATACCTCACGTTTTCTATTAATACGCTACATTTTATTTTTTCTTTTAATTTTTCATTTATTCTTTAATCTTTTAATTACACTTGACAGTCAATACTATTTTGTACTGATTTCACGTGTACAGCTCAGTGGTCAGACACCATATACCCCACAAAGTGCTGCCCCTTTCAATCCCAAGCACCTACCTGGCACTGTACATAGTATCTATGAATCTGTTTTTGGTTTTATTTGTTTATTCTGTTCTTTAGATTTTGCATATAAGTGAAATCATATGGTGTTTGTCTTTCTCTGATGGACTAATTTCCCTGAGTGTAAAACCCTCTAGGTCCATCCATACTGTCGTAAATGGTAAGATTTCAGTCTCTTTTATGGCTGGATAATATTCCATCGTGTAAATGTACCGCAGTTCTTCATCCACTTGTCTATTGATAGGCACCTGGGTTGCTTCCATAGCTCGGCTAGTGTCAATAACGCTGCTGTGAATTTAGGGGTGCATATATTCTTTCTAATTATTGTCTTGGGTTTGTTTCTTTGTTTAATTTTCTTTTTTTTTATTTTTTATTTTTCTGAAGCTGGAAATGGGGAGAGACAGTCAGACAGACTCCCGCATGCGCCCGACCGGGATCCACCCGGCACGCCCACCCGGGGCGACGCTCTGCCCACCAGGGGGCGATGCTCTGCCCCTCCGGGGCATCGCTCTGCCGCGACCAGAGCCACTCTAGCGCCTGAGGCAGAGGCCAAGGAGTCATCCCCAGCACCCGGGCCATCTTTGCTCCAATGGAGCCTTGGCTGCGGGAGGGGAAGAGAGAGACAGAGAGGAAGGGGGGGGGGGGGGGGTGGAGAAGCAAATGGGCGCTTCTCCTGTGTGCCCTGGCCGGGAATCAAACCCAGGTCCCCCGCACACCAGGCCGACGCTCTACCGCTGAGCCAACCGGCCAGGGCCAGGTTTGTTACTTTGGATCAATACCTAGAAGTGGAATTGTTGGAGTCATGGGGCAGTTCCATTTTTTAATTTTATTAAGGTTTTAAAGCAAGAATCTCAAGAAGAAAGTATAGACCTTCAGCCAGCATAGCCAGGACAGTTTGGATAACCCAGAACAGCGTTGGGGTCTATCACAATGAGATGTACTTCTTTTACTACTGTTCCAGGGAGATAAAGGACGACTGGTACATTCTTCACACGTCATGCTCTTGTGCTCAAGTGAAACTGTGGATTAGAGGGAAGCAGCATAACTCTGGAGGCAGCCGAGGTGGTAAAAATCTGGCCTCTGCCAATAACTAGCTGGGGAAATGTGGTCAGGTAGGGACCTCTTGAGACCCCATTTTCCCACCTGTGAGATCTGACTATTACTAGCAACACCCCGACAAGGTTTTTATGAGGTTTAGAGGAACTTGCGCAATCAAAGCAGAGAGTACACTGTCAAGAAAAGAGTAAGGAAGGGCTTAATAGATATAAAAATAACTAAGTTCATTTTATGCCTTCAACTCTTCCAAACCTAGCTTATTTCCAACTCAGGAATCTGTTAAAATTTCAAGAGTGCATCCTCTTGACTTGAAGAGCATCTTAGTTTTCCATTTTCATTGAGCTGTATCTTTTATGCTCTCCCAGAAATCAGGGTTTGTTCACGGCCCCCCCGAGAAAACAGACAGCCCGTGTCACTGGACCTGTAGAAATCACAGTGAGTGTGCGACAAACAACATGACTACCTTAGATCCAGTCAAAGGTCCCGGTAACTCATGACGAGTCTGTAATGGCTTCACACCAGGTCTGAAAAGAAAGGCTATTTTGCTGAAACATTTTAGAGCTGCATGCCTCAAAAGTGATTCATTCTTGCTTGAACCTCTTTGGCATGTTTGGGGATCATTTATCAAGTGTGTTTACCACAAAGGTCTCTCTCCAAACTTTGGATGTGTGAAAACAGCCCTTAACGCGATAGAAATCATTCTAACCGCCAACACAGGCAGACAGAGACTCCGGACAGTCAGCTATAAGTCAGAGCGCACAAAGTGAAGTGAGGGGCTCATGACAGGGCTCCAGGGAGCAACTTTTTCTTCAAAGAACCATGTTGCCAACTTGCTCACTGCTGCTGAATATGCCACCATCCCAGCACCATGATGGTTCTTGAGCTTCCTATTTCCATCTTAATTTAAGTGCAAAATATGAAGCCTGCTGTTGAGAAACTCTTGCATTTCTTCATGTCTCGTGAGCAGGGGCACTGACTGCCTTTGTAACAGGTGATACCTTCAAGCGTCGTGTATAGCAAACAGCCTTGGAAGACAGAGATGGGGTTTTGTTGCAGAGCAGTTTGTTTATGGTTCAAAATAATGAAGCTAATGTCTCCTTCTGGGGCAAAGCACAGATATTGCCCATTATAAAAATTTGGGCTTCTCTGAATTGGAGGTTTCTCCCTCATAACACTACCCACAACCCTGTGACATGCAGGCCTCAGCTGGCCCTCTTTGTGTGACCCTGCAGGAATTTGAGCTCAGAGAGTCGGGACAGATGCTGATATTCTGGTCTCTGCCATTGCTGGGAGTAAAACTTTCCTTTGCCTCTGACCCAGGAGTCTCGTGTCTTCCAATGTGGCAGGCCACTTGTTCACTTTTAAATGGTGTGGGTTGTGTGTGTGTGGGGGGGGGTCTCAGCTCCTTTAAACTCCGTGACACCTGCCATATCATTAATATTCCTTTATCAGCTGACATATGACCTGCAGGGGCTTCTCCATTGGGCCTTTAAAGCCTCCTCAAACTTATAAATAAAATTATATGCTTGCTATATATATATATGGATAGAACTTCCAGACAAGTCACCTCAGCCTTTTTGAAGGTGACCTCTTTCTCCTAAGTCTCTCCTATATAAAAACTCATAGATCCTCTATTCTGGGCAAGTCAGCCACCTCGAGGCAGGGGCAATTTGAGAGCATTGAAGACTTAGGGATCAGAAGGGAAGGAGCAGAGAAAGAAAAGGGACAGATGATTCCAATTCCTGGCAATTCTGTCAAGGGCCAGCCCTGACAAATAGTATTATTTCATTCAGAGTTGAGAGATTCCAAGATTTAGTTTATGAATGCATCTTTGGGTAAGAGGAAAGGATAAAGAATAACTTTACATCTTTTGTTCTCTATTTTTGTTTAGTTCAGACCAATCTAATTGTCATAATGAGTCATCATGCTTAAATATTCTATTGGAATACCAGGGGTCCCCAAACTACAGTGCACTGACCAAATCCAGCCCACTGCCTGTTTTGGTGACTAGATTGTTATTGAGGCCAGCACACTGGTTCATTTACCATCGTCTGTGGCTGCTGTTAGGCTGTGATGGCACAGGTACCCCTAGTTGAGGCAGAGGCCAGTTGGCCCACAAAGCCTAAGATATTTACTATCTGACCCTTTACAGAAAACATTTGCCGACCACTGGTAAAGCCTAACTTTCTTCCAGTCCCCTTGTTGCTGAGTGACCTTCTCGGGTAACAAAAGTGATCCCTCCTCACTGAAGGTCCCAGGTGGGTGCCTCAGAATGAAACCGTCCTCCTGGGCTCCACACACGGGCACAGCCCTCAGTGCCCGAGCCCAACCTCCCCCTCTGCCTACGTCTGTCATCAGGCATCCTTCCCGCTTGCATCCCTGTCATCCCAAGCTCTGCCCCTCTCCTGGGATACCTGGTGCTCCCTCAACAACATTCCCTCTGCCTGCACTCCTCTTCACCAGAGCACGGCTACCTGGGGATGGAAGTGACACAGGTCACTGCTCCCCCTTTCCACTGACACCAAATAACAAGAGTGACTGTTGATTGAGTCCTCCCTGTCAGCCGGTCATCACCCTAAGGCTTTTATGTGCATTATTTAGTGAAACCTGGTAAAGCCCTGTGACATAGTTACTGTTGTTCTCAATGGATAACCAAGGAACACACTTCCGAGGACTTGACTAAGGTCACTCAGCTAACAAGGCTCGAAGCCCGTCTCCACACTCCCTTGGTTCTGGCCTTAGATCAGTGCATCGGTAAATCAGTGAATGCACAGATCCCAATAAGACAACGGATTGATAAATTATGAGGAAAGGGGGTAAGGGTTCTCTATTCATGAGCTGAAAACATTAATAACCACAGAACGCCTCCGCCCTTAAGACAGGTGGTTTTATATAACAACCTTGAACATGGTTGCACCCTTTTAAAATTATGCCCCAGGGCCCTTTAGCTTAACCTTCCCTTTAACTCCCTTATTAAGACATAATAGAACACTAACATAGACACCGACGCCCGGCAGAAGTGCCTCCCTCGGTCAACTGCTCTCTGCACTTTTTCCCTTGCTAACAAAGAAAGGCCCAACCCAGCCAATGTTCATCAGTAAAAGGTGATTTATTAGGAGAAAAACAGCACGACCTGCCTCCAAGAGACAGCCCCGGCAACCAGATCCACAATTAAAGCCGAACTGTGCAATCTTCACGTTTAAAGTGAAATCGATGGCATTGATTGAGTCCCAGACAGGCAGCCACATATGAGCGCTACAGATCTGATCACAGCAAAACGCAGGTTTGAAATAAAACCTGTAAAAATCACCGGGAGCATTTTATGGCCACACATGAGGACTGGCCTGCACGACGGGGAAGTGGCAGAGGGGCTCGTTTTATCAAGGGGCTGGGGGGCAACTACTTGGAGTGAGGTCTTGACCAATGATCTTGGTTCTGCAGACACTCAGCTGCCAGTAATTTGCTGGAGGATTTTATTTAACGGTGAGGATTTGAATGGATTTCTCACCCCCTTCCCTGGGGTTGCACAAAGCAGTCAATTAAATTAGTGCCAACTCCTTAAAAGACGCCCAGGTGACCGGTTTAGGGGCATTGAGGCCACCTGGGCTCCAGATCTGACTTTGTTAGGTAATCGTAATTCTCCAACCAGCTGGACTGGAGAATTATGCCTTTTTTCATGGGGAGGCAAGTTGACAGTGACAGGAAGGGGACAGACTGGGGAATGAATGACCTTTCCGTTTTGGTAGCGCCATTCTGGGCCGGCACTGAATTTCAGTCTTTATAGTTGTATCGGTCTCGGGAGGTTGATTCTCAATACTTAACAGGGCATCCAGGGCCCCAACACCAGTGGACATTTAAACACGTGCATTGTGATAACTTATGCACAAAAAAAAGTTAATGCCAAGCTGAAGATGTTGTGTAAAGATTTGGGGAGATTTTTCTTTTTAATTTTCATGGGGTGACATTGAAAAATCAGGGTACATATGTTCAGAGAAAACATCTCCAGGTTATTTTGACATTTGATTATGTTGCATACCCATCACCCAAAGTCAAATTGTCTTCTGTCGCCTTCTATCTCAGGGATAGTCAACCTTTTTATACCTACCGCCCACTTCTGTATCACTGTTAGTAGTAAAATTTTCTAACCTCCCACCGGTTCCACGGTAATGGTGATTTATAAAGTAGGGAAGTAACTTTACTTTATAAAATTCATAAAGCAGAGTTATAACAAGTTAAAGCATATAATAATGATTACTTACCAAGTACTTTATGTCAGATTTTTGCTCAGTTTGTCAGAATAAATCTTTATAAAACAACTTACTATAGTTAAAGCTATCTTTTTATTTATACTTTGGTTGCTCTGCTACTAACTACCATGAAAGCTGGAACGCCCACTAATGGGCGTTAGGGACCAGGTTGACTACCACTGTTCTATCTGGTTTTCTTTGTGCCCCTCCCCTCCCCCGCCCCCTCCCTCTCCTCCCAATCCCCCCCCCCCAACCATCACACTCTTGTCCATGTCTCTGAGTCTCATTTTTATGTCCCACCTATGTATGGAATCATATAGTTCTTAGTTTTTTCTAATTTACTTATTTCACTCAGTATAATGTTATCAAGGTCCATCCATGTTGTTGTAAATGATCCAATGTCATCGTTTCTTATGGCTGAGTAGTATTCCATGGTATATATGTACCACATCTTTTTTATCCAATCTTCTATTGAGGGCTTTTTGGTTGTTTCCATGTTTTGGCCACTGTGAACAATGCTACAATGAACATGGGGCTGCATGTGTCTTTACGTACCAATGTTTTTGAGTTATGGGGGTATATATTGGGGAGATTTTTTGTTTTGTTTTGTTTTGAGAGTACTGATGATTTGGAAAAGTCAACCACACCAGTCTCCAAATGCTGCTTGGGAAATACCTATTCTCAAGCCAGGATGTTCCTGGCAAACTTGTATTTAAGGAGCCCCCAGGGAGCCCCAGAGAAGAAAGGATTTTCCACATGCACCCCTGTGATAGAATTTAAGATTTATCCTAGTTACACAGAGGTGTGGGGCTCTTGTGTTGCTCATGCCATCATCATATAACCTGGAAACATTTTCATCCCATTGATAGGGTTTCCATGAAATCTGATGCAAGAAACGAGAGGTCTCAAAAGAAGAATGGGGGGTTGGGTATAGCAGCAGCTCACTTTCATATCTCTAAATGAAACTGAAGTGGGATAAGAACTGTAATGCTGCAAATAACTCCCAGGGTCCTGGTGAACTAAATCTCAGGAGCTGAGCAACCAAACTACAAGTCATAACTAAACGAAATAAGAAATAAGGCTATAAACCCAAGAGCTGACATTTAGCTTGGTTTTTGTTGCTTTTTATTTTTAATTAATTAATTAATTAATTCAACCAGTGTTTCTGGAGTGTCAGGTATTATTCATAATGCTAAGGAAGACAGACAAAGATCCCCACCATTTTGAAGCTAGGTGGAATCTACAGAAACTGTGAGATATCCACTGTGTGTTCTTTTAAGCTGCAACATTGTGGTAAGTTGTTACACAGCAATGGGTCATGAACATACTCCCTGGGGACTAGGATGGCTGCTTCCCATGCATCATCTTGCCAAACCCTCACAACCAGTCTGCCAAGCGGGTGCTATTGTTATTGTATCCATTTTATAGAAAAGGAAGGGAACTGAGAGTTAGAGATTTTATTCTACTTGCACAGAGCCCCATAGCCTCTGAGTGATAAGTTCAGGGTTCAAACCCTGCTGACTCCAGAGCCCATGCTCTTAATCAGTTCTGAGCTGCTTACACATTCTGCACCGTTCACTTGCAGTCATCCTGCCCCAAATCCTTCAGCTACGAGCAAGGGCGTTCATCACCTGTGCCTCCCACTTTTGTAGCTCTCACTCTGTGCCAAGCATGTCACGTGCAATCCCTCATTTTATCGTCCCGACAGCCCTGTGATATAATTAGTATCTTCTCCCCATTTGACAGATGAGGAGATAGACTAAAAGAAGTATTAAGTGATAATATATGCCCAACACCATCCACATAGTAAATAGAGGAATTGGGAATCAGACCCACGCCTTCAGGCCCCTGAGATCATCTTCTTACTCACTGTATAATCGATTGCCTCTAAGTGATCATTAAAATCCCAAAATTTGGGAATGATTAATTTGCTCAAAATGAATCACATAGAATCCATCCCTATAAAAATGTCATTTTCTCTCACTTGCCTTCTGATATGTTCCCTTGAATGGAAGAAGAAGGCATGAAATTACATTGGATCATGCAAAACCCTGGCCCCTCCCACAGAAAGGGGTGCAGATATGAATGCCATCCATCAGGTGTGTCAGGACAGAAGTGTATGAATCACAGACCCAGAGCTGAAATCCTACAGTCCTCAGCCTTACATTCAAGGCCCTCTGTGGCTCAGCCATGCGCCGTAATTCCCACTTGGATTCTTACAATCCCCTCTACGTGGAATTTACACTCTTTCACACACCCCCACAATATTCCGTCCACACTGGTTTCTTCCAACGTCTCATTGTCACATGTCCAAATACTTCCCATCATTCAAGAGCCATTTGAAACTCCAACTCCTTTTAGAATCGTTTTTTATTTCCTTTCCTCAAGACCTTTGCCATTCAGATTCAACATGGCAGTAAACCCTTTCTTCGGTAAAGTCCCGCCCCTTCTCATGTGTGTTTTCATTGGATGCTTATCGCCCTCTGCCTCCTGTCAGTTATCCATGCACATATCACCACCATCACAATGACAGTTGTAACAACAGCGACTAATTGTTTTCTGCATGAGCACCCCCACATCAGTGCTGGTGCTTCCACACATCTTGTCACTAATGACATCCCTCTAATGGGTAACATTATTACCCTTCAATTGAAAAGTAATCCCCATGTTTAGACATAGAAGGAATGATGCCTGAAGGAAAAAGATTAAAAAAAACTTTTCCTGAAGTTTGCTGCTCAAGGCAGTTCCAGAACTTCCAGCCCTCATAGCCTCCCTCCATCCTTTGTACATCAAAGCCACAAAAAAAAAAGGTCCTTCCGTTCATTCACTGCCCGGGCTGACCCTCGCCCCCAAGGGAAGGGGAGCTGGGTAGGATGCTACAGGCGTCAGGTCGACCTTCTTTCCTCTTCTATCGCTCCAGGTTCAAGCGTGAATTCCAGTCAAGGGGGACTGTGTATCCTTATATTTCAATCTGACAATGCTATTTGTGGGAATTGAACCTCAACAACTTTGGGAAACTTTATGCTCTTCCATCCTCAACGGGGGTCCATCTACACTTTCTGATGCAAAACTGTTCCGTAGTAAGTATATAGTGATCATTATACCTACCATAATTTGAGCTGAACACATTATATTCACCATTCAATCTCTTAACAAAAAGTTACCCAGCTAGTGGCTAAGGATATGGGCTCCAGAATCTAAACTTGCAACCAAAATGGTGCAGGACAGCCAGTTATAAAAGGAAGTAGATCTTGATCGAGTGTGCGTTATTTTTCACCACCATGCTAAGGGCTATGCTCCTTTCTTGCAAGATTTTATTTCATTCTCACAATGAGCTAGGTACTTATTAGGCTAATTTTACGTGAGGAAAATGCAGCTCACGCAGGATAAGGCTTTCGTCCAAGGTCATAGAGAGAACAAGAGGGTGAGATCTGAACCCAGCATTATCTGACACCAAATCCTATGTTCTCCACTACAGCACTGAGGCGTGCAGTCAGACATGAGCAGGTGTGTGACTGTGTTTGATGCCTTAGCCAACTACATTCAGAAAAAAAGAGCCAAAGAACCAGAAGGGACCCCACCTTCCTTTTAACAACAGCATTAGAAAGTAAATTTCAATCAATTATTAAAATTGCTACTATATATGCAATAAAAGTAAAATTATCATTGTTAACCACACTATTATGCTTTTAAAACCAATCCTTACCTCTCAGAGAGACATACTAGAATAGGTACAAATAAAATAGGATTTGCTTCAACATGTGAGGTGGGGGTGGAGATTTAGCAAAGACAGATGAAACAAGGGTGTGGATGAATGAAGATTTCCAAAGCTGAGCAATCGTGACATCAGGACTCACAATACTCTGTTATTTTTGTGGGTGTTTAATATTTATTTATAATAAACAATTCTCTAAAAATAAAATAGAGATCCTACAGAAATAAAAAGTAAATTTTCCTCCTCTGACCCCAGATCAGATCCCTAGCTCCTCCCCCCCCCCCCCCACCAATAAGCACTGTTGTGCCCATTCCATTCATCCAGAAACCTTCCATTTGTATGCAAATAACTATCCCATTTCCAAGTGGAAACGCACTAGCACAGAGTTCTCCCATTGTTTTTCTCCCGTGACAATGTACCCTGATGCTTTCCCTGGCCACACCCCGTGCCATAGCCTCCCCGGACCCCTCTGTCTTATGTTTTGGCACAATGATTTACTTAGATTTCTTGAATTGAGGTAAAATTACATAACATAAAATGAACCATGTGAAAGTATGAGATTCGGTGGTATTTAGTACGTTCACAGTGCTGTGCGACCATCACGGTTCTCTAGTTCCCAAACATTTTCATCTCCCCAAAAGGAAACCCCACACCTGTTAAACAGGCTCACGCCCTTCCCTCTGTCCCTGCCCCTGACAGCCATTCCCTGCTTTCTGTCTCTGTGGATTTGCCTGTTCTGGGGCATCTCACATACATGAAGAAACAAATGAACTACCCCTCCTCTGACCATGCTCCACATCCTAATCCCCCTGCGATGGCATCACCTCCTGGGCATCAAACTATGGGTAGTTTGCTTTCTGAATTCCAGGCCAGGCTGTCACCTAGCTTGGGAGCCCAGAAAACCAGCTGCTCCTGCTTCTGGGACACTAAAATTAACTGTGGACCTTCGATGGCACTCTGGCTTGTCTGTGCCTGCCCACGCAGCCTTAACCACGGTCAGTGGGGGAGACTTCCAAAATGCTCCTCCTGGCATCATCGTTATTTCAAAGTGGGAGAAGCACCAATTTCATGGGGTCTGGGGGGTCTGGGGCTGACGGGGCACATCTGTGGATTCCCTAAAGCAGCTGCAGAAGCAGACTCTGCATTGCTATCGCATAAACTTCCAGAGAACAAGGGACCGAAGACAGAATTATGTTTTGACTCAGGTCAGCAATAATAGAGTTCCCCATTGTGAAGGACTAAATTCAGTTGAAAATTTAATTTTTTAAATAAATATAACAGAAAGGTCAAAATCCTGCGAGCAGATATGGGAATCTGAAATTGGAAATTGCTCAGAAATGTCTTTCACTTCCTCCCTGTTATATTAATGACTTTCCAAACTCTCTCCCAAAGGAATTTCTCTTAGATATGCTAATGTCACTCCATTGCTCTAACACCTCATGCCAAATAGTGCTACTGAAAGGCCCTAACAGATGATACACCTGGAAATCACAGGGTGATGAGCAGTTTTACTCAAAGTGAAACAGAATTAAAAGTCCCTACACATTGTAACAACCACAATAACGAAGCAGGTCCTGCTCCCTAGAGTGTCTGCCCTCTGCCTGGACTATTCCAACCTCCCACCTCACACCCCAATCCTGCCACTCCTGGCTGAGGCAGCAGAGTAAACACCACCTCCTCCAGGAAGCTGTCCCTGACTCCCCACTAGATTGCAGACTCCTACCTTTTACCACCTGGACACTTGTAATTCCCTTGACAGGACACTTGTCCAGCTCTGTTGTTGCTAATTTGATCCTCTGTTTCCTCCACCAGACTGTCAGCTATACATTTGGGTCAGATGTATAGAGCAGAGCCTTCCCTGTAAGGCCCCTGTGTTAGGCAATCGTTTATGGGGACTTCATGGTCAACAACATACCATGTTACCTGATGTGTTTTGTGAACATCACATGAGTTCAGCTGATCCCCCTCGACAACTCCAATGAAGTAGACACATAGCCAGTTAACAGACAGAGGAACTGACATTTGGGGTTTCCGTGAATTTGTCAAAGTCATATTGCTAATAAATGGCTGGGTTGAGATCCAAATCCTGGGCGTGGCTCCACCTCCGGTGTTCTTAACCCTTTCACTGGCGACTCACACACAGGATAGGAGCAGAGAAAGCCACAATGGGTTGTGACTTAGAGAAAACATTTTTCTGTCTTTAACTTCATTGAACTCTTTTGGGTTCCAGTGTTTTTCTTTCCTGGGACAGAACGAAGACTGAAGAGGAAGAGGTAACAGGCCGCGGTGTTTCTTAAGACTGAACTCTACCTGCCCTCCAGAAAAAGCTATTACTAATGATTTGAAGTCCGGGTCTGATGGGAAATCAAAGCCCTTCCTGATCAGCTGTGTAACACAATTATGAAGGGAAAGAAAGACACAGGGTCCCGGTGAGATGAGGCAAACAAGGCATTTGGGGTGCAGACTGGAGGAGGACTGGGCACAGACTGCCTCTCAGGCTGCGCAAGTTCAGGGTCAGCTCTGGGAGCACCTCCTTTGCGTGCACCCTGGGAACCCAGCCACATGCCACAGGCTCCTCCAGGTCCTAAGATAGACGTGCAGCTCTTCAATGTGGAGGGATACAGGAGGTGACACAAGCAGACAGAGGGGGGAAGGGGATGTGGCGAAGACCCGAATGCCAGGACTAAGGATTGAACCCCACCTAGGAAATGCCCAAGATGCCCATGGAGGGGCGTGATGGTAGCCGGCCAGCTGAGCATCCCACCAGAGGCAATTTCTCACCTACACCGCCGGTGGGTACCAGCTGACTGTCCAGTCCACAACCAGAGACAGCTTGCTCCACTGAAAGCAGCTGGCCTTCCAAACCCTCCCAACCTGTGCAGAACATCTGACACCCTTTGGTATGCACCATAACGCCATGTCCCAATAACACCCTCAGGACAAGGTTAAGGCCAAAGGGATTCATTAACATCTAGTAGGATGGAGGGGAGTCTTACCTGGAGAGGAGGCCAATTTTGAATGGTACCCTCTCTAGAGCCTGATGCTGGGACAACCAGTAGACACTCTGATCACAACAGTTGCCCCACAGGATCCTGAGGAGGATCCCAGGATCCTGAGGCCCAGGAGGAATCTATGGTTAAAAAGGTCTCAGATATGCAACCTTACATCGAACTAAAGCTGTATTTATTCAATGTTCCCCAGATCATTTTAGGGGCTAGTGAATTTTGAGAATCTGCAAGGCTGGCTGCAGCATCAGTTGAGCCCCTAATTTATGTGGCCACAGAACTCTTATCTTTTTTTCTTCTTCTTCTTTTCCAAGTGAGAGGAAGAGATACAGAGAGACAGATGCCCACATGTGCCCCAACCAAGATCCACCCGCCAACCCCTGTCTGGGGCCAATGCTCTGCCCATCTGGTGCCATGCTGGCAACCAAGCTATTTTAAGTGCCTGAGGGCACCAGGTTCTATGAGCTTGAACCAATTGAGCCATGGCTGCAGAATAGGGAAGGAGAGAGAGAGAGAGAGAGAGAGAGAGAGGAAAAGGGGGGTGGAAAAGCAGATGGTCACTTCTTCTGTGTGCCCTGACCAGGAATCAAACCCAGGACTTCCACATGCCAGTCCAGTGCTCTACCACTGAGCCAACTGACCAGGGCCACAGACCTCTTTAAGAAGCTTGTGGCCCAGAAATCTCAAAATGGCAGCCTCACAGGTGTGTTTCATGTGGTTTATGAGAATTTTAAAAAAATTTTAAGCATTATTAATATTTTACAAATCAAAAGTTTTTACCAAAAAAATTAAATCCAGAGTTCCAGTATTTCTGGAACGCAAATTAGAGTATCTGACGACAGAAAGTCCTATAAGGAGGCTACTCCACTTAGATGACATGAAGGCCCAGTGTGCCCCAGTCCGTACCACACCCCTCCTTAATATCTCTCCTTCACTAACCAAAGCCAAAGGTCTGCTTCCACTCATCGCTGTGCTCGCTCTGCTGTTTTTACTATAGTGAGAAATATTTCTCAGTCGCCATGCCTCTCACAGGGGTGAGAAAGTATAAACGTCCACCTTTGTCCTATCTGCCTAGATGCATGTCACCTGCCTGGACCATGTTGGTCTTGCTCTGTCCTGAGGGCATCAGAGCTCCGTGGGCCACACTTTGAAGGAAATGGAGTTCTCGGTGCTATATCACGAAAGCCACATATTATGACCCCGACATTCTAATATGATATATCCCCACCGAAATAGATCACAGGGTCTCCCAGCTGCTATGGACAGAATTATGCCCCTCCCCAAATTCTTATGTTGAAGCCTAACCCTCAATGTGCCTTTATTTGAAAATAGAGTCTTTAGAAAGATAATGAAGGTCAAATGAGGTCTTAAGGGCCCTATTCCATCTGGGACCCTTGAGGGGCTGGTTCAGTGCCAAAGAAGGAAGGAAGATGAAGATGGAGCCTGGAAGTGTTTGGGGTCACCACAAGAGGGAGCCTTAGTGGAATAAAACCAATGACACGCAATTAGACACAAGAGATGAAGAAAGAATCTGGTTGCTATTGTTTAAGAACCTAGATCCAGCCATACCTGAAGCCAACCACTCCATTTACTTTTTAGTTTCTTGAGCTGAGCTTTTTATTTTTTAATTAAACCAGTTTGATCCTGACTAACAGGGCAGTCTTAAATTACCCTCAGTTCAAGGCCAGTTACATAACAAAACAAATGAAGTCAAAATATGGACGCAAATCCTTAATTAGACAACCTACTAACACCTACTCGTTTTGAACACCTACTATGTTCACCTACTGTGAACACCTACAGGCTCCAGGCCAGGCCCTTGACATACATTCGCATTATTCCTTGAAGTAGCCCTGCAATGTCCTTACCATACAAACTTCCGGCTAGCCAAGAAAACACGCAATCCTTCTCTTTTAAAGTAATATAAATAAAATAACCAACTTCCCCACACCCAGACCTTTCTTTGGGTCTTTTAAAAATGAATCTTGTGTCTTGGTTACTGTTTTTTTCTATGTCAGAGGGAAGAAAAACACGCACACGAAAGGACCTCCCCATAAATCAATCTTTATTCCATTTCAAAGCCAGCAAGATTTTCCAGATATTCCAAAGGTCTCCTTCCCCGAGTGAAATACTACATTTATTTAATAAAGCAGGTAGGATTTACTATCTGGGCGCGGGTAGGCACTTTTTACTTTTCACAAGATAGATGACAGTTGCTGGCAGGCTCTTCTCTCCCTCCTTTTTGCTTTTATTCTCGCCTCTCTCTCTTTTGCTACGGACTGCACAACTTTACGGATCACAATTGAATTACCAAACTGAGCCAGAGAAAGACCGTCCCTGTGGGGGTGCTGTGTAGGTTGCAGCCTTTATTTTCTTTTAAAGATGACTTGAAAGAATTAGAAATAAAAGTTCTCAGCGGTGGTTTCAAATGTTGCTTTGTGGGAGCCTGAATACCCCTCCCCAACATACACTCACACACAATCACAACAAAATAGCAAAATCTGAAGCTGAATTTGCCAGGAACCGGAGGTGGGAAATGGGGAATGGAGGAGCTATAAGTTCTAGATGCATTCCCGGCCAGGGAAAGACAAAGCCCAGGCCGGTAACTTTCTCCCCCTTGGCTTCAGACCTGAGAAGGAGCCAGCGCTTTAAATAGAGTCCACCTGCCCGTGGAGGAGAGGAAGCAGCTGGGAGAGGGGAACTGGTTTGTTTTCATTCGCTGCCAGCAGGACAGAAGGTGAGGTTTTCTCTCTCTCGACATCTTCACCCGTCAGCTGGGAGGCAGCCAGTTTGCTCTTTGGCTAGAAAGCTCCAATTAAAAATGCATGACTTCGGTGTTCTGGAGAGGAGAGGTAAAAGTCGACCCTGGCTCGGACAAACGCTTGAGGCAGCAGAAGCGGACTGAGGAATCGCATGACCTCACTTGCCAACCATGGTCCAGGAAATAACAGCCACGAATTCTGAGCAGAGGTTGGGGCTGGTCCAGACTCACCTTCCACGGACCTTTCCAATCCGCACGGTTTCATCTTGGGCCCTTTCGAGCGCTTGAGAAACCATTTTCCAGCCCAAATAACTTTTCCAGTTACTTATTTGCACACACATATACACACAAACACGCGCACAGGAACACACTGCTTCTTGGTGGGATTTTCCCCAGTGCCACTCCTCTTGACCCCATCTGAGTACCTGGACACGGGGCTGTCACATCTGCCAGGCTCTTCTCTCTGGGCAGCAGCTACCCAGGCCCCGTCCATCTCTGTCTTCCCAGCCCCCAGTGCGTAGGGAAACAAGAACCATATTTGTTGAATGAAAGAGAGGGTTCTGCCCATTCCTGCTTTTCTTCCTGCCTTTCCATACGCTGATCTGTCATTAAGTATTTTATACCCCAGACTCTGTCTCAGCATCCACCCCGAGAGCCTGCGCTGTGATGTTACCGTTAGAGAGACCCTTTTTAAACTTGGTGCTTTAGGGCAACATGCAGACATGCCCAGCCTCATGTCCACTTCCCCTTCCCCTTCAGCGCCTGTGGTTCTGTCCCCAGCTTTCTGGCTTCGCTCTGTCCCCTCATCAGGACGGTCAACTCCATCAGGGCAGGGCCTCTCTCTCCACCAGCTTCTTGGACTCAAGGTCAGTCAGCACGATCAGTTTCTGTTAGACGATCTTATTCATCATGTGAACTCTCAGGCCCCACCCTAGACCAACAGGGTTGGAATCTGAGTTTTAACAAGAATAGATCAATGTTAACAAGCTCTGTTCTGTTCATCAGTACCTACCCACAGCTGCTGGCCCATGCCTGCACACGGGAAGGGAGAAGAAGACAGTCCAGCAGACCGATCTGGTTTACCTCCGATGTTGGATGAGAAAGCTCAAGGGAGAAAATGGGTCCCCTGGGTTCTCACCCTGTCGATTAGAAAGTGGGCATCTTTCATTTTGGAAGAAAGGCCTGGTACTCAGAGGAGGAGAGTGCCGGCACTGGCCACTCCCGGGGAAACACTCCTGGGGCAGATTTTCATTCAACAACTTTCCTGCTGCCCGCCCCCCACCCACCAACTAAACAGGGCATTCCCACAGTCACACAGCCCTTGTCATGTTCATCCGTCCCCCTCCCCGGGTCCTTTAACTGTCTGCTACATAAATAAGAGGATAAATTAAAGAAACCTGAGATGACGAGATTCCAAGCTGGTGAGCTGATTAAATAAGCCACCGACATCTGAGCCGCATCACGTGAAGCATGATTTGGGCATTTATCACTTAGCCCAGCATGGCCGCAGAGACGTGCACAGAGCCCCAGGTCAACCTTCCAAGAGGAATATTGATGAACTGGCCCTACCTCATCGTTCTGATAATCACAGAAATTAGAGGGGGAAATGAGAGGTGCGGCAGTCCCAGCCCATCACCTGCCTGTCCTGAACGCTCTCTGGGGAGTGTTTTGGAGGGGTTTGGTGGCACTGCCTCGTGGAAATGATTTTCATGCCTCGAGAAAATTGTGTGTGGTGGGGGGATCAGCTCACATTTGCTCCTTAGCTTCTCCCTCCTACAAAGGTGAGAGTCCAAGTCCTGCCCTTCTTGTCTGCAAACCCTTTTGTGCCAGCGGAGGTGAAGTAAGATGTCATCCTCCCGTTTGGTGTAAGCTGTGTTTCGTTGGCATAATCCACGGCATACAACGGCAACAACAACAAAATGTAAACCTCGAAGCTTCACACATCGGGTGTTTCTCTCTCACACTCCCTGCCTAACGCAGGTCAGCAGGGAGATGCTGCTTATCATGACTCAATTCTGGGGCTGATGAAGACATTTCTGTATGTTTTTCCACGGTCAGCACAGGAAAGAGATGGGAGCAGAGCATCTTGTTCATGGGCTCTGCAGGCCTCTTCGTGGAAGTGACACACATCACTTCCGCTCATTGGCACGTCACTCATCCATGTCCTCATCATGTGGTCTCCCCATGTGCCCCAGTGTGTGTTTTTACTAAATAATACTCAAAGGTTAGTGTAGAAAGAACCAGCCTTGGAATGCCCTGTGGTGTGGATCAAAAATATGTATGTCCTGGGTCCCACCCCAGGCTTGTTGAAATCAGAAACCCTGGTGCTAGAGAAAGACATTCTAATGTTTTTAACAAGTATTCCGGCGGGGGGGTGGGGGGGTGGGGGGGGGGGCATGCACAGCAAAGTTCAAAAACAACTGAAGAGCATTCTAAGTCCTTAGGCAGGCAAGGCAGGCAGGACAGTTCCCTTGTCCAAGCTCACGGAGGGGTGGCCTGCCTGGGAATCCGCAAAGTCACAGGGCAGAAGAACTCCCCGTGAGCACGTAGGAAGCGGGTCTTGGAGGAGCTCCTGCAGTTTTACCCAAGAAACAGAAAAAAGACCAAACCCCTGCCAAGGGAGATAAAGAAACACGAGCCTGATTTTTCCAGAAGTTCTGCTCCCCCGAGATGACGAGGGAAGTCCCCTTAGTTGCACCACGGGAACCATTTTCTGAAAGGAGGTTCACAGAGGTGACTTAAACCTTATCATTTGCATTCTGGGAGCCCAGACTCTATAACAGTGAGAAGAGACGGATCAACATGCAGTAGGCAGCATGGTGGCGAGTCCCAGCGCTTAGGACTGGGTCAGGAAGTCACAAAAATGGGAGCTCAGTCATGTGACAGGTGGCCAGGACTGCCCGCACTCGCCACCCCCACTCCATGGCTTGGTCGAGAAGGGGACACGCCCCTTCTCTCTCCTCCCCTCCGCCACCTTTCAAGCAGACTGCTCACATTTTGCTCATCCTTTCAAGAGAAATACACGGCAGGAAACAAATAGCCCGTGAGAGTTTCAGACACTTCCCCATAATCTACTTGAACCCGTGACCATCCCGGCCTTTCCCCCACCCACAATTCATCAGACCCAGAACTTCTGTCCAAATCCACGGTGGAGGGGGCCAGGAGCAAGGAACACTGAGGAGCGCTCTTCCACCAGCCAGTCCAGAGTCGGGGGTGGGGAAGCGGCAGAACAGCCGCTGAGTTACAGAAGATCTTCGAAGAGTCGTTTTCCTCGCAAACCTAAATGGATGAATTCATATTTAACTTGCTCAGCTTTTAAGGAAGCCGTGTTTATTGGCTCACAAGAAGCAGGCTGCCTCTGGAGAGGAAAGAGTCCGCTTCACCTCTGGTTCCCGGTGTCAGTAGGGACTTCTCAGGTGCTGGATCAGACTAGAGAGCTGAGCTCCAGGCGGACTTAGGTAAGCTGCGATGGCCACCAAAGCATGTCCCACAGACCCACTGGCATGTAGGCCTGGCGCCCTCCTTCCTGTGACCAGAAAGTCTTTAGAAATAAGACAAGATGGACAGGACTTAGGGGAGCCGACTGCTGACCTCTGAGGCACTTCTGTGCAAACTAGGAAAAAGAGCTCCTTATCAAAGATGCTTCCCTCTGTCAAAAGAACATCAGAATAGGTTCATTTTTGTTAGACTGTGACAGTTTACTGCCTTCTGCAAGAATACTATAGTAATCAATAGATGAATAGTTCCGATAGAAGGGGCACACCCCTGAGACAGTGCAGTGCACACCCCCCACATTGTCCCTGGCACCCGTGTCATTCTTCACTGTAACCAGCTTAACTCGAAAGGGACATTATGGGGGAACAGCAGTGAGGTCACCTAGAGCAGGCTGCTGTTTCAAAACCGCCAGTCATTAGTTTCTCTAAACGCTAACACCACGCACTCTGCTACCCACGTTGCAGGGTCGCCCCCGGAAAGTGAAGAAGCGTCTGCAAAGAGGTTTGGGACTTGTAGAAAAGACGAAGGAGCAGACGCAAAGTTCACAGAATGGGGGGGCACACGGGTCTGCAGTGAGGATGACTGTTTAAGGGGTAAAGAATGGGCGTGCCCAAACCCCAAGGGAAGCTTGCTGCCTGATTGCTTTCCTAATGGACTTGGCCTCTAACTCTCCAAAAACCATGACCTTGTCATTCTTGCCAACTTTTCTGCTCATGGTATCATGACAATTTCTATTCATAAAGTAAGATTTGGTTTTGTTTTTCTTTTTCTTTAATTTTTAACAACCAATTCAAAGAAAAGGAAATCTTGCAGAACAGGACTTTTTAATGGCTCTTATGGACTCCACAGTTCCCTTTATGGATACTTATAAAATATTGCCTTATCTTCTCGGGAGAGGGAACGGGCAAAGTCCTATCTCCCCAGAGACTGACCCCAGATGCTTCCGATTTGGGCCTTAAATCTCACAGCCTTCCAGGACCTCCCATTCCCCGGCTCTCGCCTGGAAGGGGGGGGTGGGGGGAGACAGCTAATGTGGCCTCCTCCCAAGCTTTCCAAGCTCAGAACAAACTTCCTTGAATTACTGAAATGTGGAGCAGCCGTCTCCCTGGAGAGAAGTTTCTGGACTCCGTCAGCAGCATTTTTCCTTCGAATCTGGCTAGCCAAGAAAGGGAAGGCCAATCCGGTACACTTCCTGACGCCGCCGCCCGTGGTTCATAGTCACCCTAATGAGAGGGACCTGAGATCTCTGCGCGTGAAACAGAACCCTTGTACCTGCAGGGAACTGACCTCAATGCTCAGAGAGAAGGAAGGGAAGCAACAACTCTTGAACAGAAACCAGAATCGATGTTACCCCTTTCTGGGTAATTGGCATGTCGAATACCAATAAAACATAATCATTAGTTTTTTCTGGGTTTGTTTGTTGAATTTTTTCCCTTGTACATGACTCTTTTGATGGAATGCTTCTCATGCTCGTCCTTGCTCCATTTATTTATTTTTTCTATTTTTTTTACACCAGGAGAGAAAAAAATTATGACACTTTTTTTTCGCTGTGGTGTTAAAAATGCCAAGACTCGACACAAAAGCCCAGCTATTTTAAAAGAAACACTTGTCGCTGTTCAGGTGTCCCTAAATAGCTGAGGGACGTAGCAGAAAAGAGCCCCACGCAACTTACAAAGGGAGCTGCATCCATCTGTGGAAACCCACAGAACATGATCAAAGAACCCCAACCACATCCCGAGAGCTGAGCTGTGCAGACCAGCCATTGTCATTGGTCAGACAGGATGAGCGTCCAGTCAAAACAGGGGGCGACAGAGTATAAAATAGAGATGTTGTCTCGCTCGGGCCCAGATGTATTGTATTTTCTGACCTGAGTGTCCGGTGTCTACGCATTCCTGAAATTCCTTGGCCAATGGTAACAGCTCTCTTCCTGAGCGGTGATGCCCTAACCTGGGCAATATAGCCTTGTCCCTCATCATCAGTCATGTCCACACCCACCGGGGCTGGTTTCCAATGTCATGATCGTCAGCCTCATTGGATGTGAAGGTCACCAGGCTCCCACTGTGAAAGGGGCCCTGTCTGTGCTGGGTTTTCCACCCTCTTCTGTCCGTAGCGCGATGAAAGGAAAGCACTGGGTGGAGAGGTCATGGTAGCCAGCTCTTCGTCTTGTGCCGAAGGAGAAACAGGATTGGGGAAATAGCCACTAACCCTGTATTCACTTCCCTCCATTCCCTTCCTTTCACTTACTGTATCTTAACAACAAGGCTGACACATGACCCAAAAAGAAAGAGGGAAAGAGAGAGAGAGAGAGAGAGCAGAAGAGAGAAAGCCCATTTCTCTCCCCCTAAACTGTCAACACAGAGCATTACTTACAGAGTCCCTCAACCCCCCCCTGGGCAGTGTGAGACCTGCCCTCCAGGGTGTACTCAAAAATCCCAGTTCCTGGAAAGCCAGAGGGTCAGAATTTATCATCTTAAGGGAACCCTATGAGAAATGAAGGCCTCCTCTGCTCAGTACATAAGACAATGGCTTTTCTCATCATCAATATCATCAATTGGACAAAAAATAATTTTTTTAAATTTTCCATTGATTTGAGAAAGAGAGAGAGGAAGGAGGAGGGGGGAAGGGAGAGAGAGAAAGGAAGAAGCATCAACTCCACTTAGTTGCTCCATTTAATTGTGTACTCATTGGTTGCTTCTGGTATGTGCCCTGACCAGGGACTGAACCCATGACCTCAGCATGCCAGGACGATGCTCTATCCACTGAGCCACCTGGCAAAGGCCTTGACCAAAAATTTTTTAAGAAAGACTTCTGCCCCTAGATGAATTTTAAACAAACTGACTGGCCTACGAGAAATTGCTGGTGTCATCGAGCCTTCTCTCTCTCTCTCTCTCTCTCTCTCTCGCACACACACACACACACACACACACCCTTCACTCAGTTGAGCAACGTCTTCAGAAGCCAAATGCCAAGTGTACTGAGACGGAAGCATTGCGGTCCCTGGGGAAGAATCATTTCATTACAGGGAAAAGCAAGCTGTAACTACATCCTTACTTCAGAGCACACACTGACAAGGTGAGGAACGCCACCAGGGGGTTTCCTCCTTCCCGAGACGGCCACTCTTTGTGGGTGACTTACCTTTGCTTTCCTGCCAGGGTTCCCACGCCTTTCCTCCAGGTCAGTTTTCCTGGGGTCCTTGCTCTTCAAACGCCTGGCCACATGCCCTCGAGCCTCTGCCCGTCAGAGAACGAGCCTCTCCTGCTTACCTACAGGGAAGCCTCGGGCTCACGGGCTCACTGAGTTTAACACAGGAAGGACGACAGGTGTACGATTCTCCTGGGTCCCTGCAGAGATGGAGCCCTGCACCAGGACAGACTGAGGTTTTAAGAATCATGGGAGACTCTTAAACTGCAGCTGCCTGAAACCTGGCACAGGTGGTTCTGATGCAGGTGGTCTTTGGCTTTTACTTAAAGACAGAGCTTCGTAAACTTTACTACGCTAAGAACCACGGGGGAGGCAGAAAGACCTTGTTAAAATGCAGATTCTGACTCGTTAGGTCTGAGCCACGTGGGGGTTCTAACAAGTCCCTGTGATGGGGACGCCACTGGTCCACAGATCACACTTTGAGTGACAGGCTTTAAGTGTGATGAAAGATCTCGCTCTTCCGTGTGCAGTTCCCAGGCCGGCACCATCAGCAACATCTGAGAGCTCGTTACACATGCAGGGGCTCAGGGCCATAAAAAAAGAAGGAAATCTTACCTTTTGTGACAACATGGATGGACATGGAAACTATTATGTTAAGTGAAATAAGCCAGGCAGAAAGAGAAAAATATCAGATGACCTCACTCATTTGAGGAATCCAATGAACAATGTGAACTGAGGAACGGAATTGAGACAGAGGAGGGATCAAAGGGACCAGAGGAAAAGAGGACAGAGGGAAAGGAGATGATAGGATGGGAGAAACCTGAAGGGAGGGGGAGGGGGTAAAAGAGATGTTGAGGGGAATATGGGGGAGAGGCATGCATTCAGGGCAACACTAGAATCTATGTAAACACAATAAATTAAAATCAATTTAAAAAAAAAAAGAAATGCAGGGACTCAGGTGCCACCCCCGACCTGCTCCATTAGAACCTGCATTTTATCAAATTTCCAGACGATTCCATGCACCTTGTTTTGAGATGATGATGTAGGAGAGCTTCAGGATCAAATTTAAAAAGGTGTTTTCTATAGAATGGTCCAGGTTGGGGGGGGGGGGGGGAAGAAAAGCATCATTTTGATTCCAAGAGATTTGGTTGGCCTGTGTTAGAGGAAATAGAGTGAACCACCCAGTAACGAACCTCTTTAATCCCAGCCCCCTCCCTGCCAAAGACCACATAGGACAAGAATTGAACTTTTAGCTCCACAGCTCTGACTGTGAACGGCTATCATACTCTATCCCCTTCTTCTGTTTTCATTACTTCTTTGTGGTCATAGGCAAAACAATTTGGGGACCTTGTTATAACCGATAAACTACTGTCGGTCTGGGGCAGGTGGTGGAAATGGTGAAGGTGGACTGATAAAACCCAGGACCCTCAGTCAGAAGGAGAGATGGCACCACACTTTTGGACCTCTGTGGACCCTCGAGCGGATCCTAGCTGTCTGACATTTAGAGAGATCTGAAAAGGGCAGACGTCACCACTTCTATGAACCCAGCCCCTAGCAAAGTGCCTGACGCCGTTCCACGGCTAATTTAATCAGCATTGGTCACAGATGTTTATTTTGAGATTTAAAGCAGTAACTTGCTAAATCTAGAGGCCAAAAGAAGACCAAAAGCCAAAAAGAAAGGGAACACAACCTAAATCAAAAACATAAAGAATTAAAATTAAATTTTAATGAGATGATCAGGTTCCCAGCAGAATCTGGGAACATAAGGAACCCTCCCCTCCCCCCAAAGAAACAGTTGGAATTGGTGAGATCCTAGGTTTGGGCCCAGTATTTTCTTCAGTTTTGTTTTCTCGGGATTCTGTCGAGGGGAAAATGCTTGCTACAGACAAACTGCTCACATTTGTTGATCGATAGATCAAGGGACGGTCAAAGGAGATGAGAGCATGGAGCAAGGGACGGCGCTGGCATTGATGAATGCAGACAGGGCCAATGCAAATGCCGCATTCAATTAGCATTTTTGTGGACCGAGCAATTTCGGAAAACTATTTTTCAAGTCATGGAATACACGGGAGCATCTGGCTCTATCTCCGGAAGTCGTTCTGACACCACTGCCTCCCGCCTCCTACCGAGCCCAATCTTCATGCCTTCCTCGTGCTCATCTTATATCCCCTATGGCCCTGTGTTAGGCTTTGAATTTTAGTAATAACAGTCGGCCCTCAGTGCAGTTCCTCCTGTGTGGTAGACACTGTGCATGTCTTATCTAATCCTCACAACCATTTCTTCTTTACAAATGAAACAACTAACTGATGCTCAGAGAGGCAAAGGAATCTGCCCAAGGTCACAGAGCTTATAAATGAAAGTCATAGAATTCCATCTTCTATCTCTCTAAAATCCATATTCCTCTAGATCAGGGGTCCCCAAACTTTTTACACAGGGGGCCAGTTCACTGTCCCTCAGACCGTTGGAGGGCCGCCACATACAGTGCTCTTCTCACTGACACCAGTGAAAGAGGTGCCCCTTCTGGAAGTGCGGTAGGGGGCTGGATAAATGGCCTCAGAGGGCCACATGAGGCCCTTGGGCCCTAGTTTGGGGACGCCTCTTCTAGATAAATCATTCTGTCCCCTGTAGCTTCTGTCCCCTCACTTTGATCTTGTCTTTCCAGTGACTGTGTTCTGGGTAGCTCTTACTTCCTAGAACCACTTTGGAATATGGACAAACGGCTTTCATTCTAACTTCCTTTATCAACGATCTCATCCTTCCACTGGGGCTCCTCCCCTGTTGTAAATACCTCCCTCCCACATGTGACAGCCACAGCTTTGTGCCTTTTCACATAGATTTTTGTCTTGAAGGTTTTGAATGGTATTTGCCTCCAAAATATATAAATTGGGGCTTAGGAAGTAAAGTCAAGCCTTTTGCCAACATTCTTTCATGTTCAGAACAATCAAGAAAATTAAGGGCAAGACCCCAAGGATGGCCACAAGCATCTTTATAAAAGACATAGCTACATCTGTTTTGTATAGCACCAAACTTCAGTCTGTTTTGTTAAGCACCAAACTTTCCTTGTCCCACATAGGCATCTATTGGTAATTCCAACACTCTTGAGCCATTCTGCCAAAAGAATAACTGATGGTATACTTATTCAAGTAGGCATCACTTGGCTGCAATGTATAGATACAAACTCCAAATACAGACAACTATGGGATAGCCTACATTAGGGCAGGGACTTTTTTTTTTTTTTTTGTATTTTTCTGAAGTTGGAAACAGGGAGGCAGTCAGACAGACTCCCGCATGTGCCCAACCGGGATCCACCCGGCATGCCCACCAGGGGGCGATGCTCTGCCCATCTGGGGCTCTGCTCTGTTGCAACCAGAGCCATTCTAGTGCCTGAGGCAGAGGCCATAGAGCCATCCTCAACGCCCGGGCCAACTTTGCTCCAATGGAGCCTCGGCTGCGGGAGGGGAAGAGAGAGACAGAGAGGAAGGAGAGGGGGAGGGGTGGAGAAGCAGATGAGCGCTTCTCCTGTGTGCCCTGGCTGGGAATCGAACCCGGGACTCCCGCACGCCAGGCCGATGCTCTACCACTGAGCAAACCAGCCAGGGCCAGGGAAGGGACTTTTACAGAGGATGCCACTCATATTTAGATGAAACCCTCCCAAACAATATTGTTTTTCACACGCCACATGATCACAAATGAGAAAAGATGTTTAACTAAAAGCCAGCTTGGGGGGGGGGGGCTGCCAAGCAAAACATTGAGGATCCATTGCCAGCACCGCCAGATAATTTTTCTTGGGGAAGGAGGAGTGATGAATGAATATTCTGAGTTGGTGATTAATCACAATTATACTGAAGACCTGCCTGCATGTTTTCTCCCATGGGATCCTGTAATACCTTCCTCGCTGTCACTAGCTACAAAAGGGGGCCTCCGAAAATTGTGTCCATTGACCACAAACCAGGAAATTGAGCCAAACCTCCAGACAAGTCATCTATAATAACAGTTTCTCCTAAAAAGAAGCCTGCAATCTTCTGTTTGTCTCTTAGTGTTGAAAAAAAGGGAGGACTTTTTCCCAAAACCTTCAGTTTGAGAACATGGGTCTTTATTCCCATCACCACTCATTCACTTACTGAGAGCACTCTCGTGATATTTTAGGGGATCTTATTTCTTTAACTTAACATCTGAACAGTAAGTCCTTTGGGAAGAAGAGCTTGCTCACAGCTCCTGGACTGGGACAGGTTAAACACAGGAAAGATTCCTCGTGCCAACTCAGAGGACAGTCCCTAACAATGCAGAAAGCTTTTCTTAAACTCTAGACAAAAGAAATGAGAGGAAGAATGGAAGGAAAAAAGGAAGGGAGAATGGATTGGTGAGAAAGAGGAAATAAACCCGGTAGAATACATACTTCCCAAACCAAAAGGACAAAACAATTCAACTAACATATATTAACCTTTATTTTCTAACAGACATATATAAGTTTATGAATTCATATGATCTGTACAAAAGACAAAATAAGATATTGCACTAAGTTTAGATATGGGACATTTGGATTTCATATCAGCTAAACAGATAAATATATACAATTCAAGGAGTTAAGGCAAAACCAGAAGATACTTCAAACACAACAGAAGATTTGAAACATAGTTATAATGAAAGATAAGGGTATCCCATCTCCGGTTAATAAAGTGGTCATGTCTAAGATGAAAAAATCCCTTAGGCTTTGAATAAAGTGGCTATTATCAATCATGTTAATTAAGGTTGAGCAACAAAGTATAAGATTTCCCATGGAGGAGAGCAGTTTTGGGAAGGTTTGGGGATTGAGCAGGTAGAACTCGGGTAAGCAACATTTTCCTTGTCAGATTTATGATCTATTCTTCCTATTAGAAAATATAATTTGGAAAATATGACTCTTTTACATATATAATTAAAATAAAACTATGAGGCATTCTTTTTTTTTTTTTTTTAAGGGAAGTCATGTTGGTGATTTCATAGTCAGGGTAAATTTGTGGGCAAGACATTCCTTACCCTATTGGTAGAGGAAACACAAAGCCAGTCACTGAAAAACAATCCCCAGGTATCTAACACAGAACAGAACAAACTAATTCCAAAGGCATAAAAACACGCGTGATCAATACACCAACACAGAATACAGTTCTTTGGCAGCATCACACTAACCGTTGATTGAAGTCAGAACTCTCAAGCTTTCTCATTCTTAGACCTGGTTGCCAGTCTCTCAAAAATGGATAAATAAAATTCCACATCTGCAACGAACTCAGTAATTCCAGGAAATTAAATTCAGAATAAATCTGCAGATAGCTTTGAACGGTTACAATGACGCATAGATAGGTGTTGTCTGCTGTGAGTCCCGGTCCAACTATACAGAACGCGCACACACAAAAATAATCTGTAAAACAGTATTGGTTCGGACAGGCCCAGAATCCTGCAAGAGAATCCACACAGACCCATGAGAAACCAATAAATGACATCGATCCGAGGATGAGGAAACAGTCTTCCAGTAACTCAGGGGTGAGCCGCCCCTCACCTGGGTAAAACACCACGGAGAAATCAACTTCTATAGGGGGAACACCAGGAAGCCAGAGAAGGTGGAATACTGCCAGCCTCCAACCAAGTTACCTTTCTCCAGTTTTAGGTAAACCTTATCCTCTTTATCTAGGTAGAGTAAGACTCCATTAGTGGCAGCTTCGCGAGTAACGTCTTTGTCCCCAGCAAAGGCCGATATGACTGGTTTCCCATTTAACATCAGGTTAACCTACGAGGAAAAAAAAAAATCACTGAGTTCTCTTTAAAGTAAAAAAAAAATCGATTGGCGATAGGAAATAACATCTAAGATGGTAGACCGGGTAAATAGCTGATGTTTAGTAAACATACCCTCTTCCTTTCAAATCAGCCACCTCAGTGGCTACACTTAGTATGTGTTCTAAGCTGGAGGTTCTGTTGTTGTTGTTAAAAAAAAAAAAAAGCTAAATTTCTTTCATAGAAATATCCTTAAATGTTTACAAAAGATTACCATCCAAGGAGAGCAACTGAGCCATGGGAAAACTGGCTACCTGTCAGCGCATGAATTTAGCTTCCTGCTGGATTTACCTCTCAAGTTCAATAACAATCTTTTGATAATGAAGCCAGCCTGTGACTTCCCTGTGTGCTAGTTAAAAAAAAAAAAAAGACCAAGTGCCCTTTGCCCTGATAAACCAGATATAGCAAAGTTCTACCAGCTTTCTTCCAGGGTCACTATGCAGCCGTGATACGTGTGGTGTTGAAATTCACTCGGAATGTGGACTGTGTGTCGTGGTGTCTTTTTCTGTTTCCCTTGATAAGAAATGTGTATTAAAAATAATAATCATGTTAATGATGGATAATTAGCAAAGAATTAATAATCAATAAACTCAAAATTAGTAACAAATTATAAACTCAAAAATGTATTCACTTTCCTCCTTACTACAATTTTGATTATAATGTATTAAACATTATACAAACTTCCAAACGGTGGGGCTTGAAAAAAGCTTTTCCCTGGTAGTAAATTTGTTTACTAGATATTTATTCCTTTTATGTTAAACATAATACTGAATAAATTAAATCTAAGGCTAATCAATTTATCTATTCACTAAGAGACGTAAGCATGGTAGATGAGTGAATCTATCATTTACATGGACATAGTATACAATACAAATGTTGAGCATAAGATAAAAAGTTATCCCAGAATTCTATAGACAGATAATGGTGTTATTAGGTATTCACATATTTAAAGTTGTAAAAACTAGTCCTGTTGTTGCTTTGAGTGCATGGTCAAGCCCATTACCTTAGAAAGCACAACACAAAATATATTGTTAACTGTGGAATTGCAACTCGTAAGAATTCACTAGCATCAGAGTAACTGAGGATAAACTAAAACATAAGCATAGCACACTCTTGTTTATAAAGTACATTGAATAATTGTTTCTTCATAAATGTATCCTGACTGGTGAACTGTGCCTCCTAATTTTTACAACGATAGCAAATTTGTTTTTATTTAGTAAGCATTTGCAAAACTCTGCTAACCTTACAAGTTCTTCCTTTTAAGTTGCAATAATTTTGCATGTGCAGTAAATGAAATCAAGATCTTATAAAGAGACTTGTGTCACCAAGTTTTTACGAAGCCTTTTTTTTTTTTAATGACTGGTTGTTATTCAGGTAATGAGTTCAATTGTTTATTTTTTTCTATAGGCTTCTCGTCAGACACCTTAATGGATGTTTTAAAGAAGACGATTGGAAATTAAGTGTTTTCAAAATAAACTACTACTGTGAATGGTTTTTGTCTTTACACTGACAGCACATCTTTGGATAAATGCATAAATACATAACCCACAGTCAATAAACACTGTTGTCTGGGGATAGAGAGGAAACAGGTCAAAACACATACCTGGATTGTTTGGCTCTGGTAGACTTTAATTACATGAAAACTGAAACTGTAAATTCCTTTTCTTGGTGCAACAAAGACAGACTCCAGTGTGAAAAAATTACCCACATTCACTAGGATCTACAAATAAAAAATCATAAATAACAGTAAGTTTTCATATTATTCTCTCCTTAAGTGTAAGTTTTCTTCCTTCCTCCCTGTTCTTTCTTCCCCCTCTCCGCCCCCTCGACCACTAGTTTAAGATACCATGAAGAATAAAACATTGAGCTCTATTCCTTTCCTCTTTAGCGACCTGGAAAATGGATTTGTGTGTTGGAAGGTTCTTCTGTCTTTTAAACAGTACAGGAAAAAAAAATAAAGTAACTGCTTTATATTCATGCCTCAATTTCTAGCAAGGCCCAATGGCTCTGGAAACATCTAGATGACATGTGAGGGCTTATAGATTTATCAGCTTTACCTTGAGAGTCAGAGAAAAGATAGCTGCCCTGTATCTGCATTCCCACCCTCTACAAGCCTTTGCAGTGTCCGGAGGTGGCCCTTCCCAGGCAGCCAATCGGCATCTGTGGGCTCTGCAGTCATTTCTGGACACATCACACGGAGGCTTGGGCACTCCCTCCGCCGTGTGACATAATCCATGACACCGAGCGGTTAGCATACAGAGTGATCTGGAGTCCCGGTCCTCTCTGAGCCTCTGCCAAACCTCTCCTAAGATCCATGGCCATTTTTTTTTTCATCTTGATGCCATCTAGGCCTTAATCCTGGTTTGGCAATGACTCAGCCTGTGCAGGCTGCCAAAGAGGGGACCGTGGATAAGGGCAGGCCATGACACAGGTGGCCTCCCCTGTTCCTCCCAGTGTTATCCATCACCCTCCTGCTCTTTATTTGAAGTTGAAAGGTCAAAAATGAAAAGTGAAATCAGATACTGCTACCAAAGAAAGCAACAATGTATTGTTTTCCGAGGTGTTCAATCTGGATCTCCTGGTTGTGAAATTAACTTGAATTTCAATGAGTGAACTCTTAAGCTAAATTTGTAAATGTCACATAGGTAAGTGCCTTCCTATGAGAAAGGAGAGAGAGGGAGAGAGAGAGCGAGAGAGAGAGAGAGAGAGAGGGAGTCAGAGAGGAGGGAGTTGTAAAATAACTAGGTTTTCTTTCACTTCTCTTCAAGATATAAATCTATAAGCAACATTCAAAAAATTCAGATGTCTCTATAAAAATATATTTCCTCTTTATCAATATCAATCTGCTACTATCTTTTTTAAACACAACATTTACACCAATAATACTAACCCTTTGGCATAATTCCCAACATTCTATTACCTCGGAGCAATGCACTAGAATATAGTGACACTCAGGTAGATATACCAGGCTCGAGCCCTGACTTAAAAAACGTGTATGTGTGTAATTTTATTCTGAGACTTCACCTTCTTCCAAGTAAGCATTCTTTCACTGATCTGATGATCAATGATCTTCCAACAAATGACCAGTCACGCAATCATCTCCAGCAGAAGCTTTACAAAGATTGTCCCCAAACACATTTAAAATTATTTGAGATACTTAATGGGGACTTTCTGAATCAGATACAAGTAGTGTAATTTGTTAGTAATAACAGAAATGGCTGGTTAGTGTAGACTACACATTAAGGCTGGATGTTAACTTGACGTTGTAATTAGAGCATCCAGGAACATTAAGATTTATAACTCAATGTGTCTTGTTGTCTCTAAGATGCATGGCTCCAGAAAAGAACAACAAGCCCTTCTCCTCTTCTAATTGATGGAAAGGTCACCGGAAAGAATGCGCCGTACAGAGGACAGTGCAATGTCCACAGTATTCCAACATTTAATTAGTGCACTGAAATACAGACCAGGGGTGGTGCTAGACTTGATTTCCATCAAGATAGAAAACACTGCATTCCCAAAAGGGCTGCTTAATTCCTCAAAAATTGTGGCTATCGGATAGTAAGCCCCAGAGAGGCATCCTCTGTCTTTGGCCAGCTGGAGAGCGCAATGCTTAGGAAATATTAAGTAAGGAATACAAACGTCACCTCATCCCTTCGCTGGGATGTTACACACCCTGCAGCAAGTAATACCTCTTCACCTGTGCTCTTACACATGTGGCTTTGCATACAGCTGTGGACTACACATGTGACTGTGGGATTAAAAAGACTCTGGGTGCTCTTACGATTGAAATTAAAATCCCCGGAATCAGTTTTCAGTTGTGACGCCTTGCTAAAGCTAAACTGATATCCTGGGGTTTCTCATCAGCCAAACCTTTGAGCTCCAGGTCTCTTAAAAAAAAAAAAAAAAAAAAGGCACGAATTTCATCAGTTCCTCTGCCATCCTCTATCCTCAACCCCAAAGTCTGACTTCCCCAGTAATTTGCCATTCTTTCTCCGAAAGGACAGGCCCAGGGGCAGGGGGAGCCGGGTGGCTCCCTATCGCTTCCAACGAGCTGAGTGCAGTTTCTTTTTCCTCCTCCTCCGCAACTTTTCTGCAAGCACCAGAGAAAGGCTTCTCCTGCAGCAGTGCCTGCAGTGTGTATGGGGATCCCAGCGGCCGTAGGTGAGCGAGATCGGACCCTGGCCACTGCTCACCCTCTCCATCCACCTGCAAGATCTGTGCAGAGAGTGTGGACCCCGAGAGCAATCTTTGGGGAGGGGCTTCTCCACCTGGGAGAAACAAATCATTTATACCGCATTCAGAGGGTACCACGGAAATGGCCTGGTGGGCACCTGCAGGAAGGGGTCTGAACCAGGGGGCCAAGCTCTAGCCAAGAGATTGCAAAGTCCAGGCAGCAGAGTCCCTCCAGCTCTTACAGACCTGTTGCTGTTAAACTTGTCCTGAGCTCTTGCTGTCAGGCTGTGCGTTCCAAACCTTTCCCCCACCAACCCAGCAGCCTTCTCCGAGGTCAAGAGGGAATGGGGCGGGGGTAGGGGCGGTGGGAGAGACAGTGGAAGTTTCTGTCCCGGACAAAATTGGAAAGGCAAAGTGCCTAAATCATCCCCCACATGCCAATCAGACGATCTCAGCCTGAGCAGACAGCCCCGGGTCTGAGCGGCCGGACAATCGCCCTCCACCCTCGGCGTTCCGTTCCGCATCCCTCGGGGGTCTGACCTGATCGAAGTAAATGATGCGCGTCTTGTTGCTCATCTCAGACGGCTCGTGGTTGGTGCTCCGCACCGCTGAGAAGGCGACCTTGGAGTTGGCCGCCCGGACCGAGATCCCCAGAGGCGAGGACGAGGAGCCTTTGGAGTCCGTGGCCGGGTTCGAGTCGCACACCACCAGGCATTTGCCCTCCAGCACGATGGGCTCCGTGTCGTTCTGCGCCCAGACGGGCAGCGCCGGCAGGCTGAGAGCCAGCAGCACGGCCGGCACCATGGACAGCGCCCGGCGCTCGGAGCCCATGGCGAGCCGGGTGGGCAGCCGCAGCTGGCTGGCGCTTCCGCTCGCCTGCGTCGCCTCCTACCCCGGGAACCCGAGCTCGCGAAGATGCCAGCGGCTAGATCGACAGCGCTGCAGGAACCGCGGCGGCGGCGGCGCTCACACTTCCACCAATTCTGTGGTTTGGAGTCAAAGTCTCCCCTCGCGCTCTCTTGCTGACTCGATTACCTTTGTCCTTTAAGGAGCTCATGCAGAACCCCCTTCCCCACCCTCCTCCGCCCGAGAATCAGCCCTGCCTGGGGCTCCTTCACCCGCCCCCCTTGTTCCCAGACATCTAAAAGTCTCCAAACCTTACATTCACTCCTCAACGGGGGAAATGACAGTAAATGCTCACGCCAAACCCAAACACCCCCAGGCGAACCAAGGATCAGGAAAAGCGAAAGGGCGATCAGAGACGCCACGGGGGCGGTAGGTGTGGAGCGGTCCTGTTTTCCTGTAGCGTCTGGCTTGCGGCAGGGACAGGTTACAGACGCAGAAGGTGTTTCCTGGGCTGAGAAGAAGGTGAGGCTGTGTTCAGGGCCAGGACTCTGGCGACTGCTACTTTCGCTTGGTCAAAAATTCCCCAAAGCTTGGTTTGGCGTGGATGTCGGCAGGTAGGCAGCAGCTAGCCGGGTGCACGGCGCCGAAATCAGGTCCAGGGTGCAGGGCGGCTCGACCGGCGGGGTCTTCTTCTGCCTGTGCCCCGCGCCCGGAATCCCTACGCACAACTTTCTCTGTCCTGGAGCAGCCAGAAGAGAGCGAGGCTGGCACACGCGCGCTATTTATACGAGCGCAGCGTCCAGCTGCCGTTGGCTTCCAGCCGGACCCGCGGGCTCCCGGAAAAGAGGGAGAAGCAGTCCGGTGACCCGAGCTGAGCAGCTCCCACACCTGGCGTTTAACGCACCTGTAAGCAAGCAGGTGCACACGGCTCTGGGCTGCCAAGGTCCGAGACCGCTCAACCCCGGGAGTGAGCGGCGCGGCGATCGGGTGCGCGGGGAGAGGCGCCCACAGCCCTGCGCGCGCCCCAGTTTGGCGCCTGCTCGCCCCCTCCTCGGTCGGGGCGGACCGAGGGGGCTGCGGCTCTCCTCGCCCCTCCCCAGCGCAGGATTGCGCGGCTGAGCGCCCTCGGCCCTCCGCCCTCCGAGCTGAGCGCCACGCTGCCAGTTGCAGCAGCGGAACACTGGAGGACACGCGGCGGCCCCTGCGCGGCGCTCTTCCCGGGACCTGGGGACCCACGGGAGTCCCGACCGCGTCGGCCGCAGCACCTGCCCCACAGAGAGCCCTGAAGCCTGGCGAGCTCTGGGAAGCCTCGCCAAAGCCGGCGAGGGCCGACGGTTGGAGGTGCTCGATGCCTTCCGCTCCGGGATGATTCGCCCGGAAAGCCTCTGGGGCGCACCTTCCCACTCACATCGCGAAACCGCTCCACGCAACGTCATCAAAAGAGGGGAAAAGGGAATTGAGTCAGCAAAAATTCTTCCGGAACCGAACCCCTAAAAAAAGCCAGCCTCACTACTGAGAATACGGCGCTTTCCTCCCCCCCCCCCCCATGTCCCCACCCCCACCCCTCGCCCGTGCCACCCACTGCCACCTTGGACTCGGGCATGATTTATCTTCCTCTTCCACAGCCACCACTGGGAAGAAAGGGCTGGCCTCTGTGACCAGCTGTGTGAACTTAGCCAAGTCCCTCGCCCTTCCGGAGAAAGTGGGACTCCACTAAGGTCTCATCGGTCCTTCGGTTCTGTGATGCCTTTGGGTCATGTTATTCCCTTCCCCAATTCCTTCTGGACTTCCAGCTGCCCGAGGGCAGGCAGTGCATCTTTAATCTGAACAGCATCCCCACCAGCCATTCAGAGCTCCTAGAAATGTACTAAATATTCATGAAGGGATGTTGGTTGAGCAATGGCAGCCATGAATGGCTCCCCATTCCTCCATTAGTGGACGGCATCCTCATTAGCATGAATTCAAGCCCCACACCCCCAACAGAAACTACACCTACATCTCCAGTCTTGTCCCTCATAAGGACCTTCAGGAAGTCCAGGAATTGAGCCATAAGTACCACAGTGCAGGTCCAACTGTTAAAATCAGAAATATTCCTACCGGTTGCTATTTCCCTCCGGGACCCACCACTCTACAATCTTGTCATGAAAGAGTTGGTGCCTGGAGCCAAAGAGGCCTCTAGACTCTGCTCCCGTGGGGCCAGTACCAGTTCTAATGGGCAGATGTTCCTGCCATGCTATTTGTTGTGATGATGCGTTTCACTAAGTTAAGCTACAAACCATACAGGGTGACCTGGTACCTTCCAAAGATGGCTACCACCACCCCCAGGCACCAATGCCCCACCCTGAGGTCAGCATAGCCTTTCACCTGAACCCTCGCCCCACTTTGTAACTCTCTTCGGGCTTTTTCCACAGTCTGCCTGGATGGCAGCGACAATTTCCCCTCATCTGATGATGTCTTTTGAGGCCAGGGGCTGGACATCACTTGGTTCCTCTTTTTCTCTTGTAGGGGTAAGCGCACTGCTTTTCTTTCCCAGTACAACTGATTAGTGACTAACACCTGGGCTGTCCAATTTCAGGCTGGAAGGAGTTTGGGGAGGAAAGCTCTGTTGACTACAGAATTGTTATATACTCAATAATCCGCCTTCCACCAACCCCAATCTACTCTCTCCACACCCTGTTCTTCTCCAGGCATCTTCCTTCCTGCAAGAACTGGTCTTGTATCAGAAAGCAGTTCTCCTGTGGTCAGTAGATTCCATGACTCCTTGTCTGAGCATCCCTTAATTTCAAGCAAATCCAAAACAGTAAGGATCCATGAGTGATTTTCTGTTATGAAAAAAAAAAAATGTCTTTAAGAAAACAAAGACAAACACACCAGGTAGGTATTCAGCTCGGAGGACTCTGCCCGGAAAATAATCTTGTGGTTGAGTGAAAGAAGACTCCACGCATCACACAGCAGACAGCCCAGGTCAGTCATGCGGAAGGTGGCAACTCAAGAGAGAAAGGGCGGTGAGCCTCCCATGTAGACACACAAAGGTCCACTGGGTCACTGAATTACCCCTGCTGTCTAGAGTGATGATTATCAACCCTAGCAAACGCTATTCTTTGAGGGAGGATTAGCAGCTTGAGGAGAAAAGGGCTCTGTGCACAACCAATATCTGAGTCTGGAAGTTCCAGCTTAAAGTGGAGTAAGTCCTCGGGATTCCCTCTGGAGACAGCTGAGGGCTGACTTGCTTTGCACGGAGGTGGTATTTGTGAGAAAAAGCAGAGGAGTGATTTGAAAATCACTTTTAATTCATTTTATCATTTAGGAATTATTTGAGAGAGTTCATCTACAATCTCCTTCAATCACCAATAAGGTGACAGGGAGAAGTTGGACTTCCTGGGTTAAAGTGGGAGATGTATTTTGATGCCTCTTTTGGGCCTTCCCAGAATACCTGTGTTTATCCCAGTCATTATATAACATATAACACAATTTTCTAAAATTGTTGATTTATTATTGTATTCTCCGTAAGTTATCAACTTTTGGAGAGCAACAGAATGTAGTAGAGAGTTGATCCACAAAAAAAATAATAATAATAAAAATAATTAAATTTTAATAAAAGTTTACTGAAGAAAGTAACAGCCTTACCCTTATTTCTCATAGGGGAAATAATATACCATTGACTCACTGTAAGTATGATAGGAGAAAATTCTTACAAGAAAACATTTGTAGGCTTAAAATGTTTAGTCCACCCTTAGTTACAAAGATTAGGAGGCCAAGAAGGCGTGTAGGGATTTATTGGAAGTTCAAGAGCAGAACTCAGCCTTGGAAATGGAATGAAGTTTCGTGGAGATATTGCTTCTCCTCTATCTAGCATCTGTTTATCTATTTATCTCCATCTTCACCTCCATCTCCATCACTATTTCTCTCCATCTCGATCTTTCTCTCTCTTCTTGGTACATTCGCATTGTTTTGCTTACCGCAATCTAACTTTCTCTGACACCTACAAGCTAGACAATGGCAACTCACACTCCCAAATTTTGCATATTAGATCTATCCACCCAAAGAACGCCCCAGCACCCCAAGGAGGAAGCTCATTGCTCCATCTTGGATGAGATGATGATATGACTACCCATCGGCCAGAGAAGAATATCACAGTGCACACACAACTGAGTCCCAGCAATCAGATGTGTTGTAGGAGCAGGCCTTGGGGAGAGGAAAATTCCTAGAAAAGTGGTACCAGCAATATGAGCTGAGGTAAAAAATGGAAAGACGCAGGTTAATTTGTTTTGTAACAGTATGTAACGAAGTCTGTACAGGTATGGAAATGTCTGAATTAGCAGAGGAAAAAATATAAAAAGCTAGACAGCAAATTGTCAATTTTAGAGAAACAGAATAGAGGAAAAGAAAATCCTATCAATTTGGCTTCAGATGTTTACTATTTGAATGGTCACAGCGATTATATATTGCATTGTGATTCACATTTTTAAAAAATTTTAAAGGAAAGAGGTACTGGGTAGACTGTTCAGTAGGAATCTACTACACTGAACTGTCTTTTTATAATTTAGGCTTAATTAAAGTTTGGAGAGAAAAGGAACTAACATTCTTTCTCATAAGCGGCATTGGTTGAAGAGCAATTTTCTTTCTTTTGTTATATTGATCCAAGTCTAAAAACTCATTCACTCAAAGTCTAGAAAGATGCCCGGGCGTACAAAGCCTCACAGTACATTTAAGGGGGAAAAAATTACATTGCAACTGGTAAAGCTAGTGAGTAATATCAAAATTTCTGATTACATTTTAGATTCAACTTGGCTCGTGTGAGCACCCAAGAAAACCTTAGCTCCGGTTCGGGTACGTGGTAAGTGACCGGCCGCTGTTAGTTTCTGTTGCGGAGGTAGGGTCAGTCTGCATGTAGAGTCCTCACCAGTGGCTCCTACTTGTAAGAATCTGCTGGGAAGGTTTCTTTTTTTTTTTTTTTTTTGTATTTTTCCGAAGCTAGAAACGGGGAGAGACAGTCAGACAGACTCCCACATGCGCCCGACCGGGATCCACCCGGCACGCCCACCAGGGGGCGACGCTCTGCCCACCAGGGGGTGATGCTCTGCCCCTCCAGGGCGTCGCTCTGTTGCGACCAGAGCCACTCTAGCGCCTGGGGCAGAGGCCAAGGAGCCATCCCCAGCGCCCGGGCCATCTTTGCTCCAATGGAGCCTCGGCTGCGGGAGGGGAAGAGAGAGACAGAGAGGAAGGAGAGGGGGAGGGGTGGAGAAGCAAACGGGCGCTTCTCCTGTGTGCCCTGGCCGGGAATCGAACCCGGGACTTCTGCACGCCAGGCCGACGCTCTACCACTGAGCCAACCGGCCAGGATGCTGGGAAGGTTACTATCAGTGCAGACTCTGAGGTGATGGTTCTGCCCATGATCCAGCAATCTGTATTAACAAGCACCCAGATGAGTCGGAAGCAGACCGTTCTTCGGAAATGCCACTGGCAGGCCACAACCACCAAGGGTCCATCTGCAGTCAGGCTGATTAGCCCTTTGGTTAAAAACAGAGTATTTTTTTTTAATGATATTATATATTTATTTATTTGTTGTATGTTTCCTCCACTACAACGAAAACCCCAAGATATCATTTGTTTTCTGGCTTTTTTTCTATTTATGAAAACTAAGTTTTGTTTTGTTTTGTTTTTAATTTTAATGCAGTGACATTGATAAATCAGGGTACATATGTTCCAAGAAAACATCTCCAGATCATTTTGACCTTTGATTGTGCTGCATACCCCTCACTCAAAGTCAAATCGTCCTCTGTCACCTTCCATCTGGTTTTCTTTGTGCCCCTACCCTCCCCCCACTCTTTCCCTCTCCTTCCTCGCCCCTTCCCCATCCCTCCACCCCACTCCCTGTTACCATCACATTCTTGTCCATGTCTCTGAGTCTCATTTTTATGTCCCATCTATGCATAGGTTCATATAGTTCTTAGTTTTTTCTGATTTACTTATTTCACTCCGTATAATGTTATCAAGGTCCATCCATGTTATTGTAAATGATCCGATGTCATCATTTCTTATGGCTGAGTAGTATTCCATAGTATATATGTACCAAAGCTTTTTAATCCACTCGTCCTCTGATGGACACTCTTATTCAACATAGTCCTGGAAGTCCTAGCCGCAGCAATCAGACAAGAAGAAGAAATAAAAGGCATTCAAGTTGGAAAAGAAGAAGTAAAGCTATTATTATTTGCAGATGATATGATATTATATATAGAAAATCCTAAAGTCTCAGTCAAAAAACTACTGGACCTGATAAATGAACAGAGTATTTAGAATCAGCTCCATCTCCTACTTTATGACCATGGGGAAAGTGACAGACCTTCCTTCGACCAGGAAAACTGCAGTCATAAAAATAATATCCGCACTATCCAGCCCATAGTTCACTGTGGGGTTTGACAGCAGGACACTCCACACAGTTTGGGGCACACAGAAGGCGTTAGTTAAAGGTAGCGATTATTCCCATGAACTTTCAGGATTTATCCCCAAAGGGGAATGGTGCTGGCAGGACCATCAGCTGTTGGCAAACACTGGCTACAACCTAACCTCACAGACAGTATAATGGCGAAGGACGTGGCATGCCCAAGGGTGAGAAAGAATCAAGCTCCTGACACCTAGTGCAGCGACAAGAATCAGAGCCAAGGTTGCAAGGCAAAGCCATCGCCGCTGCATGAGTCCTAGAATGATGAGGCAAGGGAAGTTCATCCCCGATAACTCCACAGGGCTACCGCTCTTAAATGATGCTGTGGCACCAGGCAGGTGTGTAAGCTTCCTGCAAGGAACGGACAAAGAGTTTCATTTCCTTTTCAATTCTTTCTTCCCCATTGTCTTAACCAGTGGATATCATCACTCCCGAGTGTCTGAAAGAAGCACTTAGCAGAAATAGATTCTTCAAAGTGAAAATTATACAGAAAGTCAAGAACAGTTGGTCAGAAACAGTCATCACAGCAACAGACTAACCAGAAAGCCTCGTGGGGATGGAAGGAAAATATCACGGGTGTTAGAGCCTTGAGGGTGCTTAGAGCAGACAAAGGTCTCTTAAGGAGCTGGTAACTGTCCCACTATTTATTTGGCAGCTGGAGGGTCTTAGAGACTTTTGACTTTCCTGAGTTTCTCTGTGTGCAATTTGGGAGGAAAATAGAGAGTCATCTTCAATCCAAAAGGTCACTGTCCTGGCCACCGTGTGCCATGAGCATGCCTGAGGCACATGGGAGACAGAAAGTGCAAAGCAACAGCGCCCTCGTAGAGAGAAGTATCTTGCATCATGGAGTGTGAGTCTAGTGTTTAAAGAGAAGGATTTTTCTACAGCATGGCCACTAAACGCCAGCCAGCCAGTTCCTCTCATGTTCAGCTGAAGAGACAGCAGCAGTCTGTTTCTATGGGGAAAGAAGGACTGGCTGGGGTGGGCTCCCCGTGGGCCGTGTGTCAATGCCACAGAGAGAATGTTGAGAGGGTTTTCCAGGGTGAGTCCAACTCGGAGCACCTGTGCACCAACTTTAGACCCTAACCTTCCATAAAGTCCAACTCCACTGGGTTTTTTTCTTTTTGTTTCAGGACACCTCGATGGCTGCTCACATCTCCCATTTCATTGGCCCCACTCTCCTGAGAGAGAGTCGTGTAGGCAGGCCCACATCACAGATGAGAAGGTTGAGGGTCTGAGAGTCTGCTGCCCAAGGGCACTCTGCTGACCAGTGACGAGGCTGATATGCTGGCTGGACATGTCTTCGTGTCCAAAGGTCTTTGCCCTAAGCCACCCGAGAAAGGTCAGAACAGCACGCAAGGGCCTTCTAGTGTGTTCAGAACTATAATCTGTGAGTCGATGACAGCAAATTCAGAGCAGAAACTGACTGTTTTCCTGGAATTACTAACATCAGTACATGGCAAGTGGAGATGAGACTTACAGCAGAGGAAAGAGATGGGCTTTAAATCACAGAATGTTTTAAAAAGCTATTGACCAGAAATAGCTTTATATATGTGCATATACACACATGTAAATATCAATATATTAAAATACGCATATATTTGTATATATAGAAATATTTATACACATAAATATATACCCATATGTATATATTAAAATATATATTTGTATATATTAAAATGTAAAAGTTGTATATGTGTGTATATACACATGGACAAGGTTGGGCTAAAGTAGGTTCAGACTTGTGAATACGGGAAACAGACTTTATTCTTGTATCATTCTTGTTTATTTTTGCATGTCTTTTTCCGTATGAACAACTGAACACCTACCTGTGTCCACACAAAATATATATTAAATATATTACATTTATAATTAAGTAAGCGGTTAAGTCATTTTATGGCCTTCCCATAACGTGCTTTTCATTTATTGTGCTGACCAAATTGGCAGTCTGACGTTCATTGGTCTTGTCATTTGGTAGAGTGTCTTTCCTCTTGTGCTCTGAGTCTGTGAAGGCGGAGTGGGCTGGTCTGTGCTAAGCACAGCCCACTCCCCAGAATGGCTCCTGGCACACAGTCCAGGCCTGCTAGATGTTTGCTGAAGTAACACATACAGTGGGGTGGCACAGGCTATCGCTTCGGGTCCCCCCTCTGAGTGTATTTCCAATTACGATGCTGGATTGTTTCAAACATTAACTTCCATGTTCTCTAATGCTCACTAATTATTTACGATGTGTAATAAGCCAGCCTTCTATACTCAGAAATTTAATACATTGGTGGGAGAAGAGCTATAAGTGGCCCTTCCTTTTCCTGGACACCCATCCTCACAGCTGTTCCTTGTTTTCGCCCTCTGCGCTCTGGGTTCCGAGTGTCTTGCTTTTAGCCACACCACCAGCTCTGCCGCTTCTTTATCTACCGCTGGGGTTAGGAGAACGCCTCTTCCTCACGAGGTTGTGAGCTCAGTGAAACAAAACCTGCCTGGCTCTGCCCTTTACTTACCAACTGGGTACCTGTAGGATTCTAGGAACAAATCCAAAGGGATGGACTCCTGAGTGCTGGCTTCTGGCTACTGCAGCTGGCCCTGAGCCTCCCGTGTGACAAAACAATACACCAGCTAACTTGACTTTCTTGGCCATCTGTCTGTTGGCTAAATAACTACTTCTTGGATAGACCAACTCATCGCTTAGGCAGCTGGTACTTTGGCAATTGACTGAGCTGAACAACTTCTGGGCTGGGTCCAGTATTTCCTGACCAGAAAAAGAAGAAGAAGAAGAAGAAATTTTTCACAGGGCTTTGCATGGGCTTTGTAGCATCTCTATAAAGCAGAGCAGATAAGAAAAGCCAAATGAAAGAGCAAATAGATGGGCTGTGCTTTAGAGCAAAGCTCTTTAAGGCATGAGTGACTTTGAATTTTTCCCTTTTGTGGCTGTTTCACTCTCGCTTTTGCCTTTCATGTTTCCTCCACTTTGCTTCTTTTCGAGACCACTGCCTATAATTTTTCCAAAACTTTCTAGTCTTACACTACATGGAACCAATGTTTAGTTAGGTCTTAGTGTATCCTAGGTGAGGAGAGCAGACTCAAGTGCCTTTGGGGGCTGAGGTGGACACCGGCTGTTGTTCTTGGTTGGTCAATATCAGAAATCCCTTCCTATGTCTGGGGACTCTTCTTTCTTATGAAGCAGAACTGCCTCTGACCACAGATGCTGAAAATGCCAGATACTCATTTTTCAGCTTCCTTTGCAGCTAGGGTGCAAGCATGTGAACCAAGCTCTGCAAACAGACACGCCCACTCCAGATGCTGAATTAGAAGTGTGTGGGAGGGAGTAGGAACCTCGAAGACCCTTTTTGGAAAAGTGGCACCAGGTGCAGTGGTTCTGGGACAGTAACCAGCACACCCCAGGCTGGGGGGCGTGTGCTCGAAGCCACAGCCATCTCGGGGGTCCCAGTTCTGTAGAACCATCCAAACCCAGGTGTCATTCCTGCCAGCATCACGTCTAACCCAGTTCTCCAACCTTCTAAGATATTCTGTGAACCACTGAATATACTTTAATAACTTCTTTTTCTATTGAAATCAGTCAGAGTCAGCATTGGTGGCATGCTGATAAGAGTCCAGATGGATACTGAGGCCAATCGGGGACCATAAATGTGGAAAGGTGGAGCCCCCAACGCCTTATCTCTAGCAGCTGCTAGTCAACCTTGCACAAGGTGAACCTAGTAATGTCAGCAGAAGATGGGTGCATGAAGCCATTGCCCCTGCGTAGGCTGCTGGGAGGGAGCCGATGGCCGTGGGAATGAACACCCGCTACTGAAGCTAATGTCTCTTCTCTACGTGAGGTAAGCTTGCTCCACCCAGCGCCTTGACTCTGATAACAAGGAATAGTGAGCAGAAGCATCGGGACTTGGGCTCCTGGTGACAGGCCACGGGCGCCGCTTGCTCAAAAGAGCCCACACATCTTTTTCACATTCAAAGTGGATCAAGTTGGATTTCTGCCCCTGGCAACCAAACTCTCTAGAGCAATGGGTTGTGTTCTGCATTGAGTAGAAAACAGTAAAGGGACACAGGGCCAAATAAATGTTCTGCACTGTTAGTAATCAACATGGCATGAACGTTTGCCTACTGATTTTTTTTAGTATTCCCAGTTCTCACCAAGAAGATGTCTTGGTTAAGTCTACAAGAATATGTTAATAAAGAAGCCAACCTGACTCGATGCAGTGACAAGAAAGGGCTGAGTGGGGGTGCAAAGCGATCTTTTCAGGGCAGCTCGGTGAGGAGTGCAGCCCAGGTGAGCTGGGGGGAAAGAATGCCCTTGCCAAAGACAATTAAAATGATGAAATGTAATCAATGACAAGTCTAGCGAGAACGTTTAGTTCCCAAATCTTTGACCAAAGCAGCAAATCCTTGCTGCCTGTACCTCCGATTGTTCCGTGGGCAGTGTGGGCCACGCGGAGAGGAAGCCGAGCCATAGTACTAAAGGGAAGAGAGAACGTGGTTTCCACCACAGACGCACATGGGGCTGAAAGGTATCATTGCAAAGTGCACCAACCCTCAGACTCCCTGCAGCTTCCTTTGTAACAAACCAGTGCCGACAAAGCCAGACTCGTGTGCAAGTAATGATCCCACGTGGTTTGCCAAAGCCCCATCCAAATAGCCTCTCGAAAACTCAAGTTCACATTGCTATGGAAACGCTGTCATGTCAAACAGAAAAGAATAAACACACAGGAGTTATTCCCAGGTTCTATATAAACTGTTGAGCCTGTGTGTGTGTGTGAGCGTGCAGACGTGTGCTCACATGCAAGCATACACACACACCCTGGACGAAGCCCACTGCTATCCTCCTCCTCTGAACTTCAGACTGACATGAGGCTTTTCCAAAGGGAAATGGTTGAAAATATCTTCACAAAGAGGATCTGCTTCAGAAGTCTTTCTGCTTTGGTCTCAGGGTGAAGGGTCCTGTCTGATGGATGAAACATGGAAGAGGAAAGTGTCATAAAGCTCTTTCCAATTCCCCTTCCTGAGTTTTCAACACTCACTTCGCCACCTTGAACACTCCCCTGCCCCGCTTTCTTTATTTCTCTTTCAGTCAGAAAGTGCAGAAATTGTCACTCTCTTGGGAATAAATAAAGCATCGCTATTGCAGTCCCACAACACCATATCTAATTCTATGACGACAAGTCGGAAGAAACAGGGAACATCTGCTTTGTCTGGAAGTGGGAGTGGGCACCTCTCTAATGGTTCCCTAGAATTTCTTCTAGAAGATGGGCCTCCACTTCTGCTACACATTCACCACCATCTCTCAGGTGGAACCAGCTCTGCCGCCCACCTGGGGACGGATGGCTTTCTAACTGGTCACCCTGAATCCAGGGTACCCCCTCTTCCATTCTCCACACTGATGCCAGAAGGCTTTTAAACATTCATGTTTGACTGTATCGTTCCTCTGATGAAAGTGTTTCATCAGTTTCCCATTGCTGGTAGGTATAACCCAAAGTCCTCCTCTGTCCTGCAATGTCCACTCACCGTCCCCAGCCTCAGGAAAGGGCACACTCCACATCGTCCAAGACACACAGCTGAGTCTATGCAACCTTTCACATCCAACCTTGACCGTGCCCATTTGGACCTATGTGCACACAGTTCCCTCCACCTGAAAAGATTCCTCCCCACCACCTCGCCCCTTCTCTGGGTCACTCACATGCTTCTTCAGGACCGCTTAAATGCCACCTCCTCATGGAGCCCCTCCCTCATCCCTGAGTGCCCTAACCTCCCAGACCTACTAGGTTTGCTTTTCTTGCTAATTGTCACAATTACCATTAACCAGTGAGGTCATTTTCTAATAGTTTACAAACACCATGAGAGCTGTGACCATCTGGGTCTTGCTCAGATTTATCATTCCTAGACCCCCCACAGCACCTGGCACACAGTAGGAATTCAATAATTTTTTTTGTTGAGTGAATAGGTGAATAGATAGATTCTGGAAATTGGCACGTTGGCCATAAATCCCTGATGTCTTGGTCTTTAGCCTGTTGTGTTGTATGGCATGGCGCACAAGTATAATTCTGCATGACAGCAGTGTCCCAAGCCAGATCTCTTCTTACCCAAATGTAAGTGTCTGTTAAGTCCCAACCTAAATATTGCCCAGACCTCTACTCTCAAGATGAAGGCAGGATAGGGATGCACAGGTAATAAGCAAGGAGGAAAAGTCATCTTTGGAGAGGGACTTAAGAACTGAGAGTGGAAGATTCCACGAGCCACATCAGGGCAGATGTTTTCTGAAGAATCGTGCCAGGGTTAGAAAGTACACTTGATGTTAGCAAAGCTGGTCAAGGTCATTGCAGAAGGATCATAGGGCACAACTCTATACAAGGCCAGGGATGTAACAGAAGAGTGGGCAGCATACTCAGCCCATTAATGAGCAGAGAAGAGCTTTATGACAGACTATTCAGAACTGGATCCAGGAATGGAGTGGATTCAAACTGGGCCAGAGTGTTCACTTAGCTTCTAGAACATGCTTCAGGAATGTCAGTGCTGACTGAGAGGGGCCATGTTGGGCTGGACTTCACTTCCTATGGTCTCTCCTTCATTTCTCTTCCTCCGAAGACTGAAACAACCTCCATGCACCTTCTCGGCTTAGAGCCGCAGAAGGAACAGCAAGGCTCGGCCCTACCCTGCAAGGCTTTGTAGGGTTCTGGCTCTCACCTGCCTCTCCACCCTCACGCTGACATCCAACAGCTTCTCCCAGGTCCCCAAGTGACCACACCCCTTTTCTCACCAAAGGAACCTCACATGAAATAATCCCTAATCCTAGAATGATCATCTCCCTCATCACTTGGTTAAATCATAGTCATTTTTCCAAGAGCCACTGTCCAACAGAACTTTCCATTACAATAGGAATGTTCTAGATCTGCACTGTCCAGTACGGTAGCCGGTAGCCACAGGTAGCTATGAAGCTCCTGAAATATGGCTAATGTAACTGAGGAACCGAATTTTAAAGTTTATTTAACTGAAATTAATTTAAATTGAAATGACCACATGTGACTAGGGGCTACCATATTGGGCAGGGTAGCTCTAGAATCCAGTTCAAATGCCTTTTTTTACCCTTCACTTCTAGGAAGATATATGTTAACTGTACTTTGTAATCACAGGATTTATCACAGAAATGTTAGAAATGTCAGTACAATTATTTGTTTATTTTTATTTTTCTCCACTAGTCAGCAATTTCCATGAAGTCAGAGGTCGGGTCCGTTTTGTTCCATATTGACCCCTAAAGCGCAGTACAAGTTCCTGATATGCAGTAAGACAATAATATTTGTAAATGAGTGAATGAATCAATGAATGCCAGAGGTTCTCTGACTGTATGACATCAGAAAAAATCACTGTACGCTTCTAAGCCTCGATTTACTCAACTCTAAAGGCTATGGGTCCCTTCACACCTAAGTATTGGGTAGATTTCACTTCTGAATAGGATATTACAGAAATGTGGTGGTAGGTGAAAAATGTTGGAGATGTTACTTGAGGCCATCTTGTCCCCACAGTGACTTTCCCTAAGTCATTTTAGGAAATGACAGCAATTTATAGTTCAAAGATCAAATATGCTATGAGATTTTAACAGAGCACATTTCTGCCCCTTCATTAAGACACAACAAGCTATGCAATCCACACATGACCATGGAGACAACTCATGGAGTGACTGTGCCTATTTTGCCAGGATTCGAAAGCTCTTCAGGCTGAAAGTCAAAATCTGGGGTCTGAAAATATGAGCGACATCACCTCTGATTTATACAACCTAGCAACTAATAAAATATGGATCAGAGAGATTTAATATCAATAATTATCTTTTACTTCTCATTACTTTTGGTAATAAGTTCTGTGGCTTTCTCATCACACACTGTTCCTTCAGAACAAAGCAAACCACACCGACAGGGGACAAGGGTTCTCTTGGCCACACTGTCAAATAATTCACATAAAAAGCTTAATGACAGAGTGTTTGCACTGAGATTGAAGTGTTCGTAACAAATTTGAACTTGGAAAGGGTCTTGTATCCATACTGGCTTATTGCCCATTGTTGAGATTCAGAATTTGGATAAATCATAGTCACCCTCTGGACCTACCTCTTTCCACCTTGCCTTCATGATGCTAAGGCCTCCTTTTCTCTTTGTCTCTGGTAAGTGCTTAGCAAAGGATCCACGGTGATGAGCTTACAATGGTAACAAAAAAGGCAGCATAGCGTAAAGGTGAAATTACGCTGGAGAAAGACCATTTGTGTTTTAAACTTGACCTTAGTTTCCTCTGCTGTAAAACGGGGATGATCATAGCACTTACCTCCAGAATTGGCGTGAGGATTAAATGACGTAATACATGTGAAGGGTTTGACATGTTAGCAATGTGTCAGAGAATATCAACTATGGGATGATGACAGAGAAAGAGAAGCAGAAATACCACAGATCTGTGTGGATGTCCTGTACTCAGTGACCTTGTACAATAGAGAACGTTGTCAATAAGCTTAATGTGCCACCCTTTCTGTTGGGCTTTATGTTTAATATAATAACGACCACTTATCAAGTACCCACTGAATACCAGGCTAACATAATCTCATTAAATCCTCCCACAATTTAACAATCATTTACTAGTGATAGTAGTAGTAATTGTTGTTATATTAACAATAAAAATAACACCTAACAATGTCTGGCTCTGTGATACACCTGTTACATGTATCACCTTGTTTAACCCTCCTTAGCAAACCCATAAGATTAGAATGATAATTTCTGTCATGTTAGAGAAAATTAACTATGGTCCAGAGAGCTAAGGAATAAGTCCAAGATCAGAACATCTGCGTGTGGGCAAGCTGAGATTGACACCCAGGTGTCTAGCTGCTGGTCGCTGCTACACTGTACTCCCTCCATTCTTCTGTTTTAGAAATTTAGAATTGAGAAACAGACTGAGTCAGTTAATAGTAAAAAAAAAAAAAAAAAAAAAAAAAAAAAAAAAAAAAAAAAAAAAAAAAACATGAGCTAAGTATTATTGTAGACTGGTGCTGGGGCTAACATGAGGCAAATAAACTGCCAGGATGCAAAATTCAAGGAGGTTCTTGCTCCCAAGGAGAACCCGAAGTAGCTGGGGTGGAACTAGAGATTTCCAGGTGAGTCACCAAGAACGGTGGCAAATGGGCCACTCATCCGAAGACGAAGAAGCTTGACTGGCAGATAGTCACATCCATCACAGTCTATCAGCCAAACAGGTCACAGAGCAACCCTGATTCAGCATGAGAACAGACGATTCTCCATGACAAGAGGAATGTCAAAGTCACAGTTCAAGGAGCGCGGATACAGAAAGGAGACTGTTTGGAATCCTTTTTGTAAGCAGTCTCAACTATGAAGGCTAAAATTTATTCTATTCAACCGTTTGCTAGCTGTGTGACCATGAATAATTGAATTACCCTGCCTGGTCCTCATTTTCTCAGTTTATAAAATAGATAATACTATAAAACCTATCTCAGCGTTGGTGTATTAAATGAGGCCCCACATAAAGTGCACATTACAATGCCTGGTACATACTATTTCTTGGTGAGTAGATAATTTCCTAAGTTATTTTATGCCAAAATGAAAACTTCACAAATGGTTACCCAAGATGGACAAGACAGAGTTCAAAGTGCAGCTAACAAAGATGTCAAAAAACAAAAGCTGGCTGGGTTTGAAATTAAATGCTCTGCTTTTGCATTTGGCTCTATTTGCATTTTTCATTGGTATTCTGTATTAGTGCAGACCAGTAGCTAATCTAAATTTACAGCTTGTATAACAACGAGGTTATTAACTGGGCACTTTTCCTGTGGCTTTTTCTTTCAAAATTATTCTAAGTAAAGGGAAATTCTTTTATCTTAATTGATAACAACAGAGTCGGAGAAGATGAGGGGCAAAAACTGACTAATTTCCCAATATAGAATTTTATCCTCATAGAGATTTCTTTCATCAAAGTCACACCACTTTGGACTTGGGATATCTTTGCTGAGTAGTTTCTTTATTCTCCATCATTGCACCAGCATTTATTCAAGTCCTTTTCTTTTTCAGGATGACTAGTTGAAGTAAACATTTAAAGGTGTGCATGTAGGCTACAAAACCCATTTGAACATCAATCTAAAATCAAATGTGCTAAGAATCTGATTTCCTATTATGAATAACTAGTTTCCCACAAATTTGATAACTTAGATGAAGCTAACAACATACCCTTGAAAGGGAGAAACCACCCAACTTTACACAAGGAGAAAATGATAAACTGAATAGGTCTTCATCTAATAGTTGAATCAAAAACAAATAACCTTCTAAAAAAGACAACACCAGGCACAGATGGTCTCATTGGTGAATTCCACCAAACATTAAAGGAAGAAATGAAATCAGCTTTCTACAATCTATTTTCAAAAAAGAGAAGCAAAGAAAACATTTCTTACCTCATCCTTTGAGAATGAATTACCCTAATAACTGGATGATAAAGTTATAAGAAAGGAGAACTGTAGACCAATATATCTCATGAACATATGCAAAAATCTTTAACAAATATCAGCAAATCATGTTTTAACAATGTATAAAAAAATCCCACAACTAAGTGGGATTTATTCTAGATATATAAAATCTGGTTTAAGATTTGAAAATCAATCATAATAATCTACAACATCAACAGAATAAAGAAGAAAAGTTATATAATCATATAAATTTATGCAGACAAAGCACCTGACAATAATACCCATTTGTAGTAATAAAAAAAAACTCTCAGTAAACTAGGGATAGAGGGTAAATTAGTCAATTTCTCAATTCAACATCATACTGGAAGTCCTAGCTTGTGCAATAAGACAAGAAAAGGACATAAAAGGCATACAGGTTACAGAGAAATAATAAAACTGTCTTTATTCATAAATGACATGACTTGTTTATGTAGAAAATCTGAAAGAATTGACTAAAATTACAAAAAGAAAAGCCATCCTGGAACAAATAAGCAAATACAGAAATAGAAATAGAAAGATTTCTGATACAAGGTTAATATCCAAAGGTCAATTTCTTTCTTATATACCAGCAATGAACAACTGGAATTTAAAATTACAAAAACTATACCAGTTACAATAGCACCCAAAATAAATCCTTAGAGATAAATGTAATCAAATATGCATATAAACAGGATCTAGCTGCCAAAAAAAAAAAAACTACAAAATTCTGATGAAAGAAATTAAAGAAAAGCTAAGTAAATGGAGACATTATTTCATGCTTATGAATTGAAAGATTCCATGTTGTTAAGATATTAATTCTCCACAGCTTGATGTATACACTCAATGATTACATCAAAATCCCAGCAAGTTACTTTATAGATAATGACAAACCAATCCTAAAGTTTATGTGGTAAGATAAAAGTCTAGCCGATATAATACTAAAGATGATGAACAAATTTGAAGAGTTACACTCCCAATATCAAGATTTATTATAAAACTAAGATAATCAAGACAGTGTAGTATTGGTGAAAGAACACAGATCAATGAACCAGAATACACTACCCAGAAATGAACCCACATAAATATAGTCAACCAACATTTGATAAAGAAGCAAAGGCAATTCTTAAAGTGACTAACAAAGTACCAAAGGTATGATATATACTTAAGCACAACCCATGGCCCAAAACCAGGGTTCGGGAACCTCTGGCTCATGAGCCAGATGTGGCTCTTTTTTTTTATTTTAATGGGGTGACATTGATAAATCAGGGTACATATGTTCAGAGAAAACTTCTCTAGTTTATTTTGACATTTGATTATGCTGCATTCCCATTACCCAAAGTCCAATTGTCTTCCGTCACCTTCTAACTGGTTTTTCTTTGTGCCCCTCCCCTCACCCCACCCCTCCCTCTCGCCCTCCCCCCCCATAACCATCACAGTCTTGTCCATGTCTCTGAGTCTCATTTTTATGTCCCACCTATGTATGGAATCATATAGTTCTTAGTTTTTTCTGATTTACTTATTTTGCTCAGTATAATGTTCTCAAGGTCCATCCATGTTGTTATAAATGATCCGATGTCATCATTTCTTATGGCTGAGTAGTATTCCATAGTATATATGTACCAAAGCTTTTTAATCCACTCATCAACTGACGGACACTTGGGCTGTTTCCAGATCTTCGCTTTGTGAACAATGCTGCCATAAACATGGGGGTGCATTTCTCCTTTTGAAACAGTACTATGGTGTTCTTGGGGTATATTTCAAAAGTGGGATAGCTGGGTCAAAAGGCAGTTCAACTTTTAATCTTTTGAGGAATCTCCATACTGTTTTCCACAGTGGCTGCACCAGTCTGCATTCCCACCAGCAGTGCAGGAGGGTTCCCTTTTCTCCACATCCTCGCCAGCACTTATTCTGTGTTGTTTTGTTGATGAGCGCCATTCTGACTGGTGTGAGGTGATATCTCATTGTGGTTTTAATTTGCATTTCTCTAATGATTAGTGATGTTGAGCATTTTTTCATATGCCTATTGGCCATCTGTATGTCCTCTTTGGAGAAGAGTCTATCCATTTCTTTCACCCATTTTTGATTGGATTGTTTGTCTTCCCGGTGTTGAGTTTTACAAGTTCTTTATAAATTTTGGTTATTAACCCCTTATCAGATGTATTCTCAAATATGTTCTCCCATTGTGTAGTTTGTCTTTCCATTCTGTTCTTATTGCCTTTAGCTGCGCAAAAGCTTTTTAGTTTGATTTAGTCCTATTTGTTTATCCTGTCATTTATTTCACTTGCCCGTGGAGATAAATCAGCAAATATATTGCTGCGAGAGATGTCAGAGTGCTTACTGCCTATGTTTTCTTCTAAGATGCTTATGGTTTCACTGCTTACATTTAAGTCTTTTATCCATTTTGAGATATTTTTGTAAATGGTGTAAGTTGGTGGTCTAGTTTCATTTTTTTGCAGGTAGATGTCCAATTTTCCCAACACCATTTATTAAAGAGGCTGTCTTTACTCCATTGTATGCTCTTACCTCCTTTGTCAAATATCAGTTGTTCATAAAGCTGTGGGTTTATTTCTGGGTTCTCTGTTCTGTTCTATTGATCTATATGCCTGTTCTTATGCCAGTACCAGGCTGTTTTGAGTACAATGGCCTTGTAGTATAACTTGATATCCAGAAGTGTGATACCTCCCATTTTATTCTTACTTTTCAAGATTGCTGAGGCTATTCGTGTTCTCTTTTGGTTCCATATAAATTTATGGAATATGTGTTCTATATATTTGAAGTATGTCATTGGTATTTTAACTGGTATTGCATTGAAGTTATAACTTGCTTTGGGTAATATAGACATTTTAATGATGTTTATTCTTCCTAACCATAAGCATGGTATATGCTTACACTTGTTTGTATCTTCCCTGATTTCTTTTATCAATGTTTTATAATTTTCCGAGTACAAGTCTTTAATCTTCCTGGTTAAATTTATTCCTAGGTACTTTATTTTTTTGGTTGCAATGGTGAAGAGGATTGCTTTCTTAATTTCTCTTTCTGACAGTTCATTGTTAGTGTATAAAAATGCCTCTGATTTTTTAGTATTATTTTTATATCTTGCTACCTTGCTGAATTCATTTATCAGGTCCAGTACTTTTTTGATTGAGACTTTTGGGTTTTCTATATACAATATCATATCATCTGCAAATAATGATAGTTTTACTTCTTCTTTTCCAATTTGAATGCCTTTTATTTCTTTTTCTTATCTGATTGCTGTGGCTAGGACTTCCAGAACTATGTTGAATAAGAGTGGTGAAAGGGGGCACCCTTGCCTTGTTCCTGATCTTAAGGGGGTTGCTTTTAATTTTTGCCCATTGAGTATGATGTTGGCTGTGGGTTTGTCATAGATGGCCTTTATCATGTTGAGGTATGTTCCCTGTATTCCCACTTTGCTGAAAGTTTTGATCATGAATGGGTGCTGGATTTTATCAAATGCTTTTTCTGCATCTATTGAAATTATCATGTGGTTTTTTTCCTTCCTTTTGTTTATGTGATGAATCACATTGATTGATTTGCAAATATTGTACCAGCCTTGCCTCCCCAGAATAAATCCCACTTGATCATGGTGTATGATTTTTTTTTCATATATTGCTGGATCTGGTTTGCTAATATTTTGTTGAGCATTTTAGCATCTAAATTCATCAAAGATATTGGCCTATAATTTTCTTCCTTTGTGTTGTCTTTGCCTGGTTTTGGAATCAGAATTATGCTCACCTCACAAAAGGAGCTTGGAAGTCTTCCTTCCTCTTGAATTTTTTGAAATAGATTGAGAAGGATAGGAGTTAGTTCTTTGAATATTTGGTAGAATTCACTTGTGAAGCCATCAGGTCCAGGACTTTTCTTTTTTGGGAGTTTTTTGATAACTGTTTCTATCTCATTTGTTGTAATTGGTCTGTTTAGGTTTTCTGATTATTCCAGATTAATTTTTAAAAGATAATATGTTTCAAGGAATTAGTCCATTTCATCTAGGTTGTCTAGTTTTATGGCATATGGTTCTTCATAATATTTTCTTACAATATTTTGTATTTCTGTTGTGTCAGTTGTTATTTCTGCACTCTCATTTCTAATTTTATTTATTTGAGTCCTCTCTCTTTTTTTCTTGGTGAGTCTGGTTAAAGGTTCATCGATCTTGTTTACCTTTTCAAAGAACCAGCTCCTGGTTTCATTGATCCTCTGTATTGTTTCTTTAGCCTCTGTGTCATTTATTTCTGCTCTGATTTTTATTATTTTCTTCCTTCTACTAGCTCTGGGCTTACTTGCTGTTCTTTTTCTAGTTCTTTTAGATGCAGGGTCCAGTTGTTTATTTAAACTTTTTCTAGCTTTTTAAGGTATGCCTTTAATGCTATGAACTTCCCTCTCAGGACAGCTTTAGCTGTGTCCCATAAATTTTGAGTTGATGTATGCTCATTATTGTTTGTTTCTAGAAATTTTTTTTAATTCTTCTTTGATCTCATTGTTAACCCATTTGTTATTTAATAACATGCTATTTAGTTTCCAAGTGTTTGAGTATTTTTCAGTTTTTCTGTTGTGGTTGATTTCTAGTTTCACGCCATTGTGATCAGAGAAAGTGCTTGATATGATTTCAATCTTCTTAAATTTGTTGAGACCGCTTTTGTGCCCTAACATGTGGTCTATCCTAGAGAATGTACCATGAGCACTTGAAAAGAATGTATATTCTGCTGCTTTGGGGTGAAAGGTTCTGAAGGTATTTATTAAAACAAGTTGATCTAGTGTGTTTTTTAAGTCTGCTGTTTCTTTGTTAATTTTCTTTCTTGAGGATCTATCTAGTGATGTTAGTGGGGTATTGAAATCCCCTCCTATTATAGTATTGCTGTTGATCTCGCCCATTAAATCCATCAAAATCTGTTTTATATATTTAGGTGCTCCTATATTAGGTGCGTAGATATATAACAGTTATATCTTCCTGTTGGATTGCTCCCTTTATCATTATGTAATGACCTTCTTTATCTCTTACTATAGTCTTTGTTTGAGAGTCCATTTTGTCTGATATAACTATCGCTACCCCAACTTTTTTTTTCATTTCCATTTGCGTGAAATATTTTTTTTCCATCCTTTTATCTTCAGTCTATGTGCATCTTTTGTTTTAAGGTGTGTCTCTTGTAGACAGCATATATATGAGTCCTATTTTCTTATCCACGCAGCTACCCTATGTCTTTTGATCGGATCATTTAATCCATTTACATTTAAGGTTATTATTGATAGGTAGTTGTTTATTGCCATTTATTCTTTAAAACTGTATTCCTCTTTTGCTATATTCTTTTTCCCCTTTCATCTGTTTACAACAGGCCCCTTAGCAATTCTTGCAGCATTGGTTTGGTTGTAGTGAATTCCTTGAGTTTTGTGTTTTTTTTGTCTGGAAAGCTTTATATTTCTCCTTCAATTTTAAACGATAGCCTTGCTGGATAAAGTAGTCTTGGTTGTAGTCTCTTGTTCTGCATTACTTTGAATATTTCTTGCCATTCCCTTCTGGCCTCAAGTGTTTCTGTTGAGAAGTCGGAAGTCATCCTTCTGGGGGCTTCTTTGTAGGTGATAGCCTTTTTTTCTCTAGCAGCTTTTAAAGTTTTCTCTTTATCACTTAGCTTTGGTATTTTAATTATGATGTGTCTTGGTGTAGATTTCCTTGGGTTTCTCTTTAATGGAGTTCTCTGTGCTTCTTGAACTTGTGAGACATTTTCCTGCCTTAATTTAGGGAAGTTTTCAGCTATGATATGTTTGAACAAAGTCTCTATCGCTTGTTCTTTCTCTTCTTCTTCAGAAACCCCTATGATGCAGATGTTATTTCTCTTCATGTTGTCACAGAGCTCTCTTAGAGTTTCCTCAGACTTTTTGAGTCTCTTTTCTTTTTTCTGCTCTGCTTCCGTGCCTTAATTTATCTTGTCCTCTAACTTGCTGATTCAATTCTCAGCTTCATCCATCCTGCTTTTAATTCCTTCCATTGAGTTCTTTATTTCTGATATTGTATTTGTCATTTTGACTGATTCTTTTTTATTATTTCAATGTCCTTTTTTATATTTGCTATCTCTTTATTTAGGTTTTTTAATGACCATCTATTATTGTTCTAAGATCTTTGAGCATCCTAACAATCGTTATTTTAAACTCTGCATCCAATAAGTTGATTATATCTGACTCATTAAGGTCCTTTACTGGGGATGTCTCTTGAATCATTTGTGTTGCATTTCTCTGCCTTCTCATTTTGTCTGTGTAAAAGAAGGTTTTGGCCACTGGAGTCTACTGGGTGTGGCCTCTGTGTTCTCTATTTGTGGTTTGTCTGCAGGCCCGCCATCCCCTCTGCTGCTGCTGCCTAGGGCATTTGGGTATGGGGTTTGCCAGTGGCCGCCCACTGGGGCTGTTGCTGTGGTTTCTGTCTCTCCTTCATGGGAGGGGCTGTGATCACCTGCTCATGTGTACAAGCCTTGGTGGCCTCAGCCTTTGCCCCACCCCCATGGGTGGGGTTATGCACCACGCCCAGCCGCAAGCCTTGGCCCTGAGGGCAGGGGTGAGCACCTTTGCTCAACTGCAGATTTCTGCCTGATTCTGGGCTTTCGTCCCACCCCTGCAGGAGGAGCCCGCTCTTGGGATGGCTGCAAGCCTTGGCTCCATGGGCCAAGTGGGGCTGTGTGCCCTCGCTCAGTTGCGGGACTCTGCCTGTTCTGGGCTTTCGCTCCACCCCTGCGGGAGGAGCCGGCTCGTGCGTCAGGCCTCAAGCCTCGGTTCCTGTGGGCCGGCCAGATGTGGCTCTTTTGAAGGCTGCATCTGGCTTGCAGACAAATCTTTAATTAAAAAAAAATAACATTAAAAATATAAAACATTCTCATGCATTACAATCCATTCATTTCCTACCACTCATGTTCATGGCTGCGGGTGGCTGGAGCCAATCACAGCTGTCCTCTGGGACAACGCCAAATTTTTATTGGATAATGTATAACATACACAGGTCATTGTATGGCTCTCACGGAATTACATTTTTAAATATGTGGTATTCATGGCTCTCTCAGCCAAAAAGGTTCTCGACCCCTGCCCTAAACCCTTGCTTTAGCCATGGTCCTCAAGAAAACAAACACAGAGACAAAACTCTTCAGAGAACCTTCTGGGGTGCTAATCAATCTGACCTTCCTTGTTTATAAGCCAGACTATTGGGCAGGGGCTTCCTTAACTAGACCTGCTGCATTTAAACAAAATATTATATTCATTCTATCTTTTGATAAGGGAACTCTATCAATGGAATTTCTGGAATAAAAAGGAATCTTTTGTTCATGGTCTTTTTTTTGTCACATTTTAGTTTTTTAAATTTAGATAGACAAATAAGAAATCAAAGTGTACCCAAATTGCAATGCTATCCCTAATATAGAAGAATCTTAAACAAAACTCAAAACTCTTCACAGATTCATGGGTCCAAAGAATTCATGGGTCCAAGTGACCAAAAGAGATGTGGTCACTTGGCGAATCTTATATTAAATGACCTCGGTTCTCTGACAAACTTTACGAGGCCAATGTATTACTGGCTGTATCTGCTTTAGTTTCAGCCTCCTTTTGTACTTTTTTGGAAGCAGTGACACAATCTGTTTATGTCGTCATCATCAGCATCAATAATGTGTCATTCGAGAGCAGAAGAAAGTTTGAAAGAAAAAAAATCAAGGGATTTTTATTTTAATGGGAAAATTATATGTTGACTAGGAAGGCAGCAATTCTTAACAATATTATAAGAAAATTATTAAAATAGCAACTTTTCTTGTCAACAGTTTTAGAAATAAGCGAGCAGTAGTTTATATTTTGGTGAGCACAGTATTTTTATGTTAGTGATAAGTTGCCAAAAAGATAACTGGGAAACTAGACTTTATAAATTAGGTTCTTTGGCCACATGTACCTATCCTTTCGTGGGAGAAAAATTTGTCTGAACTTTTCAACAATTCGAAAGGAGCCAAGATAACCTACGCTTGTTATTATTCAGCTTTTTAAACTTAACCAATGTTTCTTTATAGGAAGTATTTATGGGGAGTTGCAGGTCAAATTCTGACTCTGTCTCTCCCTGGAGAAAGCCATAAATACTAAACATTGCTCTGCAGAATGAGACTTTAGAACCTGTGACTTTAGCTCTGTGACTTCAGACAAAGACTTGAAGCTCTCTAAGCCTCAACATCTTCATCTATTAAATGGAAAAAATACTACTACTTACTTCCTAGGGCTGTTGGGAGCTCAGATGAAGCACCCAGTACAATGCCCACCATATGGCTAGCCTTCAAAAAAATGATTTATTGTTCTTACTGCAACGGCAATTCATTTCATTCACAAAACCTCTCCTATTCCACTGCACATGTCCGGTCTCAGTTTTCCTATTTCACGTCCCTTTCCCAAACCCTTCAGATGATGAATGGTGTGACAGCAGACATGAAACTGACTTTCTAACATACACCAAAGCCTGTCTACTGCCCAGTATGTATGTTGGACGATTTTTCTTCCACGTGGTCAAAGATGAAGGCTGCATACTTCCTCCAAATTGTAGGACCATTTGTTAAGTCAATCTTGAACCCTCACTCTGGGAATTGCCTTCAGTTCTGTCCGGCCATTCACCCGGGAAAACCTCTCATTTTTCTCTTAGGCAACCCCTTGTTTTTTAGTGATACACCCACATGCAGCTCATTAAACCTCTTCTTTATTCAATTAATATTGAATCGAATACTTACTACATACCAACAGCTACATTATTCAAATAAAATAGATATGTTCCCCGACATTTTGGCACTTACAACATAGTAGAGAGATAGACACTAAACAAGTGATCAAGAAAATACAACAGATAAATAGATAATTACACACTGTGACAATTGTTACAAAGAAAATGAACATCACAGAGTAATAGAGAATAATTTAAGGAACACTCCTACTTAGATCACACTGAATGATAATCTCTTAAATGCACAAAGAAATAACTAGAGTTTAAGTTTGTCATTCAGGAGTGATGAACTGGGAGTTACGTTTTCAAAAGGCACTCGGGCTGATCTGCAGGAAAAGGAACAAGGTGCCTACATGGGCACGAGGAAACCAGAAAGGAGCTATTCTAACCATCCAGGCAAAATGACAAGAGCTTTGGACAAAAGAATGCTACCAGTAGCTATAGAGAGAAATGTATGCCTCTGAGAGGTGTTTTTATAATAGAAAATGTGGAAGTGGATATCGAACATGGGGAGTGGGAAAGAGAGAATCGTGGACAGCTGCCAGGCAGTGATAGGCTTGCCACAAAGCCATGGTACCTGGGGTTCAGGTCCCTCCTCATAGAGACCCCATCCAAGGGTTTAGTGAAGATCTCAGCAATCAGCTCATGTGATCATGCTGTTGATATTTGCAAAAGCAAGATATTTGTGTATATTTTTTAATGGAGTGTCCGCAGATTACATAAGGCCTCAGACCTCTAAAACCTCTAACTATCTGACCCTCAAAACCTGCCTAGACCAGGTAGATGAGTGGACAAAAGACAAGTGCAGCTGGGAGGGTGAGAGTTCCATCAGACTGGGGAGTCTGGGATGCCTGCCAGGCCCTTGGGTCACCAGACAAGATCCTAAATGGCTTCCAGATATTTCTAAATATCAAGTCCACGTTCAAAGAAAAAATAATTCACCATTGACAATACTCAGCTTCTAAATTAGTGGTTCTTGATATTTTTAAATTATCCTTGATAATTTAGAAAACCTATAGACTTTTCCCCTCAGCAAATGCACTTAACCACCTAACAGTTCAATTCATTCTGAGCCAAGAGCCCATCTATTCTCTAAATGCAGTCACCGTACAACAGGAGAGATAAAGAGGAGAGATTCTATTTTCCTCAAAGATTTTCCTGGTAGGCATCACTTTTTTTTTCTTCCATGTATTCATTTTGGAATGTTTGTTAAAAATCAGTCGTGTCACCTCATAGTCCCATCTTGTTGCCATAATGCAATACATTTGAGATGACATGGTTTCTATGCTTAAACCTTCTGGGAATATTTATTTTCAAAGCACGTTTCTCATCCTTTGCATGTTCCCTGGCAATGCCACTTTAAAGAATTAAATGTTTTCCCTAGTCTCAGTTACATGTGCTGTTTTTATTAAGAGCATCAGCTGATCACTGGAGAGACTCGTGAATACTAAACATTGCTCCACAGAATGTCTGTTGCTGGCTCCCTCTTCCAGGGTCACTCAGAGAGCCTTTTGTTTATTCCCAGAGTCCATGGTATCCCAGTGCCTCTGACTTTTCCACCTAATCCCATGATAAACCTGGGAATGGGAAGTATTGGTAGGTGCCCTTCTCTACTTTGTTGGTAGGAAAATGAAAAGGTTATCAAATCATCAAACCACCAATACAGGCCCTGGCCAGTTGGCTCAGCAGTAGAGCGTCGGCCTGGCATGCGGGGGACCCAGGTTCGATTCCCGGCCAGGGCACATAGGAGAAGCGTCCATTTGTTTCTCCACCCCCCCCCCTCCTTCCTCTCTGTCTCTTTCTTCCCCTCCCGTAGCCAAGGCTCCATTGGAGCAAAGATGGCCTGGGCACTGGGGATGGCTCCTTGGCCTCTGCCCCAGGCACTAGAGTGACTCTGGTCGAGGCAGAGCGACGCCCCGGAGGGGCAGAGCATCGCCCCCTGGTGGGCAGAGCGTCCCCCTGGTGGGCGTGCCGAGTGAATCCCAGTCGGGCGCATGCAGGAGTCTGTCTGACTGTCTCTCCCCGTTTCCAGCTTCAGGAAAAAAAAAAAAAAAAAAAACCACCAATACACATTCTATTAGGACCTATGTTCAGTTTCTTATGACAAGAGCATCTTTGCAAGATCTCCCTGATCAGAAGTCGAAGTGATCCTGTGACCCCAAAGCCTCAGTGAGTTTGCTGTCCCCATGTGGAACCCAGGTCCTATTCTCCTAGGAAAGCCCCCAATCCATCTGTCACCACCTCCAGACAGACAGCTCCTAGAAAACAAAGGCATCTGTGACCCTACCTTTGTGGCTGCATGCTGTGCACACAGTAAATATGACATGAATACAAAGGAACCGAATGTGAGGTTGGTTTGGCTACTTGACCTTGCTAAGTCTGTGGTTTTTCCATTTTGTTTTGTTTTCCAGCTATAATTTTTTGGGCAACCTGCTACTTTACAAAAACTTTATCAAGCATGTTCCACAAATTACCCCATTGATTGCTCATGAGAATCATACTCGTGACATTATCCCCATTTTGTTGATTTAAAAAAAAAAAAAAAAAGCCTTTGAGAAATTCAGTAACTCTCCCAAATTGCTCAGCATGCAAGAAGGCTTGTCTGACTGCCACGCTCAAGTTCTCCCCACTATCCCTCACTCTACCTCTCACTCCATTGCTGCTACCCTGGCTTCCTGAATGTCTCCAACCATCATCCTACCTCAGGGTCTTTGCACTCGCTTTTCCTTTTCCCTAGATGGTTGGCTAGCTCCGCTGTCTATATACTCCTCATGTCATCCACATCTCCATGTCATTCTTCAGAGAAGCTATTCCTGAGCTTTCTGCCCAAAACTCTTCCCTGTTATATGTCTCATATAACATTATGTTACATTATACAACTCACCTTCAGTTCAACACTTCCCTAAATTGTCAGACTTCAAGACATTTGTCACTTGGCTTTAGACGATTTAATTGTGTAGCTGTTGGGTTTTTTCCCCATTTGTTTTCTGTTTGTAAGTGACATTCTTTTCATTTTCCAGTTGATATGGTTTAAGGGATAACAGAAGACGCCAATCTGAAGGCATGTGGGTGGCCCTGCCACCCTTGTGGAATATTTTATCGTTGTCTTTTTAATTGGTGGACATTTATTATTTTCTGTCTCTTCTTTTATTGCTATTAGCATCATTTTCCACCCCAGACAAAGTAAAAATAAACTAAAAATTAATCCACAAAAATATTAAAATGTGAAATATTTCCCAAGCCTCGTTTTCATTTATAACGTTATGTGCAATTTTTTGGCATTTTTTTAAACAATGCACTCAATGAGAATTGGTGGAGAGTTGGAGCATGAGGCTGACTAAGATCAAAAGTTCACAAAGGGATATAATTAATAACAAAAACCCCAATAAGGACAAGAAGTGGCACTAAATGAGTGTATATACATGCAAGGCAATGTGACATGTGCTTTATGGATGCTTTTGTAGAATCCTTACAGCAACCCTGTAAGTTCTGTTATTCCCACACACACAGATGAAGACACCAAGCCCAAGAGTTGGAACACTTGTTGATAAGTAAGTGGTGGAAGCAGGATTTGAACCTGGATAGTCTGACCTCAGCTGCTCTTAACTGCTCTGTAACTAACTGTCACTGGCACCCATGAGAGCTGTTACCAGCTGTGTGTCCCTCAGATTCAGTATGGCCATCCTTCAGGAATTCATAAATGTAGGTAGAATTGGGCAGACAGACTCAGCAGGCCAATGCCCGGTGAGTCTATGCGAGATGCATCCTAAGGCTTAATATTTACTCAGTGCTTTTCTAAGTGCTTATGCCTTTCATAAAGTCTTTTGACTTCCCTGTCAACTAAGCAGCAGGTGGTATTATTATTATGCTTATTTTACTTTTAGGGAGATAGAGAAAAGGAAAGGTTAAGTCACTGGCCCAAGTTTTCCCAGCTAGCAAGAAGTGAGGAGAGGCGTCAAATCTGGGTACATTGCTCCAGAATCCACCCCCTTACCCACTACCTTGTCCTTAATAGACTGAAGCTTCTTGTTAAGATGCAAAACTTCACGGTGACTTTTTACTTATCTGTTTCCCTTTATCTCATCTATAAAGCACATGGGACAAACTGTGTAAGAACACTTTAAGCTATGAATACTCTTTAAAACTTACAACAGTCCAAAGTAACAGGGGAGGAGGAAAGAAAAACAGTTCCCATAAATCACGGGCTTTTTTGCCCTTCATCTGAGCATTTCCAATTGGCATGAAGTATTCCAAACAAGTTTTTATATTTGTTGGGAATTTAGATTCAATCAATAGACTCCTATTTCACATTATTAAAGTAATTCTGAACCTGTCAAAAATTTGGACCCATAAACCACATCTATGTGTTGGAACTAGATCACTCATAGAACGCTCAAAAATCTCATTTTTCAATCCACTTCATAACTGGACAGTAATTGGCAAGTGTCCCCAGAGCTGTTCAACTCATTCGCACCAACAATTAGAAGAGAAGTTTTTCGGAGATCAAGAAACATTGATCACAGGGGATAAATCATCAAACCCATGTCTTTAAACATGACTTTAAGCACAGTCCCATTGCCATTTGAAAATAATTGGAAATTGTCAACAAACTCCCATGTCGTGATGAAAAGCTACACTGAAATGCTCCACATTTTGTAGGTATGTGGACACCGAGTTGAAAGGTCAGGCAGCAAAGAGCTTCACAAAATTAGTATGCATAGAAGTCCCCTCTGGGGGGTGCTTAAAATGCAAATTCCAATTCAGAGTCTGGGCTGGAGTCTGAGATTTTCCATTCTAAGCAGTGGGTCACATTTTCAATATGAAGTTTACATCATGGAAAATCACCAGCTTTAAAATCAGACAGATTTGGGTTTGAACCCCATCTCTGCCACTGTTTGGTTGTGTGACCTGCAACAAATCTTGTATCTTCTCCAAGCCAACATTTCCTCATTGGTCAAATTTGCCTGATCAGACAGAACCTATAAGATTGTCATGCAGTGTCTAGAAAAGAGTAGCACTTTAATAAATAGAAGCCATGCCAATAATAATGCATGTTATTATGTTAATATTAATAAAAATTGAGGCAAGCCCTGGCTGGTTGGCTCAGTGGTAGAGTGTCAACCCAGCATGTGGAAGTCCTGGGTTTGATTCCTGGCCAGGGCACACAGGAGAAGCACCCATCTGCTTCTCCACGCTTCCTCCTCTCCTCTCTCTATCTCTCTCTTCCCCTCCCGCAGCCAAAGCTCCATTGTAGCCAAGTTGGCCCAGGCACTGAGAATGGCTCCATGGCCTCCACCTCAGGCGCTAGAATGATGCTGGTTACAACGGAGCAATGCCCCAGATGGGTAGAGCATTGCCTCCTAGTGGGCTTGCCAGGTGGATCCCAGTTGGGCACATGCGGGAGTCTATCTCTCTGCCTCCCTGCTTCTCACTTCAGAAAAATACAACAAAAATAATTGAGGCAAAATGAGATAAAGTCAAAGATGTGAATACGATCTCAAAACCCTTCAAATGAGGTTCTTCTCTTCATCTATTGAGTGTCCTTCTGTGCCAGTCATGGCTTAAGAACTTTATATGCATCACCCTTATGACTGAAAGAGTAAATTGTCTCATTTAATTATTACCAAGACCCACGTTGCACAGAGAAGAAAACTGAGGCTCAGATTAATTTATTTACTCAAACTTGTGTGGCCCACACATGACAAAGGAGTGTCTTGAACTTGTCTCTTTAGCTCTCAAGCTCTTGCTCTTATAACAAATGGTCTTGAACATACAGCTGGTAGAATAAGTTGAGTGAGGTGTGGTCCCTACCTTAGAGGAGCTCCCAGCCCCCTGTGGGATGCTAGTTGAGTCCAATTTGGGATGTACCTCCAAGAGAACAAACTATTGCAATAACCTAAAGAACTGGAAAGCCCCATCAATGAAGCATCTGCTTACATAGATTTGCAAAGAAAGCCTGAGCATCAGGGTGTCTTTAGGAAGAATCTGTGTATATACTGAGCTCCCTAGTTACTCTGTAGAATCCCACTTGTTCTAGAAGTAAGCAATTCCCAGCACTCTGCCTGCATTTCCTCCCCTATTAAGTGAAGCCATAAAAATATTCCACTCCTTTTGTGTTAAATTGCTTTTCACATTTCCCCTAGCTCCTGCCTACATAATCCTGAGTACTTCATTTGCTGACTTATTGATGCTGGACACAGGTGAGAGACCCTAGCAAATAAAGCTTGGTTCTCTGATTGTTTGTATAACTCAAGGCTCTTTTTTGCCACAAGTGACAAAAATCCAATTCAGACTAGTTAAAAAATATATTTATCGACTCACCTACCTAGAAAATCTAGGACAATAATCTGACTTCAGGAATAGCTACACCCTGGGGTTCAAACCATGTCCCCATGACCTAGCCTCCCTCTGTCTCATTCTCCTCTCCTTTGCATTGACATAATTCTCAGCTGTCTTCCAATGGTGGCAAGATAGTGCACAGGAGTGCTCTTATGCTTGCATTTCTATCAAAATGTAAACTTCCTTCCCAATAGTTTCGAGAGAAGTCCTGGATTTACCCTAACGAACTGATTTGGGACACATGCCTATCCTTGACCCAATCACCATGGCCAAAGGAACGAAATATGCTGACTTGACCAGGACTTGATCATGTGACCAACCCTAAGACACTGTGGGGTGGGGTCATCCAGTGACCACGCAGATGGGGTGTGGGAAGAGGTGGTCTACAAAGATGCTGTCACCAAAGCAAGACAAAAAAACGTTGAGTAGATGAATACGTCAGAAAGCCGCCACAATACTTATGGACAGGATCTCCTAAGATACCAAGAAATTACAACCGAATTGGAAGGAGCTGCAGAGGTAAGGAGTTAGATATGCGTGGGATTTACCCCATCTTTCCTGATGGCTGTTTCTAATCACATAATACGATGTTACCATGGTGTGCATAAGGGAGACCGACAATGGAGGAGGAGCACAGGCTTCTCTGTAACTCCTGGTCTGACATGGAACAGCTCTACGGAGCAGTCCCACCTTCCCTGTGGCTCTTTGGGTGCTGAAAGATGATAAAATTTCCCACGTCACTACAAAAGCAATTCATCTCTCTACCAGCTATCTGTTGGGTTTTCCCAACATCCCAAACAGCAATGACTTCTGTAAATGAGGCATCCCCCTGAACAACCTAGTGGTGTATCAGTGCAGACTCTGGTGTTGACAACTCTGACAAAACACTTTCTGATTGCCACTAAGTCAATCTGGAGAAGAAAACAAAACATTGACATGTTTGCACACGCATACACACACAGCTTTACAGAAATCATTTTGTTAAATGCAATAGACCACCCAATGCTAAAGAGTTAAACCAAAGGTAGAAATAGAAAAATTATTATGACCAGCACAAATACAAATTCTGTTCCAGGCCTCAGGGGTATGGATACCATGGAAATAGCGATTGTATTCAAGGCTGTTTTACATGATCCACATATCAATGAAGAAGTTTCGTATTTGGGGAATTTAATGATCCACAGAAAATTGCCAGCAAGTTAAAAAAAAAAAAAGCAAAAAACACTGTATAGTGTAGATGACTGTATTGGATTTCCACATCTTTTTTGGCTTGATTTTTTTCACAAGGGACACCACAGACCTGATGAACCTGAGTAAAATACCCTCAACACTCTGCAGAGAGTACAACTCTAATGTGAAGAACGCTGGAACTACTTTCTAGTATCTCAACTTTTACAAAATTGGCTGTCTTTGCTTAGAGATGTCAGCATTGCTATTAATTGTAAGTGACAGAAACTCCAGTTCAAACTATCTTAAGTAGAAGGGACAATTTTTTTATATAACTAAGATATCCAGAGGAAGCCGGATGGTTGTCTAGGACACAAGTGCTGTCATAGGACTTGGCTCTCTCTCCCTGTCAGCTCTACCCTGTATTGTATTGGTTTCATCCTTGGGTTCATTCTGTGGTCCCCAGTGGCTCCAGACTTACATCATCCCAGGTTAAAGATGGTAGGAAATAGAGTCTCTGGCTGGTTCTTCCCTCACAAGCCCTGGGATTCTCTCCGAATAGGCCATTGTGGGTCACGTGTCTACCCTGGACCAGTTACCACGGCAAGGGGAGTTTGAATCCATGACTGCCTAGCTCTGGTGTCCAGCTCCATCCTTGGAGTAAATAACAGAGCTCCTTTCATTGGGGAAGGGGCTTGTTCCTTAAAGGAAAAAGCAGGATCCTGTTACCCAAAGAAAAGACTTTCTTCATAGCCAAAGAAAATAATACCTATTGAAAAGGGTTTGGGGTCAATGAAAACTTCAATCAAGGCCAAGAGCAAATGGTTATTTATAGATGGACAAAGAAGGCAATTTTCTTTGTTTTCCTGACTCCCCTCCTTTCTGGTCAAGTTTCTCTTTGCAGCCCGATTCCCTTCTAGCCCATCTGAAAATCAAACCACAGTCTCCACAGTCCAGAGCCCACTGTTAGTTGGACTTCTTTTCTTCCGAAAAAAAATAAAATTCCGAATTTTGTAAATGACTTTTCTCTGTGTCCTAGGCAACAAAACCATCCTCTCTGAGGCCATTTCGATTAACTAGAAGTTATGTGAGTACTGGGTTTTAGATCAAACCACAAGCCTTTTTGGAAGGCATGGTGAAGAATGTATGAATGATAGGCCCTGGCCAGTCGGCCCAGTGTGTGGAAGTCTTGGGTTTGATTCCCAGCCAAGGCACACAGAAGAAGTGCCCATCTGCTTCTCCACCCTTCCCCCTCTCCTTCCTCTCTATCTCTCTCTTTCCCTCCAGCAGCCAAGGCTCCAATGGAACAAATTTGGCCCAGGCACTGAAGATGGCTCCACGGCCTCTGCCTCAGGCATTAGAATGGCTCCAGTTGCAGTGGAGCAATGCCCCAGATGGGCAGAGCATCGCCCCCTGGTGGGCATGCTGGGTGAATCCCAGTTGGGTGCATGCGGGAGTCTGTCTGTCTGCTTCCCCCTGCTTCTCACTTTGGAAAAATTAAAAAAAAAATTTTTTTTAAAGAATGTATGAATGAATGAGATCCTCCAGAATTACAGAATGTCTGGTTTCACAGAGAATACATAAAAGGAGCATTAAAAGGATATGATAAAATCAAAATAATAAATAAGAGTTGTTAACCCTTTTACATACCAAATAAAGAAATTGATTTTTCTTCAGTAGGATACATGCTTCTATATTTTTTCAATAGACATTCTCTTTCCTCAATTAAATATTAGCGAATAAGCTGACCATAAGCAAAACTTACAGTAAAACATCAAAGACCTTTTATTTCTTTTACAAATCATGGCTCTTTAAACACTGGCCAGAAGTTTCTCAATCCTCACACCATTTTTATACTAAAAGTTAATAAATAAAACAAATAATACACTATTAATTATTTCTAAATAAATAGAATGTGCTAAAGGGAGTTCCCTTCTGTGGAATACAATCTTTCTCAAAAAATAAACAAAAGAAGAAGAATTTTGTAAAGTCAATAATCACTCCCAAATCCAGGGATAAAATGTAGACATGTAGACACAGGCCAACTCTTTCTGATACAGTGGCCACCCAGAGTGGAAGTCAGCAAACTTGGTCTGTGAAATACTTTAGGCTTTGTGAGCCATAGAATCCCTGTCACAACTTCTCAGCTCTACTTTTGCAGTACAAAAGCAGCCATAGATGATATGAATAGGGCTGTATCTCAATAAAACTTTATTTATAAAAATAAGTGGTGGGCCAGATTTAGCCCCACAGGCCATAATTGGCTGACCCCAGACCTAGAACACTGTATTGAGCAGGATTCTGAGGTTCTGTCTGAGCTCTGTAGAAAAGCTTGTTGAATCAATTGGAGATGTCTGCCAAAGGCTTAGGGAGGAAGGATAATGTCACATAAACCAGAATCTGCTATTCCTGCAAGCTGACCAATTTGTATTTCATCCATATGTGAACTGGCTGCCTAAAGTGAAAGGAGTAGTCTGAATTTTCTTTTGAGGTTAACTAATTTTTCTACATAGGGATCAAGCTCATGACCTTGGCCTCATTAGCTCCAACCTTAAACAACTGAAATCTCTTGCTGCAGATCAGGCTGCTGGAAGAGCAGGAAAAATAATGTCCTTGTCCTTTTGAAATGGTAGCAACTCACACTGGGAAAGTGATCATTAGGAGAACAGAGAGTTAGCGTTTGTCCCAATTTAACCTCTTGTCATTAGATAGCCTTATTTCTCCTACTTCAGGGGCTGTGAGTTAATGAAACTTATATTAAGCGTTCTACACCTTCAATAAACACAGGCTGCTGTTATTTCCTCCACAAGGCAGATAATGCACTATTTAGTAAGAAAAATGGAAATCATTTCCAGACTACATCATATGGGAAAATGAAAAGCGAGCACAGGAATTCATAACATTGTGGATATTCTTTTTTCTCCTCCAACCATGTCATCAATGTAGATAAAAACAAACTTTTTTCCCCTAGAGAACAGCTCCTAAACTAAAGCAGAAAACCAGGCATTTCAAGATTTTAATGACACCTGCTGTTTTTGCAGGTCTTTACATAGATTACAAAGGAGTTGAGGAAACACTGTCAAGTGGATGAACCAATGAATGACTCTGCTTAGAAAGAAAGAAAGGCTGGCTTCCCTGGCATACAGTCACCCATGGTCTCAGGAGCCTTGCCCTTGGCTAAATGCTCAGTTGTCGCCATCTTGAAAGTCTTCATTTTTGAAGAAAGGGCTCCATGCTTTCATTTGTTATGGGCTCCACAATTATGTTGCCAATACTGAATGTAAGAGTCACTGAATATAATTCGTGGATAGTGACCAATGGAATCTGGTGAAAGATATCCAGGGACTGTCTTTATGCATTCGTGCATGCATGCATGTATTATTTCTTTCATTTCTTCACTCATTCACTCAACAATTAGTTTTTGAAGTCTCCCTCTGTGTCTGCAGCATTTTAAGTTTCTCCCATTTAATCCTATCATTTTAACAACTCTGTACACAGAATAGATAAGGACTCGGGGCTAACAATGTCAGATCCGGGGCCTAGCCCCTAACCTGTGGGGATTTGCAATCTGATCATTTGACCATTTTTCATATTTGATCCTAGAAAAATCTCAAATATAGTTATTTTTCTTCACTTCTACTGTTATCCAGACTCCTCAAGGTGCCCCTGGCAGAGTGCCCCTTGACCTCCGGGTTGCTGCTTCTCTGACTCAAGGTAGATGAGGACAATGCCATTGGATGGTCATCTAGCATCACTTTAAAAGTTCATTTCAATGACACTAGATTACATGAACCTACACACAAGTGGCAAGCTAGAGTTAAATTGCCAGGCAGGCACCAGGAACCGGAGGTGACTAGAAAACCTCATTGCCAAGTTCACAGCAGTGCCTACTTGGGCTTCCCTGAACACACAGAGAAAAGCTAAAATCCTGATGACAGTCCTGGGGAATCCCCGTCAGGCTGTTCTCCAAACTGCTCCTGAAAATAACAAAAGAAACCATTTTACTGTTTTCCTACAGCAGCTATCTTCAAGCTTGTAGGTTTTTCACAACCCAAGCTCTCCTCTCTTAGAGTTTGAGATCCTTGCGCTGTTAATATGCACAAGATACTAAAGTGACCTCTTGGGAAATCGCCTGGGAAATCTCAGGAGCTGGGACAAACCTGCCTGATGCCAGCACAACCATGAGACTTAGCACCTTCTGTCTGGGTCTTCCAGGTTAACAGGGCAGCCTTCCCAAGAATGTTTCTTCTAGCAAGTGAGAGGAATACGTGTTTGGCTGTTTCAACCCTGCACCTTGGCCGCTCTCACTGTTGAAGAGATAATATTGAAAACATTTTGTGCTGTAATTATGTCAGACTCATACTCATTTAGTGGGAAAGGAGCTAAAGAACCTGGCGGGGGGAAAGAAAACTTCACAAGCCAATCTGAGATATTCTGAACACTTAGAACCAAGAAAACTCAAAGCATCCACAACTGGTCACTGAAGTTAATTACGTACCTCGGGCTGCCTGGAGTCACCAAACCCAATCCCAGCAGCACATCGATACAGATTCAGCCAAATGACCCAGAAAAGCAAATCATTTTTAACACTTCTTCCAAAAAGGACACCTAGATGTTTTGTACAGGGACACTTTGCTCACCACTTTCTCTCCCGGACACAGCAGCAAGGTTCCACATAAGATGCTCATAACTATACAATAAAGCAATGACTAAATACAAGAATTCATTAAGTAACTGACTTTTTCTTTTTTAACTAAAAGTGATAACGTACAAAATCTGTAGAAGATGTTCCTAGCAACTTGGCCAAGCTTGGTCATAAGTGGAGAAGTTGTCCTCCAACATTACGAGCAAATAGTGAAAAGGACTGTTTCTCAAATATCCACCGCCTCCTCAGTGCTTTCAGGGTACCGTCTCGTTTCGTGTTCACAGCAGCCTCTGCGGGAGGTCCTGTTTCCATCCCCATTTCACAGGTGAGGCAAATGAGATGCGTTATGCCAATTACATATAACTGGACACGGGAGAAGATACAAATTGTGCGGGAGCTTGAAATGTACTCAACTGGGGACCCCTTTTCTGGAAAAGAAGACAAAATTGCAAATACAAAATTGGAGACAAAAGTAAGCATTTGGTTTGGTTGGGGGGGAAAATCACAACAATTTACTGGAGACTTAGAGATTCCCAACCCTTTATTCTAACATCTCTTTAGAAACGTCAGAAATGCGATGTAGAAATGCTTCCTGGTTGCACCCCAGATTCCCATTCTCCCTAGAACGTTCTACAAACTTGCAGCAACTCTCAGGAAGCATTCAATGGGAGAGAGAAATCAGTCTTAACAAATGTCCTTTTCCTTGATAACTCCACCAAATCTGTTCCCAAAGTGTCTGGTTCATAACATTCAGTAAAAAGACTCAAGTAAGGAATAGGAATCTGGGTTAGAAGGGCCTGGGTCCAAATCTTGCAGCACGTCAATGACAACAATGACGATGGTGAATGACTACCATTATTGAACGTTCATTCATGGATGAACTCCTATAATCCTTATGATAGTTCAACCACTGACGTCATGAGCTGGTTAACATATAGTTAGAAAATCCTCTGAGGCAGACTTTCTGCCTTGGGTTGTGACATCAGCTTAAAGACATTCTACCATCAGTCCATAAAGAAAATGAGTGAGGGACTCTTAGAAGCATCAGCTGTTTGGATATCATGTTAAGATACCGACTTTGGCCCTTGAAAAGCTGGGGTTAGGTGCCTCTTCCATGTACCAGATCAGGACTGTAGGATAATTCCTTTCTCTTTCAAGTTTCTTGTAAAGATTACATGGGATAATATGTGTAGAGTACCTGCAGGGGTTCCGCACATCCTGATGTTTCATTATTAACCCTTCTGAAAAGTAATGGAAACGTACTTTCCCTCTGGCCCAGTAATTGAACTCTAGGGACTTTTTCTTCTAAGGAAAAGTAACAAAGGAATACACCAACAGGCATGTTGAAGAATGCCTTGAAGAATCATCTGCATTTATGTCATTTTTTTAGCAAAGGAGTAAAGATGTTTGTTTTCTATGCTAGAAAATCACTGAAGACACCCTGATGGTTCGACAGTCATGTAAGGTTGAAGGTAATCAGGGTACATCAGTATGATAGAATATCACGAGGATATTCAAAATGATAATTATGAAAACAGCACAGTGACATGGGAATGGTTTCTGGTATAATGTGTACCAGAGACCGAGAATGCACAATGACATGTGTACTCCCTAATTATAGGGATTATATTGGTCTCATTCACCACTGGACAGCTGGACCTAGCAGAAAGTAGACATTAAGGAACACATATTGAGTAGACTATAAGAAACATGGGACCAGACTTGGAAAGTCAGGTGTATTATGGGCCAAATTGGAAAGTCAGGAGACAAAAATATTGAAATGATAAGTATGGTATTAAAATTTTTCTCATTGTTTTTGCAGTTAAAAGGAGGAAGTAAAAAGAAGAGAAGGGAGGAAGAAAAGAAGATAAAATGGAAGGAAGGAAGGAAGGAAGGAAGGAAGGAAGGAAGGAAGGAAGGAAGGAAGGAAGGAAGGAAGGAAGGAAGGAAGGACTTATTTGAGGCTCTCTGTGAAACTGAAAGCCACTATAATGTAACTCTTGAGAGCAGAGACCTTGGGGTCACATGTACTTACATTTGAATTTCAGCCCCACCCACTTCATGTGCCGGCCTGAACAAGTTGAACAAATTATGGAATAACCTTTCTTAAATCGAATACATGCAAATATATAATAGGGTCAATAAGAGCACCAACCTCTCTGGAATGTCATGAAGATTAAATAAGATAATTTATGCAAAGCACCTAGGATGGTACATATTAGACACCCAGTAATGGTAACTGCTTTTAATATCACCATTAGCATCATTTTATTGTCATAAGAAGAAGTCATCTAAGCCATTAACATATAGCTTAGAAAACTAGTAGTGATAAAACTCTCCAGCCAGACCCCCCAGAAAAGAACCGTGAGGTCAGACCAGCAGATACTGGGGCCAGTCACCTGTCCAGAGCTCCTTGGTACTGGAGAGAGACATGGACAGCTCTTCCAGTTTAAGGAGTTTGTTCCCACAGACTCCCTGAACCAATGCATATTTTCATCAAACAGTTTCTTGCACAGCCCAACTGCAATGGCTCCATCCATAGAAATAATTAACACGCCCCTAGCAGCCTTTATTGATATTCAGTTTATAAAGCAGTGACCTGGAGATAGGACATCTCTCGCAGATTAATGGCTCACAAGGGTCATTACTAGTGCAAAGGCACTTCCAGGGACTACTGCCTCCTCTCTCCTGGTTGTCAGCCCACGGCTTCCACCGCCAAACACTTCGTGCACACAAGGGTCCCCATTAGCAGGTGGGATGTGCATGCAATAACAGTCTGTCTTCATGCTGCTTTGCATTTTGCAAAGCAAGGGGAAGGGGACTTAACTTTCAAATCAGATATTTATTTATACTGGAAATCTTCACCGAAATAACCCTGTTCTGCTTGTACCCCGTCCAGTGCCTACATCACCACAGCTGAGATGCCTTACTGCTTGCCCAAATTCATTCTCTTTCTTTATAACAGAACAAAAATTGTATACTGAGTGAAACCGTGCTTGGCCAGATGACCACATCTGCCAGTCCCCCTCATAGCTTGGGTAGCCACTGAATTACAAAGATGTCACTTTGTGGGACGTTGGGGAAAACTCTTGGGTCCACCTTTCCCGGCTTCCTACCTGGGCACCTGCAGGCAACTTGTGGCCAAAAGCTGAAGAAGCCAGGGTGCCCGCTGGCTCTCTGCAGCTGCAACACCCTTGTCTGCCTGTGCCCAGCCCTCTTTCATATGTGAGAGAAGAAACACTGTCAAGAACTCACAGTGAAGGGTCCGATGTTGAGGACCCTTTGCATTTTACAAAGCAAAGATAACAAGTGAGATAACAGACCCCTGCTTGCAAGATAACAAGTGAGCCTGCATCCGCTTCAAGGATCCTGGCAGAAGAAATGAGGCTCCCAGGTCATAGACAAAGGAATTTATTATTCACAGCACATCAGGCAGCCTGGGCTTGATGGTTGTGTCAAGGCAGTGAGGGGCAGCACAGGAGCCCCAAACTTTGGAAACCTGACTTTTTATAACTGCCTGTGAGCACACCTGTCTGACCTTTATCCTGAAAAGAGGCATTGTCTTTACACTGCTCAGCAAACAAATGTTCCCTGTGGCCCAGAGAGAGACGCTAGATCTTCCCAAGCTGTTTGCAACAAATATCCTGAAGAGGACACTCTGGAACAAAAGCTGTCACTGCTTCTGCTCCAAACGAGCAGAAATGAAAAGACCCACGCAGAACCACCTCCCAACAATAACCACCTATTTTGTTTAAGCCAGTGGTCGGCAAACTGCGGCTCGTGAGCCACATGTGGCTCTTTGGCCACTTGAGTGTGGCTTTTCCACAAAATACCACGTGCAGGCGCTACCTCGATAAGGAATATACTTACCTATATAGTTTAAGTTTAAAAAATTTGGCTCTCAAAAGAAATTTCAATTGTTGTACTGTTGATATTTGGCTCTGTTGACTAATGAGTTTGCCGACCACTGGTAAGCGACTGTTATTTCCGGTCTATAGTTCTAGCCACTGAATGGAAATCCTCACCAATTCTTCCAGGAGCTGCCCTATCTTGTCATCTTCCTATACAGGTAACAGTCATGTGGCTGGTCATGTGGCTGTCTTCCAATTTCAGAGGCCACGTAGGGTAGAAAATAGCACACAGGCTGACTCTGGAACCAGATTGCCTGAGTTCTGATCCCGTGCCACCGTTCGTTCGCTGTGTGACTTAAGCAAGTTACTTCACCATTCTGTGCTTGGTTTCCTCATCTAAAAAGAAGGAGTACTAAGAGAGGCTAGTTCACGGTGGTGGTGAGAATTAAATGTGAGGGGAGAAGAGCGTTTTTGAGCACAAGCTGACCTGAGTTTGAGTCCCAGCTCCACCACCTGTGAGCTGAGTGATATTGGGTCAGCATCTTAAGCCCCTCAACACGACTTCGTCTACAAAACAGTGTGTCCCCCTTCAGAGAGCTGTGGGGATGGGATGGAAAGGGATAACGCCTATAAAACATAGCACAAGGCCTGGCAGGACTGAAAACTCCTAACAAGGCAGCCATTGTTGTTGCTATTGTCATTCATTTCGCATGAGACTTAAAAACTGTTCTTTAATCATTCAGAGACATCAGCAGACCTTTGTACTTCTTCCTCTAGCCCAGGAATAATTTTAGTCAAACATTATTAAATTTCTCTGATTGTAGACCTCTTTAATCTTCTGGTTTTGTTCTGACAGAGGTCACCCGGGGGGCCTCCCCAACTCATCAAGGTCATGGGCAATTCAATTGCATCACAGAAAATACAGGTTCTCAGAGCTAACCGTTCTTATGCTTCTGAATCAGTGAAAACGATCTGGTCTTTCTTCTTTTGAAAGGTCTCTGAACTTCATTTGTTCTAAATAATACTTTACTAGAAGAATTCAAGTGCTAATTGAAAGCATTCTGTTCCCCATGTATTAAATAAAAATGAGATCTGGAATTCCTCATCTACATTATCATCCTCCAGTGCGATTCACATTTTCATATGAATCTAACATGCTGAAACAATTGCAGAAGTTTAAAAGTTTAAAGATTTTATAGATTTTCTTAAAGTAAGATTGACGTGAATTATTTTTTTAAATACAACATTTACTAGAATGTCACTAAAAGATTTCTTCATTTCATCACATCTTTTTGACAGCTGAGAAAGGTCTCCTTCATGCTTCTAAATTGGATCCCATATTAAAACGCACTCTTGACTGGAGACAGGTTCATTACATGATCGAATCCCCAGCAGTAAGCGGATAATTGAGCAGTGAGATTAGGCATGTTTTCTAACAATGTGCACTGACTTATGAAGAGCAGGATGTTGGGTGAGAGAAGGATTTGCCATTTAGGAAAGTGCTTGGAATGACTTTCCGTCCCGTCTAGCAAGCCTCCTGGTCCCCGTCACTTTTCTGACACCACCATGCTGAATTCTCTAACTCACCAAAATAAATCTTGGGTTCCTTATGCTAATATATTTTTTTAAGTTCAGAATTGGAAAACAAACAAACAAAAAAGAGAAAAAAAAAAAAAACCTCTCCAAGATGATACCAGGAGCACCAAGTCTGGCCGTTATTACACCAGGGAGTCCGAGTAACAGAAATATCACAGTCAGACACAATTCAACAGGCATCCATTGAAGGTCATGGATCTAAATGTATCACCTACAAGGAGTTCCTCCTTCATCATCTGGCAAACCCCTATCCATCTTCCGAAGAAGTCCAGGAGCCCTCCCTTTTAAAATCTTTTTATTTTATTTATTAATTTTTTTTTAGAGAGGAGAGAGAGAGGGAGAGAGAGAGAGAGAGAGAGAGAGAGAGAGAGAAGGGAGGAGGAGCTGGAAGCATCAACTCCCATATGTGCCTTGACCAGGCAAGCCCAGGGTTTTGAACCGGCAACCTCAGCATTTCCAGGTCGATGCTTTATCTACTGCGCCACCACAGGTCAGGCAAGCCCTCCCCTTTAGGAAGCCCTCTTTGATTTCCTTCAGCTGAGAGGAGAATACAGGCACCATCATCCCGCCCACGTCATCGCAAAGTGCCCTTGGCTCAGCTCAGTCATTGCATGTCTACCATTTGCTAAAACTTTTTTAAAAAATTGGTTTGGATCATTTATATTCTAGGTACTTAACATCTGGCTTAGAACAGAGCAGGTGCTCCTGTAGGTGTTTGAAGAAAGATCTTCAAGAGGACTAATGCAATGAGCAGAGAAAACAAGTTTGAGGGAAGGCGTGGAGAAAACCAGCCTGAAGGTAAGGCAGGAGCAGGTGATCAAGGTACCATATGCCGTGTCATGGACCAGGATGTGCCCATAGGACACAGAGGAACGATGTGAAAGAGGAGATTTGGCTGAACAGCATTATAGGGAGTAGTGGAGGCTTTAGCAAAGTAAACAGTAAAAAGCCCAGAAGGCCAACTATCCTAATTTCTAAACAAGACCCGTCTTCAGATGCAGCAGGATCTGGCTACCAGTTTAAAACCTCTGGGGAAGTTTAGCACCTGGCCCTGGGTTCCACTTGTGGCCATCTCCGTGTAAGTGCTAGCAACAAAAGAAAGTGGTCACTCCTAAGCTTACCAGCCTAAAGAGCATGTATTTCTTCTTTTTCATTAAGATAAAACAATAAGGACTTCTGTCTCCAGCCAATGTGGAACAAAAAGGACCAGATTTACACTCCAACATTGAAAATCTAGAAAACCAGGCAAAACATATGAAAACAAACAACAGGCAGTGCAGAACTGAGATCAGAAACAGACAAGCTGGCCCTGGCCAGTTGGCTCAATGGTAGAGCATCTGCAGGTGTGTGGACATCCCAGGTTCGATTCCCAGTCAGGGCACATATGAGACATGGCCATCTGCTTCACCACCCCTCCCTCTCTCGCTTTTCACTCTCTCTCTCTCTCTATCTATCTATCTATCTATCTTCCTCCACCCCACCCCACCCCCAAGCTATGGCTTGATTGGAGTGAGCTAGTCCCAGTCACTGAGGATGGCTCCTTGGCCTCTTCCTCAGGCTCTAGGAAGAGCTAGATTGCTGCCACGGAGCAACGCCCCACCTGGACAGACCATCACTCCCTAATGGACTTGCTGGTGGATGCCAGTGGGGGCGTGTGCAAGAGTCTTTCTCTCTGCCTCCCCTCCTCTCGCTAAATTAAAAAAACAAAACAAAGAAAGAACTGAACAAGCTAAGCCCTCAAGGATACCACTTGCTTCCCGAAAGTGACCTCCAGGCTGCAGCATGGGGAGAAGAAAGCCAAACACAGCCTGCTGACCCCTGGAAACCAGGAAGGAAACACCAAAGTGTACCTCACAACACACACAAGAAGTGACTCCAAGCGGATCACAGAAAATATAGAAGCGATCTTAATGAGACTCAGTTAAGCAACAGTTTCTCAGATGGGAAACAAAAGCTTGAAAAGAAGAGAAAAAAAAGTGGTAAATGGGACCTTATCAAAAAATTAAAACGTTTTATTCTGCATAAGGTATTATTTAGCCTGACCTGTGGTGGCACAGTGGATAAAGCGTCGACCTGGAAATGCTAAGGTCGCCAGTTCGAAACCCTGGGCTTGCCTGGTCAAGGCACATGTGGGAGTTGATGCTGCCAGCTCCTCCCCCCTTCTCTCTCTCTGTCTCTCTCTCCTCTCTGTCTCTCCTCTCTAAAATGAATAAATAAAAAAAAAGAATACAGTGTACAAAAAAAAAGATATTATTTAAAAAATGAAAAGGCAAGCCACAAATTAAGTGCAAATATTTGTAAAACATATACTGATAACAGAATTATTGTATATCCAGAATATGTAAAGAACTCTTACAAGTCAATAGTAAACACACACACACACAAAGTATTAAAAAATGGTCACAAGATTTTAGTGACCCACACCATAAAAAAGGTATAAATGCAAAACTTGAATACAAAATTATGTTCATAGAATTGTACACTATAAAAAGTTAACACTATTAAGAAAAACTAATACTTTTATATGAAAATAAAAAATTCTAATGAGGTATCACTACACACCAAATAAAACTTCAGGCTAAAATTAAAAAGACAAACAATACCAAGTACTAATAAGAATATGGAGCCATTAGAATTCACATACAGCATTAATAGAAAGGACAGTCACCTTGAGAAACAGCTCAGTGGCTTCTCATTAAAAAAAAAAAAAAGACCCTGAAGACCCAGCCATCTCCAGGCATTTACCTGACATAAATGAAAACATACACTCACATAGAGACGTGTACTCAATGTTCATGGCAGCTTTATTGGAAATAACTATCAACTGAAAACAACCTGAACATCCATCAATGAGCAAAGGGATCAACAAGTCATGAGACAGCCATTCAGTAAGACAACTACTCCTCAATGCAAGCCACGGACACCAACGTGGGTGAGTTCTCAGAACCACGATGCTAAATGAGAACCAGGCACAAGATGCCAGAATAAGACCTTATCTATATACATAAAATTCTAGAAAAGACAAAGCAAGAATGACAGAAAGATAGAGGACTGCCTGTGGCTGGGGATGAGAGAGATTGTTTTCACTGGGGCAGAAGGGACCGTGTAGGCCAGGGGTCCCCAAACAACGGCCTGAAGGCCGCATGTGGCCCCCTGAGGCCATTTATTCGGCCCCCTCCGCACTTCCAGAAGGGGCACCTCTTTCGTTGGTGGTCAGTGAGAGGAGCACATTGACCATCTCATTAGCCAAAAGCAGGCCCATAGTTCCCATTGAAATATTGGTCAGTTTGTTGATTTAAATTTACTTGTTCTTTATTTTAAATATTGTATTTGTTCTCGTTTTGTTTTTTTTTTACTTTAAAATAAGATATATGCAGTGTGCATAGGGATTTGTTCATAGTTTTTTTATAGTCCAGCCCTCCAACGGTCTGAGGGACAGTGAACTGGCCCCCTGTGTAAAAAGTTTGGGGACCCCTGCTGTAGGCCATGGTGGGGAGCATGGATAGGCATGTTTTGTGTCCTAATGGTGGTGAGGGCCTCAGGACTCTATTCATTTTCAATCTCACTACCCATTGTTGCTCTTTCTTAGTTAATTTCCTTCTACTCTCCCTTTTTTCTAAAGTTTCTGGAATCTATCTTAAAGAAATTTTTTTTTTAAGTGCACCAAAGTATAAGCGTTAGACTTTAATAAAAAAAAAACTGAAAACAATAAAAATTTCTAACAATGCAAAAGGTACACCCTTTTAAAGGAATGTCATGAATGTACCCAATAAAAATCACATTTTACACAATATTTAATAACACACGGAAGTATTCATGATATAATGCAAATGCAAACTACAAAAACAGTAAAGAATACTTTATATTCATATCATCTTAACTTTGTTTACACATGCAATGTAAGTATGAATACATGCATAGAATTGTGTGATTTCTTTGTTCTAAAATAGGGCAATGCTACCTAAACAATGTAAAAAATGCAGAACTTCCTAGCACTGGCATTTGGAAGGAAACTGCCATCTGAGCCAAGGTCATGCAAAGTAAACTCAATTATCCAGCTTGTGCCGGAAGTGGGGAGTGTTGCTTCCTCAACAATTTGGTTGTTGATGGGACAGAATGAGCCATGCCCTCCATTCCACTTATACCAGACTCATATGCAAATATGATATATATACAATACGTTATAAAAAAAACTCGACAATAAATTGAAACTAGACAAAATGCAAATATACCTGCATGAACTTGAGACATATTTTAGGGACCTGGAGCCTTGAGAACACCTCATGGTAAGAGGCAGTCGTCTAGTTTCACTGAGATGAACAGGTAGGACTTGCATCTACATGAGCAAGTCCCATAACTTGGGTTTGGCCTCCTCTTCTAGAAAATAGGTCCAATATGCCTCATCTTCCCTGCCTCTCAGGGTCGTGGCAAAAATCAAACGAGTTGACATATGCAAAACAAATTTTTAATTTACAAATCACAAGTCCAACGTGATCTTTTTTGTAATTTTATTACTGTGACTTTTGGACCACTGACAATTAGCAGCCTCATTATGTAGCTCTGATCATTTACATTTAAATTAAATTTAAAATGGAATTTAAATGCTTTGGTGGGAAGGAAATATGAAATCTTTGGAGCTCAAAGGGCAAATTAGCTGGTTATAGTGGCTGTGCCAGAGAGTGGCCAATTGTAACTACAACCACAGTGGTGAATGGACTGATTTCAGGACCCTTATCCCAAAGCTGGTCCTACCAGGGCCCGTATACTAGAAAGACCATACATATAAAGCTATACAGATCCAAGTTTAATTTCTAGCTATGTGACAAATAATGCATTATTTAATGTCACTGAGCCCCAGTTTTGACTCCTCCAAGGGTTTTGATGAGAAATAAATGAGATTAAGTATGTTGCATCCTTGACATATATTAGGTACCAATGCATACTCACACGTCCCTTTGATACTGACTTAGAGTTCCATAAGCTTCTCTAACCAATGGGACTCATTAACAACCCTTTACACATACAGGCATCAGCATTAGTTTAGGGATAGACAGAAAGGGAGGTACATACCCTCAAATGTCCAAACAACAAACCGAAATCTATGTCTGCCAGCAACAGCACTTCTAAAAGCTCATAGGTAAGATGCATACAATTGTGAAATATGTCATGATCCTGTTTGTTAAAAGCCTCTACATAATAAATCAAAAGCAAATACTCAAAAAGAAAAAACAACAACTCTATAGCAACTTTTTCCAGGTATACATTATTTGAGGCTCACAGATATCGAACACTGAAGATCAGCTGCTAGTTCTCCTAGTTCTCAGCTGACTCCGGCGAGGGCAAAGATTTCGTTGAACAAGGGCACAACTCAAGGTGAAACTCCTCACCTTTCCTGGAAGCAGAGATAACTACAAATAGACTACAGTGATAATGGGCAAGTGGGGCTATTATATTCTTTTAAAAATTGGGAACAGCAAGAAGTTGATGACTCCTAGGTAAATGTGACAAAACACAATAGGACCTAAATTCATCCAACTGCCAAACTTAGTAATATCCTGATGGAATTTTTTCTTTACAAAAGAATACATTTTCTCACCATCTCCTCTACCCACTTCATTTTCTTCCCTGGGGATTCTCACTAACAATGTCTTAATTGATGGCCACTGATTGGGATGTTCATTGCTCCACAGGCTAAGTAAGCCTTGGGCCCCGCCCCTGAGGGCCATTGTAAAGCGATGGATTTCTGCCATAGGTGGTGTTCATGTAGATAGTAAGTTCTTAATAGAATCTGGGAAGACGTTCTTTGGCAGAAAATTATTTCGTAGACATTTTTCATTATGATAGATGTGATATTACAACCGTTATAAAAAATTTCAAGCTGTGCTGCAGCTTAGTCACTAGTGTTATAAATCACTCACTCGTATATTAAAGTCTGTGGAAAGCAATGAAAAAGAAGGAAAAAACCCTCATCTCCTATTTACAGACCAGGTATAATTCGGTATTATTCTTAAAGGTTCAAGGCAGCTTAGAGAATCTGTATTCAGTGCTCACGTTCAGATCAGTGGATCTCATTCCATTACAGCTGACCTGGGAAGGAACAGCCAAGCGGTGAGTTAACATTTTTCCCCCTAAATCCTGATGGGAAAGGTGACGGCTGTGGAGAACAGAGAAGCCCACTGCCATTTGCAAGATAAGCTAGTAATGAAATTAATTGAGAATTAATAAATTACATCAGAAGCAACTCTGTGCCACTAACTGCAATTAATTTTACTCGCGTGGAAACCTATGTGGATGTTGGTTACTTTTGTCTGCCTTCAGAGGCAACTGAAATATCTCTGCGCTATGTTTCAGCTGAGAAGGCCTTAATTAAGGATGTTCCAAATTTAGGGATGCTCTCTCTCTCTCTCTAAACCAGGGGTCCCCAAACTTTTTACACAGGGGGCCAGTTCACTGTCCCTCAGACTGTTGGAGGGCCGGACTATAAAAAAAACTATGAACAAATCCCTATGCACACTGCACATATCTTATTTTAAAGTAAAAAAAAACAAAACGGGAACAAATACAATATTTAAAATAAGGAACAAGTAAATTTAAATCAACAAACTGACCAGTATTTCAATGGGAACTATGCTCCTCTCACTGACCACCAATGAAAGAGGTGCCCCTTCCGGAAGTGTGGTGGGGGCCGGATAAATGGCCTCAGGGGGCCGCATGCGGCCCACGGGCCGTAGTTTAGGGACCCCCGCTCTAAACCATACTGGATTGGGGATATTTTCAACACAATACTACAGAAATGGCAGAAAGAGGCAAAGACCAATAATGGAGTTATACCCTTTTTCTCTATCCAAAGCAAATATCTAAATTCAGTGCACACTGCATTTAACCCAGTGCTGGGATTCAAATAATTTAATAACTGGTTCTCTGCCCTAATGACTGTTTTAAGTATAAAAAACTGATATACTGAAAGGTAGTTTAGTATTTCATGCATTTAATACTTAAATAAGAACAATAAGAGAGGTCCACACAACTAGATTATGTTATAAGAAAGAGTTTTAAAATATTAATAAAAAAATATTAAATAATACCTGACAAAAAGACAATAAAATGTTATTTAAGATATTTCCATATTGTTTCTTGATTGGTGTCCTCACTTGCAATTTTTTTCACCTATGGACGGAATGAACATTACTACAGGCGCTTAGAATATGCTGTTGCGCAGATGAACGTTAAAAAAAGAGTAAGGAGGCCCTGGCTGGTTGGCTCAGTGGTAGAGCGTCGGCCTGGCATGCAGGAGTCCCGGGTTCGATTCCCAGCCAGGGCACACAGGAGAAGCGCCCATCTGCTTCTCCACCCCTCCCCCTCTCCTTCCTCTCTGTCTCTCTCTTCCCGTCCCGCAGCCAAGGCTCCATTGGAGCAAAGTTGGCCCTGGGCGCTGAGGATGGCTCCATGGCCTCTGCCTCAGGTGCTAGAATGGCTCTGGTTACAACAGAGCAACAACCCTGCTGGGCAGAGCATCGCCCCCTGGTGGGCATGCCAGGTGGATCCTGGTCGGGCGTATGCAGGAGTCTGTCTGACTGCCTCCCCGTTTTCAACTTCAGAAAGGTACAAAAAAAAAAAAGAGTAAGGAATGTAAATTTGTGATTTCTACATTAGGCAGCTGCCCAGGCACCCACCTTAGAGAGAACCCTGATTACAAGTGCCATTTTAACAACCAGTTCTCCAAACTCAACAAAAAGAAATAGGTATCGGTTCTACTGAACCAGCGCAAACTGCTTTGACGCCCTTCATAAAGTTGGGGCTCCTTATGGCACAGGAATCAGACTCCCAGTTTGGCTTGTCGATGGAGGTGGGGAGGAGGTAATGACAATCTGTAGATAAGTCTCCAAACCAGTGGCTCTCAACTTGGGGTGGTTCTACTTTCAAGGGGACATATACAATGTCTGGAAAAACTTTGGTTGTCCCAGCATAGGGGGTAGGGTTGTTACTGGTTTCTAGTGAGTAGAGACCAGGGATACTGCCAAACATCCTACAGTACACATGGTAGCTCCCTCAAAAAAGAGACACTTCAGCTCACAGGGTCAACACTGGGGACAACCCTGGTCAAGGGTTAACCAGGCAAACCTTCCAAACAAGAAAGTAATGATCTGATTTTTTTTTTTTCAAGAGAAGAATTGTGAGCCCAGAATGATTCTGACTTCAGCCTTATTTTCATGATTTGGAACATGACCTTATTATTTACAGATATATAAGAGCTTTATATTTCTAAACAGAGGGCTCTAGCCAAAAGTATGTGAGCATTCCTCGTGGTCTTTAATGAAGACCTTAAAAATTCTGTAGGAAACAATGCAGTGACTAGAACTTAAGATCAATGGTCATAAAGAGGTGAACATCTAAACTATATAAATAACTCATACAACTCAATAACAAAAACAAACAAAAATCTGATTTACAAATGGGCTGAGGAGCTAAATAGAAAATTTTTCCAAAGAAAACATTCAGATGACCAATAGGCACATGAAAAGATGTTCAATTTCCTAGTAGGAAGATGCAAGTCAAACCACAATGAGATGGCACCTCATACCAGTTAGAATGACTATTATCAAAAAGACAAGAAACAACACATTTTGGAGAGGATGTGGAGAAAAGGAAACCCTTGTGCACTGTGGGTAGAAATGTAATTGGTGTAGCCGCTATTGAAAACAGTATGGAGAAACCTCAAAAAAATGAGAATAGCACTACTATTCAATTCAGCTGTTCAACTGCCAGGTATTTATCTGAACAATACACAGTTCATAAAAGGTATATATACCCCTATGTCCATTGCAGCATTATTCACAATAGCCAAGATATGGAAACAACCTCAATGTCCACTGAAGGGTGAATGAATAAAGAAGATGTGGTGCGTACACACAATGGAATACTACTCAGCCATAAAAAAGAAGGAACTATTGCCACCTGCAACAACATAGATGGACCTGAGGGTGTTATGCTAAGTAAAAAAGTCGAGATAGAGAAAGGCAAGTACCATATGATTTCTCTCATATGTGGAATCTAAAGACAAAACAAAACCTCATAGATACAGAGAACAGATTGGTGACTACCAGAAGGAAAGGGGGTTGAGAGGTGGGCAAAACAGGTGAAGGGAGTCAATTGTATGGTAAAGGATAGTAACTAAACTTTTAGTGGTGATCACTTTGTAGTGTATGTAGATGTCCAGTATAATCCTGTACACCTGAAACTTAAATTGTAAAAGAAAGAAAGAAGAAAGAAAGAAAGAAAGAAAGAAAGAAAGAAAGAAAGAAAGAAAGAAAGAAAGAAAGAAAGAAAGAAAGAAAGAAAGAAAGAAAGGAGGAAGGGAGGGAGGGAAGGAGGGAGGGAGGGAGGGAGGGAGGGAGGGAGGGAGGGAGGGAGGGAGGGAGGGAAGGAAGGAAGGAAGGAAGGAAGGAAGGAAGGAAGGAAGGAAGGAAGGAAGGAAGGAAGGAAGGAAGGAAGGAAGGAAATGAAAAGAAAAGAAAAGAAAAGAAAAGAAAAGAAAAGAAAAGAAAAGAAAAGAAAAGAAAAGAAAAGAAAAGAAAAGAAAAGAAGGAAGGAAGGAGGGAGGGGGGGAGGGAGGGAGGGAGGGAGGGAAGCTGGAACAGCAGAAAACTATGAAGCATTTAAACAACCATTACAAACACTATGGTACTGTCTCTTAAACATCAGTCACACCAATTCCTACCCTCCTGGATTGGGGAAAACTAGACTCCTGGCTCCTCCCCCACACACACCAAGCATGCTCCTGTCCCAGGACTTTTGCATTTGCTGTTCCAGCCACCTCCAATGTTGTTCCCTGAGACTTCCAAATGGACTACTCCCTTCATTTCCCCCAAATTTTGGCTCTCCAGAGATGCCCTCGCCAAGAACCCATGGACAAGAGCATCCCTCCACTGCGCTTTCCTTTCACTTCTTCATAGCACCCATGTTCTATCCTATATTGATGGGTTTGTTTGCTCCTTTTCTGACTGGGCTGTCACCTTCCCAAAGGCAGAGACTTTGTTGTACTCACCAAGTGCTTCCCAAGTGTTTAAGGACTTCCTGGCATATCGCAAGTGCTTAATGAATAGGCATGGGTGAATGGAACCTGGAAAAGAGGAAGACAAGGAAGGAAAGGAAAGGGAAAAGGAGGTGAGAAGAGGATGGGAAAGAGAAGGAGGTGAGGAGCACGAAGAGAGAGGAGGAGGGAAGAAGGGGCAGGATGAGGCGCAGCTGCAGGAGGCAGCCCCATTGAGCAGCTGGGTCCTGCAGGACGTCTCAAAGTCTGTCTCCTCTCCGCCAGTATCAGTATATCATTCTCTGGTTTCTGAAGGCAGACCTTTCCCTCTAGCCACTGCTCTGTCAGAAACACAGTGGATGCCAGGATGATGGGTTTGGGGAGACCCCATGGCTCCCCGGTGCAGAGGAAGGAAATCTCACCTCCCTTCCTCTGCAAAGGGAAGATAAAATTCTCTGGCTTTCCCTTTCCCGGGTTCTCATTGAAGTAGTTACAAATGGCTACAAGCTAGTGTAATTCCAACACAAATGCCTGGCTGAGTTTTAGCTGTTGGCACACTTGAATTTTCTGCTTTAATAGCTGGAACACAGAAATCTTAGTTAAGTTCAGTCATAAGCCTTGCCTAAAATGAAGCCTTTAATCATGAAGGAAATTCCCCAGCTGAAGAAAGCAGGGAGGTTTTAAACAGTTCTATATATCTAGGGTCTCACGATATTCTCCAAGGAGATGTTTATGGGAATTGTAAATATCTAAAATAAGTCTACGTCTTTGGGGCTTAGAGAGCCGCAACTCCAATGAATGAAAGTAAAGAACAGAAATAAATGAGCCCTAACTGCGTTAGAACACCTGCACAATAGATCTTTCAACAGGACTCTGGTCTAAAGCCATGCTATCTGAGGCTGTCGAATGGGGAAATGAACGGTAGAACCTGTTAAGGTCAGAGCTAGCCTGTCAAATGAGCCTGCTAATTTGCCTGTTTGGGTTTTGGTTGGTTGGTTGGTTGGTTGGTTGGTTGCTCTGTCTGTCCATTGGTTTTCGGCCTCTTCAGTGGCTGAGACCTTTCTTAGTGAATCTCTGTTTAGCAGCTTCCAGGTGGGTGGGGGTTTCTGGTGCTTCTGCTTGGTGGGGACCGAGAGGGAAATACGCAACACACTCAGAGGCCCCTAACGGAGGTCCAGGGCAGATTTTGAATCCTGGGGCAGAGAAAGGAACAGTTCCAATCAGCCACGTCGGAGTCCCTTGGCTTTAAGCAGGGGTCCCCAAACTATGGCCCGCAGGCCACATGCGGCCCCCTGAGGCCATTTATTCAGCCCCCGCCGCACTTCCGGAAGGGGCACCTCTTTCATTGGTGGTCAGTGAGAGGAGCATAGTTCCCATTGAAATACTGGTCAGTTTGTTGATTTAAATTTACTTGTTCTTTATTTTAAATATTGTATTTGTTCCCATTTTGTTTTTTTACTTTAAAATAAGATATGTGCAGTGCGCATAGGGATTTGTTCATAGTTTTTTTTATAGTCCGGCCCTCCAATGGTCTTAGGGACAGGGAACTGGCCCCCTGTGTAAAAAGTTTGGGGACCCCTGACTTTAAGAGTAGTAAGCCAGAAATCCAAAGCCTCTTGTAAACTGCATCTGAATAATGCAGCAAACGGCGGCTGGGAGCTAAGGCCGGATCATTACAGTACAAAGGAGCAATATTAAAGTTAGAGACTTTATTTATTTATTTTTTTCAGGGAAAGGCTCATTTCCTACAGAGAATTTTTACAATTTGTACTGGGCTCTTTAATTGATGGATTTCAATTACAAAGGAACCGAAAAGTAAGCAGGCTGCTACTTGTAGGCTGGAGATCATTCATAGATCCTGGAAATTTTCTTATCACGAGAGGAGGTCCAACCTTTGGCCCATGTGAGGAATTGTACTCATCATCCCAGAAGGTGATTAAAAAGAAACCTGGGATATAATGAGAGAAATACTGCCGGGGCCAGCTCTCGCAGAGTGGATTTAAAATGAAACATGAATTATTCTCAACAGCAGAGACCCTATGCTGGGGAAGGGGAGAGCCAGGACAGTACAGAGGAAAATAAAATCCTCTGCCCAGAGACCCCGCGTTTGCTCTGAACCCCAACCCTTCCTCTGTGAGTGCTCATCAATATTTCATTTCCCTGTTTCTCTTATCTTTCCATTCCTGCAGCCCTGTGCTCTATCCAACTGAATGGTGCTAATGTCATGTTTTAGACACTAATTAGAAGTGCAAGGCTCATACAGATGGTAACCTGTTATTCTGGGCGTTCTGTTTGTTAAGTTCCTACTGTGTGCTAGGTTCTGAGACTAGGAAGATGAGGAAGACACAACCCCCAGGGATGACAAGGAATCCAGCTCTAGAGCCAGAAAGCCAGGGTCTTGTCCACTGCCCTACTTTGTGCCGTCAGGTGACTTTTCTCCCTTGCACAAGACAGATGATAACAATCTTCTTATCTTAGAGTCAAGAAAACAACTAAGTGGTAACATATCTCACATACTTAGAAGAGCGGCTGACATACATAGTCATGTCCCTATTATGTTAGTTTACTATTATTTTTCTAGGAAGGCTCAGACTGCAGAAAGAAACAAGAACAGTAATAACCTAAGTTCATGTGATGAACGCCGTGATACTGAGCATCAGGGGAGCTCCGTGAGTGCAGGGGGTGGCCTGAGTGGGAGGCAAGGAAGTCGAGCTGGAAACGGGAAAGATTTTTCAATAAGAGATGACACGTAATAGAAATTAAGGAAGAAAATCCCACCTGGTTGCCTGTCCCTCTCTACAAATTCCCACTTCTGCCGAAGAATGAAGGTTTTCTCTACTGCTCAATCCTTCTTGAAGTTAGATAAGAGAGCAGACCCAGTGGTGGGATTCAAATAATTTAACAACCGGTTCTCTGCCCTAATGATTGTTTTTAAGTATAAAAAAACGATATACCGGCCCTGGCCGGTTGCCTCAGCGGTAGAGAGTCGGCCTAGCATGCGGGGGACCCGGGTTCGATTCCCGGCCAGGGCACATAGGAGAAGTGCCCATTTGCTTTTCCACCCCCCCTTCCTCTCTGTCTCTCTCTTCCCCTCCTGCAGCCAGGGCTCCATTGGAGCAAAGATGGCCCGGGCACTGGGGGTGGCTCCTAGGCTTCTGCCCAGGGCGCTGGAGTGGCTCTGGTCGCGGCAGAGCGATGCCCCAGAGGGGCAGAGCATCACCCCCTGGTGGGCAGAGTGTCGCCCCTGGTGGGCATGCCGGGTGGATCCCAGTCGGGCACATGCGGGAGTCTGTCTGACTGTCTCCCCGTTTCCAGCTTCAGAAAGAAAAAATAAATAAAAAATAAAAATAAAAAAATAAAAAATAAAAATAAAAAAACAATATACCAAAAAGTAGTTTACTAGTTCATGCATTTAATATTTAAATAAGAAACGGTAAGAGAGGTACACAAAACTAGATTATGTTATAAGAAAGAGCTTTAAAATATTAATGATAAAGTATTAAATATATAATGCCTGACAAAAAACAATAAAATGTAAGGGATTTAAAATGTAGTGTTTCATCAAAGGTATAATGAGTTTTATGAAATGAATAAATAAATAGTACAAGTATAGTTCCATAAAATTTTTTCACCTATGGATGGAATGAGCATTACTATGGGCACTTAGAATATGCTGTTGTGCAGATGAACATTAAAAAAGAGTAAGGAATGTAAATTTATGATTTCCACATTGAGTGGCTGCCCAGGCGCCCACCTTAGAGAGAACCCTGATTACAAGTGCCATTTTAATACTCAAACAAATAATAGACGAGAACTTCCCAAGCCTGTGGAAAGAACTAAAGCCTCAAGTTCAAGAAGCAAACAGAACACCGAGTTTTCTTAACCCCAACAAACCCACTCCAAGGCACATCATAATAAAGATGACACAAACCAATGACAAAGAAAAAATTCTCAAGGCAGCCAGGGAAAAGAAGAGTACAACATATAAAGGAAGGCCTATTAGATTATCATCAGATTTCTCAGCAGAAACTCTACAAGCTAGAAGAGAGTGGACCCCAATATTTAAGGCCCTGAAAGAGAGGAACTTTCAGCCAAGAATACTATACCCATCAAAGCTATCCTTCAAGTATGAAGGAGATATAAAAACATTCACAAATACAGAAAAGATGAGAGAATTTATCACGAGAAAGCCCCCACTCCAGGAAATACTAAAGGGGGTTTTCCAACCAGATTCAAAGAACAAAAGAAAACAACACCACAAGTAACAGCTCCACCAAGAACACAATAAAACCAAACTTAAACTGTGACAACAAAGGAAAAAAAAAGGGGGGGAGAGAATGGAGATTAACAGTAGCAAAGGACGATGAAGTGCAGAAATACTTATAAGATAGGGTACTACAATGAATATGGTAGGTACCCTTTTCATTACTTAATGGTAACCACCCTTGAAAAAACCACCACAAAAACACATGACTTAAAAAAGGTAGCAACAGAGGAAAGAAGTATGGAACACAAACAAACAGAAACAAATGATAGAAAAACAAAAGAGAAGAATCAAACTAGATACAAAACTAACAGAAAGCAATTTATAAAATGGTAGTAGGGAACCCACAAGTGTCAATAATTACACTAAATGTAAATGGATTAAACTTACCAATAAAAAGACACAGCAGAGTAGCAGAATGGATTAAAAAAGAAAATCCAACTATATGCTGCCTACAAGAAACACATCTAAGCAACAAGGATAAAAACAAATTCAAAGTGAAAGGCTGGAAAACAATACTCCAAGCAAACAACACCCAAAAAAAAGCAGGTGTAGCAATACTCATATCTGATAATGCTGACTACAAGACAGAAAAAGTACTCAGAGACAAAAATGGTCACTTCATAATGATTAAGGGGACACTGAATCAAGAAGACATAACAATCCTTAATATATATGCACCAAACCAAGGAGCACCAAAATATATAAGACAGCTACTTATTGACCTTAAAACAAAAACTAACAAAAATACAATCATACTTGGAGACCTCAATACTCCGCTGACGGCTCTAGATCGGTCATCCAAACAGAGAATCAATAAAGATATAGTGGCCTTGAACGAAATACTAGAACACCTGGATATGATAGACATCTACAGGACACTTCATCCCAAAGCGACAGAGTATACATTTTTCTCTAGTGTACATGGAACATTCTCAAGAATTGACCATATGTTGGGCCACAAAGACAATATCAGCAAATTTAGAAAAATTGAAATTGTACCAAGCATATTTTCTGATCATAAAGCCTTGAAACTAGAATTCAACGGCAAAAAAGAGGGGGAAAAACCCACAAAAATGTGGAAACTAAACAACATACTTCTAAAAAATGAATGGGTCAAAGAAGAAATAAGCGCAGAGATCAAAAGATACATACAGACAAATGAAAATGAAAATACGACATATCAGAATCTCTGGGATGCAGCAAAAGCAGTAATAAGAGGAAAGTTCATATCACTTCAGGCCTATATGAACAAACAAGAGAGAGCCGAAGTAAACCACTTAACTTCACACCTTAAGGAACTAGAAAAAGAAGAACAAAGACAACCCAAAACCAGCCGAAGAAAGGAGATAATAAAAATCAGAGCAGAAATAAATGAAATAGAGAACAGAAAAACTATAGAAAAAATCAATAAAACAAGGAGCTGGTTCTTTGAAAAGGTCAACAAAATTGACAAACCCTTGGCAAGACTCACCAAGGAAAAAAGGCACAGGACTCAAATAAATAAAATCCAAAATGAAAGAGGAGAGATCACCACAGACATCATAGATATACAAAGAATTATTGTAGAATACTATGAAAAATTATATGCCACCAAATACAACAATCTAGAAGAAATGGATAAATTCCTAGAACAATACAACCTTCCTAGACTGAGTCATGAAGAAGCAGAAAGCCTAAACAGACCAATCAGCAGGGAGGAAATAGAAAAAACTATTAAAAACCTCCCCAAAAATAAAAGTCCAGGCCCAGACGGTTATACTAGTGAATTCTATCAAACATTCAAAGAAGACTTGGTTCCTATTCTACTCAAAGTCTTCCAAAAAATTGAAGAAGAAGCAATACTTCCGAACACATTTTATGAGGCCAACATAACCCTCATACCAAAACCTGGCAAGGATGGCACAAAGAAAGAAAAACTACAGACCAATATCTCTAATGAATACAGATGCTAAAATTCTAAACAAAATACTGGCAAACCGAATACAACAACATATTAAAAAAATAATACATCATGATCAAGTGGGATTCATCCCAGAATCTCAAGGATGGTTCAACATACGCAAAACGGTTAACGTAATACACCATATCAACAAAACAAAGAACAAAAACCACATGATCTTATCAATAGATGCAGAAAAGGCTTTTGATAAAATACAACACAATTTTATGTTTAAGACTCTCAACAAAATGGGTATAGAAGGAAAATATCTCAACATGATAAAGGCCATATATGATAAACCATCAGCTAACATCATATTAAATGGCACTAAACTGAAGGCTTTCCCCCTTAAATCAGGAACAAGACAGGGTTGTCCACTCTCTCCACTCTTATTTAACGTGGTGCTAGAAGTTCTGGCCAGAGCAATCAGACAAGACAAAGAAATAAAAGGCATCCATATTGGAAAAGAAGAAGTAAAGGTATCACTTTTTGCTGATGATATGATCCTATACATTGAAAACCCGAAGGACTCCACAAAAAGATTATTAGAAACAATAAACCAATACAGTAAGGTCGCAGGATACAAAATTAACATACAGAAGTCCATAGCCTTTCTCTATGCCAACAATGAAATATTAGAAAACGAACTCAAAAAAATAATCCCCTTCACGATTGCAACAAAAAAAATAAAATACCTAGGAATAAACATAACAAAGAATGTAAAGGACCTATATAATGAAAATTACAAAGCATTGTTAAGGGAAATCGAAAAAGATACAATGAGATGGAAAAATATTCCTTGCTCTTGGATAGGAAGAATAAATATAATCAAAATGGCCATATTACCCAAAGCAATATACAAATTTAATGCAATTCCCATCAAAATTCCTATGAGATTTTTTAAAGAAATGGAACAAAAAATCATCAGATTTATATGGAACTATAAAAAACCCCGAATAGCCAAAACAATCCTAAGGAAAAAGAATGAAGCTGGGGGCATTACAATACCTGACTTTAAACTATATTATAGGGCCACAATAATCAAAACAGCATGGTATTGGCAGAAAAATAGACACTCAGACCAATGGAACAGAATAGAAAGCCCAGAAATAAAACCACATATATATGGTCAAATAATCTTTGATAAAGGGGCCAACAACACACAATGGAGAAAAGAAAGCCTCTTCAACAAATGGTGTTGGGAAAACTGGAAAGCCACATGCAAAAGAATGAAACTCGACTACAGCCTGTCCCCGTGTACTAAAATTAATTCAAAATGGATCAAAGACCTAAATATAAGACCTGAAACAATAAAGTACATAGAAGAAGACATAGGTACTAAACTCATGGACCTGGGTTTTAAAGAACATTTTATGAACTTGACTCCAATGGCAAGAGAAGTGAAGGCAAAGATAAATGAATGGGACTACATCAGAATAAAAAGTTTTTGCTCAGCAAGAGAAACTGATATAAAAATAAACAGACAGCCAACTAAATGGGAAATGATATTTTCAAACAACAGCTCAGATAAGGGCCTAATTTCTAAAATTTACAAAGAACTCATAAAACTCAACAACAAACAAACAAACAATCCAATAAAAAAATGGGAAGAAGACATGAATAGACACTTCTCCCAGGAAGAGATACAAATGGCCAACAGATATATGAAAAAATGCTCAGCTTCATTAGTTATTAGGGAAATGCAAATCAAAACTACAATGAGATACCACCTCACACCTGTTAGATTAGCTATGATCAACAAGACGGGTAATAGCAAATGTTGGAGAGGCTGTGGAGAAAAAGGAACCCTCATTCACTGTTGGTGGGACTGTAAGGTAGTACAACCATTATGGAGGAAAGTATGGTGGTTCCTCAAAAAACTGCAAATAGAACTACCTTATGACCCAGCAATCCCTCTACTGGGTATATACCCCCAAAACTCAGAAACATTGATACGTGAAGACACATGTAGCCCCATGTTCATTGCAGCACTGTTCACAGTGGCCAAGACATGGAAACAACCAAAAAGCCCTTCAATAGAAGACTGGATAAAGAAGATGTGGCACATATACACTATGGAATACTACTCAGCCATAAGAAACGATGACATCAGATCATTTACAGCAAAATGGTGGGATCTTGATAACATTATAAGGAGTGAAATAAGTAAATCAGAAAAAAACAAGAACTACATGATTCCATACATTGGTGGAACATAAAAATGAGACTAAGAGACATGGACAAGAGTGTGGTGGTTACCAGGGGTGGGGGGAGGGAGGACAGGGGGAGAGTTAGGGGGAGGGGGAGGGGCACAGAGAACTAGATAGAGGGTGGCGAAGGACAATCTGACTTTGGGCGAGGGGTATGCAACATAATTTAATGACAAAATAACCTAGACATGTTTTCTTTGAATATATGTACCCTGATTTATTAATGTCATCCCATTATCATTAATAAAAATTTATTTAAAAAAATAATAATAAATAAAGTAAAAAAAAAAACAGAACGGGAACAAATACAATATTTTAAATAAAGAACAAGTAAATTTAAATCAAAAAAAAAAAAAAAACAAGTGCCATTTTAACAACCAGTTTGCCAAACTCAACAAAAAATTAGGTAGGTGCAAACCAGCTGAGTCCACCACTAAGTAGATCTTAAGTGTTCTCACCACACACACACACACACACACACACACACACACGGTAATTATGATACGGTTGTAAAGATGAGATACCACTAAAGTATGTATGAGGTGATAGATGTGTTAATTAACTTGATTGTAGCAATCATTTCATAACATATATGTGTAATAAATCACCACACTGTCACACCTTAAAAATATCATATTGTACAATCTAAATATATACAATTCTTACTTGTCAATCATACTGCTGTAAAGCTGAAAAAAAAAGAACACATAAAATCATGTTCACGAGATAAGTTGATCCTTCCTGCTCCAACTTCACTCAGGTGTAAAATGTGCCTTCAGGTCCGCAGTTCTGGCTCGGGTTACCATCAGTGGGTGACAGTGCAGAACTGGGTCAGGACTGCTGGGGTAAAACCCCAGTTTTGTCACTTACTGGTTTTCAAACTTTGGCTAAGTTACTTAACCTGGTGGTGATTCAGTTTCCTTACGGGTAAAACAAGGACCATAATACTGCCCACCTATGGGATGGTTTTGAGGATTAAATAAATGAATACACACAAAGCATTTAGAACAGTGTCTGGCATAGGATATTCCCCATATAAACAGTGATATTGCCTGACCAGGCGGTGGCGCAGTGGATAGAATGTCAGTCTGGGATGTGGAGGACCCAGGTTAGAGACTCCGAGGTCGCCAGCTGGAGCGCGGGCTCATCTGCCTTAAGCAAAAAGCTCACCAGCTTGGACCCAAGGTCAATGGCTCAAGCAAGGGGTTACTCGGTCTGCTGAAGGCCCGCGGTCAAGACACATATGAGAAAGCAATCAATGAACAACTAAGGTGTTGCAATGAAAAACTGATGATTGATGCTTCTCATCTCTCCCTGTTCCTGTCTGTCTGTCCCTATCTATCCCTCTCTCTGACTCTCTCTCTCTGTCCCTGAAAATAAATTAAATAAATAAATAAATAAATAAATAAATAAATAAACAGTAATATTGATCGATGCTTAAAAAAAAAAATGACAGCATCCCCAGGTTCAGAAGTGGCCGTTTGGTCTCTAGAAACCTGTTGACCATCTCGGCTCTTTTTCTTAACAGCTTTAGGAGTTATACGTGATAATAAATCAGCCTTTATTATAAACGATGCTTTGCTTGGCTATTCCTTTTCATTTTAGCCATAAGTGTGCAGCAGGATCAAAATATGGTTTAAATTTGCATTTTTATATTGACTAATGATGCTAAACATCTTTTCATGTGTTAATTGTCACACATATATCTTCTTTGCTGGAGTCTCTTTTCTGATCTTTTGCCCACTTTTTAAATTGGGTTGTTTGACATCTCATTAATAAGTTTTGCAGGTTCTTACATAATCAGGACGTAAGTTCTTTATTAGGTAGGTGACTTGCAAATACTTGCTTCTGGTGTGTTTCCTATCTCTTCATTCTCGTAACAGCATCTTTTAACAGGATATGTTCTTCATTTTGATGAAATTTATTATAGCCATTTTTTTTACAGTCATTTTTTTTTTTATCTACTATCTCAGAAATCTCAAATCTCTACCCAGTCCAGGCTTCAAAGGGTTTCTCCTGACTTTTTCTTTTTCATCTCAAAATTTTATAATTTCAGGTTGTTCATTTAGATCTATGATCCAGTTTAAGTGAATTTCTGTATGCGATCAGAAGTCTGGAGCAAATTTTTTTTATTTATTTATTTATTTATTTATTTATTTATTTATTTATTTATTTATTTTTATTCAATTATTTCAGCCCATTAGCTGAAAAGACTCTTTTCTCCACTATATTGGCATTGTACTTTTGTCAAAAATCAGTTGTCTATATATGTCAGGGTCTATTTCCAGACTCTAATATCTTCCATTCATATGTTTATCTATCTTTCTGCCAAGTTTTATCATCTTTTTATACTATCTTGATTATTATAGATCTGCTATAAGCCTTGAAATGAAGTAACATTTGTCCATCAACTCTGTTCTTTTCCCAAGTTGTTTTGGCTGCTATAGAGTCTTTGTCCTTATATATATATGAATTTTAGAATCATCTTATTGATTTCTACAAAAATTCCTGCTGAGGTTTGGAATTGGAATTAGATTAAATACACAGATAAGCTTTGGAAGAATTTACATCTTAACAAAATTGAGTCTTCCAACCCATGAACATGGTATATCTCTCTCCATTTACTTAGCCCTTTAATTCCTCTCAGCAATGTTTTCTAGTTTTTATGCACAGGTTTTTCATGCTTATAGTTTCAATTCATTGCTCTTTCACCTTTTTGTGTGATTTATCACTAAGTATTTCATAGTTGCAATGCTATTGTAAAACTGTATTGTTTTTAGCTGCAACTTCCAATTATATTTAGCAAGAATATAGAGATACAATTGATTTTTTTATATTGATCTCAAACCCACGCTCTCTGCTAAATTTACTTATTCGTTATAGTTGCTTTTTCATAGGTTCTAAAGAGTCTACAGAGAAGATTATGTCATCTTCAAACAAAAGTAGCTTTACTTCCTCCTCTCCAATCTGGATGCTTTTTGGTTTTTTTTCCCTGCCTTATTCTACTAGCTAGAAGTGCTAGTATGATGTTGAATGAAAGTGGTGGGAACTCATTTCTTCGTCTTGTTTCTGATCTTATGAAAAATAAGTCAGTCTTCCACCATTAAGTATGTTGTTAGCTGTAGATTTTTAGTAGATGTCCTCTGTCAGACTGAAGAAGTTTCCTTTATTCTAAATTTGCCTGTGCTAATTAGTATTCAGCCAAATACTCAAAGCGGGGCTTCTGCAGATCTCTCTTGCACTCTCTCTGTGTATAGCTCTCTCCGCACCCTGATGTTCCTGAACTCTCAGCCCATCCCCACCCCTCAGGGAATCCGCTGGGCTCCCTCTCTCGGTGCCACCATCTGGAAACCCTCTCAAGGCAGGCTCACCGTTGTTGTTTCCCATCTCTCAGGGACCACTGTCCTTCACGGTCTAAATGATGTCCAGTGTCTTGAAAACCCATTGTTTTCTATCATTTGTTTTTTATTTTTTCAAAAGGAGAGATAGTCTTTCATCTTAGTCAGAAGTGCAAATCTGTTTCAATCTTTGTACTTCTACTCTTTTTCAAAGTAAAAATAAAAATATGAGATCAATTTTTATTATTTTAATGAAATTTACAAATTGCTGCGCTTGTTTCTAATAAGAACCACCCACTGCTCTCCCCACCAGCTGAGCTCTGTGCTTTGAACTCACTTCCTTCCGGATGGGCTCAAAGGAAAACCACGGAAAACCACGGCCTTCTGATCAGGAATACCCAGGTTCGAGTGCTGGCGGCTGCACTTACTAACCTTATTAGTTTATTTGCCCATCTGCCACAAAACCAGCTCTACAGGATTGTTGTAAGGGTGAGATGCCATCACCTCTAAATGACTTTAAACAACAGGGACTCAATAAATGAAGGGCCTCATTACTATTACTAGACTTCCTGTTCTAGTTTACTCCCTCTCCCTCCTCTTCTTTCCTGCCTCCACCTTCCTTTCTCTGAATCTGTTCATCTCTAATATGTGATCACTGTGGGCCGCAGAGACAGATTACACCTTACGTTAAATATCGGGCCGCAGAACAGCTGAGTCATGCCACCAGGAGTCTGTAGAGTGGGAACGAGTCCCAGCCCTGAAATGCTGGGGTGTGTGGGCGGTATCTGCAGGAATCACTGACGAGCACCTGTTAAATATTTTACCATCCTTAGACAAGCTTCAATTACTCACTTTTAACTTTTAAAATAAGGTCTCCCTACACTTGACAAAAGACCGAATACATCTCAGCCGCCACCTGGGATTGTTCTGGTTGTTTTGTTGTTGGTTTGTTTGGGGGGGGGGGGGGGGGTTGCATGACTCCAAGATTTTGTTTTTGTTTTTAGCACTTTTAGACACTGTACATTTGTAGAATTCTGACAAGTACCCACTAGATCCAGCAAAGCATATTGAGGTGGGACATTCTGGTAATTTTCCTAGGTAGATAGACCCTTGGCTACAGAGAAGTTAAGAGTGACTGAAATAGGTCATATAAAGCATCCCACCAAGTGTACAAGGGAATAAAGATTAACCTCCCCACTGGAAGCTATCCTGGTCACCCCTTCGGGAATTTTTTTCAGCCCTGGGACCTAGTCCACGGATGCAGAAGCAGTATACTGTAGTGTCTAAGACATTCGTATCAGCCAAGATTGTGTTCCAATCCCAGCTCCGCTATTTACTAGTAGCACTCCCTTGGGTAACATGTTTGACCTTTCTGTGGATTTTCATTTGTAAAATGCAAGAAGATACACCTGTTTACATAGAGTTTATGTGAGGGTGGCGCAAGACAATATATGTAAAGTGCCCTGTATACAGTACATGTCCAGTTAATGGTAGATGATATCACTACCATTATCATTACTATGTTTACCATCATCATCACCATCACCAGTGTTACTGTTCTTATTGGAAAAAGTGAATCTGGCCACTAACAGTCGTTTAAGACAATACTATCCAACAGAATTTCCCATGATGGCACAAAGCTTCTGTATTTTTGTGGTCCAGTACAGTTCTTATGCATATTAAGCGCTTCCTCTGGAGCCCAGCTGACTTTGTTTGGACTGCTGTGATGGAATACCACAGACTAGGTTACTTATAAACAACAAAAATTCATTTCTCACAGTTCCAGAGGCTGGGAAGTCCAAGACCAAGGCACCAGAAGGTTCAGTGTTGGTAGAACTCCTGGTTCAAGGACGGCCGTCTTCCCACTGGGTCCTCCCGTGGCGGAAGGAGTAAGGGGTCTCCCTGGAACCTCTTTGATAAGGACACTAATGCCATTCATGAAGATGGAGCCTAATCCCTTCCTAAGGGGCCCCACCTCCAAGTAACATCATGCTGGGGAGTAGGCTTCAAACACAGGAATTTGGGGGTGGGGGGAGACGCCAATGTTCAATCTGTAGCATTGAAAACGGGAATCACTGATGGGGAAAACCTCACAAAAGTTCTGGATCGCTACAAAGGGAGGTCGGGAAAGATGGAAACTTCACCAGGAAAGCTAACAGCTTGCACTTCGTGCTTAAACTTATGAGCTGCCCCCAACACACGAGCCTGGCCTGCTCCCTCGCCTCATGCAAGCCTCCACTCACAGCTCCTCTGGGGCGGGCTCTCCCTGACCACTCCCCAGTCGACCCTCCCAACTGCACCTCTACCCACTTTATTTCTTGACATCATAACTTGATCTGTTACTCTGTTGACAGTCTGTCTCCTGCTGCTAGAACAGAAGCTTAGAGAAGGTAATTCTTTTTCTGCCTTAATCACTTCTTGATCACAATACCAAGAAAGTGTCCAGCATATCGTAGGGTTTGGCTAACTATGTGCTCAGCTTAATACTCCCAGGTTGTTGGAAAGAAGGCCAGAGCCTGACATTTTATAAGAAGCAGAATAGTTTTATAAAATCCAAAGCGCCCCCTCCCTTCCAGCGGCCCACCCCCAACCCCTGCACGTTCAGACAAGGGCCTGGGGACTCCCCGGTTCTCCACCCACAGCCCTCAGGCAGGAGCTGCGCCTCCAGCGTGGGGAGAGCATTTAGAATTCTAAACAGGACCCGATATTTAACATCCTCCCGTTTTTTTCTCTCTCAACAGCTTCCTCTCCTCAAAGCTAATGCGATTAAGCATTCACAGCGATGGGTGTACATTTTTATTAGGAGGATGACAAGTGAGTCAGAGGTAATTAACCAACGGAGTGTTTCACACGAGGCACACTCCGCTTAAGGAATAAACTCTACATTTTGCTGGATTAACTGACAGGAAGAAAGTGAGGACATTCAGAGAGTGTCAGCTGCTATCACAAACAACTACGGGATCTATTGTTGGGCCTTGGCCCGTCACGGGAAAGTGAAATGTTTCGTTTATGCAGAAGGATAAGAAAGATAAGAAAAACCAATATAAGATATGTATTACAGTCAGTTATCACAGCCCTGTTGTTCCTCTTTCAAAAGGGGCAGCATCCTAGAAGGATGAGTAAATAAATTGAAGAATGCACAGAATTTATTTTTTTTTTTGGAAAGATGGCCCTGCTATATTGATAAGAGAAGAAAAAAGTTACAATATAGTTCTCATTTTAAAAGGACATGTTATCAGTAGGTGTAGGTTTATACGTGTATTAAAAAAGTTATTCAAGAGCATGTGTCAGACTGTTGTCAGTGGGGACTTCTAGGAAGTGGGGTTGGGCCTGAAATTATAAAAGAAGTGTATTATTTCCGCAATTACAAAAGACTGTCAAACTGTTTTAGTCCTGACCGGGTGGTGGCGCAGTGGATAGAGCGTCGGACTGGGATGCAGAGGACCCAGGTTAGAGACCCCGAGGTCGCCGGCTTGAGTGCGGGCTCATCTGGTTTGAAGAAAAGCCCACCAGCTTGAACCCAGGGTCGCTGGCTCCAGCAAGGGGTTGCTCGGTTTGCTGAAGGCCCGCGGTCAAGGCACATACGGGAGAGCAGTCAATGAACAACTAAGGGGTTACAATGCGCAATGAAGAACTGATGATTGATGCTTCTCATCTCTCTCCATTCCTGTCTGTCTATCCCTCTCTCTGACTCACTCTCTGTCTCTGTAAAAAATAAATAAAATAAATTTTTAGAAAAAATTTTTTTTAAATTAAGCTAAAGTAATAAACGAAACCAGGAGCCAAAATATTACAGGAGAAACGTGACTGTTGCAAGGAAACACCACTGCTGACAGGTGCTTCCTCCGCCCCTTCCTGTCCCCGACCCCCGAACTCTGCCGCACACACATCACACACACCACACACATGCGTGCACGTGCACATGCACCATGCAGACACCACACGCATTAAACGCATATACCACACACACCACACATATACCACACCACGCACACATCGCACAACTGGTTCTAATTCCAGTCTCCCCCAGTGCCATGGGCCCCTCACTTTGCTGAAAACAATCCTCATGTTTACATATTCCTATTTTTTCCCTAAAACACAGCTGAACACAAGTGAGCTAACTTGTCTGGTACTCAGAGAAGTGAGGGTCAGTGCAAATAGCAAGGAAAAGCTGGCATGACAGACAGGCGGGGGAACTCTGGTTGCCTCCAACAAATCCTAAGGTACTGCTGTTAGGGGTGATTTTCACTTTATGTTAATTTTACCTTCTGTTTTGATATTAGTCTCAAACTCCACATAATATCCAAGACCATTCTGCACTGCCAAATTGTCCAAAGGCTCTCTACACATAACCAATGTCAATAATAATAACTATCATGTGTCACCTGTCCACACTGGGCTGAGCCAAGTGCTAAAACCCTGTGAGGTTCATGTCACTTAATCCTCATGCTAATCCTACTCATAGGTATCATCCTCTGTGTTACATAAAGGGAAACTGAGGCCCTGAGGACTTGAACGACTTGTCCAAAGTCACGCAACTAGTAAATGGTGACCCTGAAGAAGTGGGGGAAGGGGAAACGGAAGTCCTTTCTGAGAGACATGGTTTGCCTCGTGTCTGCCCAGTCTCAGTGCGTGGCCGGACATGCTACACAGTTCGTGTAGTTCACTCTCCATAGTTCACAGGGCCCAGTGCCACATGAGACTGTGGGGCTACGAGTTCAAAAACCACTAAGAAGTTCAAGATGGTGACAGCAGGACACTGAAACAAGGGCCAGGGGCTTCATGGGCGACTGCACGCCCCGACGCTGGCCAGTGTCCTGCCCTCTGTGCCTGCCCACCTGGCACAGGAGTCCCATTCGGAGCCCCGCTGAGCGGCCGCAGGGCAGGGAACAGACGACACCGCTTCAGCTCACTGGCGCAGTCAGCTGGGGTTTCCCCGGAGAAGAGCTCTCACACCATGCGAGGCGACGGGATGTGTCTAAAATTCCCACCTGTGACAAACTCCTCTGCAGGCTTCATCCTCTCCTCCACCTCGGACATTAAAGCAAACTCTCCGCCTCACTCCCTCCGCCCCAAACACCTCTCCTCCCTAGCATCCTCACATCCGCCATCCAAGGCAGACAGGAGCATACCTTATCCATAGGTGTAGGTACATCCGTCATCCCCAAACACAGCCCCTGGTCCCAGGCTGTCACGATGCCTTTGGGGGAATAATGAGTTGGCCAGTCCAGTCACTGCAGTAATTAATGCTCTTTTTAAGGGAGAAGCAACCTTACCCCATTAGCTGAAATTTTTCAAAGCTCCTAGGAAAAGAAGTTAAACCAAGAAGGAAAAATAACAGTGATAACACTAGCTACCAGTGAACCGAGCATTTGCTATGAGCTGGATACTGAGTTAAGTGTTTTATGTGCATGTTCCCATTTGGTCGTCATAGCAACTATTTGAATTAAGTACACTTTCTATCCTATGCTTTTAAGGAAGTGGAGGTTAAGGAAGGTTTAAATAACTGGCCCAAGGTCACCTGACAAGTAGGGGATGGGAAGTCGTAGTGGGAAGCCAACCCAAGCCTGTGCCCAGGCACCACGTGGCGCTCAGTATTTACTGTAACTCCCTAAGCATGACATCCCAGCATGAGCGCATAAGGAGAATCTGCGAGGTCTAACTAGGTAAAAACTGTAAAGATTCGCACGCCAAAAAACAAAGCCAAATGAAAGGCAAACCAGGTCTATGAAAGACTATATGTTGAACAACTCATCCCTTACTATGTATAAATCACAAATCCTTAAGAAAAAGGCAAATTCCTCATTGAGAGAAGAATGGTCAAAAGACATGCAAAAGTGTTTCACAGTGAAGAGTCCAAGAAAAAGCTCAGTCACACTATAATCCAAAAGATGTAAGGACAGGATGCCGTTCTTCCCCAGAGGCAGGGAGGTCTTCCTTTTAATGATACAAAGGAGATGGTTTTTTTAAATATATCAATGAGATGTTCTCTAATGGCTCATCCCTCCCTCCCAGACCCATTCCGCCATAAAAATCTCCCACTGGCTTCAGGGAAGGCTAGGAATCTTACAAATGAATCTCCATTAAAAAGGAAAAGAAAGAAGGAGGGAGGGAGGGAGGGAGGGAGGGAGGGAGGGAGGGAGGGAGGGAGGGAGGGAAGGAGGGAGGGAGGGAGGGAGGGAGGGAGGAAGGAAGGAAAGAAGGAAGGAAGGAAGGAAGGAAGGAAGGAAGGAAGGAAGGAAGGAAGGAAGGAAGGAAGGAACAAGCAGTCCATGTTTAACCTTTGACTATCAGATTTTTTTTTTGAGCCTCTAGCCTCAGGAAATGGTCTCAAAGTTCTCACTATTGTCTTAAAATGAAGACAGGTAAAAATGATAGAAAGTGTTCATTTCACAGGGTTGCCAATTTTAAGGATGGTCAGAGAAGTTTTCTCTGATGAGGTGACATTTCAGCAAAGTCCTGAAGGAAGTAAGGAAGTCAGACAGGCAGAGGGAGGGAGAGAGGTCCTGCCGTGGGAACGTGCTTGTCTTGTCCCAGATGAAACCAGGGCGCTGGACTAGCAATGGCCTGAGAGGCGGGTGGTGGGAGAGGGGATGGGAGGTTAGCTCGGCGCCATGTCCTGCAGAACTTCGTCGTGACTGGATGCTCTTCTGCGTAAAATGGAAAATTGGAGGGTTAAAAGAGCCCAAAAAATGTGAGCAGAAGTGATATATACTTCACTTCCCAGCTGAGACATTTACAAACCGGCATGCCACACCCACACTTACTGTTCTGGGAGTCATATGTGGACATGACCAGTCACAGGTAGAGGAACCCACAGTCCCTTCAACCCTTATGTATGTGTATATCCCCACATACTGACCAACAAGACTCTTACCTATCATAGAAAATGGAAGGCTCACTGGGATTTTGGGGAATGCTGATGAAATTACGCTCGATTACATCATTTCATAGGTACAGACACAGAGCTAACAGTCCATTCTAGAAGAAATCTAGAGCGTTCGTATGAAAATGTTCTGGGGTGCTTGTTAAGTTAACAGATTGCTTACCTATTGTATTTATGAGCTGTGCATTTTTAATTGACTTTCAAGCACTCATAGTCATTCAAGAAAGTTATCTTAAGCAAACTCTGCGTTGTGCGGCAAATTGAGACAGGCTGCCGGGCGAACCCTGCTGTCGGCATGCCTTCATTAGACACAAAGCCCCAGGGTGGCTGTACCTGGTGGAAAGGAGCAGAGAACAATAACTGAGGCAACAAAGAAAGGATGAAAGTGAGACAAAGAGGATAGTTTCTGGTGATGTGGGTACCTTTCCTACTCATTATTTTTAGCAATCCTTTAAAAAAAATCAAGCTGGCTTATTCCTAACAAATTAAAAATGCAAATGGTAGCCAACTTGACATTTCTGGCCTCTTATTTCTTCAAGCTGTAAGTTCAGAGCCTTGTGAACCACGGAAGAGAAGAAAAGAACCAGGTTGTTGAAACTTTGGGAACATCTGAGTTAGAGAAAATTCCTTCACTTTAACTCTTCATTTTTGTTAAAAGAAAGAAAACCTCCACAGCTCTCAGATGACTGGCGTTTTTGCCCACATTCCCGAATGGGGCCTCAGCAGGAAGGATGCCTCTGTCTAATCTCCACGTGCTGCTGCCCCCCATGCGCTGGTCTGACCTGCATCCGCCGGAACCAGCAGTCCACCCCCTCTGCTCTGGGGACCAGGTGCCTGGCCGGCTGTGCGGACACCGTGTGCTACAGGAGAGCAGACACTCCCAGTCGCGGCAGGGAGGCTGCGGGGATATGTCAAGTTTATTCAAGTTTAGTTTGTGAGACTTGCCCCTCCCCAGGCAGACTGGACTGGGGCGCAAGCTGGGGTCAGAGCCCCAAAGGTGGTGTCAAGGCCAGGAGGGAAACCAAGGGCCAGAGTGGCTTAGACTGGAGAATTCCTGGGGCACAGGCCCCAATTCTGCCACGTTTTCGCATACCCTTTGTTAGTGGGGGCCCATGAGCCGCCAGCATGGAAGCCATTGTCTTATGGGTCTTTCCTTGGTCCCAACTGCCCCAGGGAAAGTAATATAAGTCCCCTTTCCCATTTGCTGGAAGGGTGACCTGGTGGAGGCTACAATTTTAATTTTAATAAAAATTAAAAAACAGTTTGCTGTTTAAAAACTATTCTTTTTCCTTTTGCAAGAACTAGTTCAAAGAATGCACACTGAAATCCTAGACAGATGAAAATGCTGAGTTTGAGACTTTTTGGGGGTTGGGGAAGGGAGATACAGCCTTTAAACTTCATGACAGTAGGTCTTTTCAGTTCTGTTTTGCACATTAATCATGGTAGAACTCAGCCATCCCAGGAGCACGGACTATTGAGACCATTCTCGATGAAGGGCCGATGGCGATGTCTGAATGTTGCTCATTTAAACCATTTACAACCTTCCTGTCTCATGCTGTCTTAAAACTACCATCTCTTTGGTAGTTTCCTTTGAATTAAAAAAAAAATGTCAAAACATGGTCAAAGCCAGAACAAGGAAATATCCTCAAGTTTAGAACACTTAAACACTGTACCTCTGGGGAAAAAGTGTTAGTTGACAAGAGGGAGAAAACTGGAAATTTATTTTAAAAGTTAGATTAGAAGTTGAAAGGAATGAGGACAAAGTAAGGAGAGGCCTTTTTTCCTCTTTCCCCCAGATTTCAAGTAAACACATACACACACACTTCCAAATGCCTCTGAGAGCACAGCCCTCAGTGGGGAGAGGGTCCCCCACACGAGTCCTCACACAGCAGTTCTGATTGCTCCCCATCTGTGAGCTGACTCTCCACCCCGTCACTTTGCAGACGCCCAACACTTGATTAACAACCTGGCTTTGAACTCACAACAGCTTCTGGGATTTCTGGCCTCTCTTTCGCCTTCCCCCTAACAGCCAATTCCATGCTTGGCTCAAGTGTTAGTCAGTTTTTAAGTAGTTTATTCCCTATAAAATGACTTGGGATACCTCCACCTTCTGGTTGGTCAATGGTATGGCTTTGATTTTTATAACAGATATTTTCCCTTCTTGTTTGTTTCTTGCATTTAATTTTTTTTAACATGGAAATACCAGAGAGCTCCATGATTACATAACTGTCCTGGATTGTTTTAGGAATCATTCCCTTTGCTGCTAAAATTTTACTCTCATTTACTCTCACTTTATTTGGAGAAAGTGTGTCTCCTTCTGACAAAAATATAACGTAAAAAAAAATGTTGCTAAACCCTGCATCCCTGTTTAAAGATACATCCCCTCCTTAAAAATAGCTGCGACGTAAGTAGCACTGATTTTCATCCGAGATAAAGCTTTTTTCTCAAAACGATCTTTATTCAAGAAGAAGAGACAGGTGTGAGTGGCTGTGTGTCCTCAGCAAGAAAAGCTGGGGTCTCCGCATCCTCATCTACAATGCGGGGCCAACACTAGGAAAAAAGTATTCCTGTTGCAGGAGGCCTTTCAAGATGGCATCTCTTTTCTCTGAGAAGTCGCCCACCCACAGGGTCCCCACTCTCTACCAGGTGGACACCTGTTTCGATGAGATTGTCTCTCGGAGTCTGGAATTAGCATTCAGACACAACCGGTCATTTCACTGAGGTGGCTGAACATATATGGTGATAGAAACTTGCAAACTTTGGGAGCAGTTTCCACCACCACGTCCACGGGGTAGCCAAGGAAGCTGGTCAGGAGTCATAAACGAGCAAGACACACACATACAAAGAAATCAGGGAGAGTGGAGAGGGTTAGGGTTCCTCCTGGTAGCTAACGAGGGTGGACTGCGTTTCGACCCTGAACTTCCTTCCGTAACATATTACTACGGACTTGTTTATGAAAAGGATAAAATTACCTCCCTCTCCACTTTTATTCTGTTGTTGTTGTTGTTTTTGGTTTTTTGGGGTTTTTTTGCTAAATGCATCATACATCTCTTCCTCACAAGCAGAAGGATCTGAACTAAAGTCCAGAAGAAAAGAGAACGCAAAGATCTCTTTCTTTGTCCACACCGGCCCTTCAAAGGGAACTCGCCTCCGGCAGGCCGCCGAGCCCAGGTTGGCCCCGCCCGTGCAGGGACTCCAATTACAGTGAAACAAGGTCTTTATATGCAGGTGATCATCAATATGCATAAGGGTGACACCAAACCAACATCAAGTGCCCAATTACCCAAATGTCTTGCTCAAGTAACAGCCTTTAAACAGTCAATGGCACTTTGGCAAATCATCTCCTTTAGAGAAATTAAAGCCAACTTTGAACATAGATGATTTCAAATCCTCTTTTAACAGCCGCTCGCTAAATAATTGAAAGACCTTCCCATCACCGAACACGCCAGGTCAGCAGGGCACTGTGCAGCCATTTGATTTAGCCGGGGGAGCCGTCCCAGAGCCAGGCCCTCTGCGGGTTTTCATGTGACGGACCAGCAGTTCGTCACTGAACAGAGGCCTCCAGGCGAGACCTCTTTCAATTCGCTATTTGAAAGGTGTCAGGCCTGGCAGTCCCCTCTGAGCACAGCCTGGCATCCAGGTGTGTGGTAACAATGGAAGGGGTAAGGTCAGGCCCATGGGGGCTGGGTGAGGGGGAGGGGGACAGCTGAGAGTCCCCAGCCCTGTGATGGGCTGGTGTGGGGCCTTTAAGAGAACTCTGTGAGCGCTCTCCAGGACTGTGGAGCAGGCCCGCTGTGGGGCTGGCAGATGAGTCCTTTGCCACCACACAGATGTTAGCACAGAGAATCCTCATCGTTCTCCACATCTGTAGAGTTTTGCTGTGTGCATCCAAGTGGATCCATGTAGCAGGGAACTAGTTTCTCCACTTAGAGAACAGAAATTCAGGCTCATTCTGCAGTCAAAAGGCTGGGCACATTTAAGACGGTCTAATTCTAATGCAAATTGACTAACTGCTGCATTTCTAGCTGATATTTTCTCTGGGTCCTGGTTACTAAGGGAAATGTGGTCCAGTGCACCCCCCCCCCAACCTCCCAAACCTTGGCACAAAAATCTCAAGATGTTGGCACAGCCTGGTTAAGCTCAGAATGTAAGATTAGGCTTAAGAAGACAAGCTTCTTGACCCTGGCCAGTTGGCTCAGTGGTAGAGCATTGGCCTGGCGTGCGGAAGTCCCGGGTTCAATTCCCAGCCAGGGCACATAGGAGAGGCGCCCATTTGCTTCTCCACCCCTCCCCCTCTTCTTCCTCTCTGTCTCTCTCTTCCCCTCCCGCAGCCGAGGCTCCATTGGAGCAAAAGATGGCCCGGGCGCTGGGGATGGCTCCTTGGCCTCTGCCCCAGGCGCTAGAGTGGCTCTGGTCGCAACAGAGCGATGCCCCGGATGGGCAGAGCATCGCCCCCTGGTGGGCGTGCCGGGTGGATCCCGGTCGGGCGCATGCGGGAGTCTGTCTGACTGCCTCCCCGTTTCCAGCTTCAGAAAAAAAAAAAAGAAGAAGAAGACAAGCTTCTTGCCATCTAGTCAATGTCCCCAACTTTCTAGGAACATCTAGAGATTTCTAGGAACAAGCAGATCTATATAGCGGAAGGGGAAACAAGGTTACACTGTACACTCTTATGTTTAAATGTGTGTTGCCCATGTATTGACTTCTGGGTCCAGCCTCCCCCCCAACTAAAGAAAAAACTTTGGAAGCTGTCACTCCCATTCTTGTAACAACAAAAAGGTCAACAAACTGAAAATCAATGTCTGGTCTGAGACCCACCAGAGGACTGAGGTTGCAGGGCATGCTGCCACACTGAAATCTGCAGACAGGGAAGGATTCAGACGGGGTGGCCAATGCCTGCTCACCTGCAGCACAAGCTGCTGGAACCGTTATTGGAACGAACACTTAGATGGCAACTTGGATGAACTGCTGTAGGCTGAGCGTGGACTAGCACAGGGCTGGCAATATTGGGGGACCCCATAATTTAATGGGATTTACCTCCAGAAACCCCATTAGGTTCTCATGGTCAAGATTCAAGTAGAATTCCTTGGGTGGCTCTGATCGGGAGAAAAGTGTAAATACAGATGTTGTTGACCTCTGAGTCCCTAGTGCCAGCCAGACATATCACAGGTTTCATATTTTTTATTGGGTGGAATGATGAATGCTTGGATAGATGGACATTTGGATAGATGGATGGATGGATGGATGGATGGATGGATGGATGGATGGAATATGTAATCCATGCCCTCAAGGAAATTATAATACAGAAATTTCTAAATTTGTCTCTTAGGACACACTAACTCTGTATGATGTTAATAGCCCTGCCATAGTATTTAAAAGTTCTACTGTGCTCAACAAATTAGTTGGGAAATGTTCCATTTAGGAAGTTAAACAGATTTCTTTACTAGAGGAGACCAGATACCATGCACCGTCTCCTCCCAGAAGTCAGCACAGCTGTTATTAGGCTCTCGGTAAAATAAGCAAAAAAAAATGAAAACATCGTAGAATAATTCCCTGACATATTCATTCATTCTACAAATGTTCATTGCACACCCACTCTATGGCAGGCACTAAGTCAGGATCTAGGAGTCTAATAGGAGCAAAAGTGAGCCGACTCTGCCCTCATGGAGTGCACAGGGTAGTAGAGGAGACAGACATTAAACAAATAATCCTACAGATAGTGTAAAATTACAAGCACAGCACTCATTACAAGGGAGAAGTACATACAAAAGACACCATAACGCAAGCAACCTGGTCAGGAGGTTAGGAAATGCTAACAGAGGAGTTGAGAATTAAAGCATTAGGAAGAAGTACTGTGGCAAAACAGATGGGGTTGGGGGACTGCTGGGAACCCTGCAGAGGAAACAATTTACTTAAGGCCTTTGAAGTCCTCTAGCAGGAGGGAGTGTTGACAGGTACAAAGAATGGAAATGAGGTAAAAGGGCTGGAAGCGAGGGCTTCCACACTTTGTTTATTGTTTAAGCCTTTAAGTGTCGTGGTGATTTGTTACACAGCAATAGCTGACTAATACAGTCACTAAGTCAGAGAAGTTAAGGTTCCTGTGCTGGATATGCTAGCCTTGACCCTTCCAGATTCAATCCCCACCATTCTCCATCCTACTTCTTGCCCTGGACAGGAATTCTATGGACCGCTCCCACCAGGCTCCCCTGCCCTCTGGCTTCTATTTGGGTTGGCCAGTGCGGCCACCAGAAGAATGTTGGAGGGTGGGTGACAGGACCGGTTGGCTATCTATCTTCCCAGCTAGAATGCAATTCAACACGGACTGCATTCCCCTACCCAAGGCCCCAGCTCCTAGTAAGTGGTCCCCCTACTGTAACCTCAGGTCTCTCTGGGTTCCGGGATCCGCTCTCTCCTGGGCCCCATTAGGCGCAGAGGGGTAAATGGCCTCCGGCTGATGGTGACCCTGGAGCCCTTCACCAACTCTGGCTTCTTTCCCTGTGTTGTCCTGCCCACACCTTTATAAGCCATCCTGTCTCTGACCCTCTGTCCATCATTGCCTTTGAATGTTCCATCCGATTCCTGCTGACAAATGACGCTCCGCAGCGAGAAAGTGGTAGAGCAGGGACACTAGGTTTCAGAACCTGGAATTTTTTTTTTTTTTAAATGAGAGTATCTTTACCTCCCCCAGGAGCATAAGCTCAGGATTGGAGAACTGCCCAGGAGGTAGACTCAGACCAACACAGGGCCAGAGCCAAGCTCTGCCCATTACTAACTCTGTGGAAAGGGACTAACCCTCTTTGGGCCTCACTTTCTTCAGCAGTGAAGTGGGAACAATACCCATCAGTCACTACATCAAATCTCTATGAGGATCAGACGCAGGAACTTATGTAAAACATAAGTCAGGGCTTAGTAAATGGTCACAACTCTGACTCTAATAGCAGAACATCTCATTTTACCTAACCAGCCTGACCCAAAATGCCGTTTTATACTGTCAACAGCCCCGGGGGTTACTGGAAGCCTCAGTTCAATAGTAACTCAGGAGAAAACCAGAAACATCAAAGGAGGCACCACCCGACCCACTGGTTATGCACCTGAGCCCTGCAGAGAAACAAGCGTCACTCACCAGTGTGTGCGACTTCTTACTTCAAAAGGAAGGCTTGGCTCCTTCAAGCACCGCCACTGCTCAGCATCACAGTGGCGGCCCGCGGACGGAACTGGTCTAGACGCATGTCACGTCAAATTTTCTCCTCCATGTCACACATCGTGGGAAAGGTGTTTGAATGCGCAAGAGCAGGAGAGAGGGGGAGCCGAAAACAGGACCAAGCCCTCGGTGACATTACCAGAAACATGGTTTGACTTCAGATTATGATTCATAGAAAGGGCAGCGCTGTACGCCACATCTACAGCCGTCGCAACCATGTGTTAATGAGTCCCTGAATGGTGACAGCAGGGCCACTTAGACTTGAGTAATTGGGTCACCACCATGGTTTTCTAAAGATAAGCTGCTACAGGCTGTGGGTTCTGCATTGTTGACAGAGAAGTGGCTGGTGGACCTGATTCGAAGCCACTGGAAAGTGATAGCGGGCTGGAAACAGGGCCAGGAGCCAGAGGGTCCCCATGTGGATGTCACAACCCAAACACACATGCAGCCCGGCCTCGCCGCGAGCAGACAGGCTGGAGCGTGGCTTCGCCGGCACCGGCCCGTTGAGCTCCCCTGCCCTGGCCTGCGCCTGCTCACATCACTCTTCCGTCGTGTCCTTAATTTTCTCGACTTAAGTCAATTCAATGTCTTACGAAGATAACTTTGTTTCCATTGAAATTTTATATCGCGACCACAGTGGAAACCAGCACCCCTTGCCATCAACAGAAAGGAACAATTACAATAAAATACAATGAAAACAAGCATCATTAGTGGGTCCCAGCTAGACACTGTTTCCTGTGGAATGACCTGATTCCGCTACTTGCTGTCTCCTTTATTTAAAAAAAAAAAAAAAAAAAAATGAGATGTTGGCAAGTGTTCAAACACCAAACAAGATATTTTCCCCCTCCTGTAATCAGAAACATTAAAAGAGAATGGAAAAGAGAATAACTTCCTGACTGTGTTATTCAATTTTATTTCATGCTACAATCACCGAGTAACGCATCCACAATCATCCTGGTACATATACCAGGGTTACCCGTCCGGGACGCGGCACATCCTCCTCCACTGTTGCAACCCAGGCCTGAGCAGAAACAGCCACAAATCACGGTCTGTGGGGCTGGCTCACATTAAAAGAAATACCTATTGCAATTACTCTCTTCCAAGTACCACCTGAAAGCATCTGGTCTCCTCTCCAGGGTATAGATGCCATCCTTTGGGAAATGCCAAGATACACTGAATTTCAAGTCTCGTGGGCAGGGAGCCCATGGAAATCCCTACCTTGATGTACAGAACCAGACCCCAGCGAGAGGGTCCCACCCTTTCTGATACTGGGAGGAATCTTCATGACCGGGACAATGTCGACGAGACATTGCGCTCCAAAGATTCTGGAGAAAGGAAGTTGGAGTAAATCGGGGCTCTCATCCTAGTGAAGAGGCCCCAGGGCAATGGTTCCTCAGCCAACCGGCTGGCACCATCTCTGCCCTGTGCCCTTCCTCGGAGCTCGGCTCTCACCTGTGGAGCCCTGGGGACGGTTCAGATGACCTTCTGCACCACTGCACACCACGCTTACCTCAGGATTTGAAAGATTGCAGTTGAAAGAACCAGACCTTCCAGGTTTTATCCATAGAGGCACCATCGCTTACTGTGTTGCTTTGGGGAAATGGCTTAACCTCTCTGAGCCTCAGTTTTGTCTGCCTGAAATAAGAATACTAATGATATTAACCTCATAGGTGATAGGAAGTTGGGAGGAATGGCACATAAAAGGATCTGCAGTATCTTGCCCAGAATAGACACTCAAAAAAGGAGCAGCCCCTTTTACAGGTGGGTTCTTCGACAGGTGGTGGCAAGATTCCCACGCTGCATTCAGAATGGCGGAAGAGCCCCAGCTGCGCCCCAGAGCAGACAGCTACACCTCCCTGCAGTCTGACAGTCTAAACAAGGCTCTGATTAACTTGGCCAAAGACTTTGCTAATTTAACTGAGTTCTGTTGGACAGCTCAACTTGTCAGAGGAGATGTGCAGAGCTGGCGCTGACCTTTTCAAACAAAGTTAATTGCTTGGGTTTTAAGGTTATAGAGCTGAGACTTTGCCACATATTGATCCTGGGGTGCAAATTTGCCTCCTAATTTCTCATTTCTTCTCGAGAAGAGTGTAGGGATTGGCCTCGATACCGCCCATCTCGACCTCCGGGAAGACCGTAAAAAAGCAGAAACTTGATGTCTCCAGGTCAACACGGCCAATTACGCCATGTGACTTCTCAAGTGAACAATCTGACTTGACTCCTTAGTCCTTCGCTGAGTCAATAGCTACATACCGAGCACTTCTGGCAGCCTGGGCAGAGCGTGGGGCTCTGCGGACCCCACTGTGAGCAGGTCTCGCCGTCGGTGGGGGCGGGGGCCAGGTGTGAGTCAGGTGACCGCAGACATCTCGGTAAACTCTCTGCGCTGACATCGAGGCAGAAGTCCGGTGGACCCAGTCAGGCCACAGGAGGGGAGCCCCCTCAGGGCCACGCAGAAGTGGAGCGTTGTCTGTGCAGGGTTGAAAAGTCAGTCTCTCTGCTTTTTATTATCACTTTATGCTGGAAATTGTAAACACGGCTGGTAATAAAATACTCCTCCCTCCCTGGGCAGTACCTTCTCACCAGCCCTCACCTTAAGTACTCCCTGGGAGGAGAAAGATTGGGGGGGGGGGGGTTCTAGTCAGGTCCCTCAAGCAAGGTTTCCAGGAGGGTGCAGCTTGAGCCCAGTTGGGAAGGAGGCAGGGAATCCAGGCAAAGCAGCCAGAGCAGGTGGTCCACAGAGGGCAGGGTGCGAGGCTGACCCCGGCCCAGCGCGGGGTGCAGTTACTGGGGCGTGTCCAGTAGGTGGCATTCGTGAGCACAGTGCTCCCAGGGGAACTGAGGGGAACGGGAGAAACTGTGTCCCAGAAAAAAGGGAAACAGTCACTCACCTGCCGGTAATTCATTTTCAAGAGAAGCCAAGATTCCAGATTTTTTTCTATAAAATATGTTGTTGTTTTTTTAAGTATAACTACCAATTTAAAAAATTAGAACACCAAATGAAACACACAGCATGTGCATTTTGGTCAAACTGAGCTGTGACCCTCCACCAGAGGAACTGAAAGAAGGTCAGCGTGGCTGGAGAGGGGGCTACTGAGGAAGAGGGGCTGGAATTGGCTCCCCAGGGGGAATCCGCCACGACCCCTCCTCCATGGCCCAGGGGCATGCACCCTGTCCGTTTGTCGGCTGATTTTATCACAGGGATGCGTGTGTCAGGCGTGGTCATGCATCCTCTTTCCTGGGACTCTGTGAAGGACCGAGAGCAGGAAGGCCCTCCGCCAACTTCGCACCCACTCCCGTGCTGGGCGCAGCGTTGGGCACTCGGTGGGTGCTCAGCAAACATTCCTTCAGCAGCATTTATCAGCTGGGCACCCCACATCTTTGCAAATCATTTTCCAGCCTCTCCTATGTACTCAGACGGTTTAATGCTTACTCTGAGAGATCACCTACCACTCCTGGGAACCTGGCACCCACTTGGAACCACGCTGAGCCCTTCACACGTGTCACCCCCGTGTGTCCTCCCAGCCGCCATGAGGTCTGGACTCTTCTCTGCCCATTCTACAGAAGATGAGATAAAGGCTTGGAGAGACTACATAAACTTTCTGAAAGTTCACACAACACATAAGTAAATAGCAAAGCTGACATCAGACTCCAGGTTATACCTACTCCGCAGTGAAAAATTTTAGCCATTATTCTCCATTGAGGTACAATCAATGGGAAAACCCTGAAAGGCCCTCTCTCATTGGAAACCATTATGAGTGCTGAGCTACTCACACAGCCTTCCATGTTCTAACATGGTGGGAAGATGAGGTGTGTCAATCTGGTTAACAGTGATAACAGCAACAACTGCTACCACCATTTACTGAGCACTTTCTCTGTGTCAGACACTAAGCTTTAACATCATATATCAACACATTTAATCCTCACCAAACCCTGTGAGAGAGCATCTGTTCTCATCCTCTTCTGTTCAGATGAGGAAACTGAAGCTCACAGAGATTAAGCAATGCATGCATCATCATACTGCTATGTGGCACATCTCAAGCCTATGCCTAATCATCCATCTACTACCCCTAGGTATTTTTAAAGATATAGCTGAAAGAACAGTTGTTAATACATATCATCACCATCATCATCATCATCACCACCACCATCATCACCATCATCACCACCACCACCACCACCATCATCACCCCCACCACCACCATCATCACCCCCACCACCACCATCATCACCATCATCATCATCATCACCACCACCATCATCACCATAATCATCACCACCACCATCATCACCATCATCATCATCATCATCACCACCACCACCATCATCACCACCACCACCATCATTACCATCATTACCATCATCATCATCATCATCATCACCACCACCATCATTATTACAGGTGAACAGGCACCATGTGCCAGGTATGATGATAAATGTTCTACATAAGATCATTTAGTCAATGATTTGGTCAACAGAATGCTTCTACAAAATAGGCAGCATTCCCCTGTTTTTTATAACTGAAGACACTAAAGTTTAGAGAGGTCAAATCAATGACCAAAGAGTCACATCAAAGGTTCTCCACAAACCTCAAAATAGTAACACCCAAGCTTCACATGCAGAGTTAGCATTAGCAGAACAAAAGTAACTTACCCCTTGATTTTGCTTTGAGTTGGTCTCAAGGTTACTCCAGTTTACCACTTTCTGCTCTGTACTGCAACTGCCCTAGTGATCCAGATCTCTTTTCTATTATTAATTATTATTATCATGCATCAGACTGAGTCACAAGAATGTTGAAACATTTATACAACAGAGAAATGTCCTTATTTTTCAATGGAAAGGAAGGAACTACCAAACTTCCCCTAACTCCTGCCATCCTGACTAAATGTCAGTGGAAACGTAAACCACTGTGAGAGCTATAAACACAACAGCAGACTCTACAATAATGTCAGCTGCATCAACGATGTCCTAAGTCAACACCTGAGCTGGCATGTGGAGCTAATAGGAGCTCTTTGTTCATTCCCTCCATTAATTTCAGGAAATCAATGTATCTATAAATTAAAACTCTTTTATCTTATAGAGCCATGGCATTTTTAAGTTGATAAAGACCTGGGAGGTCATCCAGTCTAACCTAGGCCCAGAGATATCAATGGCCTTCCCATCACTGAATGCACCATGGAATACAGCCACAGAACTGTATTCTCAACAGGATCCTCTGTAGGAGCCTAACAGGTGAAGGGGCATCTTCCCACTTGATCCTGCAGACAGCGTCCTGCCCCAGGTCCAGCAAATCTTCACACACTATTCCATGACTGGGGATCGGAACCAATAATACTCCCCCCACCTCTATCAGAAGAACAATTAACTGTAGGACAGGAAAGGGTGCAGAGGGAGGTTGTGGAAGATTTAGGTATGAGGTTACATAATTGATGATGTTATTTTAAAAATCTACATTAATGCTTCACACACAAGAGGCAGAAAAACAGCTAAAGAAACCAAAAAAAATGAATGAATAAATGAATGAATGAATATCTGGCTATAACCAGAGGCCCCCATGATCCTGGCTGATGCTCTGTTTCCTTGTCTATCCAAATAAATAAATAAATAATAGTACAATAAAACATATAACCAATAGGGATCCAAATCTTTATTCCATTCTAACCTGTATTCATAAGACATAAAATATTATTCACACACATCAAACATCTTTTTAAACACTTTGTATCTTTTTCTGTCACTCACTATCCCCCTCACAGAAAATGACTGTTCCCAAAATTTTCACTTCTCCAGAAACCTTTCTTGGCAACCCAGCCTACATGGTTCTTCTGACTTTCCTCTCCCTTCTCTTGGCCCATGTTTGTTTGACTGTGTAGTTCCCTTGCGCCTCTCTGACATCATTCATTTTCCTCTCCTTTCATACTCAGAGTCTACTTAAAGATAAGCTGGGGCCTGATGTCCAAGCAAAAATCACTTCTTTTACAAAGAAAGAGCAAAGGAAAGACTGAAAAAAAAGTATAAACTAACCTCTTCCATCCCATTTGTACACAAATATATATATATATATATATATATATATATATATATATATATATATATATATATATGTATGTATTTTCAAGATGTATTTCTGTATGTAAACTTAGAAATGTGTTTTTTCTCTTGATCACAGCAGCGTGTGACAAAGCTGTTTATATTCAATCTAGTGCCAAGAGCCGTACGCAGCAACAGAGAACTCCGCCGCTGAAAGTGTTGAGTAGTTACTGCAATCCAGTGGGAAATCTCAGATCAGCCTCTGAGAGTCCAGGTGGGAATTTTTAAAAACTGTAGAGTGGGCCACTTAGGACACACTCATTTAGCCCTCGCCGAATTCAACAGTCTGAGGAAAGGGTAAAACTGAATTCGTCCAAGTCTCTAAAAGAGTGTTGTTGTTGTTGTTGTTAAAAAAAAACTGTAGGACTGGTTGGTATTTAATTACTGATGGAAAGAGACTCAATTTCATTTTTCATTATTAAAGCCAGTTTTTACTCCCTTTCATTAAAATGGGCATAACACAGCCTTTGCTTCAGCTCTGTTCGCGAGACAAAGCAGAGGCACATCGTGTCATCTGAGCACACGGACAAGCTACTGAGCTGTTCTTATTTGTGCTGCTGGAGTTTCATGGATTGGGGTCTGTTTACCCCACACGTGGGCCCTAAACACACGAGGTGGGAAGGCAAGATTGGGGAATGAAAAAGGAGAATAAAGTATTCAGTTTGTTCATTAGATACCCATATAAATCAAACAGGGAAGCAACGGTCACCTCGCACTTCTCATATTCACTTTTCCTCAGTTCCAAGGGATGTCACCTTTATTTCTCCGTCCTAGCACCCACAAAACCCGAGTGGCATCATGCCCTGGCTCCGCTTCTCACACAATTTAATTAAGGAAAAATGCAAACTGTTTTGTAATGACCCCTCTCTCTGTTAAAAAAATGGCTTCTACATTCAAATCGATCTAAAAGAAATCATTTTGAAACCTTGTCATTGCACATGGCAAACGCCTGCATATACAGACTAGTATACATGCTAGTATATTTCACCATTATTAAAACATTAACCAAAGTAACTAAATTAAATGAAATGAAGAGAGAGACTCTGGGAGGCCTGAGCAAGATGGTGATTGAGAAAGGGTCTCTGCTTGGTAGGAGATTAGAATCAAGGTGCGCGACCATTTTCATCACCCGTAGAACTTTGTAACTGATTTCGGCAATCGCCCCACACGGATGGTGCCCGCTCTTTTGTTGCCCACAGTTGATAAATGTTCATCCATTTTTCATTCTGAAGCGTTATTTCCTTTTGCAATTTGCCAAGTGCCTTTTCATGCTGCATTGGAAGACTGTCCCATGAACAAAGCTCCTTCAGGAAAGACAAGTTAATTATCTCCCTGCCACTCTAACTGTTGGCTGCTGGAAATAAAATTCTTCGCCAGCCCTGATGGTGCAGTATCAACACTGCTGTTTGATGTCAAATTTCTCCAGGGCCAGACACGGACAAGTAGGACAGCGGTGGCTAAGAACTCAGACTTGAGATCAGACAGACCTGGATTCAAACCCTTCCCTTATGCCTGACCAGGCATTGGCACAGTGGATAGAGCGTTGGACTGGGATGCTGAAGATCCAGGTTCGAGACCCCGAAGTCGCCAGCTTGAGCGCGGGCTCATCTGGCTTGAGCAAAATAAAAAATGCTCACTAGCTTAGACCCAAGGTCACTGGCTCAAGCAAGGGGTTACTCGGTCTGCTGAAGGCCAGCGGTCAAGGCACATATGAGAAAGCAATCAGTGAACAACTAAGGTGTCGCAACAACAAACCCTCCCCTTACTTCGGGCAAGTGATTTAACCTCTATGAGGCTCCGTTTCCCCACCTGTAAAACGGAGATAATGTTAGTTCCTACACTGTAAGGTTATTATAAAGGTAAGACAGTATGGTGTGTATTTAGCTGTGGGTGCATAGCAAGCACTAAACAACTATTTCTGTCCTGGTCACCAGCACAATTCCCTTCCGCACCAGAACACACTGTGGTGGGTTATTTCCTGATGTTTCCCTAGATATTATTGTTTGTTCTTTCTGGTGGCTCGTCAAGACACTAGTGCAGCTCTACAACATGTTGATGCCTGTTTGGGATACTTTTATAAAGGCAAATTAGGATTCTAGGCACTCTATATTTTTTCCTTTCAGCATAAAATTGTGGTTTGTTCACTAATCACTTCTACAAGTATATATATATATTCATCAAATTGTTAAGCATCCAAATGGAAGGGACCTGGGAAAATATCATCCCCCTAGTTAAAAATAATTAGGTGACTATACTGCAAGAAAAGGAAGTGGGTAGAAAGTCCCCTTGGTTTAGTATTCAAACATTCAAGCTCTGGGATGCATATTCTAATCTGGGTTCCAGAAAAGGAAAATAAATAGTACAAGAGCCAAATGTGTATTAATTATGGCTTATTTATTTAGTGCCACTGATGCGTAGCCAGCTATGCCGAAGGTAAATTGAAGGGGGAAAAGAAGGTCCCAGTTCAAGAAAGCGAATCATCTCAGAATTTGTTACCTACACACATGAATATTTTACACAGACATCAGTGACTGTTGATGGTAGGAAAATGGAGTTAAATCACATCCATGGCAGGGGGTAGGGTGGGGACAGGTGGGAGAATAAAAAGAGAAGGCTGATAGAAAGAAGTGCTCTATGAACAGACACTTCTCCCAGGAAGAAATACAAATGGCCAACAGATATATGAAAAGATGCTCATCTTCTTTAGTTATTAGAGAAATGCAAATCAAAACTGCAATGAGATACCACCTCACACCTGTTAGATTAGCTATTATTAACAAGACAGGTAATAGCAAATGTTGGAGAGGCTGTGGAGAAAAAGCAACCCTCATTCACTGTTGGTGGGAATGTAAAGTAGTACAACCATTATGGAAGAAAGTATGGTGGTTCCTCAAAAAACTGAAAATAGAACTACCTTATGACCCAGCAATCCCTCTACTGGGTATATACCCCCAAAACTCAGAAACATTGATACGTAAAGACACATGTATCCCCATGTTCATTGCAGTATTGTTCACAGTGGCCAGGACATGGAAACAACCAAAAAGCCCGTCAATAGATGACTGGGTAAAGAAGATGTGGCACATATACACTATGGAATACTACTCAGCCATAAGAAATGATGACATTGGATCATTTACAGCAAAATGGTGGGATCTTGATAACATTATACGGAGTGAAATAAGTAAATCAGAAAAAAACAAGAACTGCATTATTCCATACGTAGGTGGGACATAAAAATGAGACTAAGAGACATTGACAAGAGTGTGATGGTTAGGGGGGGGGGGGAGAAGGGAAGGGGAGGGGGAGGGGCACAAAGAAAACTAGATAGATGGTGAGGGAGGACAATCTGACTTTGGGTGATGGGTATGCAACATAATTGATCGACAAGATAACCTGGACATGTTTTCTTTGAACATATGTACCCTGATTTATTGATGTCACCCCATTAAAATTAATAAAAGTTTAAAAAAAAGAAAGAAAGAAAGAAATGTTCTAACACTCTTTAAGATATTGGCTATGCTGAGGCACATGGAGGGGGAAATGCCTGCCTCCAGATCCTTAAAACCCCTCATGGACCAGGATGGACAAGACTGCCAATCAGAGGCAGTCAGCACGCCTCACTGCACAGCTCACCACTGCTAATTATGCAGACAGCAGATCCAGGATGTTCCTGACGAGACATGTCCTCCTTGGTGAGTTAACATAAAGGGAACCACCAGTCCTGACAGCAACGTGGGGTTGTGGGTTTTCACAGATGCAACGATTAAAGTGTTGCTGCTTGAGCAATGCCTGCTGGACGATTCTAGAATCCTGAACCTACAGGCTGGTGTGTACCATTTTAAAAGAGCAGAAACTATGGCACATTTTTCTATTTCTATTTGACCTTATTTTTTAAATCTCCATTACTGACATATAAGTTACATACAATACACTTTACTCATTTAAAATGTGCAATCTGTTGAATTCTGACAATGGATACTGTCACATATCCACTACCAGAATAATGACATAGAAAATTCTCATCACCCCCCCAAAAAAAATATTCTTCCTGACTCTGTGCAGTCAGTTCCCACCCCCACCCCAGGCTTTTGCAATGACTGACCTACTTTCTGTCAATATAATTTCTGCCTCTTCTAGAATTGTATATAAGATCTAGTGTCCCTGGCTTATATCACTTACAATAATGCCTTTGAGGTTCATTCATGTTTAGAGTGTGTATTTGTTGTTCAGCCCTTTTTTGCAGAATAGCATTCCATCCTATGGACACACCACAATTTGTTTACCCATGGACATCTGGGATGTTTCCAGCTTGCTGCTAGTATGAAATAAACATTCAAGTACAAGTCTCTGAGTGAACATATATTGTTACTTCTTTTGGGAAAATACCCAGGAAAGAGATTGTTTATCCATTTGGTGAGTATTGTTTACATTTATAAAAATTGTTTACATATTTTCTAAAGAAGTATCATTTTACATTCCCATCCTTGTCAACACTTACTACCGTTAGTCTTTCATTTTAGCCTTTCTAGGGGATATAAAGTGATATCATGATTTTAATTTGCATTTCCCTAAGGACCAGTGATGTTAAGCAAACTTTTTATGGGTTTATTTGCCCTTTATTATATATTCTTCGGTGAAATGTCTACTTAATATTTTGCCAGTATTTTTAGTGGGTTATCTTCTTTTATTGAGTTATAAGAGTTCTTTATTTACTTGGAATACAAATTCTTTATTGGATATAGGTTTTGCAAATATTTTTTTCTGTTTCTATGGCTAGACTTTTCATTATCTAATGGTACCTTTTAGAAAGAAAGAGTTTTTCATTTTGACAAAGTCCAATTCACCACGTATTTCTTTTTATGGTTCATCATTCTTGTGTCTTATCTGATAAATCTTTTCCTAACTTAAGGTCTTTTCTGTAAATTTTATATTGTCAGACCTTACATTTAGGTCTATGATCTATTTTACTTTAATATTTGCATATGAAATGGGGTAAAAATTAAAGTTGTTTTTTTTTTAAACATATCAATATCCAGTTGTTCCAGCACCACTCACTGAAAAGATTATTCTTTCCCCATTGAACTGCTTCTGCACAAAGCTGGTCAAAGCCTCCAGATAAATGCTCTCTGCAGCAGTAGCTGGAGTGAGAGGTGTCAAGGAGAAGGATATAAAATAATGATAGATAGGTTCAATACACATCTTATAGAATCCTACTCCACAGCTGTTTAAAATTATGAGAAAGCTCTATATCTATTGATGATGAAGAGAAACTTAATGAAGTACCACTTAATACAGTGATAAAATATTTCAAAACAGAATAGATAGGATCATTTCATGTTTCTAAATAAAACAGGAGACCATAAGATACACAAAGACAGATGAACCGACAACAGAATTATTCCAAGAAGTTCCCCGGGATCATCACTAGGTGGTGAGTTAAAGGTGATTTCTATTTCTTGCAGTTTTCTGAAGTTCTTTTAATGTGTGTGAGAGATTTTCATAACAAAACAAAAAGCCATTTCTGCTTTGCAAAAGTGCTGTGGGTGGAAAGAGACAGGAAGGAGGGTGAGCAGTAAGTTGCTGCTCCAGACTTGAAGAACTAATTCATCCCGTTTGTTCCTAGGAAGTTTTAACGAGTCTCCCACCATGTGAATAGTATGGAGAGAAATCTCAATATAGTTCCAGATGAGGCACCCGGTATCTATAAAACACATTCTGACATCTGTAACTATTATATTTGAGGATGCTAAAACTTTACCCATGCAACAATAATAAGCTCGTGGGAAAGGTATAAATAATGGTAGGAATTAGTAGACAATCTACTTCAAATTAGTCTTTATTCAGTTCAGTTGCTCATGACCATAAGACAATACCAAGCTACTTTCTAAAGAATCTGGGGGTAACTCTTAATTACCTATACTTGCATTTTCTGTCTTGCAGATTACCTGTGGTGGTTCTGAAACTATGACTCCATTTATCCCAGGAGCTCTCCAGCTGGAGGGAGGGCTCACATAGTCCAACACCTAGCAAGAATAGAGTTTAAAGCTGATTTGAAGAAAAGAATAAGATAAAGGAGCCAGGGATGGGTTAGCAAACTTAAGTTAAAATTAGAAAGATTTCGCCAAAAGATATGTTTTCTCAATAACATTCTTCCGTACACTCACCACTGGGCCTCAGACTGTGTCCAAGGTGCTGAAGCTTTTCAGTGAGAACTAGTCAGGGTCTCAGGTTCTAAGGGAGCCAGCCGCACGGGGACAGATGCTCGGATTACTGAAAAAGTAACTGGACATTAGGTATCAGGATCCAAAATTTCAACCAAGTCTCAATTACCAAAATGATCATTGAATTTGTCAATTAATACTTCTTAAAAATCAAAAATTAGGCCCTGGGCCCTGGCCGGTTGGCTCAGTGGTAGAGAGTCAGCCTGGCGTGCAGAAGTCCCGGGTTCGATTCCCGGCCAGGGCACACAGGAGAAGCGCCCATCTGCTTCTCCACCCCTCCCCCTCTCCTTCCTCTCTGTCTCTCTCTTCCCCTCCCGCAGCCGAGGCTCCATTGGAGCAAATATGGCCCGGGTGCTGGGGATGGCTCCTTGGCCTCTGCCCCAGGCGCTAGAGTGGCTCTGGTTGCAACAGAGCGACGCCCCGGAGGGGCAGAGCATCGCCTCCTGGTGGGCAAAGCGTCGCCCCTGGTGGGCGTGCTGGGTGGATCCCGGTCGGGCGCATGCGGGAGTCTGTCTGACTGTCTCTCCCCATTTCCAGCTTCAAAAAAATACAAAAAAAAAAAAAAAAATCAAAAATTACCTGGCTGTTGCCCATTTCCCCCCAATATCTTACAGTGCTTTAGAAAATAAATATGTCTGAATGAACAGTGTTCATAAAAAGTTTGACATGCCCTTTAGATTTCTTTCAGTGTGAGAAATTGCTCTGATGGTCAAAGAAACCCCTCCGCCCTCACACACTCTGGTCACCATCCTTTTCCCGTAGTGCAGGTGCTGTTGGCGCGGAAAAAATAAAGAAGAAAAGAGAGGCTGTGGTGTCTTGGTAACTGGGGAGGAGGGTAGAGCCAGTTCTGCATGCTTGGCTTTGTGGGAGTTATGATTTTTCAAAACCATTTGCAAGTCTGATTTAAGAAAATAATTTTACGCAAACAGAGTCAGGGTCCTCAGGAGGATACTTTATTTTCCCTCCACTCTCCGATCTTGCCTGTGTCGAGGCTTCTTCAATGAGGACTTTTGGGTCACAAATCTCTGCCTTCAAAGACTGTCAAGGAATAAAAAACTGAGTAATCCGCCAGTTAAATCGCATTACTCAACTTCCCTAGTTAACACCTCACACAAGTACACCTATAAACATTTCTTGGGCTGCTATAGAAAGAAGAAATATAAGTAATGTCGCCTATCATGAAAACAACAGCAAATAATTACTGAATATTTCCCAGGGGCTGACACTAAGCCAGGAACTTTCACATATGTGCCGTCTCATTTATCTCCACCCCCGCTATGGAGTAGCTATTATTTTCACCTCTTTCATGGTCAGGGAACTGGAGCTCAGAGAGATTAAGTAAGCAGTTTAAAGTAACTCCAAAGTGGAGTCAGAGATTGAACTTTCACCCAACTGTCCCTAACCAGGGCTTTAAGTCACCCACTCTCTGCATGCAGGCTTTACATCTGAGAAAAGGGGACTGAACTTTTGGGAGTAGTCACTAGCCTAACACAACACGCTATTGGAGCTTTTATGTTTCTTTCTTTAAAAAAGGAAAAAGAAGTTGAGAGGATCGAGTTATATCAGGAGTGCAAATCCATGGGACAAGGTGAAGGACTGTTTACGAGATGGAGTTGGGGGTGGGAGTGAGATTGGGAACGTCTCCCAGCTTTCATTCAGTGAACCACCCAGACCTAACAAGGTGGTCACGCTCCTCACCTCCCAATGCAAAGGGATTGCTGAGGCTTCTCAGAAACCCAACCTAGATTTTGGGATACAAATCCCAAACCCACAGCCTTACAAGGAGTGCCTTCCGTTTTACCCCTGCCCCTCTCTGCATTGCTCTTTCTCCGCCAGATCTAAGGCCTCCTGGGTCCTCGGGCTGCCTTTTGCACCAAACGCACAATTCTTCTGCCTCTTTCCATGCCGACCTGAGACACAGCCCAGCAGCACGAAGGGGCCGCTCCTCGAGCTTCTCGGGGAGGGGGAGCATTGCCTATTGTAGAGTTCCACCCCCAGGACCCATCACAAAATTCCAATTTCATTCATAGTTTATGTTTGATCAACAACCTCGCTGGTGAATTTAACCCATCTTTGAAACCCACCGAGAGCCTGCATGATATCAAATATTCAGGGCTTTTGTACAATTCCAAAATACAGGCTGCCTCTCGTGGGAAGGGAAATTGCCAGGAGAAAATCTTTGTTAGTTATCCAGCATGGCAAGGCGGGGAGAATATTGACCAATGGAACGTGCGTGTGCACGTGTGTGTAATATGTGTGTGGCGTGTGCGTGTGTATGCATGTGTATACAGGCACATATGTACGTGTGTGTGTTTGTTGTATGTATGCATGTGTGTGTATATGTGGAGGGGAGTGAAGAGAAAATACTGATAAAGAGGGGAAGGGACCCCCTCTCAGACACACACATGCACGTGCGTGCACACGCGTATGTACTCTTGAGTGATAAATGGAGGCAGCGTGAACCCTTCATGGGTTGCCATCACCACTTGTTAACGTGTGTCAATGACAGAGCATTGCACGAGTCCCTGATGTACAAACAAAGCTCAGAGCTGTTAATAGAGTTGAAATGACATCGGGGATCGCTCGACACAAAACTGTGACTGTTTTAGAGACAGAACAGAGATGGAAGACAGTGCCCAGGATCTCTGTGCCCGGGGAAGATACTACAGTGGCTGCAGATGTTCTGTTCCAGACCAGGGCCGGCTCGGAGGAGGAGGCGCTGACGGGAACCCTGGAAGAGGTGGCCGTCACGTCGCTGCTGCTGGAGATCGGCTCCCCTCGTGCCATTCTCCATCAGTGGTTGTGGGAGTCGAGGACTGAGAAGGGAATCCCGGTTCCAGCTCTGGGCATCTGACCAAAGCGTTTACGCAGCCCCAGGCTTCATACATGAGGCCCCATTTCAAATAATCCAGGTCGCTAGTCACCTCTGAGCCCAAGACAGGCCAGTGGAAAACTGTTTTAGCCCTTGAGCATCAACTGGTCCAGTCATGTTGCTCCGCCTCTCGTTTCAGACTGGGTCTGATTTTCAGCTCTGCCGGTTTCTGTGTGATGTCGGGAACATTACCTAACCTCTCTGAGCCTGGTGGTTTCCTCTGTAACACATTACCCCTCTCCAGCAGGGGTTCCAGAATTGTCTGTATGGGATAAATGTGATAATGTATGTCAAGTGCTTAGAAGAGTAGGAAGCTCACATGTTGTTCATCTACCACTTACTTAGTGCAACTTACATTAGATATTGTTCTAAGCTCTTGACAAATATTAACCCATTTAATCTTCAAAACAACTGTGAGGTTGATGCTATTATTTTCTCTGATTTACAGATAGGAAACGGAGGCAGAGAAATTGGTTTGTCATTTATTATAATGCTTTCACTTTCTCTTCTTGGAGTAGAAAGCTACTTCTTACAGCTAATGGTATATCAGAAGAAGAAAACTCAAACACAGATGAGGAGGGACATAAATTTCAAAGCAAAAAAAGAAAAGGCAAGTACTTTTTGTTGTAGAAATGAAGAATATTCTTATGTCTCTAAAACGCAAACCCCCTGCCTGATTCAGCTACCTGGCGTTGTGGGCCCTTGAGGTTGTGACCCCAACCTTCTAGCCTTCCTGGGACTCAGACCTTCCCATCAAAAATGTCTCCAGACATTATCAAATGTCCCCTGTGAGCAGAACTGCCTCCAGTTAAGAATTACTGAGATAGTCTAAGCTCAGACACTTCCTGGCCATCCTGGGGGGAGGGGGTGGTCTGAGCCCTCCACTTTCATAGCAGAAGTCAGGTGCCTTAAGTTCTCCCAAACAGTCCATATAACAATTCCCCCAAAACTGAATCAAAGGGCATTGCGGGAATGGACACAGGAAAGCAACAACCTACAAATGACTGGTCCCACTGCCTTAAGCTTTAAGCATCAGGGCTCTCTGTCATTGTCACCTGGCGGTGGGACGTGATGAGATGCAGAACAGAGACTGCTGGAACCCTTCACAGTAGCTCCGTCTGCCTCCCGCACCTGCCCCTCCTAAGCTGCCTGTCAGCTGAGCTCTCCAGATCAGGTGCACGGAGACATGGCTAGTTCAGTGAGAAACTTTCCAGCCTGAATCCCCCTCTCTGGATTTCTCTGGGCTTCCTGGGAGCATTTGGAAACCCCTTTAATCACCATGCAGTGGACCACAGCTTAAGTCTTTATCGACCAAGAGAGTAGATTGGTTCCTCTTGGCTCCGCACTCCAGACACACGAAATCAGTACAGTGCGACCGTCACGGGGCCGGGGTTCCATGAATTGGTGGCAGCAAATCCCTCTCTACTACCATGTGCTCAAAATTTTTCTTTCCCACCTGGACACAGCTAACGGAGTTAACTAGAAGCCTCACATCTTGGAAGCCCTTCAGTACCTCAAACCCGGCCCCACCAAAACAAACAGCTTTAAGCGCAGCCAGACAGCGAGGGAGGAAGGAAGGAGAAAGAGCAAATAGGAATACAAAAATAATTGAATAAGTCTCTAAAGAACCCGAATGACCTCTACATGTTATGTCTGAATTTTGCATTTGCTCCGTATTTGCAATTCATTCTTAGCGCACAATTACATCTTAAGTATATAGATAATCCTCTGTAGAATGGGTTCCTATGTAAACAGCCAGTAATTTTGATATATGAGAATTAAAAAGAAATTTCCTAAGGCCAAATTCTGCCATGTTTTAAGAAATACGCCTTGGTTATTCTACGAGTAATTTTGCTTCAGGGATCCAATTAGAGTTATCAAAACTGTAGCTTCTTCTGGATGCTAAGGATGCAACCCTGTTGCACATACCACTACAGGTATTATTTTTCGGGGATTTTTACAGATTTTTTTTTAAATCCTCAACCGAGATTCAGGGGGGTTGGGAGGGGTAGAAGATCACATTATTCTAAATTGCAACCAAAAAGCACAAAGCCATGTGATCAGGAAGGCTCGTAGGAAAAGAGCAAGCAGGTCTGTGCATGGATGGCTGGAAAAAAACCCTGCCAAATAGGTTTGTTTACGAGACACCGCGGAGAGAAGTTTAAGAGGCAGGCAAGCACAGTTCATGAGGCATAATCAAGGAACTGTTGTTTGTTTCTGTAGAGGCAAAATTATGGGTGTCCCCTATGGGCTAGCGTCTTGTATGCTTGTAGATATGGTAATTACCCTGCAAGGATCCTGACATTCCCGCTTTCTCAGGGAAGACAGGGAAACAATAACAGGGACGGTTGAGGGGTTGAGGCCTTTCAAGTGGGTTATGATCATTAAAGGTGTGAGCCACCAGCACAGCCAGGGAGCGGGCGAGACAAATGAGCGGGGGTGGTGTGCACACTAGAACAGGTAAATAAAAACGGGTCCGTTTGTGAGATCTGTCAGATTATTTGTCAGCCCGATAACTGGGCGAAGTTTCTGACATATTTCACAGTCGGCCTGTGCTTTACTTGCAAAGAAGATTTGAGCAGCTTCACCTTTATCATTTCATAACTAGTAAAGAATCTGCCTGTCACACCATGATTTCTATGATATGGCTTCAGAGAGAGTGAGAGAAAACCACATCTGTCCGTTTCTCTGTTGAAATAGCACCGAGTCCACCTGTACTATGGGTTCCAATTGACTGGACCCCAGTCTGGCCACTAGAAGTAATCGTTGACAGGGAAGAGAAGAGGGACCTCCTAGATCTATGAATACAAAAGCTGAAATCTCCATAATTTTTTTTCAAAAATAAGTTAGATTTGATGTTTGTTTGCTTTTTCTGAAGTCTAGCGTGGGGGCCAGCAAACATCTTCTTCTGTAAAGGGCCAGAGAACAAATATTTTAGGCTTTGCAAACCATACAGTCTCTATTGCAATTACTCAACCCGGCCATTGTCACATGAATGCAGCCAATGCACACGGCCAATGGACAGGCATGGCTGTTCCAACAATGCTTCGTTTTACAAAAGCAGGTGGCAGTGGACCTGGCCGTGGGTGTGCCGACTCCCGGTCCAGTAGCTGGGCTGGCTCTCTAACCTCCACGGCGTCAAAGAACAACCAAGATGCCACCGGCTCTCTGAGGTCTGGGGGACATCTCTCAATGTGACATATGAAATTTTGCTTCAGACAGGAAAAAGAAAACTATAATAACAACAGGGCTTTATCTGTGTATTATTTTTTAATATATTTTTTTAAATTTTATTGATTTGAGAGAGAGAGGCAGGAAGGGAGAGAGGGAGGAGAGAGATGAGAAGCATCAACTCATAGTTACGGCACCTTAGTTGTTCATTGATCGCTTCTCATACGTGCCTTGACCAGGGAGCTCGAGCCAAGCCAGCGACCTTGTACTTAAAGTCAGTGACCTTTGGGCTCAAGCCAGCGACCTTGGATTTCAAGTCAGTGACCTCTGGGCTCAAGCCAGCAATGGGATCATGTCGATGATCCCACACTCAAGCCAGACAAGCCTGTGCTCAAGCCGGCAACATTGGGGTTTTGAACCTGGGTCCTCAGCATCCCAGGTCAACACTCTACCGCAGGGGTCGGGAACCTATGGCTCCCAAGCCAGATGTGGCTCTTTTGATGGCTGCATCTGGCTCACAAACAAATCTTTAAGAAAAATAATAATAACGTTAAAAATATAAAACATTCTCTGGCCCTGGCCGGTTGGCTCAGCGGTAGAGCGTCGGCCTAGCGTGCGGAGGACCCGGGTTCGATTCCCGGCCAGGGCACACAGGAGAAGCGCCCATTTGCTTCTCCACCCCTCTGCCGCGCTTTCCTCTCTATCTCTCTCTTCCCCTCCCGCAGCCAAGGCTCCATTGGAGCAAAGATGGCCCGGGCGCTGGGGATGGCTCTGTGGCCTCTGCCCCAGGCGCTAGAGTGGCTCTGGTCGCAATATGGCGACGCCCAGGATGGGCAGAGCATCGCCCCCTGGTGGGCAGAGCGTGGCCCCATGGTGGGCGTGCCGGGTGGATCCCGGTCGGGCGCATGCGGGAGTCTGTCTGACTGTCTCTCCCAGTTTCCAGCTTCAGAAAAATGAAAATAAATAAATAAATAAATAAATAAATAAATAAATAAAACATTCTCATGTATTACAATCCATTCATTTCCTACCACTCATGTTCATGGTTGCGGGTGGCTGGAGCCAATCACAGCTGTCCTCTGGGACAACACCAAATTTTTATTGGATAATGCATAAGGTACATGGGTCGTTATATGGCTCTCATGAAATTACATTTTAAAATATGTGGCGTTCATGGCTCTCTCAGCGAGAAAGTTTCCCGACCCCTGCTCTACCCACTGCACCACCACCAGTCAGGCTGGAATTTTTTTTTTAACTATCACTTTTCTCTAAAACAAAATCCCTTGAAACTTCTGGTACTTTCTAAAAACGTGGCTCTTTCTGTCCATTACAAAAAAAGCCACCTTCCCTCCACCCCTATTGATTAAAACATAGTTGTTAGTTTCTCACTTAAACCATTTGCTTTTTCAAACTTCTTGAGTAATGTGAATTAATTCTCAGCATGATTCTTCCCAACACTACCCTTTAACATGATGCGTTGATGTAGCCTCTAATTAATACCAACTTGTAAAATTTAAATGTTAAAAAATATCTCGTTTATGGAACTGGCATAAGTATAAACCCCAGACCTCTGCGTTCCTTCCCTTGATCCAGCTGGGCCACTAATTGGCTATTCACATACTGAAAAAGATCTCGGCTCTGTTGAACTTCTTTGGGCCCTGAGCCCACAACCGTCAGGGTGAATGAGCCCAGGCCTAGCCTTGTGTAAGACCCCAGACCAGTCAGCAGCCTCCGAGAGAGAGAGAGAGAGAGAGAGAGAGAGAGAGAGAGCCGCTCTGCTCGTCCTCACAACCCCACAGAGGAGAACCGCATGCAAAGGGCTTTTTGCTCCTCCAACCAGGTGAGCGAGGGTTTTTAAGAAGCTGAAGGAGCAATTTAAATAACAGGGATCAGGATTAGCCCTTTATGGAATAGAGGGAGAAAAAAATCCACAGAGGTAGTGAAATGAGAAAGGTAGTCTTCATTCTCGCACAATAGATCCGTTTCCCATCTCGCTAAGCACACACGGCCATAATTAGCCTGCCTTCCGCCAGCTCGTAACGCACGCCTCCTCCCTGCCGTACACACGCCCGCGCCTCTATAGATGAAAACCGATTTTAATATAGAAACCCTGGTATCTATAATTCATGCTCTTTAGCCTTTACATATTTATTCTGCATTTTAATTAAGGCCAAAATCTGAATACTTTAGATGGATGGCTGCTTTTCCCTTCCACGCATAGCTTACAGGCAAATTACCTGGCAGAAGCCCAAATGTTAAGCAAACACAATTGAGCCAGTGACTGGAGTCAGCTAAAATCTGGACACAACCAGCCTAGGAGAGCCTGGAAAGTTCTCTCCTTTCAAGGGAGCTATCTCCAGATGGGCAGGGCTCATCCACCCCACTGCAGTCAGGAAAGAATGAAAGGTTAAAACATCAAAGTTTGGGGAAGACCAGCATAGCAGCACCTCTCCACAGGGAACCAGCGGGGGGCCCTAGCTGGTGCCACCCCAGGAGGGAGGGGGCCAGGGGCTCGGGAAGACCCTGACGTGTGCCAGGAATTCGTGTCAGGGCCTAGAATTCATGCCCCCAGAGCTGAAACTGGAAAAATCCGTTGACACAGAGACGAACCCAAAACCACAGCAGGCAGAAGCTCACATGTGACATTTGGTGGCACCAACCAGACTTTCTGATGAAATGTCTGATGCTTTGAAACCCTGAGAGGTCTCCCTATGAATAATATATCAAGGCAGGTGATCTTTAAAATGTACAACTCCACCTAAACGTTGCCTGAGTAGTAGGCACAGCCTTGAGCATCCAATTCTTGTTTTAATTTCTAAAGCAGGCCCCATCGGAAGCGACGCCTGTCCTGTGAACATCGGTTTGCTGGGACGCAGGCGCACTCACGTCCTTACATACCATCTGCGTCCGCGTTTCCTCCGGGGCAGCAGAGTGGGGTGCTCAGGACAGGGATATATTCACTCTCCAGCCCTTTACAGCAAACGTGTCCGACCCCTCCCCCACCTTCGGCCTGCTGCCTCCCTCCTTCAGGACAAGAAGGGACAGGTGAATCAGAGATGTTTCAAATCCCCAAATTCTCTCCATTGAGCTGTTTCTTCCGGTCCTTACAGAAACAGTGAGAAAAGAGCACCAAATTCTCCCTGTGCTGCTTCTCTGGAGGTAGAGACAGCCCGTGTCAATTTCTCAGGCATCATAACACGCTGCTGCTAAACACTTGTAGACAAGTGTTGGGCAAATAAGTTCGTAAAATGTGATTTTTATGTTTGCTCACTTTGTTAAAAATGGTGCTGCCCAGGTGAATGGCTCTGCCCAGGTGAAACTGCTAATTACCTTCCTGCTTGGGAAGGGTCATTGTTATGCTAATGTGCGCTGGAGGAGGGGTCTTTGTGGGCCCAGGTACATTTTAAGAAGGAAGAAGAAGGAGAAGAAAGAAGAAGCCAAGATGGCAGGGTGCTGAAGGAGAAGCCAGTTTGTGTAGAGAGGAGAAGGGAGAAAGTGTGCAGATGGGGAACCAGAGGTGACTGAGACTGGTGGGGCCTTTGGTTCTAGGAAAAACCAGAGGAGATTCTCCTGGTTGTGGAAATCACAGAATCTGTCAGGGTTTTAGAGCCCTGTGTGTGTTTACTCGCTGGCTGGTGTGAGGCTAGAATAAAGGAATGGCTCACCAGTTTGTAGCTCCTCTGTTTCTTTACTGTCTGTCTGAATCCAATGGGAACCTGCATGTGAATGGCCATGATGGCAGAGACAGCACGATGGTGGCAACAGTGCGACTACTGGCCTTACAACTAGCTAAGGGTAACGAAAGTAACAGAAATACTTGGCGGACAGTATGTTCCGTCCCAGGAGTGCCGGCGGGCCAGCACTGGGCAGTGCTCTGGCCCATCACCTCACTTCAGTCTCCACACCCCCACAAAATGGATTCTGCTAAATTACCAAGTTTACACTGTTGGCAAGGGACAGAGGCGGTTTTGAAATCAGACACCATATCTGTCTGATTTCAAACCAGGCCTTCTTAACTACCCGACCTCCTAAGAGGCCTGGGTTCCGGCCCTACATCTACTGCTGACAGGGACAGCTGACCCATACACTTGGTCCACCAGGCACTGTTGTATTAGCCCTCAAAACAGACCCATGGCGAGAAAGGTAATGCAGTCATACCCATTTCGCAGATCAGGAAACCGAGGCTCAGGAAGGTGAAATGACTTACCGGAGGTCACGCAGCTCATGTGAGGTGGTGCTGGGGAGTTGGCTCTGGAGCAGACCGCTAGATGCTCCATCTCTCCGGGACATGGCTTTCCATCTATAAAAAAAAGGAGGTAAATTTCCAGGGGGCCAATGAGCTAATATGAGTAAAGAGTAGCTTTGAAAATGAAGCAAAAAACCGTGATTTGCTGAACAAATAATGTTAGTGGGCCATGAAAGAGACTTCCAGTCCTCCCCAAGCCTCAGAAGCAGCTGGCCACGGGTCACCGTGGACATCACAACTCGGCCTCTCCGCCCCATCATGATGGACGTTCAATTCAGTAAACAGGTGAGGCTATCCAGGGAAGACTGAAGAGACATGCTTTGAATTCAACTGTGTCTTGACCTCAGTCTGTTGTCCAAACAGGTGCAAATTCCCTGCAAAGCATAAACGTCTACTACTCCATATTTTACTATCCTGAGTTATTTCATTAAATGCTAACACGGTGCATGGTGTCTACTGAATTTCTCTAACCTCTTACTTCCGTGACTATCACATGAATGGAAACAGAGTCATGTGGCACACTCTGCTCATAGGGAGCTCTTGGAGCCCTGTGGACAGCTGGTTTCTTCTCAAGGTGCTTATAACTGCTCTGTCCTACAGTTAGATCATACAATGGTGTCCATGGTATCTGGGAGAAAATTAAATTTCTCTCATGCAAACTAATCCTCCCTCCCCCCCCCCCGCCCCCGCATTAAGTGGCCACTTCCAAAAGCTCTGACTTTATTGAAGTCCCCACCTCCCCCTCCCCCTTTTCCTCCCCCTCTTTCTCCACCTCCCCCTCCCCCTCCCCGCTGCCCAGCCCGCAGCCCACATGCCCAATTGCTTCTCTACCTCAGGACCTTGCACTAGCTCCTCCTCTACCTGGAACACTCCTCCAATCTCCAGGACTGGCTCCGGCTCACCATGCAGATCTCAGCTGAAATGTCATCACTTTGTTTAAAGAGGTTTTTCCAGGTCACTTGACCTAAGGTTCCCCCACACACAACACCTTCAATTTGCTCTCTTATCGCACCCTGTTCTGTTAGGGTTCCCAGCGCTCACTGCTGTGCAGAATTTATGATTTCTGCTTTGCTTCCTTATCTGTTGCCTCCACTGCAGTGTAAGGTGCACGGGAGCAGGAAGGTGGCAGTCCTAGCACTCAGAGCAGTGTCTGAACAGCGAGCTTGGGAGAGAAAGGGAGCTGAGAACGGAGCGAGGAAAGGAGCGGGGAGAGCGGAGAGGCAGGGAGGGACGGGGGAGCTTCACGAAGCACTGACAGCCCTTCGGCTGGCTGCTGATTCCTGTGACCTATGTTTTCCAACACTAGGCCATCGTGTGCCTGCCCCTAAACCTTCTGATCATAATAATAGCGATTCGTCAGGGACTCAGCTAAGTTCTGTGGAACGGCATATAGTTTTGGAGAACCCCTCCCCCATTTAAGGAAAAGAAGACTAAATTATGAACATAACACCAGGTATGGATATGTATGCTTTTTTTAATGAGAAAGGACATCACAATACATGGTCAGTGTCTTGGAAACTCGGCCTCTTTCTTTGGAGAGCTCACTGCATAATCTGCTGGAATCCTCGAGTAGAAACGCTTCCTGACAGTGGTCTGGCCTCGAACCCTCTACCCCCCCCCAGGAGCCAGGAGCCCCCAGAACTCACAGGGGTCCAGGCACAGGACAGTCCCTGGTGCTGGCGCCTCACTGCTCTCTGGCACGCCTGCCTCGCGTTTGTAAAACACCACCGCCCAGTTGTATAGGCCCTCGCTCATGTTGTCCCTCCCCCTCACAATCACCCCATTAACAACCCCCTGAGGACAGATCCCCACTTCGCAGTGGGAGGACCCACTGTGGGAGTTTGCAGTGATTCTCAACAGTGTTTATCCATCGTGCCTGAACGTGTGCTCAGTGTCCAGTGGTGTCTCCCACCTTCTTAGGAAAACGTGGACTCCCTCGAGAAAGTCCCGGAAAGCCTCCATCTCTCCATCTGTCTTACACTTGGACTCCACCTGAACCGTATTCTTGAAGAATCATTGGTGTTCCAAGCGGTGGCTCGCTTTTTTCAATTTCCTGACCACCCGGTACCATCTTTATGCTTGCTTTCATTATTACTGTATTTGCCATTCTTAATTCGGTGTCCCGCCAAGTTGCAGTAGTGTGCCCTCTGCTCCCTCTCACAGATCACAAGGTGGACACATTCAATGATGTCAGAGCATGTCTTCACGGTGAGAGGGAACCCTGAGCTGGGAGGCAAGGGCAGATGGCGCAAACCTGACATAGGATAAAACCCGGTCAGGGACTGCCTCACTTGTTCACTAGAGATGGGGGAGAGAAACCACACTGGAGGGCCAGCTCTCACGGAGCACAGAAGATAGAGTCAGAAACGTGGTGACCCCCTGTGCCCGTAAGGCTGTGGGTGATGGGGACCACTTCCTGCTCACAGGATGCAAATTGGCATAAACTTGCTGTATATGTTTGGAAATGTCTATCAAAATTACAAATGCATTTACTTATCCTTTGATTCAACAACTAGACTTCCAGGTGTTTATTTACGTATGTGTCTATTTACATAAATACACATGAGCAAAGAAATGAATGCCGAAGGTTATTCATTGCACTGCTATATCTAATAACAGAACATACAACCTATGTGTCCATCACAAGAAGCCAGGTCCAATAAATCATTAAATATCTATACAGTGGAATATGATAAAGCTGAAAAAGGGATAAATAAGCATTCTATATTCAAACTTGAGAGGAGCTATAAGGTATATATTGAAAATAGAAGAAGTAGGTGCAGAACATATGGATAATTGGCTGGCTTTTTATTTTTAAAGAGAAAAATATATTTTTTATTTAGATGACTAAATAATGTCACGTGAAGGATAAACAAGAAACAATAAATGTTGTTTTTGGAAGGCATGGAAATAGGACAGGAGAAATATTTTCCACTAGTTAGCTTTCTATTATTTTTTAATCTATAGAACTGGATTACTTAGTCAAAAATAAAATTAAAAATTAAATGTGTCACTGCAGACCCATTAGGCTGGCTACTATTAAACACACACACACACACACATACACAGAAAATAACAAGTGTTGACCAGGATGCAGAGAAATTAGAACTCCTGTGCACTGTTAGTAGGAATGTAAAATAGTATAGCCACTGTGGAAAACAGTATGGCATTTTTGCAAAAAAATAAAAGTAGAATTACTATATGATACAAAAATATATCACTGTATACAATAAATATGGATCTCTACCCAAAATAATTGAAATCAGGATCTCAAAGAGAGTTGTCTACTTGTGTTCATAGCAGCATTATTCACAATAGCTAAAATGCAGAAGCAACCCAAGTATCCACTGATGGATGAACAGATAAGCAAAATGTGGTAATAGTGAATGAGAAGGTGTTAAGAGTTATAGAGTTTTGTTTTACAAGGTGAAAAGAGTTACGGAGATTGATGGTAGTGGTGCTTGTAAAACATTATCAGCGTATTCAATACCACTGAACTGTACCCTTTAAAAGATGTGAGTTGGTAAATTGTATGTGTGTCTAACCACAATTTTAAAAAATTGGTTTGATACAAAAAGCAATGGCAACAAAAGCAAAAAATCAGAAGTGATTTCTGAAAACTTCTGCACGGCAAAGGAAACCATCAACAAAATAAAGAAGGAACTACTTGCAAATCATATATATGATTAGAGGTTAAGATCTAAAATGTGTAAAGAAGTCATACAACTCAACAGCAAAAAAAGAAGTGTGATTTAAAAATGGGCAGAGGATATGAATAGGTATTTTTCCAACAAAGACATACAGAAAGCCAACAGGTATATGAAAATATGCTCAACATCCCAATCATCAGGGAAATGCACACCAAAACCACAGTGTGGTATCACCTCACACCTGGCAGACTCGCTATCACCAAAAAGATAAAAAATAACAAGTGACGATATGGAGAATAGAGAACCCTCGCGTACTCCGGTGGGATTGTAAATCGGTGCAGCCATTATGGAAAGCAGCATGGAGGGTCCTCAAAAAATTAAAAATATAGTTACCACGTGAATCAGCAATTCCACTTCAGGATATTTATCCAAAGGAAACGAAAACACTAACTTGAAAAGATATCTTCACACCCCATCTACATTGCAATCTATTTACAACAGCCAAGATATGGAAACAACCTAAGTGTCTCTCGACAAATGAAAGGACAGAGGAAATATGACATATATATCTATAAAATGAATATTATTGAGCCATAAAAAAATAATTTTGCCGTTTATGACAACATGGATGCACTTGAGTGCATTATGCTAAGTGAACAAGTCAGACAAAGAAATAAAAAAAACCATATGATCAAACTTATATGTGAAATCTCAAAAAAAAATTAAAATTACCAAGCTCATAGATATAGAGAACATACTGGTGATTTCCGGAGGTGTGGGTTTGGGGGTGGGGGAGGGGAAATGGGTGAAGAGAGGAGTCAGAAAATACAAATTTCCATGCATAAAATAAGTAAGTCATGAGGATGTAATTGACAGCATAGTTAATACTATACTGCATATTTGAAAACTGACAAGAGAATAAATCTTAAAAGTTCTCATCACAAGAAAAAAAGTTCGACAACTATGTGTAGTGATGGATGTTAACTAGACTTACTGTGGAAATCACTTCTCAATACATTCAAATATCAAACCACTGTGCTGTACACCTGAAACTAATATTATATATTGTTGTATGTCAATTATACCTCAATTTTTAAAAAGAGAAGGATCTGAAACCTGTGATTTAAAATGAAAAAATTTTAAAAGATGCTAGAAGGTCTAGAAAAGAGAAGTTGGGCCTATAGACAGCTCTAAGATACAGAAATAACTGAACTCTAGAATACTCTTAAAGGAGCATGGCTTAATTCATTTTAATCGTGTGTTATAGCCTGACTTGTGGTGGCACAGTGGATAAAGCGTTGACCTGGAACACTGAGGTCGCTGGTTCAAAACCCTGGGCTTGACCAGTCAAGGCATATATGGGAGTTGATGCTTCCTGCTCCTCCCCCCCTTTCTCTCTCTCTCTCTCTCTCTCTCTCTCTCTCTTTCATTCTAACTCTCTCCTCTCTAAAAAAAAAATGAATAAATAAATTAAACATGTGTTATAGCATAAATAAATGTCATCAACACGTTTTCAGAGATACCACAACTTGTTTTAAGGACTAAGTAGAACCCATCTGAAATACTTGACAGAATCCTGTTAAAAAATTAGAAAGAGAAGGCCCTTAAGGAGAACCTGTATCTGACAAAATGCTGTACATTTGAGGAAGGATACAGTATCAGAAAACCTTAAAATTCTTTTCATCATGCCAAAGTTTATTAAAGCAAGAAGGGGGTTCAAAACACTTATAAATTGGTAAATTTAATGTCCTTAACCAAGAATCTACTAAAGAGAAGGTGCTGCTATTTTCAACCAATCACTGGTTTTGTCTGTCTAGAATCCTTTACTCCTTCTCCCTGTGGTAACACCCCCCTTTCACTTTGATGAACTGCTCCTCCATCATCCAGGGGACACAGCTCAATCACAGGCCCACCACCCTCTCCCAAGGCGGGCATGTGATTCAGGCTGGCCAATATCAGCCTTCTGACCATGAACACAATGATTGGCCCAAGGTAGAGCACACGACTCAAACAGACAGAGCCAGTTGGAGTCCTTATTCCAGGAAAGGAAAGGCTCTCGTTCCCACTGAGCAGTGGGCAGTAAGGGTACTTAGGCTGAACCCTAACCCGTGACCTCCTGTGTGGCCACGCAGATTCAGGAGGGTAGGCAACTGAGGGGGATGCCAGTACAGAAACGTGCAGAGTCAAAAGGCAGAGAGAAATGAGGTCCCGTAGCAGTTGAACTCATGGGTCCAGCTATACCTGAAGTTAGGGCCAATCCCTGGTCTTTTCATTTACTTAAGCCAATTAATTCTCCATATTGCTGGGGCCACTTTGAATTCGTCGTGTCTATCACTTGGAAGCAAAGGAGTCCTGAGGAATATGCACTTAGTCCATTATCAGCAACACTGATTCATTTGTTCAGTAATAAAGAGAGTTGGCGGTGACCCCCTTACCACCTTCTCCTGGTCCTTCTTCTGACGAAAGACAAATGATTTCAATGTTGTTATAATCTCGCTGCATTAGTTTCACCCTCTTACCTGCTGAATTAAAGCCAAGAATCAATTGATACTTTAAAGGCATTGTTCTGAGAACAATAAGTACTGTCAGAAAAAAAACAAATCTTCTTTAACAGTGACTGTCAGGAGGATGAAAATAAAAGCCCTACAGCAGAAGACGCAGTTGCCCCAGCTGTGGGCTGTGATGTCGTTTACTCCGAAGTCCCACTCACTTAGGTAGATGAGTCACGCCCGGCAATCTAAGAATGACTCAGAGCACTCCCTATCCAGAGTTCCTTCCAACTGGGGTAACTGACAAGACAAGGGGTTTGGGACATCAGACAGAGCCCAAAAATCAAGATCCCGCTCTGCCATGGGCGAGCTGCGTGTCTGTGGGCTGGCCACCTCATCTCAGCACCTCAGTTCTACTCTGCAGAATAAGCGTGGTCAGGACTGGAAGGACCCACTGAGATATCACAGGGAGGAGCTCAGCACCAGGTCGGACACAGGGAAAGTGCCTAACAGACATCAGCACTTGCTATCATGCGTTCATTCCAGCACTGACTGACCTCATCATCAGCAAAGCCCAGCGGTAGGCGGAGGGGAGAATAGAAAGTTTATCAAGCCTGAATCTTGACTTCAAATAACTTACTGGCCATTAGTAAGGGAAAGAGGACAAGTATTTACATAACAATTAATAAAATAATCATGGGTAACACTTCCTGTACCAGGCCCTGGAGATTTAACAGTCAATAAGACAATGATCGTTGCCTGCGTGGAGGGTATGTTTTCTTGGAGGAGACCAGCAATAAATAATTCACTACCTTAAAGTTCTGCTAAGAACGACAAAGGAGAAGTCCATGCGGTCAGGAGAGCCGGAACAGGGAGTTCTAGGTGGGGTGTGACCTGAAAGGGATATATGTGTTAGGAGACTGGGTAACCAGTTAGCCGGTGGAAGGCAGAAGCAGAAGGAAGGGGTGGAGGCCAAGTAAAGAGCTGACTTCCTGCAAAGTCACAGGGCAGCTTCAGCCTGACCCCGCAGGGGGCTCTGGAGTGCAAGTTAGGGCTCAGAGTGGCCCCAAGCTGAGGCCCAGCGAGCCAGCCTTTCATACTCCCATGGCCCTCGGCCAGCTGTCAGCAAGGGTCTGCCCTGGGGGACGCACACCCAGGCGCTCTGGGGGGTGGGCAGGAGGCCCAGTGGCCTAGGGGAGTCCTGCAGAGCGGAGGTGCTGCTGCCAGGGCGGGGGGCAGGGGGCAGAGGCCTAGGAGGCCAGGAGGGAGCCCTCAGCTCAATCAGAGAGATCCCGGGGGGGGGGGGGGGGGGGGCTGTGGGCACGGCTTCCCCAGGGGCCATCACACAGGGGACTTTGGCCCCGTTAGGACGTGCCACCAGGAAAGGCTTCCCTGTGGAAGTGACATTTCCGCTCAGTAGGAGTAGGCAGGCAAAGAGCAGGAGTGCCTCGCTCTGAGATAATGAAGAGGTCATTTGGTTGTAATCTGTGTGTGGAAGGCAGTGAATATGGGGACCTTGTAGGCTGCCATTCCCATCTGGGCTCCGTCTGCAGCTGTGACACTCCGCCAGACACAAGAGCAGCCGGCCAGGTGGCCAGGTTGACGGCTGCCACTGGGGACAAGCACCGTAACTAGAGATCAAGGAGCACTTGACAACCTCAGAGCTAAGTGACTCAGCCTCTCAGCGGCCTGCTCGTTGCTCATTGCAGACCCTCCCCAACAGAGCCGCCAGGGCCCCGCATTCCGCAGCCCCTTGCCCTGGTCACGTGTGCTGGCGCAGAAGTTCTGAAAGATCGACTTTTCCTGCCAAGCATGTTCCTAACTCCTACTGAAAAAATGAGACCCAAGAAACACATTTTATTTTTTTTTTCATTGATTGACTGATTTTAGAGAGAGAGGAAGGAAGAGAGAGAAAGAGAGAAGCATTCATTTGTTGTTCCACTTAGTTGTGCATTCATTGGTCATTTCTCATATGTATCCTGGCCAGGAATCAAACCTGCAAACTTGGCATATTGGTCCATACTTTAACCAGCTGAACCACCCGGCCAGGGCCCAAGAAACACATTTTAAAAGAAAACAGATCTATCTAGACCAGTGTTACTCAGGGGAAGCTTTGTCCCCCAGGAGACATTGATCCTGTCTGCAAACATCTTTACATTTCACACCTGGAGTGGGAGGGGTGGGGGGCACAGGCCTGTCGTGGGTAGAGGTCAGGGATTCTGCTCAACATCCTACAGTACACAGGACAGCCCACAACAAAGAATTGTCTGGCCCCAGTGACCATATTGCCAGGACTGAGAAACCCTGATCTAGAACGATGACCAAATGTGTGACAAAGGTTGGATCTCCAACCTACAACCTGTCTTCTCTGAGCCAAGATCAGTGATGTGGAGTTTTTTTAGTGTCAAGTAGCAGAAACTATGTTGAAACTATTTAAGCATAAAATGTTTACTGTTGATTAGTCCAGACATAGCTGATCCAGGGGTGCTAACGATGTCACCAGGAACCTATTTTCTCTCTCTTCCATTCCCTCCTTCTCCTTTTCCTCCCTCTTTGCCTTACTCTCCGGAAGCCTCTCTCCAGGCGACAGTCCTAAGGAGCACACAGCTCACACCCTGCAGAACCGACAACCCCCAGGGGCGGGAAGGCTTCCCTCTCCTGAAACCGCAGCTATGTCAGCATCGAGGAGCTGGCTTGACTTTCTAACAAGGATGACTTGACCGTCCCTCAACCGATCACTGTAGCCCAGGGATGTGGGACCTCTCCGTGGTTGGGCCTGAATTCCACGTTTACATCAGGAACCAGGATAAGTAAACCCACTCAGAACCACGTGCTGAGGTTTGTTCCCCACGCAAATAGGGTGTGTTATGTGTAATCACTCATCCAATCCTCACATCAACCCTAGAACAAACACAGTGTGCTATACCCAGAACACTGACAGGGGATTCCATTGAGAAGGTGACTTGGCAGAATGAATGTGGCTGCAGCGTCTGGAGCCAGGCGGCCTGGGCTCAGTTCTCACCTCTGCACTGACACTGGACAATCACTTACCTTCTGTGCCTCAGTTTCCTTGTCTGCAAAAGGAAGTGGTCTGTCAGGGAAAGTAAATGATTTGATCCACACAAAGGGATGAGCCAAGCACTTGATGAATGTCAGCTGCTGTTTTGGAGGACTAACCCAAGCTACTTGTTTACAGAAGGGGAGACTGAGATCTGTAGAAAGGATGACACGAAGGACCTGGGGCAAACTCTCCTGGCCCCCGTGTTCGCGTCATTGCACCATGGACCCTTCTGAAGATTTCAGTCCCCTGAAATATCATCAGCCTAGCAGTAGGAAAGACATCCCAGAACTCAGCTCATTGCTCTGATCGATTGGCCATCCATAACGACATCCCAGCCTCCTGGAATGAACGTGATGGGAGTTAGAGGCTAACCCTCCTCTATCAGGTGCTCCTCACGCTCGGGGCCCCAGGGGGGCGGGGAGGGTTCTGCTGGAGGTTCACCCACACACTGTTCCAGCTTCTCTGACAGTCTCCCCCTCGCTTTCCCAGGCTCCCCGGAAATCCATCAGCCTCTTGATATTTATGACTCGTTCCTTCCGTGTATGAGTTAGCTACACAAAAGAGAAGTGCGTGCCCCTTGCCCACAGCGTGAGCGGTGAAGAGAAGCAGAGGCGGCGGCTGTGTTCGCTTTGTGCGCTGTGCTCCTGGATGCTCGCAGTCGACCCTCCGTGGCAACCCAATAGCGTACTGTTAACCAGAGAGCTCTTCCCAATAACCACCAAACGGCTACTCGAATGACCCGGGGCCGAGGTAGAGAAGCAAAGACAAAGGCTAATTCTAAAATTAAATTGCTGTCTCTCTGCTTGTCTGAGACAATGGGCCCAGAGAAAGGGGGTGAGTGGTAGGAAGTTATGATGGAAAACTCTATCACGTGGAGGGGAACCAGGTCCTCTCTACCCATTCACGTTGAACTTGAAGGAGGGCAGATGTGATCACAGTAAGAATTAACATTCACTGAGCGTTCATCATCGGCCTGACACAAGGTGTTCCATTCTATGCCCACGCGACCTTGTACGCAGATAGATGTCCTCAGTATCTCCACTTCGCAAAGGAGGAAACTGAGGCTCACAGAGGTCAAGTAGCTGTTTATCAATGTCACGCCGGGTGCAAGTGGAGAGGGTGTGACTAGAATCCAGGCTTTCTGGCTCTGAGACCCATGAACTCGGGTGTCTGGTAAATCACTTCCTGGACCTGTCCAAAGGCACATAACAGTGCTCAGATCTGAAAGTACATTTCAAGTTAACCAGTTACCTATCTGACAAAGTATTAACTACCAGTTGTTAGCCACTGAGGTGGGTACCCCAAAGCGACCTGGAACCTTCCCTGACTTTCTAGACACTCCCGGCAGAAGGAAACCAGGCCAGTTCTGAAGGAAACACTGCTACAGGACAGCAGCTGGGGCCGGGGGTGGGGTCCCAGCATCTCCCTTCCCGGTTAATAAGCCCCAGTCACACAGAAACGACGTTGCTCGGTGATTATGCTAGGACGAGACCTCGGTTTAAATGCCAGTGTCGCCTCCCACGTGTTAGGTGGCTCCTGGGGAAGCGACACAATCTCTCCAGGCATCTTCTCCTCTTAAGAGTAAAACGGAGAAAATAATCCTATCTACCACTCGGGGTTCTTGTAAGGATTAAACAGAGATCTCTATCGCTTCAGCTGACGTTCCGAGCTCGCCCACAGGGATCAGGCTGCAGACAGTTCCCCTGCTGCTCTGACCTGTTGCCAGACCGTCTTTTCATCACCCAGGGGTTCCTGGCCTCCAGAGTCCCTGTGGCCACCCACGGAAATCTCCCCACCGCATCCTGTGCCCACTGGTGGACCGGAAGACCATCTGCGCTGACTCGCTGCAGGGACGACTCCGATGGAGCGTGCACACTGAGAAGTAACAGAGGAAGCTCTGTGCACGGTGCCAGAGCAACGTGGGCATCGGGCCACGTCATCTTCATCGTGAAATACAAACTGATGTCCTTATTAGGCGTTTGAATAAGCCAGTGGGTAGTAGGGGCATATGGATAGAACAGTCTCCTTTCCAAAATTTCCTCCCACGGATGGACTGAGATCACCTGTGGTCAAGTCACATAGGACTGTCCTGACTCTCCATTAAATACGGTAGTCTGTGCAAAGCCGCCCGCAGCAGTCACAGCCCCCGGGCTTAGCACTCACCAACTCCACACACGCTGGAAACATGAGCCCACGAACACTCTACACATCGCCCCCAAGTGGGAAAGGTAACTATGTCCACTTCATCTGTGAGGACACCGAGGCTCAGAAAGGGCCATTCGTTGCCCCCAAACCACAGCTGCTGAAGGTTAGATCTGAGCTTCAAACCGAAGTTGGCTGTTCGCAGAGTCCAAGGTCCCGGCTATTCTGCCAGAGGTCAGTTTCTGTCCGCAGGAGTAAGGGTCCACAGATGTGTGTCCTGGGCCGCCACCCTCCACTTCGTATCCTTCCTGAAAAGTGGAGTTCGCCCCGAGAATCCTGGGAGCCAGACCAACAGCCACTGCGCAATAGTCTGCATGCTCTAGGGTTCTAGAGCCAGCCACGCCCTCAGCTCAGAAGGCCACCTGCCACAACCATGTCACCACCGGTGATGATTAGCATGACCTGCCTTTGTTATGACCCACAGTCGACACTTCTATATAATTGCTGCATTAAGATGGGCTCTCAAGTTGGAAAGGATAGAACCCAACCCAATCTGGGTTAAGAGAGAGAAACATTCCATGAGCCTGACCCAGCAGTGGTGCAGTGGATAGAGCGTCGGACCGGGACACGGACAACCCATGTTCGAAACCCCGAGGTCACTGGCTTGAGCACAGGCTCACCAGCTTGAGCGCGGGGTTGCTGGCTTGAGCGTGGGATCATAGACATGACCCTATGGTCTCTGGCTTGAAGCCCAAAGATCACTGGCTTGAGCAAGGGGTCACTCAGTCTGCTGTAGCTCCACAATCAAGGCACATATGAGAAAGCAATCAATGAACAACTAAAGGAGTCACAACAAAGAACTGATGCTTCTCATCTCTCTCCCTTCCTATCTGTCTGTCCCTATCTGTCCCTCTCTCTGTCTTTCTGTCACACACACACAAAAAAATCCATGAATATGTTGGTACATACAATGAGAAAGTTCAGAGGCAGAGGCTAATTCAGGCAGAGATGAATCCAGGCCCTCAAATGGTTCCCATGACATCTACCATTTGAGCCTGATTTCTCCATGTCATCCTTTCCTTCCCTAAGGAAAATGGCAACCATCAGGCCTAGGCCCTGTCCCAGCCGCTCAGCAATCCTAGCTGAAACTGAGCTGCTCAGCTCGGGGGGCCAAGCAGAGATCTCAGATCGCGTTTCATTGGTCCGTGATGCTAGCTCCTGCACCAATGACTTCTTGCAGTGAGGAAGTGCAGTCATTTGACTGAACAGATCTGAGTCATGTGAGCATCCCTGGAGCCTGAGGATGGGGAAGCCCCACCCCAAATCCCACCCCAACCCGACCCCAAGATTGCAGCAGAGGAAGCCAGGTGAGACACTGACAGACAAGAGCCACGGGTGTCCACCGTCGAATTCTCTCTCCCTCACTCTCCCAACCTCAGGGGCTCCCCTCTGACGCTCTTTCCCAGACCTGGTTCTGTGATGTGAGAAGCAACCCAAGACACTGTAGGAAGTTGGGTAACTCTGACAATGGCTCAGGAGAGGGGGAAAGGAAGAGAGGGAGAGAGAAGTGACTCAGTCTTGTCCCCAAGTTTTTCAGCAGCGTCAGGTCTTGGCTTTATGCACACACATTAAAGAATCTTTTCAGGAGGGCTGTTTTATGTGCAGAAGCTGTTTAAGCACAGAGGCACTTGGCTGCACCTTCCAAATGAAAATTTTCAATTAGTCTGGAGAAGTTAATTACACCATCCTTTAATAACCGCACTTGTGATTCTGCAAATCCTCTATTAATTGATTCATCCGCATGCCCCCCAAACCAAGAATCAGCAAACAGAAAAAGGAGCAGTGGGTGGGGCAGGGGGAGACAAAGATGAAATTGTGCTGTGTTGTCTGGTCTGCCGGACAGGCAAGGCGGAAGCGACGAGTGTGCAAGAGTTATTGAGAGCCGTGATTGGTGAGAGATTTGGGAGAGTCGTCCTACAGAACTAACGAGCTTCCCTGGCCGTGTGCAGCCTGTGTGGGGTAGCAGGCTGCATCTTGCTGCTGCAGCATCTCAGAGAGAAAGCCAGCCCATGAAGCTTGGTCCAGACAATTAAAAATAGAGCTACGGGAGGCACATCCCCACCTCCCAGGTGGATTGGGAAGATGCAGTAAATAGCAGCTTTCTGCGGGAACGAGATCGTTAACACGGAAGTCAGAAACCAGGAGATTGCAGGCTTTGAAGGAAAGGACTGCTCTGTGCACCTGAGCCCCCAGAGCAGCGCCCTGCCCTGTGACACAGGCGTCAGCCCCTGGCTCCGCCACAGCCTGGCCGCGCAGCCCTGGGCGAAACCTCTTTTATGGTTTCACCAACTATTAGATGGCGGAAACAGACGTCTCTATCATAGCCGGCTTACAACAGTTAAATTAGACAGTGCGTATAGATGGGTTGGCATTGGTTCTGGGACACAGACAGTAAGAATTCTATGAACACACACCATTGTATTCGTCAGCTGTCACCTGACCCAGGTGGCATGACAAACCACTTCCAAATCTCAGGGACATCCAACAGCAAGCATTCTTTCTTGTCCATGGACCCATGGGTTAGCTGGAGTCACGCTGGGCTTGGTTTCAGGAGGCCGATGGAGCTTGGGTCTGTCCCACAGGGACCTCTTATCCTCTGCACACCAGGAGCCACCGGGGCAAGGGCTGCTCGTGGGGACACACCGTGGCTGAAGGGGGCAGCTCTGGCCCTGAAAGCACATTGAGACTGCTCACATCTCCTAACTTGCCATCGGCCAAAGCAAATCACGGAGCCAAACCCAAAATCAAAGGCAGGATATGTACTCCACTTGTGGCGGGGGGAGGGGAGGAATGTTTACCAAATAACTCTTGGACCCAGCACAGCCAGATTAGTTACACGAGATGAGCACAAAAATGACTGCCAAGCCAGCTCTGAGGAGTGTTAAATGAGTGTTTATTATGGACTAAGTTATACTGCTTACAAAAATTAGGGGCTATTTCAAAATGAATATGAAGCGATAAAAAAAAAAGAAGCATTTGATTTTTTTATTATTATTATTAAACAAGAACATCAGAAAAGCAAACGACAAGTCAAAGAAAGTTGTTCGGTTATGCAAATGAGATGCAAAACCAACTTTTATTTCATTGGTGAAAATGCACTCTACCAAAGGCTGAAAGCACTGGGGTGTCTGCACGTTCCCTGATCCTCTAATTTTTGTGAGCAGTGGTCTAATCCACCCAGTCTGTGGCGTTTTGTTATAGCAGCTGTAGCAGATGAGTACAGTGGTGGAGAAAATAAATGCTTAACGGAAGAAGAGGTTGCTTGGAAAGAGAAGGAACCAAATTTCATGGCGACGACATCACCGGGTTCAATGGGTGAAGATGGGCCGCCCTAGACGCGCCAGATGCCAGAGACGGCCTCCGCCGTAGTTCCGAAACAGGCTCGGAAAGACAACAGTCAGCACTCACCGAACTTGGCTGCAGACACTGCCGTAGGCCCTCCACATATACGTCATATGGTTTTTTTTTAATCCTCAAAACAACCCTAAGAAGTGGATGCTATTAGTATCCTACATTTCACGCAGGAAGAAACAGGTTTGGGAAGATAATGGTTAGCATCCTAGGACATCACGAAATAGAACTGAAACGTGTAGCAATTTCTACTCATGGATGGGCTGCTTTCAGCTGAGCCCTGGGAAGCCATCTCCAGGGCCTGAGGATGAGAGAACAGAGTCCTAAGAAAACCAGACAGGCAGTGGAGGAAGAAGACAAATGCTTCCCCAAGGCAGGAAGAACTGTGGAGTAAGAAAGAAAAGAGAGGGAAAGGTGAGAGGCAGGCCTTCTCTTGCCCATTCAGTACAACAAACACAGCAGCTAAGAGTTATCAGGATCGTGGCATGTGCCAGGCACTGTGCAAAGCATCATAAAATGTTCCCATTTTATTGCCAATGGACTTCATCAGCACAAGAACCCCGTGACATAGGTGCTAAAAGTGTCCCCATTCTGCAGATGAGAAAACTGAGGCACGCCAGGCCGACAGTGAGCAGCAGAGGCCACCACAATGCAGAGCCTGTGCTCCCAGCTCCTGGGTGTTCCCCGGCCTCTCATTCTGCTGAAAGGTACTTCAGAAATCCACTTATCTAGCCAAAACTTTGCTTGGCTCTTGCTCCTTGCCTATTTGGAAAGCAGCAGTGGTCCCCGTTGCCCTCAGGACAAAGCCCCAAATCATGACTTTGTCATTCAAAGTCAGGTTCAGTCTGTCCCCATTTGACATTTACAACATCATCTCCGTCGGAGTGATATGCTCACGCGTATTAGTGCACATACCCCCCCCCAGTCGTCCCCCACCCCGACATGGGGTCGGCCTCCCCTCTTTCCCAAGTCCCCCTCCTCCGCAATCGTGCACTCCATTCAACCGTCACCCCCTGAGTCCTTCTCTGATGGCCCCAGAGGAAGGAATGAGCTGGAACATGGAGTTTCTGACTCAATTGGGACCCCTCATCCTCTTCTGTTAGTCAGCGGTCACTTGAGTGGGTTACAGAGAGCTCTCTGCTGTCAGGGGCTGCAAGGAAAAGAATGTCCCTGCTCTCACAGACCTCTCCAGGGGGCCCAAAGGCAGAGGCCAGCACAGATGCTAACAGTACCACCCAAACGCGGCCCCCTGACCTGAAGGGCATGGGTTGCCTCAAAGGCTCAGGGGGACCCCAGGATGACACACACCTTCATATGGGCACGCACAGGACCAGATAGAATCCTCATCAGATTCTATTCGCACTGGATTCTTATTCGTTGGTTACAGCGCCTCTTTTTTCCTCCCGTTCCCTTAAGAGACAGTGCCTTCGGGGAAGGGAGGGGCATTGGGAGCGGGAGGCGACGATGAGAATGGATCCCAGAGAACTTCAGACGAATCTCAAAGAGGCACTCTTTCCATAAACCTTATAAATCTTGGGGCACGCACAGTTCGGTCTCAGAACCCCCCAGGTGAGCTCTAGGGGAACCAGCTCCTTCTAGGCTCAGAGAGACTTCTGGAATAACGCTCACCGAAACGGGAAGAGTGGTGCTGTGTGGTCGAAGTGGGGTTATGGTTTCAGATGGCACTTTGATTAATATATTATAACGGCACCATAATGTGATCAGTGGAATTTTTTTTTTTTTTTTTTTTTTTTTTTTTAGTGGAATCTTAAAGCGTAATCACATAAAATGTGGGCTGGAGTTATTGAATGTAACGGGCAAGGGGCTTCCCTGCCCGCCCATCCGAGTTCCACAGCCAGGTCCGCGTTCCAAAGCCATCCAGAGCCCGCTGGCACGGGCGCCACCTGGTGGTAGGTGCCCGCTCTGGTTGAAATAACTCCAGGAAAGATTTCTGCATTCTGGATCCCACTCGCTCTGCCAGGAATTAGGGATCTCGTTTTGTTAGAACCCTGGCACACTCTTCCCAGACCTATCCTGGGAAACAGGGCCAGCAGATTTCCCATGACGCCGGGCCCTCCCAGCCTGAGACTGAGTCACCCGCCTGTTCCGCAGGCTTGCCTTGCCCACCCCCTCTAGGATTCCCTCCGCCCGAAAAAAAGTTCAACTCTTTGGCTCAGCTGCACTTAAGATCCGAGTAGAAGCAAAGAGAGCCCATCATCAATTAGGTCCTATCACCTTTGATGATATTTCAGGGTACATCCCACTCAAGGTTTGACTGTTCTCTATTACTTCAAATCGTATAATAGTCATGGATCTTTTTTATAATCAGAATAAAACGGCAATTCTCTTTTTGAAAGTAAAGAAGGAGGAAAACTACACTGTTTCTTTCCTATTTTTACATTACTGTGGATCTGTGGAGGGGCAAGGGCTCTTTAAAAAATGTCTCCCATCAGAGGAAAATTCTCTTTAGCTAAGAAATGTTTGAAGTCCCAGTGGTTCCTTCCTCCACTTCTGCTTTCTTTTACAAATACTACATTTCTTTGATTTCTCAAGACAGCAGAGAATTTAACCCTCGGCATCCCATACTAATTAACTGACTTTAATAAATAGACCCCACTATACTGGTCCCAGGAATTCCATATATGTTCCCCAAAAGATGTGCCCTAAAAAAAAATTAAAAAAAAAAAAACTGAAAACATGTTCATGAGTCATAGAATAAATCATTGCATATTCACACAATGGAATGTTACACTGCAATGAAAAGGTGTCATAACTCCACTCAAACGAATGGTTCAGTTCTACAAACATAATATTGAATGAAAGAAGCCAGTCGCTAAAGAGGTCATACCATGTGAGTCCATTAGTCCAATGCACAAAGACAGGCTAAACTAAACTTTGGAAAGAGAGGTCAGGGTAGCGGTTATTTGGGGTGGGGCCAGGGGAGGGGTGGCTAGAAAGAGGTATGTGAGGATGTTTGGGGGCTGATCAGGTTCTATTTCCTGATTGGTGCTCCATACACGGGTGTGTTCAAGTGAAAATCTAAGCTATGCCTGACCTGTGGTGGGGCAGAGGATAGTGTCGACCTGGAATGCTGAAGTCACTGGTTCAAAGCTCTGGGCTTGCCTGGTCAAGACACATACAAGAAGCAACTACTTTGAGTTGATGGTTCCTGCCCTCCCAAACTCTCTCTCCTCCAAGATCAATAAATAAAATTTTAAAATCATTTTTTTTAAAAAAGAAAGAAAATCTAACACGTATAATTGGGACACTTTTATATGCCTACATGCAACAACAACAAAAAAAGTTTTTAAAAATAGATACCAACTCCTATAAAGAATTAGGTTTTCATCAATATAATTCACTCAGTGCCCTTTTCTCCAGTTAATATCAGAGACAAAAAAGCAAAGCCCCTGCCATTTGCAAACAGACCGCTTGTAGAGGAAAGGAGAAATACCTGAGCAGATGCCACGCCCACACTCTAACCAAAACCCAAACGCACACTTGATCCTCAACCAGGTTCTTACCACGAGGAAACAGTACATCCTCCAGAAGCTGAAAGAGTCTTCATCTCTGTGCAGATCTATTCGGCGGTCTCTAAGCATGGCTGGTGTCCGTCCTCTGCCTGCCTGCCTGCCTGCCTGCCTGCCTTTTAAATGAAAGACACATGTTCTAGAGATGTACAAGGGTCAAGAGAGGAGCATATGGCCATTTGATCTGATTTTGATCTAAGTTTTATCTAAAAAAAAAAAAAATCATGCACAGGTGATTGAATCGCCTCTAGAATGAGGCTGTCTCTTGAGCATCTTATGCCCAAGCAGGTAGAAGGAAGGCCGGGTGGCTATCTATCAATTGTTACCACAGACTTCTTTCTGTTAGCCAGGATGATGCTCTATTCTTTAAACAGGTGAACAGCGCCACCCAGTGGGAGCTCTGGAGAACATGCTGTCTTTGGTGACCCCTAGGAATAAAAATCTCAGGTGTGGCTGGCTTTACTTCAAACGACTTGGTAAATTTTTCCTTAAAAAAAAAAAAAGAGAGAGAGAGAGACTCACCTTTTTAAAAATGAATAAAGGATATAAGGAAGCAAACAAAAGATTAAAAGCTTAAAATGGTAAATAAATACGTTAAAATACACTCAGTACTACTTGTAATTGGAGGAAAGGAAATTAAAGCACTAATTATGTAGATATTGTTTTCACCCACTTGACTGGAAAAATTACTAAAGGCTGGTAATCTCAAGAGCTGATAAAAGAGCAGAAAGGCCTGGTACTCTCCTGACGCAGGCCCAAGTAAATTGGTTCCGTTCTTTGCAGCTCAATTTGATGTTGTTTTTTAAAATATTAACTGCACATAATCCAATAATTCTGACTTTCAGAATGGATCCCATCGTTTTCACTTCTGCACAGGAAGATAAGTGAAGTTTAGGACATACTTTCGTGCCAGAAATCAAGGAGAAGGTCCACATGTAACAGGTCCGTGTCCGAAAGATACATGAGCCAGCTAGGGCAATCAGCTAGCTGAGATTAAAGGAGGTGTGACAGGGTTTGGGACTCGAATCTCTGTCCCTCTCTTCTCACCTTGCAACGCTGTGACTCCTAGAGGCACGTCTGGCTACAACAGGATAAGTTACGCCAGGTCTTCCGAATCCTCTCACAGTCTGCAAATACATCGATATTATTGTTTACAGCCGGAATTTCCAGCATACAAAATCACCTTCTCCCAGCTATCAATTATTGGCATGATCTGTAGCAGGGCAAGTTCTTTGTGATGTTTTCTGAAACTATCTCAGATCGGTAATTAAGTCCCCAGCCTCAGCTCTCACTTCCACACTTTAATGAGGAACGTAGCCATGAAGCCATTAGAATGTGAAACAATGCAAGCTATCTCCCGTCCTCCTTCTGTGATACAACAGCCCCCCCCCCCGGCCCCCGCCCCCGTGGGAAGCCTTCAGAGGCCAACCTACTTAGTCTGAGAGACTACAAGCCACCCCTCCAGGCAGAAAGTGCATGTATGAAAGTGGTTGTTGTTTGCCCTCGGGCCAGGTCCCTTCTTAATTACTAAGGAGTGCACCTGCATAATTTAAACACACTTGAGCCAGGGTCTGGCTGCTTGTGCGGCCAACTGTCTCCATTAATTGCTCAAATTCATGAGCATCCCTGCCTCATCCATAATGGAAAAAAAAAAGCTGCATTTTCCCCAGATTCCTCAAAATTCCTAGGGATGCAAAGACGTGACCTGGCCAGAAGGGGACACCAAAGCCTTTCTCATCTTGAAGCAGCTCAGCTGCCGGAAAGACGAGGTGGTTTCCTAGACTGGAAGAGAACCGGCAGGTGGAGGGTTTGTCTTTTGGCCAGGCATTGGATCACCCTCCAAAGAAATCTGTTTTTCCTTCATACACTTACAAGGAATCCCAAAACTCAAAAGAAAACTCGGTCGAATGCGAGGAGCTGCTCTCAGAAATACACATTGATGCCCCCACAGAACTTTCTATGAGCGAGACGTTAGCCTTCCAGTCCGGTCCGCACAGCACAGAGGAGGCTGGAATACAGTGATCGGCGGAGTGCAGACAGCTGGGCGCCCGATTCCAGTGCTGCAGGTCAGGATGATGCTGGCGATGGAGGGAGCACTGCACAAGGAGTCAGAGGACTCGGGAGGAAGTCCCAGAACCTCTGAGCACTGGCTCTGAAGGAGTTTGGTTGGAGCAGCTAAGATACCTGGCAAGGGAGCAGTGCAAGCCACCGGGAAGGGGGCCGTGGGGGTCCTCCTCCGGGATGCCTGCCCCCTGCGTCAAACCCTGACTCCGACACTCGCCAGCCCTGTGCGCGTGGTCAAGTTAGTTCTTCTGCACCCTCATGGGGTTGTTGTGAGGATTAAAGGAGGCCGTGCACATAGCAGGCTGTATAGAAACATCGTTTCATTTTCTTCATGGATTAAAGGGAGACTCGTTATAAATGGACTTGTGGAAACAGATATTTTGCAAGTGTCTGGCGACCTTTTATCAGGAGAGAGCAAAGTTGGAGTTGTTATCATGACCCCATTAGACCTAGGTTGGGGAGACCTGGAAAGTCCGGGCAGGTCACCTAATATTAACCATTATGAGACACATTTACATGAATACTCACTGACATGGCCTCACTCGATTCAGAGCACCCATTAGCCTTAATTAAGGAGCATGACTGCATAATTTAAACACATTTGAGCCAGGGTCTGGCCACGTGAGCGGCCAACTGTCTGCACTAATTGCCCAAATTCACGGGCACCCCTGCTTCATTCATAATGAAAAAAAGCTGTGTTCTTCCCAGATTTCCCACAGTTCCTAGGGATGCAAAGACATGACTTGGCCAGGAGGGGGCACCAAATCCTTCCTCATCTTGACGGCACCTCTGCTCCCCCCACCCTCATGCCTCCAAAAAAAAAAGGTAATTTTGTAATTTTCCCATTTTACAAATGAGGAAGCTCAGAGAGGTTATACGACTTCCCCAAGGTCACACACTCTTTTTGTGACTAGATCCACATGTGGGGCAGACGTATTTTGTAAGAAACAAAAATAAATGATAATTAGAAATTAGAGCCCACACCTTGTGTCATGTGGAATAAATATCATTGATGACTTACTGAGAGTAGCCTCCGACTACAGGTGGCAAAGGTAACAACAGCTCCACTTTAATCCCAAACTCTGTTTGGTTCCTGCGTTATCTTTAAAAACCACTAGATGGTGCCACCTTACGCAAAAAAAATTACGCTCCTTCCCCAAAGTTATTTTAGGGCGCTGAGTTAACCCTGTAGGAATTTAAGAGCTGTTAATTCAAGTCTTTCAGTGGATTAACCCTTTGAGTAGGTTTCAAGAAGAACCTGCTTTATCCTAAATTAAGTTTATGTCTATAGTCTTTTTTTTTTTTTACCGGAGCAATGAGCAAGGGTTTCATATGAGAACCTGAAAATCTAACCAAATCCACCCCTCCAATTAAAATATGCTCGTGTAGCCAACAGAAAAGTAGACAAAAGACCCTGCTTCCTAAAGAAGAGATACATCCTAGAAAAACGGCCTGCTCTGCTTCACAAGTAATCAATGTTCATAAAAACAAAAATAAGATATAATATAGTCTTAGCAAGAATTTTTTCTTTTCTAAATGATGATCCCAGCATTGGCAAGAACACACTCAATGCTGAGCAAAGCAAAAACTGGTGTGATATTTCTAAAGGGAAATTTTTCAGTAAATATGCAGAATATTTTAACTCACTGACTCAGTAAATCTACTTCTACAGATATTTAAGGACATAGTCAAGAGTGTGGACAATGGTTTCCATCCAGGATATCCACCACAGCATTGTTTATTGTTTATAAGGCTGAAAGCAATCTAGGTGACTGCTGGCATTCATCAGGGTCTGTTTACACCTGAGTGAATCCATAAATATTTCTTGAGCGTCTACCCTGGGCCAGGCACTGAGTCCTGAAGACACAGTGCTGAACACCATGGACCACATCTCTGCTGTCCCAGGAGGAGGTTATCGACGGTGTTCTTTTCAGAGACTATTTCATGCGTGGGGGAAATGTTCATGATATCACAAGTGGAAGGAAAACAGGATAAAAATGTGCCTGCAGGCCCTGGCCGGTTGGCTCAGTGGTAGAGCGTCGGCCTGGCGTGCAGGAGTCCCGGGTTCGATTCCTGACCAGGGCACACAGGAGACGTGCCCATCTGCTTCTCTACCCCTCCCCCTCTCCTTCCTCCTTCCTCTCTGTCTCTCTCTTCCCCTCCTGCAGCCGAGGCTCCATTGGAGCAAAGTTGGCCCAGGAGCTGAGGATGGCTCCATGGCCTCTGCCTCAGGGGCTAGAATGGCTCTGGTTGCAACAGAGCAATGCCCCAGATGGGCAGAGCATCGCCCCCTGGTGGGCATGCCGGTGGATCCTGGTCGGGCGCATGCGGGAGTCTGTCTGACTGCCTCCCCGTTTCCAACTTCAGAAAAATACAAAAATAAAAAAAGTGCCTGCAACATTTCTTTAAGTGTACATTAAAACAGTGAGAAAAACTTCAGTCCATAATAAATTCATGGACAGTAGACCCCCTTAATCATGGGGCACACATGCCAAAATCTCCAGTGGATTCCTGAAACCGTGGGTAGTAGTTAATCCTATATACACTGTTTTTTTCTTATATATGGGCATATACATATCTATGATAAAGTTTCATTTATAAGTTAAGCACAGGAAGAGATTAATAACAATCACTAATAATAAAATAGAACAATTATAGCAATACACTGTAATACAAGTTATGTGAGTGTTCTCTCTCTCTCTCTCTCAATATCTTACTGTCCTTTTTCATGGTGAAATACTAAAATGCCCACGTGATGAGAGGTGTTTGCAGTTTGAAGAGCGACTGTGAACCCTAACCTCAGCCCTGCTGACCTTTACAGCTAGATCATTCTACTGCAGGGCTGTCCTGCACACTGTACAATGTTTAGCAGAATCTCTGGCCCCTATCCACAAAGATACTACTTGCCCCTCCAGTTGTGACAACCAAAGATGCCTCCAGACATTGACAAGTGTTCCCTAGGAGCAAAAGAGACTACAGTTAAGAACCACTGGGCTTAATGCTCTTTCAGAGTTTTGAAACTCTAGAGTCGATAGGTTCAGTGGCTCAGTGATGATGGGTCAGCATTCTCTCTCTCTCCTCTTGTGGTTGCAACATGGCTGCTCGAGCTCCAGACATTGCATCTTCATCAAAACGCATCTCAAGCAAAAAGCAAGTTAGGAGATGCAAAAAGTCTTTCTTCTTATATGCCTTTTCTCTTTTCAAGGAGCAAAATAATTAGCAGTATCCCCGAGACAACTTCCCCTTATGACTCATAGACTAGAAGTGGGTCAACTGGGCAATTAATGAAAAAAGGGCAGGGGGATTGTCATGATCAGCTTAGACCAATCGTGATTTATGTCCTGGGACTGGGCATATTGCCACCAATACAAAGAAGGGAAAATTGTTGGTAGGCAACCAACAGGGAATGTCCCAATGGCCATGTCTGTCATTTCATCTCTGGTACCTCAAATGGTGCAGAGTAAATGTTGGTTGAATGAATGAGAGACTCCTTAGTTCAGGGGTCCCCAAATGTTTTACACAGGGGGCCAGTTCACTGTCCCTCAGACCGTTGGAGGGCCGGACTATAAAAAAAAAACTATGAACAAATCCCTATGCACACTGCACATATCTTATTTTAAAGTAAAAAACAAAACGGGAACAAATACAATATTTAAAATAAAGAACAAGTAAATTTAAATCAACAAACTGACCAGTATTTCAATGGGAACTAGGCTCCTCTCACTGACTACCAATGAAAGAGGTGCCCCTTCCGGAAGTGCAGCGGGGGCCGGATAAATGGCCTCAGGGGGCCGCATGTGGCCCGCGGGCCGTAGTTTGGGGACCCCTGCCTTAGTTAGTTGTAGCTTGGGCTGCCATAAGCACATGCCTTAGCCTTGAGGCTTAAACAGCAGTGCTGTATTTTTCTCACAGTTCTGGAGGCTGGAAGTCCAAGAGCAGGTGCCAGCGTGGCTGAGCTCTGGTGAGAACCTGTTTCTGGCTTGCTGATGGAGAGAGAGATACCTCTTCCTCTTCTGATACGACTATTAGTCTAATCAGATTAGGGCCTCGCTCTTATTAAACCTTAATTACCTCCTAGAGACTCTAGCTCCAGAAAGGAGTCACAGGGGGGGGTAGGGCTTCAATGATGGGTGGGGGCAGGGGGGGGGGACAATTCAGTTCTCAGTAGACACCAAATGAATAAATAAGTGACCACATGAATGACCCAATAATGACTGTATGACAAAATGAATGAGTCATACAATGAGCTGAATCAAATCAATGAGCTGAATGAATGAATGAATGAATGAGTGACCCAGTCTGCGAACAGAAGCAGGGGTTTGGTTAGTTACGTCAGTGCACACATATTCAGTAGCTTGCGATTTAATATCCAGCCAAAGTATGTGCTTTCTCACTGAGGTTGGACACCTGGAAAACCTTGTGGGAACATATGTTCACCCGTTAGGAATGTGACCAAATTTGGCATTTCATCACACCCAACTTGTGACACATCCCATAACAAACTATGCCGCCCACCCCCCAAAGGAGGAGCTCTCAGAGGGCGCTGAGCGGCAGCGCGGGGAATCGCAGGCTCGGGGCGGACTTCCGTCCTGGCCCCGCAGCGTCGGGAGGGCGGGACAGCAAGGACTGCCCTCGGCTGTCACACCGTCCTCATCCGCAATGGCTGCACCAACCGGGGCATGAAGTCACGCCAAGGACATTACAGCTGCCACGTGACGGGCTCACCACCAGCAAATCTCAATTCTCAGAAGTACGGGACATTTGAGGCAAAACACAGACTACTCATTGCCAACCGGGGCCCACTCTATTTTTTTTTTTAAGGAATGTTTTTCATAAAAGCCTTGGCTTAAAAAAAACAACAACAAAAATGCCATGTCTAGCAAAGAAAACACTCGTGTTACTATGGTCCCGAATCAGTCAGAGAGCTGTTTCCTCCCTCCCCTCGGGGGAGAAAGGTTCCTGTGGCAAACAGTCACCCCACTGCCCTGGGATCACCTAACGCTCTCCTGTCCTGTCCCCTCTGTATGATGTCGGACTCGACTTTTATCAACCAATGTTCCTTTCGTTTATGAATTCAGCACAAAATGAGCAAAGCTTCACGGCCCACCTCGTGGGGCTCCAAAGGATACTAAAGGTTGCGATTTTTGTATCTTACTCAATGAGAGACCTTCCATGGCTGTGCTTGCTACCTACAAAATCTTTCCCGAGTGAAATAAACCAGAGTCGCAGAGGAACACAGAGGAGTCACGTGGAATGGGCAAAACTGACTCCTCTCACCTGGTCTCAATGGTGACATTTTTACAGTGTTTGTCATATTTATTATATTTCCACCACACACACACACACACCACATTCTACCCACTGAGCCGCCACCACCAGCCCTATGAATATTTTTTTAACCAGAAAAATATATTTGTATATTTAAAATAAAATTTTAAATTAAAAAAAAATGTAATAGAGAGATTATGTTTGGACACTATGGAGGGTTTTTGACTCATTACATCTGGTCCTTCAACTAGACTTGGTGGCACCCGGAAGAGCTTGGAGCAGCGTGGGTCATTCTGTCTAGATTCTCGACTCAGGAAATTCTTGCCTTTTATCGATTATCGGACTCAATTGCTACAGTTTGAGAATCAGCCTTAGGAAAATGGACTTGGTTTATTACCATAAGCTTCCAAAAGAGGATTCAGCAGAGCACAAGGGGAAAATGTTCTTTAAACACACACACACACACACACACACACACACACGCACGCACACACTCACACGCACACACACACGCACACGCACACACACACACACGCACACACGCGCACACACACACACTCACACGTACACACACGCACACACACGCACACGCACACACACATGCACACACACGCACATGCACACACACTCACACGCACACACTCGCACACGCGCACACACGCGCGCGCACACTCACACGCACACGCACACACACGCACATGCACACACGCACACTCACACACACACATGCACACACGCACACACGCACACTCACACACACGCACACACACACGCACACGCACGCACACACACTCACACACACGCGCGCACGCACTCACACTCACACACACGCACACACTCACACACACGCGCACACACGCACATGCACACACACACGCACACACACTCACACACGACCTTGATCTGTTCCTTGCACTGAAATTTTCAGAAAATAAAATAACTCACTCTGCAGTCATAAGATCTCCTTGAACTACAAGAGGTCAAGAGGAAGAGATGTGAGGGTTTATTGTTTTGAATGTTCTTCTAACTTTTATACTGAATTTTAAACAGGAAAATTTACAGTGGTTGTGGGGGGTTGTTTTTGAATTTGAAAAAAAAAATGAGAAAGTGGGGTAATGGAGGCTTTTGAGATCCAAAAGTTAAACCCAGCCCAGATGAGCGTGTCTTCAACCGTCACACAGAGACGGAGAGTAGATTAGCGGCTGCCCAAGGCGGAGGGACGCGGTGAGTGAGAGGTGACCGCTCACCGGGTCCCATGCAGGGTGGTGAGAGGGCTCTGAGATCCGAGCGTGGTGACGGTGGCACAGCCTCGGGACTGCGCTAAAGGCCACTGGGTGGTCGGCTAAAACCATTAGTGTGGTGCTGTGTAGTTCTCAATAAAAAGTAAGGAGGTAGAGATTTACAGGCATAAAAAATATTAGAAATCTAGAGTGTGAGTAAAAATAAATTTTAAAATTAATTGGGAAATAAAAATGTGTTTGATGCACAGTACTAAAATATTTGGACACTGAGTTGAAAAAATATAGTTAATTTTCTTCTGCATGCCATTTAGACAAGTATATTGGCATACCTGTAGGTACACATAAAAATTTAAATCTGGAGATGAACAAAAAGGAAGGAAGGAAGGAAGGAAGGAAGGAAGGAAGGAAGGAAGGAAGGAAGGAAGGAAGGAAGGAAGGAAGGAAGGAAGGAAGGAAGGAAGGAAGGAAGGAAGGAAGGGGAAGGGAGGGAGGGAAGGAGGGAGGAAATAAGGAAAGGAAGGAAGGAAAGGAGGGAGGAAAGAAGGAAGGAAGGAAGGGGAAGGGAGGGAGGAAAGAAGGAAGGAAGGAAGGAAGGAAGGAAGGAAGGAAGGAAGGAAGGAAGGAAGGAAGGAAGGAAGGAAGGAAGGAAGGAAGGGGAAGGGAGAGAGGGAGGGAGGGAAGGAGGGAGGAAATAAGGAAAAGAAGGAAGGAAGGAAGGAAGGAAGGAAGGAAGGAAGGAAGGAAGGAAGGAAGGAAGGAAGGAAGGGGAAGGGAGGGAGGGAAGGAGGGAGGAAATAAGGAAAGGAAGGAAGGAAGGAAGGAAGGGAGGGAGGGAGGGAGGGAGGAAGGGAGGGAGGAAAAGGAAGGAAGGAGAATCATTCAGGAAGTGGTTGCTGACACCATGACAGCAGAGGAGGCAGGTGGCACCTGGCAGTGCTGGGTCTGGCAGAGACAGGGTGGGCAAGAGGATGTGGAAGGAACAGAGGACAGATGAGGGCACAAGCATGTGGCACCAGCCCTCCATCCATGTTACAGCTCACTAACACTCACGTAGCATTTTCCCTTGTCCCTCCCAGGAGCAAAAGTAGGGATTTAAGGCCCAGAACAAATTTACATTAAAATGTTGAGAACTCTCAGGCCAAACAAGTAATCAAAACTCCATGACATACACCTCCTTTAGTGAGTAACCCAGGCAAATATCCCAGTGATGTCATGTGGATGCCACATGCCCGAATTGATGTGATGACAAGGCACCTCACCTCTGTGATATTCCTTCCAGAAACCCATGACCCCAGTCTCACCAGAAACATCAGACAAAGGAACACAAGAGTTGAGCCAAACTGAGAGGCCTCCTGCACAACATCTGACCAGTACTGCTCAAAACTGTCAAAGTCAGGAAACACAAGGAACGACGGACCCTGTCACACACTGAGGAGGACAGGAGGACCCAATGCAGTGTGGCATCTTCGGTGGGATCCTGGAATAGAGAGAGAAATCAAAATAAAACATCAGTTAGGAGTTTAGTTAGTAGCAGTGTCCCCACGTGGGTTCCTTAGTTTTAACAAAGGCCCACGGCGATGTAACACGTTAACTCTGGGGGGAACAGGATGAGGAGTCTGTGGGAACTCGTTGTACCATCTTTTCAATCTCGCTGTAAATCAAAAGCAATTCCAAAATAAAATACATAAATACGGTTTTTAAGAACTCAATTATGAAGCAAAGTGGCTGCCCACTGTGGGAGTGTGATGAAGAGATATCAGAAAGTCCTCAGTCAGATTTAGATCATCAAAAAATGTACCCAGCCTTCCCACGCCACTCACAGATGAGCTGTCCTTTGTCCCTCCCCCCCACCCCCGCTCCCACTGTCAGCTCGTCCTTGGGGTCCTGGGCAGTGAGTCACCTGAGCCTCTGCATGTCCTAACGAGCCAGTCACTGTAATCACACAGGCCTCCGGACGTGCACAACACCTACCAGGCACCTAGTCACAGGGAGAGCTGCAGTCAGCACCTCGTGGAGGCAGCCGTGACGTGTCCTTCTAAAGGGGGTCAAGGCCACAGACATCCCCTCCGCGGCTCCCCCACAATACCTGCCACGCTGTAAAAGCCCGTTCCCGGGTGCATTCCGTGGAAACACCCCTGTCAACAGTGGCCAGTCACAGCTCTCCATCAGCACGCTTTCCCCCGCACTTCGGGGACAGAGAAGGGGCCTCACCACCCCAGTCTCTCTTCAGAGGAGGACTTGCCCTGGTTGAGAGCAAGAAGCCTCCAGCTCTAATTCCTCCAAGATTTGCCTTAGCTGTAGAACGCCATCTTGCCTACGATGACTTCCTCTTCCCGCCCGGCCCACATCCAATGACTGAGCACAGGGTGGGTGGAAAGGCCCAGCCATTCTAGCCCAGCAGAGACGACTTTGCTGGGCCGTCGGGCTGAGTGCTCCTCAGGCCTGCACTGCCCCCCCCCCCCCGCCCTCTCCCCTCCCCTTCCAAAGGTGTTGATCCCTAATGGACATTTTCTCTGCCCAACTCCACCTCAGCAGCTGCTTCTGGACAACTCCATTTGTGACATCTTTCTTGGGATGAGGGGGAAGGGAACAATGTACTCAAGATGATCAATTATACAATCTTTAATCCTCACCTCCCAGCCTCTCTTGCAGCTCGGATACAGCACAGGAGCCAGCTCTAGCCACTGAGACATAATCATAATTCCACTGGGGGATAGAGGGACAGTTGTGAAGAATGGGCTTTCTTTTTCCATTAGAGAGAACAAATGCCGGTGGCTTCCATTTTCTTCCTGCTGCAGATATGACATCTGGAGCTGCTGCTATCTTGTGACCATCAGGGGTACACAGGAGGGAAACGAGAGAGTGGTAGAGCCAGCACCTACCTCCAGACATCATAACATGTGGAGTAAACCCCCATGTGTTACAGCGCAACCATATTGTACCGAGTCACCGGGCCTTAGACCCTGAACCTGGAAATCGTGGGCCCCAAACCGAGCCGAGCACCTGCCTCAGACACGTGGCCATGACAAACGCATGTGCAAGAGCACCAGCACAGCCTTCACCTCATGACAGGAGAGGCAGCGCTCCGCCCAGCCCCTGCCCCTGTCCCTCCTCCCATCACGCCTGCCTGACAGCGTCTGAAGCATTCACAGTCCTTGTTCAGAAAGATCTAAAACAACAGAAGTGCGTTAGGAAAGCAGCTGCCCCTCTCACCTGAGCACTTTGAAACACGAATTACTTTGCTTGGTTTTCACTTAGGAAAATGGCCGCCTAGGTGTTTCTAATTCTGACCACCACTTTAGAATGGCGATCAGGTCCAGAAATACCCATAATGGGTTTTTTCTAGCCAGGTAAACATAACTCTTTCCCACTCACACATCTGGGACCTGTGCTTCCCCAAACAGAAAGGGAGGACACACCGGCAAGCCACTGGGGAAAAGCCTGAAAATGCATCACAGTTTGTAGCACACAATGAAACATCTTTCATTTTTTTTTTGCAGAGGCTTCACTTAAAGAAAGTGGGGCTCCCTTCTGAATTCTACCGATACCAGCCCAGCCACGCGAGACCAGAACAAGCATCATAGCTCGTGTCTCCCTTTGCACATTCATTAACATTTGTTAACAAAAATTTATTGAGTGCCAGACATTTTTCCAAGAATTAAGAATATAACATCTTCTTAGGTCTCCCTAAATTACTTCCTCTCCAGTGCAGCCTGGGCAGCACATATAGCAAAATTGGAACTACGCTGGAGGTCAGGGTGGCCCCTGCCTGAGGACGACATGCAAAGTCTTGCAGTGTCCCCTATTCTAGTCTGTACCTTAACCCTAGGTCTGGCCCTCCACTTCCCTGTGAGCTCACACCAGCAGATGATCCTGACTGGCCAAATGTTCGAGCTTGGACCCCCTACTCCTTACATGCCACCTGTTGGGGCGTCAGCCCAGAACAATGAATAGGACTTCTAGATAATTTACAGGTAGGCATTGCTGCTTGAGACCATGTCAATGAAATCATGTAATCCTCATAACAACCCCATGAACTAAACACTATACTTATACCCATTTTATAGGCAAAGAAACTGAGGTTAGGAGAACCAGCCCAAACTCACACAGCTAAACCATTGCAAAGCTGGTTTCCAAACCAGAAGCAACAAATCCAATCTGCTCTCAACCTCCCAGAAAATTCTTTCACTTCCTTGAAGTCCAAACATGATTTCAACTGTGAGACAGTCAGTCAGTTATACCCCTCTTGGGTTCTTCCAAAACCCTTGTCTAGTTGATGTACTGAGAAGAGTGTAAAGACAGTTAATTATTGGTTTTCATTATTGCAGTGGGTCTGGATTGGGTCCGATGTCCAGCAGGTTCAGGGAACAGAACCACATCTTCCTCGGGGTAATCACCCTTGACTCCAAGTTCACAGGGTCCCCTCCGGCTCCAGAGTGGAGTATGTAACTCAGCCCTGGCCAGTCCAGGCATTGCGTTCCCCTGTCCACAGCGACTGATTCAGGGATGTGTACCCGGTCCAATCAGGTTCAGGGAGATGCGATCTGGGAGTCTGCATCTTTTGAGAGAAAGGCTGTCACACCTTTCTGCTGGACTTGAATTCAGAGCATGCAGGCCTAGAGCTGCCAGCAGCTTGCTCTCTGTGTGAGGACACAGCAAGGGGCCACATTTCCAAGCCACGAAGAAAGCTCTCATCAGCAAATGTACCCTGCCAAGCCTTGGCCTTAGGCTTTCCAACCACCAAAACTGTGACAAAATCAATTCCCATCATATTTTAAGCCATCCAGTTGATGAAATTTTGCCATGACGGCATGAGCTAATGAATGCACCCTGGTCCTTGTTACACTCACTGAGCCTTAAATCCAGCTTTGCCTAGATCCATAAAGCCCCTGGAATTTCCATTATGTGAGGAAGAAAGAGAAAATTTATTATTTTTTTAATTTAAACCATTTTAAACTCATTGCCAAAGGTTCTTCTCATGGAGCCTATAAACTCCTTGGGAAGAAGGCTCTGCATAATTTGTGATGGGAGGGGCCACGCAGCCCCGATGGCTTTGGCAAGAATAAGCAGCCCGTTCATCCTCTTCAAAAAGGACCCCCAAAGTGCACATTCATTACTTCACGAGTACTTTCTAGTTTACCATGTAAATCCTCCTCCAGGAGTGCAGTCAACTGCAATTTATCATTTGACCATTTGATGCTCACCACAACCTGAGGCACCCAGCAGAGACCTGACACATAGTAGGTGCTCAGTAAATGTGTACTTGAAAATGAAGAAATGAACGAGTAAATGGGTGAATGGATGCTTGTGGCAGTTTCCAGGTCAAATACCAACAGCTAAGAAAAGTCCGGACAAAACGGACGCGCAGTCTGGCCAGCAGAGGGCACCAGCCTCCTTTTCAATCCCCCTGCCCAAGCCCGGGCGCCGGTACCTGCTGTCAGTCAGAGAGGCTCCCAGCGCTCAATGGTCACTTCGCTGCGCAGCAGATGAAGTAGGAGTTGTTTGCCTCCGGCCGATGGATGAAAACTGAGTGTCCACCTCTCACTACGTCCCCTGTCTTGCTATGAAAACAGCAGTAACTGTAGCAGCCAGTGGCAGATTTTCTGTCCCCAAGTGGGGATAAAGGGAGGGTATAAGGTAAGGGGGAGAGAGAAGGAAGCAGGCAGAAAAGAGTGTGTATACAACTGCCCATCTGGGAGAAACAGGAGAAAGTTCTCTGTGAGTTTCCCAGCTGACTTGCCTCTCTCTCTCTCTTTCTCCCTCTCTCTCTCTCTCTCTCTCTCTCTCTTTCTCTCTCTCTCCAGGCTTTCATTCTGGGGAGAGCAAAGCCTGAGTCTATCCTGGACTAGCGTCCGTAACCAGCACCTGGAGGGAGTGCTTCCTTTCCCGCAGTAGCAGCTGCAGCTGCAGCAGCCGGTGGACCTGCCGGTGGCCGGCTCGGCTCAGCGGCCTGTGACCATGAACGCTTCGTGCTGCCTGCCCTCGGCTCAGCCCACGCTGCCAAACGGCTCGGCGCACCTGGCGGCCCCTTCCTTCGGCAACCAGAGCGGCGGCGGGTTCTGCGAGCAGGTCTTCATCAAGCCCGAGGTCTTCCTGGCGCTGGGCCTCGTCAGCCTGCTGGAGAACATCCTGGTCATCCTGGCCGTGGTCCGCAACAGCAACCTGCACTCGCCCATGTACTTCTTCCTGTGCAGCCTGGCGGTGGCCGACATGCTGGTGAGCGTGTCCAACGCCCTGGAGACCGTCATGATCGCCATCGTCAACAGCGACACCCTGACCTTCGAGGACCAGTTCATCCAGCACATGGACAACGTCTTCGACTCCATGATCTGCATCTCCCTGGTGGCCTCCATCTGCAACCTGCTGGCCATCGCCGTGGACAGGTACGTGACCATCTTCTACGCGCTCCGCTACCACAGTATCATGACCGTGCGGAAGGCTCGCACCCTGATCGTGGCCGTCTGGGTGTGCTGCGGCGTCTGCGGCGTGGTGTTCATCGTCTACTCCGAGAGCAAGATGGTCATCGTGTGTCTCATCACCATGTTCTTCGCCATGCTGCTCCTCATGGGCACCCTCTATGTGCACATGTTCCTCTTCGCGCGGCTGCACGTCCAGCGCATCGCGGCACTGCCCCCTGCCGACGGGGCGGCCCCACAGCAGCACTCGTGCATGAAGGGGGCCGTCACCATCACCATCCTGCTGGGGGTGTTCATCGTCTGCTGGGCCCCCTTCTTCCTCCACCTCGTCCTCATCATCACCTGCCCCACCAACCCCTACTGCATCTGCTACACTGCCCATTTCAACACCTACCTGGTCCTCATCATGTGCAACTCCATCATTGACCCCCTCATCTATGCCTTCCGGAGCCTGGAACTGAGAAACACCTTTAAGGAGATTCTGTGCAGCTGCAATGGCATGAACTTGGGATAGGATGCCAGGGCCGTGGGAGTGGGAATCAGTCTGGTCACTTTAGACCCTCCATCCAGCTGAGGTGTTTAGAAAGAAGAAAGGGGGGGGGGGGACAGAAGACGTCAAAATGTGTCAACAGCCGTGGTTGTGCATGTCCTTTGTTTTTAAGCTTGCAAAGCCTTTCAAAGGGAAATTGTGTATAACAGGCTCTCTGAAAGGATCCCATGAGGGTAAGTCACAAACTGATTTCCCCAATATCACCGGCAGCAATCAGTGAGGGCTGCTGTGGGTATAGCGGGCCCTCACTTCCATACACCCAGGTCTGCCATGCCTGCCTACTCACCTGCTTCCCATCATGTCTTCATGCTTTGGTCGGACCAGACTGAAGGACTCTCATTAACAGAGGGTGGTTCAAAGTTCTCCCAAGCAAACCTCCTACAGCTCCCGACCTCTGGCTGCCAGCTGCTCGGATGGCTTTGCCCTTATTTCATAAGAGACTTGAGTTGCTATTCTGGTATTTTATTTACAGTAAAAAGCTTCCCCAACGCAACTAGCCCTTTGTTAAAGAAGCAATGCTGTGCTGCTTGTCCCTCCTTATATTCCACATCTCGCACCAGCCTCCCCCTGAAAAACAGCATCGAAATGTTACCCACGTTATTATGGAGTTGTTTTTGTTGCTGGGGTTCTATGCGCTAAATCTAAGGCAGCTTTCAAAATGCTAATGAGAAAGAGATCAAGTACTTTGGAAAATCAGAACATACCTGTGTGCAAATATTTTGATGCTTTGCTACCTTAAGAAGTAGATTTTTCTGTTTTATAAGTCTTTTTCCTATTATCCCTTTTCTGTCTTTAATAAGAGAGGGTATCATCTATGGGAAGGGGTGTATCTCAAGAGATTGTTTTTATTGTAGTTTCAGGATGTTTGAGAAATTGTGGGAGTGTGTCTGACTTTCTTGGAAGCTCGTTTTTGCTCATTGCAGCTGTGTCTGTCTCTGCCACATGACTTCCTGAAACATCTAGGAAAGAAAATTTGGGAGGATTACTGATCCTTTTGCTTGACATGGTGTTAAAGTTGTGGTGATCCTGTTATCAACATCTGCACCTTATCAAGTAAAGCAATTCATTTTCATGCGCATAGGACGATATTTGCTGACTAGCACTATACAGTATAACACTGCATGCTGTGCGTGTGTCCATCGACACTTCCCTGACCTGGAAAACTTCATGTCGGGCTTTCTGGCTGTTCCTTCTTCTCCCACAGCATGCATTCTTCTCTTGTGCTGTGTCTTTGGTATACAATTGTGTGTTTTTCTTATGCTGGAATATATTGGGAGTTTTATTGTTCTTGACACCTTGCTGATATAAACAATATCAATTGTTTCTTGCTTGTGATGTTTGCAAATAAATAAAAGGTTTTGTGGCTGCTAAATGTGTGACATTAAAATACACTACCTGGAAGCATCCTGGTGACTTCTGCACAATCGTACATTACACTGCAATCCTGACTATTTTGTAAGTGGCATGAACATCCCCACTGCCACAGTGCCTTTTCTAGGGCAATGCCTTTTAGCCAAACTACAAACTCTCCCATTTAGGTCCTCAAAATACCAGGCTGAGTCCCTGGTGTCACTGTCACCCTCCATTATTTTAATCGAGACACCAAATAATAGGTCTTATCCATTGCCACTCAGCGAGTAAATGTGGGAAACGGGGAAGCAGAGCCTGAAAATTGTACTAACAGCTATAGGAATTATGACATCCTTTTTCTTCATAAACAAGATAAAAACAACTTACTTTTCCCTCTTTGGTGTCAGCTTTCACATTATTCCATTTATTCTGTCAATGAACCTCTAAAACAAGTGAGTCATCTTACAGATGAAGAAGCTTAGTCCCAAGGGATTCCATGATGATCCAAGAATATCCAACTAGTTATGGTCACAGTATATTTTGTGTCCTGTTGCTGATGCCCTGTCCTGATGCTGCCAACAGGTTTTGATCATGAAAACTAATCCAACTTTCCTTCCTCTATGCATTTTGGCAATAAGAGCACTCCCAAATGGAAAATACCCACAGGAATCACCTGGGGTCTTGTGCAAGGGCAAAATCGGATTCAGCAGGCCTGGAGTGGGACTAAGATCTGCGTTTCTGACTATGGCAATATCCCAGGGGATGTGCCTGCTGTCTGGGGATCACCGATGAAATGAAAGGGCACAGGTGACTTTTAAATGAGCATAACACAAAGCTAAAATTATTCATCTGCGCCCTGGCCGGTTGGCTCAGCGGTAGAGCGTCGGCCTGGCGTGCGGGGGACCCAGGTTCGATTCCCGGCCAGGGCACATAGGAGAAGCACCCATTTGCTTCTCCACCACCCCCCCCCCACTCCTTCCTCTCTGTCTCTCTCTTCCCCTCCCGCAGCCAAGGCTCCATTGGAGCAAAGATGGCCCGGGCGCTGGGGATGGCTCCTTGGCCTCTGCCCCAGGCGCTAGAGTGGCTCTGGTGGCGGCAGAGTGACGCCCCGGAGGGGCAGAGCATCGCCCCCTGGTGGGCAGAGCATCGCCCCTGGTGGGCGTGCCGGGTGGATCCCGGTCGGGCGCATGCGGGAGTCTGTCTGACTGTCTCTCCCCATTTCCAGCTTCGGAAAAATACAAAAAAAAAAAAAAAAGTATTCATCTGCTTGGAGTGCTGACCCCAGGCCAGGAACTGTGCTAACCACCTTCTGAGCATTTGCTTCTTTGAGCCTTGCAATAACCCCATGAGGTAGGTACTAATATCCTCCTTATTTTACAGACGAGACAGCTGCAACTCAGAGAGGTTACTCCAAGTGGAAAAGCAGAGATTCAGACTCAAGCTGCCCAAACCACACCCCAGAGTCCAACCCCAACGCCCCAGCACCTCTCCTAGAAGCAGTTCAGAGAGTTGAGCCATGGCCCAATCACATCAGAGGCGCACACTGCCAGGGAGAGAGATTGCAGTTCAGAATTCTACAGTTCCCGAGTCCAGAGGTTCATAGCAGAGTTTCCATAGAGATGTCATAAAGAACAAGGAGCAAAACTAATCATTTGGCTTGCTAATAACCTTCCCCGACGTCTGCGGGTCGCCCTGGCAATGCTTCCATTTCTGAGGCGAGCAACTCTGAACGCTAGGTTCTCACTACCCCCCACGACCACTTTCCACAGAACCGTTTAAGCAGCAGGACAGCCAGATTTTAAATGCTTAATTTTTGGAAATAAAAGCACATTATGATGTTAATTCATCTGTTAGGTTACATTCACTTTTCACCCCTTATCCCCAAGGCAGTGGTTGATCCCCTGAGTCCCAAGAAATCTTTGCCTATTGTCCTTGTTTAGATTGCACTTTTGAGCTTAATTGTGGTATTTTTCTGTAGAGCAGGGGCTATAACATACTCAAGACTCCTTGGCTAGAAACATTTACACACGCTCACCTCCATGAAAATCCATTTTCCACAGGGCAGCCTGTTTAAAACCCCTAAAGCAGATCATATTATACTCCTTCTCAAAACTCTTCATTGACATTGAATAAAATGTCACTTCCTTACCCAGCCCTGCAAAGCCCTATTGATCTGATCTCCTCTGGTAAGTCCTCAACACGTTACCCCTTCCCCAAACTCCTTCCCCACCACTAGACTCAAACTCACCACACTCATTCCTGCCCCAGGGCCTTTGCACCTGCTCTTTCCTCTACCTGAAGACTCTTCCCTCATATCTGCCCATGATTGCCACCTTCTTATCATTCAAGGTCCAACACAATCCTCAGAGATGCCTTCCCTGACTACTCTTTCTAAAGAAAATGCCAGTCACTCACATGAAGTATCATTTTATCACAAATCTGTTTATTTTTTGTTTATTGCTATTTTATATTTTCTCATTATTTTGTTTGTTTAATTATCATCAATCTCTCCCACTACAAAGCAGTATCTAGCATGTAAAACTAGTCAGTAAAATATATATATATATGTGGATGTGTGTTAAATGAATAATGATTTCATTAATACACTTAAATATGAGTTCAAATTCCAAAGGGAAGGTGGATGGGTAATGGGGGACAAAGGGGTGGGGGTGAGGGAGTTATATTGAGTGGGACACTTGAATTCATGTTAACACAATAAATCAAAATTAATAGAAAATTTTTAAAAATGAGTTCAAATCTAATCAAAGAGAATAAAGGGTGTGGCAAAAGTAGGTTTACAGTTGTGAGTACATGAAACAGTTTATTCTTGTATTATTTCTTAATTATTGTCTTATTTTCATAGAAACAACTGAAAACCTACTTTGCCCCACCCTGTATAACACACCAATGATCCTCACATCTGGTACCAAATGTGGAGTTTGAGGAAAACAGCCTACAATCCGACACTTCTCATCCAGTCGGTCACAGGTAATGGCTGGCAGCTGAAATTTTTAAACTCCACAGGTGATTCTGATGCAAAACTTGAAGAACCACCTCAACCAATGAGCCTTGTTTATGTCTTAAGAAAAACAGAAACCAACACCCCTGAAGCTTTTTCTTTTAATGTATTGATTTTAGAGAGAAGAAGGGAGAGAGGAAGAGAAACATCAATTTGTTGCTCCACTTACAGGCAGTCCCTGGGTTATGTACGATCAGTGGGGTTTTTTTGTTTGTTTTTTTCAATGGTAGGGGTGGGGGTAGGACAGCATCAGAAATTTCTCTCTTGACACGGACTTCCTCTCCTTTGGCTTCTTCTTTTTTTTTCACATTGGTGGCTACAACAGCATGAGACTTCTACCAGCTCGCCAACCCCAGCAGAAAACCAGCCTCCCATTCCCAACAGTCTCCCTGCCCACATCCCACCACCCAAAGGCAAACTTCAGGCCAGCTAACTGAAATCATATGCCAATCTTCAAACCAATCACCATGGCCAGCGCATTTGCCTCAGGCCTGGATAAAACTCCCACTGTGGGGCTGGGGAGGAGGCATCAGCCACACCCAAGCCATGTGGACTGTGAAAGATGGAGAGGAGGTCCCACGCAAGAAGATTGGGTGCTGCTTCCAAAACCAGGCAGGCGGAATCGGAATCAGTCACACTGCCCACCTCTCCCTCTCTCTCTCCCTCTCTCTCTCTCTCTCTCTCTCTCTCTCTCTCTCTCTCTCTCTCCAGCCCTGCCCCGACTACTTTCAATACAGCTCTTTTATAGGCTCACCTTTGGGGGTTCTTTGGCTTGAAATATAACTGGTAATTTTTAGGTAAATCCTCAGGACGTTCATTTTAAGCTACTGAAATAACCTTAAAAAGTTTTTGCAAAAACACAAATATGCATGACAGAAGAGATGCTTCGCTTTGGATTCAGCGGTCCTAAAAGTCTGGCCTCCTAGTTCTTTGTCTCGAGCACTCAAAGGCTTACATAAGCCAGTGTACTGGAGGGTTTGCTGCTTGTCCTTAGTCTTGCTTGTCCTTGGTTTCACAATACCACTAGAGGGAAGCTATGGTTTTTCTGGGCCACAGTCCTCCTCAGAACTAAGTGGGCATGCATTCTGTATCAGACAAAAATGTAAGTAAACATCATCCTCACCTTTAAAACCACAGTAGAAAGTGAAAATGAGTGGGCCATTTCCTCAAGTACCACTTTCATTTGGAAACTCGCCTCCTCCGTCCCAACTCGCACACACAGATCATTATTAAAAATAATTAGGTCATCCATGCCCGCGTTCTGGCGGCATTATTCATAAAAGCCAAAAACTGGGAAAACCCCAATATCTATCAACTGGTGAAGAGACAGACAAAAGGTGACACCTCCACACAACGAAATATTACTGAGCTCTGAAAAAGGAATGCACCACACTTACAACGTAGATGCGCCTCAACAGCATCGTGCTAGGTGAGAGAAGTCGGACAAAGACTAGATTCTATACGATTCCATCTATACACAATATCTAGAAAAAGTAAAATCATAGAGACAGAAAGTAGATTAGCGGTTGCCTAGAGCACTACTAATCTACTAGGTGGGAATGAGGAGTAACTGTCAACAGGCACAAGAAACCTTACAGGGCACACAGCTCCTAAGACCCTTGAAATCTCCAGAATGATGAGAGAGGGTTTTGTAGGTTAATGAGATGACCCCTGGTCAGGGAAGATGACTTCAGGATGAGAGCTGGTGGCCCAGAAAGACCATGGCATGATTTGAGGGCTGGAATTTTCGGCCTGAACGCCTGACTTCCAAGTGGGAACGGGAGCTGGAGGGTGATTTCCTCACCACTGGCCAATGAGTTACCCAATTCTGTCTCTGCAACAGAACAGAATTATATATGTTCTTTACAGACCTGAACCCAAGGTGTCATTTTCTCCTTTAATTTTACTTCATCTTCAGCACCACACAGAAATCATTCTCATTTCCTCGATGCTCATCCTGAGGCTCAGAGAGGCAAGTGACTCAGGCAGAATTACACAGCTGGACGGCGGCAATGCCAAGGCCAGTGCCCCCACAGGAGCCAGAAACCTGGCCTGTTCCCACGGGGGCCTGAGGATGCAATTCGGTAGACAGGGCTGGGGGAAGATACCCTGGTCATTTCATAGTAAAAAAAAAAAAATTTTTTTTTAAGAATTTGAAAGTTTAAAACATTTTTAAAAGGATAATAATTACATATTCAGTACACCAAAAATATTAATTAAATGAGAAAAGTGATTGTGGCTGCCCGAGGACAATAGCTTAATAATTATACATTCTCCTGCAAAATGCAAGGTCAGGTTGACCTACCCAGTGAAACTGTCACATAAACGACTAGCCGTTAAGGCAGCCTCGTCCTGTCTTCGGTATTTTGATTGGTTTCCAAAGCTGCCCTGAGCACGTCGTGGCGTCTTCCTCTTCTGCGTCCTATACAAGGTGTGCAGGGAACACACCACCCCAGCCAGGTACAGACCACTGGGTCGGGTGAGCCCTCTAAGAGCAAAGATGCTAAATATGAGACATGCTGTCCCTTTGTCCTCTGGACCTGCAGCCTCTCCCTCTTGTCAAGGACCAGCAGACAGCTGCCCAAAGCACAACTTACTGACTGAAGGAATTGACATCTCCCTCAGGACCCGCTTATAGTTGTGTCTGGAACACTCAGCGCTCCCTGGGCTTTTGTTTGCCAAATCCCCACTTTTGTGCCTTTATCTGAAAGCCCTGACTGAAATTCTTCACTCCTTAGCGGCAAGTTTCCTCTCCTGGAACTTATCCGCAAATGAAACCGGCTGAGTGGAGGGGTACAGAAATGACGGGAGGGGAACCGGGAACAGAGACTGGGTTCCTGTCCCAGATCAGGCAGTACCAACCAGGCTGTGTGACCTCGGGCAGGTGAACGACCTCCACGTGGTCTCGGATTCCCCCGTCTGTAAAATGACAAGGTTGAACTCCCTCACCAGTGTTCACACTGGGTTCTGAGGGCTCTGGGGAACGACAAAGGTGAGGTTATCAGAACCTCTGTCTCTGCACCCATTCTGTTCTACCTGCCGGGCTGAAAAAGTATCTAACGTAGCACTATCTAAAAATCTAAAAATACCTACCTTGCGCTCAGAGCACACCAGGCTCTCTAAGGGGTCTGTGTATTAACTCGTGCAATCCTCACCCCCGTTCAGTAGGATGAGTTACTCTCGGTGTCTCCATTTGGCAGATCAGAAACTGAGGGCCAGAGAGGTCACTGACCCAGTGAGTGAATGGAGGAGCCAGGACAGGAGTCAGTGCGCAGGCCCAAGTCCAAGCACCTAACCAATGCTTCCCCAAAGCAGACAAAAAAGCTACCAAGCTTATCTGACTTCCCTGAAGTTACACAACATACACAATCTATCAGAGACAGAATTCTGTACAACCCAATCAGGGGGTGCAAGCAGGGTGAGTGTCCCTGTGCAGAGACGGGTTGATGCATCAGGGATCCTCAGGCACCTGCCGCGGGAGCTGGGTTTATCCAGAAGAGCTAAGACGATCATCCAGTCTCTACTTAGATGGGTGTCGTGGGCAGCGTTCTGGGTGAGAACGTAGACCTAGGAGAGGAAGAGGCGGCACCCCTAGAATGATCAAATGGACTCTTGGACACAAGAAAGACATCTGTAATGTTGCAAGTCACTGAAGCATCAAAGCTGTTTGTGACTGCATCGCAAGTTGACAGATACATGGATTATCTAATGTGTTTGATTGACAGTGTTGACAGGGTCTGTGATAGTTCTACCAGAGAGTTTGGGGGAGCATTTGTATACAGAGAAAATTAAGCAAACAAAAAAGAGGCAAATATTTACCCCAGAGAGAAAAGTTGTACAGAAAGGCACACTACATCCTTCCCATGTGAATAATATTAATTTAATCATAATAATATGTACACAGAATAGGGCTTTAATTGAACTGTATGATAACTATATTGTAATGGGGTGATGGAGAGAGAGGAGGATGCTAAATCCTCATCCTCCACAGTAGGAAGTCCACAGATAACATCTGATACTAAAAAATCAAAAATTATAATATGGGCATGTGATTTACAAATACGGAAATAAATACTAGGGGAAAAACTAAAAAGAGTTAGAAGTGACTGTTTCTGTGGGAACTCTAAGGTGACGGGAGAAGTGTCACAGGACTGCCATTTTTGATACCAGCCTCCTCGCACTGAGGTAGCTCGTCTTCAACTATGGCTCCAGTGTGCACAGTGCCTGGTACGCATGCCGTGCCACCCCTTGAATTCGGGCTGGTCCTGTGACTCAGTGTAAGCAGCAGAATGTGGAGGAAGCAGTGTTCCGCGCCGTCCATCCCTAAGACGTGAGAGGCCAGCTGTCTGCTTCTGTGCCCTCCAGAACCCAGATGCCACGCAAAAAGTCTGACCACCCTGCAGGACACAGAACCCACACGGGAGAGTGCCGAGGCCACAGACATAGGAGTGAAGACGGTTTGGACCCTCCAACCCCACCCAGCCTCTACCGGCCTCCAGCTTCAACCTCACGGGAGACCCGATGTGGGACCAGCACGAGCCTCATTCAGGTGAGCCCGGCCACCCCGGAGCGTCGTGAGACATAATATGAAGTGTTTTCACCCATTAGTAATTGATGCTTGGTCACTCAGCAGCAGAGAGTCATGACCAGAAACGGCATCTAGACGTGGAATGCTCCCACAACAAAACCTCGAATGTGTGCATTGGCTTTGGGACCAGGTAGCACATGAAGGCCAGGAAGGCTTCAAGGAGACAGAGTCTGGAAGAACTGTGAAGAAACCATGACTGGAAGAAGAAGAGAAGATAAGTCATGATCTTTAGTGGCAGAAAGTTTAGCAACATCTTCACTCACAATAAGAGAAGAAAAAATATAAACTCCCTTTGTCTGGCCTCCCTGGAGGTGAGCCCAGTGTGACCTGTGCATGGGGTGGTCTGCAGAGTTGGCGACAGGAAAATTCCTCTGCTGGGCTCTGGGCCTGAGGGAATGGTGGTCCCAACCCAACAGGAAGAACCATGACTCTTACGAGGTCGGGACAGGAGTCTGTCTGCACACTAGACCCATCTGCCCTGAGACCTGCAACAGGGTTTCAGGACAGAGTCGAAGCTCCCAAGAAGTATCTCAAGACTGGGGGCCTGAATCTTTCCCTGACCCTTATGACCCAAAGCAAGGACGATTTCGATGATGTCTCCGCTTCCAAGAGCAGAAGAGACTGTAACCATCGAGGAGTTAACCAAAGTGCATGAGCCAGCTGCACTTCCTCTGGGTTCTGCGCTTTTCCAAGAAGACTCTGAAAGGTGTAATTTCCAAACTTACTTCTCCAAGAAAAACAACAGCCATCAGTGTGACTCACTTAGAATGAATGATCTGGACTTGGTTGTTCATGAGAGAAATTGCACAAGAATAAAGTCCCCTGACTTGAGTACAGATGAGAAGTCTTTCTGCTGTAGGTTATTGACATTGGAGTAAAATCCTGGGAATGTTATCACTGTGTTAAAGCCTTCGCTCAAAAGTCAAACCTCACCATGCTCTTTGAAATCTCTAGTAGAGACAACCACTAAGAAAGTAATGAATCTGAGCAGAGAAATCAATGCTAGCTCATCTCTTCACCAAGGTGGTGGTGGGGGGGGACCCATGCCACAGTGAGAAGCCCTATCAATGCAGTTGAATGGGAAAGCCTTAGACAGAAGTCACATCTCATTAGCTGTCCTAAGAGTCATACCAAGGAGAAGCCTTGTGAATGTAATTGAGGTAGAAAACCTTAAAATAAAAATTAAAAAAAGCCTCATTGTACATCAAAGAATTCAAACTGGAAAAAAGCCTTTTGGATGTCATCAAGGTGGAGAAACCTTTAGCTGGAATTCACCTCGACAGACGCCCCTGTGGATTCCATACAGAGAAGAAAGCAGACGACTGATCTCTGCGCGGAACTTCTACTCTGGTAAAGCACGTCAGGGCCAGCTATCCTGTGCAGCTATTATGTGCAGCTAAGTCAGACCCCTGCAGAAAAAAGATAGACCATTCAAACTAAGGTGCTTCAAGTAGGGTTCGTTTGCAGAGGTAGAACATATTCAAAAGCATAGATGGAGGGAACCACAAGGGATAGTGCCGTAACCCCAGGGACTGGACCCAAAGGGACAATGGAGAGCAACGGTTAAAACGGGAGGAGAGAGAAGTTAGCAAAAGCTGATTTGATTTTCTATTGATTGATTGTTTTTAGAGAGAGAGGAAAAAAGAGAAACATCAATTTGTTGTTCCACTTATTTATGCATTCATTGGTTCACTCCTTCTATGTGCCCTGACCAGGGATCGAACCCACAACCTTGGCATATCAGAATGACACTTTGACCAACTGAGCTGGGCTTAGAAAGCTGATTTTAAAAGAGCTATGGCCCTCGGGGGAATGAGGGGCAGCCAGAAAAATCCATACCCCCAACCTCAGACATCTCTCTTCCTAGGGGCCGGCGGGTTAAGCTCTTCCAGACACCAGAGGGCCAGGGGGCCTGTGATGTCCTCGGGGCAGCAGGCAGAGGAAGAAGGGAAGGAGAGATCTAGAAGGGAAATGGAAAGTACCCAGCCCAGAGACCAGTGCCCCGAGCTGGTGCAGCCCCCTGAGCACAGACCTGGCTGCCTTGTTCCCCTCTGATTCCCAGAGCCTCCTGCAGAGCTTGGCCCAGAACAGGATAAAAACTGTTGCATGACACAGGCTCAGTGGAACCAAGCAGATCTGGGGGGAGACCATTATCATGCAGGAGAAGACGCAGCGGGCTCCTCTGCCGGCCTGCCTTTGTCGGGGTCCCTGGGAGCGCAGGGGCAACATGCTTCTGTAACTCCCACTGCAGGGTCACCGAACAGTGACACAGCAAAGGGCTGGTAATGCAGCCAGCGCTGACCACCCGAAAGAGAGGCGGGAAAGACGGAGGGGAGCCTTTGGGTACAGTGCTGGAAGCTTTCGGGGTGTATTTCATCAATCCCCACAGCTCTGCCCGATTTCCTCACCTTCAGTGAGAAAATGGAGGCTCTGAGAACTCGGGCAAATTTCCCAGGGCCCCTTGATACTCCGGAGTCCAGATCTGAACCCAGACCTCCCTGTACCCAAAGCCTAAGTCCTGAACCCCAAGTCTCCACACTGCAGGACACAGCCTAAGCCCACTGTGGGGGACAGCATGGAGACAAATACAATTGACAATAATTCTGTAGCCTTAAGTTTTAATGACCTCATTCTGCTGATGTATCACTACAGCTATTAACGTTTTCTGTTATAAGCACTGAGAAAAAAACAACAACATCTATTTCATGCCACACTCATGGCTCCAGACTCCACAAGAAGCAAGTTAATGGTTCATTTAGTAACCCCCACGGTGGACCTGAACATTTAAAATGAAATGGACAAAGTGCTCTTTGCTGCTGAAAAAGAGAGTAGCAGAAAATAGGCCCATGCAAAGGCCATGTTTAAAAAGCATTCCTATTTCTAATTATTGGCATTTGGGCATCTGTGGAAGGTGAAAATCCTCCTACTTAACACATGAATTCTTCTGGAGGGAGCGAGTAAAAGTCTCATCTGCCTTGAAAACCAAACCACGTTTTCAAACAGCCTGCGTTTCCCAGGAGAACTCAAGTTTCCCTGAAATCTTGAAGGTGATTTTGGACTGTGAACAACTAACTCCCTCCTCTTCATTAAGAACTGACTTTTCTTTTAAAGGGCCCCCTCCTGCAGGAAGTCCGTGCTGACTGCACCAGGCACAGGTGATAGAGGCCCCTGCTGCCTTTAGCGTTTATTACATGCCACTCAAATAAACAATACGTGCAAACAGTATGCCATAGTTATCAAGGATATGGGCTTTGAAATCAGACAAACCTGGGTTCAAATCGCAGCGAAGTCAACCTGTAGGCCACATGACCTCAGCTGAGGGAAGCCTAAATGTGCTTATCTAATAAAAGGCAATGAAAGTATTACAGTCCATAGGTCATTTCATGACATCACAGCTTTCTTTTAAATGTAAATATGTAGGTAAAAAAGTTAGGAATACATCTGTTTAAAAAAAAATGCTTCGTGTATTTTCTATACTGACTGTATTTATTACTTTAGGAAAAACCTACTTGTACCAGCTAAATAAATGAAGCATATATATGTGTTCCTACAGAATGCCCTAGAAGTATACACACTGACAGTTAAGTGTGGTCACGTCTGGGGGAGGGGGGTGAGGAGGAGGAGGTAAGAAACACTTGCACTTTTTACTTTTTTATACACTTGAATAATATTTAAATATTCTGACAAGTATATATATGTTATCACTTTTTTAATTCAAAAAAAGTGAAGGGAAATATAGAAGAGATGTAATTAGCATCTCTGCCACCGAGGCTTCCGTGACTCAGGGCCTGTGAGCAGACGACGGCCTTGACCACACTGCCTCCCGTAACTCAATTCTCTGCAAGGCTTCACCATCGCTCAGGCATTTTCTCTCTGAAATGCTCAGCTGTAACAAAATTCTCAGTTGAAGCATGACCATGAGTCACAATTACAGGAAGGCTGTATACATATTACGTAAAAATTACCTAAGGCCACTTGGCTAAAACTTGCACAAACAGGAATGATTCACCCAAAAACAATTACAGAGCGAGGGGGAGAAGACAGACACCTTCGCAAGTCATTTTCTAAAATACTTTCCCACCTTGTCTGTGTCCAGAATATGCGAATAAATCTTCAATTTCTGATTAAACAAGTTGACATGTGTCAGCACGCTCGCCTTCAGTTCCAACAGCCGGGCACGTGAGCCCCTTCCTGCATTCTGACTGCGTGAGGCCCCCACTAGGAAGACTGGTTCTCCCCACCCCCACTGCATCCAAGCATAGGTGAAAAAACTACATCAAGCACAATTTCGTAGGGATAATAGAAAAGCCCAGTGAATGACTGTCTGGAAGCATTTGCCAAGAGAATTAGGTTCATATCTATGGCCATCCATCTAACCCTTTTCTGCAGTATATTTAATAAAACCCCATTACGTCAGACTTCACCTGCGGCTCCTAGGCCTTCCTCAAATCTGTGACCAGACTCAGCCGTTGTTCTCCCTGCCAAAACCCACACCCAGCTTCAGCACGGTGTACAAAGGAAAGCAGAAGACGGTCCACGTCTCCCCTAACCTGAGACTTCCCTGGGCATCTCGTACTTCCTCCTGTGGTGCATCCAACCTGCCTTCCCCAGATTCCGGCTGGTTTTGTCTCACCTTCCTGGGGATTACCAGATGGGTCTACAACCTGTCCCAAAATTGACTCAACATTTCTAAAGTGATACATTTGGAAACTTAAATAAGTATTTTAGATGAAAAGTAAATATCCATTCCTAAAAGGCAAAAACACTACCATTTGCTGTATTAATCAGGATATGCTGGGTTATGTGGCAGGAACAAGCAACCCCAAATTCTCAGGAGCACTACACATCAGAGATTCGTTGCAACTGACCACAGACCGCCCAAGCCCAGGCAACCCTCTGCAGCACAGTGGCAGCCCTCTGCAGACCCCGAACTCGAGGCTGCACCCACCTAATGCCCCCCACCCCGTACTGATATGTGACTCTACAGTTACTAATTAGAGAGTTGAGGACCTGACCCAGTGGCTCAGTGGAGATAGAGCGTTGTCCTGGCACACAGCAGTCATGGGTTCAATCCCCAGTCAGGGCACATAGAAGAAGCAACCAATGAGTGAGTGCACAGCTAAATGGAACAACTAAGTAGAACAATAAGTTGACACTCCTCTCTCTCTCTCTCTCTCTCTCTCTCTCTCTCAAATCAATGGAAAAAATTAAAAGAGAAAGAGAGCTGAGCACTGGCAAGTAAATTTCACCTCTGAGTGACAACTATGACTCCTGCTCACATTTCATTGGCTCAAGCAAGTCACATGACCATGCCTAACTTCACAAGGACAGAGGGGTTCAGTCCTCCTGTGGGTCCAGAAATAGAAGAGAAACAGACGTTGGTGAGCAGTGCAAATGCCTGTCCACGTGCAGCATGAGAGGACAGCCAGTCCAAAAATAAGTAAAACAAGAATGAGCAGTGTAACTAAATTCTGACTAGACACCACTGCCTACCGAGGGCAGTGACCCAGAGAGAGAACGGTGCTAAAGAACAAATACCACTCAAAACAACAGACTCAAAAGTAGGAGTTTAAAATAGGTTGGCCACTAGACAGGGAGAAAAAGAGCTCTTAAAAGTCCATGCTAAACCCAACAGCCCTGCCTACTTGGATAATTATATGTTGTCCTGTTCCCTAATGCTCCTTTAATACCCATCATCAAGTTGGTACAGACTGAACAGTGCGGCATGTCTGTTTTCTCATGGATAAACGTCCGGAAATAAATCAAGCCATCTTGTGTACCTTTGCTGAAGAACTTTGCTGAAGGAATTTAGCTTCATGAACCAGCGCCCGGGAGATCTGTCCCTGACCAGATGTCTACAAAGGAATGATTCATGCCACACGCCTGTGGAACAAATTAGCTTTTGTTTATAAAGCACCTAGGTAGCACTTGCTCAGGGCCAGCAACTGTTCTAAACATTTTACAAATTCCAGTTCTAAAAGATAAGAAACTATTATTATTCCCACAGTATAGATGAGCAGACTGAGGTACAGATAGATCAATTAACAGAGAGATGACAACACAGCTAGTAGGCAATTGTCAAATAAGGCAGTTATAGTGGCCAAAAAGTCTAAGTTCTATGAGAGTCAGTCTTGTTTTTCTCACCAGGCACAAGACAACAAACTCAAAGAAAGTAAACCTTTACTTGGCTGATCCGGAGCTACTCGAGGGCTCCTCTAGCCCACTGCTTCCCAGCCTTGACTACACAGGGTATAAGCCCTGACTTCAACCCGGACCAATGACTCAAAATCCCGGGGGGTGGGACTCGGCATTAGTATCCTGTCATGCTTCCTGGTCCAGTGATAAATGACAGAACACCAGCAAGAGGGAAAGAGCCACCATTTGAGAACAACTGAAATTTTAATATAACCTCTCCATTTTAATATAACGCTTTTTTGTTGTTGTTGTTTTTTGGGGTTTTTTTTACAAAAATATTTATTGCATCAGAAATAGTCCTGACGCTAACATTGGCAGGACATGGGCAAGAATTCAAGTGGAAGCCCATATACCAGAAGTCTCAATATTTAAGTTATAAATTTATTTTATTTTTTTTGTATTTTTCCAAAGCCAGAAATGGGGAGGCAGTCAGACAAACTCCCACATGCGCCCGACCGGGACCGGGATCCACCCGGCATACCCACCAGGGGGCGATGCTCTGCTCATCCGGGGCGTCACTCTGTTGAAACCAGAGCCATTCCAGCGCCTGAGGCAGAGGCCACAGAGCCATCCCCAGTGCCAGGGCCAACGTCGCTCCAATGGAGCCCCGGCTATGGGAGGGGATGAGAGAGACAGAGAGGAAGGAGAGGGGGAGGGGTGGTGAAGCAGATGGGCGCTTCTCCTGTGTGCCCCGGCCGGGAATCGAACCCGGGACTCCTGCACACCAGGCCGACACTCTACCATTGAGCCAACCGGCCAGGGCCTAAGTTATAAATTAAGGTAATGAATTGTTAAGGAAAAAATGTTCTATCCTTCTACTTGGACAAATATACCCAGCTAACAACAAAATGGTGGAAAAAACAAAACATATATAAAGCAACAGTGCATCCGAACAACTGTAGATAAAACAAATCCAAAATAAAGTCTATTTCCTGCCGAAGACCATGATTTGCTCTGGAGCAGAAGTGAGGATAGGAATGTGGCTGCAAAGAATATCTCCCTCAGTCGCTAGGCTGCTGGGTCAGCTCCTTCTGCTAATCACGTGTGCAACCCATAGACACCATCTGCTTTTCCTTTTTTTGAGAAGGGAGATCTCAACAAAGCACCCCCACCGCGGTTTCTCTGTTCCCCACCCACACTCCCACCACCCAGGTACCTATAAGTGCACCAAGCACGGCGCCCAGGAGGTTTCTCCAGACCACTTTCTGCCCAGGCCTAGACACCTCTGCCCACGAGGTGCTCCAACCCTCAACCACCATGGACAGCACCTCTGGCCCTGGCCCTGCCCCTTCTTCCTCCCTTCCTGGGCTCAGTCTTACCCTGAAGGGCCTTGGCGACCTCTCAGCCTGATGGGGCACCCAGGGAAGAGACGTGTGCACATCCTGGAAGAAGGCTGGGGGATTTGTGAGCGGGGGAATCACTTCCAGGGCCTGGAACCCACAGGTGGTACAAAGGGGAAGGCATGGGCTTGGCCGGATAGTTTAGCTGGTTAGAGCACTTGTCCCAATACACAAAGGTTGTGGGTTCGATCCCTGGTCAGGGCACATTCAGGAACAGATTGATGTTTCTGTCTGTCTCTCTGTCCCTTTCTCTCTCTCTCAAATCCATAAATAAACTTAAAGAGAGAGAGAGAGAGAAGGCATGGGTTAGGGTGGACCTGCCCCTCGGCTCCATGGCCTCCTCTCCCCAGTGCGGTGGTAGAAGAATGCTGCTGGAAACAGGGACCCCTCTTGCTGGGCACTGAGAACTAAGCCAGCCTAGAACCACGGCTTTCATTGTCCCGCCAGGTCTTGCCAGGAGCCTAAGGCTGTAAATACTGTTACGATCCCCAATCTGCCCGTGAGGAAAGGGGCTGAAGAACTCCCTGAACAGAACACCTAAAACAGAGGCTGAAGAATATGGTGAAGAACACCCAAGACTCTGCGACCCACTGTGGGGCCAGGATTCGAAAGGACCTCTAACTGCCATGCCCATGTTTTTAACCAATTCATTACATGTTCTCCCTCTCCCCATTGTCCAAAGTGCACTCCTTCCTTCTACACTGGTCTCTGCAAAGCCCAGCTACCTTGGCAAACCTGCCCTGAGCAGACCAGATCGACCCAGCCCTGTTGTCTCAAACAACAATCACAGTGGAATATGAGTACTTCTAAAGCTCTGGGACCAGCCTTAGAGGTTCTCCAATCTCAGTGTGTTCTTTCTTTCTGAGTAGGATCCTGGTGCCCACCCAGAAGAGCTCTCAGCATCCTGCTCACTCTCCTTCGGCCCTCCCCTTCCTCCCCTCCCTCCCCTCCCCCTCCCCCTCTACAAAAGAAAAGCCCTCCTCTCCCCATCCTGAACTGCAATGTGGTGCAGGGTCCCCCCACATCCAGTGGGGCTCCAATTCTTTGCTTTCAACGATATTGCAGCCTGACCTAATGGAGTTGTCAGCTCCTGGATCATTAAAATAAACGTTCTGACAAGTCACCATGTGATTTTTAGCATGTAACTCAGAAGGACTTTAAATAGCCGAGTGACATTGCTACAACAAACCTCTTTCATTTCTATCAATTTATTCCTGCATTATCCAGGTTTCTCAGACCTTCCATCCAGAGAAAAACTAAAAATAAGAGCAGAGTTAATGCTGAACCCTGTGTCATTATGGTAATGAGTAATTTTCTCCTTTTGAACAGCTTTTTTTTTAAAAAAAACCTTATTCATCTTAAGAGGCACAGTCCAATAAAATGTTACTTTTTATGCTCCATAATTACTTCCTTTTTTAAAATGAATTTGTTATGCGGAGCAATTATATTAATAATAATTAAATTGCAAGTTCAATCTTTAAAAATAATTTTAAGCCCTAAAAGCCTTTGGAAGCCAGAAAACCACATTTTTGCTACACTGTATGTTTGCTCACAGAGAACCACGGTCAATGGTCAATAAGACTCTGGAGCATAGAAATATTTTTTTATGATAAAACTGTAGAAATAAAAAAAGCAGTGGCAAATTCAAGGAGGAATAAAAAAGGAGCCGTGTAAAAGTTTAAAGAATTTTTTCATCCATTTTTAAATGAATAACGGTAGGTATCAAATCGTTACGGTCTTCAGATTCCACTGGATACAATTTTTTAAGCATGTAACATTTTTCTATTTTAAACATCAATATTTATAATACGCAAAGTAATATTCTTGGCAACCTTTAAAACTGACAAAGAAAAATTTCTAATGTCAGCCTCAGAATGTGTGAGGGGAATTCAGTTTTTCAAAATACTTTTAGGGTGGTGTGCAAGCCAAAGGCTTGAAGCTCCGGGCTGGTGCCAGGGACTTGGTCACCAATCCGCACCACTGTGGGACGTGCGTGCCTGGGTTTCGACAGCTATTCAGAGGCTATCTTGTTCGAGTTTCCTCCCCGCAGCCCTGTCTCTCCAACTCCACTTGAAGCAGGGAGTCACTGTTCTGTGTTCCTATCCCAGTGCTGGCTGAGTACACAGTATCGCTGAACCCAGCCCCTGTAACTCGTGTGTGAAGACACAGATTTTAATCTCACGTCTGCCGACTACTGCACGTTCTTTGTGGTCACTTCCTAAGCCCCTGTGGGTCTTAATTTTCTCATCTGGACAATAGGGTCAAGGCCACACTCACCTCCTGCAGCTGTATGACAGGATTTTTTTACTAGGCTCAGATAGGAACAACATCCCGCCCACTTTGAACTCCAACTTTTCAAGTAATACCTTGCTTGCTTATTCTGGGCTCACAAAACCTCCCCACAAGAAGAATAGTAGAAACTCCTCCCAAAATCAATGTCCTTAACCATTATGACTCCAAAAAAAGTGAACCTGTCCTCGTTCAGGTCTTCGCTGCATGTGCCTCCCTGTGAGGCTGCTCACACCCGGCTTCTTCCCCCAGAGTGAGTGAGGGGGCCAAAGTGGAAGCCAGTGGCATTTATAACCTGTTCTTGGAAATGACGTGCAGACCAGCCCTAGCATAACGTGGGAAGGGGGGCCCATGAGCATATAAATACCAAAGGAGGGGTTGTAATTGGAGTTGGACCCCTATACCTGGTTATCTGCACCCTCTACCTAACCAGCCCCGGAAGGGCAAGACCACCATCCTATCTCTCATACCTGGCACACAGTCTTATCCTCTGAGTCAACAATACACATTTAAGGCACAAGGACAGGTGCCATCTTAGTCACCTTCACAGCCACCGTTGTGCCTGTCTGTGTCTCCAGCAAGGGGGACAGTGGCAGAAAGCAAAGGAGGCAAAAGCCAGAGAAAAGTCCAAGCAGACAAGAGAAAAACAGAACACCTTCCCCAGAGGAGACATTCCGAGCAGCATCCCACAGCAGAGAAACCCCCACCTCTGTGGAAGGCCCCACGGGTCTATCATCACAGTCAGAAGACAAATTCAGGCTCAGGATCTCTCTGCCCTGTTGGGGGCCGGGAAGGGGTCCTCTCTGAAAGGGGAACTCAAACAGAAGAGCACTCAGCTGGTTACTAACAACATTGACAGCTATAAAATGGGGATAGTGACATCACTAACATGACAAAGTTGTCGGGCTCAACTGAGGGAAATGCTTGTGACAGTTTCTAGCAACCAGGACATCACCTAGTCCCAACCAGCTACAACCTCCCCAGCCATGGAAAGGGGCAACATTCTCTTCTCCAAGGAATTCTTTCAGACAAATGAAAAAACAGGAAAAAGTGGGAAAAAAAATGAAAAAAGCCACTAGATCTGTAAGGCTATGGGGGCAGGGGATTATTTAATTAAGTGACTGCTAGAAAGATATTGCCTCTGAAACCTACTGCTTGCTTAGCTGGTGCTAGTTGTCAATGAAATTTAGCTGCCCAGGAAATAATTAAAACACTGAAATGTCACACAAAGAAATCACTTCATTTATAAATTTACAAGGCTTTGCGGGGATGGGAATTTCCATCAAAATTGAACATAAAGCTATCACATCCACCAGGATCCACACACATCCAGATTAGGTAGTTTGATGAGGCATTAATAAAAGACCCATATGCAAAGGTTAAGAACATCACAGGGATAGGGAAATACCCCGGTTCTAGAGAGGGTACCCAGACACCACTGTCAGTCCTGAAGAAACATGAAGAAAGAACTGTTACCCAAACCTGGGAGAACAGCTTCATGTGGGAGGGCTGTCCAGTGCCTGACTGGAGCCATATTCGTTAGTCAGGGAATGCAACCCTCCTAACTAAGCCAGCCGGGAATGAGCCAGAATGAGAACACACACCCTGACCCGGATGTCCATACCCATCCCCCCCTCCAGTCTCCGTGTGGCTCTCCAAGCTCAACCAGACCTGGAGGCAGAGGGGAGGGAGCCGCTGGTGAAGGTGCACATCTGGGGTTAGAGAGCAAGATGGAGAGGGGCTCTGGAAGTTCAAATAAAAAGTCTCTAACCCATATATTTATGACTTTATAAAGAAAAACAGCAGCCTGACCGGGCGGTGGTGCAGTGGATAGAGCGTCAGACTGGAATGCAGAGGACCCAGGTTCCAGATCCAGAGGTCGCCAGCTTGAGCACGGGCTCATCTGGTTTGAGCCCAATGTCGCTGGCTCCAGCAAAGGGTCGCTCAGTCTGCTGTAGCCCCCCTCCTCGGTCAAGGCACATATGAGAAAGCAATCAACGAATAACTGAGGTGCCACAATGAAGAATTGATGCTTCTCATCTCTCTCCTTTCCTGTCTGTCCCTCTTTCTGACTCTCTCTGTCACAAAATAAATTAATAAATAAAATTAAAATGCTTTTAAAAAAAAGAAAAGAAAAACAGCAGTAATGCATACAATGAACACACATGTTTATGTAAATACATCATGCAATTTTTATAACAATTTTTTAATTCCTCATTACCGTTTCATTTTACAGAGAAGGTAACTGAGATTTAGCAAGGTCAAGACTAGACAGTGCTTTTTTATCACTGCTTTTCAGTCAATACCTTGTTGTGCCACCCGCCCTCAGATAGCTGCATCCTGAACAAAGAACTGGTCATTCTGACAGTCCTTCCACATCCATATTTTGATCACATGACCTCCACAGCCACAGGTGATTGGACCACTAGTAAGCATCATCCACAAGGACAGCCAATCTGTAAGCTGGCTGACAGTCCACACCACAACCTGACATAAGTGGACCGAACAAAGACCCCACCCAAGAATGGTAATTATAAAATAGGGACTGAATGCAGCAATTAATAGACAAAGATTAATAAGCCAGGTTCCTATGTAAAAGAGCTCACCCTTGCTTCTCAATTTCTCTTACTTTTCCTAAAAGACTTCTATCTCAAAGAGCCTTGAGGAGGAATATCCTGCATCTGCTTTGTGTGTTTTGTGAAATATACTCTTTTTTCCAGAGATGCCACAGGGGAAAAGGTAACAGTCTGTGATCGGATAAATTTGAGACAGGTGTCATATTACATCTTCCACTAGACCTGCCCTGTCCAGTGTAAAAGCACTAACCACATACAGCAATTTAAATATATGTTAATTAAAGTAAAACTAAATTTAAACTTCAGTCCCTTGGTCTTACTAGCAACACTTTAAGAGTTGTTCTATTTTGGGGGGAGGGGTGAATATAGGGGACAACTGATCTACCCAGAGTAGGGAAAGGAATAATAAAGTCAATTTATACACTGGGTGGATATTATTCTCCCCGTAAAACTAACGGTTCTAAAGTATAAGATATGTTAGAAAAGTTTAGGACCTAATATAAGTGAAAAATGACACCAAATAGCCTGTATGTTATCATCTGTTTAGAAGGTAATATTCCCAAATGTGATCATGTTTCTGTCACAGTGGTGGAATTGGGGGTATTTTTTCTGCTTTTCTTTATTTCCTAAATATCTTCTAAAATCACCTAGTACTTTCAGAACAACAAATATTGAGGGGGGGGAACAGCCAGGATATGTTGGGGGGATTGCTGATGATTCATTTTGGCCCCTGAATGTACTGATATTGGGCTTGTTCTAATCTAGCAACTTGGATGATGTCAGACTTAACAGCATGCTGGGAAAGTACAAGCATGGGCTGTATCTTCCCTTTCTCCCCCGTGGCCCTGAGCACCGCTCCATCACCCGTGGCACAGCAGTCAGGGAAGTGGCAAGAGACATCTGTGTCCCCGCTTCCCTGTCAGGTGTCTCCCTGTGTCCTCCTTCTCTGTCTGAAAGGCACTGCCAGCAGGAGGGACCCTATCCCAGCACTGGGTCCCAAACCTTCACTGCCTCTCCAGTCCCATCTCTGATGCCTCCTGACTGGGGACATCTCTCCCTTCCACCCAACTAGATAAAACCCACAGTGATGAAGTATGTGCCCCAATGCGTCACCCTCATTCTGGCAGATGGCGAATAATAATCTCCTTCTCCCCCTACCCTCCTTTTTAAATTAAAAAACAGTTGATTAAACAAATGAAAAATAATTTCTTTACAAATACCTACCTGCTGCAATGTTTCTTTGGTTGATATATATATATATATATATATATATATATATTTGGCCATTTCTTCCCTAATTTGCCCCTGGAACGCTGACAGTTCCTTCTCCTATTCCTCCCTTCCCCCACACACATACCCACACCTCTCAGTGTCTATGACTTGGTCATAATTCAGAGGTCAGCACCAGGCTGATTTGATTCAACGGTCACTACGCAAAATGCAAAAGTTAAACCAGAGCCCTGCTGGCTAACACAGCTGTTGCTGCAGTTGAAATGGAAAGCAACTTTTATTAAATTATGCAGCCAATGTTCCTTTTATTTCCTTAACAAGAATGTGGTTCATAAATTGCTACATGGATTACCTTAATCAGTTAATTTCAGCAATCTATACCCTGGAGGAGGCAATTTCAGTGCATTATGTGAGCAGATTGAGCAGCTTGGCTTTTGGAGGACAGTGATTTGTTTTCTGAGCCCCGGACATTCCACGTGTGAGGGGAACACACTGTGCGTGGCGTTGGTCCCTGTTCAACCCTTGGGAGGCTTTGTCTACTGAATGCCAGGTTACTTACAATGCCCCCCTTTGCAGAGTTCTGATTCTGTCTTCTAATCATAAGAGCTTCCTGTGTTCTGGGGGAGGGGTAGGGAATAATAATAATTCAAATAGTTCCCTGGTTACACTCACCAGAATAATGGACATGGGCTCGAGGCAGGGGTGTGGATGCCAGGGGCTTTTGGTGGCAGTAGTTTCCCAGCAAGTTTTAACTTTGAACATCCATATATGTTCAAAGTGGCTGGGCCAGGCTCTCTGACCTGTGAGAAAAAGTCCTCCAAGGCCAGGAGTGAAGAGTTGCTACCTATGTGTTTCACCAACATTGTTTTTAACTTATTGATTTGAGAGAGAGAGAGGAGGAGAGAGAGAGAGAAACACTGATTTGTTGTTCCACTTATTTATGCAATCTTTGGTTGAGTCGTGTATGTGCCCTGACCAGGGATCAAACCCACAACCTAGGCATGACTGGACGATGCTCTAACCAACTGAGCTACCTGGCCAGAGCTGACCAACATTTGCTTTGGGCCTACTACATGCTAAGGACAGCAGAGATGCAAGAATGAGTAAGACCCAGTACCAGCCTGCCCTCAAAGGGTTCACAGTCCCCATGGCACAGTGCATGACACTAAGTAGGCCCCTCTTAGTGTCTCAGCATAGAGACCCCACAATTCAATGAGATAAAACTATGGTAGAAACTAAAAAGATTTTGGAGGCTGGTGCCCTGGCTCTTCTACCTACCAGCTCTGTGACCCCGGGACAGTTCTGTAGCCTCTCGCTCCTGTTAAATGGGATAACGAAGGGCCCAGCTCTTGAGGAGTAAATGATTTAATGTTTCAAGGTGCTTAAACTAGTGTCTGGCTCTGGTTTAATTTCTACATTCTATTTAACGACTGGGAGATGAATTGAGCCAAGCACTGGTTTCCAATTATATTAGGAGTTCGGGAACTGGAGGGGTGGCACTTGAGTCCCAGGCATGAAATTAATGGCCACTCAAGAGAGACCACTGAAGAGTAGTGCATCAATTCATAAAAATGCATGACTCAGAGAAACCAATGAGAAATGGGGAAATGCACCCCGGAGCTGGTGAAGGGAGGCAGAGTTGTCACCCCAAAATATGCCTCTTTGGGATATTGGGTATTTTAAGCTGGTTACTTTTAAGAAAAGAAAGACTCAGGGAAAACCTGTAACCTTGCCCATATATGCCTAAAAAGAATTTGGACAGAGGACCTGCTAGGAAGAGAGCTCATCTCATAGACAACTATAGTCCAGTGCGAACCAGGTGGGACAGACAGGGAGCGAGCGAGCTGGCAAAGCCCCTCTGATCAAAGTCCCCTGTGTGTCCCATTGTTACAGAGGGCCCAGCCAACACTCACGTAGCAAACGTGTGCTTTTCTATCTCCATGTGAATTGCCTCCCTGCCCTGTGAAGTCCCAAACCACAACCTCCCTCCACCCACCCTCTCCTTAGCTCACCACGGCATAAAAGCCTCAACGGCCCAATCTGTCCTTGGGTTCTGTACTCCTGTGGGACCCCCTTATGCACATACATAATAACGTGGATATTTCCTCCTGTTAATCTGTCTCAAATCAATTGGACTTTTAGTCCAGCCAGGAGAACTTAGAAAGGTGAGAAGACAGTTATTTTTTTTCTCCCCCACACTGGCAGTAGCGGAGGGCCACCCTCAGCCTGGACCAGAAGGAGCATGGGACAGCAGCGGGGGCCGGAACCCGGCGAGACCCAAAGCTGAAGGAGAGGGCCGCTTGCCAGGAGCTGCGGCTGTTGGCGAGGGGCTCAGCCTTGGCACCTCTACGACATCACAGCCTGGCCTTCAGTCTGCTGATGCTCCCACTGGACAAACCAGCCAGAAGCCAGAGGACAAAGGAGCAGGGCTGATGCGTCCCCAGAGGCCACTCCGCCAGGGCACAGAGTATGGTGAGTTGGCCACAAAGGGGCACACACAGAAAATCTAGCATGCCCCAGCTGTCATGTTAGGATACTAATAGTATCTTTGTTGTAGAGCTAGTCTGATGATTACACAGAAAAATACAGGACGACAGCCTCTGGCGCATATAAATGCTCAACAAATGTTAGCTGACTGCAGGATTAGTAATTGGTCCATATAATCAATCTACCTCTGAAATACTGATGTTTTCAAATAACTATAGAGGCAAAAATCTTTCTAAAAACCATCTTATCATGACATTCATATATTTATCTATTTACTTGTTTATTCATGTATTAGTAGCAAGAGGTTTGCCAAAGAAGCCGTTTCAAAGCTGAATGTTTGTACCACACACAATCAAAAAGAAAACCTTCATTCATTTGCATGAGAAGGTCAGTGTCTTGACAGAATGCCCACTGCCCTTCAGGAAAAGAAAAAACAGCTCTGACAAAATGGAAAGAATTTTTCTTCAAAGAGCCTGCTGCTCCAAATTTATTGAAACCGATTCAACACCTAATTCACTCTTTGTCCCGATGCCTGTGTCAAAATCTGGTGGAAAGAGAAGTGTTGGGTTTCACGGTGCCCTGAGGAATACAATGGTGAGAGTCATCTCAGTTTAAAGGTTGTTTCCTGTAGGAAGTTTCCCCAGGTCTTCTCCCCTTCAAAGCGAAGGATGAGCTTTCGGAAACCAAACTACCGATCAAAACCTAAACACTGCAGTGCAAAGTATAAGATTGCTATCAATATCATTAATATCGAGGGCTTTCATTTCTGTGGTAAATAATTTTGTCCCAGACATATCAGTGATTCATGGAAGCCTGTGGCTGCTCTAGTTATCTAGCCTGAGCAGTTTATGGTGATAAAACCCAGGATGTATAGCTTTCCTGCCTCTCTACTTGAACTTGAACAATACTTCCCTGTGGATCAGGAGCCAGAGTGTCCACTTAAAATTATAGCTCTACCATTTGTTAACTAAATGACCTTGAGCAAATTCTTAACCTTTCTGGCCCTCAGTTGCCTCACATATAAAATGGAAATAATAACAGCATGTACTTCACAGGACTGTTGTAAAGAGTAAATGAATTAATGAGCACACTGCATTTAGCACAATGCCTGGCACTTATTTATTGAGCGAGTATTTATTGAGCACCTATTATGTCCTCAGTGATGTTTTAGATACAGGGAATAACAAATAAAAATCCCGGCTTTATTGACTTTACAATCTACTTGGGGAAGACTACAAAAATAAAAAATAAAAAATAATAGGCAAATTATAGAACATGTTAGAGACAATGAATGCTATAGAGGAAAAAAAGAGCAAGGAATCCAGTCTTAGGACTGACAGTTTAGTGAGGAGCAAAAGGTGACAAGAGAATAAGCTACAGGAATGTCTAGGGGAACGAGTGTTTCAGGCAGCAAGAACAGCCAGTGCAAAGGTCCTGAGGCAGGGCAGTCCTTGACACATTCAAGGAAAAGTCAGGGGATCAGAAGCCATCAACCTTGATATATTTTGAAGTTAAAATCAGCAGTATTTGATGATGTGAAATATGAGAGAAAGAGCAGCTGGGAGTAATTCTGAGGTTTTTGTCTTGAGCAAGTGAAAAAGTGGTGTTGTCCTTTCCTTTCTCAGGTTAATAAGCAGCCAGGCCTGTTTTATTTTTGTTTGTTTTTTTACTAATTCATAATGAAAAATTCCAGGCTTTGATCTGGATTCACATCTAATATCAAAGGCGGTGCATCCTGGTCCTATGTGTCACCTTCCCATTCATTGTTGGGCTAAACCTCAGTCCCTTCAGGACAGCCTGGACAGCATGCCTGAGCCACTAACTCAGTCACCAGCAAGAACTGAGAGGACACGTCCCCCTCAGCATTGATTTCTGGACTCATCAAGATTGTAGTGATTTGCCAAGGGTCCAGCAGTGAGGCAGAACCAGGGCTTTTATCTGTACCCATGCCCCCTGCTTGCCATGGATGAAACGTTGTCTCTAAAGCAGCAGTTCTTAACCTTCTTGAGCTCCTGGACCACTCTGAGAATCTGATGACAATGATGGAGCCCGTCCCCTGAAAATGCACCTAGGCACACACAGCTACACAGACAATTTCTAGAGGTCTGTAGACCCTCCCTTTAAAGTGCATCCATAAACCCACCCAAAGAATCTCAGGCTACAAATCCTTGCCCTACAAGCAAAGTTGAAAAGAGCTAAATAATTACCAAGATACTTATATTTATTTTGCATAGGCAAAAGAGATATACATCAAAAATACACTAGACCAGGGGTAGTCCACCTTTTTATACCTACCGCCCACTTCTGTATCTCTGTTAGTAGTAAAATCTTCTAACCGCCCACCGGTTCCACAGTAATGATGATTTATAAAGTAAGGAAGTAACTTTATAAAATTTATAAAGCAGAGTTACAGCAAGTTAAAGCATAGAATAATAATTACTTATCAAGTACTTTATGTCGGATTTTTGCTAAGTTTTGCAGAATAAATCTTTATAAAACAACTTACTATAGTTAAATCTATCTTTTTATTTATACTTTGGTTGCTCTGCTACCAGCCACCATGAAAGCTGGAACACCCACTAGGGGGCGGTAGGGACCAGGTTGACTACCATTGCACTAAAATAAGAATACAAAAGGGTATGAGATGGTCTTCTGCCCACTTCTATCTTTTAGCATCTCAGTTCCCCTGACCAGATGCACCCACTCTTAACAGATTATTCTATAGCCATCCAGAGATGGTGTGTGTGTCTGTCTGTGTGTGTGTGTTTATGTGTGGTGGACACACAAGTCCCTTTCTTTTCACACAGAAAGTAGCATCCTGTACACATTATTCTGCTTCTTCAATTCACACACCATCTTGGGGGTCATTCCTTAATGAAATCTAAACATGCTTCAGTGTGCCCTTAGCTCCTGCCATTGTACAGCTGTCTCATTGGTGAAGACTTTGAGATTATTTTAATCTTTTGCCAGAGAAAAAAATACTGCAACCAGTGACCTTGAACATTCCTGTTTGTGCTCATTTGGGTCTCTAACTGTAGCAAAAGCTCCCAGAAGTGGGATTGAGGGACGTGTGCATTTTATATTTTCTAGATTTTCCAAACTGCCCTCCAAAGGGGGTTCTACCAATTTATACTCTCCCCAACAAAATCATAATGTGTTTTAGTAACACTGTCAAATTTTTCCCAGAACTGTAACTGTTACAGGTTTTGATTTACTTTTTAACTTAAAAAAAAAACAACAGAAATCTATTACATGAAATGCTTCCTGGCTTCTCTTGATTAGTCCAAGTTCAGTCCACAAATTACTCTCACAAGTAAAAACAAATGATCTAACTCAAACATTCACATTTAGCTCAGGCCAAAGGGCAAAGGCAGGCACCCAGACAAGCCTTCAGAATGCTTATGTGTTAATGAGGGACTCTCTTGAAAACAACCCTTCCATCCCATTCCTAGAGGATAGACAGAACTGATGTCTTAGCAGAACTGAAGTTTGCTCCAACTTCAAAGGAACCTCGTATGAACAACCCAGAACGGAGAAAAAAAAAATTAAAAGGTCAAAATCCCCAGGTCAATGAAAAATCTCAGGGCCAGAATCCATTCTCATGTCAATTAGCTGAAGCAAAGAGCTATTGAAACATGCTTTCCAATGCTGCCAAAGCCAATGCTCCCATGAAGGCAGACGGAGACAGGCTCAACCCGGCTGCCTTCCCTTCATTCTGAGCAGAACATCCATGCTTTCAGAGCTGGATACGTGGTACAAAGTTTGTTCAAAAAAGAACAAGAGCCCTGGACGGCTGGCTCAGTGGTAGAGCGTCGGCCTGGCGTGTAGAGGTCCCGGGTTCGATTCCCGGCCAGGGCACACAGGAGAAGCGCCCATCTGCTTCTCCACCCTCCCCCTCTCCTTCCTCTCTGTCTCTCTCTTCCCCTCCTGCAGCGAGGCTCCATTGGAGCAAAGATGGCCCGGGCGCTGGGGATGGCTCCTTGGCCTCTGCCCCAGGTGCTAGAGTGGCTCTGGTCGTGGCAGAGCGATGCCCTGGAGGGGCAGAGCATCGCCCCCTGGTGGGCAGAGCGTCGCCCCCTGCTGGGCGTGCCGGGTGGATCCCGGTCGGGCGCATGCGAAAGTCTGTCTGACTGTCTCTCCCCATTTCCAGCTTCAGAAAAATACAAAAAAAAAAAAAAATTAAAAAAAAATGAACAAGAAATTTTATTAAAGTATGTGGGAGATAAAAATAAACTTGAAGCAGGATATACTAGCCAAGATTCAGTCCATGAGCCATGAGTTGCAAGCTCAAATTGGCTTCAGGGGGAAAGAGAGAGAGAGAGAGAGAGAGAGAGAGAGAGAGAGAGAAAGATGGGTTCTAAACTTTCTGGCCTATACCTTATAATGCTCCCCCAACTCTTGCCGCAAAGTAACTCCGGGATCTCTGGCCTTGGCTGGCATTCCAAAGTGGCACACAGTCAGCAAGAGAGGTATACTTACTAGCCCCACTTTACAGATGAAAAAGATGAGACATGAAGAGAGTAAGAGGCACACAGCTTCTGAAAGAGCAGAGCCAAGATTTGAACCTCCTTCCATCCGGCTCCAAAATCCATTCCTCCCACTAGTGTTGGTTGTCTCCAGTCACCTACAGAAGGCTTCTCGAGAAACCTGAACAATCTGAGTGCTTGCCACCTCCAGTCCATGCCCAACCCACGCAGAGGAGAAAGAAGGTCAGAGGAATCCGGCTAAAAGGAATTTGAGACAGATGACAAATCAACAGACAGAGAATGAGTCCCCACAAGAGAAAAGTGCTCCCTGCAGACAGCAGACCATGCACACAGGCCTGATCTCATTCACTGCTATATCTTTAGAGCTCAAAATTAGTGCCCAGTACATGCTGGGCATTCAATAAATACACTTGAAAGAATTAAAATGTTAATATAAAGATATCAGGAGTTCATAGATAGGTACATAGCAAGGGTCTCAACTTGAGTAGAACCCCAGCACATATGGGCGTGCTTGACAAACCAGTTTCAGTTACACGAGGGTTTCTCCACCTCAGCATTACTGACATTGGAGCCGATCATTCTCTGTGGTGGGGGCTGCCTACACACTGTGGCACGTTAGCAGCATCCCCAGCCCCTACTCTTTACGTGCCAGTACCACCCACCCCCCAACTTGTGCCAATCACGAATGTCTCCAGGCATTTCCAAATGTCTACTTGGAAAGCAGTCACCTTCCTCGTGTGGTGAGAACCACTGAGTTATTCACAGCGGAGTCCAAGCCTTATTGAAACATGTATTTTCAGAGGTTTTTGCTGGAACAAGGAAATTAGCTACCAGGAGGCTCTGTGTGCCTCCCTTCCTGGTGTAAAATTGATAAGCTCAGTTTTAGGAGAAATAATGGAAAGGAGTCAGGAAGATCCTGCAGGTCACTGAGAGGCAATTCTAACTCTGGATGCTGCCGGGGCTGGTGGGAAGCCCTGGAGTCCGAGTCATGTCGATTCCCAAAGAACTTGCCAAGTTTAATTTTCCTGGCGTATGGCTGCGCCACATCGGAATCTCATCTGACGTGAGGCTTCACTGTCTTCTCCTGCCTCGGGATAAAAACATTACCGGTCTAAATCAGAGTATTTAACACTCAAAGTGAGAAATTCTGAAACAGGAGTAAGCCATCCTGCAAACCACAAAAGGAAGGGGGAGGGGGAAGAATGCTTCCTCCATCCAAAATGCTGCTGGATTAAAGAGAAGTACAGACCAAGGTCTCTCCTGCTCCGTGTATGTGATATTCACCAGGAACTGCAGTGTGGAAAACATGCATAAACCAAAGAACTTTCTAAGTGGCACTGTGAACCTCTTTACACTCAGAATCTCATTCCCCCAAAAGAGTTCCTTTTCTGCATTTCAAAACACACGTATCTGCAGCGCTAACCTCCTTCCCTAATGAGCTATGAAGAACAGCACAGAAGTGGGTGGAGGCTCTGCGTCCACAGCAGCCCCCTCCCCTCCCTCATCTCTTCCAAACGCAAAGAGGAAGGAATATGTTTCCGTCTTAAATGTCAGGTCTTCTCTGTGGGGACCGCTCAGTCTGCAACTCAACAGAACCCCTGAGGAAAGACCAATCACGAGAGAATTCTCCATTCCGCTTTGGGAAGGAAAGTTCAACCCGGAGTTCATGGAGTGTCTTGCCTGCATGTATTACTTCCAGACAAAGGAGAATGCAGGGGTTAGAGCGCTCCACTGAGTGATTTTGCATAATAGGCTTCTAATGCATGGGGCATTTTGTTCTGACACAATCTCAAGGAAAATCTAAATAAAAAGCAAATGCAAAAAGCCTTTTTCAGAAAACTGGAAGGTCTAGAAATCCACCCCTGCCAACGCTTGGCCTGGAAGCTGCCCCGAATCTACACCATGTTCCGCCAAAGCAATTTAGAGCTCTCTGCTCTGGGAAATTAGATTTTTTCCTTTGGCGTTTGGTTGCACCGTGGACTTTCAACTGACAGTACTTGCATCTTGAGCTGGTTACTCTGAGCACCTGTTCCCAGCCCCTCCTTGCCTTTTCTACTCCGCTCGCTCTGTGTCCTGGGGCTGTCTTGCCCAAGCTCCCTTCGGTCCAGCCAGTAGGACGCACCAGCTGGAGACCAAGGAGCTGGGAGGAGGAAGGAGTGGTCAGGGCATATCGTCCCCACACGCTCCCAGTAGGAGTCAGCTCGGGCTGGTTTTGAACGGAGGCTATATCACCCCAATTTTATGAATCTGCTTACATTTCAAGCAGCCTGGTTTGGATTTGGGGCTGAGAACTATGGTCCCTGATACATGTTTGCATTAAGTTCAAGTCACCCCTGAAGAACACTCACATATATATTTTTTTAACCTGGAATATAGTTTGTTGGTTGCCTGAGAGACAAAATGCTCTGCTTTGTACTATTTAAATGTTAAGAGCGCCTGGGTGTTTTTCTGCAAAAAGCCTGTTTACACTGCAGTGAGTCCCCCCAGGCCTCCCACTTTCACAGGTTAGGAAGTTCCCTTTCATTAGAAAGTTCTTTAGAAAATGAAAAGGATGAAGTTTGTTTGTATCCACTTCTTGCTGTGCTTTCTACCAAATTCTGAATTAATTCCAACCCCAGGCTTAACAGATCCAATCTGCGAGGTCACCCTGACATTATTTTTTATATTAAACCTGACCAGCATTGTGCCAAGCACGCTCGATGTCTTGTTTCTAATCTTCCCCAATCCTCCACTGTAAGTAGAGTTATTCCCAAAGAAGAAACAGAGACTCGGAAAGAAGTAAAGGCACTTAGGTGAGCTCGAGTTTCCACCTCAGTCTTGACGGCCCCAAAGCCTGGATTCTTTCTGCTAGAGCAGGCAGCCAACCACATTCCACCCTCCAGCGAGCTGAGGTTTCGATTTGCCAGTGTCCGCATTTGAGGTTGACATCACTTTCCTGCCTCCGATTGCTCAGAGTTTCGGTGGTCTAGAGCAGTGGTCCCCACCCCCCGGGCCACGGACCGATAGCGGTCCGTGGGCCATTTGGTACCGATCTGCAGAGAAAGAATAAATAACTTACATTATTTCTGTCTTATTTATATTTAAGTCTGAATGATGTTTTATTGTTTTTAAATAACCAGATTCCCTCTGTTCCATCCGTCTAAGACTCACTCTTGACGCTTGTCTCGTAAGTTCGACAATTATATAATATTTTAAAATACCACAGTTTTTACGCTGGTCGCATCATTTTATTTTGTGCATTTATCCATCCCACCCTAAAGGCTGGTCCGTGAAAATATTTTCTGACATTAAACCGGTCCGTGGCCCAAAAAGGTTGGGGACCACTGGTCTAGAGCAAGCCTCACTTCTCCCTACCTGGGTCTGCAGAGAAAAAAGCCATTTTGTTGTTGTTGTTGGAGTTTTTTTGTTTTTTTGTTTGTTTCTGTTTCTGTTTTCTTGATGTCTCTTCTTATTTGTGACTCTTAGAAATTCTCACTTTTGACCAGACTCAGGCTTAGAGGAAAGCTCTCAGAGAGGACAGCCTACACCTCCTGGCGATCTGTTCCTGGCAGTGTTCCTGGCAGTCTGTTCCTGGCAGTCTGTTTCTGGCATTTTCCTTTGGCCTCCTTCATTCTCTTAGCCAGAAGTTTAGCATATTCTGTGGCCCCTTCCTTATTTTTCTCCATACGCGTTTCTCCAGAGCAATGTGCTGATGTTTGCGTTGCAGGACATGTAGAGGAACAAGACGCTGACTCTTGGGTGCTGACTCTCTCTCTTTTCAGACAACACCAGATGCTGAATCGGGGGTCCTTGGGTCCTAGGTTTCTTACCTTCTTTGCTTCGAGGCTTTCTCAAAACATCTTCTTCAGTGAAACTGGAAAGCTTCCGGATTCTGCTAGCTCTTTGGGCCCCAGGTGACAAGACACAGAAGTATCAGTGAAACCAGAATATCTTTTTTCCCTTTTCTTACAATGAGCAAGTTGAGAAGACTGAGATTGCATCCACAGCACAACCCTGAAGAGATCTGCACTTTCTCTCTCCACTCCTCCTCGCTCTGAAACGGGAATGCCTCTTACTCAGCGCCAGGCGGACACGGCCATGGGTCAAGACACCCTGCCTCATGGAGAAACCTCAGGTGTCGTTCCCACCACTGATTCAAACCACATACCCCTTTCATTTGTCACACAGAGCATCAGCAGCAACTTCTGTGGCCACCTGCTTCTTAGAAAAGGTACAGAGTTTGCATTCATCATCTATCTCAGTGAGTTTCTGGAAGCCAGTGACTGGGAGGAAGAGATGTTCAGCTTCATCCTGAAGCAGCTGACCACCTCTGCACCCTCACAACGAAGAGCTGCCATTGTTTGAACCTCAGGTATCAGTCAGAGTGATAGGAACAAAGCAGCGTGGGTCCTTCGTTTGAGAAGATGCCAGGCACCGCTCTATCCAGGCGCAGCACATCTCCGTGCCTCAGAGCTTATTATCTCCACCGAGACAAAGGCTGTTCTCCGCAGAAGGAAGCTGATAAGTCAAGGGTAATTGAGGTCATTGTGGGTGTGCCTGCTCTGGCACCAGCTCCTTTGGGGAACAGGAACCTCAGCAATTCAGGAAAAATGTAACATGTTGACAAAGAGAGGTCAAAGTTGAAAAGGAAAGAAAAGACACTTCTTCTTTAACTTGATATAATTCATGTACCACAAAATGCATCCTTTTAATTTGTACAGATCTGTAGATTTTAAAAGATTTCCAAATTGTGCAATCATCAACACTATCTAACTCCAGAACATTCTTATTACTCCAAAAAGGAACTCCACACTCATTAGCAGTTCTTCCTCATCCTCACCTCTCCCTAGCTCCTAGCAATCATTAATCTACTTTCTGTCCCTATGGTGAGCATGATGTCATATAATATTTGACCCTTTGCGTCTAGCTATTTCCATGTGCCATAATGTTTTCAAGGCTGATCCATGTTGTAACATGTGCCAGTGCCTTGTTCCTTTTGGTTGGCTGAATAAGTGTATAGATATGGTGCATTTTTTTCTATCTATTCAACAACTGATGGATTTTTGGTTTGTTTCCATCTCTTACTATTATGAATAATGCTGCTAGGAATATTTCATGTACAAGTTGTTGTGTGGACATATTTTTCCAATTCCCTTGGAGATATATATATATATCTCCAGCTGTGGAATTGTGGGGTCATATAACACCACCATGTTTACCTTTGGGAGAAACTGCCAAGCTGTTTTCCACATTGAATGCACCATTTCCTATTCCCATCAGAAATGCATGAGGGTTCCAATTTCTCTACATCCTTGTCAACATCTATTATTGCTCACCTGTTTTACTGTAGCCATCCTAGTAGGTGTGAATTGGTAATTAACTGTGACTTTGATTTGCAATCCTGTAAGGACTAATGATGCTAAGCATCTTTTCATGCACTTATTGGACATTAATATATTTTCTTTGGAGAACCATCTATTCAGATCCATTCCTATTTTTAAAATCAATTTACATGTCTTTTTATTGTTAAGAGCACTTTATATTTTCTGGGTACAAGTCCCTTATCAGATATACAATTTGCAAATGTTTTCTCCCATTTTGTGGGTTGTCTTCTCACTTTCCTGATGGTGTCCTTTGAAGCACAGAAATTTTAAATTTCGATAAAGCCGACTGAAGAACTGTGTAGAATATGCCCCAGAATTTTCCTCCTAAAGGATAGTAAAGTTAGGTTGCTCCTAGGGGTATTACATTCAGGGGACTTCCTGCTGCTCATACTAAACCGGCCTCCTGTGGCTTTGGACAAAGACTAGAAGCCTCAAAGAGGAGAGATACGCTACGCACTTTTTCCTGTGCAGTGAGCTGTCCATCGCCGCGGTGCTGAAATCCGCGGTGACATTGTGTGTGAGTCGCCACAGCCTCTGCTGTAAAGTGTGTCCCGAGAAAGATCTCAGAGAAGTTGTGAAAGTAAAGAAAGTCTACCAAGTGGACAAAAGAGAAGGAGCATTCCAGGCAGTGCAGATAGCATATGCAAAAATATAGAAGCAGAAAATAGAATGTCACGTTGAAGGAATTGCAATTAGCTGAGTTCACATCAGAGATGGCGATGGCTTGGAATCAAGTTAGAGAGGCAGCATTGATGGAAAAAAGTGAACAGATTGGGAATGTTTGGAGATAATGTAATGAGATTTGAAAATGGATACGATGTTAAGGATGAGAAGAAATAAGGAATCAAAAGAATTATTTAAACCTTTGACTTGAGAATCCAGGCAGTTGAAGGCAGTATTAATAGAGATGTAGATGAATATAAGAATAGTTTAAAACTGGAAGACTTGTGCTAAGAATCAAGGGCTAGAAAGGAGAGGTAGCAAAACATAGCCATTAAATTTGACAAGAGCATTTTTTTCTTATTTGCTGACTCATGTTGCTTTTGACCATATTGAATCTCCTCCCCCTGAAGCATGTAAAAATACCCTTACTTGTTATCAATAAATTAATTCTTATTATGAGGGAAAGCAATGGTTAAGATAATGGGATCTGGGGGCAATGTCCCGAGTTCAAACCCAAATTCCACCTTCTATGAACCCTGAGGTTCAGTTCTTCCTCGGGAAAAGATGAATAATTATAGTCTCTACCTTTGACTTGTAATGAATATTAAATGAGTAAATATTTTGTATATTGGGGGAAGGACTGTTAATGGGTATGAAGTTTCTTTTTAGGGTGGTGAAAATGGTCTGAAATTAGATAATGGTGATGCTTGTACAATTTTTTGAGTATACTAAAACCACTAAATCATACATTTATTTTAGAGGGTGAATTTTATGGTATATGAATTGTATCTCAAATAAAAAATGTTTTGAACAGCACTCAGAACTATGGCTAAGTAAGGAAGTGTTCATTAATTAAATTGCAAGCCATTAGTTATTATTTTAGATTTAAAAGCCTTTACTCTTCCATCCCTGATGCCCCCTACCACAGGAGCTTTTTCAGAGTCAGCTTCATGCCTGCAGAGCCTGTACCCTTCCTCAGTGTCCCACATGGCCTGCTATGCCAGCCCTCCCAGTGGGCTCCCTCCCAATTCCAAATGTCCCTCTTTCTGTTACATAAAGAAATACCAGCCCTGGCTGGTTGGCTCAGTGGTAGAGCGTCAGCCTGGCGTGCAGGAGTCCTGGGTTCGATTCCCGGCCAGGGCACACAGGAGAAGTGCCCATCTGCTTCTCCACCCCTCCCCCTCTCCTTCCTCTCTGTCTCTCTCTCTTCCCCTCCCGCAGCCAAGGCTCCATTGGAGCAAGGTTGGCCCAGGCGCTGAGGATGGCTCTGTGGCCTCTGCCTCAGGTGCTAGAATGGCTCTGGTTGCAACAGAGCCATGCCCCAGATGGGCAGAGCATCGCCCCCTGGTGGGCATGCTGGGTGGATCCCAGTCGGGCGCATGCGGGAGTCTGTCTGACTGCCTCCCCATTTCCAACTTCAGAAAAATACAAAAAAAAAAAAAAAAGAAAAGAAAAGAAATACCACACCACTGAGGTCCTTTGCTCCAATTCAGTACCATGTCCATTTTTGTGTATCTAAACCAAGAATCAAAACTCATCCCGCTTAATAAGATCCCATCCTAATTAAAAGGCAATTATGATTTTTATTTCCCTTTTTCTTAGACAAGTTATTGTGATAGAGACCATACATGTCCTTTTTTATATATATATATAAGAACTCAGAGGACAGAGTGGAGAAGGAAAATGGGGTCAGTAGGCCAGAGATTAAGGAAGCATAGACTTTAGGGTCTAAAAACCTACCAACTTTTTTCTTCTTTTCCACATTTTTTCACCCTCAATGACAAACTTCAGGCCCATTTTGGCCTCACACCTTTGGATTCACTGTTCCCCTTATATAGAATGCTTTTCCTGCAGGTAGCTACATGGCTCACTCCCATACTATACTCAGCTCTCTGACCAAATGTCACAACTTGGTGATATTCCCAATGTCCACTGACACCCAATGACAAACTGCATGCTCACCTCTCTAGCCTGCCTTCTTTTCTATCCATAGCCTGCATTATGATCTGCCATCATACCAATTTTACCATTTACTTTGTTAGGGTCTCTCTCCCACTAAAATGTCAGCTCCCTCAGAACAGTGTTTTGTCTTTCTTATTCACAATGGTAACCACAACACCTACAACAGTTGTCTGGTGCATAGAAGACACTCAGTGAATATTTGTTGGATGAATAAATAAATGAATGACACAAGAAGCTAATTTTTAGCAAGTATAATATTTTGCACAGATGGTAGGTATTATTACACTTTGCAGGGTATTTGGATTGATCCATATTATTTCCCTGGGTACCATGGAGATCTCTAAGAAGTCATTGTTCTGAAATGAAATGACAGGGGAAAGTTAGTCATTGAATCAAAAGTATTCATGGTTCTGTATAATAATTCAATGTGAAAAAAATGGCATAGAAAGATTAGTCCTATTGTTAGCATCCTTTTTTTCTTTTAAAATTTTTAAAAATCCCCTCCCCTCTGTGCTTGTCTTGCCATTTCCTCCATCGGACTGAGAGATCTTCAGAAAAAAGGGGGCATCAGGACAGGGCTGAGTCTCTGGGGAGGGCTGTAAGCATTTCCCTGTGTCTTGTGGATTGTTCTAGAAATGATCAAAGCCAAGTCAGGTGGGGGTAGCCAGGGGAATCCCTATGTATAGGCAGTTAGTCAGAAGTACAGATGACAACCTGGGACTTGTGAATGGCACCTGAAGTGGGGTCAGAGCTGTGGGGCTGAGTCCTTACCATGTGGGATCTGGATCTGGCGCTAACTCCAGGTAGATAGTGTCAGAACTGGACTGAACTGTAAGACACCCAGCAGGTGTTGGAGAATTGCTCAATATGGGGGGAGGGGGGACAAACCTACTTATCTGGTCACAGAAGTGTTCTGGCTGGGTGGTAGAGGACAAACACGACAGTTTTTTGTTTCATACCACCCAGGACTACTGAAACAGAAACTCTTGGCATGGGGCCCAAAGTCTGTGTTCTAACAAGCCAAGCAGGTGATTCTGCTGCAAGTTCAAGTTTGAGACCGTTGCCTACTTCCCTTGGGAAATCCCTGAAATGTCTGACCCTCCTCCGTCTAGCCTCGTCTCTGTATCTTTCCCCTTGACAGAACCATTCCATCTAGACCCATAGCACCAATTTTTAACTAACTAACCTCGAAGTTCACCTGCCTAGCTCTAAATAATATGCTTATACAATTATTCCAGAAGCTAGATAACAGACATCGTCTCCCCACCAATGGGAGTTAGCTCATAATGTCCCCTCTCTGCCTCAGATTTGATATAGCTCTATTTTTTGGTCCTTCTGTTACTCTTTACAACTTTGGATGATACTCTCAACCCCTATTTCTTGTTTCACTGACTTCCCACAGGATCTCTTGACCCATCTCCTTAGCTCCCACACCCTCTCTCCAGTCCTCCCTCCCATCCACTCCCGAACATCCATCCAAAACCCCTTTGCTTTTATGTTTCTGAACAGTTCTTATTTACAATTCCTTCTGAACTCTGAATTTACAAGCTAAGCCTTTCATGCTCAGCCTGAATTAATTCTAAATATAAGAAAACCTAGGAACAGCATTTAGGTTTACGAGGTCCTGTGTGTGAGAAGCATGGTATACACCATTTAACCCATAGTAAACCCTCCAGCAAGAGTAGTTACCACTGTTTTTGTGCCAAGGAGAATACTGTTCACGTGGCAGCCAGCCTCCAAAGTGGTCCCCAATGAGCCTCACCCCCTGGTCTTCACATTTATGTGTCTTCCCCTCCCACCTTAAATATAGCTCTGACCTCTTTGAACAATGAGATATTGCAGAAGAGTGATTTCCAAGTCAGGTTATAAAGAACACTGCAACTTCCACGTTTTCCTCCTGAGATGACTTGGCCTGGGGACGCAGGCACCGTGTGTGAGGGCCTCAAGCTGTGCTGTGGGGAGGATCGCCCGACAGCCATCACAGCTGCCCTGCTGTGTGAGTGGACCACTCCAGAATGGGTCATCCAATCCCAGTAAAGCCTTCAGATGACTGTCACCCTGGTTCACAGGGTGACTGCAACCTCATGAAAAATCTTGAGGCAGAACTACACAGTTAAGTTGGTTCTGAATTCCTGACCCACAGAAACTGTCAGTGATAATATATGTGTACTGTTATTTTAAGCCATTGAGTGTTGGGGTGATCTGGAGTCCAGCAAAGGGCAACTACCACAGTTCACACAGTGTCTGCATTCCTGCTGAAGGGCTGTGTGTTACAGTCCATGGCTAGTCCCATACAATACTATATATACACAGTATGTAACAATACTATGTTCAGGCTTGCCTGGTCAAGGCATAAATGGGACTTGATGCTTCCTGCTCCTCCCCTGTCTCTCTCTCTTTCCTCTCTAAAATGACTAAATAAAATCTTTAAAGCCCCCCTCCCCCCCCAAAAAAATACTGCCTGACCAGGCGGTGGTGCAGTGGATAGAGTGTCAGAATGGGATGCAGAGGACCCAGGTTCGAGACCCCAAAGTCACCAGCTTGAGCGCAGGCTCATCTGGTTTGAGCAAAGCTCACCAGCTTGGACCCAAGGTTGCTGGCTCGAGCAAGGGGTTACTCGGTCTGCTGTAGCCCCACGGTCAAGGCAGATATGAGAAAGCAATCAATGAACAACTAAGGTGTCGCAACGAAAAACTGATGATTGATGCTTCTCATGTCTGTCTGTCCCTATCTATCCCTCTTTCTGACTCTCTGTCTCTGTAAAAAAAAAAAAAGAAAGAAAGAAAAACAATACTATGTTATAAACTTCAACGTTGCTAAGAGACAATCTTAACTGTTCTCAATACAAAAAAAGAAATAACTACGTGACATGATATGGTGTTAGCTAATGCTACTGTATAATCATATTGCAATATATAAATGTATCAAACTAACACCTGCACACCTCAAACTTATGCAATGTTACATGTCAATTATATCTCAACTTTTTTTTAAAGGAACAGTCCCCTGCCCCCATCCACCCAGGTAATCCTGAGGTAAGGAGTCCCCGCCCACACTCAAGAGAAAAAGTGTTCTAAAAACTGGTTGTCTCCTCTCCCCTAGTCCATTAGCTGAAGTGATCACAGCTTGTGAGATGGGGAAAACATTGAAAGCATTTGCAAGTGCAGGTGAGCCAGGCCTTCTCAAGTCTGGGGGCAGAGGACACCAAGCTGAGCTCCATTGTGTAAAATACGCACAACTGCATCCTGTCTGTCCTATAAGAAATCCACCAGTGAATAATCCAGGGGGAAATTCCCCTGAAAAAATCAGTGGCCACTCCTACCTCCCTTAAGCATTTTGTTTTCTTTCCCTGTTTTGCAAATCTGAGGGAATTACATCTGTTTCATTATGTCTTTAAAATCTCACAGACAATGCCAGCAAACAACATAGCAACCTTGAAAATCTGGTGTGAAAAAAGCGTCTAGCTCTATCTTGCTACTGCTTTGCTCTTCTCAGGGACGTGATTCAAAATACTGATTTCCTCGCCCTAGTCAATACCCATTGATTATTCACCACTGAAGTTATTGAAACAGGCTGATGTGTTGAAGCTAACTCCCTGCTGGTGCCCAGGCTCACTGCAGCGAGTAACTAGATCAGGACTTTGTACATTATTGAGGTTTCACGATTCCATTTTTAAACAGGACCAGAGATGATCTTGAACAAAGAAACCCATAGATACAAAAGTTGAAACTCCATACCCCAAGAGGAAAGCCCACACGGATGAGTGCCTTTGGAGAGTAGTCCAAATAAGTCCTTCTTAATACTAACATCCAATTAGTAGTAATAAGTTCACTAAAATTTGCATGTGCCAAGATTGCTGCAAGCAGCAAACCCAGTTTCATTTCTATTCCACAGATTTTTTCCTTTTTTGGCATTGTTTGAGAATTGCTCATCCCTGGGGCTTCTCTGGAACTCAAATATTTGGTTTCAACCAGTCGAGATTTGGGTTGTTTTTTGTTTTGTATTGTTAATTCACTGACAACATTAAAAATCAGGAGATTTTACATTCTTTAGATGCAGATAGCCAGCTTGGGTCAGTCAACATTCTTCTGTGGAATAACGATTTGTTGTCTCGTGATACAGGTGTTCAGCAATTTGGGCTGGGCTCGGCCAGATGGCTCTCCTGGTCTGAGCGGCCTTGGCTGATTTCAGCTGGGTTTGGTCACGTGTTTATGAGCAGCAGTCGGGTTACATGGGGGCTGGCTCGTCTGGGATGCCCTCAGCTGGGATGCCTCACGCTGTTCCCCGGTCTCCTCCTCCTGGAGGCTAGTTCCAAGAGCAAGAGCTGTAGATGTGACCACCTTGGGCACACGATGTGCTAGTGCCTGGAGGCGGCTGCCGCTTAGACAGACATGGCACCGCACGAGCCTGCCCTTGCTGACCATTTACACAACCATTGGGCCCTGTGGCCTAGGGTCTGCCACTCCTGATCCAAGAATGACCTTCGCCCCATATATCCCAAAGACCCGCCCATCCACTGTGCATTGCGGTTAGTGTCCTGGACTTACTTTTCACCTCTCAGGACACATCGCCTTTCTATCTACCCTGTTTCCTTCCCCCCAGTAAATATCCCATTTTCTGCTCAGAGAATCAATGGCGGAGTGTGTGAAGAAGAGGAAGGAAGGTGATTATTCAGCATTTGGGAGACAGAAAAAGGGCAGCCTTGGAGCCAGACCCACCTGGGTTCTCTTCCTGGCTCCACCACTCTATCTACTTAATCTCTCTGTGACTCAGTTTCTCATCTGTAAAACGGTATCTGCAGTGTTTGCATACTTCTCCTTCAAGATATTATGTTAGTTGAGCCATACGTTTTGCATAATTGTGGACCCATTTTGGTGTAAAAAAATGTAGGCAAAATTAAAACAAAACAAAAGCAAAAACCCAACAACATTCAGAGGAGTTGTGAAGGTTATTTTCCTGTGCAGGCTTCACAAAAGGCAATTCGTCACTCACGTGCAGAAGCGATTTGCTGAAAGGTTCAGAAACAACATTGCCCAAGGGACTGTCTTAGGTCGGTTGTAGCGTTTGCGATTTCTAACTCACTCTCCCCAAACCTCGGAGCTGCGGGCGCCTCTCCGTAGTAGGAGCCTTGGGAGGGCCTGCAGCGCCACCTTCTGGTCGAAGACGTCAAGAAAGGGTTATTATCAGTGCGCAGGGCAGGACCGTTTCTTGAGGGTAAATCTTGCACGCATCTCCTAGCTGCTGCCAAAGAAGCCCCAGTCCCCGAACAGCCACTTCTGAGGCCAGGCCGAGCTCTACCACCTCTGCCACCTTCGTGCATGACGTGGCCTCCCTTCTCAGCCACGGAACATGCCGCAGATGCTGACAGACCCGCTTCAGTGAGCTGGCATCTGTACTCCCATGTGCAGAGGGGGCCCAGGAGCTCCAGACCACCGGCCTGTAACCTCCCTAACATCCTCATCTGCAAAATGGAAATAATGATAATACCAGACCCGTGGGGTTGTTGTTAAGTGCAAAAGTGACGACCCAAGGGAAGCACTCAGGGTGTGGCGGCAAAGCCTGCAGGAAGTAGCAGCTATTGATGTTGGGCATGAACCTCCTCTAAATGACATAATACAGTACAGGGTAGGCAAAAGTAGGTTTAGAGTTGTTCATCTGGAAAATAATGCCGTAATTAAGAAATAATAATACAAGAATAAATTCTGTTTTGTATACTCACAACTGTAAACCTACTTTTGCCCCACCTTGTATAGTAACAAGAACAATAAACGGGGTCCTCCCGCCTACCAGGAGAATGGTAGCGGGTGGATTTACTACCAGCCAGGCTCACACTCTAAGAGCCTTCCTGTATCGAGCCTCAAGCCTTCCTATAAAGTCAGGAACATCATTATCCCCACTTACAGAAAATAAACTTGGGAGAGATTAAGTAATGTGGTCAAGGTCAGCTAGCTAGCAAGTAACAGGACTAAAATTCAAGGGCCAGCAGCCTGCATCTAGAAGTAACAAAAAACTTTCTTCCTGGACAGATATTGGGAGGTCAAATCTCTCCTACTCTTTAGCTTGGTAATTTATCAGAAAGAAAAACTAAGCAAATCAAATGGCTTCGCTTTCCCTCGGATCCCACCCGCCACCCCCAGCCCAGAATGTTTTCACTGCCTGCATGGTGGCCCTGGGTATCTCTGTCTCCATACTGTGGAGAAAAAAATGTAGAAACTGCATTAAGTTAATGAGTTCGAATCACTTGCTTGCTGCTTCCAGAAACTGGTCAGTGGAAGGGCCAGGCTGGAACCAGAGTTAGACCAGAGTGACCTGGGTCAAGACAAGAGTGAGCGTGCACAAAGCAGAGCAACAGATGAGGGACTGACATGTACACACACCCATATACACACTCCCTGATCACCCAAGAACCAACATCATTTTGAAACGTCCTTGCATGGTGATGGACAGAGGCAGTTGACTTGGAGTGATAAACACACAATACAATGTACAGATGATGCATTATAGAATTGTACACCTGAAACCCATACGATTTTATTAACCAATGCCACCTCAATAAATTCAATAAAAATAAAAAATAATGTCCCAGCATGTGGAAGCCGGAGAGCTGGCCAGCGCATGCAGGGGCCTGCAAGGATGTGGTTCAGAGATAACGAGCCGAGTTCCCGGCCACGCATCTCCCGGCCCTGGAATATCACCTTGACTTCCCCCTCATGTCGCTCTTCCCTAGGGTCCCCGCTCCGTGGAAGGTCTGCTGTCACCCCTGCTGTCGCCACCCCCAGGAGGTGCCCCGCAAAATCGGAGGGCGGGAGAGACCAGGAAAGACCGGCAGCTCCAGGTCGGCTGGCGGCCCTTTGGATACACGGGCCCAAGACAAGCGCCCGCCCCCGACACCGGCGACCGGACTTCTGAGTTTGCGTAGAGGCCTTACCGCTCGGTCGGCGCTCAGTCCACACGGTCTCCGCGCATCCTGCAGTGAGCCCTCACTCTGCACGCAAGTGGGTTCTGTGACTTTGGGCCACACGGCTGCTAACGAAACGGCTTTTCCCGTAGGCTCATTGATACAGACGAGGTTCCTGTTCCTGGAGCATCTCACCAAGGTTCTAAGGAAAGGCTGCTGCAGGAACGACCCTTTCCAGGACCCGCCCAGCCTCTCCAGGATATGTCCTTGAAACTGGTTCCAGCTGTGGGAACCGTGGGCAGGACACACGTGCTGAGCACACAGAAGCAGGGAGAAGCCCCCCCCCCCCCAGGGCGAGCCAGCGCACCCCTCAGGTCACGTCCTCCCTGTAACCTCCAGGCCGTGGCCAGTCCCAGGGGTTTTCCCCTCCTGTGTCTCCTCATCCTCCACGGGACCCAGTGTCGCCAGCAGAGCCCAGGGCACGTCCTTGGGCTGCATCCAGAGTTCTGCATCCTCCTGTTGGGCCGCGGCTTCTTGTTCTGCCTCCTCCAGCCGGTTGTCCGCAGGGTGAGCAGAGGACAAGTTCCACGTGCCCCTGCGTTGTGTCACTCCTCTGATTGAAACCCTTAGCTCTTCACCCACTGCAACTAAAAGAAGATCAACATATCTGGCTCCTGGCAACTTTTTCCAAGCTGGGCTCCTGCCCCTCGCTCCTTGAACCTAGCCACACAGGCCTCCGCTGACTCCTCGCCCCAACCCGCCCTGCTCTCGCCTTCCTTTGGAAGTGCACCCATGTTGTCCCACTTGAACATCTTCCCACTGAATAAAGACTCGGTGCTGCTCCTCTGCCTCCTGGAGGCCTTTCTGCCCGCCCAACAGCAGCCGCAACTCCTGATGCTCTCTATCCTCACATGGCTATTTCTTCACTGTCCATCAGAGCAGGGACCACGTCTATTTAACCCAGTGCCTGGAAGATCACAGATGCTTGATGAATACTTGAGGGAGGAAGGAAGAAGGGAAAGGAGGGAGGAAAGGAATGAGAAGACAGACACGGCCCTTATGGGAGAACAGTCAGTAATTGTGAATATCACAATAATAATATAGACCAATAACCAAAATAGGCCCATTCGGAGCCAGATGCTACCCTAAGCACTTTACATGTGTTAATACATTTAATTCTCACAATAACCCCATCATGTACCTGGTATTACTCTCCCTGTCTTGCCTATGAAGAAACGCGTTCAGTAACCTATCTGGTTTCATACAGGAAGCAAGTGACACAGCTTGAGCTTGAACCTGGGCTTCAGTCCAAAGCTCATGCTCTCAGCCTCCTCTGAAAAGACCCTAAATGTCCACCAAATATGAAGAGGGGGCCACTTCTGGCCCAGCCACCACAGGAATGCAGTTGCAGCCATTTAAAGAAAGATTGGGCCTGACCAGACAGTGGCACGGTGGGTAGAGCGTCAAAATGGGACGTGGAGGAACCAGGTTCGAAACCTCGAGGTCATCAGCTTAAGCACAGGCTCATCTGATTTGAGCAAGGATCACCACCTTGAGTCCAAGGTCGCTGGCTTGAGCAAGGGGTCACTCGCTCTGCTGTAGCCTCTCAGTCAAGGCACATATGAGAAAGAAATCAATGAACAACTAAGGAGTCACAACAAAGAACTGATGCTTCTCATCTCTCTCCCTTCCTGTCTGTCTGTCCCTATCTGTCCCTCTCTCTGTCTCTCTATCTCTGTCACAAAAAGAAAGAGAGAGAGAGAGAAAAAAAAAAAAAGAAAGATTGGGCTGTTCTACCAACATGAACAGATGTCCTTGATAGCGGGATAGCGGGTGATAAAAGCAAGTGGAAAACATATATATAATCCCATTTTGGGGTTTTAAAAAAAGCCAATAAAGCAACAGCCAGATGTGATTGTTTGTACATAGAAACATGCCTGGAAGGACACACAGAGTGCTGCACGGGCTACTGCTGGTAGGGCTTCCCTGGCTCTTTGGCTCCGGGCTCCGGGCTCCGGGCTCCCGGCTCCAGGCTCCGGGCTCCAGGAACACACACTCTTCCTGGACAGCTGCAGGACTGCCCTCTCTAACATCACACCCGGTTACTCTCCAATCCCTGACTTTCCTTCCATGTGGTACTTACCGCCGCTTGACATCATAGGTTATGCCGCAGTTATCTTTTTAATGCCTGCCCGTTAAGGTAAAGGCAAATTGAAAAGGAAAACATTTAATGTCCCCTGGTTCCATTTCCTTTCCTCCCTTTCCTTTCCTTCATTTCCTTTAGAAAACTTGTAAACCTTTTTAAAGGTGAAATAAGCCACTTGTTAGTTTTTACAACAAGGAACTGTGTTTCTTAAGAGTCTGAGAACCACCTCTTTGAAACGTAAACCTGAAGAGAGATTACACCTCTATCCCTTGTCTAGGAGAGGGCTTCACTAGGTGACTAGCTCCATGTTAATATCACATGCTTGTCATAAAGGTAGAAGTTTATTATTCCTTTGAGAAAAGACAATTAGAAAACACCCATGGCTGCCCCAATTACCAGTGGATTTAGGATGAACTCTGTGTGACAAATGGTGCCTTCAAGTCCTCTGAGTTAAAGAACTAGTTGTTGCTTATCTTCAGAACATGGCTGCTACAGATTGCCACCTGCTCCGCTGTATGAAAGGAGGAGATTTCGTTCTGTCTTTGCAATCTCTTTCGTGGGTTGCCTGTGATATGCATCACATTCTAGCTTAATGCTTATCCATAGTAAAACTGTTTTCTTTCTCCTCTTCTTCTATGGAAAGGTTTTCTGGGTTAGCAGGAGATTTTGTTTATAATTATATTTCCCCCAAATCCCTTCCCCAGTAGCGCATAAGCTCTGTGGGGACTGTTTCCTTAGTTCACAGCTGTGAGCCTGGCACAGAGTAGGTGCTGCAAGTGTGTTTACTGAATAAATAAATGGCCTTACTGGCTATGCCATTTGAAGTTTGTTTTTTACAATGAGCAAATATTACTTCTTGTAATTTAAAAAAATCAATTGAGCTTCTAAAAACTCCACAATTGCCAGCAGAACAGGCAGGCACTGGTTTACTTTACGAATACTGATTTTATGTCCTGTGAATCCCCATCTTTCTCCTGGTGAACCAGCAGTCTTTAAATCGTTATTTAGTAACTACTTCAGACATCATCATTAGCAACCATATCAGACATCATACAAAAAAAACACACTTCAGACATCAGCTAATCCAGATCCTTAAGTCCTGGTAAGTGATCTATTTCTATCTCAACGGCAGTCAAGAAGATTCTCAGAAATGCCACATCAGCACCTCCATTCTCCAACAGGCTACCACTTTTCTCAGTGGGCACAATAAAAGCCCACACCGTTCACTCTCTTCTCAGAATGAATGAAGGTGTGCTCAGTACGACTAGCTTTCTGGAGGGTACTGTAGGTATGTTCTAAGCCCCCTGACAACTACCCTAGGTTCATGATTTCTCTTAATATTCACAGCAACCCCATGAGGTGGGTATTTTTATTATTCCCACTTTACAGATAAGAAAAATGAAGTTCAGAGAGGTTGAATGACTTGCTCAGTCACACAGTTAGTACACAGTATAGTGGGAACACAGCCCCAAGCAATCTGACCCCAAAGTCCAAGCTTCTGGCCCCAACCTATAAAATTCTATTTGTCCCAAAGCATTGGACCAATCTTCCACCCTATTTGTGGAAACAAGAAGAGAAAACCCAACCAGGTAGGAACCCAGGACAGGAGGAATCAGAACTCCTCTTAGTAACTCACATTTTCTGAACTCCTGCCATGTGTCAGGTGCTAAAGATGTTATCCAAGTGAAGCCTCACACCAAACTAAGGTGTTTATTATAACTGACCCCATTTCAGAGATGAGGACTGTGTGTGAAGTGTGGAGAGGTGAAGTGACTTGCCAAAGTGCCAGAGTTAGGAAGCGGCCAAGTGAGAATCAAATCCAGGCTCGTCTGTCTCCATGGCCCCTGTTCCTAGTCATGCTTCTTTCCCACGGTGACAAAGAAAGCAGAGATAATGATCCAATACAAATCAGAGACAAACCTCCCACAGGGCGGGCCAGGAGGAGAAAAGAGTCACTCTGAAGTGAGTGGCAGCAGCTACCACTGGTGACATTCTCCACACCAGCCTAAGGGGCAGGGAGTCTCGGTCCTGGGATTGGAGGGTCCCAAGAGTTGCTTTTGTGTTTGTCATCTCCAAGACCAGGGACCCTGACCTGCATTCTTCGGTCACCCTTTGTGCCTAGCACAGAGCCAAGCACAACACTGATGCTGGATAAATAGTTGCCAGACAAGAGACAATAGCTCGTGCCTCAGTTTCCACTTCTGTGGAGGTTTGCAGGAACATGCACTGTGCCCCACGAGGTCACTTTTGTGGAGATGGAGGGAAGGAGGATGGGGAGTGAGGCCTTTGAGGCACTGGGACCCCACACCTGTCATGCACACATGGAATTGCTTTTCATTCAGGAAGCCAGAGGCATGTGCCGTTATTCCCATATTACAGAGAAAGAAAGCTGAGATTCAGGGAGGTTACACAGCTAATTGTCATGAGCTCCAGAACTCAACTCAAACTGGTTTGCCTCCAAAGACTCTGCCTCTGTGAAGAGCTAGAAGAATCAGTAGGAACTGCATGATGGAAGTAAATTACATATATGCAGTCAGTAGCCTGTAAGCACATGCTGAATGAGCCAGTAAATGAATGGATGAGACAGTTTCAAGGAGAGGATTACTAATGGGGATCTGTTGCTGAAAGATATCACAAATGATAGGAACTGGGACTGACCAGGCAGTGGCACAGTGGATAGAGCATCAACCTGGGATGCTGAGGACCCAGGTTCAAAACCCTAAGGTCACTGGTTTGAGTGTGAGGTCAGCAGCTTGAGCATGGGATCATAGCATGACCCCATGGTCTCTGGCTTGAGCCCAGAGGTCACTGGCTTGAGCAAGGGGTCACTGGCTCAGCTGGAGCCCCTGGGTCAAGGCACATATGAGAAAACAACCAATGAACATCTAAAGTGCTGCAACTATGAGTTGATGCTTCTCATCACTCCCTTCCTATCTGTCCCTATCTCTCCCTCTCTCCACTTAAAAAAAAAAAAAAAAGATGGGGCCCTGGCTGGTTGGCTCAGCAATAGAGCATCGGCCTGGTGTGCAGGAGTCCCGGGTTCAATTCTGAGCCAGGGCACACAGGAGAAGCGCCCATCTGCTTCTCCACCCCTCCCCTTCTCCTTCCTCTCTCTCTCTCTTCCCCTCCCGCAGCCAAGGCTCCATTGGAGCAAAGTTGGCCTGGGCGCTGAGAATGGCTCTATGGCCTCTGTCTCAGGCGCTAGAATGGCTCTGGTTGCAACAGAGCAACACCCCAGATGGGCAGAGCATCACCCCCTGGTGGGCATGCCGGGTATATCCTGGTCAGGCGCATGCGGGAGTCTGTCTGACTGCCTCCCCGTTTCCAACTTCGGAAAATTACAAAAAAAAAAAAGATGGGAACTGGAAAAAAAGGCTGGTAGATTTGACAGTTAAGTTCAAGTCATAATAGCAAAAAAAGGGAGGCAAAGAATCACCTATACCACCATTGTAATCTATGTTAGTCAGCTCGGGCTGCCATAACAAACGATTATAGATTGTGTGGTTCAAACAACAGAAATGTATTTTTCTCACATTTCTGGAAGCTGGAATTCTGGGATCAGGGTGCCAGAATGGTGAGGTTCTAGTGAGAGCCCTCTTCCTGGCTTGCTGATGACCTTCTCACTACTCTTCACACAGAGATCTCTCTTTGACTTTTTATAAAGGCACTAATCCCATCACGAGGCCCCACCCTTATGACAGAACCTAACTATTTCTCTCCCAAAGGCCCTATCTCCAAATACCATCATGTAGAAGGTTTGGACTTCAACATATGAATTTGGGAGAGGCACAAACATTCAGTCCATAACATCATTATCAGGAGGTTGGATTAAATAAATCATAGTGTATACAAACTGTAAAATGCTCTGCAGCTTTTAAATAATGTTCTACGAGTATGGTTTCAACAGGAAAGACAGTGATATGTGAAGTGAAAAGTTCGTTATAATGTATATATACAGCATGACCTCATTTTTATCAATATCAAGGATAAGATCTCAATCCTGGCAGAACGGCTAAAATTTCCCAGAATCCTTTGCAGCTAAGTTTCTGAATATGAATTTGTTTTTGCCAATGAATGCACTTGCACAATCTTTTGAAGGCAGAAATAGGGCAGACGCATCTTCCTGTTTGCTGATGGTAATCAAATCTGCAGAGGTGAGGAGATTTTTCTGCAGAATTCAGGTGTTCAGGTGCCCAGCTGCCACTCCGTAACTGAATAGGCAGTTGTGGCAGAGGCACTGCCCAGTGCCGTTTTGCGGGAGCTGGAAAGCACTTGCCGGGGCAGCAGTTTCCTGATCCCCAGATCACAACTGTACCAGTATGTTCTAGAATTCATTGATTCCACTGAGAGACTCCTGTGACTAGGTGTGGCTGAGGGGGCAGCTCCTCTGGCTGGCCAGGGAGTCTTGCCGGGGGGGCCCACCTTGTGGTGGGATTCAGGTTTGCACTGGTTCAGCAGAACTGATACTTAATTTTTGTTGAGTTCGGCAAACCGATTGTTAAAATGGCACTTGTAATCAGGGTTCTCTCTAAGGTGGGTGCCTGGGCAGCTGCTCAATGTGGAAATCACAAATTTACATTCCTTACTCATGTTTAACATTCATCTGTGCAACAGTGTATTCTAAGCACCTGTAGTAATGTTCATTCTGTCCACAGGTGAAAAAAAATGCAAGTGAGGATGCCAATCAAGAAGCAATATGGAAATATCTTAAGTAAGTTTTATTATTTTTTATCAGGTATTATTTAATATTTTTCATTAATATTTTTAAACTCTTATAATCTAGTGTACCCTTCTTATTGTTCTTATTTAAGTATTTTTTAAATTTTTTTTTTTATTTATTCATTTTAGAGAGGGGAAACAGGGAGAGAGAGAAAGGGGGGAGGAGCAGGAAGCATCAACTCCCATATGTGCCTTGACCAGACAAGTGCAGGTTTCGAACCAGCGACCTCAGCATTCCAGGTCAACACTTTATCCACTGCGCCACCACAGGTCAGGCCTTATTTAAGTATTAAATGCATGAAATAATAAATTATCTTCCGGTATATCACTTTCTAATACTTAAAACGGTCATTAGGGCAGAGAACCGGTTGTTAATTATTTGAATCCCATCACTGGGCCCAGCCTAATATCCACTCCTCCAGCTTTCCAATGATTTTCCAAGCACCAATTGCAGGCACTGAATTCTTTTCTACCTAAAATAGCAAAGATCTAGAAACGTTTTGGACCCTCTAGTTTCAAAATACTCAGGGTCAGGTATGAGAAGTGGATGAGGCATTGGGGGAAGTCTCCTTTCTTTGAGTCTGTTTCCTCTTCTGTAGAATGGAGACCAAAAATTACTATCAGTTAATAGCCGTAGCCTGTATTTCCCAAAGATGGTAGTTCCCATCCATCATGCGATCTTGCCACTTTCCATCAAGTCTCCTCACCCTCGAAGCTGGAGCGACCTCTGACTCGCTGGTAACTAACACAATGTCGCAGAACCTAGGCTGCATGAATTCCACAGCTAAGTCCGAAAAGGCGCGCGTCTCCAGCCCCGCCTACACCTCGAAGGTTTCCAGCTCCGGCCCCGCCCATTCCGCGCGAATTCAGGGCTCCGGAGGGGCGGGGTCGGTGGGCGGGGCCAATGGGGAGCGCGCGATTCCGGCCACGCCCACGTGGCTCCGGATCCAGCAGGGCCCCGCCCAAACGCGCTCGCTCCCGCTCGGGTCCGCTGAGCCAGCTGCTGCGCTTCCCCGCACACCATGGCCCGCTTGCTAGTGTTGCTGGGCCCCGCGGGCAGGGTGGGCGCCCGAGTAGCGCCTCGCGCCTCCTGGCTCCTGAGCGCCACTACCCCCTGTGCCCCGCCGTCCCCGTTCCTGCCGCTGCTCCGACCCGGGCCAGACGCCCGGCTGCTGTGCGCGGCCCGCGGGGACTGCGGCGGCCGCCAGGTAGGCCTCCCCACCCCCATCCCGCCCCCGTCGTCCCGATCCCTAATCTCCGGGCGCCCGGATCCCCGGTCCACTTCCGCCAAAGGAGAGCTTTGCACGCTCAGCTGCCTGAGACCAAGCACCTCCAGGGTCCCTAGACCCCACATCTCTACAAGCCAAGGGAAGCAGTCCTCCCAGTTGACAGCCGGAGAAACTGAGGCTCTGGGAAGTAGAGTGATCTGCCCAAGGTCACAACCTCCAGCCGAGTGAGCCCCAGGTTCCCAAAGCGTCGGCAGTAACCGAGAAAATTGTAGGTGGGGCCTGCACTTGTTATTAACATCCTCACTTGGCTATCAGAGCAGCTTCCTTTTGAAGTCATGTTAGAGCCTCCTCGTGGGCCAAGAAGGCTCCAGTGGATGCTGCCTGTTTCTAGCAGCTCCCAACACTTGCTGCTGCTCCTTTTTAGTTAACTAAAATAGCATGCTTCAGGCAAGACTAGCGCAAGAAACGCACCGGTTGCCTTCTCTGCATAATAAGTGAAATCTGGTTTCCATTTAGAATGGTAATACAGGCTTAACTTTAAAAAAAAAAATCTATTACAGTTGTTTTTCCTTTAAGTGTGTCTCCATAAAGAAAAACAGTCTAATAGAGAGTCGGGACTAACAAGTTGGGTTGGGACACGCAAAGCCAGCCTCCTGCCCCATCAGTGCCCCAAGTTTTGTCTCCGGCAGTGGCCGTCGTTTGCTTGGGTACCATCAGGTCCCAGCACACCCCAGTGATGTCACTCACCCCAAGCGCTGAAGGCCTCTGAGCCTGTTGGCTGACCTTTCAGATGGCTAAAAACAGCACTCCCCCCCCAACAAGAGTTTAAGGGACAAGTCTATGCTGATGCAGGCCTGAGCACACTGTTAACTGTTTGGGGGATTTGACACTCCCCTTACCATGCCTCCTGCACAGATGGAGAAACTTCCTTCCCTGCCTTCTGCTCCTCCTTCAGACAGGTAGCAGATCTTGTCTCTAAATCCTGAGCCCAGTCGGGGGATCCTCAGGGGTCCAGCACCCTCCACAAAACACCCAGCTGCCTCCTGGGGATTCTTCATGACTCAGCCCTTCCTCCAGGAAGACTTTCCTGACCATCAGTGATGCCTTGGGTGCTCCTGCTGGCCCCCACCAGCCCCACTGGTGTGGATTTTTCTGCATTCATCATATGGAATGCTCTCCCGACTTGCTTGTCTGTCCCAGCAGCATCAGCCTTGCCCCTCCCCCTTCTAGGCCCTGGCACTGGCCCACACATGCGTGTGTGTTACAGGTGTACAGTGGTGATGAGTGTGGGCTCAGACTCCCTGTATTCCTGTCTCTACTCACTAATTCTGTAGCCCTGATCAAATTCCCTCATTCCTGTGTCTGTTTCCTCATCTGTAAAATGGGATATTAATTCACATTTCATAGAGCAGGAGTGGAAAACAAGGTAAGGTGCCCGGCATCTGGTACATTCTACCTGTCTGCCTCCTCTCCTTGGTGTTTCTTCATAGCACTTGTCACATCTAGCAGCCCTGATAGTGTCCTTTTCTTTTACTGTCCCTCCCCTCCCACTAGACCATAGGCTCCCTGAGGGTGAGGTTTTGTCTGCTTCATCCATTGCTGTGTCTGCCACACTCAGCAGTGCCTCACACAGAGAAGGCTGTTGTGAGTGAGGAACATAGCAGAGTTGTTAAGAGTTAACTCTTTACACCTTAGAGCCAGACTTGACTTGATGGGTTTGGACCCCAGCTTTCACAGGCAATCCCTGTGTGATCCTCGGAAAGTTACTCAACCTCTCTGAGTTTCCAGGATCCCCTTCCACTAAGTGAGGATGACAGTTGTGCCTATCTCACGGGAGGTGAGGATTGTAGGAATTAATCATTTCAAAGTACTAAGAACTGGTACAAAGTAAACACCATATACGTGTTATTTGTAATATTATCAAATGAAGGAAAACAGATGCAACTCAAACGACGTGGGCAACTTAAGATCTTTGGTTCATTCCTCAAACCTTCTTTCTCCTTCTAATACAGCCTCATGTGCTTTTATAACTATTGGAGGGGGCATCACACATGCACAGACACATGCACAGGCACAAGTATGTGAAAGCACTTTATCTAAGTGCACACACTGGGGCAGTGCCTAACATATAAGGTGATATTTCACAAAGAAACGAATGTCTGAAAAGTTTCTATTCCTTGCAAGTCATCCCTTCAAAATTCCCTTATATTCGCTTCTTTAGTTTCCTCCAGGGTTAGGAAGAAAAAATGCATAGCTCACAATGTTTAAAGGTTTCTTTCTTTATCCAGATAAAAGGAAAATTCTCCCAAGTCAGATTCTAACTTGGGAAGGTTAAAAAGGCACTGTGATGCCTGCTAACAGGAAGCTGACCCTTGTGTCTGGATATTGTCCCTCCCACTGCCTTGCAATAGATGCTGGTTATTCTGCAGCTGGAAGCCTGGGTGCTTTTTTATGTCTCTTTTGGCCAAAGGCCTTTTGCCAAAATAGAGGTTGTAAAGAAAAGGGCCCTCCACAGAGACAGCTACACTTGGTCCTGGTGAGCGGACAGATGGGCATCATCAGGCTTGGCTGGCCAGGTGTCAGGGGTGGGAGGGAAGGGGCTCCCAGCCATCTCCAGCCTCGGTCAGAATGTCGTTTGGCACTTGAAACTGCAGACTGTTGGTGACTCGTCCTATCAGGGCCGGACGTCTGGCACTTCTCCCATCAGCAGCTTGTTTATCAGAGCAGCAGCTTTCTGGCTGGTGGGCAGCAGGCAGTCCAAGGCTTTGAGGAAAGGGGAGGTCGCATGTGCTGGCAGCCAAAGGGGACTGACTACAACTCTCCTCCTCCCCTCCAGAGCCCGGAGGTTCTAGAAGTGTCTTCCTTTAGGAATGTTCCACGATTACAGGACATGGCAGGGAGTCTGCCAGTGATCTTAGAGGCCATGTGGCCAAGTGGTGACCAGCGCAGTAACCAGTCCAGCCACTGCCAGCCCGGCTCGTCGCTGCCCCAAACCTCACTGTCCTGTCTTTCAGAGAGGGGATGACAGGGTGGCCACATGACAGGATTGTGAGGATTCCTATGAAATGATGCCTTTAAAGTGCTAAGGCAGCACCAGGCTCTACAGGCGGGGCCTGTCCTGAGGAGGCCGGTGGCTTTCCTGACACCTTTCAAAAAGTGCTGTGCTGGACTGCCTGCCAGCACTCGGTCTCTGGGACTCCCTCAGCCCACACCGGATTTCACGAGCCCTCCCCCTTCTGAAAGTGTTGGTGTTAAGTCTGAAAAAACATGCCTAAGTCAGAGCTGAAGGCAGTGATGAAATACTATTCCTCCCCAGCCCTGTGGCCTTAACACTTCCTTCCCAGGGACTTGAACAGCCTTTAATGAACCGAGATTTCATTCCAAGGCCAAAGCTTCTGGGTGTTTGGGGAAACTTTTTGTCTTTTGTTTTCAGTTCCACTACAGTTTAGGAACAAAGGAGATGTTCTTTCAGCTGGGAGGAGGTAAAGAAAAGACTTCTAACGTCTAAATCTGAGTTTTGTACAGACTTGGGGGAGGAAGGGCAATGAGTAGCTGTTGTGTATAATTAAGAATGAAGGAAGAGGCCCTGGCTGGTTGGCTCAGCGGTAGAGCGTCGGCCTGGCGTGCGGGGGACCCGGGTTCGATTCCTGGCCAGGACACATAGGAGAAGCGCCCATTTGCTTCTCCACCCCCCCCCCCTCCTTCCTCTCTGTCTCTCTCTTCTCCTCCCGCAGCCAAGGCTCCATTGGAGCAGGGATGGCCCGGGCACTGGGGATGGCTCCTTGGTTTCTGCCCCAGGTGCTAGAGTGGCTCTGGTCTCGGCAGAGTGACGCCCCCTGGTGGGCAGAGCGTAGCCCCTGGTGGGCGTGCCGGGTGGATCCCGGTTGGGCGCATGCGGGAGTCTGTCTGACTGTCTCTCCCCGTTTCTAGCTTCAGAAAAATACAAAAAAAAAAATGAAAGAAGATTCTGGGCAAACAGACCAGCAGCATCCAGGCCAGCGGGGCCCCCCTTCCCCAGAGGTCAGCACTCCTCCTGGAGCAGGCTGGGGCAGGGCTGCGAGGGCCCCTGCAGCCCTGGGCAGGACACCTTGTTGGGTTTGGGGGCCTCTGCTGTGTGCACCACTATCCTGGGTTATTTCATTTTCCTTCCAGGGGGTCCTGCCCCTCTACCTCTTGGGGACTCTGGGCTGTCGTACTCCTCCCTCTTGCCTTTGAACTGTGGCTCTAAGAATACGAGGAAGAAGGCAGCCTGGGCTTCTGCAAAGTCCACATACCCAGAACTGACCCAGATACCACCTGCCGAGAAGAGCTCTGTCTGTCATCAAAGTTACAGGAATCTTCTGACAAAAAGGCATTCTCCATATTGAGAAGGAGCTTTGGTCTTTTTGTTGTTTAATCCAACACTATCAGTTTTTTGTTTCTCCCGAACATTCCAGACCCCATTGTCCTCAACAAATGTTAACGGATGCCACATGCAGTGAAATGTTTCTGTACAAAATCCCAGCCAGTATACTTATGGCCTGGGGACTGGCCCTTCCGTTATCTGTGCAGATCCCAGGGGTAAATCTTGGTTCTGAAAGTAAATATACCACCGCTTAGGCTCTGTTTTATTCAGTACCCACAGTGCTTCCTTTGTAGCATCTAGTGTGGTTATCGGATGCTTAGGCTGTGGACCGAGACAACCTCAGTTCCAGTCCTGTGACTCTGAGTCAGCTCCGCAACCTGAGACTATGTTGCTCCTCGGTAAAGCAGAAAGAGCGACAGTGTCGACCCACAGGTTGCTGTGGGTAGAGCAGACAGCACAGGGACAGAAGCCCGTGAACGTGAACGCCACCTGGCTCAGAGAAAGTGTTCAGCAGAGTGTCACCATTGTCCCCATGTGTATGAGCCCTCGGTTCCTCTCGCTGCCGTCACCACAGACCCAGTGGCTTACACCAACACATATTTATCGCTTTGCTCTGCAGGTCAGAAAACTAAACTGGGTCTCACAGGTGAAAGTCAAGGTGGTGGCGGGGCTGGTCTGTCCTGGAGGCTGTGGGCGTGGGGAAGACCCCACTTCCGGCCTCTCCAGCCTCCAGAGGCGCCCGCATTCCTCGGCTCCGGCTCCAGGCCCCCTCCTCCGCCTTGGAGCCTTCAAATCCAGGAGGGTAGCGTCCTCCGCTCTGACTCTGCTGCAGTTCTCACAGCTGCTTCTCGGACCCTGCAGCCTCCCTCTCTTCACTGACAAGGACTCTTGTGATGACCGGGGTCCCCCTCAGAAAATCCAGGATGACCTCCCCACCTCCAGATCCATAACTTAATCACATCTGCAAAGTCCTTTTGCCATGTAAGGAGACAGTGACAAGTTCTGGGGACCAGGACCTGAACATCTTTGGGGCCATCATTCTGCCCATCATACCTAGTGCCCAGCCTTTCATTGTACTTTGTGGCTAAGTGGGCATTAGCCTCAGCTCTCTCAGGAAGAGAGGGTGACTGAGGTCCCACTGGGTAGGAAAGAGTAGATAGAATATTGCCTGGGTTTGGAAGCCGGTGATGACCACCAGCGTCCTTGCTTCTGACTTCGAGGGCCTCCCCTTCTCTGGTTTGTGAACAGGACCCCAGCAAAACCGCTACAACAACAGGTAGTGGCGTCAGCAATGCCGAGGAGAAAAAGCAAAGCAAGGCGCAGCAGCTGAAGAAGGTGTTTCAAGAATACGGAGCCGTTGGCGTGTCTCTGCACATTGGAATCTCGTTGGTCTCCCTGGGCATGTTCTACACGGTCGTTTCCAGGTAAGACACTTGACAGTAACAAGTATTTTTCTACTGTTATGGAAGATTCTTTGTGAATAAGAACTTTCTAAGACTTTTTATTCATCTAGCTCCTGTCATCACATTTAAAAAAATGTAAATTTCAGAGCCAAGCGATGCCTTACTTTGATCCCTTGCTGTAATGTTTGTTTTTGCCTCTTTCCTCCCCAGTGGTGTGGACATGTCTGCCATCCTGCTGAAGCTTGGATTTAAGGAGTCCCTGGTGCAGTCCAAGATGGCGGCGGGGACGAGCACCTTTGTGGTGGCCTACGCCATCCACAAGCTGTTCGCGCCAGTGAGAATCACCATTACCTTAGTGACCGTGCCCTTGATTGTCAGATATTTCCGGAAAGTGGGATTTTTTAAACCTCCTGCAGCAAAGCCTTGATGAACGCTTCAATTCTGGGCCTGAAAACCTCTTTCTTTTAAATTACACATTTTGGATTGGTTTTAGGGTTGTAGGGTTTGGTTTTGTTTTGTTTTTGGTGGGTGGGGGCAGGGGTTACTTTCTGTCCTCATGGTAAGTTTTACTTTTGCAAGCAAAATTCACATGTTTGAGTAATTATGGGTTTTTTGTTTTATTTCGGTTTGGTTTGGTTTTTGCTTTATAAATTTTGTTAGTGCTATTCATCAGAGGGCTTCTGTACATTATCTAGAAAGCCAGCAAAACATCCCGGGTGAGTCGCCATTGTAAACTGTTAGCTCACGAAATGCTCCTCTGAAAGAGCACTGGTGAGAGTCTTTCTGCAAAAGCCCTGGGGGTTCATCTCTATTCAAGTTCTGAATAAGCAAACGATTCATTTAGCTAATTTTTAAAATTCCCTTTCCTCCAATAATTGTTGGGAGGCTGCCTGCAGTTTAATATGCAATATCTTTAGAAGAACCTTCAGTGCTGCAATTAATGAAGCAGAATTTAGGACTAAACAATGTCTAAACAGGATCTAAATTACCATCCGCACCCTCACGGCTATTATACTTGTTTGGGGGAAAGAAAAACAAGTATTTCTGGTGGGATTCCTTGGTCCCAAAACCCCTTCAAATGTGGACATGATGGGGCCCACCTCAGGAGATTTTTCTCAAATTTCATGAATGTAGATCAGGGTTGTCTCTGTTTAGGTAAAATATGGAAGCCTATCCAACAGTAATGGCATCCCTTGGCTCCTGATGCCCACGGAGTACCCACGGAGGAGTGTGGGTACTGTGCATGTGGAAAATGAGACAATCTCTGCCTGACCCTATCGCAAACTTCAGACATTCCGGAACTGCCGCAATGTTTACATTGTTAGTACTTATATTTTTCAATTAAGTTAAAATGATGTACAGTAAAAATAAATAAATAAAAGTTTGAGTCACTCCCTGAAAAGGGTAGTAGCACCTGCTGTACACGGAAGACAACTGTGAAATGATAGGAGCCCAGAGGGAAGGAGATTCTCGCGGTCTGCCTGGCGCGGAGAAATCCCTTCCCGCGGACTCGGCACCACTTCCCGCGCCGGCCTCCAGGCCGCTCTCGCGCTGGGCTCCTGGACTCCGGCTCCGCACTCCAGGAACCCCAGCTGAACCAGCTGTGCCCTGTGCCCTGCTCAAGGGGGGTAGTCGTTTTCTCTTTCTGGCTCCCCTTCTTTTTCAAGTCTGTTTAATTACATTTGGGACAATCAGAAAACTAAAGGAACTGTAAACAGACAGTCCTGATTTTGTGATCTGGCTGTCGACAGTTCCCTAGTTAGCTCTTAGTAACCCAGGTCAATCACTTAAGTTTTATAAAAATCATTATGGGACAATTCCCCACTTGCAAGATCTCTAACGTGGTTCCGTATTTGTTTTTCTTTTAAAGCAATTAGCTCATTGCCAATTTGAAGTTGGAACTGCCTTTCTGGATCTAAGATCAGGGACATCCACACAGCTAAGCGAGACGCCGGATACCAGTGTGAGGTCATTCCTCCTGTGAACCAGACCAGCACTTGCATCTCGTCTAGTCTGGTCTTCATTTAAATCACTGGTCTCTGGGCTCCTAACTCCCTTCTATACCAGTCTCCCTACCTACCAGGTCCCTAGGGATGCCTATGCAAAACAAGCTGACAGTGACTCCTACAGGTTTAAGGGCTTCAATCTTAAACTTTGACTGTTTGGAGTAATGGGAGTGAGTTGAAAGGGCAAGCAATAAAACGAATTATCACATGAAATAGCCATAGTCTCATCTAGGCCCAGCACCACTCCTGTGCCAGTGGTCAAACCAGAACAGCCCTGGGGGGGGAGGAGGGGAGTGAGGGTTTGAGGGTTGAGGGAATCAAAGGACCGTTATGTCTGCTCACCAGCAAGATGTACAAACTGCTTGTATTTACTGTTTTTATGCAACTGGGAATAAAACGAATGGTCTATTTTAAAAATGTAAAGCCATTGTTCACCATTTTTTACCTGACAAAATGAGCAGCTTAAACTGAAACGAAGAAACACTTTTGTAAAGTTTATGACACGCTGATTGCTTTTTTGGTGAGCCGTAGCTGTCGATTATGAAGCAGCACCAGGTGTGACTAGGTTACTAATGTGTGTCACTGCAGTGGATGACTTTCCTTTGTGTGGGCTTCTGCCCTGGGGAAATGACCACAATTTAGCTGCTATCACTGGTCAAGTTGGATGCATCATATTAACTATAGCTGAGTGCAGGGTATGTGAAATTTTATTACTTTGGAAAGGTGAAAGTTGGGTCAGCTCAAGACTGGGAATCAAAAAAAGCTGTGACGCTAAGGGGCTACAAGGACAACTTCATTTTACTCAGTTGTTTTTTGAAGTTGTCATGACTACTTCATCCTTGATATGGACATGGATGTTGGTCACTTCTTTATATTGAGGACATTTCTGATATTTAGTTTCTTGTATTGACAGTCAGCTATGAAAATGTATTTCTAGTTCTCAGGAAGTTCAACATGTCCACCTTTTCCTTCATCATCGTTAAGTCCACCATCTTTGGTTGATGAGCAAATGATATTGGCTGCTAGAAACTGACATGTAACTTTACATATCACGAGGCACATAAAACATGAGACCAAAGATGGGACAGACCTGCTTCTTGTGACATCTGCTCATTTGCATGCCACCAATGAACAAGAGTCACCCATGAACTCCAGATTAGTGTCTGTGTAGTTACGTTTAAAGTTTACACACATGCTGTAACTCCACTGCAATAGAAAGAAGCCCCCCAGTTGTCATGGGGCCAGCTGACCAGGGGAGCACAGGAAGAAGCCTCTCCCATCTGTGGTGAAGGGGCTTCCAGTTTTATAAGCCACCATGAACACGGGTCGCACCCAGATCCCTGGTTCAGGGAGGAATGACGGTCTGGTAAAGGCGACATTCCTTTACCAAAAAGTCAAGATAGAGACCTTATTTGGAAAGTCAGTTTATAAAGAACTAGTTCACCCCACTTATGGGGCCCTTCACTATCCTGGTGAGACCAGGGTCAGAGCCCAGAGGCGGGCAGGTGGAGGTGGGGATGACCCACGACTCCTTCCCTTTGTCTCCTGATTACCTGCAGCTCTGGTGAACCCCCGAAGCGCACCCCTCGGCTCAGCCCTGTGCCTTCCCAGGAGCCCCCACTCTGAACTACCACTGACTGCCTTGTCAGTCGAGTCCCCAGGAAGAGGACTGACAGGAGTCTGCTCCGTGACCTGGGCTGTTGTCAAGCACTGCACTGAGTGTTGCCTAAGGAAGGAACACTTCACAGGCACACGGGACAGTCAGCAGGAAGGAGAGGGCACCAGATGCCCAGACACCCAACCTCCTGGTGCACCGCCACCACCTGGTCACCCAGTCACCCAGCCACAGCTCTGGACTAGGTTTCCCGCTGGCCCGTCCCTCAGCAAGAGGGGCTTCCTACCACTCTGGTCTCTAATCCTCCCTTGTCCTTCGAGCCTCAGATGCCACTTCGTCTGGACACTTCTCCCAACCTCTACCCCATCACAATCTGCCCCCATGGTAGTGGCCCTGCTCCGAAGCTGTGTCCCACCCAGGGCAGGGTGGGTTTGGGAATGAAGGGAGGGTGTTCAGAGGTCAGGCCAGCTCCCGCCCTCAGCCGGACAGCACTACGCGGGCCGCCTGGCCTCTGCCCAGTCCTGGGCTCGGCCCAGCACTGCTCAAAGGTGGAATGTGGACCCTGGGTGGGACAGCACTGCAATTTCAAGGTTTACAGGAGAACTTCAAAGGGAAACCCTTTTTTGTATACGTCTTAATGTATTTATAAAAACAATACTTAAAACATAAACAATTTTTAAAAGCCCTTAACATGTAGAACTGGCAGAGCCGTGTCTCGTCTGTGTGCCAGGTGGTCCTGCAATGGAGGCAGAGCACGTGCTCCTGTCTACAGCCCGTCAGGAGGTAAGTGGGTACGGAGGACTAGACAACGGGCGTAACGGATGACAGGGCAGTCCAGAAGGGACAGTCTCTGCACATCTCTTTATTATAACATTTAAAAGAATCATATACTCATTCTGACAGTGTTACCAGGTGTGGCCACCCAATAAGTTACACACACACTACTGGTATTGGAAGGTTATTGCACAGCTGCTGAACTGGCTGGGTCAGGACAAAGGGGCCACTCGGCCCACAATCAACTCTTGAGTTCACCTTCCACCAAACGAGGACAGCTTAGTCCCAACAGGCTGCGAGGCGGCTGCACAGGAACCTCGCCTCCGGGTGATGAAACCAGTGAAGTTAGCACGATTCTCATGGCTACTTGCACTTCAGAGCGTCACATTTACTGCAGTGGGACTTTCTCAATGGGAAGATGAGGTACTGCCCGCCTGGTAACAAATAACATATATATATATATATTTCCATAGTGCTGCAGACTGCAGGCCATAAGGTCACGTCAGGTGTGCTTCCGACCGATGACACGGCAGCGCTGGCTCACGGGCTCCGCCTCCTGCAAGACTCTTAACTGTGCTTGCTAGTTGATTCTTTATTTTCCTGGCTACTTGCTGGTTTTGAGGAATTGGCTGTAATCCAGGAGTGTTCAAGTACTTCTTTCAGGGTCAGTCTTTGGCTGGGGTTATGCCTCAACAGTCTTGAAATGAGGTCTCTCGCTCCCTCTGTTACAAAGTCCGGGAATGTGAATTCAACCTAGAGTACAATAAGTGTCAGATGGTCACAAACGTGGCTTAGATTGTAGCCTAAAGGGAAGGCTGGAAAAAGGACAGAGCTCTAACAGGAGCAATGGGCCCTTCCAGTGTCTTACCCGCGATATTCTCCGGTAGGTCTCTTGGTATGTGCTTGTCTCAAATGGAGGCTTCCCAACTAAAAATTCATAGCAAAGAACTCCAAGGCTCCAGAGGTCCACTTTCTCATCGTGCATCCGGCCTTCGATCATCTCTGGGGGCAGGTAGTCCAGGGTGCCACAGAGGGTGGTTCTCCTGGAACGAGGGGGCCACAGGTTGACATGCTTGTTTCTGTGATCCCAACAGCTGCTGACAGTCACTAACACCCCACTGACGCTGGCTGAGCTCTTCCCAGGCAGAGCCTGTGCTAGGAAGTAGGCACTGTCATAAAGCCCCACGTTCAGATAGGAAACAGATGGAGGGAGCTGTGCAAGATCACACGGCTAGCAACCCAGCTGCACCCCAAGTCTGTCCAACTTCAGAAACTCCGTAAATGATGTAAAAATAAAAAATTTTAAGTATCACTACTATATAAAAGCAGCCAAAGTTCTCTGTAAATACAATTTAGCATTCTGTATTTTTCACAGGACAGATATGCTAAGAAGCTGAAGAGCCAGGTGACATTAATGACAAGAACCTAAACTGGGCCACTGTGAAAGCACTAGATTTGGGCTACAGATACATACTGCGGTCTGACGGATCACTGGTACAAGTGACACTAAAATTTGGGGGTGGCCTATGAAGTATTCTTGCCAAAAATATTCTTCAGACCCTTAGGCCCAATTTTCAGTTTTTAGCAAATATAGAAGATGAGGGCAAAGCTAAGTGACACCACAGGCAGAAAAATCCATTGTAAATTGTGGGGTGATTGGTCGAAATGCAGAGCAAAGAGACAATGAAATACAATAAAACACATGGATTTTGATTAGATTCTGATTTAAAAGAACAGCTATAAAAGTTTTGGACAACTAGAGGAATCTGAACAAGGACCAAATATTAGCTATTACCAAGGTTATTACTTTTCTTACGAGTGAAGATGGCTGGGATTAGATAGGACAACGTCCAAATTTTTAGGAGCTGCTCAGTGAAGTGCTCCAAGGACAAAGCATCATGATGTCTGCAACTTATTTTTGAAGGTTCACTAAAAAAAGCAGACACGGCCCACATGGCGGAATGTTAACTGTTGAGTGTAGGCACCGGGCAGTCGGGTGAGCAGTCCACCACCACTGCGGCGCTTCTGGCATCTGAGTGAGCTTTTATAACGAAGGTTGGAAATACAATGGGGGTGGCAGACAAACCCGAGGCAAAGACCATGTAGGTCTTTGTTGCTTTATAGCAGTTCTTTGCCATCGAAGCTTACGCTGGGTCGTGCCTGGAGCCCCACGAGCACACACGTGTTCACTTAACTAAATGGGGCCTGAGGATTAGGAGCTACCTCCCCAGACATCTAAGATGAGGGAGGCAGACTGAGTCAGGGGTTTCTCAAATGACAGCACATAATGACCTGGGAGCTCTTATGGTCATTAATGTTTGGGAAGCAGAGTGAAGGGACCATCAACATGTATGACACCATTGAAGAATTAAAGTACAATTTTCACCCTGTGATGCCACAAAGCCAATTTGTCATTGTTTTCCTCAGCAGGTGCCAACAGCGCCCACTAGTGATAGACAACTAGATTTTTTAAAAAGCAGATTCAATGCATTGCGAGAAACAATTACAAATGGTCAGCAACAAACCCAAAGCTCACCCCACCCCACGGCACCTATTTTGGGCTATACAATTTTTTTTTTTTTTTTTTACAGGGACAGAGAGAGTCAGAGAGAGGGATAGACAGGGACAGACAGACAGGAACGGAGAGAGATGAGAAGCATCAATCATCAGTTTTTCGTTGCAACACCTTAGTTGTTCATTGATTGCTTTCTCATGTGCCTTGACCACAGGCCTTCAGTAGACCGAATAACCCCTTGCTCGAGCTAGCAACCTTGGGTCCAAGCTGGCGAGCTTTTTTGCTCAAACCAGATGAGCCCACGCTCAAGCTGGTGACCTCGGGGTCTCGAACCTGGGTCCTCGGCATCCCAGGTCGATGCTCTATCCACTGCGCCACTGCCTGGTCAGGCTATACAATTTTTATTAACTAGCTTTATTTTTAAAATTTAAAGAACTAGCTTTATCTTTCAAAGTAACCTGGCTATAATTTTTTAAGTTCTACCACAAAGTGGACAAACTCCTATCTGTAAATGTAAGCTTTTAAATGCTCTACTTCACATGTGGTTTCAAAAGCTTATTTAAACCCAAATTAAATTTAAAACAAGAGAATATGTAGCTCTTGTTTGCAAAGTTCACAGAAGATTTAAATTGTTTTCTTGGGTCAATCTCTCTGCTTTGGCTTTAAGAGGGGATAAGAAAGGACTATCATGTTGACAACAGCAGACCAAAGAGAATCCTGAGCCACCACCTGAAAGTTCCACCCAAACCAATTTGGTTGTGGAAGTTCCTCAGGGCTGCGCCCTCCACTCCAGACCTTCCTGGTGCTGCCCTTGGAACTTGCCTCCAGCCACCATTAGGTATAAGGTCTTCCTCCCCTCTACACATCCGACCTTTCCTCTGTCATATGCTTGTCATAGCTGCTTACCTATCTGTCCCATTTATTAGCCCCTAAGGACATTAAGCATCTTTATCCTCAGGCCTAGGACAAATACAGAGCCCAAGTGGCTGCAGAATAAAAATGTCCATGAAGACACTATTTTATTATTGGGGGGGGGGGTATTAATTACTCCCAAAATGTTGTGTCAGTTACCCAGCCCAATTCAGCACAGCACGCATGCTTAGGTATTTTACTACTTAAACTCATGATTAGTCAGCCACTGGGCGTTTGTTAAACCCAACCAGTTCCAGCTCTAAAGTTACATACCTGGAGGATGGGGCATGGACGGACCACCCAAAGTCTGCGATCTTAAGCTCTCCAGCTGATCCAAGGAGCAGATTCTCTGGCTTAATGTCTCTATGAATAACTCTCTTTGAATGGCAGTAGGACAGGGCATCTGCCAATTCAGTGATATACTATTTTTAAAAAAGTGTAAAAAGTTGTCTTAGATTTCATATAAAAAGTTAATTCTGGACATCTCTTCTGAAAGAAAACTCAATGTACACATAAATATTTAGCATTATGTAGGTTTCAAAGTGAAAGCTAGAAGCAATTGATGACTCAAAAAAAAGAAAAGAAAAAAAATAACAATTGAACCAAATTAGTGGTCAGCATGAAGTATAAGTTATTCGGTAAGAAACTGTTTATTTGCTAATACAGCAGCTGTGATATGGAGAGACAGAAAAGACACTGATGGGCTATAGCTATATCCCCACCTGACAATTTGTGGCCCAATTAGGGCAACACTGAACAACCAGTACAAATTAGGGAGTCAGTCTTAACTTTTTAAACACACATACTCACACACAAAAATCTCTCAAGTACAGTCAATTCCCATTTTTAAAACGAAGATCAATTTACAACAAAAGGATCTATCTGAAGCTAAACATTTACACTCCGACTGGGGCGGGGAGTAATCCTGAACAATACACAGACTAGAAGCAGGTGTGCTGGCACGTTAAATTCGGGACAAACCAATTCATTCGCTTAAAGCACACAAGCAAGTCAGTCCTTTCGTTAGTTTTGTTTATATCTCCACTCAAGAAAGATCTAGGAAGTCCAGACTTTGCTCTAACATATATAAATTAGAATTTAGACCATAATAAACTGAAAGTGGAAACAAAAGCTCTTCTTTCAACATGAGAATTCAGAGGGCAATGAGCTTCCCCACTCAGTTCAAGACATGAAGTATTAGCAAACCACACTCTCTGGGACCGTCCACCCTCCCACGCTGTGGAGCCCTACAAAACTCCCTGATATTGCTCTATCATTAGTTTTATTTGAATTCATCAGAAAAGAAAAACAGGGGGTGGGGTGGTGGGGTGATGGTGGGTGTGTGTGTGTGTGTGTGTGTTTTCATCCTAACTACCACACAGAATCTTAGGAAGAACCAGTCTTTTATTTCAAATAGCTATCTGCTCACACCAAAGTGAACTCCATCTGGACTGAAGAAAACTGTGTAAGTATTAATTGCCAATTAAGTAAAAAACTAATTTGATTAGCTAATATTTTAAGAAGAAATATAAACAAATCTGTTTTTATTTATCCAAAGAGCAATCATTTAAAATTAGGTTTAAAATAGTATGTCCTCATTACAGAGACAAGACCAGAGGGCAAACTCACCAACAGTGCTGTGATTTCAGCTAGTAAAAGTAAAGCCATCTGAATTTAATGCCATTTAAATCAATGCCCCAAACAACATGAGAGTGCAGAGTGCCCAGAGATCTCCACCGAGAAACAGAACAAATCAAAGAAACCACCATTCAATAGGCCCCTCACCTGCTGTTCAATTAAAAGCAGCCCAAATTAAGACTTCAACTTCTTCAAAGTAATTTCATTCAAATGAAAGCACAATCCATGGGGGAAAAACTACCACCCCAAACAGAACCTGGTATGTTGGACTTTAAGATTAAAAACTTCTGTTCTGTGAAAGATACAGGTAAGAGAATGAAGACAAGCCAAATACTGGGGGGGAAAACGTTTGTAAAACACACATGTGCTAAAGGCCTTCTATCCTAAATATACAAGGAACACTTAAATCTCAACAATTAAAATGACCAAAAAACAACTTAAAAATGAACAAAAGATCTGATAAGACAACTCAAAGATGTTAGAGATGTCAAATAAGCATATGAAATAACCTTCACTATCATACGTCATTAGAGAATTGCAAATTCAAATAAAATACCATTATACACCTATTAGAACGACTGAAATCCAAAGACGCTGACAGTATGAATTGCTGGAGAGGCTGAGGAGCAACAGGGACTCGCGTTCATCGGTTGGAACAAAAAGATGGTAAAGCCACTTTGGAAGGCAGCTTTACAGTTTCTTACAAACCTAAATGTGCTCTCACCACACAAGCCAAGTATTGCACCCCTAGTTATTTATCCAACGTATTCGAAAAACTTATGTCCCACAAAAACCCACATGCAAATGTTGTTAGCATCATCACATAATCACCAAAAGCTAGAAGCAAGCAAAATTCCTTTCAACAGGTGAAGGGCTAAACTGAGGTACACTCTATAATGAAATATTATTCACCAATACAAAGAAATGAGCTATATGAAGCCTGAAAAGACACAGATGAATCTAAAATGCATATACTAGTTGTTTCCAGAGGGGTAACTGGTTAACAGTTCTGAAACCAGTACACATGAACACAGGCACTGAATAATGAAATGAATGGATGAAAGACTGGAATCCACGTCTACCCATGTTGGAATGGGAGGTTACAGAAAAGCAAGGGCAGAATGATCCCCACAGTAATGAACTCGTGCTTTGCTTAATGGGTACAGATGAATGCAGAAATACTGACAAATACACGCATGTACACACAGAGTACACACACGTTTCCTTGATCTCTCAGCTGAGAGCCTAATGACACTCCAGTAGCAATGAGCACTTCTTGCACCCAGATCTTGGTTTCTAATAACAGTTTTCAATAAAAAGAACCAGGACTCCTTGGAAACATGGTGAGTGTAGGACTGGGATAGGAAATATACAAGATGTGGCAGAAGCATCTTGCAATGTCAGAAAACTTAAAATAAAAACCACCACCACACACCCATAAGGATGGGGGATGCCCAAAACCACAAAAACCATGTGAAAGAACTCCCAGTGGACAAAGAAGGAATTGATCATCACAATAAAGTAGTACTGGACTGTTACTCAAAGTATAAAACATTGATGAGTCCATATTAATAAACAACTGATAAATATGTAAGGAAAATTTGAAATAATTTATGTAGATACTCTACCCAGTAGGAGGTGGAACACAGCCCCAATCCTTAAGTGTGGCTCTGCATAGTAACTTCCTTTGAAGGAGTAGTGTGGGAAGGGAGAAAGGTGACAAACACGACCTCCGCCAGGTAATCAAGGCCAGCACCCAGAGATAAGTCAGTGCAAACCCTTGATCTGAGACGAGAATGCACTTCACCTCTGCGATCTTCCTCTCAAAACCCAGACCCCAGTCTAAGCATAAGACAGACTAAGGGAATCTGAATAAAGTATGCACTTCAGTTAACAGTTGTGTATCAAAATTTCTTCCTTAGGATACTGTACCATACTAATGTAAAATATTAGAGAAATTAAGTGTGTACTATTAATAGGAGAAAACAGGTCTGTACTATCTTCACAATTATTCTGTAAGCCTAAAACTATTCTAAAATTGATCAGTTAAAAAAAGGGCTGGGAGGGGAATTCATATACATTTCTACAGAAAAACAGCTTAAAAAACAAACCAGCCACAAACTACCTGGTACCTGATTTTATCTGTGTATACAGTATAGTGATTGATTTTCCCACTTCAAATATTCGATCCTATTAAGCTGTCACTGCATAAAGAAAAACCCACCCTCCTAGAGTGAAAGGGAAAGGCACAGCGCTGTGTAGGACGGGCACAGAGGAGAAGGAATTGCTCTGGACAGTGAATGAACACTTACGGTCGCAGTTCTCTGCTCATCAAACCTGGACAGTTTCTGAAGCTCTCTGTAGACAGCTCCAAGAGGCGCATACTCCAGAATGAGGTACACTCTGGTGGCATCGTGGAAATAACCATACAGCCTGAGAATATTTGGATGCCTACAACAAAGGATGAATGCTCTAAAGCAGATCCAAGAATAGGCGCTGAGTACCAAACAAACCCTTCATGTGAAACCAGTGGTGAAAATCGGTTCTGGTCACAGGACTCCCGACCCCGACCCCGACAACTTGAGAATCTGAAACACTTAGAAAAATAGCTATATCCACATATCAGTTTACACGCATTTCAAGTTATTCATGGACCTCAGGCTTATCTAAGACTATTATTTCCTTCCTTAGGCCACCTTTACTTTTTTTTTTTTTTTTAACAGAGACAGAGAGAGTCAGAGAGAGGGACAGACAGACAGGAATGGAGAGAGATGAGAGAAGCATCAATCATCAGTTTTTCGTTGCAACACCTTAGTTGTTCATTGATTGCTTTCTCATATGTGCCTTGACCGTGGGCCTTCAGCAGACCGAGTAACCCCTTGCTTGAGCCAGCGACCTTGGGTCCAAGCTGGTGAGCTTTGCTCAAACCAGATGAGCCTGCATTCAAGCTGGCGACCTTGGGGTCTCGTACCTGGGTCCTCCACATCCCAGTCCAACGCTCTACCCACTGTGCTACCGCCTGGTCAGGCAGGCCACGTTTACTCTTGAGGGAAAAAACTCAGCGAAATATTAATTTCCTGCAAATTAAAACAAGAAATGTGGCATTCCTACAGCAGCTTGATACCGAGTGCTGGAAGAGAGAACTTAAATGCAGTCTTCTGTGCCGCTGAGGGCTCCGGGCAGCTACGAGCACAGCCTATCTAAGCCATCAGCCCTCATCTACTCCAGCCAGTTGTTCTCAAGCAGGGCTACAGGCATGAGGCAGATTTTTAAGTATCAGCAACTGATCAAAGTTTTAAAAAACACTGAAAGAAAAAAAAAAAAGACCCACCAGTCAAAGTCAACCTGCAGGCTACCTGCAACATCTTGCTTGTAACTCAGAGTAAGAGGTGTCATTCCCGTTAGTATCCACCAAGCAAAAAAATTGTGTTCATGTAAACCACTCCATTAACATACACCTTCAAGCCTAACCAGGCGGTAGTGCAGTGGATAGAGTGTCAGACTGGGATGCAGAGGACCCAGGTTCGAGACCCCAAGGTCGCCAGTTTGAGTGCGGGCTCATCTGGTTTGAGCAAAGCACTCACCAGCTTGAGCCCAAGGTCGCTGGCTTGAGCAAGAAGTTACTCGGTCTGCTGAAGGCCCACGGTCAAGGCACATATGAGAAAGCAATCAATGAACAACTAAGGTGTTGCAACAAAAAACTGATGATTGATGCTTCTCATCTCTCTCCATTCCTGTCTGTCTATACCTGTCTATCCCTCTCTCTGACTCTCTCTCTGTCCTTGTAAAAAAATAAAATAAGTAAATAAATAAAATTAAAAAAAAAAAAAACATACACCTTCAAGATGTTTTTAAGGACCACAGCACATAAGTCTAGAAAAGTCTCTGAAAACTGAAAAATGTCACCCCTCTCTACAGGACTATGAAGTGCATCTTAGTAACTGTTAACTTCTGTACCTCGCTCTTTCCAAGACCACCTGCAAACTTACCTAAGGTGGGACTGTATTTCCACTTCTCTTCTCAACTGATGCTCAACTCCTGCTTTCTCCACCTGAGCTTTAAACAAGACTTTCAGGGCCAGGATAAACTTGCTCTGTTTTTCTCTCGCCAAGTAAACATTTCCAAACTTTCCTTTACCCAGAGGGCGACCAATTTCAAAATCTTCCAAAACCCATTGCCTTCTAAGAAAAAATTGAATCATTATATTGATTGTATTCAGAATGTACCCTCTGTCAGAAGCAAGCCAACACCACAATAAATGAGTTGCCACAGACATTAACCCGCCCCCCACTCCCACACCTGCCTGCCAAGGACTGTGAGTCAGTGCCAATAACCTGGGCTTCAGTGCTGAAACACACAATGGAGCTCCTAAGGCATACAGACCTATTAGCAACACTGCAGACCATAAAAAGGGTTGGTAAGTCAATAGAAAGAAGGATGCCTTAGAACCAGCCGTGGGCTGTTGCAAACAACCATAGCCTTCTCTTCTCAAACCCCAGAGATGCTGACACTCTGACACTCTCGGGGCTGGAGAACTACTCTCATAAGCAAGCCGAATGCAGCCACAGGGCAGCTGGGGGAAGAACCATTAGATTCTCAGAAAACTCTGCAAAGCAGCTAAAGCAAAAGAGTGTTGGTTCATTTGTGGCTCTTCCTAGCACAGTCCAGAGTCTAGACAGTTCAGAGATTGACAACAGGCTTTTAAAAAATATCTGGGGAAGATATAGCCAAGTTTTATTATAAAGAATATAGTAATTCTATTAATTATACTCAGACAATCATACATGTATATACACTTCTGCAACATGACCTCATTTTTAAAACAAACTTGCACTTCTATATACAAATAGGAAACCAGAAACATATATAAACCATATGTAATGGCTACTTCTGAGGGTAAAAAGAAACTTATTTTACATATTTCTGTATCAGATTCACACAGCTTTTTCTAATGTGGAAAAACAAAAAACAAATGTAAATTTCTAAGTAAACGTCCATCATTAAAATGCCTTTTCTCTTTTTTATAAAGGTTAAATATTTGGGAATATATTTTCAAAATGAAAATATAAAGACCTCTTTATTTTTTAAAGAGTTTCCAAGATTAAATTTGCAATTAAATGGTGTCTTCTATTAGAATGATAGCACAGAATTTCATAAGAGAAAGCTTACTTTTTTGATTCTTCATTTTTCTTTTTTGATGCCAGTTCCTTTTCAGAATCATTTCCTACACAGAATAATTTAAAGACCTATTTTTAGAATAACTATAGATTTTTAGAATAACTATACAGACTAAGTTAAAAACCCATGAATAGAAATGAATCAAACAACAGTCACCAAAATATTAATGGTATATCCAGAATTATAGATCGAGGCCATTTTTAATTTTCTTTAAAGACAAAAGGTCGACCACAACCTAATCTAACTGCCCCGCTATGAAGCCAACAGACTTCTAGTCACGATGAGCAGATATGTATAGTTAGGCCTTTCAATAACTTTCAATAACTCAAAGACTCCAGACTGCAGATTCTCCCCAAAGTCTCAGTTCACAAATGAAGTGCTTCTAAGGCAGACTATGTCTTCTCGTCATGACAAGTTCCCACCTTGTCACCTCTTCCACACGAGGTGGGCCCGCCAACTGTCCACAGGCTCCAATGCGCAATAAACCTAAGCCTACCACCTTCCTTCTACTGTATCTGCTGTCGGGAAAATGCAGAAATAAGCCACTGATTTAGTCAAATGTACCGTAAAACTTTCATCAGCCAGAGACTCTAACAGCAGCACAGCATGGTGTGCTCAGGTATCTGAATGTAGGACCACCCGGCTCTTTCCATGGTTCCCGATCTCAGTTAATGCCATCAATACAACCACTACCCCCAGGTCCGGTTTACTGCCCAGTTCTAACCAGCCTGCACCCCCTACTCCCATCAAGGCTGTTTTTGGATAAGTTAATGCTCCCGAGTCTCAGCTTCCTCCTCTGTCAAACTGAGTCAATCACTGTGACTACCTTCACAGAGTAGTTACAAGGATTGAAAGAGACAAGGTGGGTGAAGAAAGGCTGATCCCAGAGCCTCCTGTATGTGGGCACTCAACAGGTGGTAACTAGTGACTCTTACTCTCCACTCCACCCCCTTAATCCATTCCTCCCTGCTATCTGGCACCCCTGGGTCCAGCATCACTACTCCAATTCCATCCACACACCGGAGTCCAGAGTCAGGTCTCTACAAGGCACATCAGCCCTCCCTCTGCTCACAAACCCTCTGGCAACTTCCCATGCACGGGGACGAAGCCCCACTCCTCAACCCCACTCCTCAGCACAGTGATCTGGGCCCAGCTGCCTCAGCCCACCCACTTGCCCCAATTTCCCTTCATGCCATGGAACCCTGGAATTCTTCAGTTCCTCAAATGTATCATGAGGGCAGGCTTCCGGTCTTCTTCACACAGGCCTGGCTCACAGGAAATACTGTTACTTTAACCTGCATCAAATTTTCTTCCCAGTCTCAATGGAAAAAATATAAAAACTAGGGCTCCAAACAATGTGAAACACAGTCTATACTCTTGTCTTTTAAAGCAAACTAGAAAGCATGACTATCCAATGAGATCAAAAAGCTGACTCACCAGGAGCTGGTGGCTGGGGCTGCTCACTGTTTTGCGTGGGATTCAGTGGCCTGGAGAGAGGGCGAGGGCCACTGGCTGCCTGCAATTGCTTCTGCTTCAGATGCTGAACCGGTTTGTGGCTGGAGACCAGCTTTTGTGCTTGTGAAGGAACTCGCTGGGAGGAATTAGAAGAAAACAAGACCCGCTGCGCCTGGCCACTATTTGCAGTCAGTGGATGCTGGGAAGGAAACTGCTGCGTCACCGGAACACGTTTTGGCCCGTCACCAGCTGGAACTGTGGTCTAGAGTAGGAGGGGAAGAGAAAAGCTTCAAGGTCTTCACAAACGAAAGCTGAATAGTCTGAGTCTGTTTTCCAGAATAACAAAGTAATGACGCCACTGAAGTAGAGGGAGGGAAAGCTACTTTAACCAGCGCTTCTGAAGGGTACTGTGGGGGCATGGCTGAAAGGGACACCTCAGTGACACTTCCTAACCCTCCCCGATGCTCCCATAGACAATGGTCACCAACTCAACTTCCACTGAAAGAGGGAGACAAACACGTTCTAAGAATTCAATGATGAGAATTATCATTTAGCAAAACCCAGCAGTACAAAAACTTTATAACAAAATCCCAATTGCACTGAAATTTCTTTGACAATACATATTTAGAAAAAAATAAACTTCCAGTTAAGATGGCAGGGTAAGTGAACAAGGTGCTCACGCCCTCCCACAACCACATCAAAATTACAACCACACCACAGAGCAGCCATCATTCGAACTGCCTGAAATCACGCTGAATGGAAGTCCTACAACTAGGGAATTAAAGAAGCTCCATCAAGACAGGTAGGGTCGGCAAGGACTCGGAGCCGACTGGTCCCACACCCACGTGCAGCAGTTTAAAATTGTGGAGCAGTTTAAAATCGGGAGGGAGATCTTGGCTGTGCAAGTTCCCCCTGAGGAGTATGGGTCCCAACCCACACCAGGTCGCCGGGCCCAAGGTTCCAGGGCTGGGAAGACAAGTTCCCGTAACTCTGGCTGTAAAACCCAGTGGGCACTAGGGCTGAGGGAGACAGAGGGCAGCTAGAGCCCCAGGCAGCTCCTCTGGTATGGCCTGCACATAGACTTACTCAGACCAACTCCCTCTGAGCTCCAGCGCTGCGGGAGCAGCTTAAAAGGCACCAGAGACATACAGGGAGAAACTGAATTGTCCGGCCTCAAGACGACAGAGTTGGGGGCACATTTTCCAGACAGAAGTGCTGGCAGAGGTCATTGTTCTTTCGGTGAGCCCTGCCCCCACAGACCCGGTCAGGCCAGTTGCCATATCTGAGATTCCATTACCTGGCTCAAAGTGTCTGCCCCGCCCTCGTGATTCCCTGAGGCCCTGCCCTGCCCAACTTCCAGACCCACCCAAGCTATTTCCAGTGGCTTTTCCATACAAATGGCCTGTCCTGGCTCATGCTTCAGATTTTCCTAAAATCCCTCTCAGCATGCCCCACACCTCTCACTAAGTGGGCGCAGGCCCACACTAGCAGCAGCCAGACATGGTTCACAGCTTGGCTTCACCAGGGCACCTCCAAGCCCTGGTAGCAGTCATCAGCAGATAGCTTTGTAGCTCATGCTGGGAGGCCCTGGACAGAACACAGGTGGCGGCTCACCTTGGTCTGCACCTCCCAGGAGTCTCCAGACCCAGCACACCCAGTGGGCAGCTTAAGACCATATCAAAGCACCACTACCAAACACGTCCACAAGGGACACACTTAAAGGGTAGACTCAGTGGGCATCACAGCCCAGCTGAAGTAAGTCCTGCTCCGGGGGGTGGGCTCCTGCACAGCTGATCCTCCAGTGGTGGAGGTCAGTGGTCTCTGCCAGTCCTTGCAGCGGAGTGGCCTGGGGGGAAACACCTCTCACTGAGGTGCCAACAGCAAGCAAGGCTACACTACAGGAGGGTGTACAGAGCCTACATGGGGGTGGAGGGAACACACCTGGAGTGTCCAGCTGGAGTGAGGCCGTGCCACTGGACCTTACAGGGCACCTACTCCATTAGGCCTCTATCATGCCTGGGAGACATAGCAGCTCTACCTAATCCAAAGAAACAACCACAGGGAGGCTGCCAAAAGGATGAAACAGAAAAACTGAAGACTCTTTCACAGGGACTTAACAGTAGACAAAGCCAAGGATCAACTCTGCGATTCGGAATATAAGGAAACAAAGAAACACCTAATTGGAACAGCACAGTGTAAGGAGCCTCTGGGACAACTTCAAGCATACCAATAATTGCATCATGAGAGTGTTGGAAGTTGAAAAAAAGAGAACAAGAAATTGAAAACTGTTGGGCAGATAAAATGTATTATGCTCACTTTGTTAAAGATGCCTTCGCCCAGGTGATATTAATGTGTGTCTCTGGGCTGTGGGCAGGCAGAATCCTTGTAGCCTGGGGCTTGGTTTTGGGATTAAGCCTTTCCTACCCTTTTTGATGTAGGGCGGTACAATCCAATCATGCCTTAGAGAAGTGACTTTGTATTAGGGACTTCCCTGTTTTGTATATTGGATTAAGAGTTTGGATTGCTACACTATAAAACGGGGACGAAGTGGGAGCTTGGGCTCTTGGTTCCTGAGGTTAGCATGAGAGAGCGGAGAGAGTAGAGCCAAGCAGCTAAAGGAGGCCACGTGGAGGAGGCCAGGAGAAGCAGCCAAGATGGCGGAGTGCTGAGTGAGATGCCAGTTTGTGTAGAGTTTGTATCTGGGATAAGGAAGGAAATGGGGAACTGAGGAGAAGAAGGTTGGTGAGCTAGAAACCTTTGATTCTAGGAAACTCGGATAAGTCAGTGGCTTTGTGAGCACTGAGTGTGACTGGGTTTTGGAGCCCAGTGTGTATTTTTACTTGCCCGCCGGGTGCAAGGTAGGATTAAAGGCTATGGCCCATCAGTTTTTGGCTCCGCTGTTTCTTTACCGACTGTCCGAATCAAATGCGAACCTGCATGTGAATGGCCACGATGGCGGCTCCTGGCTTTACATTTGGCGTAGTCGGCAGGATTCGATACAGATCGGCAAGGAGTCTTTGAGTGGTGGAGTAGAGGACTGGCTAGTGTTAGGGTTCCCCATGGCTGTCCTTTTGGGGATTGTAGGCTGGCTGACTTTTACAGCCATGCGTGAGAAAACCGAGAGCTCTGTTGAAGAGGCTGCCCGGGACCTGCAAACCGAGCAGCGGGAGGAGTTGCAGCAAATGCAGGAGAAAGAGATGCTGACCCTGGAGCTGGAGGAAGCACCTGAGGAGGAGGCCAACCAGGTGTTCGAGATTCGCCTGGAAATGGAGCAAACGCTGGAGGAGGATTCAGAGGTTCGTGAGTTGCAGCTTGCCCTGGATGTTGCGGAGAGTCAGCAGTGGCAGGAGGCCAGGGCTGAGGCTGAGGCTGAGGCTGGGGCTGAGGCTGAAGCTGAGGCCGGGCCCGGAGCTGCAAGGTCTGCAGAGCAGAAGGCTGCGGCAGCCCGGGGCTCGAGACTGGCAGCAGGAGTTGGTGTTTTCAGTTCCTCTTTGGAGGATGAGGAGAATCGGACTGGAGTTGTGATCTGCAGTCTCCAGAAGATGGAAGCCCAGCTGGAAGGAGCACCTACTGCGGCCCCGGTAGGTCTGCGATTTTGGGACATAGGCCTGGACATGCTTTTTGGAGCAGAGATGGAAATGCTGACTGCCATTGCCACGTGCTCCTCTTTGGGACAGTGTAAGACCTGCGAGGATGGCAGGGATGAGGGGGGTGGCTGACGCCCTATGTGCGTGGGCTGATTTCCTGGACTATGACCGGAGTGGGCATTGGCTCCTTTTTTGGATGGACTTTCGGATTACAGATTTTGGACAATGTAAAATACCCTGATGGGGGTGGGGGATGACTTTGCTGGAAGCACTCTCCTACCCCGGGAAGCTTTTCCCGTGGCTAGAAAGAAGCCAAGGACATTTTGCGCTTTGGGCTAAGTGCTCAGAGACTGGTGAAGTGTACCTTTGTAATTGTTGAAACTGTATGATTTTTGCTGTTGTAATCTGTGTAATGTGCCTAATATCCTTGCACAGGTATGCTGGTAATGTAAATTGTAGGTAGTAAAGTGAGCATAGGGGTGGATTGTTGGGCAGATAAAATGTATTATGCTCACTTTGTTAAAGATGCCGTCGCCCAGGTGATATTAATGTGTGTCTCTGGGCTGTGGGCAGGCAGGATCCTTGTAGCCTGGGGCTTGGTTTTGGGATTAAGCCTTTCCTACCCTTTTTGATGTAGGGCGGTACAATCCAATCATGCCTTAGAGAAGTGACTTTGTATTAGGGACTTCCCTGTTTTGTATATTGGATTAAGAGTTTGGATTGCTACACTATAAAATGGGGACGAAGTGGGAGCTTGGGCTCTTGGTTCCTGAGGTTAGCATGAGAGAGCGGAGAGAGTAGAGCCAAGCAGCTAAAGGAGGCCACGTGGAGGAGGCCAGGAGAAGCAGCCAAGATGGCGGAGTGCTGAGTGAGATGCCAGTTTGTGTAGAGTTTGTATCTGGGATAAGGAAGGAAATGGGGAACTGAGGAGAAGAAGGTTGGTGAGCTAGAAATCTTTGATTCTAGGAAACTCGGATAAGTCAGTGGCTTTGTGAGCACTGAGTGTGACTGGGTTTTGGAGCCCAGTGTGTATTTTTACTTGCCCGCCGGGTGCAAGGTAGGATTAAAGGCTATGGCCCATCAGTTTTTGGCTCCGCTGTTTCTTTACCGACTGTCCGAATCAAATGCGAACCTGCATGTGAATGGCCACAATGGCGGCTCCTGGCTTTACAAAAACCTATTTGAAAAATAATGTTAGGAAATATCCCTAACTTGGTGAAGGAAAAAGACATACAAGTCCAAGAAGTGCAAAGAGGCCCACAGCAAGACACATCATAATTAAAATGCAAAAGGTTAAAGACAAATAGAGAATCATTTTTTTAAGAGAGAGCAAGAGGAGAAAGGGAGAAGAAAGATGAGAAGCACTGACTCATAGTTGCATCACTTTACTTGTTCACTGAATGCTTCTCATATGTGCGCTGGGGGGGTTTCTCCAGCCAGGCCAGTGACCCCTTTGCTCAAGCCAGCGACCTTGGGCTCAAGTCAGTGATCATGGGATCTTGTCTATGATCCCACATTCAAACGGGCAACATTGAAGGTTTTGAGGCTGGGTCCTCCGCATCCCAGTCAACTCTCTAACCACTGCATTACCACCGTCAGGCAAAGACAAATGCAGAACCTTAAAAGCCGCAAGAGAAAAGCAGTTAATTACCTACAAGGGAATGCCCATAAGCCTGTCAGCTGACTTCTCAACAGAAACTTTGCAAGCCAAAAGGGTTTGTCAAGAAATATTCAAAGTGATGAAAACCAAGGACCTACAACCAAGATTACTTTACCCAGTAAAGCTATAGAATCAAAAGATAGATAAAGAGAACTAAGGAATTCATCACCACCAAATCAGTAGTACATGAAATGTTAAAGGGTCTTCTTTAAGAAGAAAAAAATATTAAAAATGTGAACAATAAAATGGCAATAAATACAATAAAAACAGTTGAATCTAAAAAACAAAATAAAAAGAAACACTCATAGATAACAGAGAACATTTGGCGGTTGTCAGATGGGAGAGGTGCTGGGGAAGTGGGTGAGGGGTTGGGAGGGTAAAGGGGTCAGGAAATACGAATTGGTTGTTACAGAACTGTCGTGGGTATGCAAAGTATAGCATGAGGAGTAGAGTCAATAATATTCTAATGACTACAGTGTCAGATGAGTGTGCGATTTATTGGGATGATCACTTAGTAAGTTATATAATGTCTAATCCAGGGGTCCCCAAACTTTTTACATAGGGGGCCAGTTCACTGTCCCTCAGACCGTTGGAGGGCCAGACTATAAAAAAAACTATGAACAAATCCCTATGCACACTGCACATATCTTATTTTAAAGTATAAAAACAAAACGGGAACAAATACAATATTTACAATAAAGAAAAGTAAATTTAAATCAACAAACTGACCAGTATTTCAATGGGAACTATGGGCCTGCTTTTGGCTAATGAGATAGTCAATGTGCTCCTCTCACTGACCACCAATGAAAGAGGTGCTCCTTCCGGAAGTGCGGCGGGGGCCAGATAAATGGCCTCAGGGGGCCGCATGTGGCCCACAGGCCGTAGTTTGGGGACCCCTGGTCTAATCCCTGAGGTATACACTTGCAACTAATACAATAATGTATGTCATCTGCAATTGAAAATGAAAACAAATGATTTAAAAAAGAAAAATAGTATATCAAAATGTTCAACAATGGAAAAGACAGTCTGAATTTTTGTGTTTGCCAGATTTCCCACAAAAAGCTTATTACTACTGGTTCTTTTCCAAGTATTACTTATAAAATGGACCTGAGCCAAAAGAGCTTTGGCAAAACGGGAAAACAATGGTTCTTTAAGAAGTTATTACCAAACTATGTTATTTACATGCCTGTAAGTAGGATGAAACCAACTTAAAACACAGTTAATTTAAGTCTAAGACTGCAATGGGGAGGACAGACACTTCCTCCAGCCACTGGAAGTTGCCTAGCGAGTGAGGAATCCGCGCAGGAAAGGGGCATGTCAGGGCCATCACAGCTCCCTGGCACAAGGATGGGCTTCCAAGTTTGTAACAAAGTCAATTACTTCTGAAATTAGCAGCGCCCACTACATAGCAGGCATTCAGGCACTGACAGACATTTTAAATAGAGCAATTTTTAAAAATGATGTTTATCATAGGAATTGAGAATCAAATAGTGACTCAGGTTGACCTTTTTCTATTGGTCATTTTATACCTTCAGCCAGGAAAAAAGGGTTAGTATCCCTTTATTTGATGATACAGACTTCTAAAAACCAGCCCTACCCCCCAAGAAACCCAAGCTATTTATAGTTATGCTGATTTCCTGGAAATTACTTACATTAAAGCAGGCTTCCCCAAACTACAGCCCCCCCTGCAGCCCCTGAGGCCATTTATCCCGCCCCCACCGCACTTCCGGAAGGGGCACCTCTCTCATTGGTAGTCAGTGAGAGGAGCACTGTATGTGGCGGCCCTCTAACGGTCTGAGGGACAGTGAACTGGCCCCCTGTGTAAAAAGTTTGGGGACCTCTGCATTAAAGATTCTTTATATGAGAGACTCATTCACCCAGCTGCTCCACAAATTTTCATTAAATGCTAAGAGCCAGGGGTCTTGCCTTGGTGAAGTCCTCCTGGATTCCAACCTATCACAATCTGAATAGAGCATCCCTCCTTGGAATCACTCAGATCCTACTGACATTTAAGGCACAGTATTGGCTCACACACTTCCCCAACCGGGCTCTAAGTTTCTTAAAATGAAAGATCATGAGCTCTTAGTCCCTGCATCTGACCCAGAAGCTGGCTCAAAGCGGGGTCCCAGGAAACATTAACTAACATGTGCTTGACATCCCTCTGATCTTACTACTCCCTGAATTGAGACCAAAACAAACTATGGCAAAGAAATGAATTTCTGGCAAACAAGGACAGGCCTGCATTAGGCACCTTCTGTGTACATTATCCTGCATACAAGGGAAGAATACAGACTTGAACAGCTAACTAACTATAAGACAAAGTAGAAAAAGACACAATGAAATAATCACCAAAACATTCCTGAATGCTGAGAAAAGTCACCTAAAGTTACAAATCCAAAGTAAAGGACAAGAATTCCAGATAGAAGACCATTTTCCACTTGGGTTCTATAAATGTGACTGAGATTACAGGTTATTCAACTTACCTTAACTGGCCCTGAAATGTCATTTTTTTTAGATTTGTCCATGACACCTGAAAAGAAAAAAAGAACTCTTAATTTATATAAACCCACCTGCTTCAAAGTATTGTTATGCTAGATCAGGGTCATAGCCTCAACAACACACAGAATTTTACATTTTTCTTTGTCCAAACAAAGCTGATATGGGAGCACTGTTTCCTCATGAACTTAAGTTCAGGTGTGGGCATTTTCCCCATAAGATCAACCTCTCCCCTGGCACATTGCACAGCTTCCCTTCCCATCCCCTTCCTCCCCTGGTACTCAAACTTCACTCCTGAACTGACTCATCCCTCTACTCCATCATCTCCTCTCTAATGGATCACGTCCACGAGTATACAGGCCTGCTTCCATACCTGCGGCCTCTGGGGAAAAAAAAAAATCCTCTTTAAGGACACCTCAAGGAATGCTAGCTCTCGCCTCCCCTTTCAACAGCCTAAGAAGTCTCAGAATGCGGCCCTTGACCCCTCTCACCTCACCTCCTCTCCTCTACTACACACCAGCCTTAAAGGGTTCCTTTCTTTCCTCGAGTCCCCTGCTACAGGGCCCTGAACTTCCATTCCCTCCACCTATAAAGCTCTTCCCCTGAACAGAAGTGTGGCTTGCTCCTTCATTTCATTCAGTCTCCACTCAGATGTCTCCTTTCAAACCATCTCTCCTTTATTTTTCTTCATAGCCCTTACTTAATATCTTGTTTACCGTCTTTCTCCCCAGACTCAGAATCCAGCTACCTGCTCAGTATCTCCAAAAAAAATAGTAAGCTCCATGAAAGCAATGGCTTAGTGGCATTCAGTTCAAGGTCTCTCCCGGAACATGCAGAAATCCTTCTGCAGTTTTTCTTACCTTGTGCTCTCTGAATTCTGGAATCTAATCAGAAAGCATTCCCAAGCCCCAAGCTTTCATAGCCATTTCATGAACATGCAAATAGCGCCACCTTGAAGAATGGGACTGCAGCTAACGAGCCTAGAGTCCTTATATCAGACAGTGGGTTAGCAGAAATAGACTAAGGAGTTGGAAATAAATGCTCGTGTCGTGCAAACGTTAATTTTTCACAGGCTCTACGGCTTTCTTCACTTTCCCTAGTAAATGTAAGCAGCAGACTTGATTACATAAGCAAAAGGACACATATTCAATAGAAACTACAGGTATTTGCTCCAATTTAATATACATACTTTTCCTTCCCAGGAAGGTTAATAATAAGCAGAATGGATTAAGATTCTGATCCAGAAATTCAGGAAAAAACCCCAGGAAGACTGCTTCTCAGGTGATTTTGACCTATAGCCAGGTTCAGGAGTCACAGGACCAGGTGACCTTCACAAGATTCCTGTGGTTCAAACCAGGAATCCTGCTATTCTAAACCAGAAACTTTTAGATCTAATAACACTGTGAGTTTAGCCTTTTCCTTCCTTCGTGGAACCTACTAATAGCTGCACAAATAATGAAGAGTGGAGAGGAAATGAAATGAACATGTTGCTAAAGAGAATTTAATTCAAACAAGTAATATTAAGGAGGAAAAGACATTAAAAGTCAAGGGCAGTAGCCTGATCTGGCAGTGGCGCAGCGGATAGAGCACTGGAATGGGCCATGGAGGACCCAGATTCAAGACCCCAGGGTCGCCAGCTCACCAGCCTAAGCACGGGGTCACAAGCATGAGCATGGGATCATAGACATGACTCCATGGTCGCTGGCTTGAGCAAGGGGTCACTCGCTCTGCTGAAGCCCCCACCCCCCCACCCCTGTCAAGGCACATATGAGAAAGCAATCAATGAACAACTAAGGGGCCTCAACAAAGAATCGATGCTTCTCATCTCTCTCCCTTCTTGTATGTCCGTATCTGTCCCTCTATCTGACTCTCTCTCTCTCTCTGTCCAAAAAAAGTCAAGGGCAGTAACACAAGGATGGTTAGAAATAGAGACTCCCAGGCCCAACCCCAGACCTAACAAATCAGAAGCTACATTTGCACCATCCCCAGATGACTAGTTCTCAATAATATCAGTTCCCTGGAGGGCTTGATAAAAAGAAACACCTGAGTCCTATGCCCAAGCGCTTCTAACTCCTTAGGTGGGTCTATCCGTTTAACAAGGACCCCCAAGAATCCCGATATGGGTAGTCTAAGGTTTGAAAAGCACTAGCCCAGGAAGGCCTCTTCGAAGAGATTATCATTTATTCACCCACTCACCCACCAAACCAGGACAAGGGCCTTTCCTGGCTATTCTAGCCCCGCCCCGGTTTACCGCACACATTGCTGTTTCCTTTCCTTAACACTCGGCACTACTGCAAGTTACCTTGCTGGTTCGTCGTCTGCCCACCCCAACTAGAATGTCAACTCCATAACAGCAAATACCTTCTGTACGTTTTCTCACCCAGGTGCTCAGTAAACACGAGAACCTCGTTAGAAAGCACTCCCACCCCCAGCCCACCAGCCCATCAGCGGAGGGCGCCTTGGTACCCAAAACGGCACGGAGGGCGCTTGGAAAGCGGATGGGGGACGGAAGACGGGGAAGAGGGGACAGTGGGGGGGGGGGGGGACAGGAGAAGGGAGGGCAGAGAGAGGAGGAAGGCCAGGGGAAGGGCAGAGGGGGACGCGGGGCCGAGGGAGGCCTTCTCACCCCGACTCTTTCCTCCCCAGCTCCGCGGCCCCACCACCCCCTTTGCTTCCCCCGCCCCCCGTCCCGCCAGCCACTCAAAGGCCACCCAGTCCGGCCGCCCTCGCCCTCCGGCTTCACGGAGCTGCCCCAAGGCCAAAGCACCTGTCGGCTCCGACCTCCGACCCTAAGCAGCCGCCGAGTCCTACGGAGATCCGAGCCGTTAGGATTCAGAGTCATTTTAAATAAGAGTTACACTCTCTACTCCCAAAGCTGATTGGCCTGGGCTGGAGAGACGCTGTCTTTTCATTGGTTTACAGCCAAGGCGACGGATTGAGTCACATCCAAGGAAGGCGGACCCGCGCGCAGGCGCACTTGCTCCGTAAGCCCCGGAAGTGGGGGTGCCAACGGCCTGCCAGACCCGTGGCCGTTCTAGCACCAACATTGCTCTCCGGGACGTGACATTTATTTGTGACACAGAAGGCCCTTGGAGTCAGGGTCGTCGCGTAGGAGATAAAGTCGGAAGAGGTGAACGAAGCTCTCGAAGGTGCCAGTAGGTAAGATGGCGAGACGGGCAGCAGAGATCGATAGTGTAGCGCTCGGCGCGGCGTCCTTTGCGCGTGCGCAGTGCATGTGCAGCGTGGAGTGATCGATCCGGCAGGATTCGTGCCTCCATTTTTCTAGAAGAGCGGGAGTCCGAGTGAGCTGAACCATCGGGTACTGGGGCCCGGGATCCGTGGACAGTGGCTGGTGCAGTCGGGCTGGGGACATAGGGCACAGCGGGAAGGACTGGAGTGAGGCGGGAAGGGGTGATGGTGAGAAAGTAGGAGTGCGGCCAGAGTGGCCAGCCTGGGCCTGCTCTCCCCCTAAAGGCCTCGCGCCCTCCCTTCCTCTCCATCCTTAGTTGGGCTGGTAGCGGAGCGCGCTGCAAGGAGCCACCTGTGTTCTCGCCCTGGTTCCTCTTCTGGCTCCGGACATAACCATTCTGGGTTGGGTTCTTCTGTCGTCCGGCCCCGGCGGCCTCACCTGCACATTGGGGGTGGTAGAGGCGCCTCCTAGCCCTGAGAGTCAGTGTTCTGTCGGAGTTGAGAAGCAGAGCCGTTCCTCTTTTCTTGTTTCGATCTGTACATCCCATGGTGCTCCTGTCGTGAGTGAAGAGATGGAGGAGAATAGCTTGAGTGAAGAGATGGAGGAGAATAGCTAATAAGTTCTTGGCTGTGGTGTGGACAATCCTGGGGGCCACTTGCACTTTGGACGAGTTGACTTCTTAACCTCCCACCCAGTTGTATTATCTCTGTTGTGTCCTAGTGCTCTCTAGGCAAGAATAGATTTATATGCATTTGCATCTCCATGTACTTATTAAGTGCATTGCTTGATTTTATGCAGTGAGCTAATGCCTCCTTGAAAGTACTTGCCATGATGTCTGGCAAGTGCTTCATAAGTGTAGCTGTTGCTATTAACACTGATCAGTACAGCGCAGTAAGAACTCAGGCTCTGGGGTCAAACAGCCTGGATTCGGATCCGAGCTCTGCCATTTACAACTTGTTTGATCCTGCGTGACTCTGAGCGTGAGGGTGCCCATCTCCGAAATAAGAGTAGATGAAGATTGAATGAGGTATTGCATATAAGTTGCCTACATGATATGTGTTATGTACTATACTGGGTGTCCAATGTATTGTAGCTAGTTTATTGGTAAGGAGCAGTACAGAGAGTGGTTAGGAACAACAATACAGTCTCTGGCGTCAGACCACCTGCCTTCTAGTCCTAGTTCATCCAGGCACTAATTGTGAGGCCCTCGTCATCTATAACAAGATTACGGGGCTTTCTTTATTAGGATGGTGTTGAGGATTGAGATAAAACATGGTAAACACTTCATTGTTAGATATTCTTATGATCAGTAGCCTTAGTAATTCTCCAGAGGCAGTTGTGTAGTCAGAAAAACATACCTTTTCACCCCTTTTCTGTAACACTCCCCCTTCCAGAATCACCCCTGCAAAGGGAGCAATACAAGGAGGTCCTGCTGTTAACTGCCCACTCAATGCCCTCCTTTCCCATAGCCGTCTCTCCTAGTTCTCCTTCCAGTTTTCTTCTCTGCCACAGCTACCTGTCCCAGCCTTCGGCTATCTGTCCAGATGTACACATACAGACAGACATTGACTTTTATTAAGCAATTCACCTTTGACTCCAGAGCTTTCTGTTTAAGTTTTCATGGCACAGTAGATTTTTGGCCCTTGTATTTTGAATTATTATCTAAATATATAATTTAACAGCTTCAGTTGCTTTTAAACATATATTAAGAAAGAATATGCCTGACCAGGCGGTGGCGCAGTGGGTAAAGCATTGGACTGGGATGCAGAGGACCCAGGTTCGAGACCCCGAGTTCTCCAGCTTGAGCATGGGCTCGTCTAGTTTGAGCAAAGCTCACCAGCTTGGACCCAAGGTCGCTGACTCAAGCAAGGGGTTACTCAGTCTGCTGAAGGCCCACGGTCAAGGCACATATGAGAAAGCAATCAATGAACAACTAAGGTGTCACAACAAAAACAAAAAAAAAGAAAGAAAGAATAAAAACCGCAGGTGGATAGTGTGACAAAGAAAGAAAACCTCTACTGTAAATATCAACTGACATGATTTTAAATCATATGTGTGCCACTTTGTTCAATGCTGTATGAGCACCATCTTGTTAAACCTTTGCTAACTTATTTAACAGCTGAGGAATCTGATCTCAGGCAAACAAGTTGCTGACCAAAGATAGTCCAGATAGTAGAGCTGGGATTTGAACACCATGGTCTGACTGGATTTTTGTGCTGCTTCTATGACTTACCAGTGCCTCTCCCCTTCACCATCCATCTGTTTTCTCTCTCTAGCTGGCAGTGAAACTGTTCTCTTCTCCAAGATGTACAGAACCAAAGTGGGCTTGAAGGACCGCCAGCAGCTCTACAAGTTGATCATTAGCCAGCTGCTCTATGACGGCTACATCAGCATTGCCAATGGCCTCATCAATGAAATCAAGCCTCAGTCTGTCTGTGCGCCCTCAGAGCAGCTCCTGCACCTCATCAAACTAGGTAGTTTGTGAATGCAAATTCATTGATCCCATGGCAAGGTTTCCGTTTCTCACCATCAAAAATTTTCAAGATTATTTTCATTTCTGTTTAGTGCCTAGCATGTGTCAAGTACAGTGCTAGATGCTGAAGGAGTAGCATAGTCCAGACTGGGAAGACTCCAAACTGGTTCCAGCCCCAGGATCTTTATACAGATTACCTGGAGCAGACTCATTGAATTATTGAATCTCTTCACGTCTCAGCTCAAATTGTCATCCCAGTGTCCTCATTACTTCTTCTAAAATAACCCTAGTCATCCCATACCTCCCCACTTGCTCTAACTTACAGTCCCATTTCCTTCATGACAAAATTACTGTCTGAAATTTTCTTTATTTCGGGTGGTGTCCCACACAGTCTGCAGTGCCCCCCTCCAAAAAAAAACTGCAAGCTCCATAAAGAGCAGGACCTTATCTTGTTCAACAGCATATCCTGGTGCTTGCCTGGGTCGTAGAAAACAACTCAGTGAAATATAGAATGACCAAATTGTTTGTACCCTTTGACTTGGCAGTGCCAATTATAAGAGCTCATTATATAGTGTGGTTCTATTTTTGTTTCAAGAAGTAAAAGAGGCCCTGACCATTGGCTCAGCGATAGAATGTTGGCCCGGTGTGTGGAAGTCCCAGGTTTGATTCCCAGTCAGGTCACAAAGAAGCGACCATCTGCTTCTCCGCCCCTCCCCCTTCCTTTTCAATCTCTTCTCCTCCCTTTATCTCCCTTCCCACAGCCGTGGCTCAAATGGTTCCAGCAAAGTTGGCCCTGGGCACTGAGGATGGCTCCATGGTTTCGCATCAGGCACTAAAATAGCTCAGTTGCCAAGCAAGGGTGCAGCAGCCCCAGGTGGGCAGAGCATGTGGGAGCCTGTCTCTCTGCCTCCCTGCCTCTCACTTAATTAAAAAATAAAAATAAAAGAAGTGAAATAATTGTGCATGGAGAAAGGTCCAGAAGAATTCATACCACCATGTTAACAGTAATTCTCTCTGGTGAGATATAGTCATTTGTATTTTTTTGTTTATCTGTGTTTCTAATTTTTCCTATGTTAATAAACATTGTTTATATGATGTGTGGAACGATTTCATTTTAATTTTTTATTGACTTGAGAGAGAGGGAGAGGAACATTGAGTTCCACTTATTCCTGCATTTATTGGTTGATGCTTGTATGTGCCCTAAGCAGGGATCAAACCCACAACCTTGGTGTATTGGGACAGTGCTCTAATCAACTGAGCTATCTGGCCAGGGTATGTGGAGCTATTTTTAAATTTAAAGCACATATTCTTGATGAGCTTCAGTTTATTTAAATACCAATATTCTCAAATGTTAATGCTAACAATTTATTTGACAGTGATCTTCAGAGCTGCTACTAACATCTTAGCACTAAAAATATTAAAACCTGAAATGCAAAATAATGGACAGTTTAACTACAGAACTGCTTTTTTGACTTTCTGTAGTGTCAGTTAAAGTAGAACATTTTGGAGGCAAAAATCAGTAGAGGTAACTACTCATTAAGCCTAACCTACACCCTGTATTGCCGTCCAGTGCGGTCACTATGCTTGCACCCTGGTCAGTGTACCTCGTCTTGTAAAGTAGAATGTGCCGTGCACCTCCAAGAAATAGGAAGTTGACATTAGCAAACTTCTTTCCCAGTTTAGACCCTGAACAGTGTCTTGGCCTTTTGAAATAACAGTTTCCATGCCCTTAATTGTTATTCCTTTCAGGAATGGAAAATGATGACACTGCAGTTCAGTATGCAATTGGTCGATCAGATACAGTTGCCCCAGGCACGGGAATTGACCTGGAATTTGATGCAGATGTCCAGACCATGTCCCCAGAGGCTTCAGAGTACGAAACCTGCTATGTCACATCCCATAAAGGACCTTGCCGAGTAGCCACCTATAGCAGAGATGGGCAGCTAATAGCTACTGGGTCTGCTGACGCCTCCATAAAGATACTCGACACAGAAAGAATGTTGGCCAAAAGTGCCATGCCAATAGAGGTAAAAGTCCCTGTCCCATACTTAGCATGCCTTTTGTTCCTTCATGGGAGGGTGAGAGTAGTTTAAACCAACCTGAACTAAGTATAGTTTAGTTGTAAAGTGTGTACTTTAAGTCAGATTCTACTCTTTGCATATCTCCTTTTCTTGTTGTCTAGGTTATGATGAATGAGACTGCACAACAGAATATGGAAAACCATCCAGTCATTCGGACTCTTTATGACCACGTGGACGAAGTCACATGTCTTGCTTTCCACCCAACAGAACAGATTCTTGCCTCTGGTTCAAGGGATTACACTCTTAAGTTATTTGATTATTCCAAACCATCTGCAAAAAGAGCCTTCAAGTACATTCAGGTTAAGAATGTTTGGAAAGAAGTTTTACATTTTTTCTGAAATACAATGAGCTATTGTATGACTATTTTTAAAACTAATCTCTGCCTGACCAGGCGGTGGCGCAGTAGATAGAGCGTCAGACTGGGATGCTGAGAACCCAGGTTCAAGACCCCGAGGTCGCCAGCTTGAGTGTGGGCTCATCTGGTTTGAGCAGAGCTCACCAGCTTGGACCCAAGGTCACTGGCTCGAGCAAGGGGTTACTCGGTCTGCTGTAGTCCCACGGTCATGAGAAAGTAGTTGATGAACAACTAGGGTGTCTCAACGAAAAACTAATGATTGATGCTTCTCTCTCCCTTTCTGTCAGTTCCTATCTATCCCTCTATCTGTCTCTGTAAAAAAAAAACAAAACAAAAAAAAAAACCCTAATCTCTGATTATCCTAAAACAAGAGGACAGCAGCAAGGGTGCATGCCATGGGCAGCACGTGGGCCAGATTCCACCGCACATAGTTCCCGCGCTGCATGTGCCCTGTCCTCTGGCCAGTCAGGACTGCTGCTGGTCCAGTTCTTAAAACAGGTTAAAGATCCATTTCACTCTTCAAAGTTCGCAAGCATCTGTTTAAAAACAAAACACAACCAGCTTTAACTAAAGTGTAACTTAGGGGAATAAAAAGTACTCAGTTGAAACTATCAACTGAGTTGTTTTGGAAGTGACATTTGGTACCTTAAAATAATTTGTGCCGTCTTATCTGTGTCATACCTGATCACTGTTTTAGGAGTTCATGAATCAGCCAGGTATTTTTTACATTTCATCTGAAGGTTGTTGTGCAGTTGGTCATGTAATGTTCCTATCTCTGTCCTAACAGGAAGCTGAAATGTTACGCTCCATCTCTTTTCACCCTTCCGGAGACTTTATACTTGTTGGGACTCAGCATCCTACTCTTCGGCTTTATGATATCAACACATTTCAGTGTTTTGTCTCTTGCAATCCTCAAGATCAACACACCGATGCCATATGTTCTGTTAATTACAATCCTAGTGCCAATATGTACGTGACTGGTAGCAAGGACGGCTGCATCAAGTTGTGGGATGGTGTCTCGAATCGATGCATCACAACTTTTGAGAAGGCACACGATGGTGCTGAAGTTTGTTCTGCCATTTTTTCCAAAAATTCTAAATACATTCTTTCAAGTGGAAAAGACTCTGTAGCTAAACTTTGGGAAATATCAACAGGACGAACGCTGGTCAGATACACAGGTATGTGAGAAGTTGATTTTACTCAACATTGATGTAGCACTTTACAGTTTTGAGAACTTACTTTAGAGAAAGGAAATGAAGGTTCAGACTAGGCTTAAATAGTTCAGCCAAGGCTGCAGTTAGTAAGAGGCAGAGCTGGAAACAGCCAGTTTCTTACCTTTGCTCTTCTTGATACATGACCAACTACAATAGCTCTGATTCCGTGCAGGTAACGTGAGAACCTGGTGGTCTGTGTGCAGACTGATGGCCTGCCCTTTCCTCTGCAGTCCAGAGAAAAGCCTCAGTAAGTGGACACGTTAGGGAGAGGAGGGCTGCGAGGGAGGATCTGGGCCCATTCCTAAGCGAGCAGAGGTGACCCCAAGTGTGACTCCAAGTGTTCTGAACCTGGACACGAAGAGTGGGCCCTGCAGACAAAAACAAAGTTAAGTTCTTCCAATCCTTGTTAATTGGTAATAGTTGATGAGATTTAAATTTATCCTTTCACTAGTAGTCTGTTCAAGTCTAGTTATTTATAGTGAATGTTATTAAAATAGTGTCTCATTCTTCTGTTCCTGTAGAAGCCACAGCTGTTGCTTGGTAGAAAACCTCCAAGAAACTTCAGCTAGTTTCCTCTGCTGGGAGATGTGTCATATGCTGAGATTGCCAGGACTGTAACCCAAAAGCTCCCAAGAAAATACTATTGAAGGAGCTCTGCTGTGGTGTTGAGTTAGCATTTTAGAGAAGAAAATGGCAGTGAGTGACACCTGACCACTAGGGCGCAGCATAGCCTATCGTATATTTAGCTCATTGAAACCCAAGTCTGCTTCCTACTGTCTCTCTGGCTTTGGTGTAGCTCAGTGGTAGTCAACCTGGTCCTACCGCCCACTAGTGAGCGTTCCAGCTTTCATGGTGGGTGGTAGCGGAGTAACCAAAGTGTAAATAAAAAGATAGATTTAACTATAGTAAGTTGTTTTATAAAGATTTATTCTGCCAAACTAGGTGAAAATCTGACATAAAGTACTTGGTAAATAATTATTATTCTATGCTTTAACTTGCTGTAACTCTGCTTTATAAATTTTATAAAGTTACTTCCCTACTTTATAAATCACCATTACTGTGGAACCGGTAGGTGGTTAGAAAATTTTACTACTAACAGAGATACAGAAGTGGGCGGTAGGTATAAAAAGGTTGACTACCCCTGGTGTAGATGGTACGGCTAGCAACTCATGGGAAGAGGCATTTTTATCGTAGTTCTTGGTGACTTCATTGAAACATTTCTGTTTGAAGCCATCTTGAAAAATGTCTGATTATTGCTGTGAAAGGAGGGTGCATGTTGCAAAAAGAAGATAGAAAAGTGACCAAAGTAAAAACGGGAAAACTTCCCTCTTTAGAAGTGACAAGCCCTGTTTGAGTGTGAGGAGGGCGAAAGTACACCAGACTACTGACAAGAATTCGTTATATTTGGTTTGTTTTTTTATGAAAGTTTGACATGTTTTATGGTTGGTTAGTTTTGGTGAAAAATTGGGATTTGGTGTTAAAGGGAGATTATACTAAATTTATATGCAAATTCCTTTTTTCCTTAGTTCACAGGTTAGGACCACTTTGTGTCAGCAAATTTAGATCTACCTCCAGTTTTATTAAGTTAAAATTCAGAGAGCTCTTGAAATAATGAAGGAAAAAACCACTACTTAAACATTAGAGGTTTTGATGTAAAAAATGACTTAAAACACTATAAACAAAATCAAAATGCTGGACTGGGGGGGAATATTCATAGCATCTATGGTACATGTCAAATCAGTGAACACAATAAAAGGAAAATGAGCAACCTCACTGTAAACCTACGAAATCAGAAGGGAAGTAGTATTTTGTGCTCATCAAATTTCAGGAACTTAAAAGGTTGGTATTTAGTATGTATTGGTAAACATTTCAAGAGATCACTTTTTTTCTTTTTTTTAAGCCAGAGGGACAGACAGGAAGCTCATAGTTGTGTCACTTTAGTTGTTCATTGATTGCTTATTCATATGTGCCTTGACTGGGGGGCTCCAGCTAAGCCAGTGACCCCTTGTTCAAGCTAGTGACCTTGAGCTTTAAGTCAGTGACCTTTGGGCTCAAGACAGTGACCATGGGGTCGTGTCTATGATCCCACACTCAAGCTGGTGAGCCCATGCTCAAGCCATCAACCTCAAGGTTTTGAACCCGGGTCTTCAGCGTCCCAGTTCAATGCTCTATCCACTGTACCACCACCTGGTCAGGCTTATAAATAGTATCAATTAGTAAAATATTTCTGAAGGGTAATTTGATGTCATATTTCAATTTTTAAATATATGTACAGGGTGAGGCAAAACTAGATTTACAGTTACAATTCATAAATAGTAATACAAGAATAAACTGGTTTGTAACTCAGCTATAGTATCAACCTGCTTTTGCCCCACCCATTTTTCGTTGTGTTGTTTGTGGGGGGTTTTGACCTGCTATACCCACACTTAGAAATTCAACCTAAAAAGACTTTGGGGCAAGCACGCACATGCACACACATGAAGGGGTCTGTCCAGCATTGTCTTCAGTAGTGGACAGTCAGAGGCGACACAATTATCCACCAAAGGCCTGACCTGTGGTGGCGCAGTGGATAAAGCCTCAACCTGGAAACACTGAGGTTGCCGGTTCAAAACCCTGGCTTGCCTGGTCAAGGCACATATGGGAGTTGATGCTTCCTGCTCCTCCCCCTTCTCTCTCCCTCTTTCTCTCTCTCTCTCCTCCCCTCTCTCCTCTCTAAAATGAATAAATAAATAAATAAGAAATTAAAAATATATATAAAAAAAGAAAAACAAGCGACAAGCCAATTGTCCACCAGAAGCACCAAGGACATGGCCTAGTAACGATTGAGCACATTCACCCTCATTTAACCCCCACAGCAGTCTTGGAGTGGGTGCTGTAATTATTCCCATGAAACAGGAGAGAATTAAGACTTAGGGGTGTAAATGTAATTTATTTAAGGTCACGTTGCTGATAGTGGGGAATCCTGCTAAGACACCAAAGTTTGTGTGTTTATCCATTAAGCTGTCTTCCCCTTTATTGGCCTCTACTGCATACTCTTGAGTAAAAGCAGCATGTCACATATGCTCTGATTTATACAACTTTCAAGTGAGGGAACTGCATGGAGATATTTGGGAAGGATAGTCATCAAAATATTGACTATGGGTGTGAAATTACCAAGCAGTTCTTATTTTTTATACTTTATAGAGTGCTTTAAACAAAACATTTTTTCACAGTCATAGAATAAAGCATAAAGCTTTCTTTTGGAGAGTAGATATTCATACAGCTCAGTAATTCTAGGAATTTAATTCTAAGGAAATAATGTGTTCTGTGTAAAGAATGCTTATCATAATATTACTTACAATTGGATGCAAACTAAATACCTAGCAGAAAAAAAAACTAAGTAAGGAATGATGTTTCCAAACAACGAGATACTTTGCAGTCAGTAAAAATGATAGAAAGTGTACCCGACAGAAAGTGGTTTAAACAATAGAAAAGATATATAATGTAGCACCAGTTCTGTATTATTTTTTAAAGGTTTGGTGCTCAAAGGACATCAGAGTTAACACTCACCGTAGGGGTTGGGCCCTGAGGTGATTCTCTTTTCATACTTTTTTAGAGTTCCCAAAATTTCACAATATGTAATACTTCAACAGTTTTAAAATGCAGTTTTTACATCAACAGGATTAATAACCAAAGTAGAACAGACTGAGTGAGGGTCTAGGCTGTGAACTTGGAAAGCTACCCTGGCTCCCAGGCCCTTAACCTCTCGGTCTGTGCGCAGGCGCTGGCTTGAGCGGGCGGCAGGTGCACCGGACACAGGCTGTCTTCAACCACACGGAGGACTACGTGCTGCTGCCGGACGAGAGGACCATCAGCCTGTGCTGCTGGGACTCGCGCACGGCCGAGCGCCGGAACCTGCTGTCCCTGGGCCACAACAACATCGTGCGCTGCATTGTGCACTCGCCCACCAACCCTGGCTTCATGACCTGCAGCGACGACTTCAGGGCCAGGTTCTGGTACCGGAGGTCAACCACGGACTAGCGCCCCAGCGTTACACAGGGCTCTTTCCTTGAGGACTCTACCCCTCCCCCCTTGTGTCCTGTCACCAGCCTCAGTAGTGAGTCATTCTTGTACCATTTTTGGCAGTTGGGCAGCCATCTACATCCTTGGATTTATACGAAAGGATCTTTTTTTACCTTGATGTGGAATCATGGTGGAAAAAGGGAAACGAAGGTCTGTGCAGGTCTGCATTCACGGATTATTACAGGATGATTTTCACCGGTTTTGTAACCACAGGACTTGCCATTTCTCTGAATCTCTGAACATTTGGAGGATAGAGTATTAAAGTGCTCTCCAGCTCTCGGGTGGATCTGTCCTGAGGAGTTCTCATTGGTTCTTTTGTTCCACGTCTCTGTAGGTTTTCTTGCAGAGTGCATGTTGCCAAATAAGCAGGCATACCTCTTGAGAATCAAGAGTTTTGTGCCCTGTTAAACCATTTTAGAGACTCAGTTCCACTCTGAAATGACGTTCTGATAATAAAGCTCAAATCTTCAACTTTACTGTTAACGTTTTTCACTTCAATTAAGGGCCAGTTTTTCTGAAGATTTGCAGGAGACATCTGTCCTCACACCTCCCACATCTTTCTGGTTCCTGCAGTGCTCACCTTCAGTACATGTAGTTCTGATAAGATTATTACTATTTGATGGGAAATAAACTTGGCAGTTATAGCCAATCTAATCAAAATCAGGTGATCCCACCACTGCCCTCTGGAGTTACCTTCATGAATGATTACTATTGATGGACATTGTTCTTAGGTCATCTTAAATCTTATTTTTCAGCACAGATCTTACTCATCAGGACACTTTTCTCTGGATTCAGCTCTGTCTAGGTCAGAGAACCCTAAACTCCCCTCACCAAGATCACTTTGGTTTATATTTATCCCTAATACAAATACCTCATGATCTGGGTGGGAGTGCCTAGAAATATAATCTGGGAATATTAACTATAAAAAAATTAAATAGATTAAAGTATCTGTAATTGTTTTATGTTAACGGGAATTTTAAAGTCTTCTGAAGTGGATTGCATAAAAAGCCTGCTTTAGTCATCATCCTCAAGGATCATTTTTAATTCTTTGGTTTATAAAACGATTTTAAGCATTTGTAACATGTTAAATCACAGCATTTTGGTTCAGATTTACAAAGACCTAAACTTTTCCTGCACAGTGAGTATATTTATTTTGTGTCCTGATTCCCTTGTATTTGAACTAGGCTTTTGTAAGATTAAAAGCAGCAGACTCAATAGGCACAAGGATAACGAGTTCTACCAAAAACATCAAACTAAACCTCCCACTTTTTATTCTTTCTTTTCTTTTTTTTTTTTTTTTTTTTTTTTTTTTTAATTTTTTTTCATTTTTTTATTTATTCATTTTTAGAGAGGAGAGAGAGAGACCAAGAGAGAGGAGAGAAAGACAGAGAGAGAGAAGGGGGGGAGGAGCCGGAAGCATCAACTCCCATATGTGCCTTGACCAGGCAAGCCCAGGGTTTCGAACCAGCGACCTCAGCATTTCCAGGTCAATGCTTTATCCACTGCGCCATCACAGGTCAGGCTATTCTTTCTTTTCTTTTGCTTTCAATCTGTGACACTAAAGGAGAGAGTTAGCGTTACCGTGTATTACCCTGCTCAGGACACACACTGGGGTGGCCCCTCTGCCTCACAGAAGTTCCACTGGGTCTTTTTAACTGTTTGTGAATTACCGTATTTTTTGCTCCATAAGATGCAACTGACCATAAGACACACCTAGGGTTTTAAGGAGGAAAATAAGAAAAAAAAATATTATGAATCAAATGGTGTGTTAAAATATTTAATAAAATACTGTATTTTTCACTCCATAAGACATATGGGCATTTTCCCCTCCACTTTTGGGGGGGGGGGGGGAGTGCATTTTATGGAGCGAAAAATACAGTAAAATGCTAATACCTGCTTTTTTTTCAGTTTTTGGCATAGTCCCAGCAATGGATCTATAGTTTCAAGACTTCTATTTACAAGATCAAGATACTTTTCTGTGTTTCCAAAATGAACTTTTTAACTTTTTCTCTTAAAAATTACATTAATATTTTGGACTGGTATAAATGCCAGGAGTCTGACATGGGCTTAGTATCTGTATATAATTAATTGTACCACATAACACCCTGGCATTCAAATGGTGAATAATACCCAGTCAGGATAAGAACTTATAACTGCTGTTATTTTTTAAAGATACGTGATTTCTAAAATAAACTTTTTATATATAACGGTAATTTAAAGCTAGTTCTTTTTTTTTTTTTGGAGCGAGCTTTGAATGTTTCTGTACTAGAACATAAGTTCTCCAACAGTAATTGCAACTTTGGACTGTTACTTTTCACACTATTTCTTTAGTGCTTTGTTCCAGTAGGCAGATTTTTGTAGTTTAATCACCTTTAGCTGTGTATCTTTGCTCTTCTACTCTATGAATTTAAAAACGGGTGCAATTCCATTTCTTTAGATCACTCAGGGAAACTCCCTTTTGTCTTGAGCTTTAGCACCCCTTGTCAGGGAAGTGTGGGGTGAGGATGGTGCAGTAAGTGGGAAGGCGACCGTTCCTCTTCAGGCAGGGGTCTCCAAACTACGGCCCCCGCCGCACTTCCAGAAGGGACACCTCTTTCATTGGTGGTCAGTGAGAGGAGCACATTGACCATCTCATTAGCCAAAAGCAGGCCCATAGTTCCCATTGAAATACTGGTCAGTTTGTTGATTTAAATTTACTTGTTCTGGCCCTGGCCGGTTGGCTCAGCGGTAGAGCGTCGGCCTGGCGTGCGGGGGACCCGGGTTTGATTCCCGGCCTAGGGCACATAGGAGAAGCGCCCATTTGCTTCTCCACCCCCCCCCCCTTCCTCTCTGTCTCTCTCTTCCCCGCTCGCAGACCAGGCTCCATTGGAGCAAAGATGGCCCGGGCGCTGGGGATGGCTCCTTGGCCTCTGCCCCAGGCGCTAGAGTGGCTCTGGTCGCGGCAGAGCGAGGCCCCGGAGGGGCAGAGCATCGCCCCCTGGTGGGCAGAGCGTTGCCCCTGGTGGGCGTGCCGGGTGGATCCCGTCGGGCGCATGCGGGAGTCTGTCTGACTATCTCTCCCCGTTTCCAGCTTCAGAAAAAAAAAAAATTATTTGTTCTTTATTTTAAATATTGTATTTGTACCCGTTTTGTTTTTTTTACTGTAAAATAAGATATGTGCAGTGTGCATAGGGATTTGTTCATAGTTTTTTTTATAGTCCGGCCCACCAACGGTCTGAGGGACAGTGAACTGGCCCCCTGTGTAAAAAGTTTGGGGAACCCTGCTCTTCAGGGCTATGGCATTCTATTTGGTGATGAGAGCTTCATCAAAGTCTCCCCCCCACGTGTACTGGAATCGGTGAAGCTGCTTTTTTTATAGACACCTCATGACATAAACAGATAGGGGTGAGAGGGAAGGCATTTACTTTGAGGTGGGGGAAAGACTTCTGTTTATGAAAATACGGCAGACCAAATACTCTGAGAACCTTTTCAGTACAAATCAGAATAGAACTTATTTTTAAGCTACAAACAGATAGCTAAGCTAGCAAAAAAGGGGATTCCTAAGAGGCAAAAACAACGAGGAAGCACAAACCCAGGTTAACAGAGGCACAGCCGCCTGCCAGTTACACCAAGGACATTTGTTCATCCCTCATAGCCTAATTTCTGAGCTGAGTCTTCACCGGGTGGGAACTTGTATCAAGACTCAGAAAGCAAGCCCAGAACCCAAAAGCTGCCCCCTCAACCAAGGGAGAACTTGACAAAAACCCTGCTTCGGAGGAAGGGAATACCTGCCTGGCTGCCCGTGCGTCCTGGAGTGTGGGCACAGGGCAGGGTCTTCTCTGCGGATCCCACCCTCCGGCCCTTTGTTTCTCTAGCATGGCTGGAACAATCCACACGACCTGTGTGGCTATAGGAGAAGCACCAGCTGAGAATTTAAGGCAATTCCAGTTGGTAGTGGCCACAAACAGCCAACAAAAGTCAGGACAAATTCTCTGGAAGAACCTATCTTCACCCCAGGCCTCAATCCTCCCAGATAAAGCTCTAAGAATCATGAGTTCCCAAACCGTGAATATCTGGGGAAACCGCCTCCGTGATGAGAATCAAGAGAAACTAGAAACCAATCAGACTTGGAAAGAGTGGGATTATCAGATGCACAATACATAAGTATGTTTGAAGAATTACAACAGGGTCACCAAACTAGCACCAAGGATTAGGAAACTTCAAAAATGACCGAATAGATTGGAACAAAAAAGAACTTTTAGGAAACATTCAACATTCCTATAGCTTTCGTACTTCATGCTTTTGCCCTTTTTCTGGGGCTTGTATCCTTCGCTCCTGCTCCCTTTGCGGGGGTTTCATCTCTGCAGCCTCTTTCCAGGAACATTTTGGCACGTTTGCGCTTTGCCCCAGTCTCCCCGCACAGGGACTGCTCGCCTGTGGAAGCACTTCCTGCCCTGGTTTTTCTTGTTACCCTGCCAACACCCAGCTTTCCCTCCAGCTCCATGACCCCTGCACACCCACAGCCATCTTTGGCTTGTTTTCCAAGTCTTGCTCTGATCCCTCTCAACCTCCCAATCAAAATTCAGGCTATTAAACTGAGTTATCACTATTTCCATAGCCGCAGGATCCCAGCCCTCCTGTTCTATCCCTACATTAGGCTGTATTTATTGGCAGTTTATGAAATTCTACTTTGACCAAAAGGACTTTTTGAGTTACCTGTACAGGGTTAAAATCTGCCTGATAATCAGATGATTTCAAAGCAGTACAGTCCGAAGTCTGCCAGGCCGTTAACATTTTGGATGCTGACTCTGGTGTTCAGCTGTAAACTGTACTTTAATAATCAGGCATGGACGCCCAGTGTTCAAATACTACTTACCACTCCAGGGGCTTGAGCACTGGAAGGCCACATGGAAACAGTGGGGCATACAAAAACCAGCTGCAAACAAAAGCCAGCTCTTCCTGCACTTCTATCTATTAGGAGCAGTCGAAGTGATCAGACTCACTAGGTTCAGAAAGGAAAACCCAAAATTCTCAGTGGCATACATGTCAAGAGGGGAAATAATTACCTCATTAGCGTCTCCCTAACTTGGTTCTGTCGAACTCAGGCGGTTTCAACCTTTGGTCAGCAGGATATTACGAAAGCTGGCCAATTTCCTAGAAGAATCAACTCTTGAAATATTTGTACACGTATATAAGTATAAGAGACTCATTTGCCTTAAGAAGTAAATACAAATGGATTGCAGCAAAATGTTTAAGGGCCTTCATTCAGAAAAACTATAGCACAACCAGATAACAGACTGAGAAACCAAGCCCCTCATTCACAAAATACCACACTAGTTTCTGCACAGGAGTTAGTCTATTTCATTTCAGGGCCTGTCCTTTTGTGCCTTGGTCCTGTTTTTTTTGGTCAAGGTTGTTTTTCCTAAGAAAAGACATGCAAATTAGTGCATTCTAATCTGCACTATGACTTTGGGTCAGCCCTTCCGTGCTGGGAAAAGTCACCACCGGGAATGTGCTGAGGTCAGGGGAACCCTGTCAACTTGAATTGATGGAAGTCTGTCTGCCCTTTCATTTCTTTTCCAGGAGACTTGAGTTCAAATTTTGCATCTGTCACCTCACTACGTGACCTTGAACATGATGTTTTACCTTTTTTCACTTGTTTCCAAACATAGACGAAAGTCAACAATACAATAGAAACAATGGTTCCCAGGGGCTGGGGTGCAGGGGAATGAACAGTGACTGTAAGGACTATGGGATTTCTTTTTTGGGGTGATGTTCTGAAATTAGATCGTGGTGATGATTGCACAACTGTGAATATACTAAAGAAATGCTGGCTTGTACTTTCTTAAAGGGTGAATTTTGTAGTATGTGAGTTGTATCTTAATAAAGCTGTTAATTTTTAATTGAATGTCAACAGTACACAAGAATAACTCCCCAAGTACCCATCACTCAGACTCCCCATTTTTGGATCATTGCCAATCTTGTTTTACCTATACCTCTATTCACTTCCCCTTTCTTGAATTATTTTGAAGCCAATTTTATAAATATTTTATTTACAAATATTTCAGTATGTATCTCAGAGGTAAGGACTTTTTAAAACAATTTATAACATCAATTAGATATCTAGTCAGCATTCGCACTTCCTTATAAAGGATTTGTTTTGGGGGGTTGTTTTTTGTGACAGAGACAGAGGGATAGATAGGGACAGACAGACAGGAAGGGAGAGAGATAAAAAGCATCAATTCTTGTTGCAGCACCTTAGTTGTTCATTGCTTGCTTTCTCATATGTGCCTTAACCAGGGGGCTTCAGCAGAGCGAATGACCCCTTTCTTAAGCCAGCGACCTTGGGCTCAAGCTGGTGAGCCTTGTTCAAACCGCATGCTCCCGCCCTCAAGCTGGCGACCTCGGGGTTCCTCTGCATGCCAGTCCGACGCTCTATCCACTAAGCCACCACCCAGTCAAGCTAAATGATTTGTTTCGAAGTAGACCTAAAAAGGCCCATGCATTGTGATTTGAGGTGTCTTTTAAATCTTTTAATCTTCAGGTCCCACCTTTGTCTTTTTTTCCCCCCCACTTTGCAGAAACTAGTTTGGGTTTGTTTGTTTGTTTGGCCAAATTAATCTCTGTCTCTCCCGCCGTGTGAGGGATATGTGACTTTTGTTTTAGAAAATAATGAGTTGTAGAGAAGGGATACTTGAGCTGAGCTCCTCCCCTGTGTTTTAGAATTTTTTTCCCACGGACGTATGTAGGGAAGCATCAGATTTAGGATTCATGGATTCCCACCCGGAAGCAGGAACCTCAGCTTTAGCTCGGCGGCATCTTCCTCCTCGGATGCTGTGTGCCCTGTGCCCGGTCGGCACAGCAGCTGACAGGGCCACAAGGAAGCAGGAGTGAAGAAGCACACCCCCATTTCACCCAAATCAGCGGCTGCCTCGTGGTGCCCGTGCCCTACAAATGTCACTGGCGATAGGCATTGCAGTCGTGCTATTTTAAAGCTTTGTCTTATCTGTAAAAACTAATAGGGTAAAAAAAAAAAACTTCTGCTAGTCCCAGCTGTCATGTATAACCTCAGCCTTTATGACTCACTGCTTTTTCATGAGTCTGTTTGTTTTCCTTAAATGGAACTTGCTAATTCCATCTTTTTTTGCATGTTCATGATGTCCTAGCCAGGCACAAGTTCTGCCCTCCCTGGCTTCTCATACCTTGCCTTCCTTGTGAAGCCTTTCCCAAAAGCACGCCCCTCTTCTCCCATCTCTGCCCTCCTCTTCGGGGATCTCCATGAATTGTTGTGAAATCAGTCTCTTTTCGTTCTGTGGAGTCATTGGTCTTGCTTTCTTATCGGCTCCCATCGGCAACACGTCAGTAACGTGGTCCAGGAAGTTAACATCCAACAACAATAACAAGTTAAAAAGTGGACTGGTCTCAGCCAGAAATCAGTCAGCTGTTTTCATCAGTAGCTCCTTCCCGGTGCTCAGATAGTTGGGGACTGACTGCACACAGGATAAGCAGGAGACCAGCCAGTGCCACCATCGCAGGGAGGGAGCGGTGAGAGAGACAGCTCGCTGGAGATGGAACATGAGCCAGGAAGGACGAGCACCACTTTGTCTAAATGAAATAAAAATGGGAACAGTCCTGGCAAGGAGTCTGCTCCCCTGTAGGTCTCTCTGGAGGTTGAGTCTGAAGTTAGGGGTAGTAAGAACACTTAGCAAGTAACGCTGAACATTGCGTGAGGTAGCGCTGTGGTTTCAAGTGCAGATAGTGGGCTGGTGAGATTTAAGAGATAATATAGTGATACTGAGAATGTGCTCAGCACAGCCCCGGTGCAGAGTCAGCACTCAGAAAGTGTTCCCCATTGAAGGGAGCAAAGACGGGGAGGTGGGCATGGAGGTCAGAGCAGGGAGAAGCATGGCCCGCAGTGGGAAAAGCATAATGGGACAATGCTTGTCCCCTTGACTTGTTTTCTGGCTGTCGTAGGACAAGTTTGAGGGGGCAGGAAGGAAGAGACGCTGACCGCTATCAGAAACTTGGGCTCATGGGCTCTAATCAGGGAAATGAGCTTGCTCTGTTTGGTGTGAGCTGTTCCACAGTGTCTGAGGGATGAGAAGGCTGTGTGTGCTCATACACTGAGCTTTTCAAAGTAGGAACTTCAACCTATAAAGCAGAACAGTGTTGGGGTTTTTTTCTTTTGTGGTTTCATATAGCAAATGTGTGACAATCTCTACTTATAAACGAAGTGAGACGTTCAGGCACTGAGGACTGAGTGTGGCCAGGATATCTGGTCTCCCCTCCTTTGTCCCTTTGATTTCACTCTTAGCCTGCTTTCCAGAAAGTTTGCCTGCTGGGAAGATCTTTTCGACAGTTTCCCATGTTGTCAGATAGCCCGACAGAATTCCGTTCTTGAGATGGGGCCAGAAGCATGCAGTGACATTGCATAACCCGCCCCCGACGCCGCGGAGACCAGCCGTGGGGCGCAGAGGGGCTGTTTCACACCAACATGAAAGGAGTGAGCATCATGGATGGGGCAGCCAAGGTGAGTGACGGGGCTGTCTGGATGGGCAGGGGGTCAAACGACCTGTTAGCCTTGAGGACAGTGACTGAGTTTTGTTCTGAGCTTCTCATGAAGTTATGAGATGGCTACTAGTAACATGTGAGTCTGAGATGGGACGTTTGTGTAAGTGACGGATAAAGATTGCTTTCTTGCAAAAACCAGCCTCGGGTTAATAACACAATCTATCACTTCGTGTCTATTCACCCTCTAACAAACTTCCTAAGTGAGACCTCCTCCCACCCTGACCTGTCTGGACCCTAACGACACTCAGGGTCTCTCCTAAGTGTCCTGATTGAGTCTGGGCTCCTTCCCCCCCCCCCCGGGGAAGAGTCTAAGACCTGGGCTTTCAGCCTCCCATCCTGAGCCCACGGTGAGCATTTCCCATGCTGTCTTCACGTTAACTTTTGTATTGATCTGTGTAAGTGGAGCTCAAGTCTGGGATGTGGATCAAAATAAATTCACTATTTAGAAAGTTGAAATGGCTACAAAAAAACAAACGAAACAAACAAAAAAACTTTGCTCAGACTCAAAGCAGGTGAAGCTCAAAGGTTACTTTGCCACGCCTTTTAAGTAGAACAGGGAAAAAAATGAAACAATTACTAAATGGAGAGCCTACTTATATGAATGAAATATGTTATTTATTATTCTAATATTAATTGTGGGTGTCATTAGTGAAATTTATAGCTGAGTAAAGCATGACATCGTCCCTTATATAGATCCTGTGTAAATATCTTAGCTAGAATATTGTGTCCAATTGTTTTCTTTGAAAGTTTTTAGCCATTGGGAAAATGGGGGGGGGGATAATTTAGTAAACCCGAGTATCCTTTACCGAAAGGCACTGATTCCTGGCATGTTATTACATTGTCTGCATTTTATTTATATGTTTAGATTTGGGCACACACTTTGTTATTGTCAACTATTTGAAAACAAATTGCAGTCATGACACTTCACCCCTAAATATTTCAACACATCTGCTAAAAACAAGGACATTCTCCTGTACAACTCTAGTATCATTATCATACCCAAGAAAACTTAGCATCGAATGAATAATGCCATTCTAATATTCACCTCATATTCACATTTTCCAAAAATATTCTTTCTAGATTCTCTGGAGGTTATTGATTTGTGTATTTGTTTTTCTAACCCAGGATTCATTCCAAGATCATACATTGTATGGTTTGTCGGGTCTCCGTTGTCCTTAATCTAGAAAAATCTATTGCTTTTTATTTTTTTCATAATATTATTTCTTTTTATTATGCCAAATTATTTTATAATTTAGATTTCTTATTTATGTGCTACTTATTCTGCCTAATTTCTGTATAATTTATAATTAATGAGTATGTGTGCATATAACTTATATTAGATATTCCCAGCATCCCCATTGAGTCCTATTATGAGCATTATACAGATAATAATGGCTGACACTTACTGACTGCCCATCTGCCAGGGGTGGTGCTGAGTGCTGTCCTTGCATTTTCCATTACATCCCTACATCTCCAGGAGGTGGAAGTGTTTTTCTTATCCCCATTTTACAGATGAGGATAGTAGGATTCATTGACTTGCCAAGGTCATACGCTAGTGCGTAAAATGCCAGGAGTCAAACCCAGGCAAACTGAACCCAGAGTCCCCACCCTTAACCAGCTCACCATCTTCTGACCCTTAGACCAGCAGCTGGCAAAGTAATGACCCAGTTAGTATTTTATGCGTGTGGGCCACCTCTGTTACATCTCCTTTGTTTTTACAACCCTTTAAAAATATAAACTCGTTCTTTCGGATCGGTGTTCTGGATTTGGTCCACAGATCATAGTAGTGGCCACCCCATGTCTTAGATGAATGACATCTTGGCTCCTGCGGGCTAGTCTTGCCCAACTGTAGCAATAACAGGACAAGAACTCAAGTCTTGCTCCTAGTCCAGAGTCAGCCCTGGTTAACAGTTTCCTGGGTGCCCCTATGAAACTGTCAAAGTGCATAGAAGATCATATATTTTTAAAGGCTTTACAAAGATAGACATAGTTACGGAACACAGTTGAGCTGCTACATTTTACAATGAAAAGTACATGTTAGGGTTCCATTGGTTGTAGCACCACTGATCCACCTCATTAGTTTTAATGCCCACATTGTTGTTTGATTGCTGCTTAAATAATCACACCATGCTTTAAGGGGTCATCCAGTGGAAGTGGTTCTCAGCTGTTGTGCCTTTGACTTTACAGCACTCTCAGTTGCATTCGGGGCAGCCATATTGCCTTTCCTACCCTGACTTTGGCCTGTGTGCGCCGGATGGTGGCACTGACTGCCATTCCCAGCTGTGCCCTAGTTTGTCGACCAACAGTTTCATGTCAGTAGAGCGTTCACCTTTGTGCATAGCACACTTTGTGGAATTGACTTTTATTATATTTTTCCCCTGATCATCTTACAAAACAAGGAGAAAACTGAAAAATAAACACAGTGATATTAGCAATAGGAAACACTGGCCTCAAACGATACAATTGCAACCAAGGTAGACATCATTACGCACTGCAGAGCGGTAAACTATGCATCTCATTCGGGGGCTTATGGGACCGTAGCTGATTGATTCCGTGTTCAACCCCATTGCAGAAATGCTGCAAAAGTAGGTCTAAAAGGCAAGGTGAATGAGTGAATGATTTTATTACATGGAAGTCCTTGTTTTGGATTTTTGGTAATCTTAAAAGTTCCTTATTTCTAAAAATCAAGTTTACATATACTTTAGTGGTTCAGTCCCATTTGTGGCAAATAAGGTTTACGTGTGTGTGTGTGTGTGTGTGTGTGTGTGTGTGTGTGTGTGTGTGTGTATCTTAAAATTAGAGGTGATCTTGAAATTAACATCTTTGTACACATACATCTTGTCTTGTCTTGCTGGGGCAAATGTCCAGGAATTGAAGGAGGATTACTGAGTCATTTCATTTGTAAGTGGAGAGCAATTTCAGGCTCCCCTTGACCTTTAGCATCCTTGAGATGGTAAACAAGGCATTTTAAAGTCAGCCTTTGTCAAAGAAGAGCAAGCGGATCATGTGCGAAGAACTCACCATGGCCCACAAAGCCTGCCTGAGTCTCTCTCACTATCTCATCTTCACTTATCAAGATCTGAAATTGTCTTGCCTTTGTATCCCCTTCTGGAAAGTCAGCTCCATGAGGGACATTCTGCTTTCCCATTTAGTGCTGAATCTCTATGTTTAGATCAGTGTTTGCACATAGTAGGTGCTCAATAAACTCTTTGCATTGGTGTGTGTGAACAAATGGGAGATTACAGGAAGTGCAGATGGAGCCCTTACAACATAGCCGTGCCCAGAGGACAGGAACATACTTCCTAGTCATCAGATGTCTGGGAGCAGAGGTCACCCCTGACTCTGAGCTCTCTAACCACTGCTGGCCCCAACCTGACCTGCCACTCAGCCTAGATTTCTGAGAAAAGGCCCCTTCTCTCTCCCATGTCAGATGTGGCCTTAGATCAGAGCCTTTGCAATTGAAGTCAAAGTCACAAAGACCTATTGTCTCCCTCTGACCTTGTCCGACAGCTTCATCCCTTCACCCATCTCACAAGGCAGAACAGCCCAAACACAACACCCAGCTTGAAAACACAGCTCACTGTCCACTGTTCAGCCGTTCACTCAACACATAGTCATTGGGGCTCTGGAGGTCCAGGTGATCAGCACAGAGTGAACATTCCGGTGGGGTTATAGGGTCAGTAAATAAGTCAATGGACACAACAATTTCAGGTGGTGAGAAATGCCATAAAGAAAATAAAACAATCTGATAGAGGTGTTGGGCAGAAAGGGCCTCTCTGGAGACCTGAGTGATGGGAAAAGCATTGCAGGCAGAGGGAACAGCCAATGCAAAGGCCCTGAGGAGGGAATGAACTCAGCAGACTAGCACATCCATGACAAGGCCAGTGTTGTTGGAGCCAAGTAAACAAGGGGACAGAGTGCTCAGAGATGAGATCTCAGGGTAAGCGGGGTCAGCCCTGTCAGCACTTAGAAGTGCATTCTAATTGCAAAGGAAGCCACTGGTCTATTTAAAAAGCAGGAGATGACATGATCTGATTTATGTTTTGAAGAGCTTACTCAGGCTGCTATGCAACGAGGGGACTGTGGGCAGGAAAGAGCTGAAGACAGTGCAGGTGCTTCGCTTTCCATTTTGGGTGGTCCATGTTGTTCGCAGTGAACATTTTAAGTCTTTTAGAAACTGTTGTTTTTTCCCCACCTACCTTATTTCCGTTACCTGTTGAGACAATATGCCTTTCATTCATTCAGCAAGTACTGAGGGTCTGCTCTGTCCGGGCACTATTCTAAATGTTGCAGAGGACAAAGGTGTCTCTTCCCCTTTCTCAACATTGAATAACTTGTCGTGCTAGTTAATGAAACATCCCTTACTTTGTATTAGTCTTTCCCCTGCTTCGTAACCTTTATTCTCGTAACACTGTATGTACTCAGGAGCTCACTCAAAAACGTAAAGCCACGCACCACCCCTAGAGTGAAAAAGAAGTCTGCTGCGACACAGTTCCAAGGCAAGTGGGCCGCACGGTCATGGAAACGGGGAAGTGACCGCTGAAGCCCAACGTGGTCATTTTGGAACTGTGATGACTAAGGGAGGAAATGACAGCGGCCTGGAGGGGAAATAACTTCAAAGGAGGAAGGTGGGAGGCTGGTAGCAAAGATGCTGCTGTGAGTGATACTCGAATACTCCAACATCAGGAGCAGAAAGGGGAAGTTAATATTTTAGGAACCATTTCCAAATGTATTGCTTAATAGCCACTTGTTTGTTGGAATGGAAGGGGACCATGGTGTACACACCACGTGGACGGAATCAGTCCTGAGCGCACAATGTGGCCTCCTGGGCCGGCGGCAGCATCTCCTGACCCTCTCTGCATGGAGGCTCTTAAAACTCCGCCGCAGAACACCCAGACCATGGACAGTCACTCACGGGCAAACCTGGGCTCCTCTTCTGGCTGCTCCAGCCATGAGTTTATTACTGTTGTTTCTCCTAGAGGCAAGGGCAGCTTTTGTTTAAGTAATGCCCAGGGAGCTCTGTCATTTGGAAGGGAAAAAGAAGAAAAGAAAAGAAAAATGGGAAAAGAAAGCAGTAAGTTCCCTCTGCCCCGCACACATCAGCCATCTAGTTAGCAGCAAGTAAAACATTCTTTGGGAAATGTTCTTTCTCTTCAGGCTCAGAATTTAAAGTTGCCCCGGGCTTGAAAGGGCGCACAAGTTGGTAATGAGTAGTGAGTTATTTCAAGCCACTTCCTTCCTGTACAGGTGTTCCCTAAAGTGAGGGGACCGACAGCTTCGGGAAAGTGGCAGGGCCAGTCACACAGTTTCTCTCTCACCTTCCCGGTGGTGTCCCAGGGAAGGCAGGCCATGAGTTGATCTGTCGCCCACTACTGGCAACAAAACGAACAAACCCGGTGAATGGAATAAATTTACGCCCACAGAATGGGGGAAGAGCTTTCCTATCAGAGTGGCCCCTTGCTTGCTTAGCACCCCTAAAAATGACCCTGGGGGAGAGAGAGAGTTTGGTGAACAAGCTGGACCTTCACTCCTTTCTCTGTGATGCATGGAATGGCTTTGAATTCTTCCTAACCGGTCAGATGGAAAGATCACACCTAGCAGGGACCTCGGTCCCTGGCACGTCCGATAATTTTACAATAGGTAGGGTACACAGACAGATAAAACATTTTTAAAAGTCAGTTATGTATTTTAATGTGTATTAGAAAAAAACTAAAGTCATCAGACTTGTAATTTCATTGGTAATACCGCTTAGGGGGAATGCATTGTTTTTTAATTGGCTTAACTTAATATTTTCAGTAAAAAAAAAAGTGTTTTAATAGACGCATGAAGTTGAAGAAACAGTCTTACACAAAGCTTTCTCCTAAAGGAGCTGGTATCATTGCTTACGACCAGTCCAGTAACACACAACACCTTCTCTGGCCTCCACGCCTGTCCCCGCCTTTTCCCTTCAAAGGGAAAGAAGGAAAGAAATGAGAAAAGAGAAGAACCTACCTGTTCTTTTCTTTAATCCGTCTGGCAGCGTTCAAGAACCAAGAGATAAAGTAGGAAAGGAAGCCACGCACAGTGCCCCTGCTGCAGCAGGAGGGGACTCTGGAAGCTGCCTCACTTGCAGATGAGGACACTGAGGCCCGAGATGTTTTGGTTACTTGCCCCCCTCCCTCCATGAATCCTCAGCCGCTTGCCTCATGTAACATTACTTGCAATTCCTCTTTCCAAACCAAATATCTTAAACAGTAAATCAGGGACTCGGCTGGCAAGGAGAGCACTTGGATGGAGGCTGTGGCAGAGGGGACAGCTCGGACCTCCAGGGCATCACAGACTGTAGAAGACAGGTTGGTAGGACATGGACCCAGCGTGGGCCACATCCAGAAATATCAGTCAGTAGAAGGAGGCCTGGGAGATCTTTTCTCCTGCGTCACTTCAACCCTGAGCTTAGATCAAGGGAACCAGGTCCACCTCGTTGTCCCCCACCCCCCCGCAGCACACATTGTCAGACATGCGGCAGGTGTTAAATAAATAATTGTCAAATCACTGATGCACTAAAAGGGCATTTCTGCCAGATTCCCATGAATAGAAGTATCAACCAACAAGTGGATCTGGTCAGGACCCAAGCCTATTGGAAAACCACAGTATCCAGGCATCAGGGAAGAATGTCTCATTGCCACTGGGTGGCTTGGGAATTTTTTCTGGCCACAGCCTCTTCCTCAAAGTCTCGTTAGTAGGCTGTGCTTTCTGTGGTTGCAGAAGTCCCTACAATGAGTGGCCTTCTCATCTGAACCATCAGGAGGAACGCAAAGCTGGAGGGACCCGAGTTCCAAGTGATCGTGGAGAAATCAGTGCAGGTTCATGCTTATTCACAGCTTATACCGTCATCCAGGGGCACTTTCAGAGGTGTTTAAGGTGTTATGTTTTTCTCATATCACTCCTCATTTCCATGTTCACTAGGTTTATTCACTACTTGTGTCCCCAGTGCCTATAGATAAATTTGCCAAATGGGTGGGAGGGAACCATCTGGAATGTCCCAGGGAAGTGTATTATGTAGCCGACCCCATCTGTCCCCATGGCTGTTGGTTTCAGCCCAAGTCGCCCGGTAAGGACAGCTGCAGAGAGATCGCACTGTTCGGGCACAAGTGGTTTAGACCCCAGACCTCCCGGCATTCCAGCAGAAACAGCTACAGACGATTTCCCCTCCGAAGTGATTTCTGCCACTGGTTTCCAGGATATGGAATAGTCGCCCTTACAAATAATTTCTTTAAAGGATAAAGATGAAGGTGAACGTGAGTATCTGAGTTCCTCTCCTCTGGCCATCCATTTCCTGCGACTGTTGAGTGCTTGGGACTCAGTTAACGGTGTAAAGAGGTCCACAGCTTGGTATAATATTTCACCATTTTCCCTCTAAGTTAAGGAAGCAGGTTAATATGTTTCCCAAATAACTTTCCCACCAATGGAAAAATTGAAAGTTAGTTTATGTACCAGGTTTTGAAAGAAAGAGTTTCTATTTTGTTTAAAAAGTTATATTCTACTCAAGTATTTAAAAAAAAAAAAAAAGCTTTGGCCTGACCTGTGGTGGCGCAGTGGATAAAGCGTCGACCTGGAAATGCTGAGGTCACCGGTTCAAAACCCTGGGCTTGCCTGGTCAAGGCACATATGGGAGTTGATGCTTCCAGCTCCTCCCCCCTTCTCTCTCTCTGTCCCTCCTCTCTCTCTCTTTCTCTGTCTCTCCCTCTCCTCTCTAAGAAATGAATAAATAAATAATTTTTTTAAAAAAAGCTTAAAATGTTACCTTAAATATAAAAGTAATTGGGAAAAGAGAGTTTCAGTGAAATGATTTCAGATCATTTTCCATACGCTCAGGAGCCTCTCATTCAAAACCTTTTTAGCTTTTCGGGAGGAACTCAGTTATTTTCCTTAGCCTGTCTGGAAATCAGTATTAACCACAGAAAAGACAGCAGTTTTCCCTCAGCATCTCTCATTTAGCCACTTTGCTCAATTTTTAAAACACCAATTATTAAAACTCCAAGAGAAGGAACTCCTCCTTATGTTGGAAAATGATGCAAGAGATCGCTTCCCCGTCACCTCATCTTACAGATTCTAACCCTGTCCGAGAACGAAATGCAAATTGTTGAGACAGAGCTGGGTCAAGTCCACAGTGCTGCAGATTGAATTCCCACAGCCCATCAGCTGTGACAGGTTACAGGGAAATCATTTAATACATTTGCAAACCTCAGGGCCAGCTCTGACTATCCAATGTACCACTCTGCGGTCTGAAGTGACGCTCAGTTCCCTATCCCTTGCAGAATTTTACTTTGACACGTTGCTATGGAAAGTTACAGCAACTCGCAAGGGAAAATAAAAGTTAGGTCACTGCTTCTTTTTTGGGAGACTGTGTCAGAGGGAGATGATTGATGAGGAAGGAAGGAAAGAAGGAAGGAAGGAAGGGAGGGAGGGAGGGGGCCAAGGGAAGATAAGGAAATGAGGGAGGGAAAGAGAAAAGATGATGGATAAATGAGAGAAAAGGTGTTCCCATCTCAACTGCAGACCTCATAATACACTCCTCGTGCAAGGGAAGGAGCAGAGTCAAGTTCACTGCCTTCCCCAATGTCATATGAGGGCAGCACACAGCTATAGCGCCCACGCCTAATTTTTTATGTCGGGAGCGTGTCCCCGCGTGGGAGGCCCTCCTCTCTGGTCTAGTGTCTGTGCACAGGACCCAGATCTTTCTGCAGCTGGTGAAAGGAGAGGCAGTGTGGTGATGGGAAGGGTTGGATACTCCTTTGATGCCAGAAAAACCCTAAAAGCTTCCTCCAGCCTCAACTTCTGTGATTCTCAGCTCACCTGCGGTGAAACGCTGTTGAATTGAACGGGCAGGGCTTTGTTGCTTTCTCCGTGCCTCCTGCTGCGGCTGCGCTCTCCAGCACCTGGGGAGAGAGAAGCATAGAATTCACCGGACCTCAAAAACTGCTCTCTAGTTCTCAGCATCCTGCGTGCGTAAATGGCACAGGCCCTCCGATGGTGGGGCGGGGGGGACTCATGCTGATGGTGTGAGTTGTCCTGAAGTTTAAGAGGGGTTTCCCAGATGTGAGATGCCTTTGTGCCAACTGCTCGGGGCCAAAATTAAGATGGGCTAGGAGTCAAGGTTCCCGTCTACCAAGTCTAGGGATCGACTGGGCTTATGTGATGGTGACCAGCAGGAGCTTAAGTCGCCAACGCAGAAGCCCTTGTTTTCTAACAGAAAGAAATCTTTTTTCTAAAGAAAACTAGATTTTTATATTGAAAAAGCAAAATATATACATATGGTTTATAAAATTCGAACTGTACCAATGAACACAGACTGGAAGCACGTGTTCCTTTAATCCCAACTCTCTATTGTTTCCTGGGCTCCAGAAACGAGCTCAGAGGAGGAGTCCAGTACTTGATGTAAATCTCCCAGAAACATGCTATGCTCATAAAAGCACAGATGAATACATACTATATGCACTGTTTCTCATGTTGCTTTTTAAAAATTTAATACTCTATTTATATTTTATGTCAGCTCGTATAAACCTTACCTTGTTCTTTTTTTTTTTTTTTTAATTATTTTTATTTATTTATTCATTTTAGAGGAGAGAGATAGAAAGAGAAGGGGGGAGGAGCAGGAAGCATCAACTCCCATATGTGCCTTGATCGGGCAAGCCTAGGGTTTTGAACCGGCAACCTCAGCATTCCAGGTTGATGCTTGATCCACCGCGCCACCACAGGTCAGGCCCCTACCTTGTTCTTTAATGACCGTGTAGTAGTCCATTATACAAATATATCATGATTTACTAATAATTATACCTATTTCCTGAATTCTCAGTGCAGAATCTAATTCTTGTAAATAACCACACATCTTAACCAACTGAGCTAAAATGTTTTCAATCAATTTACCATCGCTCTCTCCAGAGTCATGCTTGTCATTCACTCATCCATTGCCATCTCGTGAGGCGTCTGCGCTAAACGCTATGAGTTCTAGGCTAATCACAGTCCAAACTGCCTGTGTTCCAATCTTTCTTCTGTTCCTTGCTCTCCGAGCAACCTTAGGGTATTTACTCACCCTCTCTTAGCCTAGCTTTCTCATCTTCTCAGTAGGACGTTAGTAACAGTGCCTGCTTGATGGGATAGTGAATCTAAAGTGAGGTGATCAATGCTAATTATCACAATCCCTCGCTGAGTGTACACAGCGATCTGTCATTCTTAACAAGGCATTGGCTAAATAGTCACCAACAAAACTTCCACGGTGCCTGACTCAATGTGCACCCGAAAGATTACAGAAGATGTTGTTTCTCTTTGATTAATTTATAGGAAGATACATAATACAGGCTGACACTAAGAAGTCTTGGATGTCGTGTGGGGTTTGCAAAGTGGGGATCCTTCCCAGACTTTTGCTGTGACTCAACATGTTTCTACCACTCTCTCCATTTTTCTGAAGTCACTTCGCAGAGCGCTGTTATCCATGAAAATCCCTCACAGAAGTGTCATGTCGATATTCTGTTTCTTCCTCAGGGTTTTCCTTCTTCCTCTGTCTTTCTTCCCCTTTTGGGGAAATGTGGGTGGGATATGGAGGTGGTGAGGGGATTTTTCTTATGTTCTTGGAAACTTTTCTCTTTTTCTAACAAAATGAGCTTTTAAAAAAAAATAACTATGGAAAATAAACATTCATAAACCAACAGATTGCACCATTCTCTCTGCTTTGATCTTTTTCCAAGTTTATCTGTGTATTTACATAACATGAAATGCTTCCAAGGTCGGTCCGGGGAAGGAGGCTGTCTTTAAGGATAATCATAGAGCCTTCACCCTTCTGCACTGACTACTGATGTTCTGAGTCTGGGCTCAACTGCCTATAAGGAAATATACAAGTGAGACTATTACACTGATCTCGAAGCAAATGCTCCCACATCCAGGGGGAACCTTTGTGAGCTTGAGGGTTTCACAGTTCCCAGACAGCAAAGGATTGGAAATATTTCTATTTACAGTGTCTGCTTTTAAGAAAATTGTAGATTAGCCTGACCAGGAGGTGGCGCAGTGGATAGCGCATCAGACTGGGATGCAGAGGACCCAGGTTTGAAACCCGGAGGTCACGGGCTTGAGCATGGGCTCACCAGCTTGAGTTCAGGGTCACCAGCTTGAGTGTGTGATCATAGACATGACCCCATTGTCGCTGGCTTCAGTGCAAAGGTCACTGGCTTAAGCCCAAGGTCGCTGGCTCGAGCACGGAGTCCCTCGCTCTGCTGGAGCTCCCCGGTCAAGGCACACATGAAAAAGCAATCAATGAACAACTAAGGTGCTGCAACAAAGAATTGATGCTTCTCATCTCTCTCCCTGCCTGTCTGCCTGTCTGTCTATCCCAGTCTGTTCTTCTTTCTGACTCTCTCAGTCTCTGTCAAGAAAGAAAGAAAGAAAGAAAGAAAAAAAGAAAATTGTAGTTTATCTATAACTAGTTTCTCACGGCCTTGACTGGGCGAGTGTGGCCTCTTCCTCCAAGACTAACTGGAACTTCTTGGAAGTAAGTCATGGAATCTGTGAGAAGGAAACTAAAATGCTAACCATGGATATTTTTTTTTAGAATTTTAACACTTATTTTATTGATTTTAGAGGGAGAGGAAGGGAAAGAGAGAGACAGGATCAGGGATCTGTCCCTGTATGGGCCCTGACCAGGAATTGAACTGGCCACCTCTGCACTTCAGAACGATGCTCTAACCAACCAAGCTATCCAGCCAGGGAAAAAAATTCAGCTTTTTTTTTTTTTTTAGAGAGAGATAGAGAGATGAGAAGCATCAACTTGTAGTTGTGGCACTTTAGTTGTTCATTGATTAGTTCTCATTTGTGTCTTGACCAGGAGGCTTCAGCTAAGCCAGGCCATGGACGTTTTTCAAAGAAGGACTTTTAATAGAAAAAAAAAATGTCCGTCTTGTTAACCTTGGGGGTTCCATGATGTAGAGAACAGGAGCCCAATCATCACTTGCCACTCAGGGCTCTCTCCACTGTACACTCTGTCTCTTGTTAAGGGGACTTGTCACTTACTGCTTCCTGCTGGGAGCTGGTGCCCTTGTGATATGACTGAACTTCCCGAGGAAATGATGACATCTGGCTGCTATGATGGGAACCATCTCAGGATCTCTATGCTCCTTCTCTCTGGCCACTGACGTTTTACTTTTAGGAGTACAAGGGTTGGAAGGGGAGCACGTGTGAGAAGAGGGAGAAGCCGGACTGGGCCGGTGCGGGTCTGACCCGTGTGCAGGGACAGCAGGAAGCAGCAGGCGAGGGCAGCCAGCCTCACACTGGGAGCAGCTGGCACAGTCTTGCATCTGACTTAACATCCGCAGCTGCCGGTGTCCGCGCCGCCACAGAAGACAGCGTATGAGACCCGCTCTGCCTCCTACTTCTTCTCATCCCTGGTGTGTTCCTCTCTTCCTATCTCTGGCCATTATAATCCTGCCCATCTCTCAAGACTGGCCTCCAAGGTCGCATGCAATTTTTCACCACCTCCTCCCATCACCTGCCCTGCATCCAACCTCCACCCTCAGCTGAGCCATGGGCGCCTCGCCTCAGCTGGGCCCTGGCTCGCTGGCTTCACAGTGACTCCCAGATCCTTTGTGAACTTCTCTCCAGCCAGCCTGTCATCTTTCAGTTCCTTTAACTCCCCACCCACCCCACACACACACACACACACACACACACACACACACACACACGCCCTCTCTCCGATTCTCACACATTTATTTCTCTTCCTCTGCCTGGGTCATCTCTCCCCCACCCTTGATCTAATCCTCAGCCCCAGATCACACTTCCGTGGCCCCATTTCCAGGGGTACTTTCCCTAAGCCCTCACCCATCACCACTTCCCAACTGCACTCACGATTTCTCTATTTATTTCCTCTATTTTCCTTCATTGCTCTTAAGAAAAATAGAAACCAAATAACAGATGACCCTTGAACAACATGAATTTGAACTATAGGCATCTTCTTATGTGCGGGGTGTTTTCAATAAATAATGTAAATGTATTTTCTCTTATGATTTCCTCAAAAACAGTTTCTTCTCTCCAGCTTGCTTTGATATAAGAATACAATATATAATACAATATAAAAAATATTAATAGCCTGTTGATGTTATCAGGAAGGCTTCTTCCGCTCAACAGTAGACTATTAGTAGTTAAGTTTTAGAGCGAGTCAAAAGTTATACATGGAATTTTTTTTTATTTTAATTTTTATTTTTTATATTTTTCTGAAGTTGGAAACGGGGAGGCAGTCAGACAGACTCCCGCATGCACCCGACCGGGATCCACCCGGCACGCCCACCAGGGGCGACGCTCTGCCCATCCGGGGCATCGCTCTGCTGCAACCAGAGCCACTCTAGCACCTGAGGCAGAGGCCACAGAGCCATCCTCAGCGCCCGGGCCAACCTTGGCTGCAGGAGGGGAAGAGAGAGACAGAGAGGAAGGAGAGGGGGAGGGGTGGAGAAGCAGATGGGCGCTTCTCCTGTGTGCCCTGGCCGGGAATCAAACCCAGGACTCCTGCACGCCAGGCCAACACTCTACCACTGAGCCAACCGGCCAGGGTCTATACGTGGAATTTTTACTGTAGGGGTTCAACACCCTGCCTCCTGCATTGTTCACGGGTGAACTATATCTATTCCTCATTTGTCTGCTGTATTTACTTTTGATTAGAGCTTGTGCCCTCCACTAGAAGGTGCCTTGGTATGAGACCAGGAACTGTTCTGTGCAGGAAGCATATCTCCAGCAGAGCAGTGGGTATATCATAATAGATGCTCAGTACAACCTTGAGGAGTGAATGAACGGCGTCCCAGAATCTTCCAGTTATAGCTCATTACTCCCAGGGCTGATTGCTCATTCAACGTAGGTTAGCACATTGCAGCTGGCAGTCGTATGAAGGTCTCCCCAGAATGGTGATCATCACCCTGAGAACAGGGTATCTCTGATTCTCTGTCTTTGTTTCCCCAAGCTCCTTCCCCTTCTTCCTTCCAAATGCTTGCTCATTTTCCTTTCCCTCTCCCAGCTGTTGTATTAAGGTGAGCGTTTGGGGGAAATGCCATTTTTGGGAATTGGTTAAAAAAGTTTCTTCTATTGGACCCAGAATCTACCTGTGTGCCCACGAGGAATAAGAATTTAAATATACATCCATTTTCATCTCTTAAATATATACACAAATGTTTCTAAATTAGCAGCCTATCAAAAACCACCTTGTGCCCTGGCCAGTTGGCTAAGTGGTAGAGCGTCGGCCTGGCGTGCAGGAGTCCCAGGTTCGATTCCTGGCCAGGGCACACAGGAGAAGCGCCCATCTGCTTCTCCATATCCCTCCCTCCTTCCTCTCTGTCTCTCTCTTCCCCTCCCGCAGCCAAGGCTCCATTGGAGCAAAGATGGCCCAGGCGCTGGGGATGGCTCCTTGGCCTCTGCCCCAGGCACTAGAGTGGCTCTGGTCGCAACAGAGCGACACCTCAGAGGGGCAGAGCATCGCCCCCTGGTGGGCAGAGCGTCGCCCCTGGTGGGCGTGCCAGATGGATCCCGGTCGGGCGCATGCGGGAGTCTGTCTGACTGTCTCTCCCCGTTTCCAGCTTCAGAAAAATACAAAAAAAAAACCACCTTGTAAGTGGCCTCCATGACAAGTGTTCATTGTTATTAGGTTCCTTTGCCAAGGCTTGTCAATTGCATCCACATGTTACCTACACAGAGGTTAGCACAGTGCCATGGGTGTGCAATGGTCGTTTGCTGCCACTTCTCCATCCCACACTCCTGGCCTGACCATGCAAGTCTGGCTTGTCCCCGTGGGACCCTTTCTGCAACATGCCTAGAGGATTACCATCTCCAAGTCCTGCATGGATGCAGAGGAGGCATGTAGCCTTCCTTATGTGGGTGGTTGGGGCGGCCTCTGCAGGAAGTGACTTTTGAGCTGAGATCTGGAGGAGGAGGAGCCAGTCGTGCAAAGATCTGAAGGAAAAGTTTTCTGGGCAATAGAAGTAGCAACAACAAAGGTCTTGAGGTGGAAGCAAGCTTAGTGTGTCAGGGCAAAGGAAGAAAACAGTGTGGCTGGGGAGAAATTAACAGGAGCAGCCAGCCAGGAGGCCCGTCAGGCAGAGCAATCAAGTGGGGAATTTCGGGGGGTTTTTGTTGTTGTTTTTTACAGGGACAGAGAGAGAGTCAGAGAGAGGGATAGATAGGGACAGACAGACAGGAACGAAGAGAAATGAGAAGCATCAGTCATCAGTTTTTCGTTGCGACACCTTAGTTGTTCATTGATTGCTTTCTCATATGTGCCTTGACCGTGGACCTTCAGCAGACCGAGTAACCCCTTGCTTGAGCCAGTGACCTTGGGTCCAAGCTGGTGAGCTTTTTGCTCAAACCAGATGAGCCCGCGCTCAAGCTGGCGACCTCGGGGTCTTGAACCTAGGTCCTCAGCATCCCAGTTCGACGCTCTATCCACTGCGCCACCACCTGGTCAGGCAGAATTTAGGTTTTGTACTGAGTGCAGTTCTAAGCACTTGGAGGTTTTTAAATGAGAACATTACAATCAGATATGTTGGTAACAAACTTGGATGGTCTTTGTTATTAAAACTCAGAGACATTAATTGATTGCATGAGGTGTCTAGAGACAGCCCTTGCCAATTATAACAAAATACCATGCTGGAGGGAATCATGCTGTAGCAACATGGTTAGGTTTTACCTTTGCTGGGAATTGACATCCTTATGGTGTGGGCTGCTGCTTGGAAGACAGCAGGCCGAGAGTACAAAGGATACCATGTCTCCAGAGTAATACTGTCATGGTCCATCTTAGCTGTGGGTGCCCACTGACTGGGTGAATGACCATACAAGCCCACTGTTCCTTGAGAAAACACCCCCTGTCTTTCATGACAGGCCACTCCATCAGCTAAGTTGATGCCAATCTGGACGCTTCCAAGCAACTGCCTTGTCACAGCAACTGCTCGGTCTGACCACACACACTGCCTTATTTCCGGGCGTGTGTGAGCACATTTCAGATGGTGGGCTTTTCAAATGTGTTTCATGGGAATTAGGATGATTGGTTGAAAACTGTGTTCTTGTTTTCCCTATTCTTCCCAGGGCAGCTAATGTACAATCCTTTCAAAATGTAAAATAGGACCCTTATGCAAATGGAAAAGGAACTCATGTTAAAGATTTTATTTTATTTTATTATATAAAGAACTGCACATGTTTTTTTTCTTAAGTGAGAAGCAGGGAGGTGGAGAGACAGACTCCTGCATGCTCCCTGACTGGGATCCACCCAGCAAGCCCCCTACTGGGTGGTCCCCTGCCCATCTGGGTCTGTTGCTCCATTGCTCGGCAACCAAGCTATTTTTCAGCATCTGAGGCGAGGACATGGAGCTATCCTCAGCATCTGGGGCCAGCTTACTCCAACTGAGCCATAGCTATGGGAGAGGAAGAGAGAGATAGAGAGAAAAGAGAGAGGGAGGGGTGGAGAAGCAGATGGTCACTTCTCCTGTGTGCCCTGACTGGGAATTGAACCTGAGATGTCCATACACTGGGCTGATGCTCTACCACTGAGCCAACCGGTCAGGGCCAAGAACTGTGCACTTTTAATGTGTACAGTCTGATGAGTTTGAACATATGCAAACACAGATGATACCATCACCACTATCAGGTAATAGACATGCCCAACACCTATTAAATTGATTAATTACTGAGGGAACCAGACAAATGTGAAAACCAGGTCAAGAGCATTTGAGGAACTCGGTAATGGTAGGCGACATGATGAAGGAATTTTAGGATAGTGTTGCAGGGCTCGGGACAAGTCTGGTTAAAGTCTGGCGAGGTAATAAACCACAATCTTCCAGGTTATCTTGTCTTACTGAACAGAAATGATTTGCCTCTTTAACTGGAAAGATATTATAAAGTGGCATATAACTTCACTAAGTCCTGATCTTGGATCAATACTCTTGATAAGATTCTGAAACTCTGTTCCCTCTGACTGTTTCCTTTCGGCAGGATTCTCCAAGCTGGGCACCCCCATTCCCCTGAAACTTGCTCACAGCACATTGAAGGGACAGTAACTGACTGTTTGGAGTAGCCAGGCCTTGAGGTCCATCTTCTGGACAACTTACTGGTCATCCTCCCTGAGGGCCACCAAAAAGGGTGGGCAGAGTGTCAAAGAGAGCTTCCTGGTTACCCTACTCTTGACAGAAAGTATAGAGCTTTCATCTGGGTGCCATGAGTCTGTCCCTTTACTCCCCAGAGACTTGACCACAGGAGCGTCCCAGTAGTCATCCTTAGCCACCCATCAACTCACCAAGTGGTGAGTGAGCCTCCTCTGCTGGGACCTAGAGTTCTTAACTTTTATGTAATAATCATGCATGGATATAATATGGGGATGATTATTTTAAACCTGCAGCAACAAATTACCTTCACCTAATTTCAGCAGAGAGTTCCAATGGGAAGGGAGATTAACCATTGCTGCCATGGCAACAAGGTGATATTTTTTGGAGGACTGGGTGCCTTACAGAAAGAACACATGTCTGAGAATTAGGGGAACTGACTGGGGTTTGAACCTGGCTGGGTCATCATGGACAAGTCACTGACCTCCAGTGTCTTTGTTTCATCATTCATGAATTAGTGAACATGTTTTTAGCCTCATCTATGTACCTGGGCCCCTGCTTGACTCTGGGGACAGAGAAGCAAATAAGTAAGATGTGGTCCCAGCAGACAAGGAACTTCCAACCCAATTCAGGAGAAAGGTAACAAAAATGAAGCAAAAAACAGTATAATAATTATGACAGGAACATCCAACCTTTACTAAGTCCCACGTGCTTGCTGTTCCATGAGCTTTATTAAGTGCTGGCCCATTTAATTCTCACAATAACACCATGAGGTAAGATATTGCTATCATTCCCATTGCACAGACAAGGAAACTGAAGCCCAAAGAGAATAGCCACTTTGCTCAAGGACACATGGTTAGGGAGTCACAGAACCAGGGTTTCAACCCAACCATGTGCTGCACTGCACTCAGTCATGTAGCTACAAGGGTCATAGTCACCACAAATCAAGTCATGGCCATGAGGGCACGTCAGGGAGACTGGCCCTGGTTTCAGGGTACAGGTAAGACTTCCCTAAGGATGTGCCCTGTCACCTGAGATCTCAAGGATGTGTAGGAATGAATCAGGCAAAGAACAGGGACAAGACCCTGTGGAGACAAGGAAAGGAGATCAAAGAGCAGCTGGGAAGTGCTCTGACGGGCCTGAGTGAGTGGCATTGGCGCAGTGGTCACTGGCCGCGGTGACGACAATGAGTTCTTTCTTCCCTCCTGCCCCCAGACACTCTTGGCCAAGGCACTTTATGACAACTACCCCGACTGCTCCGACGAGCTGGCGTTCTGCAGAGGAGACATCCTGACCATTCTGGAGCAAAACGTGCCGGAAAGCGAGGGCTGGTGGAAGTGTTTGCTCCATGGGAGGCAAGGCCTGGCCCCTGCCAACCGCCTCCAAATCCTCAGGGAGACCCCCACAGACAAGCCCTGTCCCCCTTTCCTGAGAGGCCTGGAAGAAGCTCTCACCAGCTCCGAGGGGACCTACCAAGTGCCCACCCTGCTCAGCCCCCCAGCTGCAGGCCCCGTGTACGAGCAGATGAGGAGCTGGGTAGAGGGACCCGCAGCCCCCACAGTCCAAGTCTACGAATTCCCTGACCAGCCTACCAACGCCAGAATCGTCTGTGAGAAGATACCAAGCTTTCCAAAACAGGTAAGCATATTTCCAAACCAAAGAGAGAGCTCTAGTGGTGTGTACACCCCCGGGTGTAACCGCCCCTTCAATGACTGGTGTTGGTCCAATCACGCATACCCATGGGAGCCAGACCGTCGGCATGATGGGGTGAGCTTGAGTTTGGCCCCCACTTTAGTTGTCACTGATATTCTTGTCACCCCCGCCATACCCCAGCTCTCCAGCCTCCCACACTCTGTAGAAAATGGAATATTTTGTCCAGCTGTGCTAGAAAGATTGTGGACGTTCATGGTGGCTTTTTTTTTTTTTTACCTTAAGTAGGTACCCTAGGACTGCTAGTAATAAATGCAGGGGTTGGATTTCCATGGGGTCAAAGGCAAGAAATCACCAGATTTAAAACATGATTTCTCTTCAACTGAGAAACATGACTTCCAGAATTACTACAGAAATACACAAGAAGGCAACGATGTGTCTGGATAGGGAGGCCAAGGCCCTGGAGCCTTAGAACTACTATGCAGTTGTGAAGCAAAGATGAAGCATTTTCTGTGAGGCATTTACATTGGGGAATTAAGAGCTATTTAAATAAAAACTAACCCAACACAAATGAAAAGTAAAATTCCGTGTGTGTGTGTGTGTGTGTGTGTGTGTATGTGTGTGTGAGTGTGTGTGTGAGTGTGTGTGTGTGAACAAGAACATTGGTTTCCCTTAGGAAGTGGAATTGGTAAAAGAGAAAGTGAAAGAAGGCAGTAAACAAGGAACTTTATTTTATTCACTTCTATGTCCCCTGCCCCCAGGACTGTGGCCAGCATGGGGTGGGTGCCAATAACTATTTAATGAACAGGGAAATTAAGAAGTTGATATGTGTTACAGCATAGAGTGTGCATTACATATGCAGTTTGGGGGGGTTGGCTTTTTTTATTTTATTTTTATTTTTTTAGAGAGACAGAGAAAGAATCAGAGAGAGGGATAGATAGGGACAGACAGACAGGAATGGAGAGAGATGAGAAGCATCAATCATCAGTTTTTTGTTGCGACACCTTACTTGTTCATTGATTGCTTTCTCATATGTGCCTTGACTGTGGGCCTTCAGCAGACCGAGTAACCCCTTGCTCGAGCCAGCGACCTTGGGTCCAAGACGGTGAGCTTTGCTCAAACCAGATGAGCCCGTGCTCAAGCCGGCGACCTCGGAGTTTCGAACCTGGGTCTTCCGTATCCCAATTTGACGCTCTGTCTACTGTGCTACCACCTGGTCAGGCGACATACGCAGTTTTTAAAAATAGAAATTAAAAAAAAAAAGAGGAAAAGAAGCACTCAGTAAATGCAGAATGAAAGAAAAAATTTTAAAGAAGAAAGGAATTTAAACAAAAAGGGAAACAGATAATAATGTACTGTTTTCCCCAAACCCTGGCCTTCATGAGGTGTTAAGAATGCAGAACAGATTTGCAAGGTCTTCGGTCGCAGCAGGCATTTCCTGCCAGCGTGCCCTTTGCTTTCAGCTCAAATGACACGTTCCATCTGACCACAGCTCTGGGCAGAGGTCCCGACTAGGTCTGTGTCCAGGGACGTCCGCTCCGGCGATGTACGTGCTGGGGCTCAGGCACGTCGCGGTCATGACACAGGCCTCCTTCGCGCCAGCTTCCAACAGCACCTTCTAACGGGAAGGTGATTCCTTGCAAGATTGTGAATTCTTCAGATTTCCTAACTCCCTGGGCTGCCAGGCAGACAACTAGACAGCTGTCCCTCGGGACAGCTGCCTCTGGCTACAAACACCAGGAGGCTGGCTGTGCCTCCTGCAGCGGGTCCCGGGGGTGTGGACCCTAAGTCGCTTTTCTAGAGCAGCTGGCCCGAACCTCAAACCCGGCCTGGCGTGCTCAGCTGCCGTCTGGGCAGCTGGCTCAGGGCCTCGCTGCTGGCTCCTCTGGGAAGAACAAGTGGCCTTAGCCGAAGTTAATCTGAGTTTCTTTTCAAGGCGACGAAAGAAAACAAAACAAAACAAAAAACAGAAGCCATTTCCCCCTCCCTAAAAGGAAAACGGGGGGGGGGGGGGATGACCACAGTTCACCAGCCATCCCTACCATCCAGCACCCCAGCACGCTGCTCAGTAAACATTTGTTGAATGGATGGATCAACTAGATACAATACAAGGCTTCATCACCATGGACTTCAACTTCTAGACAGACACCTGGTATAACAGGGAAGATGCTTTTACTATCTCCTCAGAGAAGGGTCAGGGCAGTAACTGCAAGATTTGTCCTTGACACGAAGTCGGTCAGCGATTGGCACCCAGTTCGTGTAGGCTGTGGCTACCAGGCCAAAACCACAGTGACCGCCGGGGAATTCCGAAAGCGGGGGCCCCTCACCACTCCAATAGGGTGAGCTGGACCCAGTAAAACACCCGGGAACTTTTCTATCTTTTATTCCTGCAGAAGTTCCCTCTGTGGCTGCCCTGTCTACCTTTCTGTTCCTTCCACCACCACCCACCTTTTTTTATTGCCTTCTCTGTGCTTAGAGGTGTTGTAGAGCCCCTCTGTGACTCAGGAATCCGGAGTCCTGGTGCACTTGGCTTGTGGGGCAGCCACGAGCATGCTGGGAGATCAGAAGCATCATTACACCCCTCTGTGCTTCTGTTTCTTCCTCTGTATCATGAGAGCGGGGGGCCCGACCCTGTCTAAGGTCACCTCCATTTGTACTGGTTGGTGATTTTTAAGTAATTTTGCTGTTTCTTCTACTACAAGAAGGAAGGAACAGATAATCAGTTAGGAATCTTCTGATCCCAGAGCAGGCCTACATCAGGTCCCTGCTTGCATAATGCACTGGTTAATCCGGCTTCTGAGGCTGCCCAGGAAATAATCCCTGAGAAGAAGCAGTTGTTGCAAAAACAAGACAAACCCACCAGCTCCGAGCTGTTTTCCAACAGGTGGGTTCCAGTCTTGGAACATGGCCAGGGAGACCTGTTCGACAGACTTCCCTTCTACCTGGGTCAATTATCTCTAGATTAAAGTTGGCCAAGCATTTAAAACCAAGATGACAGAGACATGTCACTTTTCTCACACTGTCCTAACGAGGAGCTTATGTGTCAGCATCTGACGTCTCCATGGCTGGAAGGGACCCTCTGTGGCTCCGTAGATTAGAGCAACCCTTCATTTTACAGATGAGGAAACTGATTCCTAGGAAGGTGAAAAGGCCCATCCAGGGTCACATGGCTGATACACAAGAGATTAAAGCTTCCTTGTTGTGCCTGCGTGTCTGTCTGCTTTTCTAGACTGCCAACGCCCGAGGGCAGAGCCCTCAGCACGCCATTGACTTTCCTTTATCCCACTCTGGCAACACTGTCTACTCTTTGCATTCAATGTATGATTGAGGTTTAACCTACAGCTCCTAAGAGTACACACAGCTCAATGATTAAGATTCAGAGCAGAAAACAGAAGAAAGCTAATATGCATGAGCCCCTCATGCCTGTTCCCGGTCACTTCTCCCCCCCCCCCCCCCCCCCCCCCCCCCGGATAACCACTGTCTTGAGCTTTGTTTTACTTTTTATTCCAACTTCCTTAATACAATAAACTGGCCTGGCATTTTTTTTTATCACCAAATACAGACATATTTGATTTTGGTTTAAATTCAGAGAAGGGACTTTTCCGTGTTTCAAGCAAAGAGGGTCAGATTTCCTAAGGCAATTGCTCTCGGACTCACTAACTAGTTCCTGATCTGGAGTTTCCTCCTACCCCCTCTAAACCTGTTGAAACCACTCTTCTCAGATACATTGTTTTCCAAGCAACACTGGGCATTTTGGGGTTTTTTTTGTTTGTTTATTTTTTTTGTTTATTTTTATTTATTTATTTATTTTTTCATTTTTCTGAAGCTGGAAATGGGGAGAGACAGTCAGACAGACTCCCACATGCGCCCAACCGGGATCCACCCGGCACGCCCACCATGGGGCGACGCTCTGCCCACCAGGGGGCGATGCTCTGCCCATCCTGGGCGTCGCCATGTTGCGACCAGAGCCACTCTAGCGCCTGAGGCAGAGGCCACAGAGCCATCCCCAGCGCCCGGGCCATCTTTGCTCCAATGGAGCCTTGGCTGTGGGAGGGGAAGAGAGAGACAGAGAGGAAAGCGCAGTGGAGGGGTGGAGAAGCAAATGGGCGCTTCTCCTGTGTGCCCTGGCCGGGAATCGAACCTGGGTCCTCCGCACGCTAGGCCGATGCTCTACCGCTGAGCCAACCGGCCAGGGCCTCTTTTTGTTTTTTTTTAACACTGGGCATTTTTGAACTGGCTTCCTTCCACCTGAAATCCACACACAGAAAAGTCCCTTCGCTCCTTAAAGGGTGTCCCTGTGGCATGGGTGACCCACAGAGTCACATACGTAAACAAAACGGGGCTGGGGCCAGAGGGGAGCAGTCATCCATGGAACAGCATTTGAGATGGCTCAGAGGCGCGAGAAAACTTGGTGTGTTGGAATACGCCGGTGACGTTTCCTTTCCCTCGCTTCTTGTCCTCCCCAAGGCTCTCTTCACGGTTCCCAGACCTGCTCAGCCCTCGCCTGCCCTGCCCTCCCAGCTGTATGACGTGCCTGTCCAGAGCCGTGGCCTCCCAGCCCTGAAGGTGAGCCTTGATCCTGGCCCTGCATGTGGGGCACTCAGTGTCACACAGATGTGACATTTCAATGCTACCCATGGACGACTTCTGCAGCATGTCTATTCCTGGTTCCAAAGGACACATCACCACTCAGAAGCCAGCTTTGTGCCTGGGGAGCCCACACTTGCTCAGGGGAATATTATGACCGTTTGAATGCTGAATATATTTCATTCTTTTACTTGTCATTTGTAATAGTTTATATCTATGCACGCACGTGCACACACATATGCATATACACAGATGTGAATTCTTAGGAATAATACTTTGAAGGATATACAGGGTGGGCCAAACGTAGGTTTACAGGTGTAAGTACCTGAGATACAGAGTTTCTCCTTGTATGATTATTTATTTAGTATTGTATCATTTTCCATACCGACAACTGTTAACCTACATTTGCCCCACCCTGTACATCACAGCCTTAATGTCACCATCAGTTATCTTAACATCGACTACCTCTGGGGGATGAAATTTTAGGTGTTTTTTAAACTTACTTGTAGGTCACTGGTGCATCGAATTTGTAAGACAGGCTTCATGTAATCAGAGAACAAACTTCACTCACTTCCTAGCCCATCCAGACTGTTCTGTGGCCACGTCCTCTCCCGTTCCGTCCGTGGTACAGAGTCGCCGCCTGGAGCTTAACTGGGCCTGCTGCCCGGCCCAGTGCCCAGACTCTGTGGTTAGAGGTCTGAGTGGGGCCCTCTCCAAACTCTAGCTTTTTCTCTCCTTTGCAAAACCTGTCTTGATGCTCCCTCACCTCACTTTGGAGCATAGGACTTGTTTTTCACACCTAAAATATCTATTTTCTAATTGCTGCACCAAAAAAAAAAAAAAATGAGTATTATCTGTATAGCCACAATGTCTTTTGCTCACTACTGGGTGGAGACATGTCATCTGGCTTGGTGTCTATAGTTAGTAGGTACTCGGTAAAAATTTGCAAGATGAATACATGAGTAGTAAGCCCAGGAAAACTTCCACCAGGAAAACTTCCACTAGGGAAACAGAGAAGAAAGACAGAGGACATGGCCCTGACCGGTAGCTCGGTCAGTAGAGCACTGTCCCGATATGCCAAGTTTGTGGGTTCAATCTCTGGTCAAGGCACACACAAGAGTCAACCAATGAATGCATAAATAAGTGGAACAACAAATCAATGTTTCTCTTTCTCTCACTTCCTTCCTCTCTAAAAATCAATCAATAAATAAAAATTAACAAAAAAGAAAGATAAAGGACATATGAAGCCCAGTCTCATTTACAGGCTGACTTACAGGTGGCAATGAACTACCATTTTTAACTCAGGCAACCACAGTTCATTCTGTCTGTCTACACCTTGTCGCCCATTTGGTTAAGAAGCATCTTTGTATTGCACAGCGTCCACCGTTGAAAAGATACCCACTGCAGCACATACACGTCCACCACAGAGCACCATGACTGAAAACCCCCAAATCCTCCGTGATCTGTGTTCTCGTTTGGGAAGAAACACTGGTGTGGGAGAGTTTGTGATGGCTAGCCTTCAAGAAGGAAAAACCTACACTGTCCCTCTTTGCGGTCTTTCCCCAGGAACCAGAGAAGCAGCAGTTATACGATGTACCCGCCAGCCCCCAAAGGGCAGGATGCTGTCCCCCGGCCTGCCAACCCAGTGTAAGTAGGACCCGGTGCTGAGATTTGACTCTCTGAAAACCTACACATCCTCTGGGACATTTATTAGCTTGGTCAAAATGTGCCGTGCAAGTTCTTCGGGGCAGACCTTATTTCCCTCGAGACCCCTCGCTGCGCTGGTGTTCAGCAACAGGACGGCTTGTGTGGCTGGGATAAGTCCTCTCGCTTCTCCAGCCTCTGTTTCCATTCCAGACTCATGGTGAGCGTGAGATGGTCCCTGTGAGGGACCCAGTGCAGGGCTGGGCCCAGAATAGGAGTCAGTAGACCTTTGATAAATGCTTCTTATTATCGTAGACCTCTGAGGTGCGTTGTGTTAAAGTAAGTTTTTATTTGTACTCAGGGGAAATGCCTTCATTTGAAATCTGTGGATCCTGTCACATGTATACAATAGATATATGTATGGCCAAGGTTACCAGGGAAGGCCTTGCAGAAGAGAGGACATCTCAGCAGTGTCCCAAGGGAGGCATAAGCATTTGTTAGACGGAAAGGAAAGGGTTGGGAGGGCATTTAGAGCAGGGGGACCAGTTTGGGCGAAATTAAATAGCGCGGTGTGAGGTGAGCGTTCTGAATTCAGGGAAAGGTGACCAGCCTGGGCAGCTGGACCTGCAGGGAGGGCAGTGGCTGGCGAGGCAGGGAAACATGATGGGAGTGGGAAGGAGAAAGGCTCAGAAGGAGAGTAGAAGTGGACTGTCAAGGGCCTTGAGTGACAATGGCAATGGGGAGCCCCTGAAGAAGCTGGGGTATGGGAGTGACCGCCAGCAGTGTCCAGCACCCAAGGTCCTCAAATGAGTGGCTCACACCTCTCTTTATTGCTACTAAACTGGGGGATTTTGTGTGCTTCTCTACAGAGGCAGAGTGTCCCTGTGACATCAACAATTACCTTAAGGAGAGCCTGCTACAAAACATTACCAAACCCCCAGAAATCGGAATGGATTTATGATACCCCAGTGTCTCCAGAAAAAACTGATGTAAGAAATACATCCCTACCCATCGTTGTGGAAGAACCGAGGCCCCACGTGCTCCCTGGTTATATGTCCAGTTTCCACAGTCCTCCCAGTGGCAGAACAAGGTCCCTCGCTCCACACCCGCGTGAAAGTGTGCCCACGCAGAAAAAACTCAGCCTCCCGGAGATTCCTGCGTGTCACCTGCCAGCACCCAGGGACTCCTTCCCTTTGGAGGAAGGTGTCAGCTACAGGGTTCCTTCAAACTTTCTGATTCCCCGAGTGGCACAGCAGAACACCAAGCCAAACATTTACGACATCCCTAAAGCTATGCCAGGTGTCCCTCAGCCTGTAAAAGAACTGGGAACCACCAGTGTAAAAGAGAATGCCGTGGACCATGCCTACTCATGGCTGTCCAGACAGGCCACGTGGCTGTCTCCGGAGCCGGACAGATTATCCGTCAACAGCTCTGACAGCAGAGGCAGCGTCGTTTCCTCCTGCTCCTCCACATCCACCGACTCGTCGTCCAGCTCCTGCTCGGAGGAGTCAGCAAAGGAGCTGTCCTTGGACCTGGGCTTGGCCAAAGAGATGGTAATGGCTCTGCAGGACAAGGTGGCCAGTTCCGTCGCAGGCCTGATGTTCTTCGTAAGCAGGAAGTGGAGGTTCAGAGACTATCTCGAGGACAACATTGACCTGATCCGCAGGGCCACCGACCACATCGAAGAATCTTTGAGAGAATTTCTGGATTTTGCCCGCGGGGTCTGTGCGGCCGCCTGTCACCTCACGGACAGTAACCTTCAAGCCAGAATTAGGGATCAGCTACAGAGGGTCTCCAACTCCTACCAGGTCCTGCTTGAAACCAAGGAAAGCCTGGATGGCTGCAACTGGTCCCTGGAAGTCCTCGCGACAGACAAAGTCCAAAACAGCCTGGATGACCTCGAGAGGTTTGTCACGGCGGCGCGGATGGTTCCAGAAGACATCAAGAGGTTTGCCTCCATCATCATCGCCAATGGGAGGCTCCTTTTCAAGCAGAACTGTGAAAAGGAAAAGACTGTGCAGTTGACCCCAACTGCAGAATTTAAGCTTGCAAAACGCATCCAGCTTCCCCAAAGGGAAACTGAATCATACCAAAGGAACGCTCCTTTCACTAAACAAAGGGAAAGTGAACACCCCCCCAAACTGCTAAAGAAAACTTGGATGAATATCTGTGAAAAGGTGAATTCAGAGTTCTGAGTGGTACAATATATATAAACGGGCTTAGTTGCCAGTGAGTTAGATGCTGAGGCTCTTTCAATAATAGTTGTGTAGGTTTGGGGAGACACTGGTTCCACTTTGCAAAAAAACAAAATTCATGAAAGTAAAATTCTAGATGAAATCTTATTAATAAGATAAGTATTTTAACATTAAGACAGATGGGATGCCTTCTGGAAATTTAGGGGTTTGGGTTTTAACTCTGACACTAAGATTAGAAAGAATCTTAAAGGCTTTTGCAACCCATTCTTTGAGCAGATTTCTTAAGCTCACCATCAGGTTTTCTTGCACTTTTGAAAGTTACACATTTAGTCATTGTCAGTGTGTTTCTTAGAAACGGAGAAGAGGAAGTGTCAACAATCTTCCGAATTGTGTGTGGTCTGAGCCACCTCCACACTCTAGTTACTTTTAGAAAAGCTTTGCTGCATGAGTTCGGATACTAAAAAGAGAACCTTTAGTTCAAGAATTGCAAGACTCGGGAGGCACAGCAGGTCACCTGGGGGCTGTGTCACAGAGATAATGTGGCACCTTTGGGCTTAGTCTTGGCATCTTGGTATTCTGCTAAATGCTATGTGGTATAAGAGCTTAACATACTCTAGATGAGCTGGAGACTGAACTATTTTTCATTTCCCAATTAAGCATACACATACCCACACACGTATATAACCTGTGTGTCATGATGTTAGCCTATATTGGTAGACACAACTTAGCCCTTGGGTGGCCAAAGTGTCCTTTGCAGAAAAAGGCATCAGTACTCAGAACCAAAACATAAAGAGAAATGCTCAGATTTTAACATGGAATTACACAGTCATCCAGTTGTGTAAAAACAAGTCAAGGGGTAATTCGAAGGGACTGTGTTTTTCAGAAGTCGCCTGACCTGGAAGAGAAAGGAAAACCCATCTTGGAACAAAGGTTGGATGAGCACAAAAACTTAGAAACTCAGGTAAGCGACAATGCTCGCCCTCCTATACTTCTGACTCAGAGACTTTATCCCCAGAGATGGTTTCTGCTATCAATAATTCAACGTGACAGCCATGACCCCCGTGGAAGGGGATTTGTCTTTTTGTAATGGTTTTTCCTTTTTACAGTAGAAGGAACCCTGGCAATGAACAAGTCCAGTGAGTCTCAGGATGAGGAATGTGATGATGATGATGATGATGATGATTGACTTGAGAGAGAGAGAGAGAGAGGAAGGGGGAGAGAGAAACATGATTAGTTGTTCCACCTACTTATGCATTCATTGATTGATTCTTGTATGTGCCCTGACCAGGGATTAAACCTGCAACCTTGGTGTATCAGGATGATGCTCTAACCAACTGAGCTACCCAGCCAGGGCAGGAACATGATCTTTTAACCATTCGTCAAATAATGTCAGGTGCTCTGCAAACCTGCCATGTGTGGTGCTGACATCACAGTGAATACCACCAGTTGGCATTCCCTTTGGCATTCTCTTTTAAGGCTTCTGATTACAATTGAAAGGCAATTTGGTTTAGGGTTTGTGTATCTTCAACACTTTTTGACACTTTTTTTTTCTTAAGCAAAGATGTAATTATTGTGCTTATTTTTATGGATTACTTTTTCTTGGTAGCAAACAAACAATAGTTTTCCATTTACCAGTTTTAAAAGTTTCCTTTAAATTAATATAAGTGGATGCGTTTAAAGGCAAAGATGAAGCAAGTCAACATTAAAAGGAAGGCAGAAAGGTTGTAACTTGTGAAGGTTTTTGCTTAATAACTGAAGCCTGGGAAGCAGTGAACCAGTTCAGGCCCCTGGCTGTGGGGGTGAGGGGTGGTGGGGAGGGAGAGTCAAAGATGTCAATCAAATAGACAAGACCGTTTGCCTTCTCAGAAACAAACTAGGATGAAACTCATGCCTTCTGATACTCAGCTTCCCAAACTTCAAACACCACTTTTGGGGCCTGCTGGATTGCTGAAAGTCATGCTATTTTATTCAATATGAAGTATGCCTTAGACCAGGGGTCCCCAAACTACGGCCCGCGGGCCGCATGCGGCCCCCTAAGGCTGTTTATCTGGCCCCCACCGCACTTCCGGAAGGGGCACCTCTTTCATTGGTGGTCAGCGAGAGGAGCATAGTTCCCATTGAAATACTGGTCAGTTTGTTGATTTAAATTTACTTGTTCTTTATTTTAAATATTGTATTTGTTCCCGTTTTGTTTTTTTACTTTAAAATAAGATATGTGCAGTGTGCATAGGGATTTGTTCATAGTTTTTTTTATAGTCCGGCCCTCCAACGGGCTGAGGGACAGTGAACTGGCCCCCTGTGTAAAAAGTTTGGGGACCCCTGCCTTAGACTAGTGCCACTCAAACTTGAGAGTGTACCACAATTCCCCGTAGGGCTTCTTAAAACCTGGAGGCCATGCTCCTCGTTTCTGATTCAGTGGATCTGGGTGGAACTAAGAATTTCTTTTCTAACAAGTTCTCCGTGAAGCTGCTATAGCTGGTCCATGGACCGCACTTAGGAAGCCACTGCATCAAGCTGACAGTACTTCGGCGGGGTGGGCACACCATTGACCATTAGGAGACAGTTCTCCACGGTGTGGATGCACACTCAGCACCCCTGTCCCTGCCCTCTGACTGCTTCAGTGCTCCCTAGTCAATGTGACAGATAACCAGAAATATCTCCACACATTTCCAACCCCCCAGAATAAGGGTCATGGCGCATTTTTTCTTTACCTACAGTTAACACTTTCAAGCTAAGATGCTGACATTCCAATGCCTAGATTGTTGCTTCTCATTCCAGCCTCTGCTGCATCCTTCTCATACTGCCCCAGAGATCCATCTCTATCAGCACCCTGAGCTTTTCTTCACTTCACCTATCTTAGTCCGTTTTGCTGCTATAACAAAGACCTGTAGATGGAATGGCTTATAAACAGCAGAAATTTATTTAACACAGTTCTGAAGGCCAAAAGTTTGAAATCAGGCTCCCAACATGGTCAGGTCCTGGTGATGGCTGTCTTCCCGGTTGCAGACTGTCTTCTTACTGTGCCCTCATGTGGCGGAGAGCAGAGAGTGGGAGCAAGCTCACTGTGATTCCTACAGGGCACTAATCCCATCCATGGGGGCCACACCCACATGACCTCATTACATCCTAAAGGCCCTATCTCCCCATGCCTTCATATTGTTTCTTATTTGTTTGTTTTTATTGTGGCTTCATATTGGAGGGTAAAGTTTCAACAAATGAATTTTGGGAGGACACAGTCAGACCATAGCACTGTCTGAGTGCTACCGGGTTGTGTGTTTTGAGGTCATAGGTCAATGAGGAAGTGGCAGTTTAATGGAAAGAATGAGTTTCAGACTTCACTGACTTGGCGTAGACCTCCAGATCTTTATTTTGTTCATTGAATGACTGTAGGAAGCATCTTTTCTTCACGAAGCTTCAGTCTCCTCATCTCTAACCTAACAGTGGGGCTTTCGATTGTTGCCCAAAGTGGTTTCCACTAAGTTCGATGCTGAGAATCTTTCCATAGTGGGTAGATTTGGGGGCAGACACTGGGTCCATATTCCAGGAAGTAAAATTCATAAAAGTAAAATCCTAGATGAAACCTTATTAGCAAGCAAGAGAAATATTTTAATATTAAGGCAGGGAGGTCAGTTTCGATTTCTTCTGAAAGTTTCTGAGGTTCAGGTTTCTCTCTGATGCTGGTGAAGGAAAGGATTTTTTAAATTCTTTAAAATCAGTTCTTTAAGGAAATGTTTTCATCTCACCATCAAGTTTTCTTTTGTTTTTGAAAGCTATAAATGTCATTGTCAATGTGTTTCTTAGAACAGGCTTCTAATGGTTTGTTGAAAGAGTTGAATAAGATTTTATATCTTTGTGTAAAATGTGTAAGATTATATATAATGCAATATATAAGGTTATATATATATTATAGTTTTTATATAGCAGAGCTTTGAAACATTAATGTTAATTTGTTAGGCGAATGTTGCAGGGTGGGGATTTCCAAACAAAATTGCACTTTTTCTTATGAAAAGTCTACCAAAATGAGCAAAAATGGGAAAAAAAAAGAGCCATGCACAGCCTATTGATGGAATCCATCCATTTCCTGTTTTCTTTCCCTTCTCTAGACTCTGAGCTCCCCTGTGCCCGGACCTGTGGGTCACCAGGGTCCCGAGAAGAAGGTCCGCCTCTCGGAGCACTGCCGACTCTATTTCGGGGCGCTCTTCAAAGCCATCAGCGTCTTTCACGGCAGCCTCAGCCACAGCCAGCCCCCGGAGATCTTCATCGCGCACAGCAAGCTGGTCATCATGATAGGGCAGAAGCTGGTGGACACGCTGTGCAAGGAGACCCAGGACAGGGACGTACGCAACGAGATCCTCTGTGGCAGCAGTCACCTCTGCAGCCTGCTCAAGAACCTGGCTCTGGCCACAAAGCACGCTGTGCTCAAGTACCCAAGCCCCGAAGCCCTGCAGCATCTCCAGGCCGAGGCCGAGAAGCTGGAAGAACACACACGGCACTTCAGAGGGACGCTGGAATGAGCCTCCCTCCCTCCCTTCTGTGTGACTCTGGCTGGTGGGGAAAAGCCAGCCTGGAGATACACATGCCATCGGAGGTAGCCATGTGCCCCAAACCTGTATTATCAAGTGCCTAGGCACCCCCAGGACATGGAGAAAGACAGGTGTTGAGTAAGGACCTTGCTAATTATTTATCATGTCAGGTCAGTGTATGAAGTGACACTGTAGAAACCAATTTTAATATTGGTTAAATGTGTGCCTGTTTTTAGTTCATTCATTCAATACTTACTTATTTATTGGGCACTGACTCTATGTCAATTTCTAGGTGCTACCCATGTAAATTAGACAGAAACCTTGCCCTCAGGGAGCTTACAATCCAGTGGGGAGACAGACTATAAAGTGACAGAGAAATGCATCTACAATGTTTCAGGTGCTGGGGAGAAAATAAAGTAGGGAGATTTATTTTCAAATGAGTAATGTCTGTGCATCTGTTAAATAAGGTAATAAGTATGTTATTTTAGATTGAATGAATTCTGTGAAATTGGTACAAATTATGTATCTGTGTCTTACACCAAATATATATTTATATTTGCTATTTTGTCTTCACCGAGTGAAAGATGCATATTATACATACTTGCAACATAGCATGTTCTGTTGGGTTCTCTATTAATTTATTGTGTACATTATAGATTCTCTGTTGGTAAATTCAGGATGCTCAATCAGCAAAAGCTGACACCCTAACCATTATGATATTACCATTTACAATATTATGTAAATATAATCATGAAACATCCTTTTCAGCAATGCTTTCCTCAGAAAAGTCTTTGAGCTGTGCTACCTCGGTTCCAGTACCAAAGGAAAGCCTCCAGTGTTTACCTTTGTTATTCAAGTGCTTCTCTCCAAAAGTGTGCAGAGGGGTGCAGTAGAGGCCAAGGGCTCATGCGCAAGGCTAGCAGGCAAAAGCAAAGCCATCACTCATCATGGTCCAGGCAGGAAGTGTGGTGAGGGCAGGGTACCCCTCTCCAGGCACAGATCTAAGTGGCTCGGAGCTCCCTCATGTCAAACCACCTCCTCTTCTTCTAGCAGCTGGGTCTTTAGCTCATGTTGCTATGGTTACATCATCTCTACTTTACTTCAGGTGAAGGTTCATGTTCCTAGATGCATCTCGGCCACAAAACACCTTTGCCTGGAAAAAGCATCTTTCGGCTGGACATCACCTGAAATGGAATCAGGTTTAGTTCCTATCTGCTGCTCTGCACTTAGTAGGTGCTTTTAGATATTTGGCTGCTGGGAAACTGGTTATTTTCACTGTTGGTCTCAGAGTTCTGGAAGGAGCCTCCTCAGTGAGGCCTGGTTCTCTACACCACCTTCTCTGAACAGCTTTGACCCGCATTAGTCAGGATTCCTGTCACAAGTAATCAAAAACCGTATCCAATCCTTGTTAAGCAGTAAAGGAAATTTACAGACTCCAGTATGCTAAAATCATCCAGGAGCTGACTGGCTTCAGGACCAGCTGGTTTTGGGTGCTCCAAAACCACGAGGCCCAGTTTCTTAGTCCCACTTACTCCAAGTCGGGGTAGTCAACCTTTTTATACCTACCACCCACCTTTGTATCTCTGTTAGTAGTAAAATTTTCTAACATTACCGGTTCCACAGTAATAGTGATCTATAAAGTAGGGAAGTAACTTTACTTTATAAAATTTATAAAACAGAGTTACAGCAAGTTAAAGCATATAATAATAATTACTTACCAAGTACTTTATGTCAGATTTTCGCTCAGTTTGGCAGAATAAATCTTTATAAAACAACTTACTATAGTTAAATCTATCTTTTTATTTATACTTTGGTTGCTCCACTACCGCCCACCATGAAAGCTGAAATGCCTACTAGTGGGCGGTAGGGACCAGGTTGACCACCACTGCTCTAAGTTAAAGCTCATGATTGCAAGGTGGCAGCTCCAGGTTGTACCCTTCTTGGTTTGTGGCCAGAAAAGAAGAGAGACTTGATTCTGCTTGGACTGTCTTAGATTGGGTACTTACCCCTCAAAGCTTCATGGTGAGCAGGGCATGAAATGCCCAATTGGACCTGGACCAGGAATTCACCCCCTCCCTACACACACACACACACACACACACACACACACACACACACATCCGGAGAAAGGAAAAGAGATGTCTCTGGCAACAGCTGTGAAAAATGTCTGAGATTTTCCCTTCCTTCAAATTAACGTTAGCCTGCCCCTGTTTCATGGATGCAGACAGAAGACGTGAGATTCTGGGGTCAGAGATTATGTGGGGATCCCCAAGACCACCCCCAGATCCACGAGAAGGATTCACAGTGCTCAGTGTACAGTCAGACTCACGGCCATGATCTATCACAGTGAAAGGATACAGGAAGGGAAAAGGCAGTGGGGTGAGTGCAGAGGAGACCAGGCTCAAGTGGCCAAGAGCCCTCTCCCAGTGGCTGCACAGGACACCCTTTCCTTCCGCCAATAACGAGTTGTGACAACACACAGGAAATGTTGCCAGCCAGGAAACTCATGACAGCCTCAGTACCCAGGGTTTTTGGGGGGAGCTGACCCTGTGGGCAGCCTCTGAGGGGCAGGCACCAAAATTCAAGACTCTCAGAAGGAAAGTAGGTATTTGGCACAAGTCACATCGTTTGTACAAACAGTTTAGGCACACTGAGCTGTTCTTATCCACTCTGGGGATTACGGGAACCCAAACCCAAGTTTTTATACGACAATCAAAGGCCGACCTTGTAAGGATACCCCAATACCCTAATATCCTCCTGAGAATATTAGTCAGGGTTGCTATGGACAAAGGACTTTTATTACAGCATCACAAAAGCTTATGCTTCGGATTAACATTTCTCCACACCCCCTGAAGTCCGTGGGCACAAGCAATACTGTGCACACGAGGGCTCTGTGTCAAAACCAAAGGACCCTGAGCATAGGAAACCCCGATCTTTTACAACAGGCTCTGTGCACACCTGACCAAGCTTGGCCTCAGAGGAAGATGGTATCTTTATTATGTGAGGCAGCAAAAACAAATCTGCCCTTCCGCTGTGAGGGGAGACACCCTCTGTCTTCCAAGGGTGTTTGCTACAAAATATCTTTGAAATGATAGTCTAGAACCAAATGCCCTCAATGCCTCTGCTCAGATGTGCAGAAATGCGAGAGAGACCCAGAGAATTGTGTCCCAACAGGACCCCTTGCAAAGTTGGGAAAGTTGTTGGAAGGAGTGGCTGCTCCAGGGAGGCACCAGTATCTTTCCTCCAGTATGCAAAATTGTCTTTTACACAATAGTAATATCAACAGCACTTATATATCAAGCGATTTCTACATTCCAGGCAGTGTTTTAATGCTTTAGATGTTTTAACTCATTTAGTCCTTTAGTTCTTTATAAGTGTTATAGTCTCTAATAGGTAATGAACAGGCCCCTATTGGTTTCAGAATACTATATATATTTGTATGTATGTAGATAGCCATATCTCTCTCTATATATTTTTTGAGACAAGTTCAACCAAAGACTTTTATTGACCAACTACAAAACCACTGGATTTAAAATCATGAAAACTGCTGCTCTTAGCTCACTGTGTTTCCTTCCCTTTTCTTTTTTAAGACAGCAGTTATGGGATGAGTTTCCACTGATTAATTCAACAGGATAATTATTTCTGAAGAAAAAAAAATTTTTTATTCGGTGAGAGGAGGGGAGGCAGAGATAGACTCCCACATGCACCCTGACCTGGATCCACCCAGCAAGCCCACTATGGTGTGATGCTCTGCCCATCTGGGCTTGCTCCATTGCTAAGAAACTGAGCTCTTAGCCCCTGAGGTGGAGACCTTGGAGCCATCCTCAGTGCCTGGGACCAACTTGCTCCAGTCGGGCCATGGCCGCAAGAGGAGAGGAGGAAGAGAGAGAGAAAGAGAGAAGGGGAAAGGGAGGTATGGAGAAGCAGATGGTTGCTTCTCCTGTGTACCCTGACTGGGAATCAAACCTGGGACATCCACATGCCAGGCCAACACTCTACCACTGAACCAACCAGCCAAGGCCTGAAAAAATTTAAAGAGAGAATATCACATATTTTAGCTTTTAGCATTGTTTTGCTAAGTATTTGTTATTTGGGGGGGGCTGTATTTTTTTTAATGCCCAGAATTCTGTACTGTTTCCTCTCAAGGTATGAAGAGGAAGTGGTGGGTGCTATGTTGGTGGCAGTGGTGGTAGCAACCTGACCTCAATAAAGTAAAATTTCATCAAGAGGATGGAAGTGCCAAGGAGCCTTGTTCAAGAGATCTTCCAATGTGACAAGCTCTGGGGACCCGTGTTTTCTGATTTGGTGGCAACTTCTTTATTTTTTTATTTATTTTTTATAAAACATCTTTTAAAAATGTATGTCCTCCCCAGGCCTCCAAAAGCTGACTGTTTGCAAAGTTTAAGTATGCCTATTTGTGTAAACTATTTGCTAATGCCTTTTTTTGTTCCATCCGGGGAAGAGTGTCCCTAGAGAGGCAAGGGCCTAGAAGTGAAAGGGCACCCAAGGAAAAGGAGGATTGTTAACGGGGCTGGAGCGAGTCGGGTAGATCGGGGAGAGAAAAGTGACTGGGAGGCGTGGCTGGGCCAGTTTATATAAGCCCCTTCCATTCCTGGAATATTTTTAAATTGATTGGTTGATTGATTTCAGGGAGAGGGGGAGGACAGAGAGAGGTAGAAAGGGGAAGAGATAGAGAGAAGAGGGGAAGAGAGACAGAGAGAGAGACACACACATCAGTTTATTGTCCCACTTATTTGTGCATTCACTGGTTGATTCTTGCATGTGCCCTGACCAGGGATGAAATCTGGAACCTTGCCATATCAGGACAATGCTCTAACCAGCAAGCTACCAGGCCAGGGCTGGAATACTTTTAATATTTCCCTAAAATTACAAATTCAAAGTAAATTTTGTCTTGAATTATCTCAGTAATCGCCTCGATTTTTCTCTTCCTTTTACTTTAACACTTTTTGAGACATTCTTCTAAAAGCAACCTTAAAGGATGGTTATGAAATTCTTAAAGAATCCTTGTTTTGTTTTTTTGTTTGTTTGTTTTTTCATGCTAACTCTTAAATGAGTTACTCTGCAATGTCAGCTTTTTCCAGACAGAATTTTAAACTGCAGCTATGGAAGAGCACATGGGCAGAGCTCATAGGAAATCAACCTCACACCTAGGTTAGAAGTCTGAAGTAGTTGGGAAACTATTCTAACAGGCTGTAGAAGCATTCCAAGCTCTGGTTCTTAGCCCAGGCCTCAGGAGCCTGTGAATGAAATAGATATATGCATAAAGTGTGGCAAAGTTTCCATTTCCCAATGGATATTTTTCTGGGAATAAATTCAAAGTTTTCATCAAATTCTCCCACAGGCCTGACCAGGCGGTGGCATAGTGGATAGAGTATCGGACTGGGATGTGGAGGACCCAGATTCGAGACCTTGAAGTTGCCAGCTTGAGCACAGGTTCATCTGGTTTGAACAAAGCTCACCAGCTTAGACCCAAGGTCACCGGCTCGAGCAAGGAATTACTCAGTCTGCTGAAGGCCCGCGGTCAAGGCACATATGAGAAAGCAATCAATGAACAACTAAGGTGTCACAACAAAAAACTAATAATTGATGCTTCTCATTTCTCTCCGTTTCTGTCTGTCTGTCCCTATCTGCCCCTCTCTCTGATGCTCTCTCTGTCTCTGTAAACAAAATTTTTTTAAATAAAATAAATATTAAAAAAAATATCCAACAGAGGCAATGATGCCAAAAATATTAAGAAATACTGGTTCTGCTTCCCTTCTGTGGTTTCTTTCCTCTTCCTACCCTTCAAATCCACAGCTTGACTGGGGCAACGCTTTCACCAAGGATCCTTGTAAAGGAATATCCATTATTAGTTCATTCTAACAAAGGCAGCAGAGAAGCTGTTGGGAATGGCACCTGTTTTGAGAGGACAAAACAGCTCAAATTAAGTAAAGCACAGAATACAGTGCTCCTGACACTGAGTCAGCTCTCGACACAAATAGCTGTTGATGATGGTAATAAACTATACAAACGTATTTAGCTGTGTATAGTCTGTGGCACAGAGTAGCCTAGAGACCAACAGTCTAAAAGAGGAAACTGAGAGTGTGTGGTGATGGCTGGGGCCGGGAGTGGGGTTTAGAGGAGAGTATTGGGAGATAAATGGTGATGGACAGAGTCTTGACTTGGGGGCTGGGGGTTGAACACACAATATGGTGTACAGATGATGTGTTACAGATTGTGTACCTGAAACCTGTATAAGTCTGTTAAACCAGTGTCATCCCAATAGATTCAATAAAAAGGAAATAAGTAGGCCCTGGCCGGTTGGCTCGGTGGTAGAGCGTTGGCCTGGCATGTGGGGGTCCCGGGTTCGATTCCTGGCCGGGGCACACAGGAGAGGCGCCCATCTGCTTCTCCACCCCTCCCCCTCTCCTTCCTCTCTGTCTCTCTCTTCCCCTCCTGCAGCCGAGGCTCCACTGGAGCAGGGATGGCCCGGGCACTGGGGATGGCTCCTCAGCCTCTGCCCCAGGCACTAGAGTGGCTCTGGTCGTGGCAGAGTGACGCCCCGGAGGGGCAGAGCATCGCCCCCTGGTGGGCGTGCCGGGTGGATCCCCGTTGGGCGCATGCAGGAGTCTGTCTGACTGTGTCTCCCCGTTTCCAGCTTCAGAAAAATAGAGGAAAAAAAAAAAAAAAAAGAAAAAGGAAATAAGTAAATAAATAAAAGAGGAAACCAAGGAGGAAGAGAAAATAAAAATTTAGCTGCTGAGCTCCAATGCCCACACAGGCAGCACTGATGAGTGTCAGCAGCAGCTTCTGGGGGAGAGGTCAAGGAACGTGGTGTCTGTAGTTAGAGGGAACTCGTTAGAAAGTCCCTCATCTGTAATTCCTTCTATCACCTGCTCTGTGCCGCTGGCCCAAGACACCTTGTGCATCTGTGTCTCAGGTTTGTCACTTGGAAAGAAGAAGACATTATAGCCCCTACTCCTAAGGTTGTTGTGAGCACAGAAGGAAAGAATGCCTCCAAATCACTAGAGTATGGTCATAAAAAGAGCAGCCCTTTTTATGATTTTTCCCAAATGAACACAGTAAGAGACAGATTTAGTTGAAAAAAAAAAAAAAGGCACTGGTTTGAAAGTCTGTCTAAAATAAAGATCTTCTTTATCTGATTTTTTGTCCTGCTGGGGGAACAGAAAATCTTGGAACCCATTCTCAGCTTTCACTACCTGTGTGACCTTAAGTAAGTCATTTGATCTTCCCAGGATTCTGTTCCCTCACCTGTAAATAGGATTTTAACAATACTTAATAGGTTCAGGCTCTACCATAACTGGGTGTGTCACTCCTCTCTGAATGAGTCTGTACTTTCTTTTGGTTTATGGAGGAAATGACTATTGAGAATGCCAAAGACTCTTCTAGGCACCGAGGATACAACTGGGAATAAAACAAAGTCCCTACCCTTGTGGACTTTACAATTCTTGTGATTGGCATAAAAATAAATCATAAGCCAATGAGAGGCCACTGATTAAAAGGTTTGCTTTCTTTTAATTCCCATTAGCTGCAATAACAGACAAACCAATCTTATGGCCCTTGAAGTTTTTATACTCACATGTCTTCTGTTCCCAAGTCAGGAATATCTGCAGCTTCTTTGCATTTCACTTTGGTCAGCATGGTAACATCCAATCATAAAGTTCTGCTTTCCTCACAGTAGGTAAGGTTTCTCCTTACTATTTATAATAACACGGGGAACAAAATTTTTGTTGCATCCACAAAACACTTGTTCTTACCTAATTCAAGTGTGCTGAACTCAAATCTGACATTAGTTTTTCTCTGTAAGCTACAGTTTTTTTGCAATTCAAGATTTTTGGTTTTCATCCTATTGTAAAATTTTCAACATTTAGTTTAACATAATGAAGTAAAATGTCTTCTTGGGCATCATCTTTGTGAAAATATAATTTATATAATGCAGTAAATACACTAATACACTAAAAGATATGATTGCATCAGAATTTGTCCACAATTTCAAAACAGAACTTATTAAAACACTTATTTTAATAATAAAATTTGCATAAAACATTTAAATTCTATTCAGGCAAAAATTTGCGTTTGTAGCTCTTGTGTTTGTGTACCTGTTGAGAACAATCTCATTTGATGCTCCAGCAATAGTCTGTTCATCACTAACAGCTCCAAGATTTTCGGGAAACTTATCAAGGTGACTTTTCAGGAAGTGAATCTTAACGTTCATGTTACATCCAATGTCATGGAAAGCCAACAGCATCCTTTGAACCAGAAGTTTGTAGTTTTCTGCTTTTTGTTGCCAAGGAAGTTCTTTGTAACTGCCACAAAAGACTGCTATGCTGCTTTCTCCTCCTTATTCATCTTCCTGGCAAATTCTTTGTCACATATGAGGGTGCAAATTTGAGGTCCATCGAATACACCTGCTTTTATCTTCTCAAAAGACAAGGCAGGAAAAGCAGAAATAATATGTTGAAAGCATTCACTTTCTCTATTCAAAGCCTGAACAAACTGCTCCATTAAGTCAAGTTTGATGTGAAGTGGGGGAAAAAATGATCCTGTCTCGATTAGCTACAGGTTCATTCACAATATTTTACATCCCTATTTCCAAGGCTTCACGTTTCAGCCACTCCTTCTGTGTCCAGTGTTTCTCCCACGCTCGGCTGTATAACAAACACAGAAAGCAAGGATACTTGGTGAAACCTCTCTGTTATCCCAGCAGGAAATTTACCATTTTAAGGCCCACACAAATGACCCAGTTATGCTCTTCATACTTCAGAAAGTCAAGGATAATTTTTATGTCTTTATAATGTTCTCGCAGATGAGTTGAATAACCAATTGGAACCGCTGCATAAACACTACTGTTGTGTAGGAGAACACATTTCAGACTCCGTTTAGAGCTGTCAAGAAATAGCCGTCATTCTGTTGGACTGTAAGTGGTAACACCTAGCTGGCTGAGAAGACTACTGATATCATGACAGTAAACAAGTGTTTGTCTTCGGAAAAAAAGTCCACAAAAATTTGTTCATGCTTCCTGAAATGGGATACTTTAGCTGACCGGTGAGGTACATTCTTTTCTGGAAGCCTGGAGGCTAATAACTCAGCTGCTTTCTTTGATAGGCCCAAATCTCTTACTAAGTCATTCAATTCGGGTTAGCTAAACTGCTGAGGGGTTAATGACTGCTTGGCATCAGAAGAAGACCCTTCAGATTCTACAACCATTTCCTCATGCATCTTATCAAAATACACTTGATCACCATGTTCACTTTCTTCATCCTTAGAAGAAATAAAACCATTGAAAACTGGAACCAGGAGTGTCTCAGAGTGTGGGATAGGTCGTACTGCTGAAGGAATATTAGGATATGTGATCATATACCATTTTTTCTTGCCAATGCCCTTTGTATGGATCAGACAGAAATAACAGTCATTTCTGTGGTCCTTAGGTTCACACCAAACCATGGGAATACTAAAAGGCATTCCTTTGCATTTTCCTTTTGTCCAGTTACAAAGCATTTCCTCACAATTATGACACACAATATGAGGAGCCCAATTCTTGTCTTGATCGCCAAGGGGAACTTGAAAATAGGCAATGTATGTACGTGTCACAAATGATGAAATATTGCACCTTTTTTTTTTTTTTCCTGAAGCTGGAAATGGGGAGGCAGTCAGACAGACTCCCGCATGCGCCCTACCGGGATCCACCCGGCACGCCCACCAGGGGGCGACGCTCTGCCCATCCGGGGCGTTGCTCTGTCGCGACCAGAGCCACTCTAGCGCCTGGGGCAGAGGCCACAGAGCCATCCCCAGCGCCCGGGTCATCTTTTGCTCCAATGGAGCCTCGGCTGCAGGAGGGGAAGAGAGAGACAGAGAGGAAGGAGAGGGGGAGGGGTGGAGAAGCAGATGGGCGCTTCTCCTGTGTGCCCTGGCCGGGAATCGAACCCAGGACTCCCGCACGCCAGGCCAACGCTCTACCACTGAGCCAACCGGCCAGGGCCTAATATTGCACCTTTGACGTTGAAGTGTGTAACAGCCACATGTATAACAGAAGGTGTCAGGACTATTCTTACATTTATGCCAACTCCAAGAAGCCATAATTCAATCTTAAAACAAAATAAGAGAGTGTTTTTATCAGATAATAATTTTTTACATTTAAAAACTACAATTATGTAAAAGTGATGTTTGTAAAACATTAATTGCCTTGTGGTTATGTTCAATCCAAGAGTCATTGCCCTTTAACTCCAACTTAAAAAACAATGCATGCCATTAACTGTAACAAAAAGAAATTAAAATCGCATAAAAACTAGAGCATGCACCAAAAAACAGATTTCAGATTTGGAATCAGCGATGCAGAAATATATAGAAAAAGTTCTAAAACTTCATGCAACAGAAAATGGAAAAAAAAAATTGTTGCCCAGTGAACAGAATAGATTGTCCAGAGCATGACAGCAGACTATCATGGATGTTAGCAGGACTTTTGCCAGGGATTTGAGTTCTCCTTGTAGATATGATACAGCCTGTCTCTTACCTTTCATCATTTTATCTGTCTGTTAACTATACCTGCTTTTAAATAAATATACATTTTTCAGACTTCAAGAGGCTGTGAATAAAAACGTATGTATCCAAACTTTATGCAAAATTTAATATATGTACAATATACATGACAGTATCAGGAAGTTTCAGGTTTAAACAAAGGCTCTTACTCCTCCGGAATCACCTATAACATCATTTCACAGGATTTGCTGTGTTTAGGTCACAGTTGACATTCAGCAAACGTGTTCCCTTTTAAAACAGATAAAAATTAACGGAATAATAAGTAGCATTTATATGCATCACTAATTGCATCAATAAAAAGCAGCCCTTTCCCGCAAGCCGCTCAGTCTAGGGATATACCAGTTGCAGTCAGGCTGGAGTGGGACCGGATGAAGAGCACGGGTGCTCCTGGGTCTCTCCCCCACCCCGGGAGAGTGGGTGAGCAATTATGATTGTGCCGCAGAAGTTCAGCAAACACCGGAAAGAAGCAAGGGCAGGTCGTCTGGGGGCAGCAGAGGAAATACTGAGCAGGAGGGCCTACCATGAGGACCCGCTAGCGCCTTGGCAACCCACGCTGCGGGGCCACGCCCAGCGCTTAGCAACGCTCTCTATGGCAACCAAAACTGGACAACGGACCCGCCCCGCTGCGTCGCGACTAGCGTGGTGCGTCACAGCGCCGCGCCGGAAGTTACTGAAGCCGTCGCCAGAGACCCCGGAAGTTGGCTCTGTGGAGGATTGTTGCTGACTCTGACACCCGGCTTGCGATGGGTTGCGACGGGGGAACAATCCCTAAGAGACACGAACTGGTGAAGGGGCCTAAGAAGGTTGAGAAGGTCAGCTACTTGGGCCCGGCGGGGTCTGGGGATGGTAGAGCTCCTTGGAGCGCGGAGAGGCGGGGGTTGGTTTGGGGCCCATCGGTTTCCACACACAGCTGAGCTCATTTATCCTATTTAAGAACTCAAAATTAACAACGGACCTTTATTGCGTGCTTGCTCTTGCCATTCACCCGGAAGTATGGGGTGCCTTGTGCTGTTCTCACATCGGTGCATACTGTCATTATCTTCACTTTGCACACATGGAAATTGAAAGTGAAAAGGAGAAAGTTGAAACGCTAGTAAGTGACAGCTGTTGTCTATCGAGCTTTGTTATACAATAGCATCATTTCTCAGGGCAGTCTTCCCAAGTCGTTCCCTTATCCCCGTGAGACCAGGTCGTCCTCTTAAAACTGTATTATCCCCTGTACACTGCGTTCGTGGTCGATTAATGTCGGTCTCGGGACAGTAAGCTCCTGGTGGCAGAGTTTGTGCCTTTTCCGTCTCTACAGGTATCAGAATTTCTAGCAGACTAAATACAGGATAGTGAATTAGTGAAAGAGTGAACAATTCCTAATTCTCACAGGTAATTGATCAAATTATATACCATTTCCATGCTATGACAGGGAACTTTTGCCAGCACTATGACCAGGCTCTCACAGCCTGTAAATAATGAAACCAAGATTCCCATTCATTTACTCAGGATTTCAAAGTTAAGACTAGTAATTGCTTTTTAATAACAGAAGGCAGGTAAAGCACCTCATTCATACAGTGTTTCACTGCTGGCAGGTTTCTCCGTGCTCCACCGCAGTGTGAATTTTGATAAAAGCTCTTTAAATTGCCGACGTGTGGCTTTGGATCTGGGCGATGATAGACTAACAGTTGCAATAGTGTGGGTTTGGCTTGGTTCGGTTAGAAATAATAGAGAGTGGCGATTAAAAAAATGGTCTCCAGCCTGACCAGGCGGTGGCACAGTGGATAGAGCGTCTGACTGGGACGCAGAGGACCCAGATTCAAGACCCCGAGGTCGCCAGCTTGAGCGAAAGCTCACCAGCTGGGACCCAAGGTTGCTGGCTCCAGCAAGGGGTTACTCCGTCTGCTGAAGGCCTGTGGTCAAGGCACATATGAGAAAGCAATCAATGAACAAATAAGGTGTCGCAACGAAAAACTGATAATTGATGCTTCTCATCTCCCTCCGTTCCTGTCTGGCTGTCCCTATCTATCCCTCTCTCTGACTCTCTTTCTGTCCCTGTAAAAAGCATGGTCTCCAGTGCCAGACTGCTCTTATGCTCTTATTCTGGCCCTTCATCTTCTTGCTGTGTGGCCTCTTGATGCCTCATTTTCCTCAACAACAAATGTAAAAATTCTGAGGCACAGGATGTTTATGAAGGAAAAGAAACAGCTTAGTACATACAGTGTCTGGAACACAGCAGATACTTAAGCAGTTCTTGCTGCAAAAAAATCAAATTTAAGGGACTTTTTTCTATTTCTATTTTTTCCCAAATGTGCCACCTGATTACATTGTTCAGGCTTGGCATTTTAGGAGGTGGAAAGAGTGGGACATGGAATATTTGTCACTCGAAGGTTGTGGAATGTCAGCATCTGGATTCTCAGATTTTAATACGGTGGATAAGATTTGATATGCCCCCTAGTGAACAGTTTTTTTAAAAATCTGTTAAATTAGTGATGTTATAGTTAAATAGATTTTGTGCTGAACTTTTAAATAAGAATGCCTATCTTCTCAGTTCTTAGTCCTTAAATTCTGCTGAAACTTTGGAGCCTTTCCCATTGCTAGAAATTAATCCATACTGCTTGCTTTTTCTGTATGGCTTCCCTAATTTACTGTTAAGATACAAATATTAATATTTACATGTAGTTTGCATAAGCAATTTAATAACTTGATGTAAATTGTCTCAACATAGGTGTCATGTTTACAGGGGACTTTGACATAGTATTGATTACTTGACTTTTCAAATCCCAGCTTCTTTTGTCACTATCTTTGTAAAAAAAACAGTCATCACAGTGCGATAATACAGAATAAGCCTTTATATATAGAACTGTGGACCATATGTTTTTCAGAGATGAAAAATAATTTAAAAGTTTTTTTTTTCTTTTAGATTGACAAAGATGCAGAATTGGTGGCCCAATGGAACTATTGTGCTCTAAGTCAAGAAATATTAAGACGACCAATAGTTGCCTGTGAACTTGGCAGGTGTGTTTCCTTAATCAAGACAAGTTTTTATCAAATGATTTTTAAAAGAATTTTAACGTGTAAATGCAGTTTTTGGTTCATCAAATGTGAATTAGTGCAGGCAGATTTTTGAAGTGTAGGTTATCATTCCCTGTGGACATACTTCTACACTATCTGTTCAGTTTGGTGTATTTAATACAGGGGTTGATAGGAGTCAAGTTATAAACGTAAATGTAGGGAAGAGCCATGTGGGGTCATTGGGAATGGTGGGGTCTGGGGAAGCTGGGAGAGTTCATGTCCTGTCTAAAGGGGTAGGTCCAGCCAGTTGTGGCAGTTCAAGAATGTGGGCCTAGGCCCTGGCCGGTTGGCTCAGCGGTAGAGCATCGGCCTGGCGTGCAGGGGACCCGGGTTCGATTCCCGGCCAGGGCACATAGGAGAAGCACCCATTTGCTTCTCCACCCCCCACCCTTCTTCCTCTCTGTCTCTCTCTTCCCCTCCCGCAGCCGGGGCTCCATTGGAGCAAAGATGGCCCGGGCGCTGGGGATGGCTCCTTGGCCTCTGCCCCAGGCGCTAGAGTGGCTCTGGTCGCAGCAGAGCGACGCCCCGGAGGGGCAGAGCGTCGCCCCTGGTGGGCGTGCTGGGTGGATCCTGGTCGGGCGCATGCGGGAGTCTGTCTGACTGTCTCTCCCCGTTTCCAGCTTCAGAAAAATACAAAAAATAAAATAAAATAAAAAAAAAGAATGTGGGCCTAGTGAGTCTAGAACTTCCTATTTTCTTTTCTTACTCAGAAAAAGTTAAAAATATATGCTTTTATATTAAATTTTCAATTTTTAAAAATCCTTGTTAAAGTCACGTTCAGCCCTCAGATTGCCAGTTTGCAACCCTTGTTTTAAACTAGTCTCTTTCTTTGTATCTGGAAATAGTTGAGAAAGGATTAATAAGTTTACATTTTTAGTGAGGTTGGGAATTTCTATTATCAAATGTAAAATGTCTTTGGATTGTACTCAGTTTAGTCTTCCTTTATGTAAAGGTTCATTGTTGGCAGAATGGTTTGACTAATCTTTATTGTTGCAGACTTTATAACAAAGATGCCGTCATTGAGTTTTTACTGGACAAGTCTTCTGCAAAGGCTCTTGAGAAGGCAGCATCTCACATTAAAAGCATTAAGGTAAGACAGGTGATTCCAAAGTGCTCCAAGGGTCTCAGTGGTTAAGGGTTATCTTATAGAATTCATATACGTATATTCTAGATTGAACTCAGATATTTGGAATTTAAGTCCCACCAGGCCAGCTAACAAACGTGTCATTTGGGATAGTCACTTAAAGCTCAAGCCAGAAGGTCCCACACCTGTACTTTCTGCATTATAAATCTGTTAGGATTTAATATGCGTCAAAGAGTTTTGAAAACTCTTAATGTACTGTATAAATGGTGGGATACCTTTTTTTTTTTTTTTTTACAGAGGCAGAGAGAAAGTACAGAGAGAGAGTCAGAGAGAGGGACAGATAGGGACAGACAGACAGAAACAGAGAGAGATGAGAAGCATCAATCATCAGTTTCTCGTTGTGGCACTTTAGTTGTTCATTGATTGTTTTCTCATCTGTGCCTTGACCTTGGGGCTACAGCAGACCGAGTAACTAACCCTTGCTCAAGCCAGCAACCTTGGGTCCAAGCTGGTGAGCCTTGCTCAAACCAGATGAGCCCGCACTCAAGCTGGCGACCTCAGGGTCTCGAACCTGGGTCGTCCGCATCCCAGTCTGACACTCTATCCACTGCGCCACCACCTGGTCAGGCTCGGGATACCTTATTTTTGTAGTTAAAACTCAGTTACTTGAATTTTTTATTCACTTTTATAGACACTTTTATAAAATTAGAGAATTTTATAAAAGGACCACTGTTAAATCATCATGGTTTTATCTCCTGCTGCCTAGAAATTCTGATTGGCAGTTCAAGTTCTTTCATAAAAGTAGAAATACAAGTATTTAGTAAAGGAAGTCTGTTGAGAGGACAAAATTTTCACATTTGGTCAATGGGAGGAAAATCAGAAAAGTAGTGAAGAATTTGAGAGCCATTAAGCTTGTCTAGGACTTCATCTCTCCTTCATTTAAATAGCTCATTGAGACCACAGAGCCAGCCAGGCCTAAAGCAGAACCAGAGCCCCTGACTCCTAGACTAAGGCTTTGGGTTTTTTATTTCTTTGTTTCTTTTTTTCCTTCTTTCTTTTTTTTTTAGCAGGAGGCAGGAAGGGAGAGTGGTGAGGAGCATCAACTTGTAATTGCAGCACCTTAGTTGTTCATTGATTGCTTTCTCATATTTGCCTTGACCCGGGGGCTCCAGCATAGCCAGCAACCATGGAGTCATGTCTACGATCCTACACTCACACTGGAGACCCCACACTTGAGCTAGTGAGGTCATGCTCAAGCTGGATGAGCCTGTGCTCAAGCCGGCAACCTCAGGGTTTTGAACCTGGGTCCTCAGCATCCCAGTCCGGCACTCTATCCACTGTACCACCACCTGGTCAGGCTCCTTCTATTTCTTTTTGAATGTTTTATTATTATATTAGGCTTTTTGTTTTAATTCTTTGGGAGGGATTACAAGATATAGGATATGTTCATTTCAGGCAAATTAGTAATTCTGAAATGTAGCGAATCATAGTATAATAGAAATCACTGCTTATTTTTGTCATCTTTTGCCTTGGGAAGAAAATTCATTCCTAAAAAATCCATGCTAACATAGTTATCTAAAAAATGTGATTATCGTTGAAATGTATTTATACAATTCTGTACTTAACTACAGTATTCAATTTATGTGGTTGAACTTTTCATTTTAATGCCAAAAAATGCTTCTTCCAAGAGTCTCTGAATTGTAAAAACAAAAAATTCAAGTAAAGTGATGCAGACGTACAAGATTATCATTACTGTCAGTGACTAGTCCACAAACATTCTGAGCAGAGTCCTTGGTGAGACACATCCAGCTGTAAACCAAGAAGCCTACCATGTGCATGGTGGTTTTCCTTCAGCCTCGCAGCTGCTCTCCAGAGTGCTGAAATCAGACAGGTGCGGTTAAAAATGAAAAAATGCCTCCAGTGCTAGAGTGGGGCAAAGTCACTCCTTGCAAAGTTGAATTTTTTGAAAACCTAACTGGCTGAATCTTGGAATATGATGGTATTCTCTGGCTAATATTCTGCCCTGGACTCATTAGACCATGGCCTCCAATTTTACTGTCTCTTCAACTGTTAAGTAAACATTGTAGTCAGTAATATGGAATAGCCTCTGTGTGCATTCATGAGCATGGAAAGAAATGTTCCTTTTAGGTGGAGTGATTTTTCATGTCAGAAGTTACTTTTCCTGGCCATGGCTGGTGGATCAGGAAATAGAGCCTTGGCCCAGCACATGGACGCCCTGACTTTGATTCCCAGTCAAGTCACATAGGAAAAGTGACCATCTGCTTCCCTCACTCCCCCTCTCTCCACTTCCCTTCCCCACTCCCCCTTTCTCTCCCCTCCTCTTCCCCTCACCCTCTCTTCCTCCTCTTCTTTTTCCGCTTTCACAGCCAGTGGCCTAATTGGTTTGAGCCTGGCCCCAGGTGCTGACAATAATTCTGTTGGAGCACATCAGCCTCAGGCACTAAAAATAGCTCGGTACTCAAGCATCAGCCCTAGATGGGGTTGCTAGGTGGATCCTGGTCAGGGTGCATGCGGGAGTCTGCCTCACTATCTCCCCTCATCTCACCTAAAACAAAAAACAAAGTTACTTTTCCTTAAAGAGCAAAATATTTGTGAAATAGAAATTAACTTACTTGCTAGTTAGTGAATTTTAAAAATCATGTTTTCTGTTACAATTTATGGTTTAATTTTATATCCATGTTAATTGATGGCCAAAGGAAAGTAGTTCGGAAGGAGGTTTGAATGGAAGGGAATAGAATAACAATTTCTCTGTTGATGTAGGTGGTTATGAAGGCTAATGGTGATCCATTTATCAAATAAGTTCTTAAAATATTGATGGTTTTTCACAGAATGTGACAGAACTAAGGCTTTCTGACAACCCCGCCTGGGAAGGGGATAAAGGAAACACAAAAGGTGACAAACACGATGACCTCCAGCGGGCACGTTTCATCTGCCCAGTTGTGGGCTTGGAGATGAATGGCCGACACAGGTCAGTCTGGTTAAGTACTAGTAGTCAGTACTGGTACTGGTAGGGTTTGCGCCGGAGCCTTACGCTCACACGGACTTCTTTAAGGTGTCCTTCAGTCGGGGCAGCACCGTAGAAGCAGCGGTGCTCATCATGACACCATGTTCACGTCCTGTCAGCCATTTGTAACGTGGCGTCCAAGTCCACTCACCTCTGTTGTCTGTGGCCTTCTGTTCTTCGGAGCAGAAGAACCTGAGGTAAAGAGGGATTTTTAAAATTTGTTATATGATGCTCATGAGACTTGGGCTGGGTTATCTGATCTGTCCCTATGGGCAAGAAAGCAAAGGGCAAATGTTTCCTATCAAACATCAGTTTTTCTATCCTTGTTAAAAACTATGCAGTGGAAAGTGTTATAGAATGTGTGATTGGTCAGTCAGCTGAAGGCCCACCTGATAATAAACAGTATGATTTGCATTTGTAGCTAAAAATCCTCTGACAAAAAAAAAAAAATATCCTCTGGCTAGAGCACCAGAAATCTTAAGGTTAATATTTATATAGAAAATGTAGCCGTGGCTGGTTGGCTCAGTGATAGAGCATCAGCCTGGCATGCAGGAGTCCCGGGTTCGATTCCCGGCCAGGGCACATAGGAGAAGCGCCCATCTGCTTCTCCACCCCTCCCCCTCTCCTTCCTCTCTGTCTCTCTCTTCCCCTCCCGCAGCCGAGGCTCCATTGGAGCAAAATATGGCCCGGGCGCTGAGGATGGCTCCTTGGCCTCTGCCCCAGGCACTAGAGTGGCTCTGGTCGCGACAGAGCGATGCCCCGGGTGGGCAGAGCGTCGCCCCCCTGGTGGGCATGCCGGGTGGATTCCGGTTGCCCAGGCACTAGAGTGGCTCTGGTCGCGACAGAGCGATGCCCCGGGTGGGCAGAGCGTCGCCCCCCTGGTGGGCATGCCGGGTGGATTCCGGTTGGGCACATGCGGGAGTCTGTCTGACTGCCTCCCCGTTTCCAGCTTCAGAAAAATACAAAAAAAAAAAAAGAAAATGTAAGTGATCTGTATGTCTCTCCCTTAAAAAATGTGAATGTTGAAAAGGTTAGTAGGTGTCTTTGTATAGAATGTCTCTTAAGCCGAAGCTCTCAACTCTTCCACCATTTACAAATATCTTTAATAGCTGGTAGTCTAGATGGAATCTTCCATCTAACACATTGCATGTTGAAAGGTAGTATATTTTCACTCAGTAAAGGGGAGAAAAGCATCTTAAGTAAGTAAAAACTATAAACTATAAACAGCCACAGTCCATCTGGCACATTTGTGTCCATTCATCTGTCAGATGTATGTGTGCTGTACGTGGCAAAACACACCAGAGAGAGGAACTGCTCAGAAACGGAATAACCTTACGACTCTGTTATTCTTCAGATAGTCTGAATTTAAGTCATTTAGGCCTCTCTCTTCATTGTGGAGTGGTGACTATGTCAGGTGATGGACGTGTTAGTTAGCTGGATTATGCTGATCATTTCACGGGGTGTGAGTGTATCAGATCATCAGGTTGTATACCTGAAATATACACATTTTCTATTCGCCAGTTATACCTAAATAAAGCTAAAAATAATAAAATAGAAAGCTAAAGTTCACTATTTGGGTCAAGCAGGAAATATTTGGGAACCAGTCTCTTACACCTAATTCCCCCTTCCCTTGGCCCCTGGCAGCCACCAATCTGCTTTCTGTCTCTATGGTTTTACATATTCTGAGTATTTCATATAAATAGAAGCATATAGTATGTGACCTTTTGTGTCTGACTTCCCACTTCTTTTTAAGAAAACCATGGTTCACCCCAGAAGAGGAACTTAGCAGGACAAACTCAATTCCCAGGTCCTGAGCAGGGATTACCTGGAGCCCGCTGCTCTGATTGTGGCTTCCTCCAGTTCTCTCCCTTTCGTTTGCTCTTCCTCTTTTTTTCTTCCCAGTAATCAGCTTTGCCTGTTTTGGCTCTGCCCTCCTCCTAGTAGGGCCTTTGCACTAGAAAATTCATTTGTTTGTATATTTAATAAAGATTTAAATATATAGAAAAATATAAAAGAGCTAGTAGTATAATAAAAACATTGAGCCTTTGTTTAAAGAAAAACAGTTTCCTAAAGTACTAATAATTAGTATGCATCTGTAGAATAGGATTTTTTTTTGGTCCTAAACAACATTTAATGAACTCAATACAGTGTCATGAGTTGGGTTTTTGTCAGGGCAGTCTGCAGCTGCTGTAATCCAGGAAACTGGAGAAACTTCTAATGTGGAATTTTTAGATGGGTATGTAAAGTAAAACGTGAAAGTGCATTTCGCCCGTTTCCCCCAGTGCTGGCCTCCAGAGGTGGCAGTATCAGCCACGAGGTATTTAATGTCCCCTACAGACCCTCCCAACACCAGCACAGCCCACTTCCCTACACCTCTGCAGGCGGAGTTATCAAACAGTCGTGGAATCATACATATTTTATAAGCTTTTTTTGCTACTTCTCTAATTTGAACATGTTTTTATGGTCTTACACAGAGATTTACCGTATTTTTTAAACACTGTATGAGTGTCCATAATTTTCTCAGCCATCCCCTGCTAATGAACATTTAGGTGCTTTTCTCTCTTTCCCTGTCCCAGGCAGTGCTGTTTGTAGTATAGTGCTCCACCTGGCACTGTCACACTGTCCTCCTAACATGTGTCCCCGCTCTGTACTCCCAACCCACCAGCTCACATGCTGCTTCCACAGACATCAGCCCCTGGGTTCCTGCAGCCCCTTTGTTGTTGCCCGAGAGGGAAAGCATTATGTCGTCGTTTTGAAACCACTTCTTTAATCATTGAGTATAGGTGCCTGTCACATGTGTTGGCTGTTGGTATTTCCTTTGTGAGCCACATGTTAATGCCTTTGCCCAGTTTTCTGTTTTCTTGTCATTATTACTTTTGATACCTCTTTTAATATTCATAAACTCTGAACCACATATATGTTTAAAATATTTTTTCCTGAGTACTTATTCTGTGTTTTGACTTTTTACATTTATAGTGTTCTTGTAAATCTATTTATTTTTATTTATAGGGAAGACTTTATTCCAGAGGCTTAAAGCAAGGTCACAGGAATGGTACTATTATTGCCTATGTTTGTGGCTTTAATTTACATATATAGAAATGGAACCAAACATAACTATTTTTCTTTGTGGTTCTTGGCCTTTGTGTAAACTGAACAAGTGTTAATTGCTAATGTGGGTAATAATTTTTTAATTATCATGGAACTCATTCTCCACGTTGGACTGTTTCTCCAGGTTTTGCTTCCTGCGGTGCTGTGGCTGCGTGTTTTCTGAACGAGCCTTGAAAGAGATAAAAGCAGAAGTTTGCCACACAGTGAGTTGTTGACAAATACCAGCTATTCCTTCTCAGTAGCTGAGGAAATGAGGTGGTTTAGGGTCCTTCCCTCCATGTGTCATGTCAGCACCCTCCGGTTCTTTCTGAAACGTGAGTGTAGTTAGTTGTTATTCTGCTTACAGCCCTTCCACAGCTTGTCACTGCTGGGAGTACAGACCCAGACTTTCTCTTGTGACATGTCCCTGCCTGCCTGTCCTGCTAAGACCAAGCTCAGGCCACTCCCGGAGAGCTGATCTTTGTCGTGTGCCTTTATTCCCCCCACCCTGACCCGCCAGCCTGGAGGGGGCCTTCCCAGGAACCTTAGTTGCAGAGTGACTGCTCCTCGGTGGACCCCGCCTGCTCACCCTTTCCCCCGTTTGCTGGGCACCGTGTTATCCCAGCAACCTCATCACAGTGTGATCGGTGGCTATGTGGCAGTTTCCCTGCTGGACCATGGGCTCTTCCTTATCTTTTTTTTAAATAAGGTCTTTTTATTCTCTAGAAGCCCCTAGCACAATGCCTAGTACTAGTTGGTACCCAGTAGTGTTTATTAAGTGAATGAGGGGATGAAGAACTTTCCAAATATTTGCACTCAGAATTTTCAAAAGGCTCTATTTGATGTGTAAATGCTTCTTTCTGGAGAGGGGATAAAGACAGCCAGGCGGTTTGGGAACAGGGCTGTCTCAGCGAACTTCAGGCCCTTGTACTCCCCTAGTGGTAGGTCTTGTCAAGTATAGAAGTACTGACCACGCCACATAAAAGTGAAATAGAAAGAATCTTCAATTAAGAATTAACTTCTACTGCTGCCTCTCATCTGCGCGCACAGCGTATTGCTGGAGTTTTCTTACCTTTTATTCGGTTCAGAGTCACCCAGTAATGTCGCTCTGGGCAGCGAATATCTTTGGACCACTGAAGCATGTCTCTTGCACGGATGTCACTCAGTACAAACTGTACAAACTTCCTCGTTAGCACATAGTAAGTGCTTCCAAAGTAAATTGTTAAGTTATGGGGTGGTTCCTCCTTGAATCCCTTGTTTGGAGATACATAGACATTCCCTTCAGGGGTGGATTTGGGAGGACTTTGGCTTGTCTTGGATTTAATGTTTGCTGGTTGGATTACTCCAGGAGTGATATTTTTATCATTCCATTTACTTCTGATGTGGTGTATGATTTCTCTGTTGGTTTTGATTGGAAAATCCTGTCTACAAAGATTACTGACATAGTTCCATTGAAATTTGGACTGGACTAGATCTTTCATACAGTTAATTTCTGCCTGTAGTCTTAAAAAGCCAGTATTAGCCCCCTTCTCTCTTTTTGATGAAATGAAAATATTTTCAAAACTTAACCAGGGTCTGCACAGCAGTCATATGCTTTTGGGGGGCCTTTTCATCAATGTGAATACAATAAACATTTTGAGGAACATAAATAGCTCTGAGAAGCTGCACAAACATGGCCAGCTCCTTATGACCAGTTATAACATATGCCAGAGAGAAGTTGCCCTCCTCTGCAGACAAGGGTCTGCATATGAAATGCAACCCCTGGGTCATCCAGGAGCAGTTTCCTGCTGTGTGTAGGTGAGCAAGTATTTCCGATTTATGAGTGTTTTTACAAAATTTTGCAACTTGGGAGGCTGCCTCTTTGCCTTCAAATAAAGCTGAACACAGTTCGTCTGGATAAAAGCCGCATTCCACTACTGCCGGGTAGGTGAGCTTCTCTTCCGATTCCTCTGGTGATGGATTCCTTAAATAAAGAAAAATGGACATGCAGATGGCTGTGCACAGGAGAAGCCCAGGCTTGCTGGCTTGCAGCTGACTCATGTTGTATGCTCCAAATGCCTTCTTACCATGGTTTGAAATGTTTTTCTTTAAGCTTCCTAAAATAACAACAGATAGAATTTAGGGTGTTGTAAACCCTCCCCCCAACTTTATTAAAGTACTAATACTTAAAGTGTATGCTTTAGTCCAGGCGTCCCCAAACTACGGCCCGCGGGCCGCAATGCGGCCCCCTGAGGCCATTTATCCAGCCCCCACTGCATTTCTGGAAGGGGCACCTCTTTCATTGGTGGTCAGTGAGAGGACCACTGTATTTGGCAGCCCTCCAATGGTCTGAGGGACAGTGAACTGGCCCCCTGTGTAAAAAGTTTGGAGACCCCTGCTTTAGTCAGTTTTTATGTGTGTCTGCGCCTGGGAAACCGTCCCCACAGTCACAGTGACAGGCATGTCCCTTACCCCTCCGCCCACCCTCCGTGGACAGTCACTGACATGCTGTCACAGCAGACCTGTTGGCATGCTCTATGTTTTGTATAGACGGACTCACACCCTGCACTTTGCCTGGCTCATTTCCCTCCAGATAGTGACTCTGGAGTTCATTTACATTGTATCCCCACCGCCCCCTTCCCATTGCTGAGCAGTATTCTGTCATGGACATGCCCCGCCATGTATCCGTGCACCTGCCGGTGGACACGAAGTGCTTCCAGTCTTAGGATATTATGAGATGCTGTAAGCATTTGTGCACATGTCTTTGTGCGGACTTCTATCTTTGTTTCTCTGGGGATAAATGGCTGACTCCTCTGTGGATGTTTGTTTAACTCTTTCAGAAACTTCTGGCCACAGTTTTCCAGAGCAGCTTGTACCATTTTTCATTCCCACCAGCAACGTCTGAGAGTTTTTGCAACTTGGTTTGTTTCAGTAAAAGTGTGTTGAATGCCCCTAATGTGAAACGTTGTAGTATATACCTTTAAAGCCATTTTTATAAATTACAGACTAGTTTTTATCAACACAAAACCATCATTATAATGCTCACATTTTTTTTTTTTTTTTTTGTATTTTTCTGAAGCTGGAAACGGGAGAGACAGTCAGACAGACTCCCGCATGTGCCCGACCGGGATCCACCCGGCACGCCCACCAGGGGCTACGCTCTGCCCACCAGGGGGCGATGCTCTGCCCCTCCGGGGCGTCGCTCTGCCTCGACCAGAGCCACTCTAGCGCCTGGGGCAGAGGCCAAGGAGCCATCCCCAGCGCCCGGGCCATCTTTGCTCCAATGGAGCCTTGGCTGCGGGAGGGGAAGAGAGAGACAGAGAGGAAGGAGGGGGGGTGGGGGGTAGAGAAACAAATGGGCGCTTCTCCTATGTGCCCTGGCCGGGAATCGAACCCCGGGTCCCCCGCACACCAGGCTGATGCTCTACCGCTGAGCCAACCAGCCAGGGCCTTATAATGCTCACATTTTGTCTGGCCTGTGCTGGCTCAGTGGATAAAGCGTCGACTTGGAATGCTGAGGTCACCAGTTCGAAACCCTGGCTTTGTCTGGTCAAGGCAGATATGGGAGTTGATGCTTCCTACTCCTCCCCCTTCTCTCTCTCTCCTTTCTCTCTAAAAGTGAATAAATTAAAAAATCTATAATGAACACAGTTCAATCTGGTCTCTAAAATAAAACCATTTTTTTAAATACTTTATTGATTTTACAGAGACAGGAGGAGAGGGGAGCATGGAATGGGAAGTATCAACTCATAGTTGCTTCATGCTAGTTGTTCGTTGCTTGCTTGCTGTATGTGCCTTGACCAGGGAAGCCCAGGGTTTCAAACCGGCAACCTTGGCATTCCAGACCGAAGATTTATCCACTGCGCCACCACAGGCCAGGCTAAAAGAAAACCATTTTTATAAAAAAAAAATTTTTTTATAAAAATAGAAATTCAGCAGGAAGAAAATACCTTGTTGAAATGAAATGAAAGTAAATTTTTTAACTACTTCTCGTTTAAGAATTTTGGCTTCAGGTAAACTGGGCACTGTCATGTGTTAACTATTCTCCTGTACTTAAGGGGTTTTTGGTTTGTCGTCTTGGTTTTTGTTTTTAAAATTATGGTCATGCCTGACCAGGCGGTGGCGCAGTGGATAGAGCGTCAGACTGGGATGCAGAGGACCCAGGTTCGAGACCCCGAGGTCGCCAGCTTGAGCGCGAGCTCATCTGGTTTGAGCAAAGCTCACAAGCTTGGACCCAAGGTCGCTGGCTCAAGCAAGGGGTTACTCGGTCAGTTGTAGCCCCACGGTCAAGGCACATATGAGAAAGCAATCAATGAACAACTAAGGTGTCACAACGTGCAATGAAAAACTAATGATTGATGCTTCTCATCTCTCCATTCCTGTCTGTCTGTCCCTGTCTATCCCTCCCTCTGACTCTCTGTCTCTGTAAAAAAAATAAAAATAAAATTATGGTCAAAGTGAAACATTCTGGTCCCATCACAGAAATGTTAGTCCCACTTCACTGACAAATTAAATTATACCCATGTAATCCCCAGAGCCCAGGGGGTATTTTCAGTAGTTTTCAATAATTAAATGAAGCCAAGTCTCGTGTGTAATCCACTGTCCTTCAGGGTCAAACGGGCACGTGTTTCTCCTCCCTGACACAGAGACCCACGTGAGCTGCCCTGCCGCCTTCCTCCCTCTGGTCCTGTCAGTGCCCTGTTCACAGTCGCCCACCTGAGTCTGCCTCCTCGCTCGGGTTCCGTTAACACTTAGAAATAGACGTGCACGGCCCTGGCCGGTTGGCTCAGCGGTAGAGCGTCGGCCTGGCGTGCGGGGGACCCGGGTTCGATTCCCGGCCAGGGCACACAGGAGAAGTGCCCATTTGCTTCTCCACCCCTCCCCCTCTCCTTCCTCTCTGTCTCTCTCTTCCCCTCCCGCAGCCAAGGCTCCATCGGAGCGAAGATGGCCCGGGCGCTGGGGATGGCTCCTAGGCCTCTGCCCCAGGCACTGGAGTGGCTCTAGTCGCGGCAGAGCAACGCCCCGGAGGGGCAGAGCATCGCCCCCTGGTGGGCAGAGCGTAGCCCCTGGTGGGCGTGCCGGGTGGATCCTGGTCGGGCGCATGCGGGAGTCTGTCTGACTGTCTCTCCCCGTTTCCAGCTTCAGAAAAATACAAAAAAAAAAAAAAGAAATAGACGTGCACCAGAATGCCCTGTGTGTGGAAGCTCGCGTCACCGGGGGTAGCTGTGTCATCACCGGTGTAGCTCTGTCGTCACTGCTCCACACAAGCACTGAGGAGCCAGCCAGGCTGAGCGAAGCTGCAGAGTCCGCCGCTGTTGAACCTGAATGTGCGGGTCCTGCTGTTGCTCTCGCTGAACAGCTGGTGGAGAAGGGACGAGTCCCACAGGCGTCCGCTCTGGAGGGCCCGCAGTCTTTCCTTTCTAAATAGTGAGGGGCACCATTTTCAGTTCTGCAGACATTTCCTAGCCTTGGTTTTTGGTGATGATTTTGTTGTGTGTTTGTTTTTAGATCATGAAGTCAGCTTTGTGGCCATAGTCCAAGTGTAAGTGTTATACGTGTCACTTGCACTAAGTCCATTTCCAAGAAATGTGTTGTTACCCAAGGCTGAGGGAGCATGCAGGTCATAAGAAAGTACAGTCCTGCTGGGTTGTGAACTACTGTTTTCCTCCACAAAAGGTTATATTGAAAATATTTGTTAATTGTAAAGGCTTCAGGAGAGTGGCAGGTCTCCGTGTATGTTCAGAAGCAGATAAAAACCTTTCCAGACCAGACCCGTTTTCCCCATTCCAGTGTCCTCTTTGCTTGTGTATTACTGAAAACACAAGTTCTTCTAAAATTGTTTGTGTGTATGAGAGAGCGTGTGCGCATTTTAAGGTTTTTCTTCCTGTGCTGTCATTCCTTAAATTACATTTCCTGGGCTTTTATATACTTTACTAAGCTTTTAGTCCTCCACATCAGCATCATTTTGTAGGTAGCATCACTAAAATATATACAGTGTACAATAAAATTAAATAGCTTCCAAACAATGAATAATGTGTTTTGTTTTGTTTTTAAAGAAGTCTTTTTTTTTTTAAATTAATTTATTTTTTACAGAGACAGAATGAGTCAGAGAGAGGGATAGACAGGGACAGACAGACAGGAATGGAGAGAAATGAGAAGCATCAATCATTAGTTTTTCATTGCGCGTTGCAACACCTTAGTTGTTCATTGATTGCTTTCTCATATATGCCTTGACCGCGGGCCTTCAGCAGACCGAGTAACCCCTTGCTGGAGCCAGCGACCTTGGGTCCAAGCTGGTGGGCTTTTCCTCAAACCAGATGAGCCTGCACTCAAGCTGGCGACCTCGGGGTCTCGAACCCGGGTCCTCTGCATCCCAGTCCGATGCTCTATCCACTGCGCCACCACCTGGTCAGGCGAATAATGTGTTTTTTGTTTGGGGGGTGATTTTTAGCAAGAGAGAGAGAGACAGACAGACAGGAAGGGAGAAAGATGAGAAGCATATCATCTTGTAGTTGTGTCACTTTAGTTGTTCATTGATTGCCTCTCATACACGCCTTGACGGGGGTTCAAGCCGAACCACTGACCCCTTGTTCAACCAGCGACCATGGGATCATTTCAGTTATCCCGTGCTCAACCCGGTGAGTCTGCACTCAAGCTGGATGAGCCCATGCTCAAGCCAGCAACCTTGGAGTTTTGAACCTGGGACCTAAGCGTCCCAGGTCAATGCTACTGCACCACCAGCAGTCAGGCTGAATAATGTTTTGAAAATTATACATTTAGTTCACTGAAGACATATCACATCCAAGAGATAGTGTAGAATATCTTTCAGTAGAAATAATCACCGAAGTTATGGTTAAGGGTGGTATTTAAATATTTTTTCTCCCCTCCCTTTTTTATAGTGCTAGAATCTCTATAACAGAAATGATGTCCAATTACAGTTCTCAGAATGGGATTGTTTTACATTTTATGTGTTTGTCCAAGCATAAAATACTTTCAATGAGTAGTTTCAAAAAACATCACTATCCTAATTAGGGCCAGTAAGTTTTCCTCCTTTTCTTTGCCTTCTGCAGTCTCTCCCTGCCCTCAACAAGCCCTAACAGCCAAAAACAGAAGTCAGCAATATCGATTTGGTATCGAGTATCACTGCTACCACACTTCATTTAAGGGCATTTGAATTTCATTGTGATAGCATTTAATTTGTTATAAAGACTCTTCAGGGGGAGTTGACAACATCCCATGTAAACTCTTTCTGCTGTTATACTTTTTTTAAAAAAGGTAATTCCAATTCCCATGAGCAAATAGATAATGAACAGGCATCTTTAAAGACAAACTTAAAATATGTTGCCATATATTCTAGAATATTACTGTTTAGATCATTAATCCTAGCTTACATGGATTAAACAACTTATCTCCCACTCTCTGGTCTGCAGACGGGGGTCTGACAGTGCCTGCCTCACAGGGACCCCAGCATGGGGGCACGGAGCAGACGGATCCCCCACTCTCTGGTCTGCAGACGGGGGTCTGACAGTGCCTGCCTCACAGGGACCCCAGCATGGGGGCACGGAGCAGACGGATCCCCCACTCTCTGGTCTGCAGACGGGGGTCTGACAGTGCCTGCCTCACAGGGACCCCAGCATGGGGGCACGGAGCAGACAGTGACGAGCCTCCTGCTGAGCCTGGCCGGGAAGGGGGGTGCTCAGTGCTTGTGTGGAATCGGGGTGCTTAGTGCCTCAGAGTAGTGTGGACCCCAGAACAGGAGTGTCAGGTGCTCTCTCGATATACTGTATGTTTGTCCTAAAAAAATAAGTCCCTATAGCACAGCATTGAAAATTTTGTATCTTATTTTGGCTGGGCTCTGGGCTCAGAATGATGTCCAAAAGCACCCTGCAAGTTAACACAGTATTTTCTTGAGCTGTTTAAGCTAATAATATTAGACTAACTTGAAATTAAAAGACAGTTCTTTCCGATGAAAGAGATGTCTTAATCAGAACATGCCTTTTCCTAAAATGCATTATCTCAACCACTTTGATATGAAGAGTGAAACTTTCGGATATCCACTCAAAACAACTACAACAAAAATAACATCTTTATTATTGGCACAAAATGCAACTGAGAACTTGGACATGGCCTCAAGGTTGACTCACTTATTTTCTCCCACGTGAGAAATGAACAAGTGGCCTGACCTGTGGTGGCGTAGTGGATAAGAAAAGCGTCGACCTGGAATGCTGAGGTTTCGGTTCAGAACCCCGGGCTTGCCTGGTCAAGGCACATATGGGAGTTGATGCTTCCTGCTCTTCCCCTTTTCTCTCTCTCTCTCTCTCTCTCTCTCTCTCTCTCTCTGTCTCCCTCTCTCATCAAATAAATAGAAGATATTAGAGGAATGAACAAGTGGCATTTCACATTGTAAACTCTTAACTGATCTCATACTTGAAAACATTTCACTCTTATTTTCTTTGGATTAAACAAAAAAAATGAGGACTGTTTTTTGAGAGAAAAAGATGCCTGCGACAGCTGCATTTTACAGTATTACTGGCATTCCAGTATTTCTATTTTAAAATCATAAAGGAGGCAGAGAAAAACATTTTGTTTCACTAATAATACCTGCTCAGCCTCTGCCATCCCTGATCTCTGCATCGGTGACAAGCACGTACCCAGAGCTGTCTTTTCTAGTCCGTGGGTGGGATCCTGCCCGGGTCCCTAGTCTTCTCCGTCAGGGGTTCCTCTTGCAGTGACTGCAGCTTAAGTCACACAAACAGAGTCGCTCGGCAGGTTTCATTGCCCTTCTGTCCCTGGAGGTTTCCGTCTTCATTCTGACACGTAGATTGGAAAGTAGCTGCTGCTCTGGGACCCTTACAAATCAGAGTGAGACGACAGAAACACCTGGCCCAGAGGGCAGGCCATGCAGCCTGGTTCTCCTATTCCGCAAGCTGGTGGCATCTGGCCGTCGTGGGTCAGAGCCTTCAAACGCCTTTCAAAGTAGGAAGGAGGTCAGATTTGGTTCTCTGGCCCTTTTTCATGAAAGGGATGATTAAATGCTTCCTAAGTAGCAATCAGAACAAACCGAGTGTGCCAGTTTGCTCTCCAGGGGGCCTGATTTCAGGGACAAGGGGGAAGCTTTGCCCCCTCTGTCCTCTGGCTCCACCAGGCGCCCACCTGTGCCAGCGCCTCGCAGGGGTGGAGTCTGCTCACTGTTAGTGCACCCTCCCTTTCATCAGCCTCCAAAGCTGGAGACTTGTGCCCTTAAGACCCTTCCTTCCACAGGCTTTACAGCTTCTCACTCGCCGGCCCCGTCTTCAGGGCTCCCGCAGACCCCTCTGGTAGAGCAGTGAGCCCGGAGATGTGACCCACACACACCCCGGGGAGACTAACCATCCTCGCGTGTGTCCAGACACGAGCTCAGTGCTTGTCAGACAAGCACAGGTTTGCTTCAGCTGCTGCCGGTGACTCCAGACAAGTTGCTTTTGTAGAACAAATGTTGCTGTTGCCATGGGAAGATTTCTTAATTGGACGGAAAGAACCAAGGCTGTTTACACTTAAGGGTTGCAGCATCGCTGTGTGTGTGGGATGTATATGCTTTTTATGCAGAACAGCTTCATGCAGCCTTGTGGTGAGACCCTGGGTATGTGTGTGTGAAGGGGTGCCGCTTCCACGAGGAGAGGGAACCAGAAAGGAAGTTCCTTTCATGTGTGGAAAGGCCCCCTGCCAGCCTGTGATGCTTACTGTAGCTTGTCCCTTACACCCTGTTTGTTTTAAAAATTGTCCTGCGGGTGCTATTGATCTGGCCAGCAGGTCCATTCATAATGTCTTGCCCTGAGGTAAGGCTTGTTGCACCTGTTACCTCAGGGCCTTAACCTGGAAGGAGGGAGAGTCTCTAAGCTAAAAAGCCTAGAGAAAGAAAAACTGCAGAAACCACGGTACTGCCTGTGTACAGCCTCCCACTCCTGTGGCTCTAAGGCAGTGTTCTCAACCTTTCTAATGCCCTGACCCTGCAATATAGTTCCTCATGTTGCGGTGACCCCAAACCAAAAAATAATTTTGGTGGCTACTTCATAACTGTAATTTTGCTACAGTTATGATTCGGAATGTAAATACCTGATATGCATTATGTATTTTCCGATGGCTTTAGGCGACCCCGCCGGGGTCGAGACCCACAGGTTGAGAACCGCTGCTCTAAGGAAAACACAACTGAAAACCAGGCTTACTTGTGGGGGTGGGGGACACCATGTAATCAGTGTACAGAAGGCTAATAGGTGAGGAAAAGGTTAAAAGGCATAATGTATCAACTGCTTGTACAAGTTAATTAAATTAAAATGTTTTTTAATGAGGCCTGACCTGTGGTGGCACAGTGGATAAAGCGTTGACCTGGACTGCTGAGGTCGCTGGTTCGAAACCCTGGGCTTGCCTGGTCAAGGCACATATGGGAGTTGATGCTTTCTGCTCCTCCCCCACTTCTCTCTTTCTCTCTCCCTCTCTCTCTCCCCCCCTCTCTCTCCTAAAATGAATAAATAAATAATTAAAATGTTTTTTAATGAAAACCTTAATAAATAAAGTGGACATAGCACATATACATGTAATTTACAAAATAGACTATTGGACATGAATGGCCTTTTTTCCAGTGCTTTCCTTTAAAAAATCCACATCCAGGGGACATAGGAATATGCAGTTTCTAGTCTGCTCTTTTTAAATATATGGTAAGGATATTCTGTGCTGTCAGAAATTCTGCAGGAGCCTGACCAGGCCGGCGGCACAGTGGATAGAGCATCGGACGGGGACATGGAGAACCCAAGTTCGAAGTGCCAAGGTCGCTGGCTTGAGCACAGGCTCCCTGGCTTGAGCGCAGGGGCGCTGGCTTGAGCATGGGATCATAGACATAACCCATGGTTGCTACCTTGAGCCAAAAGGTTGCTGGCTTGGCTTGAAGCCCAAGGTCACTGGCTTGAGCAAGGGGTCACTTGCTCTGCTGTAGCTCCCCCACCAAGGCACACATGAGAGAGCAATCAATGAACAACTAAGGTGCAGCATCGAAGAATTGATGCTTCTCATCTCTCTCCCTTCCTGTCTGTCTGTCCCTATCTGTCTGTCTCTCTGACACACTCTGTCTCGGTTAAAAACAAAATTCTAAAATAACTATGTACTCCTCCTGTTTAGGAATGTGTTATGATCTGTTTGACCATTTCCCCTGTTTTTTGGACATCTAAGTTAAAAGTGGTAAAAGGAAGCAGAATTTAAAATAAATATATGACTTTAACTGTGCAGTAACAGTAAACTTAGAAAAGTGCATTTGCAGGTAAACACGGGTGTTTTTTATAGTGTGCGTACGTCAAAGCAGAGAGAGGTCAGTCCTGTTGCGCCCCTGTGTCTCTGAAGCAGCCTGTCCCCCCTTTCTAAAGTGACCTCTGCCCTTTAGCTTGGCAGCGGTCATGGTGACAGAAACCTGCTGCCCTGGTTTCACTTGTCCTCCAGGGATGGGCCACTCCACTCCAGTTCCTGGGGTTAGGCAGAAGTCTGCCACGGCCAGGCCCACACCACACACAAGCCACAGGGCCTGTCGCCAGTGGGGGAGTCTTGTGCCCCGTATTCAGGGGCACCCCTGCTCCGGTCCAGGCAGTTGAGGCGTTGAGGACCTGGGTCTGGGGTTAGTGGATCTTTTAAATTTTGGAGAGAAAGACCAAGACATCTCAATTCTTAATGTGAGAGGTTTCCAACTTTTTATTGTTAGTGGCTAATCGACTTTAAAAATACAGCCGTGGGCATCCAGTATGCAGGACAGAGTCTGTAGTCGCATCCAGAGGAGAGAGCTGCGAGGCGTGCTGGGGAGACGCCACTGGGAGCCACAGTAGCCAAGGGGAGAGTGGGGCTCTCGGAACCAGGGGCGCCTTCCCGCCTTGGCTGTGTCCTCAGGAGGGTTACCGATGCCATGGCCCCAGCCCCATGGGCGTCACCCACCACCTGACTCTTCCCACAGGTTCTTTTCCTCCCCTTTCCAAGGAGGACACCCCCAGCGGAAGGCTCTGCCCCGGCTCCCACAGTGTGGGGCGTCCTGGGGGGACCTCCCCCCTCGGCCTCCCTGCGTGATGACGAAAACAGCTCCTTCTCATCAGCGGTGGTCCTGGCTGCTGGCCGGACACTGTAGTGGGCACCTGCTCATTGTTCATATAGCTTCTCTGCGGCACCTAACTTAGGACTTGGGGCTTAAAGGAGGGACTTTTCAGTCGAGGACGTACCACACCCACCCTAGAAAAGGAGCTGGCCTAGAGCAATGGTTCTGGAGACAGAACCACAGTAACTAACCCAGCTAAGGGGGCGGCAGGACGGCAGGAGCCGAGGGCTGTGTGGACTGGAGCCAGGGTCTGAGGGGCGCTGCCCGCCTGGTGATGGACTGTGTCTTCTTTTGCTCTCCAGTGTGGGGCGGCCTTCCAGGAGGATGACGTCATTGTGCTCAATGGCACCAAGGAGGACGTGGAGACGCTGAAGAGCAGGATGGAGGAGAGAAGGCTGAGGGCGAGGCTGGGAAAGGTAACGGGAGTCCTGTGTCCCTCTGCCACCGGGTCTGTCTGGCTCCCAGGTTCCGCCTGCCAAACCACCACCACCACCCCCAGCCCTGCCCCCACCCCATGCTGGCGCTGCTTCAGGTCTGCAGTGACAGGCGCTTTTTACAACCTGGAGGGGCCTGGGCTCTAGAAGATTCCAGTCCTGGCCCGGCCACACCGTCACTGGGCACAGGGCTTCTCTCCTCACTCAGCGTCTTTGTCAGTGGCTGTACTTGCGTAGAACGGGAATTGTGACAGGGCCTGGAGGGAGGGCATTGTCAGGAGGGTGGACAGAGGGAACGGCGGCCACCATGATTTCTGTGCTCCCACTGATTTAAGAGTACGGTCGGCCCTCCATTTCCGCAGGTTTTGCATCAGTGCGTTCACAGCCAACCTTGGATTGAAAATATGCAGGGAGAAAAGATCCCAGAAAGTTTCAGAAAGCAGAGCCGAACATACTGAGCATGTGCTGAAGCCACACGAAAGAAGTGGTGGGCAGGCACACCCTGCTACAGCCTCTCTGCAGATGTGGGTCATGCCAGTACCTTTTACATAAATGCCGTTTTGTGCAAGGGACTAGGGACTGAGCATCCTCAGATCTGAGTGTCGTGGGGGTCCCAGGAGAAGCCCCCCACAGATACTCAGGGTTCATGGCTTGTAAAATCAAGAAAGAGTGCCCAGCACAGCTGAGGAGCCCGGGCTGCCCAGAGCTGAGTGTCCCAGGGGTCCCTGGAGTCCCTGGAGGTGTGGGCAGCCCAGGAGCCCGGGCTGCCCAGAGCTGAGTGTCCCAGGGGTCCCAGGAGTCCCTGGAGGTGTGGGCAGCCCAGGAGCCTCTGTTGCCTTCCTGGCCTTCCTCAGCCTCCCACAGGGAGCCCAGGTGTGAGTGCTGCCTCAGCTCTCCAGAAGGGTGGCTGGAGCTCCAGGTGGGTGTGCAGCTTGAAGGCCTTGTTCATGGCCCCTGGTTTGGAATCCATTTCCATAAGCAGTAGAACTGTGGATTGACATACCAAGCAGGCTCCAAAGAGTTTATCAGCCAAAAACTCATTCAGTGTGCCATTGATTCTGGATGATAGCCTTAGTCTTTGTGAATGGCAAAGTTTTCATTTTTTTTATGTTGAGTGAGAGGTGGGTAGGCAGAGACAGACTCCTGCATGCCCCCCGACTGTGATCCACCCAGCAAGCCCCCTACCAGGCAATTCTCTGCCTCTCTGGGGCTGTTTCTCGGTAACAGAGCTATTTTAGCACCTGAGGCAAGGCTATGGAGCCATCCTCAGCACCTGGGGCCAACTTGCTCAAACCATTTGAGCTATGGCTGTGGGAGGAGGAGAAAGGAGAGTGGTAGAAAAGCAGAAGGTCACTTCTCCTGTGTGCCCTGACTAGGAATTGAACCTGGTACTTCCACACACTAACCAACACTCTACTGCTGAACCAACTGGCCAGGGCCATTTTTTTTTTTACAGAGGCAGAGATAGACAGGGACAGACAGACAGGAACGGAGAGAGATGAGAAGCATCAATCATCAGTTTCTCGTTGCGCATTGCGACTTCTTAGTTGTTCATTGATTGCTTTCTCACATGTGCCTTGACCGTGGGCCTTCAGCAGACCGAGTAACCCCCTGCTGGAGCCAGCAACCTTGGGTCCAAGCTGGTGAGCTCTTTGCTCAAGCCAGATGAGCCCGCGCTCAAGCTGGCGACCTCGGGGTCTCGAACCTGGGTCCTTCCACATCCCAGTCCGACGCTCTATCCACTGCGCCACCACCTGGTCAGGCCTTTTTTTTTTTTAAGATCACTTCATGTGATAACTAAGACAAAAGAATACTTGAAATATTAAAATATTAGTTTCCATATCCTGAGAACATAAAACTGAAAAAATAATTGGCAGTGATACAGTAAGTAAAGATTTTTCAGTTTCTTTGTCTTGATCATTATAGAGGAAGGGGCAGGGACCGTGCCACCCCACAGTAATATAATTCATAGTCAAAGGCTGAAGGCTGGCGCTGGTGAATGTGGGAGCGCTGTTGTTATCATGTAGGAATCCAGAGCCAAATCCATCTGCATTTCCTCCTTTTATCACTGTACTTAGGTAGAAAATAAATAATGCCTGTAAATGGTTCTGTAGTAACAAGGAATTGTGCCCAAACTTGTCCTCAGATTTACTAGAAGTATTCTGTAGAGCAGTTTTTTCATCAGATGTCACGTCAGTACAACAATCTTGAGACATATTTAAAGGGCTGAATGCAGGTTTAAAAGCAGATCTATCTACGTGCATTCATTCCAAGTTGATTTTCAAAGTTACTGTGATTCCATTATTATCAAGCAAAAAGAAGGAAAAAGCTTGAGATAGTTTTGGTAATGGACAATTACCAAAAAGGATCTGTTTGTTCTTTGTTGATCAAGCTCAGTTTTTGAAAAGCAGAAGGAAAATTGTCTCTCAGCAGAAGGTCCTGGAGTTATGTGTGTGGTCGTTCACTACCTGACTATAATGAGTTGTCTGCCGTGTTCCAGGTTTCCTGCCAAGTTGTTCCCAGCCCTGGGGGACTAACGTGTCCCTCTCCACAAAGCACTCACCAGAGCTTCTGGGAATGCCTCTTGGATACTGCTACCAGGACACCAAAATATTTCCCAAATAGACTCACAGCGAGAGACAGGGCAGCATTCCCCTGACTCCTTATTGCTGTGCTTTTCAAATAACCACAGCTGTGACCCAACCTCAGCTCTCAGCAGCTCTCTTTCTTTGAGGACTACGTATTCTCCTCGGATTTGAGTGTGAATGAACAGAGGTTTTTATGTCTTCCATTGTTACAAATCACTTTGCATGTATGTATTATAAGTTCAAGGCTACTGCCCGAGAAGGACCTTTTCCCCATGTTGTCTGGTGATGGGAACCTTCTGAAATAATTCGGCTGTGTATCTGTAGTGCCAGTTTTTGGCTACTTGGGCAAATGGTTTTTTGTTTTGTTTTTTTTTTACAGGGACAGAGAGAGAGATAGATAGGGACAGACAGACAGGAACGGAGAGAGATGAGAAGCATCAATCATCAGTTTTTCGTTGGGACTCCTTAGTTGTTCATTGATTACTTTCTCATGTGTGCCTTGACCGCGGGCCTTCAGCAGACCGAGTGACCCCTTGCTTGAGCCAGCTACCTTGGGTCCAAGCCGGTGAGCTGTTTTTTTGCTCAAGCCAAATGAGCCCGCGCTCAAGCTGGCGACTTCGGGGTCTCGAACCTGGGTCCTTCCGCATCCCAGTCTGACGCTCTATCCACTGCACCACCACCTGGTCAGGAGGCAAATGGTATTTTAAAGGAAATTCTCTGAATGAACAGGTCCTAGTTATCCTTTTTGTGATTGAATCACTTCTAACCCAGCTCTGTGGTCTTAGGGTAGTTAGTTGCATATTTAAAATCTTTTTTCTGGCCTGACCTGTGGTGGCGCAGTGGATAAAGTGTCGACCTGGAATGCTGAGGTCGCCGGTTCAAAACCCTGGGCTTACCTGGTCAAGGCACATATGGGAGTTGATGCTTCCTGCTCCTCCCCCTGTTCTCTCTCTATCTCTCCTTCTCTCTCTCTCTCCCCTCTCTCTCTAATAAAAATGAATAAATAAAATCTAAAAAAAAAGTAAATAAATAAATTTTAAAAAAAATTTAAAAAAAAATCTTTTTTCTGACCCATATCACTATTAAGAGCAACAGAATTCTAATGCCTAAAAATCTAACAAGAGTAATCCAGAGTTTAGGAGAGTTGGCCAAGGTATCCTTCTGCATAAGCCTCAGGTCCTAATAGTTAAATAAGCAAATATCAAAGCAGTTTGACAACTTTGAAAAAGTCCTGGAATGGTTAAGAGTCAATTTATGTTTATGCTGGCTGGACTTTATGTGCCGTTATGGACTCATTTAATGTGCCGTTATTACTCATTTAACTGCCCTTGTGTACAAGAGTTACCATTAACATTGACTTACCACTGAAATCTGTCATCTTCAGTAAAATTTCAGAGAATGTGATTTCTGGATGTAAAATTTAAGTAGATCTCTACAGATATATTCATGTGTGAGGCAGATTGTCCAGGTTTAGACTTAGTGGTGTATGAGGTCACCTTCAGAATGCACACCCGCCTGGCCTGAACTGCGGGCCTGGCATGAGGCTGTCGGGGTGGCGGGCAACCCGGTGTCGAGGGGACCTGTCACACCTCCAGCTTCCTCTTTTTACAGAAAGCAAAGAAACCGAAGGCGGCAGAGTCTGTCTCCAAAACCGACGTCAGTGAAGGTGAGATGCTAAAAGAGGACCTTACTTTAGCAAAATAAGCTGCAGGGCGTGTGTAGAAGTTCATGCTTTTGTTTCTGTTTTACTTCCTTTGTTGCTTTTACAGAACCCGCAGGGCCATCCACAGTTCAGACAGAGAAGCCTGAAGAACCCAGCCTTGACTCCCGGGAGAAGAAAATCAGCCCAGCTCCCAGAAGTGCAGGTGGGTCCCACTGAGACCCAGAGGCTATCTCACAGTTTATTGCACTGAACTCAGAAACTGAGGCGCTCTGAAGTCATGTTCCTGAGTAGTTCACTGAGCTCTCCTGGGCCGCTGAGGAGCAGCCGGGTTACCCCCAGCAGGAGCCTGTCAGGACTGAAGAAGTCCGGGCACAAGTGCCACTTGTTCAGTGTCCTGTCGAGTACACACTTGGTGCCGAGCAAACAGACATGCCCCAGAGGCTCGTTAGAGGCCGAGGCGCAGGGCGCAGGGCAGGGATGGCCCGGTCCCTTGAAGGCTGGGGTCTGTGTGCACCCCACGGCACTCCGAGCCTCCCTGCCCCCCCAGGTTCTCAGCCATTCGGCATGTGGTCCAGAGTCCAGCGCGTTTCTCCTGGAACTCTCAACTGTTCTTTGGGTAAGAGAGTGTGTTCTCTTATGTTGCAAGTAGCTTCCGCAATGGTTAATAGGTCCCCATTCCCACTCGCCACATAGTAGCTGCCGGCCAGGAGAGATCCCTCCGCCTCCCGGGCCTCCACTTTGCCTCGTGCGGAGCGTCTGACTCAGGCCGCCTGGAGCTGGGACCAGTGAGCGCATGGCAGGGAGTCAGTGTGGTTTTACACGATGGCTCTCTCTGCCGCAGCTTCATCTGCTTGTAGGAGTTGGTGATTGAAACGATGCTTTTCCACCTTCGTCCCAAGAGAGAAGGAGGAAAATTCCCAGGAGTAACAGGAATACTTTTCTCCCTTTGTGAATGTGGTATGTGGAATGATCTTTAGTCCCAGCCATGTAATGTTTGGCTTTTCATTTTCCCAACAGTGAATGGAAGCTCTTCTGGAAAACTTGTGAAGCCGTCCGGTGGCGCCACAAAGCGCTCCATCGCCGACGGCGAGCAGTCGGAAGCGTACAAGTCCATTTTCACCACCCACAGCTCCGCCAAGCGCTCCAAGGAGGAGTCGGCCCACTGGGTCACCCACACGTCCTACTGCTTCTGAGGCCAGGCCGCCCACGCGGGCGCTGTGGGGGCCTGCATGGTGTCATCACGCTGGGCCTCCAACCCTGGTGCTGGCCTGGTCACTCTTGCTTCTGAGGCCCCGGGGCCCCGCGACCCTCCCCCGGCAGACGCGCTCGGACCTCTCCCCGAGCAGAAAGGCTGTGCTGGCTGCACTTCTGTGTTTGAAGTCATTAAAGATTCCAGAGGCCTCGTGGCTGTGTGTTTGGCTCATTTTGACTAAAACTCAAACGCTTTTGCTGCCAGCAGTTGGTTAGCGAGGCCAAGTGAGACGGAACCTGAGAAGGGACGAGCTCTGGACGTACTGACCGCAGGTCTGCCGGCAGGGGCAGCTGAGGCCGGGCCTGGGGTCGGGCACTGGCCAGGCTTCCCTTAGTGTATCATTTTCGAGGTAGAAAGGAGAGAGTTACGCACCTGACGATTTGATGCAAAAATAAAGCAATTCTGCCTTTTCTCTCATCTATTTTTGTTCTTCTGTCTTTCCTGGATATTTTGTAAGAAAATTGAGTGACCAGAGTAGCTCCATGATGTCATGTCACTTCCACCTTTTCTCTCAGCAGAACATACAAAAGGGAATTGTACCTAAAACTGGTGGGTTTTCTCCGTCACCTGCTGGCGTCAGCAGTTACTGAAACTCCCCGTGAGACTGCTAATTGAGACCCGGGTATCAGTTCTGGATGCTCTCTGGGGACCACTGTCCTAGTGAGGTGACTGGCTGGTTCTTTATCCCACACCCAGGGCACTGGCCTTCACTAACGGCAGGAAAAGGAGCTGGGGAGGGAGGGTCAGACGGTGGGTAACATCACGTTCCAGGCCGCGGAGGCTTCTGGGGACGGGGCTAGAGGGGAGCCCAGCCCGCTGAGTCCACCGCATTCTCTGCCTCTCTGCACGCGGGGAGGTGGGGCCCTGAGATGGTTTGACATTATGAATATAGATGCATTTTAATTGGATTATATTAACAGCAATGAATTTTTGTTGTGGACTTTTACAGAAGAAACCTGATTAGATCTTTTTTTTTTCCAGAGAGAGGGATAGACAGGGACAGACAGACAGGAACGGAGAGATGAGAAGCATCAACCATTAGTTTTTTGTTGCGTGTTGCAACACCTTAGTTGTTCATTGATTGCTTTCTCATATGTGCCTTCAGCAGACCGAGTAACCCCTTGCTCAAGCTAGCAACCTTGGGTCCAAGCTGGTGAGCTTTTGCTCAAACCAAATGAGCCCATGCTCAAGCTGGCGACCTCGGGGTCTCGAACCTGGGTCCTCTGCATCCCAGTCTGACACTATCCACTGCGCCACCGCCTGGACAAGCTAGATCTTTTTTTTTTTTTTTGGCGACCCAGTTAAACCATTTCTTAGCTGTTCTTTTTTTTTCTTTTTCCATTTTGTTAAATTATCGTAGTCCGTACCTTTTTTATTTGGATAAAACTTTTATCACAATGAGTTTTTTATTTTAATTTTACAAAGAAAACTCGATTCAGCAATTCTTTGAGTCAAAGGTTACAAATTAATAGCTTCAGCCATCATGAGACATTTTGATGGCCATTATATTTCTACCGACTTCAATCTTGAGTTTAGCTGTGCTCAGTTTTATTTTGGGTTGATCATTCTGACTCATTTTTCCTGTGCTAGTCACAGTGTCCTCAGCCTCAGAACTTCTGCTTCCCCTCAAGGTGGCATTCACAACCTCCACTCACCCCCACCCTCTTCCTGCTTTTCAGCGGTCCTCTCCTACTGAAAAGGGCTTCAGACTTTTAACTACAGTGTAAACCCAGAAAAATGAGATTTCTGTCATTAAATATACATAAACATTTCCAAATGACAAAAATCGCATGGGACAAAACTTGCTGAACATCTCTGTTTGGGGACATCTGTGTAAGTTGAGCCATTTTCCCCTCACTGCGTTACACAACGGCCAACGAATCTTAGAGCACCATTGGGGGTGGCTCACGTGCAGGGTACACGCAGACCCGGGCACCTCGAGTGCTCTGCAGGTGTGGCTTGGAGCACCTGGAATGGCTCTCCCGCAAGCAGTGTGAGGGGAGACCGGAACAGTCGTGATTTCAGGGATGAGCCCCTGAAGGTCATGGGCACACCTTGCAGCCTGCAGTCATAGATTGCAGGCCAGCAAATTCCCAAACAGCAACTGAAGTAGCGGCCCCTCTGGACGAATGGATTTCACTGCCCAGATGACTCCTGCAGGAAGATCCCACCCCTCTCCAGACAGCACGCTGTCCCTCTCTAGATGTCTACAGCACAGATCAACTCTCCATCTTCCCCTTTGCTTCCTTCCTCATAGTCTTAGAGACCTCCTTTGTTGCTAGAGCTCAACACGTTTTAAAGGTACTCAGTGGTCCCTTGGATTATATTCAGCAGAACATTTTATTCCTGGAGGAATAAGTCTGAATCAGATGACCCAGGGGACAAGGACAACCTTTGTGTTCCATTAACTGGGATTTCTTGTTCTGTGTCATTTTTAGGAGCTGATGGTTTTAAACACCCTGGCCCGTGAGTCCTAGTTACATTCCTGGCATCAGCCTTGGTTGTCATACAGGCTGTGTGTCCTCGCGTTGGGGTCTTCATACCCTCCTAATCATCCTTCAAACTCTACTCATATGTCCTTTTCAGGAAAGCCTTCCTGCATAACCTAACACGTTGTTCTATGATCTTAAAGCTCCCTACTCTAATCTCAATTTTAATAAATTATATCCCTCATTAACCCAGGGATTGCACACTTGGGTAAAATCAGTGAGTGAGGAGCAATAGGGAGGGGTGGGGACTGTGGCAAGACTATATGACCACCTAGATGGGCAGTTACTATTGGGACCAGTCTTTTCAGATCTTCCATATTTTCAAAAGGAGCCAGAAATCTAGGATTTTAAAAATGAAACCCCCCACCCAACATTTAAATATTGAAAATACCAGTACTTATTTTTAGAAACAATGTAGGCCAAACAATACACATCCATGGTTCCTAATGTGTAGCCTCCAATTTAATATCTATCTCACAGGGCTCTCAGCTCCACAGGGGTACATGCCACGTGTTCAACACAATGTCTGGTTTCAACAAACAGTTCAACAGAACGACTAGCGAGGAGATGGCAATCCATCATCCCGTCCTCTCTTTTTTATTTCCTACTGGAACTTTCTCCATCTCCCCTGAAGTCCTACTTCTGGCCCACTGGGGGGCCTCATTATCCCCTTTTCTGCTGTCATCACAATGGCTGGAGCTGCTCCTGCCTTGGGCCCTCTGTGACATCAAACACAGCCCAGCCCTAGGCACCCTGTCTCCAGGTGCCAGGGCAAACAGGCTCACCATGAGCAGTTTCCTCCCCCATCACTGCTCACCATGCCTACGCTGAAATGGTTCTTGCTCTTGACTCTGTGCTTGCCCTGCAGCTACGCCTTTATGTTTTCTTTTGTGAAGGAGAAGGTCAAAGAACCTCAGGGGAAGGCGCCTTGCGAAGGGCACTTTCGGATTAGGCAGAATCTATCAAAGCACACTCAAGGCTGGCTTAGCAGCAAATGGCTCTGGCTCTTCTTTGTAGTTGTGCTGTATATGATTCTAAAGTTTCGAGGAGGCAGTGAGAAGAGTAAGGTAAGGAAAACACATTGACTCCGTCTCAGACTCGGAGAAACAGAGGTTTTAATTGCTATAGGTAGGAGCCTTGAGTAGAAGAAACTAGGAGGCAAAGCACCCATACTTCATGGTCCTGGGAAATGCTGGTAAATCCTTTTCCTGGTGTAGCCTTAGGGAAGACGATAATCCCCAAACCCAGTGAGGCTGGGACTGAAAGTTGAAGACCACCTTCTATTTATTGGGTGAAGGGAAATTGGCATGATATTTTTAGCCTGTTTAATGAGGGGTTTTGTTTTTGTTTTTTCAAATTGAGGATTCATTTAAGAACTTGGCATATTTCAGGTCAAAATTATGCCCAGAGCCAGGTTTAAATATTTTAAAAAATTAAATATTTCCCTAGTGTTTGACTTATTACATGTTGCTGAACTGAATGGAGATGCTGTTAGCCCAAGTAAAGGTAGAGACCTGTCCTAAAGGGATAGAGGTGTGGAAAGGTAACAGCTTGTTCCTAAAGTGACTAAACTCTCAGAAGGGGAAAGAGACAGAAACATGGCCACTTATCCTCTGCGAGACAGACCCCACACATCACGAGACTGTGTCCAAACTGATCAGAGTGGTGTTGGCAAGTCTTTTCTGTAGAGGTCCAGACAGTAGATGTTTTCAGCTTTGCAATGATTCAACTCTGCTATTTTAGTCTGAAAGCCCTCGACAGTATACAAATGAATGACCATGGCTGTGTTCCAATAAAACTTTATTTATAAAAACAGATGATAAGCCTGACCTGGCAGTGGTGCAATGGATAGAGCTATAGACTGGGATGCAGAGGACCCAGGTTCAAAACCCTGAGGTCTCAGGCTTGAGCGTGGGTTCATCTGGCTCGAGTGCAGGCTCATCCGGCTCGAGTGCAGACTCACCCGCTTGAGCGCAGGGTCGCTGGCTTGAGCATGGGATCATAGACATGACCCCATGGTCACTGGCTTGAGCCCAAAGGTCGCTGGCTTGAGCCCACAGGTCACTGGCTTGAAGCCCGAGGTCATTGGCTTGAGCCCAAGGTTGCTGGCTTGAGCAAGAGGTCACTCACTCTGCTATAGCCCCCCAATCAAGGCACATATGAGAAAGCAATCAATGAGCAAGTAATCAATGGGCAACTAAGGTGCCACAACAAAGAATTAATGCTTCTCATCTCTCTCCCTTATGGTCTGTCTGTCCCTATCTGTCCCTGACTCTCTCTGTCTCTGTCAAAAATGGTGGGCCAGATTTGGCCGTACTTTTCCAATCCCTGGACTAGAGCAATGCTAGAACCAGCTTCTCTTAAGTGAGCCCAATTCCCTTAAAACTGTGTCAAAACCCACAAAGCCAATAGTGTTATTCACCCTGCATGTCTTTCTCGACAGGAAAGGAATCCTCCTGGCTTTCGAGGCTGTTCAGTTTGTATTCCACCAAAGAAAACTGCTCCCCCCAGCAAAGACTATGCCCTGAACACCTTAACCCAGCTCGAGATGGACCTTGTGAAATTTGTGTCCAAGGTGCGGAATCTGAAAGTCGCCGTGGCAGCTGGCAGTAACCTCAGGGTTCCAAACTTAGAGATGCCTGTAAACCCACACAACAATGTCACAATATATGAAATATGGGGCGAAAATGAGTAGGAATGAGTGGATTTGTGTATCAAAGTAGGACAAAAAGAGTTGAGTGTTGACAAACTATATGCAAACTAATAAAACTATTCTGAAGAAAAATCTTGAATTTGAGATTTTTTTCCTCTTTTGTTAAACTTGAAAAAATAAATGTGAAACCAGTGGCTGTAGCTGTTGATGGTTTGTTTTTGCCTTTCTCATTTTTATTTTATTTTTTTGTATTTTTCTGAAGTTGAAAACGGGGAGGCAGTCAGTCAGACAGACTCCCACATGCACCCGACCAGGATCCACCTGGCATGCCCACCAAGGAGTGATGCTCTGCCCTTCTGGGGCTCCGCTCTGTTGCAACCAGAGCCACTCTAGCACCTGAGGCAGAGGCCAAGGAGCCATCCTCAGCGCCCGGGCCAACCCTGCTCCAATGGAGCCTTGGCTGAGGGAGAAGAAGAGAGAGACAGAGAGGAAAGTAGAGGAGGGGTGGGGAAGCAGATGGGCGCTTCTCCTGTGTGCCCTGGCCGGGAATCAAACCCGGGACTCCTGCACGCCAGGCCGACGCTCTACCACTGAGCCAACCAGCCAGGGCCTGTTTTTGCCTTTCTCACTTCCTCTATAGTTGTGCGTGTGAGAAGTGTATCAACAGAGACCTAGTTGCATGGAAATTTGCGTTAAGATATTGTATTAATACCATTTTCATATTTTCTATCTTTTTTTTTTTTTTTCTGAAGCTGGAAACAGGGAGAGACAGTCAGACAGACTCCCGTATGCGCCCGACCGGGATCCACCCGGCACGCCCACCATGGGGCGACGCTCTGCCCACCAGGGGGCGATGCTCTGCCCATCCTGGACGTCGCCATGTTGCGACCAGAGCCACTCTAGCGCCTGAGGCAGAGGCCACAGAGCCATCCCCAGCGCCCGGGCCATCTTTGCTCCAATAGAGCCTTGGCTGCGGGAGGGGAAGAGAGAGACAGAGAGGAAGGCCCGGCGGAGGGGTGGAGAAGCAAATGGGCGCTTCTCCTGTGTGCCCTGGCCAGGAATCGAACCCGGGTCCTCCGCACACTAGGCCGACGCTCTACTGCTGAGCCAACCAGCCAGGGCTATTTTCTATCTTTTTAAAAAGATTTTATTTATTTATTTTAGAGAGGAGAGAAAGAGAAAGGGGGAGGAGCAGGAAGCATCAAGTCCCATATGTGCCTTGACCAGGCAAGCCCAGGGTTTCCAACAGGCAACCTCAGAGTTCCAGGTCGATGCTTTATCCACTGCACCACCACAGGTCAGGCCATATATGCTATCTTTATATTAGCTCTTTGTACAAAAGATGCAATTGATCATTTATATGATGTATTATAAAGGACAACTTTAATTATAGGTTTAAAATAATAAAATGATTGAATTAGGAGGGCTGTGGGGAAGAGGGGGTGGATTCTAGAGTTACTTGATTTTCTTACCAGCAGAAAATTCTCGTGATGTATTATGGACTTCCTTCTACCAACTAGAAGTTATATATGCCTAATTAGATTGAGAAAAATGGACAATCAATTTAGATTTTCAATGTCATTTGGATACAGATGATCTAACCAGGGCTTCCTCCATTACTTGATATGAATGCTCTTTATAATACTTATTAAAAATATAGATGTTTTGGCATGTTCATACAGCTAATGGAAACACTACCCGGCTTGAGGCTATTCAATGAGCTCACTGACCCCTAATCTAAGCCACCCTGATAGTTTTATAGACACGACCTCCGTCCGGACATGCCTGGAGAGAAGTTCTGTGTGAGACACCATGGGACTTCCCTTATTCCCACTTCAGTCCAGATGAATGAGTGCCTGTCTGAATCTCCGTCACCTTCCTTCCGGGCTCCAGAAGTGAATTCCCGCTGTTTGAGCAAAGGCTCAGCATCTGTCCCACGTGAGCGTAGCAGTTAGACCTCAGATGAAAGCTGCCTGTTCTGTCCTCTTCAGTCAATACAACCTTACCTTTGAAAAGCGGTGTCTGAGCACTTAACTGTTTGTCTTCACTTCAGCTTTGAGGGGAAGGAAGGAGCTGAGGTCACTCCCTGTGCCCTCGCCGTTTTCAAGCACGTGGGACTCTTGAGTTCTTTTCACGGAACACTGGAGAAACTCAGATAAATGAAATAAATATTGGGGTTTTAAGCTGTGAAATCAACATGGGGCAGATTTGAGATTAGAATGGAAACCATCTAAAAGCCAGTGATCACCAAACCATGGTTTATGGCAGGGATCCCCAAACTACGGCCCGTGGGCCTCATGCGGCCCCTTGAGGCCATTTATCTGGCCCCCGCTGCACTTCCGGAAGGGGCACCTCTTTCATTGGTGGTCAGTGAGAAGAGCACATTGACCATCTCATTAGCCAAAAGCAGGCCCATAGTTTCCATTGAAATACTGGTCAGTTTGTTGATTTAAATTTACTTGTTCTTTATTTTAAATATTGTATTTGTTCCCATTTTGTTTTTTTACTTTAAAATAAGATATGTGCAGTGTGCATAGGGATTTGTTCATAGTTTTTTTTTTTATAGTCCAGCCCTCCAACGGTCTGAGGGACAGTGAACTGGCCCCCTGTGTAAAAAGTTTGGGGACCCCTGGCTTATGGGCCAAATCCTGCCGGCCGGCTGGCTGCTTTTCAAGAAAACCCAGGACCTAATAATGATTTTTATATTTTTAAATGGTTGGGGAAATGATCAAACAATAATATTTCATGACATGAAAATTACATAAAATTCAAATTTAAGTGTTCATAAATAGTTAGCGGCACACAGCCAGCCCCCTCACACACGCATTGTCTGCAGCGGCCGTTGTGCTCAGTGGCAGAGCTGAGTCATTTTTTTAACTGAATTTAATGGGGTAATCCCGGTTAAACATAATTATGCAGGGTTCAGGTGCCCAATTCTACAGCACATCTCAGTACACCGTATTGTGTGTTCACCCCCCTGCCCGAGTCAAGTCAAGTCCATCACCCTTTATCCTCCATAACCTCCACCCAACCCCCCCCCCACCGCCACTCCCCGCAGTCATCACTCAGTCGTCCATGTCCGTGAGTTTTTCTATTTCTTGTCCTTTATTGCTCAACCCCTGCACCCACCTCACAAAGCCCCCCATAGCTGTCAGCCTGCTCTCTACTAGTCTGTCTCTATTTTGCTTTGTTAGTTCATTCTGTTCATTAGGTTCTACGTATGAGTGAAATCATACTTGTCTTTCTCTGACCAGCTTATTTCCCTTAGCATAATGCTCTCCAGGTCCATTCATGCTGTCACGAAGGGTGAAATTTTCTTCTTTTTTATAGCTGCATAGTACTCCATCATGTAACTAGACCACGGCTTTTTAATCTACTTATCTATTGATGAGTACTTGAGCTGCTTCTGAATCTTGGCTATTGCAAATATTGCAGAGCTGAATTGTTGCCCAGAAATCATATGGCCCAGAAGCTGAAAATATTTACTAAGCAACCCTTTGCAGGAAAAGCTTGCCAACCCCTTGCTTATGCTAATCTCATGTGTTAGCTTAACAACCAGGAAAAGTGCTCACCTGTGGTGGCGCAGTGAATAAAGCGTCGACCTGGAAATGCTAAGGTCACCGGTTCGAAACCCTGGGCTTGCCTGGTCAAGGCACATATGGGAGTTGATGCTTCCAGCTTCTCCCCCCTTCTCTCTCTCCATCTCTCCTCTCTCTCTCTCTCTCTGTCTCTCCCTCTCCTCTCTAAAATGAATAAATAAAAAATAAATAATTAATTAAAAAAAACAACAACCAGGAAAAGTGCTCAGCTGTAATCTTCACAAACATCCCACCATATTTGTCAAATAAGAAAAACTGTAATTTCATAGATCATATTTTTCTAGTTCTGTCCAGGTCACTAGCAACCAAAGATGGTGGTGACCCATCACAGTTTTTCCTATCAAGACGTTCAGGGATACAAATTAGACCAAAAACTGCTGTATAGCTGGGTTTAGCAATTCACATCAAAAAGTGTCCCCAAGTCTTTGCCTCGCCTAACACAGGGCTTTGTGGAACACAGTTCTGCCTAGGAAATCATGCTTCCTCAACTCAGTCTTTTTCATGCAATGTTTTCATGCAAAAATGCATGAGATATAGTTTTAAGAGCCAGAGCTCAACAAAGCTCCTTACTTCTGCTGTTAGAGCTTAAACTCAAACTCTTTTTTTTTTTTTAATGCGTGAGAGAGAGAGAAGAAGGATGGACAGGGACAGACAGACAGGAAGAGAGAGAGATGAAAAGCATCAACTCATAATTGTGACACCTTAGTTGTTCATTGATTGCTTTTCATATGTGCCTTGACTAGGCGGCTCCAGCCGAGCCAATGACCCCTTGCTCAAACCACTGATTTTGAACTCAAGCCAGCGACCTTGGGCTTTAAGCCAGTAACCTTTGGGCTCAAGCCAGTAACCATGGGGTCATGTCTATGATCCCATACTCAACCCAGCAACCTCGTGCTCAAGCCAGATGAACCTCAGCTCAAGCCGGTGATCTTGGGGTTTCAAACCTGGGTCCTCAGCATCCCAGATCAACACTTTATCCACTGTGCCACCACCTGGTCAGGCCTGAACTCAAATTCTGATGCCACCACACCCGTGGTTTTACCTGGGTCACTGTCGTTGTCTATACCGACAGGCTAACCGAGGAGGCTCACTCAGGCGGTTGGCAGAATTCTTTTTCTCGCGGCTGTTGGAGTTGTGACAGGTCTGCTTCTCCCAAGCCAGTGAGGAGATGAAGACTCTGGAATGAGACTTGTTCACAGAATCCAGTCTTACGTAACGTAAGGAAATCACCTCTGCCATATCCTACTGGTTAGAAACAAATCATTCCCGGGGAGGGGATTACATAGGGTATGGTCATGAGGATTGAAAACCGAGGCAGACCCAGCTGCTAGCCCCGATGGAAAGGGGAACACTGGAGAGGCATGGAGGACAGGTGACACATCCCTGGATGAGGGTGGCAGGCAAAATTCTCAGTTCACCCCCAGGGGCACACACACAGTGTTTCATCTCTGCCCTCAGTGGGGGCAGCAGCTGTGGCTGTGATGGAGTCATTACTCTAGTAATCACACTGCATTATATGAGGTGCCGTCATAGCCAAGAGACCCTCCTGGTGGCCCGGAAGAAGGCAGATGCTCTACTGTGAGGTGGTGGGTCACGTGGTAAGGATGTGAAGGCAGCCTCTGGGACCTAAGGTTGTTCCCAAGTCAACAGCGAGAAACAACCAGGCATCCACCAAAACCAGTGTCCTGGAAGAGGCCGCAGTCAGATGGGACCCGAGCGTCAGCTGACACCTGGATTTCAGCCTGGTGAGACCTTGAGCAGAGGAGCCCCCTCCCTGGACATGTGCCTCTGACCCTAGAAACTATGAGATAATAAATGGGGGTTATTTTAAGCCACTCCATTTGTGGTAATGTATTACACAGCAACAGAACACCCGTGCAGCACGTGGACGCGCCCAAACACAAAGTCTCTCCACCTGCTGTTCGGATGCCGGGGATGCCACGTTCGCCTTCCGTCTGACCTCGTCACCTGGCCTGTGAGCCAGGGAAATGGGACCAAACAATGTTGGCATTGAATCAAGAATGAGAACGTCCTGTTCCTTGAAACCAAAGGTTACAAACTGTTGGCTCAGAGACCAAACCTGTCCCACCCTGTGTTTATGTGGCCTACAGTTGTTTTGTTTTGTGTTTTTTTCTTTTACAGAGACAGAGAGAGAGAGTCAGAGAGAGGGATAGACAGGGACAGACAGACAGGAACGGAGAGATGAGAAGCTTCAATCATTAGTTTTTCACTGTGCATTGCAACACCTTAGTTGTTCATTGATTTTTTTCTCATATGTGCCTTGACCATGGGCCTTCAGCAGACTGAATAATTACCCCTTGCTCGAGCCAGCGACCTTGGGTCCAAGCTGGTGAGCTTTTGCTCAAACCAGATGAGCCCGTGCTCAAGCTGGCGACCTTGGGGTCTCGAACCTGGGTCTTCCGCATCCCAGTCCGACGCTTTACCCACTGCGCCACCGCCTGGTCAGGCTACAGTTATTTTTATTAAACTTTTTATTCTGAGCTTGACTGGTGGTGGTGTAGTGAATACAGTGTTGACCGGGAATGCTGAGGACCCAGGTTTGAAATTCTGAGGTCACTGGCTTGAGTGTGTGGTCAGAGACATGATCCCATGGTCGCTGGCTTGAGCCCAAAGGTTGCTGGCTTGAGCCCAAAGATCACTGGCTTGAAGCCCAAGGTTGCTGGCTCGAGCAAGGGGTTACTGACTCAGCTGGAGCCTCCCTGCCCCTCGAGGTCAAGGCACATATGAGAAGCAATCCGTGAACAACTAAGGTGTTGCAACTACAATTTGATGCTTCTCATCTGTCTCCCTTCCTGTCTGTCTGTACCTGTCAGTCTGTCTGTCTGTCTCTCTCACCAAATGGAAAAAAAAATTTTATTTTGAAATAATTACAGTCAGGCAAAGTTGCAAATGTAGTAGTGCTGTTTTGCTTCCCATGGTTTTAGACTCTCAGGATCCATCTAAAAATATTAAATGGGAAATTTCAGAAATAAACAGGTCATAAGTTTTAGGTTGCAGGCTGTTCTGAGAAGCTGTAATAAAACCTCACGATGTCTGCGCGGGCCATGACTCATCCTACTGTCCAGCGTCTGCATGCTTGAGACGCTCGCTGGGCGTCAGTCACACAGCAGCCACCTGGGTATCAGATCATCTGTTGAGGTATTGAGGTGCTTGTGGCCGTCTCCCTCATTTTACTTACTAATAGCCCCAAAGTGCAAGAGCAGGGATACTGGCAATTCAGACATGCCACAGAGAAGCCATCAAGTGCTTTTTATAAGTGAAAAAATAAAAGTTCTCGACTTAACAAGGGAAAGCACATTATATGCAGAGATTGTTGAGATCTATGGTCAGACGGATCTTCTTGTGAAGAAGGAAAAAATATTCATGCTGGTTTTGCTGCCGCACCTCAAACCACAAACGCCTCTCATCAGGTGGGCAGTTTATCATCTCACCAAGAGTAAGGGTGAGTACGGGACAGTAAGATGCTGAGAGACAGGCCTGGCCTGTGACCTGTGGTGGCGCAGTGGATAAAGCGTCGACCTGGAAATGCTGAGGTTGCCAGTTCGAAACCCTGGGCTTGCCTGGTCAAGGCACATATGGGAGTTGATGCTTCCAGCTCCTCCCCCTGTCTCTCTCTTCTCTCTCTCTCTCTCTCTCTCTCTCTCTCCTCTCTAAAATGAATAAATAAAATAAATTTTAAAAATTAAAAAAAAAAAAGATGCTGAGACAGAGAGAGAGGGGACACTCACCTAACTTTTATTACAGTGTATTGTCATGCTTGTTCTATTTTTTTTTTTTTTTTTTTTACAGAGACAGAGAGAGAGTCAGAGAGAGGGATAGACTGGGACAGACAGACAAGAACGGAGAGATGAAAAGCATCAATCATCATTTTATCGTTGCGCATTGCGACACCTTAGTTGTTCATTGATTGCTTTCTCATATGTGCCTTGACCGCGGGCCTTCAGCAGACCAAGTAACCCCTTGCTCAAGCCAGTGACCTTGGGTCCAAGCTGGTGAGCTTTTGCTCAAACCACATGAGCCCGTGCTCAAGCTGGTGACTTCGGGGTCTCGAACCTGGGTCTTTGGCATCCCAGTCCAACACTCTATCCACTGCGCCACCGCCTGGTCAGGCTTGTTCTATTTTTTATTAGTGAGTGTTGTTAATCTCTTCCTGTGCCTAGTTTATAAATTAAACTTTATCACAGGTATGTACATGCAGTATAGGAGAAAACCACAGTCTATATAGGGTTCACACTCTCCGGGGTTTCAGGCATCCACTGGGGGGTCTTCAATCATACTGCCCACAGACAAGGGGGCTACAGCACAGAATCTCCCTGCACCCTTCACCCACTCTCCCCCAGGGGTCCCATCTTACATAACGACAGCACAATACCCAACCAATAAAACAACATATGTGAAGAGTTCTGTGCCATTTTATCCCTCGTAAATTCCTGTAAGCACCAGCAACAGCATGACACAGGACAGTCATTCCAATGCCACAGGGACCTCTGCCATGCTTCCCCTCATAGTCACCCCCAGTCTCCTCCCCCACCATCCCTGGACCCTGGTGACCATAAATCTGTTCTCCATCTCTATGGTTTTGTTGTTTTGAGCATGTTACACGGATGGAACCCTACAGCGTGTGACCTTTGAGATTGGCTTGTTTCTCTCAGCATGAAGAAGGCCCTAAGATCCATCCAGCCAATGCTGCCTGTCTGTCTGTACAGCTGAGTGTGTTTAATCATCCACCTGTGGAGGGACGGTTAGGTCGCTGGCAGGTTTTGACTATTACCAGTGGAGATGCTACGAAGAGTCGCGAAGAGGTTTTCGTGTGGATCACCGGTTTCCTTCTCTGGGATAAATGCCCAGGAGTATGGTGGCGGGGTCATATGGGAAGCATGAGATTTACCCCATAGTTTTTTGTTTTTTTTTTTAATTTTGGATTAGCGGTCAACATTTCACAATGAGAGTTTACATTCTAGTCTAGTGAAGGAGACACAGCAAACCAAGAGGTTTCTATAATATGTAAATAAACATAACATGAGCTGCAGCTGTACTAGACTTCAGCCTCTGGGCTTTCCTGCTGTGCTTAGGGCAGCATCCAGCCCCCTCCCTGGCCCACAGGTCCCGTGGTTTCCCAGTGCCTCCTAGCTCTTTGTCCTGCTTCCTCCCAGCTTACCAGGCCAAGCCCATTTCTGGGGCAGTGCTTTTGCACATGCTTCTCTCTCCCTGGGTAAGATCTTCCTCCAGATGTCACAGTGCTGGATGCCATGCTTTCCCTTCTGGTCTTTGCTCAGAGGTTTCCTCCTCTGAGAAGCCTTCCCTAGCCACCCTCTCCTGCCACTCTCACCACATCACCTGGCTTTGTTTTATTTTCTCGGTAGCACCATCACCATGTGACGTTATGATTTCATTGACTTGTTTCAAACCTAGAGCCCACAAGGAGCACGTTTACTAACTAGATCACAGAATTCATGACAGTTCCTTGGTCGTCAGCCTTGCAGCATCCAGTGAGAATCACCTTCCAGAGTTCCTTATGCAATCTCTTTCCTCGCCCACGCCCTTCCACATGGTTAGTGATTTCTCGGTGGTCTGTTAGATCTATTTGTTAGTGTTTGCATCCGTTTCAGGTTCCCCCACATCCTGGTTGGTTGTAATTGTCAGTTAACTTTGTGCGTATGTGAGGGCATGTGCAATGCCATGATAGTTCTGAGAGTCAAAGATTTAGAAAAAGACATACCCAGAGAATTCTCATCTCACCCCTGCTAACATGGGTCCCATCCCCTCCCCCTCCCCACCTCTACCCCCTGAGTAGGGAATCGGTCTCCAGTTTCTGTTTTATCCTTCCTAAATTTCTTTTGCACAAATGAACAGATACATGTGTATTTTCTTATACTCTCCACCATTTCTTACGTGAAGGATGGCATGCTATTGATATTCTCAAGGCTTTGCTTTTTTTCCACTTAACAGAATATCCTAGAAATCACTCCATATTGGCGTTTAGAGATCTTCCTCATTCTTCTTTCTGGCTGCAGAGTACTCTGCTGGGTGGATGGACTCTCTTCTATGCAGGCATTCAGGTAGTTTCCAGGGGTTTGAAATAACAAATCACGATGTGATGAATAACCTTGTGGATAGGTATTTTTTGTGTTTGGAGGTGTATTTTCAAGGCGGATGCCTAGAAGTGGGATTCCTAGGTAGAAAGGTAAAAGGCACACGTAATGTTAAGTATTGCCATACTTCAAAGGCTTGCACCAATTTACATTTGCTCCAGGGATTCCAAAACAGAGAAGGCCCTGAAACGTTTATCTTAAAATGTGTTGAGTGACTTGTAGTTACCCAAAATTGTCACTAGGTGACAGACACAGCCCATCACAAAGAATAACGTTTTTCAAAGACTTTGCTCCAAAGGTCTTTGATAACAGTAATGTGTAAGTTAAAGTAATAGAATCTTCGACCCATAATCATTTTATACTGAATGAGAGTCATGCTTCTGCCCTCTTAAATATTTCCCTTTCACAGAGCTGCGAGCCCCCCCAGAGCACCAGTGTGGAAGTAGAGACACTCCAGCACGTTCCTCTGGGTCGTAAATTAGGTGCAGCTCCACTTAGAAAACCTGGAAAGAGGAAATCTGATGAGAAGGAAGGAGACAGGGGTGGGGTGGAAGACTGGGGGCTGAGGACTCTCTGAGGCCTCACAGCACCCAGGCAGAGCCCAGGGTGACCTGTCCGAAGGTGGTGACATGGGCAATGCCCAGGTGAATGAATCAGATGGAGTGAGATTTGGGAGGCAGCAAATGAGAAACTTAGCTCCCTGAGGTCAGGGCCATGTCCCTCTCCAGAGCCAGTCCATTATTGCCTTGAGCCCCTCCACAGGTCCCCCACCCCCTCCTTCAAGGAACTGCTCATCACCCCGGATCTCCCTTGCTCACCTTCCGGGCGGGAGGGCTCTGCAGAGGCCTCCCCACCCCGAGCTCACGCCCAGGCTTGTAGGAAACAGCCCTGCCTTTGTTGGGCAAACCTCTGGGTTCATGGGACTGCGGAACCCAGGAGGCTGCGCGGTGCCTTCCCCAGTGTGTGTGTGTGTGGATTTAGAGGCCAGGCAGATGTTTCTGGAGTTGACTCTCATTTGGACCAATGCCCTCAGCAGCCGCCTCACTTGACCTTGTTATTCCAGAAACACCTTCTCCCGTTGACTCATTCATTCTTCCTTCATCGAGCCATTTATCTGCTCATCATTCAGCTAATACTCAGGGAGAAGCACTCTATGAGCATGGCAGTGTGAGTTTGTGCAAACGTGGACCACATAGAGACACCGCCTCATGCCCATGGGAGGCAACTATCACAAAAATGGACTATAACAAGCACTGGCGAGTTGTGGAGAAACTAGAACTCGGCGGACTCTTGCTGGGAATGTAAAATGGTGCAGCCACGATGAAGGAGGAGGTGGAGAGGTTCCTCAAAAACTTAAAAACATGTTCACAATGGCAAAGATCTGGAAACAGCCCAAGTGTCCATCAGTGGACGAGTGGATTAAAAAGCTTTAGTACAGCCCTGGCCTGTTGGCTCAGTGGTGGAGCGTCGGCCTGGCGTGCAGGAGTCCCAGGTTCGATTCCTGGCCAGGGCACACAGGAGAAGCGCCCATCTGCTTCTCCACCCCTCCCCCTCTCCTTCCTCTCTGTCTCTCTCTTCCCCTCCCGCAGCCAAGGCTCCATTGGAGCAAAGTTTGCCCGGGCGCTGAGGATGGCTCTATGGCCTCTGCCTCAGGCACTACAATGGCTCTGATTGCGGCAGAGCGATGCCCCAAGATGGACAGAGCATCACCCCCTGGGGGGCATGCCAGGTGGATCCCGGTCGGGCGCATGCAGGAGTCTGTCTGACTGCCTCCCATTTCCAGCTTCGGAAAAAGAAAAGAGAAAAAAAAGAAAAAGAAAAAGCTTTAGTACATATATACTATGGAATACTACTCAGCATAAGAAACAATGACATCCACCCGACCAGGCAGTGGCACGTGGATAGAGCGTCGGACTGGGATGCTGAGGACCCAGGTTTGAGACCCCGAGGTTGCCAGCTTGAGCACGGGCTCATCTGGTTTGAGCAAAAAGCTCACCAGCTTGGATCCAAGGTCCCTAGCTCAAGCGAGGGGTTGCTCGGTCTGCTGAAGGCCCGCGGTCAAGGTGCATATGAGAAAGCAATCAATGAACAACTAAGGTGTCACAATGAGCAATGAAAAACTAATGATTGATGCTTCTGATCTCTGTTCCTGTCTGTCTGTCCCTATCTATCCCTCTCTCTGACTCTCTCTCTCTGTCTCTGTAAAAAAAAAAAAAAAGGAAAGAAAAGAAATGATGACATCGGATCATTTACAACAACATGGATGGCCCTTGATAACATTATACTGAGTGAAATAAGTAAATCAGAAAAAACTAAGAACTATATGATTCCATAAAAGAAAAACAAACTTAAAAACAGAATTACCGGGTGATGGGTATGCAACAGAACTAAATGACAAAATAACCTGGAAATGTTTTCTTTGAATGTATGTACCCTGATTTATTGATGTCACCCCATTAAAATAAAAAATTATTAAAAAAAAAAACCAACAGAATTACCGCATACTTACCTGGCAGAGGAGATACCATGATCACGAAGGTAGTTTTCCCAGGGCGAGGCTTATCCATTGCACTCCGGATGTGCTGACCCCGCGATTTCCCCAAATGTGGGAAACTCGACTGCATAATTTGTGGTAGTGGGGGACTGCATTCGCGCTCTCCCACTATAAATAAAAAAAAAATTATTTTTTTAAATTTTAAAAAAGCCAGAATTACCGTCTGATTCAGTAACTCCACATTTGGATATAGATCCAGAAGGGTTAAAAGCAGGCTCTCAAACAGATGTCTATACACCCAGCATGATTCACAACAGCCAAGAAGGAGAAGCAACCCAAATGTCCACCGATGGAGGACTGGATAAACAAAATCTGGTCTGCACATGCTGTGGAATATTATTCAGCCTTAAAAAATACCAAGCACTGGCCCTGGCCGGTTGGCTCAGCGGTAGAGCGTCGGCCTGGCCTGCGGGGAACCCGGGTTCAATTCCCGGCCAGGGCACATAGGAGAAGCGCCCATTTGCTTCTCCACGCCCCCCCCTCCTTCCTCTCTGTCTCTCTCTTCCCCTCCCGCAGCCAAGGCTCCATTGGAGCAAAGATGGCTCGGGCACTGGGGATGGCTCCTTGGCCTCTGCCCCAGGCGCTAGAGTGGCTTTGGTCGCGGCAGAGCGACGCCCGGAGGGGCAGAGCATCGCCCCCTGGTGGGCAGAGCTTCGCCCCTGGTGGGTGCATGCGGGAGTCTGTCTGACTGTTTCTCCCCGTTTCCAGCTTCAGAAAAGGAAAAAAAAAAAAAAGTACCAAGCACCCTCTGGCCACAGGGAATGCAAAGGTAATCTAATGCTGCAACGGGATTGGGGGCTGTCAGACCACTGGGGCGACAGATAGTGGCAAACACATAAACATACAACAGCATGTCAGAAGCCAGTCAGTGCTGTGAAGAAAAACGCTAAAGGAGGAAGCACGTTCTTGAGCCAGATGGTCAGGGAGGACCTTTCGGAAGAGACTTCTGACCAAACCTGTGGTGAGGGCACAGCTAAGCAAAAAGCTGTCCAGGCCATTGGAAGAGCGAGTGCAAAGGCCCTGGGGCTCTCCTAGGGACCCCTCCTTTCTTCTGAGAGCTGACCTCACCCCTTAATTATACCTTCATTTGTGTTGTGATTGGGTCCCTCTGAAGGGGATTAGGATCTTCCACCAGGAAACATACCATTTTGGCACAAGGAGCACCTCGAGCTGAAGATGTTGAAGATGGCAGGGATTTCTGCTCTTTGCTTTTCTACCTGGAAGCAGGACACACATTTCCCTTTGAGAACAGTGCCCCCCGCCAACCACCACCACCGGGGAGAAGAGTGATGCTTATCGTCTGAGATGGTGTCGACAACGAGGTGAGTCTGCACAAACACTCCTTTCTAGAATAGTCCTTATCTCACAGTACTTTCCCCCACATATTTCCTAGTTACTTCCCCGCAGTTTACTCCTGGAAACTCAACCCCTCTTTCCTTTGTTAAGATGGTCCAGAAGCCCCGGAGTCTAACTGCTTCTTCAAGTTTCACTTTGTTTCTGTGAATTTCCATGCACGTAAATATTAAAAAAAAAAATTTGTATGCCTTTTCTCCTGTTGATCAGTCTTTAAAAAAAAAATGATTGATTGATTGATTGATTTGAGGAAGAGAAAGGGAGGGGAGAGAGAGAGAGAGAGAGAGAGAGAGAAACTTTAATCTATTTCTGTATGTGCCCTGACCTGGGATCAAACCAGCAACGTCTGTGTATCAAAATGATGCTTCAACCAACTGAGTTATCCAACCAGGGCAATCTGTCTTTTAACTCACAGACCCTAGCTGGCTGAGCCTACGAGGGTTTCAGGAAAAACTCACCCTCCCCTACGACATTTTTAATTCTCTCCCCTCAGCACATTTGGCTGTTGTTACTCCAGAGTTCGCGTGTACTGTACCATAACCAGTTCCCTATGAATGGAGGTGGAGTCCTCCCAACATCGTTATTACAAACACATGTGGTACGGATTGCCCCAGACTGTGTAGGATCTGACGACCTCCACCTCAAACAGCGTGCCCTCCGTTTGCCAGTGGTCGGCTTCCTCTACAGTCAGCGAGCACCGAGCACCGCCAGCACCACCGGCCAAGACCCTAACATCAAAAAGCTTGGAATGGCTTACTCTCAACTGATTTTAGAATGTCCAAGACCAAGGAGGTGATGACTCATCTCATTTAAATTCAAAGCTGTTTAATGGACCATCTGCTTCACCAGAGGATGAAAGGCTTTGCCCAGAAACCTGTAAAATGACCGAGAGGAAGACAAAAGCATATTTAACCCTGGGGCATAACCCCCCCCCCCAGGAAGATCTGCTGGGGGAGGGGGTCAGCTCCTTCAGGACAGGAATGTTGTTGAATAATTAAACTGCGTAATTTCTCAGCCTCCTTTTTTGTGAATTACTAACTTCTTTTTTTTTTACTGATTACAAAAACATGAGCAACCAAAGAAAAATAGATAAATCGGTCTTTATCAAAATTAAAACTGTGCTTCAAAGGAAACTAGAATAATGTCAAAAGACAACTCAGAGATTGGGAAAGTATCAATATATGTAAGTCATATGTCTGCATGGGTCGAGTATTAAGAACATATAAAAATTTACAGCTCAACAATAACAAGACAAGTCACCCAATTAAAAATGGGCAAAGGACTTAAATAGACATGTCTTCAAAGAAGATACACAAATGGCCAATAAGCATATGAGAAGATGGCCGACATCATTAGCCAGCAGGGAAACGGAAAACAGTAGATGCTCCGGGAAGAGGCATCTACTTAGGGTAGAGGAGACAACGGGAGAAGGCCTAGGCGGGGCTGCTTTGGCTCCTAGAAATGTTAAAGGAAAGAAATGAATCTAGGCGGCTGCCCGGGCTCGCTGAGCGGAGAAAAGGGGGCTTTGGAGACAGGTTCGGTTTGGGGGTGAGCCGGGGATGGGCTGCCACTGCCCACTGCTCCCCTGGTTCCGATTCTCATGGGGTCCCTTAGAGCTTAGGAAATTCACACCTGAGGAGGAAGAAGAGGAGGGAGGGAAAGGCATGGGTACCCTGGGTCCTTGGTTTTGAAGGTTTTTAAAGACTGGGAGTTGAGGGGTGAGCTAATAGAATATTCCTCAGCTTTTTCAGGTGTGCCCTCTGTAAAGCCAGTGGCCGCAGCCACCATCACAGCTGCCTGGCCCATGCGGAGCCAAGAACTAATGGGCCATCATCTTTAATCCTAGCTTGCGCCCAGCGGGCAAGTGAAAACACACACTAGGCTCCAAAACCCACTCATTCAATGCTCACAAAGCTACTGACTTATCCGAGTTTCCTAGAATCAAAGGTTTCTAGCTCACCAGCCTTATTCACCTCTGTTCCCCATCTCCTTCCTTCTCCCTGCACAAACTCTGCACAAACTGGCTTCTCACTCAACACTCCACCATCTTGGCTACTTCTCCTGGCCTCCTCCATGTGGCCTTTCTCAGCTCTTTTCTCTCTGCCCCTCTTTATAGTGTAGACTGGGAGAGTCTACACTATAGACTCAACCAAACCTTTAATATACAAATAGGAAAGTCTCTAATACAAAGTCACTTATCTGGGGCATGATGGGATTCCTCATGAGAGTGCCCACCCTACATCAAAAAGGGTGGGAAAGGCTTAGTCCTAAAACCAAATCCCCAAGATACAAGGATTCTGCCTGCCCACAGCCCGCCCCCAACACACATTAATATAATCACGCCCATCCCAAGCAATCACCTGCGTGACGTGCTTCCACGTGGGCAGCGCCATCTTTAACAAAGTGAGCATAATATATTTTATCTGCCCAACACCCTCTCAGGGTCCTGCTCTCCGCTGATTGGTCAGCCCCAGGGCAGGGGGTCATTAGTCACTACAGCTGATCCTGGTGTCCCCCACCTGGTTCTGCTGCTTTTCTAGGCTTGGAACGGAAATACAACTGAGGCCTAGATGTCATCTCTGGGGAGGTGACCTTTTTCTGTACCTGGCTGTAGATTGCTCGGCCAGTTTGTCCAGCTGTCTAAGTTTCCCCATTCTACTTGCCAAGGAATTTTCCTGGCTTCTTACTGTCCTGCCTCAATGAGACCACACCTATCCCCACTAGCATGGCTGTAACCACAAGGACAGACATCAGCAAGTGTTGATGAGGATGTAGAAACATCTGAACCCTCACACATCGCTAGTGGATAAGTGAAATTATGCATTTATTTTTGAAAAAGGTCTGGCGTTGCCTCAAAATGTTAAACACACAGTCACCATATTCCATTTCTTTTTTTTTTTTTTTTTTTACAGAGACAGAGAGTGAGTCAGACAGATGGATAGACAGGGACAGACAGCCAGGAATGGAGAGAGATGAGAAGCATCAACCATTAGTTTTTCGTTGCACATTGCGACACCTTACTTGTTCATTGATTGCTTTCTCATATGTGCCTTGACTGCGGGCCTTCAGCAGACTGAATAACCCCTTGCTTGAGCCAGCGACCTTGGGCTCAAGCTGGTGAGCTTTTGCTCTAACCAGACGAGCCCACGCTCAAGTTGGCAACCTCGGGGTCTCGAACCTAGGTCCTCTGCATCCCAATCCAACGCTCTATCCACTGTGCCACCGCCTGGTCAGGCGCCATATTCCATTTCTAAGTGTTTACCCAAGAAAAATGAAATATGTCCACATGAAAACTTGTACAGGCCCTGGCCAGGTAGCTCAGTTGGTTAGAGCACCATCCCGGCACACCAAGCTTGTGGGTTCAATCCCCAGTCATGGCTCAGACAAGAATCAACCAATGAATCATAAATAAGTCAAACAACAATTTGATGTTTATCTCTCTCTCTCTCTAAAATCAATCAATAACAATTTTTTTTAAAACTTGTACAGGAATGTTCATAGCACTGTTAGTCATAATAGCACAGAGTAGAAACCACCCAAATGTCCATCAGCTGATAGATGGATCAAAGTGATGTAATCCATACATTGGAATATTACTCAGCCATAAAAAGGACTAAAGGCTGACATGCTACAAAACAAATGAGTGTTTATAACATTATGTTCAACAAAAGATCCAGACACAAAAGACCACGTATGGCACGATTCCTGTTGCAAAGAAAAAACTTCTCTGTGCTCTCTGAGGCTCAATGCATGGAACCTGTGAGTTAAGCTAACAGCTGTTCAGCAAAGAGCTTTGGGTTCTGGAGTCGGGCAAGGGTCACTGCCTCAATCACTTCCTGCTGTGGAAACTGGGACTAGTAACCCACCTTCTTGAATTTTCATGTTGTCATCGGTGAAATGGAGGTGACAGTAGGGGGCCTTGAGACTCTGCTATCCACCTGGTACCAACTCTTTGTACCCTTCAAAGCCCTGAATCGTGGGTGTGGGCCGCCAGCGGCCAGTGTTGCTACCCCAGGAGTTAACAGCCAGGAAGGAGGAAGTCGCATTCTTTCCCTGCAGGTTTTATCTTATCTGCAGCTTCAGTGACAATTTAAAAAGGGACTGGAGGTTCCTCATTCCTTCCAGGCAGGACAAACTACATAATTTGCAGGGCCTGATGCAAATTGCAAACGTGATGCCTCGTCTTCAAAATCCACGAATGTCACGACCACAGCAGAGCATGGCATCAGCACAGGCCCTTTTGGGCACGGGGTCCTGTGTGTTGCATACCCATGAAGCCGGGCTTGTCCTTAGAGTTCCATTCCTGTCTTCTAGGATATGACACAGCCCATTGTACATCACCTACATGTTTAATAGGTGTAAAGCCAGTAGCCAGGGCCACTATCACAGCAGCCTGGCCCATGTAGGTTCGCATTGGATTCGGATAGTCGGTAAAGAAACAACAGAGCCACAAACTGATAGGCCATCATGTTTAATCCTAGCCTGCACCTGGTGGGCAAGTAAAAACACACACTGGGCTCCAAAACCCACTCATTCAGTGCTCACAAAGCTACTGATTTATCCGAGTTTCCTAGAATCAAAGGTTTCTAGCTCACCAGATTTATTCACCTCTGTTCCCCATCTTCTTCCTTCTCCCTACACAAACTCTGCACAAACTGGCTTCTCACTCAACACTCCGCCATCTTGGCTGCTTCTCCTGGCCTTCTCCACGTGGCCTCTCTCTGCTCTCCTCTCTGCTCTCTCTCCTCTAATGCTAATCTCAGGAACTAAGAGAGCAAGCTCCCGTTCTGCCCCCATTTTATAGTGTAGAAATCAAAACCTTTAATCCAATATACAAAATAGGGAAGTCTCTAATACAAAGTCACTTATCAGAGACATGATGGGATTGCACCACCCCACATCAAAAAGGGTGGGAAAGGCTTAGTCCTAAAATCAAACCCCAGGCTACAAGGCTCCTGCCAGCCCACAGCCCGCCCCCAACACACATTAACATCACCTGGGCAACGGCTTCCACGTGGGCAGCACCATCTTTAACAAAGTGAGCATAATATATTTTATCTGTCCAACAATAGGCATATTCTCAAATCCTCCACCCCGGTTGTCAGCAGACAGCAAGCAGCACAATTCCCTTGCAGAGGCCTTTTGTCATTGGAAATGATGGGGGAGATGGGAATTCCCTTCTCCTGGTTCCACTGTCTCCTGTCACCCATTCAGTCCGTTGTTTCATTAGCATTTGCCCAAATCTAATGCGAACCTGCATGGGCCAGGCAGCTGTGATAGTGGCCGTGGATACTGGCCTACAGTGCCCCTCCACGCACAGAGGGGAGAGGTGCACCACCCAGAGAGAAGGGGTGATGGACACATAGCTCTTCACTCTGGGCCAGTTTCATGGAGGGACAAGGCTTCACCACAGGATAGTCGGGAAGGGAACTGTTTGCTGTGGCAGTATGGGGCAGTGGTTACAGGCATAGAAATTGGAATCTGGATATCCTGCCTGTTGGGCAGATAAAATATATTATGCTCACTTTGTTAAAGATGGTGCTGCCCACGTGAAAGCCTGTCGCCCAGGTGATAATTAATATTAGTTGCCCTTCTTGCTTGGGATGGGTATGATTATATTAATGTGTGTTGGGGCGGGCTGTGGGCAGGCAGAATCCTTGTAGCCTGGGGCTTGGTTTTAAGACTAAGCTTTTCCCACCCTTTTTGATGTGGGGTGGTGCACTCTCATGAGGAATCCCATTATGCCTCAGATAAGTGACTTTGTATCAAGAGACTTCCTTGCCTGTATATTGGATTAAAGGTTTTGAATCTACACTATAAAGTGGGGCAGATGGGAGCTTGCTCTCTCTCTGTGGGAACAGAGGTTGTAAGGCCAGGAGCCGCCATCGTGGCCATTCACATGCAGGTTCGCATTAGATTGGGACAGTCGGTGAAGAAACAACAGAGCCAAAATCTGGTGGGCCATAGTCTTTAATCCTAGTTTGCACCCGGCAGGCAAGCAAAAAACACACACTGGGCTCCAAAACCCACTCCTATCAGTGCTCACAGAGCTACTGACTTCTCCGAGTTTCCTAGAATCAAAGGTTTCTAGCTCACCAGATTTATTCACCTCTGTTCCCCATCTCCTTCCATCTCCAGCGTCAAACTGCACAAACTGGCTTCTCACTCAGCACTCCACCATCTTGGCTGCTTCTCCTGGCTTCCTCCACGTGGCCTTTCTCTGCTCTGCTCTCTAATGCTAATCTCAGGAACCAAGAGAGCAAGCTCCCGTTCTGCCCCCACTTTATATTGTAGCTTCACAACCTCTAATCCAATATACAAAATAGGGAAGTCTCTAATACAAAGTCACTTCTCTGAGGCATGATTGGATTGTACCACCCCACATCAAAAAGGGTGGGAAAGGCTTAATCCCAAAACCAAGCCCCAGGCTACAAGGATTCTGCCTGCCTTTAGCCCACCCCCAATATACATTAATATCACCTGGGCAATGGCCTCCACGTGGGCAGCGTCATCTTTAACAAAGTGAGCATAATATATTTTATCTGCCCAACAGAGGTGAATAAGTCTGGTGAGCTAGAAACCTTTGATTCTATAAAACTCGGATAAGTCAGTGGCTTTGGGAGCCCTGCATGGAAAGGGAAGCAAGTGTTTTCCCACTGTGTGTATTTCTTGCCTACCGGGTGCAAGCTAGGATTAAAGATGATCACTCATCAGTTCTTGGCTCCATTGTTTCATTACCGTCTTTCCGAATCTAATGTGAACCTACGTGGGCCAGGCTGCTGTGATGGTGGTCATGGCTACTGGCTTTACACTGCCGTCTTAAATGCAGCGTTGTCTCTAGCCCGCTGTGTTACCTTAAGCAGGTTCTTTAACCTCTCTGAATCTCAACTATGGGGTTCACAGGAGTGGGGATGACACAGCAGGATCACTGAAAAGATTCAACAAAATATCATCACAAACCCTTAACATGATGCCTGGCACACAGTAGGCGCTTAGCAACCACACTATTTTTACACTGAAAAATGGGCTTTGGATGCCCAAGGAAATAAAATCCCTTGAGTAAAGGGTTTTAAAATGTGAATCTTAAAAAAATAAATAAATAAAAATAAATAAAATAAAATGTGAATCCTATGAGTTCTACATATGACACGTTTTCCTGCCTTTGGACAGAGTAGGCTGACCATCTTTTAATCTTTTTTTTTTTTTTAAGATTTTATTTATTGATTTTAGAGAGGAGAGGGAGAGAAAGGGAGAGAGAGAAAGACAGGGAGGAGCAGGAAGCATCGACTTGCGGTTGCATCTCATATGTGCCTTGACCGAGCAAGCCTGGGGTTTCAAACCGGCAACCTCAGCATTCCAGGTCGATGCTTTATCCACTGCACCACCACAGATCAGGCATAACCTTTCCTGATGACAGAAATGGGGTCATTACTTACAAAAGCTTCCTCAGAGCTCACAGCCTGCCTGTATTTAGAAATCAAAGATTAGTCCCCATTTGACCGCCATAGTCAATGCGTTTGCCCCAACACTCATTACCCCTGACTGTTGGGTTTCCTGGGATGCCGTGTGAGAGTCGACATCGTGGTCAGTCTCGGTCGGCCGTCATCCTCCTGGAAGCAGGAAGGATACTGTCTGACGTGGCTACACCAACCACAAACCGCTATTTCCGACCTGCTGTGGAGTAAAAATCCAGCCAAGGAGTCACCAGTGATTGGGTCCCAACGTTAAGACCAGAGAGGGTGATTAGCATGTTGTAGTAATATAATGTTATAGTAATTAAATATATAGAAATATAAAAAAAATATGGAAGATATATAAAAGTAATTAAGATATAATATTAAAATTAATTTAAAAAATTAAATAAAGTTATGCCGTATGGATAGGAATTAATATAGTGTGTGCAGATGTGATGAATAGACTCTGACTTTTGAGCAGGGCCCAGTTTGTGTGTGAAGTTATACATAGATAAGAAGTGGCTTATCTGTAAGTGGCTTATATGTCATAACTCTGTAAGTTAACATAAACAAGAAGCTTCTATAGGAACATCTTAAAAGTGGCTTGATGTAACATTTCAGTAGATTAACATAAAAGGGGTTCCCTACAAGGAATTCCCCAAAAGGTGGTTTGAGGTGATAATCCTGGAGATTGACACCTGTTAGAAGGCATTGGCCAGAAAAGGTACTAAAGCTGAGGGGCCCCCTGCTGAGGTAGTGGCCCAGACTCCAACGTCAACACAGCTCTGAGCTCTGACCAAAGACAGCTGAGAGGAGCACGCCGACGGGGCCCCCTTAAGCTGTACCCAGGCACGCCAAAAGGATTTGTGAGTAATAAACTGCCTGTGTGATTTTTGCAACTAACTCTGTGTGTTGGTCTCGTGCTTTTCCTCCGGTGGCAGTTAGTGTCGGCACTGACCAGTAGCATTCTCATAGCCGCCTCAAGAGTAGTCTCGAAGAGGCTGCCAGCCCTGCTGATAAAGCAGCAGGAGTGTCCCACTGCAAGGGGAAGTTGAATCAGGGACACCTGATCGACGTAGAGCTTGGGCTCTACTGGGACATAGCATGTCAAAGGTCATACACCCGAAGGATGTTTGAATGAGGCTTTGACTGAAAGGCTCCATCTAGGTTCTGCTAGTTTTCCACATAGGGGTGCTGACTTCAGCAACTACAAACACAGGGTGCCACTGAAGTCTGAATTTCAGATATACAATGAATAATTTGGGGTGTAGGCATATCCCATGCAATGCTTGGGACATACTTAAATTAAAAATGTATCCTTGGCCTGACCTCTGGTGGCTCGGTGGATAGAGCATTGACCTGGAAAGCTGAGGTTGCTGGTTCAAGGCCCTAGACTTGCCTGGTTAAGGCACATTTGAAGGAGCAACTACTATGAGTTGAAGTTTCCCGCTCCTATCCCCTTTTCTCTCTCTCCTCTCTTTAAAATCAATAAATTAAAAAAAGAAATGTATCCTTGGCCTGGCCTGTGGTGGCACAGTGGCTAAAGCGTTAACCTGGAATGCTGAGGTCACAGGTTTGAAACCCTGGGCTTGCCCGGTCAAGGCACATACAACAGCAATCAATGAACAACTAAAGTGGAGCAACTATGAGTGATGCTTCTCACTCTCCCCCCTTCTCTCTGTAAAATCAATAAATAAAATCTTTTTTTTTTTTAAATGTATCCTTGTTGATCTGAAATTCAGATCAATCTGGGCATGTGGCAGGTTACCTGGCCACCCAGGCGCCTCTGTCCAGGGTCGGGTGGACGCAGAAACAGGCTCTAGGCGAAGGAGAAATAGAGCGTCCTGGAAGCTGCGCTTGCTCCTCGCTGTGGTTTAGAACATAAGGTCACCTCCACGGGGAAGCCCCCGTGGACACTCTGGTGAAGAGGGGGGACTCTCAACTCACGCTTGTTCTTTTTAATAAGGTGACCAACTTTTTTACAATGAAAAATAAATTGAAGAAAACAATATCATAAATAAAAGAAACATTTTATTCATTGCAATAATAATACACTAATATGATAAATGCATAATACAAACATTTGTAATATTTTATATTGTAATTATGCTTAACATGCTTTTTTTAAATAATAATTGTAAGAAAAAAACATTCATTTAGTAAAACTAAATATCAAGCAAAACGACTAATTTGGAGTGCTATTTGGGTATATATATCATTTTCTAATTAAAAAACGTCTGTTATGCAACTATTTAATCAAAATGCATTATTAATAGATATGGTTATTTACCTATTAACTATTAATAGATATGTTATGCAACTATTTAATCAAAATGCATTATTAATAGATATGGTTTGAGGTTAGATTTCCACTTTAAAACTTGGATTTCGGGGCCCTGGCCGGTTGGCTCAGCAGTAGAGCATCAGCCTGGCGTGCAGGAGTCCCGGGTTCAATTCCCGGCCAGGGCACACAGGAGAAGCGCCCATCTGCTTCTCCACCCCTCCCCCTCTCCTTCCTCTCTGTCTCTCTCTTCCCCTCCCGCAGCCAAGGCTACATCGGAGCAAAGATGGCCCGGGCACTGAGGGTGGCTCTGTGGCCTCTGCCTCGGGTGCTAGAATGGCTCTGGATGCAACAGAGCGACGCCCCAGAAGGGCAGAGCATCGCCCCCTGGTGGGCATGCCGGGTGGATCCCAGTGGGGCGCATGTGGGAGTCTGTCTGACTGCCTCCCCGTTTCCAGCTTCGGAAAAATGAAAAAAAACAAAACAAAAAAACAACAAAAAAAAAAACTTGAATTTCGGGCCTGACCAGGCGGTGGCACAGTGGGTAGAGCATCGAACTGGGATGCCGAAGACCCAGGTTTGAGACCCCGAGGTCGCCAGCTTGAGTGCGGGCTCATCTGGCTTGAGCAAAAAGCTCTCCAGCTTGGACCCAAGGTTGCAGGTTCGAGCAAGGGATTACTCGATCTGCTGAAGGCCCGCAGTCAAGGTACATGTGAGAAAGCAATCAATGAATAACTAAAGTGTCGCAACGAAAAACTGATAATTGATGCTTCTCATCTCTCTCCATTCCTGCCTGTCTATCCCTATCTATCCCTCTCTCTGACTCTCTCTCTCTGTCCCTGCAAATAAATAAATAAATAAATAAATAAATAAATAAATAATTAAAAAAACTTGAATTTCGGGAAAATACTTGTAAATAAAATTATACGTATTTGGAAATTATTAAATAGATAGTAAATTAATAAAACATGAATTGTGCTTACTGGTCTAGGATTGAATATTCACTGAGAAAGAAATAATCGTGAGTCTACAATGTTGTATGTGCTGTGTCATGTTTCAGTAAGAAGTACACAAAGCCATTTGCGTGCTCGGTATATCGTGTGCTCTCTCAAGGTCTCCCGTGTGGAGCACATGCATCTCATAATCGCATCTTGCAGCACTGTACTGATCCTTGACAAATTGTCATGTCAAATACAAATATATCACATCACACACAGTGGATTGACTCTGCATCGATCAAATACAGACATTTTCAGATTAGTCTTCCAATATCAAAAAGGAGGACATGCAGGAGGACACTTTTCAAGGGAGGACAGAACTTACAAAAGAAGGACTGTCCTCCCTAAAGGAGGACATTGGTCACCTTATTTTTAACAACTTCGCTGAAGTGTAATTCACATACCATACAAGGCACTCACAGTGTGCAAATCAATGGCGTGCTTTATAAAGTCCATATTTTTATTGCCTCAAAAAGAAGCCCTGTGCCCGTGAGCAGTCACTCTCATCCCTGTTTCCAGCCCCTGACTGCCACTAAACTACTGTATGTCTCTGTGGATTTGCCTCTTCCAGACATGTTATGTAAATGCCACTTTAGATGATGCCACTTTTTGTGTCTGTAGCAAGTATCAGGACTCTGTTCCTTCTTATAGTTGAATAACGTCCCCTCCTTTGGCTAGAGCACCATTTGTTTATCCACTGGGCTGCAGAGGGACACTTGTGTCATTTGCACCCTCCGGCCATTCTGCCACTCATTGGGAATCACGTCGCCTTACTCCTTCGCGCTCATCACAGCACGCTCCAGTCCCCTCTGTCTGCAGAGCACCTGTTATCTGCCTCCTCCCTGCAGCGTCAGCTCTGCGCGGGCACCGGTTTGTCTGAATCACCACTGCATGTCTGGGCAGCCACTGATGAATGGGTGATTGGAAATGGACCTGCTGCCACTGACTCAGGTGCCTGGGAACCCAGGGCATCGTGCAGCGACGGGAGGAGAGTTCTCATCATTTCCAGGTAGGAAAACCCCTGAGGTGGTGCTGTGAAACCTCGTGTTCCGTGTGACCACAGGTCTCTGCCTTGAGAGTCTATACAACCGGCCTTATCGTCCTCTGAATCTCTCCTATAAAAGGGAGATGTTGGGGCAAGCGGTGGAAATGGGTGTGTGGGGGGTGGCCCTGGGAGTTGGGTGGAAGGAGCCGCTGTCTCCTAGAATCCTCTTTTGGAAGCTTGCTGGATGCACCAAGATGCAAATCCTGCAACAGCACTAACAGCTGTTTTCTGCGGAGAGAGCTGCCCATCCAGGAAAGCCTCTCCCTGCCCCGCTGGACAGGCTAATAAACCCCTCTGCCCAGCTCGTTATTTATTTTAGCAGTTTGGGAGAATTTTCCAAGTATGCCCTCTTTTCTCACAAAGGAAAATTTTATCTGCTCATCAGTGTCAGGATTTCAACTTGATTCATTCATTCAACAGTTCTTTAATCCCACTTGTGTTTGATTGATAACAAAGGACAACAAGCTGGGTGGCTGAAAACAACAGACATTCATTCTCTCCTGGTTCTGAAGGCTACAAGTCCAACACCAAGGGGCTCGGCCCGCCACGTTCACTCTGAAGGCTCCCGGGCAGATCTATCCAAGGTCTTTCTCCCAGCTTCCAGTGGCCATCAGAAATCCTCGGCGTGTAGACTCATCACTTTGATCTGTGCCTTAGTCCTCATGCAGCCCTCCCCTCACTGTGTGTCTTCTCTTTTTCTTATAAGGACACCAGTTATATTAAGGCCCACCCCACTCCAGTATGACCTCTTCTTACCTAGCATCATAATCACATCTGCCAAGACCCCATCCCCAAATAAGATCAGATTTATAAGTACTGGGGAATAGGACTTTAACATATCTTCTTTTGGTGTGTGTGTGACAAAGACGGGGAGAGAGACAGAGAGAGGGGCAGATAGGAACTGACAGACGGGAAGGGAGATGCGAAGCATCAATTCTTCGTTGCAGCTCCTTAGTTGTTCATTGATTGCTTTCTCATATGTGCCTTGATGGGGGTGAGGATAGGAGAGGACTACAGCAGAGTGAGTGTCCCCTTACTCAAGCCAGCAACCTTGGGCTTCAAGCCAGTGACCTTTAGGCTCAAGCCAGCGACCACAGGGTCATGTCTATGATCCTATACTCAAGCCAGCAATTCTGCACTCAAGCTGGTGAGCCCACGCTCAAGCCAGCAACCTCAGGGTTTCAAACCTGGGTCCTCTGTGTCCCAGTCAACACTCTATCCACTGCACCACTGCTTGGTCAGGCTCGATGTATCTTTTTAAAAGACATAATTCATTGACCCTGGCCAGGTAGCTCAATTGGTTAGAACAGTGGTTTTCAACCTCTGGTTCATTGCAGACTAGTGCCGGTCCGCCAGAAATTTCCTGCCAGTCTGCAAAAGAGTTAACCACCCTGATGTAGTATGAAGATTACAGACCCCATGATCTTAGTTGAATTCGTTTATGCTCAGGGTGATAGCCACTTATCAGCGTGTATCATTGATGAAAATATTGTTGAGGTTGTCTTAGATATCTTTGGAACTTGTTGGCTCATTGGAACAACGTTTTGCACCATGCAGAGCATTTATGATCATGCACAATAGAAAGCATTTGGATAAACTTATACATCATATGATGCATCATACATATGGAGTTTGGCAACTGAGCATCAGCTTGTTCCATGTTGCACTGTTTTGTGCAGTAAGATAAAAACTTCATTCGTTGTATGTTTCTGTTTCCTACCAGCTAGGTCACCAGTCCCCAGGTATAAAAAGGTTGAAAATCACTAGGTTTGGGTGTTGTCCCAATACACCAAGGAGCAGGGTTCAATCCCCCGTCAGGGCACATACAAGACTCAAATAATGAGCGCATGAATTGGTAGAACAAGAAATGGATCTCTCTCAAAAATCAATCAGTCAATAAATATTACCTGCCCCAAAAATTTAATTCACAACATACTCCCTTTACAGACAACATCTGCCAACCCTGTCATTTACTAAGAACATCTTTGGAGTCAGTGAATACCCTTCCTCACGTTTTTAATGACTGCATCTGTGTCCCTTCCACCGTTTTCAAAGCTGCTCTGCAGAGGGCATTCCTTCCCCAAGCAAATAAATGTTCTTGAAGCTGAGCTTGCCCAGGGAAGACCCCTTCTGAACTTAGGGAGAAATGGGAAGCGTCCCCGCAGCTCTGCGTGACTTGCCTTTCCCAGCCCAGCCTGGCCTGGAAGCTCTGAGGGGCTAAAAAACATTTTCTAAGTCATTTTGCCTGACCCAAAATCTTGCAACTTTGCAAACCCATAAATGAGGAGGCCACCTGCTGAGGAATCTCGTTAACCCTGTCCTGAAGTCTCCAGCACAGTCGCTTCTGTTCCCTGCAACCTGGTCCCAACCCCGTTAAGCTATTTTTCAGCTCTTTGAAATCTTTTTTTTTTTATCCGCTTAATTACAGTTTACCGCTGGTCCTACCGGGAGCAAAGGCTCCTCGCTTGCCTGGGGTCATTCATTATATACATCAAGCCCGGCTGGGGGCAGGGGTGTGGTCTTCCTGCTGAATCAACGTAGGGAGGAGGACTCCATACAGAGAGTCCAGTTTTTCAAGTTTCCAGGAACTCTCCAGATCCTTCTCTGGGTTTACTTTTCTTAGATGGAAACCCAACCTGGATTTGCAAATGACATGGGGCTCTTTGTCACCTCAAATCCCTCGGGGGGGGGCCCTGGGGAAGTAAACTGTTTAGAAAGTGTTGCCTCTTAGGCATTCTTTTCCTATAAAAGAGGTATTAAAATCTTTGCACCCGCCTAACCAGGTGGTGGCGCAGTGGATAGAGCGTCGGACTGGGATGCGGAGGACCCAGGTTCGAGACCCTGAGGTCGCCAGCTTGAGCGCAGGCTCATCTGGTTTGAGCAAAAAGCCCACCAGCTTGAACCCAAGGTCACTGGCCCCAGCAAGGTGTTACTCGGTCTGCTGAAGGCCCACCGTCAAGGCACATATGAGAAAGCAATCAATGAACAACTAAGGTGTCGCAATGTGCAACGAAAACCTAATGATTGATGCTTCTCATCTCTCTCCATCCCTGTTTATCACTCTCTCTGACTCACTCTCTGTCTCTGTAAAAAAATAAACAACAACAACAACAAAAAATTTTTTTAAAAAAAATCTTTGCACCCTATAACCTTGAACTTCTGAAAATTTTCCTTGGTAGCATTTTCACTTGATAAGTATGAGCCCTTCTCTTCCTGAGCTGGGAGAGTGTTTCTTATCCCAGTAGCGAGGTTTGCAAAGCAGAACTTCTCAAGCCTGATTATACCCCTGCATTGATCATGTCCAACACCCCACATGCACATGTCACCTCCCCACCAACTTTCAGACAAATTGGCAAAGACAGAAAAAAATAAAAGGAAATCATTTTACTCACTTTTCAATATTTTTTTATTCATTTTAAAGAGGAGAGACAGAGACAGAGACAGAGACAGAGACAGAGGAGAGACAGAGAGAGAGAAGGGGGGGAGGAGTTGGAAGCATCAACTCCCATATGTGCCTTGGACCAGGCAAGCCCAGGGTTTCGAACCGGCGACCTCAGCATTTCCAGGTCGATGCTTTATCCACTGCACCACCACAGGTCAGGCCACTTTTCAATATTTTTAAAATTGATTTTTAGAGAGAGCGAGAGAGAGAGAAACAGGGGAGAGAAGTGGAAAGCATCAACTTGTAGTAGTTTTTTATATGTGCCTTGACCGGGCAAGCCCAAGATTTCAAAACAGTGACCTCAGCGTTCCAGGTTGACACTTTATCCACTGCGCCACCACAGGTCAGGCCACTTTTCAAATTTATAGCATTGCCTTAAAAAAAAAAAAAAAGAAAAGAAAAAAGTTGGGAGCTTTGGTGTTGTATTTTTTAAACATTTGCAATTTTATTTTTTGTTATTATAAAATAATACATGGTCAATTGAGAATATTTAAGAACTCTTAGACTGGGAAACCAAACAAACCATAGCGACCAGCCCACATTCAAGGAGGTAAACATAAATAACTGCAGGACAAACTTTTCCAACCCTTATTACTAGAGTAACAGGCACTCTAGAGTGCCTGCTCAACACGTATTTCTTCTCTTCCCCTTTCCTGAGGGAGCCCTGATTTTGTTTGGGCATCCTTTCTAAACAGGTGCTTTGAGGGAGTGAAGCTAGATCAACCTGAGATTACTACGTCATGGTCATTTTCCTCCCAGACCGAGCACATGATACAATTATGGGCAATGAGATAAGGAGGCAGATGTCTTGCTAAGGAACTTCTGCGGAAGGTTTCCTTCTTCCTTAATGAGACACCAGAAAGAGATGCCCCCTTCTGTTCTTTCTGCTAACCACAAAGGACGTCTTGCAGCTGTGATGGCCACCTTGCCCTCAACCTGAGAATGAGGCAGATGTGGAGAAGTGGGCCAAGCCTAAAGAGGCAGGAATAGAGCAGGAGCCCAGTGCCTCGTGCCTGCTCCTATGTGTTAAAAGACATCCCCATGGCCCTGGCTGGTTGGCTCAGTGGTAGAGTGTCGGCCTGGCGTGCAGGAGTCCCAGGTTCGATTCCCGGCCAAGGCACACAGGAGAAGTGCCCATCTGCTTCTCTACCCCTCCCCGTCTCCTTCCTCTCTGTCTCTCTCTTCCCCTCCCACAGCCAAGGTTCCATTGGAGCAAAGATGGCCCAGGCGCTGAGGATGGCTCTGTGGCCTCTGCCTCAGGTGCTAGAATGGCTCTGGTTGCAACAGAGCAACGCCCCAGAGGGGCAGAGCATCGCCCCCTGGGTGGCATGCCGGGTGGATCCTGGTCGGGCGCATGCGGGAGTCTGTCTGACTGCCTCCCCATTTCCAACTTCAGAAAAATACAAAAAGAAAAAAGACATCCCCAAATTTTAAGGCAATTGGAGTTGTGCGGTGGTTACCGTTATGAAACTGAATAGCTAGTGTGTGTTGTTTTTGAAGCCCACCAACCTGATCCCACTAAGAACACACCTGTGGTGGAATAAAGATGAGCTTAGTAAGATACTGAAGCGAGGACCTTGAGGTAAGCAGTCAGGGGCACCTTTAGAAGTCTTGGAAAGGAGAGGATGGAGGGAGTTTGAGCTTGTGCTGGGATTTTCTAAGGACAAATGGGAGAAACGAGGCCCATTCTTTTTTCTTTTTTTTAACAGAGACAGAGAGGGAAAGACAGGAACGGAGAGATGAGAAGCATCAATCATTAGTTTTTCATTGCGCGTTGCAACACCTTAGTTGTTCATTGCTTCCTCATATGTGCCTTGACTATGGGCCTTCAGCAGACCAAGAAACCCCTTGCTTGAGCCAACAACCTTGGGTCCAAGCTGGTGAGCTTTTGCTCAAACCAGATGAGCCCGCGCTCAAGCTGGCGACCTCGGGGTCTCGAACCTGGGTCCTCGGCATCCCAGTCCGAAGCTCTATCCACTGTGCCACCGCCTGGTCAGGCTGACCACTGACCATCTTAACAGCGACTAAAGCAGGATTGGATTAGAGTAAAGCAGAGTTGAATGGACATTGACAACTTAGCATTCACTCCTGATGTTTACTTTTATGAGCATTGTTTGTTTTCTTTGTTTAAATTTTGGGTTGAGACTGGCTAATAACTTTATACAGGTTTCAGGTGCCCAATTCTACAACACATCTCTGTACACCGTATTGTGTGTTCACCCCGCCCCCACGTCAAGTCCCTGTCCATCACCATTTATCCCCCCATACCCTCCCTCACCCCCCTCCACAATCACCACACTGGTTTTTTTGTGTCTATGAGGGGTTTTTTTGTTTTTTGCTCAATCCCTCTACCCCACTCCCCCTGACAACTGTCAGCCTGCTCTCTATCTATGAGTCTGTCTCTATTTTGCTTGTTAGTTCATTTTGTTTGTTAGATTCCACATGAGTGAAATCACATGGTACTTGTCTTTCTTTGACTGGCTTATTTTACTTAACATAATACTCTCCAGGTGCATCCATGTTGTCATAAAAGGTAGGATTTCCTTCTTTTTTACGGACGAGTAATATTCCATTGTGTAAATGTAACCACAGCTTTTTTATCCACTCATCTACTGATGGACACTTGGGCTGCTTCCAAATCTTTTTATTTTTTTATTTTTACAGAGACAGAGAGAGAGTCAGAGAGAGGGATAGACAGACAGGAATGGAGAGGTGAGAAGCATCAATCATTAGTTTTTCATTGCACATTGTGACACCTTAGTTGTTCATTGATTGCTTTCTCATATGTGCCTTGACTGCGGGCCTTCAGCAGACCGAGTAACCCCTTGCTCGAGCCAGCGACCTTGGGTCTAAGCTGGTGAGCTTTTGCTCAAACCAGATGAGCCCGCGCTCAAGCTGGCGACCTCGGGGTCTCGAACCTGGGTCCTTGGCATCCCAGTCCGACACTCTATCCACTGCACCACCGCCTGATCAGGCTGCTTCCAAATCTTGACTATTGTAAATAGCACTGCAATAAACACAGGGTGCACATATCCTTTCAAATTAATGTTTTGGGTTTTTTTGGATAAATTCCCAGAAGTGGAATTGCTAGGTCAAAAGGCAGTTTCATTTTTAATTTTTTTTTTATTCAGTGAGAGGAGGGGAGGCAGAGACAGACTCCCACATACACTCTGACTGGAATCCACCTGGCAAGCCCACTAGGGGATGATGCTCTGCCCATCTGGGGTGTTGCTCTGTTGCTCTGCAACTGAGTTATTTTAGCTTCTGCGGCGATGGCCATGGAGCCATCCTCAGTGCCCGGGGTCAGCGCACTCCAAATAAGCCATGGCTGCAGGAGTGGAAGTGAGAGAGAAAGAGAAGCGAGAGAGGGAGGGGAAGAGAAGCAGATGGGCGCTTCTCCTGTGTGCCTTGACCAGAATTGAACCCAGGACATCCCCACACCGGACCGGTGCTCTACCACTGGGCCAACCGGACAGGGCCCATTTTCAATGTTTTGAGATAACTCCATACTGTTCTCCACACTGGCTGCACCAATTTGCATTCCCACCAGCAGTGAATGATGCTTTCCTTTTCTCCACATCCTCACCAGCACTTGTTGTTTGTTGATGTTTTCATGATAGCTGTTCTGACAGGTGTGAGATGATAGCTCATTGTGACTTTAATTTGCATCTCTCTACTGAGTAGTGACATTGAGCATTTTTTTATATGCCTATTGGCCATCTGTGTGTCCTCTGCGAAGAAGTGTCTTGTCATGTCCTTTGCCCATTTTTTAATTGGGCTGTTTGTTTGCACTGTGTATGTTCTGTTGAGAATGTTGTTGTCTGGTGTCAGCCAGGCCCATCCTCATTGTCTCTGGCCATTAGCGGGGCCAATTTTCACCTCCTCCACATAAGAGTGTAACCTAAGGTCGCGGGTTCAAAACCCCAGGCTTGCCTGACCTGTGGTGGCACAGTGGATAAAGCGTCAACCTGGAAACGCTGAGGTTGCCGGTTCAAAACCCTGGGCTTGCCTGGTCAAGGCACATATGGGAGTTGATGCTTCCTGCTCCTCCCCCCTTCTCTCTTTCTTTCTCTCTTTCTCTCTCTCTCTCTCTCTCTCCCCTCTCTATAATGAATAAATAAAATCTTAAAAAAAAAAAAAAAAAAAACAGGCTTGCCCAGTCAAGGAACATATGGGAGTTGATGCTTCCTGCTCCTCCCCCACTTCTCTCTCTCTCTTCTCTAAAAAATGAATGAATAAATAAAAATAATTTAAAAAAAAAAAGAGTGTAACCTGAGTAAATCACTGGGCTTCTTTATCTTCTATTCTCTGTGTAATGTGGCATTCAAAGTGACAGTGCCTCCCAAGATTAATTAAAAATAGCTGGGGTAGGCCTGACCTGTGGTGGCGCAGTGGATAAAGCGTCAACCTGGAAACACTGAGGTTGCCAGTTCAAAACCCTGGGCTTGCCTGGTCAAGGCACATATGGGAGTTGGTGCTTCTTGCTCCTCCCCCTTCTCTCTCTCTCTCTCCCCTCTCTATAATGAGTAAATAAAATCTTTTAAAAAATTTAAAACAAAAAATAGCTGGGGTTTTTTTTTGTCATTGCAAAACATATATGAGAAATACATAATTCAACCCCCATGCAAACTTTTAAAATTTATTTGTTCAAAAAAATGAATACAAGGAGAAAATTCAGGCAATTCTGTAATATTTGGATATTCAGGACCTTAGACAAAAAAAAAATATTCTGGCAGCTGATGGAATTCTGTATTTTATGTGTAGCCTTCTTTGTATCATCAACCAATAATTCCTAATTCTGAGGTCAGCCCAGGCAGGGTACATAAAAATCACTCAGGTTGCTGATGAAAAAATACAAATTCCCACCTCCTTCCTACTTGAGATTCTAACTCAGTTGCTCTCAGCTGGGAAGTATCTTCCAGTGTGTCTACAAAGTCAAATCTCTTTCTCCTCCAATTTCAAGGACTCTCATGGGCTCTGCTTGAGTCACATGTCTCACTCCTAGACCTATCACTGTGGCTAGTAAAGTGAGACACTGTGACTGGCCAGTTCTGGGTCATATGTTCTTCCTAATGGCCAAGAGGATGGGATACTATGATTGACAGCTATGCGGAATCATAGGCTGGATTCAGGGAGGAGTGTTTCCCCTCAAAGGAAGTTGCAGGAGCCCATGCTGGGAATGTGATTTCAGGAATACCTGTTTTAGCTCACTCAGTCCACTCCTTCCCCTTAAGGTCCACCCACTGCAAGAGGCAAAAGCAAATTAAAACTCAGCTTTATTAGTATTAATTGGGCTTTTGCCAGAGCCCTAATGCACACTGTTGATGTTCTATCTCTTGGCTTAGAGGTAAAGATAGAAAGAAACTGTCAACAGCCAACCATCCTTCACCTGGTCAACAGGGAGGAATCTCTCATCTTTTGGTTCCCCACCTGCAACAATGTTAATTCTAGAACTGTTAGGAAGCATTTCAACACCTGCCTTTGGTGCTCAGCAGAGGGAAGTTGTGATACTTACTGCTGACTTAGACTCGAGTGGGCGTTGTGCCCAGATTCGGCTACTGCTGAGCCTTCAAACTGAGCTTGGTTGAGGCTGGGATTCCATGCCGTGGAGCACACCCACCAGCGCCTCCGCCTGCACTGAGCCTGGCTGGAGGCGGAAGGATGGGGCAAGTCACACTGGAAGCTTCTCCCCTTGAAACACCTTGGCATTGAGGACTCTTCCTCTTTTGCTTCTCCTTTTTTCCTCCTGCCCCTCTCCCTCCCTCCCTTCCTCCCTTTCTTGTTTAAACACCCCGAGTCAGTTGATGCCATTTCATAAGTACCTAACTGAGCAGGACAGGCGGTGTCAGCACAGCTGGCACTGGGCAGGATTAAGGAGGATTAAGGCCCTTTGTCATCCTCTCTCTGCAGAAATAAGACCTGAACTCTTGCTAAAGAACTCTCTTGGTAACCACTTTCTCCGAGGCTTTTTGGATGGCCTTTGGCTGGGTGGAGCTCGCGGCATGTGCAGCCTTCACAGGGAGTGAGCCGGGCTGCCAGCCTGAGAGTGGTGAGCCAGGGCGGGTGAGCCAGGCATTGGGTGGGGTCTCCGTTCCAGGGCCAGGTCGACTCAGCTCATGGGCTAGCTGCCTCAGACCTCGGAGACAAGCCACTTCACGCCAGGAGACTTCTGCTCCCCAATCCCAGTGCCCAAGGGTGCGGTCTCATGGTCACCCCAGCCCGCCCCTCCCTCTGGGTTCCCTTCTTCTCTCCATTTCTTCTGGTTGAAGGAGGAAACACAGGATCTGCCCTAATAAAAGGTCAGTCCTCCACTTTGCCCCAGGTCCCATGTTGTTGTTGTTGTTGTTGTTTTTTGCATTTTTCTGAAGCTGGAAACAGGAAGAGACAGACAGACTCCCGCATGCGCCCAACCGGGATCCACCCGGCACGCCCACCATGGGGCTACGCTCTGCCCACCAGGGGGCCATGCTCTGCCCATCCTGGGCGTCGCCATGTTGCAACCAGAGCCACTCTAGCGCCTGAGGCAGAGGCCACAGAGCCATCCCCAGTACCCGGGCTGTCTTTGTTCCAATGGAGCCTTGGCTGTGGGAGGGGAAGAGAGAGACAGAGAGGAAGGCGCGGCGGAGGGGTGGAGAAGCAAATGGGCGCTTCTCCTGTGTGCCCTGGCCGGGAATCGAACCCGGGTCCTCAGCACATGTTTTTTTGACCTTCTCAAGGACTTCAAGCCTTGAATTACTCTCTCCTGAATTACCCATCTCTCTCCACCCTCGTGTCTCATCAGCCTACAGAACTGCTCCCATCTTGAAGCAAGAACAGAAGCCCTGTGACTTCTGCATGCCCCGCCAGCACCCACCCTCCTTCTCTGCTTCCCTTCTGAGACAAGCTCCTCTATGTCACTGCCTCCGTCTCCTCCATTCCCACCCCTCCTCTAGCCCGCTTCAGTCTGGCTCTGCATCCCCCTGCATTTGCTGTCACCAACACCATGTTCACAGACACTTTCAAGTCTTCATGTCATGGGGCTTCTTAGCTGGCTGTCCTTCACACAGCGGACCACCCTCTCCTGGCTTTCCTTCTGTGACATGCTCACGGTGTTCTTTCTTCTCCCCAGTCACCCCTCCTTAGTCTTTGTCCTTGGCTCCTCTCCTTCCTGCCTCAATGTTGGGTCCCTCATGGTCCTTCGTAGCCAGACACTCACAGGATGGTCTCCATCAGCATGGCTTTAAACACCATCTAGCACAGGGGTCCCCAAACTTTTTACACAGGGAGCCAGTTTACTGTCCCTCAGACCTTTGGAGGGCCGGACTATAAAAAAATCTATGGGCCCTGGCCGGTTGGCTCAGCGGTAGAGCATCGGCCTGGTGTGCGGGGGACCCGGGTTTGATTCCCGGCCAGGGCACACAGGAGAAGCGCCCATTTGCTTCTCCACCCCCTCCCCTCCTTCCTCTCTGTCTCTCTCTTCCCCTCCCGCAGCCGAGGCTCCATTGGAGCAAAGATGGCCCGGGCGCTGGGGATGGCTCCTTGGGCTCTGCCCCAAGCGCTCGAGTGGCTCTGGTCGTGGCAAAGCGACACCCCGGAGGGGCAGAGCATCGCCCCCTGGTGGGCAGAGCGATGCCCCGGAGGGGCAGAGCATCGCCCCCTGGTGGGCAGAGCGACGCCCCAGAGGGGCAGAGCATCGCCCCCTGGTGGGCAGAGCTTTGCCCCTGGTGGGCGTGCCGGGTGGATCCCAGTCGGGCGCATGCGGGAGTCTGTCTGACTGTCTCTCCCCATTTCCAGCTTCAGAAAAATACAAAAAAAAAAACAAAAAACTATGAACAAATCCCTATGCACACTGCACATATCTTATTTTAAAGTAAAAAAAAAAAAAAAAAAACGGGAACAAATACAATATTTAAAATAAAGAACAAGTAAATTTAAATCAACAAATTGACCAGTATTTCAATGGGAACTATGGGCCTGCTTTTGGCTAATGAGATGGTCAATGTCCGGTTCCATATTTGTCACTGTTAGCCGTAACAAGTGATATGACACGCTTCCGGAGCCATGATGCGTGCAGCCCGCGTCACCGGAAGTAGTACTGTACGTGAGTGACGCCATGGCTAACTAACCACCAATGAAAGAGGTGCCCCTTCCAGAAGTGCGGAGGGGTCTGGATAAATGGCCTCAGGGGGCCGCATGCGGCCTGTGGGGCCCTTGTTTGGGAACCCTGTTTGGGAACCCTGATCTAGCAGCTGAGGGCCCTCAAGTGCATGCCTCCAGTCTTGTGGTCACCTCACAATTCCATTGTTTACTCAATACCTTCACTGGAATACCTCCTGGGCATTCCACATGGCAGGTGTCCTTAATGAACCGTTCCCTTGTCTCCCGTCTGTTTCCTCCCCAGTCTTCTGCAGCTCCAGGAATGGTACCGCCCTTCAATCCAGGCACCCAAGTTGTCATCCTTGGCTCCTGCCTTCTCCCCCCTAAACCCTCCCACCCAGCCAGCCACCAACAGTCAGTTCTGCTCCCACATGTCCCTCAGATCTCACCTTCTTTTTTTTCTTTCTCTTATTAAATTTTTTTAAATATATATTTTAAAGATTTTATTTATTCATTTGAGAGGAAGAAGAGAGACAGAGAGAGAGAGAGAGAGAGATAGAAGGGAGGAGGAACAGGAAGCATCAACTCCCATATGTACCTAGACCCGGTGAGCCCAGGGCTTAGAACCAGCGACCTCAGCATTTCCAGGTTGACACTTTATCCACTGCGCCACCACAGGTCAGGCCTCCTTTATTAAATTTTTTATTGAATTTATTGAGATGACATTAGTTCATAAAGATCTCACTTTCTTCATTGTCATTTTGCTGTCCTTGGCCAGGCCACCTGGAAGCTATAACAAGCTCCTAAATAACACTCCCTCTCCCCCACCCATTTCTCACACTGCTGCTGTGGAGATCTTTCTAGAATGGAAATGGAATCAGATCCTGTGCTAGAAACCATTTTATGTTCCCCATTGCTCTAAAGTGAAATTTAACCTCCTTAACTCAGTTTACGCAACCTTTCAGAGCCCAGCCGCTCCCTGCCGCCCACCTCCCCATCACCAGGGCCTCCCCTGAAGACTGGTTACCAGGTTCCAGAGACAAGGACAGGCTCTCAGGACCCAGAATATCCCTTTGTAGTCGGGGTGCCCTTCCTCCCCTACTCCCCTGTTCTGGTTGGTTTCTATTATTCCTTCTATCCTTGGCTTAGTTTAGATCAGTGGCTTTCAACCTTTTTATACTTGGGGACCAGTGAAAATAGGAGAATTATTTTGGGGACCACTAAGACAGAAATCACCCTGAGCATAAGTGAATTTGACTGTGATCACTGAGTCTGTAATCTTCATACAGCATCAGGGAGGTTGACTCTTTCTCAGACCAGCACGAAACTTCTGGCAGACTGGTAGATATCACTTCCTCCAAAAGCCTTCCTTGACTCATTCTCCCAAAACAAAACAAAATCAAATCAGATCAAAAACCGGAGTCATCGCTCCTATCTTACCTGAGGAGGGATTAGGAAAACTGTGTTTGCATAACAGGCAGGTCATTTTTCCTTGCCTTCTTTGTAACAGAATAATAGAAGTCAGGTAAGGATAGCATCTAAACAGAACTAATTACACACCACTAGGAAAACACACATCTCTACCTGGTGTGTGACTACTGTCATCAGCTGACTGCGACAGATCTTTAGAAAATGAAGTAAAAGCAGAGACATGATTCATGAAAAAAAAAAAAAAAAAAAATATATATATATATATATATATATATATATATATATATATATACACACACACACACACACACACTTTGCTGACGTAAAAAAGATAATTTCACTGGATGTTATGGAAACCATTCTTTTCTTCTTAATGGGTGGTCTATTATTCCAATCACAGATTATAGAATTGGTTACTGCCCTTCATATATTAAATCGCAACAACACTATCTTCTGGAATTTTAAAATATTCTTGGTTAATTTTGTTTCATATATATATATATAAATATATCATATATATGTATTGTAAAGCCAGTAGCCAGGGCCATTATCACAGCAGCCTGGCCCATGCAGGTTCGCATTTGATTTGAACAGTCGGTAAAGAAACAACAGAGCCAAAAACTGATGGGCCATCATCTTTAATCCTAGCTTGCACCCAGCAGGCAAGTAAAAACACACATTGGGCTCCAAAACCCACTCACATTCAGTGCTCACAAAGCTACTGACTTATCCGAGTTTCCTAGAATCAAAGGTTTCTAGCTCACCAGACTTATTCAACTCTGTTCCCCATCTCCTTCCTTCTCCCTGCACAAACTCTGCATAAACTGGCTTCTCACTCAACACTCCGCCATCTTGGCTACTTCTGGCCTCCTCCACGTGGCCTTTCTCTGCTCTGCTCTCTAATGCTAATCTCAGGAACCAAGAGAGCAAGCTCCCATTCTGCCCCCATTTTATAGTGTAGAAATCAAAACCTTAATCCAATATACAAAATAGGGAAGTCTCTAATACAAAGTCACTTATCTGGGGCATGATGGGATTGCACCACCCCACATCAAAAAAGGTGGGAAAGGCTTAGTCCTAAAACCAAGCCCCAGACTACAAGGATCCTGCCTGCCCACAGCCCGCCCCCAACACACATTAATATCACCTGGGCAACGGCTTCCACATGGGCAGCGCCATCTTTAACAAAGTGAGCATAATATATTTTATCTGCCCAATATATATATATATTAGATTTTATTTATTTATTTTAGAGAGAGAGGAGAGAGAGAGAGAAGGAGGGAAGAGCAGGAAGCATCAACTCCCTTATATGCCTTGACCAAGCAAGCCCAGGGTTTTAAACTGGTGACCTCAGCATTCCCAGGTTGATGCTTTATCTGTTGCACCAACACAGGTCAGTCCATTTATATTATTTTTAAATATTTTTATTTATTGATTAGAGAGAAAGACATCAGTTCATTGCTCCACTTATTTATGCCTCATTGGTTGATACCTGCATGTGCCCTAATGGCAGATCAAACCTGCAACCCTGGCATATCAGGACAATGCCCTAATTAACCGAGCTACCGGGCCAGGGTCATTTTTTTTTTCTTTTTTTGACAGAGGGACAGATAGGGACAGACAGACAGAAAGGGAGAGAGATGAGGATTCTCAATTCTTCACTGCGATACCTTAGTTTCTCGTTGATTGCTTTCTCATATGTGCCTTGACCAGGGGGCTAGCAGATCAAGTGACCCCTTGCTCAAGTCAGCGATCTTTGGCTCAAGCTGGTGAGCTTTGCTCAAACCAGATGAGCCCGCGCTCAAGTTGGCAACCTCGGGGTTTCGAACCTGAGTCCTTCACGTTCCAGTCCAACACTCTATCCACTGTGCACCGCCTGGTCAGGCCAGGGTTATTTTTATTATTATCATTGTTATTTATTGGGATGGCTTGAGGGCTCTCATGAGTGGGAGGCTGACAATAGAACATCTCTGACACCCCATGGCTTCACTATTAGTGGCATTCCAAATGGAAGGGCTGGCTCAATATTGATGGATGGAGGAAAGAATGAAATTACCCTCAAACCAGAGTTCCACATTTTCTGTTCTTAGTCTGCACTGGTTAATATCATCGGCACACACAAGACCAGGCACAGCTCCACTCTCTGAATCATGGGACCATAGAATGACAAGATGGCAGGGTTCCTGGGGCACCATGGCTCCTCTTCCAAACGTCTTAGTTGATCCACCTGAGAGCCCTTGCTCGCCCGCAGTTGTACAGAGCAGTCAGGCTGCCTGCAGGATGGGGGGAGGGAGTGGGGACCAGTACCTTGACAAGCTCTTAAAACACATCACCTCGTCTGATTTCCTCTGTTTGTTTTACAGATCCAGGATTGGAGAGAGAAATAAGGTGTCAGTCAACGTCAACATACATTTGTGGCGCCAAATGACACCCCCTCCCCACGCTCCCCCTTAATGGCAATGCCTAGAGCCTGCTCGCCATCTTGTGGCCAAACCTAGGAACTGCACACTTCCCACCTTGACTTCCACCAAGTAGTGGAACCAGGATTTGAACCCCAGCTTGTTGTCCCACCCAAGTCTTGGGTTTAAAGGCCAGTGTTCAGGTCCTGGTTTGATCACTCCCAGCCACGATCAAAGAGGATTTCATTTTCTTATCTGAATTGCAGAGAGAGCAACGTTCTCATCTCCCTGGATAAAGACCCAGTGAGAAAGGAGACTGTTGCTGTCAAGTCTCCCACGTATGGTTGATGGACATTGTTTTCCTGAACTTAATATAAGACACCTCTCTTCAGTATTACCTTAAAACAAGGAAGTAAGCCTGACCTGTGCTGGCTCAGTGGATAAAGTGTCAACCTGGAATGCTGAGGTCACCGGTTCGAAACCCTGGGCTTGCCTGGTCAAGGCACATATGGGAGTTGATGCTTCCTGCCCCTCCCCCACTTTCTCTCTCTCTCTCTCTCTCTCTCTCTCTCTCTCTCTCTCTGTCTTCTCTCTAAAATGAATAAATAAAATCTTTAAGAAAAAGAAAGTAAGACACCTGGATGGTTTGGATGTGTGGCAATGGAAGGGATTTGATGGTCACCAGGAATGACCTCCTTATTTCAGAGAGGAAGCTAACACTCAGGGAGACGAGCAAGCAGAAGCCAAGAGGTGTGAAGGCTCACATTGCAGGACGCAGACCAGCCGCTCTTCAGTTCAATGTCGGTCCAGAGCTCGGACTTCACGTGGGGTCACCGGAGGGCAGATGGTCCCGGGTGGGAACCGCAGAATGAGGTTCGGGAATGGGGCCAGTGAGGACGGAAGTCAGGGCCCTTTGGAAGCTGAGTCCTTCTTCGTGCTGTTGGAGAGGCGCCCCGAGCACCTGTGAGTGGGGCTCGGTGCTCCCGGATGGCCCCCAGGGGTGCAGAATTGCTGGCGTTGGTGAAGATCATGCCCAATATCCTGTCTCCTCACAGAAGAGGAAGCTGAGTGGCAGGGAGAGAGGAGGGTCCTGCCCAGGCTACTCACGGTTGCCAGTAGCTGTCCTGTCCCAGCAACCGGTGTAGCCGCCATGGTGGCCCTATGTCTCATTATGACCAAATACCTATTTTTTTTAAGGATCATGGACCAGTGCCCTTTATGACCTTAGTATTCCATTTAATCTTCCCAGCAGCCTTGCCAACGGTTTATCTCCATTTTACAGATGAGGAAACCGAGGTGCAGGAAGACAATGTAATGTGCAAAGGACAAGTGAGTGGTGGCGTCCAGAAGTGAACCCACGTCCACTCAACTCTAGCTACTGGGTTCGTGGCCACTGAAGGCACCAGGGTCACAGGGTGCTGTGGCTACTTGGGAAGATGGTTATAACGAGGTAGTAAGAGAAACACGTTCTCTTAGGACAGAGCTCTATCTTCAGAGTTAACTTAGATTTACTCTGGGACCTGGAGCAGATCAATCACTCTCACTCATCTCTTTCTGAAAAAGGAAAGAAGTAATACAAAATGGTGGACATAACGCTCCTGCCTCAGTGCCTGACACTCAGTGAGTGCCCGGATGGAGGCATGTTCCTCCTCTCATCCCCCCCAGCCCCCACCACATAGGACCCGGATGAATGAGGCCTCCAAAGTTAGAAAGGAGTGAAATGTGGCCTGACCTGTGGTGGCACAGTGGATAAAGCGTCAACCTGGAAACGCTGAGGTTGCCAGTTCGAAACCCTGGGCTTGCCTGGTCAAGGCACATATGGGAGTTCATGCTTCCTGCTCCTCCCTCCTTCTCTCTCTCTCTCTCTCTCTCTCTCTCTCTCTCTTTCCCCCTCTCTATAATAAATAAATAAAATCTTAAAAAAAAAAAAAAAAAAGAAAGAAAGGAGTGAAATGTGAGTGCCTCCAGGGATCTCTCCCTACCCCCTCACAGTACACCGTGGGAAGAGGAGCAGGGACATCCCTTGTTGGAAATACCCTAGTCCCTGAGGGACGATGGCAACCCTGTCATTTAGTGAGAAACAAGTCTGTCCCAGGAGTCCTGGGAGAGCCTGTGGAACTGGGAGGCAGATAGCCTCTGAGGCTCCTGGGTCTGGAAGCCCCCAACAGAGGCAGGTCCCAAACTGCAAGCTGTCCTTCCCTGAGCATCCCCTGCCAGGTTACCTGGTGTCCACTCAGAAACTATACCTGTTATCCCCTCACTGGGTCCTCAACCCAATGGACAGGAAAGTCCCCATTTGATTCTGCCATGTTCTGTGTTTCCTCAGAAGTATTTCTAGCTAAGCCCGGAGATCAGGAGCAGTGGGCTGGACCTGGAGGGAGGACTGTGTCAGTGCGTGAATAAGGAGGGATGATGGACGTGGGTGCTGCCTTTCTGGTGCCCACCGTCTCTGCGTTCCTGGGAACCAGGGGTCATCTGTACCTTCCTCAGCCTCCTGTCTGTCTTAGGCTGTTTCTCTCTCTCCGGAGTCCAGCTGAAGGTGTTAGTAGGGCTCAGGTATTCATGTTCTTGTTAGTGCCACCCCCACGAAATAGAAATCACATGAAAATGCATCTACTGCACACATTAAAAACATTTTATTTGATACGAATGAAAAAATAAAAAGATTTTACAACCAAGTTTTACCAGGAATAAATCTTTTACTTTTCCTTGTGGTCCAAATGTTATTGTTTATGTGCGACACGTAATGAAAACCAAAACATGCTTATGCTTGGAGCTTTTAAGACAACTCTCTAAATAATTCATGAGCTAAAGAGGAAATCACAATGTAAATGAGAATATAGCACTGAGCCATAATGAAAACCCTACCTAATTAAACTTGTCACTGCAGCCAAGGCAGTGCTCACAGAGAAATATGTATATGGTCTTAAATGCAGGTGCGCAATGAGGAAAAGGTACTGAAACTAATGAGCTAAATGTCCAATGTAACAAATTAGTGAAAGAGCATCTTTGGTATAAACCCAAAGAAAATAGAATGATCAGATAATAAAAATTAATTAGAATCAACTCAGATAACAACAAAGTAAAAGTTGGCTACTCAAAAATAAAAACCAATAGAGCCCTGGCCAGTTGGTTCAGTGGTAGAATGTTGGCCCCGCATGTGGAAGTCCCAGGTTCCATTCCCGGCTAGGTCACACAGGAGAAGTGCCCATCTGCTTCTCTACCCTTCCCGCTTCTTTCCTCTCTGTCTCTCTCTTCCCCTCCCACAGCCAAGGCTCCATTGGAGCAAAGTTGGCCCAGGCACTGAGGATGGCTCCATGGCCTCCGCCTCAAGGCACTAGAATGGCTCCCATTACAGTGGAACAAGGCCCCAGAGGGGCCGAGCATCGCCCCCTGGTGGGCACACTGGGTGGATTCTGGTTGGGTGCATGCGGGAGTCTGTCTCTGTCTGCCTCCCCCCATCCCCCTGCCACTTCTCCCTTCGGAAAAATACAAAAAAAAAGAAAAAAAACAATAGATAAAACCCTGATTATATTACTTATGGGGGGAAAAAGAAAACAAATTTTAGTTACAGAAAGAGGACCACTACAGACGCTGTGGAGGTTATAAAATAAGAGAACACCTGAAGCAGCTTCATATCGATATATTTGAAACATTAGAAGAAACCGACAATTTTCTGGAAAAACATAACCTTTCAAAATCACTTCAGAGGATAGCAATCAATTTGTCTCCATTACATTGTATCAGTAGTTCCACAACCAGAGACTCGGTAGAACCCTGGTGAATTCACAAGAAAGTGCTACCAAAACCCAGACAATCCTTCTATTCCAGAGGAAGAAAAAGGAAAGAAAACAGCCCGAGTCATTTTATGACGCTCGGTTCACCTTAGGCTCATACTGGAGAAGAACCTATAAGAAACTGAAACCAACCTGACCAGGCGGTGCGCAGTGGATAGAGCATCGGACTGGGATGCGGAGTCGAGACTCCGAGGTCACCAGCTTGAGGGTGAGCTCATCTGATTTGAGCAAAAGCTCACCAACTTGAGCCCAAGGTCGCTGGCTCAAGCAAGGGGTTCCTCGGTCTGCTGAAGGCCCACGGTCGAGGCACATGTGGGAGAGCAATCGATGAACAACTAAGGTGTTGCAACACACAACGAAAAACTGATGATTGATGCTTCTCATCTCTCTGTTCCTATCTGTCTGTCCCTCTCTCTGACTCTCTCTCTCTGTCTCTAAAAAAAAAAAAAGAAAGAAAGAAAGAAAGAAAGAAAGAAAGAAAGAAAGAAAGAAAGAAAGAAAGAAAGAAAGAAAGAAATTTTAAAAAAAGAAACTGAAACCATAGCCAAGAATATTTGAGATTTTGCTCCCAGGCATATGTCTTCAGTTTGGCTCAAATAAACTCTAGGAGCTGTGACATCCTAGTAGCAATGAGCACCTGTAGCAGCCAGATCTTGGTTTCTAAATTTTGAAATACCACTCTGCACTAAAAAAAAAACAAAAAAACAAACAGGACTCTGTGGAAAACTGGATGGTTCTAGGGCTGGGGCTGAAAAGAAGATGTTCCTGGAACTTTACTTTGAATGCAACTAAGAAAACTCTTAAAGTCTGAAGCAATCATACAAAAGCCACTACACTCAGTTTGAATGGACTTCCACTTCTAAATCTGGGGCACCATGAACTTCAAAATAAGTGACAGTAGAGATGGAGTACAACCCACTGAATAAATCAAGAGTCCTTGAGTTCACACTGACATAAGTTAAAGAATGAGTAAATACATGAGGAAAGGAGAAAGCTGTCCCTTGCACTGTAATGTAAACTAATAACTGTAGAGAGAAGGATGGAATTAGAATGTCACTATTTGTGCAACCTTCATAGAAATAATTCAGACAAGAAACATGAACGGATGTTAAAATTAGTGAGCAAAAGTGGAATAAAAATTGGAAATTAAAGTCTTTTCCCCCCTGTGCAGTGGATAAAGCGTCGACCTGAAACACCGAGGTTGCCAGTTCAAAACCCTGGGCTTGTTTGGTCAAGGCACATGTGGGAATTGATGCTCCTCCCCTTTTCTCTCTCTCTCTCTCCTATCTAAAATGAATAAATAAAATCTTTTAAAAAATAATAATAAATAGAGCCTGACCAGTCAGTGGCGCAGTGGATAGAGCATTGGACTGGGATGTAGAGGATCCAGGTTCGAGACGCCGAGGTCGCCAGCTTGAGCGCGGGCTCATCTGGTTTGAGCAAAAGCCCACCAACTTGAACCTAGGGTCGCTGGCTCCAGCAAGGGGTTACTTGGTCTGCTGAGGGCCCACGGTCAAGGCATATATGAGAAAGCAATCAATGAACAACTAAGGTGTTGCAAAGCGCAATGAAAAACTGATGATTGATGCTTCTCATCTCTCTCCGTTCCTGTCTGTCTGTCCCTGTCTATCCCTCTCTCTGACTCTCTCTCTGTCTCTGTAAAAAAAATAATAAATAAATAATAAATTAATTAATAAAGTCTCCCCCCCCCCTTGAAATATTTATTAACTATAAAAGGGGGAAAGTAGCTTTATTGTGAAGAAACTTGGTAAAAGCCATTTGAATAGAGAAGTCACAGTTAACACCACAAAGTCACAGGATACATCGAAATCACGTGCTACCTGATAGGTAACAATGAGACCTCCGCACCCTTCCTGTGAAATTCCAGGCAAATATGTCACCTGGGTCTAATCACTAGGAAATATCGGATGAACCCAAATCATAGGTCCTTCCATAAAAGAACTGTCCTGTAATCTCCAAAAATGTTTAAGGTCCTGGAAGTCGAGGAAAGACTGAAGAACTGCTCCAAATGGAAGAGACTGAAGAAGTATGACAACTGGCTGCAAAGGGGGGGGGGGGGGTCCCAACTGGATCTTTTTATATAAAGAATGTTGTTTTTAGGGTAATTGGCAAAACTCTGACTGAAGTGTATATGGGTGTACTTATACTATATGTGAAAGTTTTCTCTAAGTTGGAATTTGTTTCAAAATAAGATATATTATACGTATATGTGTTGATTATATATATATATATATATTTTTTTTTTTTTTAAGTTGACCGTGGGGCATAAGATTATATTCACATAAATAGAAAAATATCATGATTACGGTGGCTTTGGAATGAGTTGATTTGGCGAAACTGGACTTTGTTTCCCACAGATCCCTTTTCTATATGTTTGTGGTTAGGATGGCCCAAGGGATCTCGATCAAGACTTAGAAGGCAAAAGCAGCAGCCTTATAGTATTTTACACTTATAAGGTCAGGTGAGGGTCACCAGGCAGGTCTCCAGTGTATGGACCCTGTCACTTACCCGCGGGCATACTGCTCTTGTATTCAGCCAGGGACCACCTCTCACTAAGCTGGGCTCAGGTATGGGCTTATTTGCTTACAGGTACCCGTTGAGCTCTGACTTCCCAGAAGGCAGGGACCTCCTCCTTGCCTTCCTCCAGGTGTTCAGCAGCAAGACCCCCAGCATTAGGATTGTCAGGTGAATAGTTATTGGGCTTCATCTATGACGGCGATATGTCAGGCCCGCTGCTGAGTTTCAGCTCACCCTGCCAATCCTCAATTCTATTTATTTTTAGAGAAGAGAAAGAGAGATAGAGAGGGCGAGAGAGGAGAGAGACAGAGAGAGAGAGAAGGGGGAGGAGCTGGAAGCATCAACTCCCATATGTGCCTTGACCAGGCAAGCCCAGGGTTTCGAACCAGCGACCTCAGCATTTCCAGGTTGACGCTTTATCCACTGCGCCACCACAGGTCAGGCCCAAATCCTCAATTCTAGATTCTCAAGTGGGGTCCCTAGACCAGAAGCATCAACATGGCTGAGTTCCTCAGCCCCACCCAGACCTCCTGAGTCAGAAACCCAGCGGTTTCTGCCTAACAATCCTTGTCAGCAGTTTCTCAGGGTTATTCCCCTGCGCGCTCACATTTGAGACTCACTGTTCTAGAGTTCTGGAAAGACCTCGACTAGAGCAGATGGTTTAATTCCCAGCAGGAAGAAGGAAGGTCCTTTGCTGAGACTGCCCCCCTCCCTGGACAATTTCAGCTCTTTCCAGGGGTTAAAAGTGCCATTGTCAGTCCCACGGGGGGGGGGGGGGGGGGGGCTGCATGTTCAGTTGCCACCTGGGGGGGCTGTCCCAGCTGGTGGTGAGTTTAAGGCTCAAGTCAGTCTTTCCCCCTTTTAAATAATCTCTGCTTTATTGATTTTTTTATTTTATCAAACAGGACTTCATGTGTTTTATTGGATAACCATTTCATTGTTCACTGGAAGGAAAATGACCCCTATTATCGTACAGCAAACCTGTGTGTGCACTGAGATGTTCAGTCTCCTCATCTATTGAATTTTTGTCTTTGGACTGTATTCCTTGGCTCAGAGTCCCTTCCTCCATCTGCAAAGCCATCACTGCCACCAGACACCAGACTGTGACCCTTTTGTCTCCCTCTTACAAGGACCCTTATGATTGATCACACTGAACCCACCTGGATAATCTCCCATCTCAAGATCCTTAACTTAATCACACCTGCAAAGTCTCTTTTGCCATGTCAGGTCACAGTCACAGGTTCCAGGGATTTGGACGTGGACATCTTTTGGAGATCTACCAGACTTGGTTATTTCCATTTTATAGAATGACAAAAGTCATTTCTGAGTGGCTTCCTAGGTCCTAACTTCATTGATTTAACTCCACCAGAAAAACCTGCTGATCGATCAAAGCTGAGTTTATTAGACCTTCCTCAGGGAAGGTCATTAGGGACAGTAGGGAATAATATTGGTAGGGTTTTAGGGCCCTGGCTGGGTGGTTCAAAAGCAGATCGCGCAAGGCCAGGAACTGGCCAGGACTGGGCGAGTTTCTGACCTAACAGCTTTGGAATGGTGGGCCCAGGCAGGTGAGGTTTTGAAGTGAGAGCTGATGCATAATCTTATCTTCTAGAAGCAGGTATTTCCTGGAACAAACTGGAGAAGTGACTTTTGCCAGATCTCAGGACTTGTATTGCTTAACAGGGGGATTATGTTGGTTTTAGTTCTCACAGTTACCATAAAAATGGCCTCCATTTTTCCTTTTTTGAATGCCTCCTACAGGCCAGACAAGTAGAATATGTTTTGGCAATTACAACAACCCTAAAGGCGAGTATTTCAACCCAATCTCAGTAGGATTGCCTAATAATTCCCCTCTTGGTTTTAAGACTCAAAAGGTCCTGCATAAAAATTCTGGCTTCTCCACCTACTTTCTGGGCGAATACAGACGGTAAGTTGTGTAGTGAGGCTCCACGTCTTCAGCTCTAAAACCGGGATGACACTTCGTAGTCTGAGGGCGGGGCGTGCGTACGGGGGTTGCGGCCGCACACACCGTGGGCCGCCGTTTGTCCGCACTAGACCTGGTCCATGTCAGCCCGCTGGTGTCATTATTAGCAGTGCCCTTTTATTCTCAAAAATGACCTTCTGTAGGTGATGCATTCTATGGGTACAGTTCAATTTAGTGAAACTGTGGTTATTATTTTGACTCCATAGGTGAAAGGAGGGAGGATCAGAGAGGTTAGGTGACCTATCCAAGGCCACACTGCTGACTGGGAAGAACTGTCCGTGGTAAAGTTGCTCAGCAGGCCACATGCTATTCTTTCTGCCCGGAGTACCCACCCCCACCACCAACACCACACCACACTACACTGTACAGCTACATGTTTGTGTGACTTTAAAAATTAAATCCTTGTCCCCATTAGATCAGGAGTCCGACGGGACCCCACATGAAGTCAGTCCCATTTATGACCACAGCAATGCCTAGAACCGTAGGGAGTTTAGCGTGTAATTTGTGCACACAGGGTTAGCGTGCCGCCTTGTAAACGTTCAAGAAAGTGGGTGTCTGTATGCCAGGCAGCATTTCTTGCCCTGAGACCCCGCCTCAAAGGTGCTGCCAGAGTTCTGGGGGAGCCCGTCACTCCCACCCACAAGAACTCGGTCAGTAACAGACAATGGCCACTCCCACTGTTCCTTAGGGCGTCCTGGTAAACACCTAAGAACTGCTGAGAAACAGAGCACTCTTCATTGTCCCCCCCCCAAAAAAAAAAGTGGCTTGGATAAGCACCCCAATTCCACACAGGAAATGGAATTCACTGTGCCCAGGACATGGGCTCTCAGGCGAAATGTCCCCAACAAACTGGATTTTCTCCTGTAATTACCATACTTCGGGCTTGGCCTTTACAAGGTTATCACCATCCAGTCAGATGGGATTTTTTGGCTCTGATAAAACAGCCTCTACTGCTAATAGTAACAAATTAAGAAATGTTTTCCTGACGAGGGTCTCCTGTGAGGACGTAAACCCACAGATATGTGTATGTGTAATAGATGACGGTAATGTCCGGTCCCGGGATTAAGGCTTCATCCGCAACAGGCGAGTTCTGAACAAGATTCCCAATCTGAGCAGACCCCATGACTCAGCAGTTTCAATTCCTGGAACCTCATCCTCAGAAACACACGGGACCGACAGGTGCACCATGCTTTTTTATCTCTCTTCCTAACAACAGGAAAAACTGGAATGACCTCAGGGTCCATTAAGAGGGAGAGGGGTCATGACGCACACATCAGGGTATAGCCACACAAAGGAATGCCTGCCTGATGCTGGAAGTTAAAGATGACATCAGGGACCGGACGGGAGAGAACAAAACAAGCCTTGCTGTGCTGCCAGAGCTACCTGCAAGGTCTGAAACCAGGTTGAGAAATCGAAAGAGGTCAGGGCGTCCCAGCCTCGCCGCCGCTGACATGGGGGGCCCGATACCTCTCGGTGGTGGGGGGTCGCCCTGTGCTCCGGGGGATGTTTGGCAGTGTGGCCTAGACTGTACCCACTTGGTGTCCGTAGCACCCCTGCTTCCTAGTTGTGACAACCAAAAATGTCTCCGGACTTTGCCATTTGTCCCCTGGAGGCAAAATCGCCCCCGCCCCCACCCTGTGGCTGACGGCGCTGGACTAGGGTGACCTATGGCCAAGTTTCCTTGAGATCCGCTTGGGAGCTGAGGAAATGACTAACACCACCCCGTTTCACTCTCAAAAATGCCCCGTGGGATAACATATACAATCACTCTTCTCTCCAGAAAAAAACATACCTATGCTTGTGGCACGGTTACCCAGACAGAGGTCTGGTGTCCAGGCCCCTGGGGGGAGAAAGGTACCAGCACCAGTAACAACACCACGAGCCTTCATCAGGTGCATCTTTCGCTAAAATGTCACCTTCCCTGAAATCTGGGCACCCACCGTTCTGATTTCCAAAGTCCACTTGCATTTTGCAACTTCTCTTTAAGGCCAAAGTGGAACCGGGACGCCGTGGGACATGGGGACACAGCACTAAATTATTTGAATAAAGCTCTTATGAGAGGATATCAGCCAGTTCTAGATTTTCCCACTTTGACTTTTTTTTTTTTTTTTTTTTTGAGATCTGAGCACTGCTAGGAAGTGGAAATTTCCCTTATGATTCTATGAAGAAAGATTGAGTGATTGGACTGAGTTAAGGAGTAAGCCATGAGCCAACAACAGGGCTCCCGCCTCCTGGGGCTCCTATCCCATAGCAGATGGCTGTGGGGGTGTTGACAATGACCAACACAAAATAAATAAGAAAACAACAAATCAACGATGCTCTGCAAATTGTGGCAGCTCAGATGCCCAGTGGGAGGTCCTCTCTGACCACCTGGTCAAAATGCTGTAGCTAGTGACTGTCCCCAACCTTCTCACCTGCCTTATTATTCCTTATTTCCTCCTTAGTTCCTGGTGTCTTCTGAAGCATAAGTCCATATCTGACTTGTTTATTTATTAGGTCCTTTCAGTGGAAGGGATGTCAGGAGGACGGAAATGTTGGTGTGTTGTTCACTACTATGTTTCTAGTGCCCGGAACAGCTCCGGCACACAGCACGTGCTCCGTAAATACTCAAGGAGTGAAAGACGCAAAGGGACAGCTGGGGCCGAGATGGGGAGTCGCAGGATGGAGGGACACTGAGGACCCGGGTGGCTGGGGAAGGCCAGTCTGAGGAGGCCAAACCCGGTATGAGATGGGACCAGCTAGTCAGGGTGCCTCCTGCACGGATGCCGCAGATGCGTGTGGACACTGATGGTACCACAGAGGGACCTGTCAGTCAAGGCTCCCACTGCAGTCGCCCACCAAGGGCTTTGCAGACACTGCTTTTCACTGTCTCTTCCCCAGAACCCAGGAAGGAGGCTAAAAATATCACTTCTGGGCTTAGATGTGTGACAGCCATGGCACAGAGAGGTGCAAACTGAGGCATGGAGAGGTTAGGTAACTTGCTAGTGAGGGAGGAAGGCGGGATATTTGAACTCAGGACTGTGGGGCCCCAGGATTCCCCCGCCACCACGCCCCACACATGCTCAGACTGCTCCAGGCACGAGGGCTGACTGCCTCGGTCCAGGTCACGCTCAGGATCTCATTGGCTCTGACACTGACCTATCCCCTGGCCTGACCGAGTGAGGTGTGCCCGGAGTACATGTGGAATGGGTCTAGGAAGGTGGAGGTGTGGCATTCAGATGGGTGGAAACAACCTCTGACAGATCCTCATCTCCAGAAAGGGTCAGGACCACCCAGAAGCTCCATACAGAATTGCTGGCACCCCAGGCTGCCTTTGAAATGCGGGCACTCCTTGGGCATCTGGCTCCCCAATTCTGCTGTGAGCCCTAACCCGGACCTCTGGGAAGTGGGATTAGAGAGGGGGTTGAAAATTGCACCCTTTATCTGCTGTTTTAACTTTGTTTACTATAAACATACATCCTTTTTGTGATAGTACTTCCCATTTTTGATCAAAAGTATCAGAATCTGGGACTAGTAAAAGGAAAAGCAGACAGTTCAAGGGGGCTTTGGTAAGTGGCACACGGTATCATCCCTCAGCAGCGGAGAAAGAATTATTCCAAAATAATACTCATCAAAGACATTCTTAAAACGACAGCTCAATAGTTAGTCCCAAAGAAAAGACACATATAACAAAGAAAAAAAGGTATGAAGTGAAATTACAGTAGAAAAATAGTAGAAAGATAAGTGAAGGTAGACACACCATGATGATGACATTTCACTGCATAGGAATTCCAGATGTGAGATATTTCAGGCACGAAGCCAGAGAGGGACATAGTAAAAACCACGACGTCCTATGTACACAGCCCCCAGCTCATAGGAGGACTCGGGAGAAACCCTGGGTGCTTTTCCACAAATGAGTGTCCCCCCAGCCTCCCCACAGGTAAAATGTCTTGAATCTAAGGTTTTTCTTCCCCTTCATATTTTATTCTTTAAAAAAAAAAATCTTCTTTTATTTATTGATTTTTAGAGAAAGGAGAGAGAGAGAGAGAGAGAGAGAGAGAGAGAGAGAGAAGTGGGGAGTAGGGGAAGAGCTGGAAGCATCAACTTGTAATAGTTGCTTCTCCTTAGTGCCTTGAGCAGGCAAGCCCGGGGTTTTGAACCAGTGACCTCAGCACTCCAAATCAACGCTCCATCCACAACGCCACCACAGGTCAGGCTTATTCTTTTATTTCCTGTGGAAGTATTGATACCTCGTCTGCAGGTTTTTAAATCAATATAACTGTATCATATTGAGATACCAGTTTTTTAAATTGAGGTGAATTCACGCAACATAATATTCATAATTTTAACCATTTTAAAGTGTACAATTCAGTGGCATTTAGTATATTCACAATGCAGTACAACCATCACTTCTATCTAACTAGTTCTAAAACCTTTTCATTGCCCTGAAAGGCAACCCTGAACCCAGTAAGCAGTTAGACCAGGGGTAGTCAACCTCTTTATACCTACCACCCACTTTTTAAAAAAAATTTATTTATTTATTCATTTTTAGAGAGGAGAGAGAGAAACAGAGAGACAGAAAGAGGAGCTGGAAGCATCAACTCCCATATGTGCTCTGACCAGGCAAGCCCAGGGTTTCAAACTGGCAACCTCAGCATTTCCAGGTCGACGCTTTATCCACTGCGCCACCACAGGTCAGGCCCTACCACCCACTTTTGTATCTCTGTTAGTAGTAAATTTTCTAACCCCCCACCGATTCCACAGAAATAGTGTTTTATAAAGTAGGGAAGTAACTTTACTTTATAAAATTTATAAAGCAGAGTTATAGCAAATTAAAGCATAAAATAATAACTTACCAAGTACTTTATATCAGATTTTCACCAAGTTTGGCAGAATAAATTTTTATAAAACAACTTACTATAGTTAAATCTATCTTTTTATTTATACTTTGGTTGCTCCGCTACCGCCCACCATGAAAGCTGGAATGCCCGCTAGTGGGTGGTAGGCACCAGGTTGACTACCACTGAGTTAGACTGTGAATTTGCCTATTCTGGATATTTCATATAAATTGCATCACATAATACGTGCTTTTTTTTTTAAATTTTTTTTTATTTATTCATTTTAGAGAGGAGAGGGTGAGACAGGGAGAGAGAAGGGGGAGGAGCTGAAAACATCAACTCCCATATGTGCCTTGACCAGGCAAGCCCAGGGTTTCGAACCGATGACCTCAGCATTTCCAGGTCGATGCTTTATCCACTGCGCCACCACAGGTCAGGCCTTTTTTTTTTTTTCCTTTTTTTTTTGTTACTGGCTCCTTTCAATTGCTATGACATTTTTGAGGTCCATCTGTATTGCAGCAAGTAATCATACTTCCTTCCTTTTTCATGGCTGAGTAATATTCCACCATATGGATGGACCACATTTGTTTATCTTTTGATGGACATTGGGTAGTTTCCACCATTTAGCTATTGCGTGTAGTGCTGCTCTGGACATTTGTGTGCAAGTTTGTGTTTGAACGCCTGCTTTCATTTCTTTTGGCTGTATACCCAGTTGCTGGGTCCTTGGTTATTCTACGTTTAACATTTTGAGAAACCACCAAACTGGTTTTCATGGTGGCTGTGCCATTTAGCACCCCCATCAGAAATATACAATTCTTATCTCCCCACATCCTCTCCGATACTTTGTTCTTTTTCTTTCTTTGTTTTCGTTATAGCCTTTCAAGGGTGTGGGTGAGAAGGCTTGCAAACTCCTTAGCAATGGTTTTCCTTAACAGTATCTGTATTTGTATATGTAGCTTACCACAGAAAATGTAAAGCCTTAAAGGAGGTTAGGACATTACACCCCAAAACACGCCTCTTTGGCACATTCACTGTTTTGAGCTGAAGGCACCTGAGAAACAGCAGATATAGGATGGGCTCCCCAAACCCCCGCCTGCATCTTTCTACCTAAAAACAGACCATAAAGTTTCCTATGAGAAAGACGTCTTCCCACATCAGGACCAGAGGCTGAAATAAACCTGTACAAACTGATGTGGTAAATTCACCCCACTGGTCTCACCCCAACCCCACCCCTATCTCCTACTCACTTCTTCACAAATTACTCAGAACCCCTCTGTCTTGTCATTTCTTCACAAATGTATCATTTCTTTGTCTAAAGGGTATGAAAGCTTCCTGCTCTGGTCACCCCATGGGGTCTTGACTTTCTTGTGAAGGCTCCCATGCAAATGTCAAAATTTAATACAACTCAGATGCTGTTCTGCTAAGCTGTCTTGCATCAGGTTAATATTGATACTCAGGTCCAGTCCAAGACCCAGAGAAGGTGGCGACAGTTTTGCCCTCTGCTGCAGCCTGGGAAGGAGTAGACCATGGCTGTACATTCGGTGCCCTGCCCTGAGCCAGGCTCCCTAGAGGTCATTACATTACTGCTCCCCCAGCTCGATGATGCCCCCACCCCCGCATTTGGCAAATGAGGTGACTGAGGCTGAAGTACTAATCTGGAAAGTTCTAAGAGTCAGCCTCAGCCACTGACTCAGTCAATAATCATTTTTCTCCTCAAAACTGCACTAACATGCCCTGGCTGGATAGCTCAGTTGGTTAGAGTGTCGTCCCTCTGGAAGCACAGAGGTTGCCGGTTTGATCCCTGGTCAGGGCACGTACAGGAACAAATCGATGTTCCTCTCTCTCTCTCTCTCTGCCTCCCTTCCTCTCTCTCTCAAATCAATAATAATAAAAAACTGCACTAACACTAGAGACTTAGTCTTAATTCATGTTTAGGCTGATCTTTCACAATATTATTTTAATCGCAGAGATTTGGGTGAGCCAGTGCAGACTGCAGTCCTGTCCTCGGCATGACCTGCTTGCTCCTCAGGTGGGTGGCAACTGAACCAACAGTAGACACCTCCATTGCCCCTGACCTGGCCGGTGACACAATGTACCATTCTACACTTGTCTCTCTGTCCTTCTGCGGTGGTGTTCTTAACTCCCTCGATTTCCAGAAACTGCTGGTGGGGTGTACAGGCTTAACTAGAATTTCAGATAATGAACACTTTTTTATAAGTTAGGATTAATGCAGCATTAATTTAACCTACTTCCACTAACAATAATATTAATTGTTTATTTGAAATTTGGATTTCACTAGCATCGTGCATTCATCTGGTGGCCCTGTCCAAATCACAGGGCTGCTGGCTCCCTATTCCACACAGTCTTTCTGTGCACCAGTTACTGACTGGCAACCAGACCCCTGGGTTACAATGGTGACTTCCAGATCTCTCTGTGGCCAGTTTTGGAATCCACCACGTCAGATACTAGAAATGCAAAATCACAAATGACCTTTGTTCCCAACTTGGAGCTCCACCCGATTTTTGTTGACTGTCAATCACAAGCCCGCATGAAGAGTTAACAGCAAGATTGCAGATTCTGGGGCCCAGGGACTGCTTCTCCTCTGCGCTGACATCTCCGGGCAGGTTCTTCTTGCGAAAGCTAAGCCTCCCTGCATCTTATCTGCCCACTCTACAGATGAGGAAACCAATACCTGACTCATTGGGTTGTTTTGAAGATGAAAACAGACAATTCGTTCAACAAACATGTTTCAGCTCCTTGATTGTATCAGTAGGTGCAGTAAAGGCATTTGATAAAATTCCGTACACATTCAAGTTTAAACAAATCAACAATCTCTTCCTATAAGAGCAACTGAAATGGAGAAAGAGCCTCCACCCCAAATGTGTAGTAAACATCATGCTTGGTGGTAAAAAATGTTTCACCAAATTTAGGAATAAGACAAAAGCTCAAACTATGACTACTCTTATTTAACACAATGCTGGAGGTCCTGGCCAGTGAACAGTGATGAACTTCCCATATCCTGACACATGAATTTATTTGGAATGTAAGCACATTTTGTTTTTATAATGAAAAACCAATTACAGTGAATTATATTAAAAATATGACCAAACACTGAAACCCAACAGAAATTGCCTCAATAAAAGCCTTGGCGCTCCCCACTCCCCCTTTCTAATCCATGCTCATCCCTGCTGAGAAAAAAGAAAGAAAAGGGAATGAGCATAAAGACTAAAAGGTGGTGCAGTAGAAAGAGCGTTGACCTGGAAAGCTGAGGTTGCAGGTTCAAAACCCTGGGCTTGCCTGGTCAAGGCACATACGGGAAGCAACTGCTATGAGTTGATGCTTCCTGCTCCTCCTCCCCTTTCTTTCTCTCTTCCCCTCCACTCTAAAATCAATAAAATCTTTTTAAAAAATAAAAAAATTTTAAATCTCATAATTCAATGATAATATGACTGACTACATCCAAAATCCAAGAGGTTCAACAAACTATTACAATGAGTTAAGAGGTTTAGTAAGATTACTGTGAAAAAAATATTAATATTTTAAAAATTAAAAAATATAATAACCCCTTCCCTGGCTGATTAGCTCAGTCTGTTAGAGTGTCGGCCTGAGCACAGAGGTTGCATGTTTGATCCCTAGTCAGGACACATAAAGGGACAGATCAATGTAACTGTCTTTCTCCCTTTCTCTTTCTCTAAAATCAATCAATAAAAAATATTTTAAAAAATATAACAACTGCCTGACCAGGCAGTGGCACAGTGGATAGAGCGTTGAACCAAAGATGTTGAGGAGCTAAGTTAGAAACCCCGAGGTCACTGGCTTGAGCGTGGGATCTAGACATGACCCAATGGTCTCTGGCTTGAGGCCAAAGGTGGTGGCTGGCTTGATCAAGGGGTTACTGACGCCTGACCTGTGGTGGCGCAGTGGATAAAGCGTCAACCTGGAAATGCTGAGGTTGCCGGTTCAAATTCCTGGGCTTGCCCAGTCAAGGCACATATAGGAAGCAACTACTATGAGTAGATGCTTCCCATTTCTCCCCCCTTCTTTCTCATTTTCTCTCTCTCTCTCTCTCTCCAAAAATCAATCAATCAATAAAAGGAATTAAAAAGGGGGGGGGTTACTGGCTTGGCTGAACCCCCTTCCCCCGTCAGGGCACATATGAGAAAGCAATCAGCGAACAACTAAGGCAGGGGTCCCCAAACTACGGCCCGTGGGCCACATGCGGCCCCCTGAGGCCATTTATCCGGCCCCCGCTGCACTTCCGGAAGGGGCACCTCTTTCATTGGCGGTTAGTGAGAGGAGCACATTGACCATCTCATTAGCCAAAAGCAGGCCCACAGTTCACATTGAAATACTGGCCAGTTTGTTGATTTAAATTTCCTTGTTCTTTATTTTAAATATTGTATTTGTTCCCGTTTTGTTTTTTTACTTTAAAATAAGATATGTGCAGTGTGCATAGGGATTTGTTCATAGTTTTTTTTATAGTCCAGCCCTCCAACGGTCTGAGGGACAGTGAACTGGCCCCCTGTGTAAAAAGTTTGGGGACCCTTGAACTAAGATAATGAACAACTAAGGTGCCACAACTGTGAGTTGATGCTTCTCATCCCTCTCCCTTCCTGTATCCTTCCTGTCTGTCTGTTCCTGTCTGTCTGTCTGTCTCTCTCACTAAAAAACCCCATATTATAGCCTGACCTATGGTGGCGCAGTGGATAAAGCATCGACCTGGAAATGCTGAGGTCGCTGGTTCAAAACCCTGGGCTTGCCTGGTCAAGGCACATATGGGAGTTGATGCTTCCAGCTCCTCCCCCCCCCCCCCCCCCTGTCTCTCCCTCTCCTCTCTAAAATGAATAAATAAATAAATAATTTTTTAAAAACCCATATTATATATATAAAATAACCAATAGAGTTTTTATACATGAGGAAATAAGAACTAGACATATAGTTAAAATAATGATATGATATACAAGAGTAACCAAAATTGACAAGAAATATATTTTAAAAAAGAATGCAAAAATTTGGGGGAGAAATTTATATGCTTTACTAAAAAACTAAAAGGAAGTTTTACATAAAGATCAATTTTCCTCAAATTAATTTCTAAATTTAATGGAAGCCAATAAAAAAACTCTCGTAAATTGGTTGAAAATTTTGGCAAGGGTGATTTTAGCATTTATCTATCTATTCTCTATGGTTTTCACCTCTAGAGTCTGGATTTTAGACTTTGAAATTTTGTCATTTTGTGAAGGATCAAAAAGAGCCAAAAAAAAGAAAAAAGTTTTGCAAAATGAAACAAAATAGGAGGACCTTAAAAGATTTCAAGAGAGCCTGACCAGTCGGCCTAGCGTACGGAGGACCCGGGTTCGATTCCCAGCCAGGGCACATGGGAGAAGCGCCCATTTGCTTCTCCACCCCTCCGCCGCGCCTTCCTCTCTGTCTCTCTCTTCCCCTCCCGCAGCCAAGGCTCCATTGGAGCAAAGATGGCCCGGGCGCTGGGGATGGCTCTGTGGCCTCTGCCCCAGGCGCTAGAGTGGCTCTGGTCGCAACATGGCGACGCCCAGGATGGTCGCAACATGGCAACGCCCAGGATGGGTAGAGCATCACCCCCTGGTGGGCAGAGAGTCACCCCATGGTGGGCGTGCCGGGTGGATCCCGGTCGGGCGCATGCGGGAGTCTGTCTGACTGTCTCTCCCTGTTTCCTGCTTCAGAAAAATGCAAAAAAAAAAAAAAAAAAAAAAAGAAAAGAGCCTGACCAGGCGGTGGCGTGGTGGATAGAGCGTCAGACTGGGATGCCGAGGACCCAGGTTCGAGACCCCAAGGTTGCCAGCTTGAACGTGAGCTCATCTGGTTTGAGCAAGGCTCACCAGCTTAGACCCAAGGTCGCTGGCTTGAGCAAGGGGTTACTCAGTCTTCTGTAGCCCCACAGTCAAGGCACATATGAGAAAGCAATCAATGAACAACTAAAGTGTCACAACGAAAAACTAATGATTGATGCTTCTCATCTCTCTTCATTCCTGTCTATCTATCCTTCTCTCTGACTCTCTCTCTGTCTCTCTCTAAAAAAAAAAAAAAAAAAGATTTCAAGAGAGCATTTGAGATTTTGCTCCCTGGCATGTGTTGCTGGTTTGGCTCAAATAAACTCTTATAAAAATGTTCTAAAAATAAAAGAAACATTGGCCTTGGCTGAGCAGATCAGTTGGTTAGAGCGTTGTCTCGATATGCCAAGGTTGCAGGTTCAGTCCCGAGTCAGAGCACATACAGGAATCAACCAGTAAATGTATAAATAAGTGGAACACCAAATCAATGTTTCTCTCTCTCTTTCTCTCTCTCTCTCTCCCCCCAATCCTCTCTCTCTCAAATCAATAAATAAAATTTTTTTTTTGCCTGACCAGTGGTGGCGCAGTGGATAAAGTGTCGACCTGGAACAATGAGGTTGCTGGTTTGAAACCCTGGGCTTGCCTGGTCAAGGCACATATGGGAGTTGATGCTTCCTGCTCCTCCCCCTCCCTCTCTCCCTCTCTCTCTCCTCTGTAAAATGAATAAATAATAATAATAATAATAATAAATTTTTTAAAAAGAAAAGATCAAAAAAATATATGTACAGGCAGTTCACAGAAAAGAAAACCCAAATGACCTCTAAAGTAATGAAAGTGCTCAATCTTACTAATGATTAGAAGAAATACAAATTAAAACCTAATTCACTCATCAGATTGGCACAAATTAATAAGTCTGAAAACCTCGACTGCTGGTGAGGAGGTGGGGAAGTGAAAATTCTTATCAGGAGTGTAAATAGATACAAATGCATTAATAAGGTAATTTCAGATCATAGCTGTGCCATTAGAGATGAAAATAAGGTAGCATGATGGAAATGGCTGTGAAGAGACTGTTTTAGAAAGGATGACCATCTGACCTGTGGTGATGCAGTGAATAAAGCACTGACCTAGAATGCTGAGGTTGCTGCTTTGAAACCCTGGGCTAGTCTGGTCAAGGCACATATGGGAATGCCTTGCTTTGACTTGATAGCTCAGTTGGTTAGAGCATCGTTCTGATACACAAAGGTTTAGATTCAATTCCTGGTCAGGTCACATTCAGAAACAGATTGATGTTTCTGTCTTTCTCTCTCTCACATCCTCTCTTTCTAAAATCAATAAATAATTTTTTTAAAGAAGAAGGAAAAGAATGTTTTTGTGAGACAATGGCCCCCTTGACCTCCAATTCTAGCCACAGTGTATGGCACAGAACAGCTGCCCAATAAATATTCACTAAGTTTACCCAAACTCTCCTCATGTTTCTCCCTTCCTCTCTCAGTCTTGTGTGGATATGCCCCGCAATGTCTCCTTTCTTTTTTCTTTCTTTCTTTCTTTCTTTCTTTTTTTCTTTCTTTCTTTTTTTCTTTCTTTCTTTCTTTCTTTCTTTCTTTCTTTCTTTCTTTCTCTCTCTCTCTCTCTCTCTCTCTCTCTTTCTTTCTTTCTTTACAAAGACAGAGAGAGAGTCAGAGAGAGGGATAGATAGGGACAGACTGACAGAATGGAGAGAGATGAGAAGCATCAATCATCAGTTTTTCGTTGCAACACCTTAGTTGTTCATTGATTGCTTTCTCATATGTGCCTTGACCGTGGGGCCACAGCAGACTGAGTAATCCCTTGCTCAATGACCTTGGGTCCAAGCTGGTGAGCTTTGCTCAAGCCAGATGAACCCGCACTCAAGCTGGCGACCTCGGGGTCTCGAACCTGGGTCTTCCGCATCCCAGTCCGACGCTCTATCCACTGGGCCACTGCCTGGTCAGGCTTCTTTCTTTTTCAATTGATTTTTAGAGAGAGGAAAGGAGATACACACACATAGAGAAACATCAGTTTTGTTGTTTCACCTATTCATGCCGTCATTGGTTGATTTTTTTTTTGTATGTGCTCTGAGTGGGGATTGAACCCACAACCTCAGCATGTCAGGATGATGCTCTATCCAACTGAGCTACCTGCCCTGGGCTTTCCCTGCATTGTCTTTGAATGACTCATTGACAATGGCATTAGGTTCTGAAAGGTTAAAGATACACAGAGGAAAACTTTGAATAATGTGGACAGAAAGTGACAGGGAAGGGACAAGAAACCTGCTGGACTATGCAGTGGGACTGTATGTGGACAAAACTGAGGACCAAGAAATGGGGGATTGGATACCTATGGGGGTAGGAACAGAGGGAAGAAGAGTTAAAAAAGTAGATGAGGAGGTGTCCAAAGGAGCCAGTTTAGTTAGTGAAGGACTGAGGCATCAATATCAGTGTTAATTAAAGAGGGTGCCAGCCCTGGACGGATAGCTCAGTTGTTTAGAGTATCCCTGAAACTTCAAGGTTGCAGGTTCGATCTCCAGTCAGGGCACTTATAGGAAGCAATCAATAAATGCACAACTAAAGTGGAATAACAAATGAATGTTTCTCTCTCTCTCTCTTCCTCTCTCTATCTCTCTAAAATCCATCAATAATAAAAAGAGAGAGAGAGATAATATAAAAATAAAATAAAGAGGGTGCCAAGGAGACAGAAGATGCAGTGCAGGGTCAGGGCCACACGTCGTAGGACTGTTTTCACTCACACAAAGCCCTGGAGCGCATCCTTATGTGATTGACACTCTGAAGCAGGACGTTTTCATGTTCTTTGTACTTTAGTTGCTTCTTAAACATGGTTGGTTAACAAAGCCATGTGAACAGAGTTCTGAAGACCTTCCAGCCACAGGGAGGCCAAGCGGAGTGGGCCGTTAGCATTGCACATTAATAAAACACAATCATGTTCCACATAACGTTTGGTCAATGCCGAGCAGCATATATGATGGTGGTTCCATAAGATTATAATGGAGCTGAAAAATTCCTATCGCCCAGTGACGCTGTAGCTGTCGTAAAGTCACGTCACAGTGCAACACATCACTCACTTGTTTGTGGTGACACAGAGTTATGTATAGTACATAATCTTTGCTAATGATAATAAACAACAATGTTCCTGGTTTATGTACATATTTCCTATACTGTACTTTAAAAAAATTTTTTTTATTAACTCAGTTTTAGAGAGAGAGTAGAGAGAAAGAGAGAGAGAGAAAAGAAGGGGAGGAGCAGGAAGCATTAACTCCCACATGTGCCTTGACCAGGGAAACCCAGGGTTTCGAACTGGCAACCTCAGCATTCCAGGTTGATGCTTTATCCACTGCGCCACCTCAGGTCAGGCACTATCCTGTACTTTTTATCATTATATTAGAGTGTATGCTTTCTACTAATTAAAAAAAAAAAATCTTGTAAAACAGTCTGCATGCCCCGCACGCAGACAACAGCCCAGACATCTTCTTCACCGCATCTCCTGATGGCATCGTTGTCTCCGGGCTTGATTTAATCTCGTGCTGTCCTGTGCAGGGACATGCTGTCAGGCTTGAGCCCGGGAGCAATAGGCTGTGCCATATAGCTTCGGTGTGTCATAGGCTAGGCCATCTATGTTTGTATAAGTGCACTCTGTGATGTTCTCACAACAATAAAATTGCCTGATGACACATTTCTTAGAATGTAGCCCCAACATTAAGCGGCTCATGGCTGTACTTGAAAAGTGATTTTTAAGTGATGTAAAAATTAGGAGGTGAATGGCTGAGGGCATAGAGAAGTCCATTCTTCTTGTTCCACCCTTTTGTTCTAGTCTCTTGTTTTCTGGACCACACGTATGTCCTGTTTTTATTATTAAAAACTACTTATTTTGGTTAGCATAAGTGTAAGTCTATTAGCACAGGCGTTCAGACCCGCGGAAACTGCCCGGCTAAGCTCGCACTGCCTGCTTGCCTACCCAACCCCACCTCCTGCTTCCTACACCCCGGTGGTACTCAGCGAGAGTCTAGGTCCCGCCGTCTGGACTGGGCTCCGGAGGGGGCTTCTCTCCTTACAGGTCTTTCCACTGGACCCGACCTTGAGGTGTGCAGGAGGAGAGGCCCCCTGAAAAGCCTCTGTCATATGGTGAGCATGTAGAAAAGGCTCATTTGAGGGATGACGGGCAGACCTAGTTTTATTACACCTCACAGATGTTGCATGTTTTGCAAAGTTAAGGCAAGATCTTCTGACAGCAAAAGGAATACAACTGACTTTATTGCAATATCAGCTTTATCGTGGTGGTCTGCAACTGAACCTGTAGTATCTTGTCTGCCTTTATTAGCGGTGTTTATTGAGCACCTACTGCCTGTTCATCTTGTGATGAGTAATTTATAAGAGCCTGTGTCTGCCGTGTCCTGCTGAGCACTGGCTGAAAGGGAAGACACCTGCAGATCTTATATTCCACAAACAGCAGGGGTTTGTAAGCTTGACCTTGGACAGGCCTCTCCTGGAGGATTGACATGACTCAGCACCGCCCAGTTTCCCTTCAGGAGTTCTAGGGTGGGGCCGTTATTTTGCATTTCTAACATCTTCTCAGGTTAGGCAGATACCGCCTGTGGGGGAGGGGGGACCTTGGTTTGAGAACCACCGTTCTAGAGTTTAGGAAGATAGCCAATTAGAGTGAATGGGTGAACTCCCAGCAGGGAAGGGGAAGGACTTTTTGGAGGCACAGCCTGCAGGTCGGCTCTTTCCTGGCCTGATGCCGCCCCCTGTGATTCCCACAGGGGGTCTGTCTGCCTTTTCAGTCACCCACCTGAGGAGCCAGCCTGCAAAGCACAGGACTCGGGCCAGCATCTGTTTGGTTTTTTTCCTCTTACTGCGGGTTCCCTGGAGTCCCACTGCCTAGACACACCATGGGCTCTCCTCGCCTCAGTGACTGCATCTGCATCTGGGAAACTGAACTCCCAACACGGTTGGGTTGAGGAAGGATGAAGGGTAATGCTGTGGAAAAGATAAAACAGCGTTGGGCACCCAAAACTCGATCATTGTCCGCTACTGCAGTAGTTTTGCATTTTTCTGAGGTAGAGGTCCTGTGTCAGCAGAGAGGGATTCGGGTCATAAAAGGATGCAAACAGTGTGCTAGCTTTCACATCGAGTTCTGCACGTGCGCGGGATCCATGGACCCCACGCGGGAAATAACAAGATAGCAGCATGCACAGATGGAAACACTCCAGCCTCATTTGCTGGGCTGCCAGCTTACTACAATGTTTTCTTTCCTACATTGAGAGGGGAGCTGGGGGGGTGGGGTGGGGTGGTGTGGTGTGTGTGTGTGTGTGTGTGTGTGTGTGTGTGTGTGTGTATCACTTCCATTTTTTAAATATCTGAAATATCTCATGTTTGACATTTTTGGTAAATATTGTCAATGTTTTTCTTCATGTCTTGGTGTGGGAATCATATACATTATGACCTTATTTTTATTTATTTATTTTTTATTCTCAATTATACACCTTTATTAACAAAAGATAAATAAGATACAAAATAAACACCAACCTCAGACTTCATGTTGAACTATCCCATGTTAAAGTAGGAATATGAAAACAAACTTTTGACATTCTTTAAGTGGGTAAGAATTAGATCTATTTGCATTACTTTTTAAATTTCATACCAGTCTGAATCTCGATACCATGTAGATATCCACAGTACTTGACAGTTTGATTCAGTTACTCTCCTGCCAGAATTATTTCTGAGATGCTAATTTAATGCAGTATCCTCACAGGTTTGGGCAGCTTAGAGAATCCAATGAGCTGTTGAAAGTCAACGTACTCATGTCGGGAGTTTTATCTGTAATTATTTTCACAATGTTCTTAGAAGAGGCCTGAGGATCATGGCACTCTGAATTACTAGTAAGTCCTACAAGCTATCCTTATAATTCTTTGTAGAAACCTTAAATATCAGGATTTGCTTTTGTAAATTTTACAAAGTGACACCTGCTGGCTACAAACATTAGATGTAAGGGAATTCTATAAGCTTTTAAAGTCAAATTTAATATTGTAGAGGATTGTATCACAAATTATATCCTCTACAATAAAGGAATGGATTTCTGTGTCTAAAGGCTCATGTCCAGAATGGTAAAGGACCTACTACTGATTGATCAATTCTGATTCAAAAATGACAAAATAGATCTCTTTCCAAAGGCTAACACATTTAGTACCAGGTATAAGACACAAGAAAAAATTTAAAAATTCAAAATTTTACAAACAAGTGAAAACAGAATTATTCCCAGAGAGGATAAAGTGATTCACACTTTCTGGAAAGTTCCTTCTAGATCTATTTTTTTTTTAATTTCATTGATTTTAGGGTGGGGGAGGGAGTGAGAGAGATCGACACATCTATTTGTTCCCATATATGCCCTGAGGGGGGATCAAACCAGCAACCTCTGAGCATTGAGGCATAGAGTCTAATCAATGGCACTATCCAGCCAGGGCTCAGCTCGAATTTAAGCTACAGACCAGGAAAACCTTAGATAGCAGAAACAAATGACTATAAAAATACTACAATTACAGTTACTACTTATTTTTAAAAAATGAAGCCCTAGTTTTGAGAAAGAGTAATTAATCTACCTTCAAAATGTGTCAAACACTAGATAAAGGGCCATAAAAAGGGAATAAATAATGTTTAAGACTCGACTGATGAGTGAAAGACAGAAGAGAGCGAGCTGGCGCATGCACCAGGGCCTCTTTTCCTGTTACTACTATAAAATTGGAAATAAAATCTTAATCCGGATTTAATGTACCTCCTCTTTGTTTTTCTTCTGTTTGTTCAGCGTGGAAAGGAATGGATTTACTGGAAATTTTATTAAAGTCAGACAGCGAGAGGAGCACACAGGACTTTGCCATCTATCAATGCAACCATCGATTAGAAGCTGAAAAGAATATTTTGTCTGTTGTGTTTATTGTGGGCAACCGTTTGTGACTGGTCCCTACTGTCCAAGGAAAGAGGTCTTGGGGTCATGTAAGGCCAGGAGCTGCCATCGTGGCCATTCACATGCAGGTTCACATTGGATTCGGACAGTCGGTAAAGAAACAACGGAACCAAAAACTGATGGGCCATCATCTTTAACCCTAGCTTGCACCTGGCGGGCAAGTAAAAACACACACTGGGCTCCAAAACCCACTCATTCAGTGCTCACAAAGCTACTGACTTATCCAAGTTTCCTAGAATCAAAGGTTTCTAGCTCACCAGACTTATTCACCTCTGTTCCCCATCTCCTTCCTTCTCCCTGCACAAACTCTGCACAAACTGGCTTCTCACTCAGCACTCCACCATCTTGGCTGCTTCTCCTGGCCTACTCCACATGGCCTCTTTCTGCTCTCCTCTCTGCTCTCTCCTCTAATGCTAATCTCAGGAACCAAGAGAGCAAGTCTCTGATACAAAGTCACTTATCTGGGGCATGATGGGATTGTACCACCCCACATCAAACAGGGTAGGAAAGGCTTAGTCCTAAAACCAAGCCCCAGGCTATAAGGATTCTGCCTGCTACAGCCCACCTCGAACACACATTAAATTTTTTTTTTTTTTAACTCTGACCTTCCTTACGGTCCAACACACATTAATATCACCTGGGAGACGGCTTCCATGTGGGCAGCGCCATCTTTAACAAAGTGAGCATAATACATTTTATCTGCCCAACAGGTCATCTGGCCTCTGACACTTCATCCTGTAAGCCTCCATTTCCTCCTCGGTGGGTTCCCGCGTTTCATAGATGCAGTTGTAAGGCCGCTTCCTCTCATCAACCTGCATGAGCTCCTGGACGTGAAGAAGGCGGGCCTCCTCTGCATTCAGTGCCTTTTTCAGTTTCTTATGTTTCTTCTCTTTGCCATCGCTATCTGAGCTGCTCTTTCGATGCTGCTGCTTCTTCTCCTCTTTTAGTTTTTCCTGATGCATCTCCATGAGGGTTTGAGGTTTCTTCTCCAGTTATATCCTTTACTATACATTCCTCTGAATTAGCACTATCCTTCCCAGCTTCTCCAGTACAATAGGAATACTTGAAGAAAGAGTGACAGCATTTGTATCCCCATCGTCCTTCCTTCCAGTAAGATCCCCAGATATGCGTGTGATTGGGGATCTTCACGTCCTCCTCATACTTAGAGCAGGCGAGAGCCTGCTCCTGCCCTTTGAAGACCGTCCCATGTCTTTAATACTCCACATAGTCTTCCGTCTGAGCTAGAAGCAATTCAGCTGGAGGGGCATCCAAATGTTCTTGGCCACCATACTGTTCCAGGATGCTTTCTTTCTGCTGTTCTTTGAAGTCTTCTTTTTTGACTTTGAAGGACTTATACAACAGCTCTAGTTTGGTAGGATCAGCCTGCAGATGCACTTCAGATCCCTTGTCGTAGGCTTCCCACGCAAACAACTGTGTCTGAGCCATTGAAATGGTATCTCCCCTGTACCTAACAAAGTTATCCCCTGCGTAGCTCACTTCATCGGGATTCTTTCCTGCATTGGCGTAGGGATTCTCTCTCATCGCTCTCGTTTAGGGATCATAGTAAGCAGAATTTGGATCTAAATTCCGCAAATATTTTGCAATTTCTTCACGAATCCTGAGATTCCGAATGGTAACCCGTCTCTTAGAGTCAAAGTTCTGTCCAGGCATGTCAATATCATCAGCATATTTATCTTCATCCTCATCTTCACTATTATGATCTTTTTCCATTTGAGAATTTGGTTCTTCTTCTCCCCACTGGTGTTTTGGAGAATTAGCCTGTTCCACTAATTTTCCTGAGGCTAATTCTTCTTGGAGTTTCTGGGCTTTCAGTGTTCGTTTTGCCATATCGACTTTGGCATATTCTTCTACAATTTTCATGTGTTCTTCTGGATTTTAGCCATCCTCTTCCCGTCATAATCAAACATCAGCTGAGGTTGGACATGTTTGTCAGGAGCTATGTTAGTTCCGGTAAATTTTGTTCCAACTCGCCTAGGTCTCTCAAAGCAGTCTTTCTTTTTGTGTGTCATGGCCCCACAATTTTTTCACACTCCTTTGCGGTACTTAGTAGTTACAGAATTCTCTTTTACACCCCTGTTGCACCATTCTCCAGACGAGCTGTACAGTTTTTGTTTTTCTGGTTGTGGTCTCTGGTGCTTTAAAATAGGTCTTTTTGAAAGATCGATATACCATGGCACTGAAGAAATATACTGAGGAATATGAGGGTTGATGTCTTTTCCTTCTTCATCAACTTCGGCAGGAACATTACCCAGTTTTCTCTGTTCTTCTAGCTCCTTCTTTCGCCAGTCCTCTCTGGTCATCTTCTTCGGTTCCTCCAAATTCATTTCTTTGGACCCCGACAGGGGGGCAGTATTAACGGTATCTGCAGCCGACATGAGCCTCCTCTCAGTCTTGTCTCTGGGGGGGCCACAAAACCAATCAGTCCCTTTTAGTTTCTGTTTTAGTGTTCCCGGCAGCCACCTCGGGACACATGCGCACTAACAACTCTTTGGGTCTCGCGAGATCTTGCGAGTTTTGTCAGTCTTCCGACTCCCTGGAACAGTGTAGCCCTGTTGTGATACTTTTTTCAAAACCCCCCCTTTTTTTTTTAATTTTTTAATGGGGCGACATCAGTAAATCAGGATACATATATTCAAAGATAACATGTCCAGGTTATCTTGTTATTCAATTATGTTGCATACCCATCACCCAAAGTCAGATTGTCCTCCCTCACCTTCTATCTAGTTTTCTTTGTGCCCCTCCCCCTCCCCTTTCCCTCTCCCTCTCCCCTCTCCCCCCGTAACCACCACACTCTTATCAATGTCTCTTAGTCTCACTTTTATGTCCCACCTACGTATGGAATAATGCAGTTCCTGTTTTTTTCTGATTTACTTATTTCACTTTGTATAATGTTATCAAGATCCCACCATTTTGCTGTAAATGATCCGATGTCATCATTTCTTATGGCTGAGTAGTATTCCATAGCATATATGTGCCACATCTTCTTTATCCAGTCATCTATTGATGGGCTTTTTGGTTGTTTCCATGTCCTGGCCCCTGTGAATAATGCTGCAATAAACATGGGGCTGCATGTGTCTTTATGTATCAATGTTTCTGAGTTTTGGGGGTATATACCCAGTAGAGGGATTGCTGGGTTATAAGGTAGTTCTATTTTCAGTTTTTTGAGGAACCACCATACTTTCTTCCATAATGGTTGTACTACTTTACATTCCTACCAACAGTGTATGAGGGTTCCTTTTTCTCCACAAAACCCTTTTTTGTTCATGTCATGACCCACCACTCAAGCTTAAAACCCTCCCATGAAACACCGTGCAAGAGAAATATAAGGCCACACTGTCATTTCACAGTAAGAAAAAAACAACCCTATTTTAAAAATATCTTACGGATATGACACCTTTTCAGACTAGCCCCATTTAAAGTGCTTAAGAGCCATAAGGGGGTAACAGCTATCATATTGGGCAGTGCAGCTCCAGTGACAGGTTTTTTACTTTCAAAACCACTGAAGACACACACAGTCCTGGTCTGACGGCCTCATATACCATGTCTGAGGCTTAGGAGGGCGGCTTCCTTCAAGGTCCCGGTTCCCCGTTCCCTCCTCAACCTGGTGTTCGTCTGCCTATGACCTTATTTTTAAATTCCTTTACTACTTTATTCCTTTAGCTTTTTGTTATAAGTGTACTCATTTTTTTGGCATAAAAAGTTCAGGTTTTCCCCCTCCTTAATGTCACTTATTGAATCATCTGTTCTTTCTCCACAGATGTGAAATGGTACCTTTTATCATTTACTAAGTCCCTATCTAGATGAAGATAGGGCATTATAAGTCTTATTCAGCTCCATTACGTTTTCTAGTTGCCTTTGTACCAATAACAGATGATTTCATACCAAATTGAATTGGTATTTTTATGAAAAGAACGCATGTTTATAGTAAAGGATGCTGGATCTACACGCATAGAGTATAACTTCCCACCACCACCAAGCCCACCTCGCAGAAATAAAGGTTTGGATTAGGGTTCATGGCAGGATTAGGGATGAGAGCACATGATTAGGATGGGGTACCCGCATTTCAAAGGCAGCCATGCCCGTCTGTAGCCAGCGGTAGGGATTTCGCTCATTCCGCCTATGTTGGTGGTCCCCATCCATTTACTGGAAGTGAGCTGTGACTGTCCTTCCTTTACAAACGGCAAACAGATCCTTGTTCAAAGTCATGCAGCTAGTCGGGTAGGTGAAATTCTTCAGGTTAGGGCTGCCTAGGAGTATACCCGCTGTTTCCCTTGCCTGGAGTAGCTTCCGTCCTACCTCACGCTTTGTATAGCTCTGGGTATTTGATTGAGTTTGAGGCGGTCCCCCCCCCCCCCCAACTGGAGACTCCAAGGGGCAAACACGAGGTCTGTTTTGTCTCTCACTGCTCTTTGCTCAGTGCCTTAAATCATGGAAGGCACATAGTAGGTTCTCAGTAGATGTTTGTGGATTAATAGAGTAATGCTTATTCTACTGCCCGATGCCTAAAAAGAGGCTCAAGACATGCTGAAATTACATGCAAGAGGGTTTTTATGGACCAAGAGGAACAGTCTCCAAATGGCTGGTAAAGAATCTTCTACAGATGTTCAGAATTCCAGCAACATGGTTTGCATATCAGTAACAGACAAGCTTTTTTCCACTATTCATCTGCAGAGATGCAACAACCCCGTTTCTATGAGTAACAGTGAGTCTGTGAGTAACACAGTAACAGAGTATCTATCACTTTGGCTGCTTTTATCCAAACTGGAAAAACAAGCCATCTTTCACAGTCAGCTACAGCTGGGGGTTGGAGAGAAATCCTCCCACGCTGGATTCCCTCATACCTGGCGTATGCGCCAATGTGGTTTTGTTCCCAGGCTCCTGTCTGAGCTAACCAGGCTTTTCCTTAATTCCCATGCTTGTAGACTGGGAACAACTCCTAGATTCACTGCCACCTGACGAGATAAAAGTTTGAGATTCTTTTGAAATATTTTCTCAGCCACGACAATAACCCACCCTTCCAACTCCTGGTCATCCTTCACAGCTCCTCTATACCAGAAGAAAATTATTGTTTGTCTTTATAAGTTAATTTAGGTTTCATAAAGTGGACTATTCTGCAGATGTTAAAAAAAATAGATTTTTAAAATTACTGGGTAATTTTTTTTAATGTAATACATTTATTTTTATTTATTTATTCATTTTTAGAGAGGAGAGAGAGAGGGAGAGAGAGAGAGACAGAGAGAGAGAAGGGGGGAGGAGCTGGAAGCATCAACTCCCATATGTGCCTTGACCAGGCAAGCCCAGGGTTTCGAACCGGCGACCTCAGCATTTCCAGGTCGACGCATTATCCACTGTGCCACCACAGGTCAGGTGAAATTACTGGGTAATTTTTTAAAAACACATTAAAACAAAACAAAACAAAATCAATATATAATAGAGTGTGATGCAAGATGGCCAGGAATATTGCTAGGTGGTAGATATGTGTGAAATACCAAAAAAAATAAGATCTTCATAAAAGCTTTGTGCAGAGATAGATAGACTGGACTGTATAGGTCAAGGACTCCCAGGATCTGTCGATCTTCTGATCACAGATACCACCGCAGAGAAGCTACCATGTTCCTACTCCTCACAGCAGGCAGGGTACCGAAGAGGAAGGAGCCTGATAGAAGTATCTGGATAACCAAAAAGATGAAGAAGAAGAGGAAGAGGAAGAGGAAGAGGAAGGAGGAGGAGGAGGAGGAGAAATAACTGGGTAACCTCAGGAATGAAGTTTCCTTTTAGGGAAAAGCTATGGAGATGGAACGCCACTTTATATGTTCTGTAGCTGTACATTTATACATATTTCCACAGTATGTTATAACAACAATTGATTTTGGTTATAGATTTTAAATTTAAGTTTAAAAAATAGATTTTAAATTTTAAATAGATTTTTTAAATTACTGGGTAATTTTTTGAAAACACATTAAAACAACAAAAAAACAACAACATAAATTTATAAAATAGGAAAAATGCAAATCCCTGTCTTTGCCCTTCTCCCTTCCATGTAGCCACCATAAACAACAACCATTCCTTAGATCTGTTATTGCTCCCTTATAAGTAAATTTCGTATTAAGAGACAATGTTGCCTGACCTGTGGTGGCGCAGTGGATAAAGCGTCCACCTGGAAATGCTGAGGTCGCCAGTTCGAAACCCTGGGCTTGCCTGGTCAAGGCACATATGGGAGTTGATGCTTCCAGCTCCTCCCCCCTTCTCTCTCTCTCTCTCTCTCCTCTCTAAAAAAATGAATAACAATAAAAAAATAATCTTGAAAGAGACAATGTTAGCCCTGGCCAGGTAGCTCAGTTGATTAGAGCCATCATGCTAATGAGCCAGGGTTGTGGATTCGATCTGCATTCAGTATACACACAAGAAGCAACCAATGAATGCACAATTAAGTAGGACAACAAATTGAAGTTTCTCTCTCTCTTTCCCCCTTCCTTTCTCTCTCTCAAATCAATAAATAAAAATTTTAAGAGTGAGACAATGTTAATACCGTAGCAGTTTTCTATAGTAAAGATGGATAGTTATGCATTGGGTAAAGCTACAGGAGGAGAAAAGGATTAAAACACATCTCCTACTAATATAAAATAATACTGTCAACTGGAATTGAAAAATAAAATTTAAAAACCCACATCTTCCCCACCTGAATAAAAAGGAAGCAAATAACCCACAAGCTGAACACCTCTTTCTAAAATTCGATCTCCTGTGCATTATGCATAGTGCGTATATACACCAGCTTTTATATGATAATGATGTTAATTAGAATAATACTAGCAGCTATTGTGTGCTTGACCAGGCTTCCACTCCAGCTTAACAGCCTTCTGACTCCTGAGAATCGGGCTCGCATCAAATTTCCATTTTATTTGTTATTATTATTATAGAACCTTTCAAACACACCCAGAAGTAGAATGGCTTGTACAATGACCCACCCTTCACCCTGGACCCTTCACTGTGTCAACAACCACCCCTTTCTGTCACGTGTGTTTTATCTATCCCTCTGTTCCACGCTCAGGCCCACACTGTAAAACAAACCCTAGACTTAGCATCCTTCCCCCAGAAGACATCACGGTGTGAGTCTAGCAGATACTCTTTTACTCTTTTGCTTGTTTCTTATTCTAACCACCTAACCTCAACAGGGCTATTACTCCCAACACAAGTTAGTAATTTCTCACCCTCTGCTAGCCAGTGCCTGTTTAATTTTGTGTGTGTTTTTAAATCGGACCAGAGGAAGAGCAGGCGAGCTCTGAAAAACTGGCAATTGCCATAAGGTGTTTAAGGGGTAAGCTAGTAAAGAGGGGTAAATGGTGACAGAAGGAGACTTGACTTGGGGTGGTGAATACACAGTACAGTATACAGACGGTGTAGTATAGAACTGTACACCTGAAATCTGTATAATTTTATTAACCAACGTCGACCTGTTGCAGTAATATAAGGGTATAGTAATGAAATATATAGAAATATAGAAAAGTATGGAAAATACATAAAAATAATTAAGATATAATATTAAAGGCAATTAAAAAATTTACTAAAGTTAGGCCGTCTGGATAAAAATTAATATAATATGTACAAATGTAATAAACAGACTCTGCCTTTTCGTGCGCAGGACTCAGTTAGTGTGTGTGTGTGTGTGTGTGAAGTTACATATAGATAAGAAGTGGCTTGATGTCATAACTCTGTGGGTTGATGTAGACAGGAGGCTTCCCTAAGAACATCTTAAAAATAGGTGGATGAAACATTTCAGTAAATTAACATAAAAGGGCTCCCTGCAAGGAACTCCCAAAAAGGTGGTTTGAGGTAATAATCCTATAAATTGACACCTGTTAGAAGGCCTTGGCCAAAAAAATGGTACTAAAACTAAGGGGTCCCCCCTGCTGCAATAGCCACACAGACTCCAGCATGAACATGGACTGTCTCCAAGCCGCTCTGACCAAAGACAGCCGAGAGGAGCACGCCGACGGGGCCTCCTTAAACTGTACCCAGGCATGCCAAAAGGATTTGAGTAATAAACTGCCTGTGTGGCCCTGGCCGGTTGGCTCAGTGGTAGAGCGTCGGCCTGGCGTGCAGGAGTCCTGGGTTCGATTCCCGGCCAGGGCACACAGGAGAAGCACCCATCTACTTCTCCACCCCTCCCCCTCTCCTTCCTCTCTGTCTCTCTCTTCCCCTCCCGCAGCCAAGGCTCCATTGGAGCAAAGATGGCCCGGGTGCTGAGGATGGCTCTGTGGCCTCTGCCTCGGGTGCTACAATGGCTCTGGTTGCAACAGAGCGACGCCCTGGATGGGCAGAGCATCGCCCCATGGTGAGCCTGCCGGGTGGATCCTGGTCGGGCGCATGCGGGAGTCTGTCTGACTGCCTCCCCGTTTCCAACTTCAGAAATATACCAAAAAAATAAATAAATAAAATAAATAAATAAACTGCCTGTGTGATTCTTGCAACTAACATGTGTTAGTCGTGTCTTTCCTCTGATAGCAGTCAGTGTCGGAACTAGTAAGTAGAATCTTCACAGCCGCCTCAAAAGTAGTCTCGAAAAGGCTGCCAGCCCTGCTAATAAGCAGGAATGTCCCACTATGCAGGGAAGTCGAATTAAGGACGCCTGATCGGCTCTACGGAGACACAACCCAATAAATTACATCAAAAAAAAAAAAAAAAAAAGGAAAGGGAGTGGCAAGTGAGATTGGAGGGATTAAGGCCACTCTCTACCCTCGCAGTCACCAGGGAACTTGTTAGAATTCAAAACCGGGTCCAGACCCACGGAAATCAAACCGCCAGTGCCAGCCTAGTTAAACACCGTGGTGATTCACGCCTGAGGCTCCCAGATACTGCGTAGAATGCAGTGGCCCCTGCACTGTGGGCTTTTCCATTCTTCTCCTGCGCTCTGGGTCTTCCTGGCTAGTGGTTTCTCCTTCCAGTCCTCCCACTGACAGTGAGCGCCCTTGGAAAGAGATGAGGCCCCAGCCATTCTGAGGCCCCCCCCTCCAGGAGAAGGAGGAAGCCAGGGAGAGGAGGCACTGTGGGAACAAAGCCAAGCACTTCCCTGCTCCATCTAGGGACTGGTGTAGGAACATCTATTTAGGTCTATTTAACCATCGAGGCAGAACAGAGAAGACTCCTCATGCCTGTAAGGGCATCTATAAGATATGATAAAGGCAGCACTTTAAATGGGAAAGATTTTAAAATAAATGCTGTTGGGGAAATTGGCTGGACGTCGATCCATTTGGAAACTATAACCTGAGCCTCCCTCCTCCAAACTCAAAGGCCTGCAAATGAACACTCAATTCCTTAGGTGTCCAAGACCCAAACCTAAAAGCACATTTTTTAAGAATGCCTGAAACAAGACAGGCAGAAAGGCAATGCCAGGGAAACACGGGCGAATAGCACGAACAGGCAGTTTGGGAAGAAGAAACACAGGCGCTCAGTCAAGGCGGGGAACGTGGCGGACCGTGCACCATCTCCAGATGCTGAAGCTGCTGAAAAGGAGACGTAGCTACAGAGAATCCGGTGAAACAGCCAGGAATATTGCCACATGGTAAAGTCATGTGAGGTGGCAAAGAAGAATATCTTCCTTGTAAAAGTTGGCCACAAAAATATGGACTTAAATATACAGAGAAAGGACCCCAAGGACACTTACCAGACTTAATTATGGTTACTTCTGGGGAGAAGCGAGGGCATTCCTACTCATTAAAATCTACTCGGGCCACCATCCCTTGTAGGTGACCTTGTGAGGGTGTGAGCCCTCTCTCTCCTGATGGGGTATCTAATTAAATTGGCTCAAGCCTGACCTGTGGTGGCGCAGTGAATAAAGCCTCGACCTGGAACACTGAGGTCGCCATTTCAAAACCCCAGGCTTGCCGCCTGACCAGGCAGTGGCGCAGTGGATAGAGCATCAGAATGGGATGCAGAGGATCCGGGTTCAAGACCCTGAGATCGCCAGCTTGAGTGAGGGCTCATCTGGTTTGAGGAAAAGCCCACCAGTTTGAATCCAAGGTCGCTGGCTCCAGCAAGGGGTTACTCAGTCTGCTGAAAGCCCGCGGTCAAGGCACATATGAGAAAGCAATCAATGAACAACTAAGGTGTTGCAACACGCAATGAAAAACTAATGATTGATGCTTCTCATCTCTCTTTGTTCCTGTCTGTCTGTCCCTGTCTGTCCCTCTCTCTGACTCACTCTCTGTCTCTGTAAAAAATAAATAAGTAAATAAAAATAAAAAAACCCCAGGCTTGCCTAGTCAAGGCACACATAGGAGTTGATGCTTCCTGCTCCCCTCACTAAAATGGCTAAATTTAAAAAAATTGGTTCAAGCATTTTAGAAGCTAAACGTAGTATTAGCTACAAATTCTTTTAGAACACCTCCCCCCTTGCATCTCTACCTTGCAGATTGCACCTGCATGGCCCAAAGACTGCACAAAATCCCGAATCCTCTCATACCCAGGCCTTAAACAGCCTGTGGGTACCTTTTGTTTGGGCCATCAGCTATATTAAAAGGCAACCCAATCAGCCAGGTACCGGTTTAGTCTGACAGCAAGTGGCCTGACACCTGGTGTTGGATTCTCACACTTGAGCAGCCGGCCTGGCCCTGAGGGGCAAGTCCTAACCCCCTGTGTGCCTGGGGTCCTGACAGTGCAGTGGGAGTCAGTCCACAGAGAGGGCTTCCCAGCACCTCTCCTTAAGACACCATGCCCTTCACATCGTACCCCTGACCTTTCCTCTATAGTCAGAGCTGACCTGTCTGGAGTGTTGGGTTTGTGGTCGTCTGGTGGCCCCCCACCCGGTGATAAGGTCTGGAGCAGGGGCTTTGCTGGCTTCCTTCCCCAGCAGCCCGGAGCCAGACTGGGCCCCTCAGAGGTGCTCAGAGTGTCTTTGGCTACATGCCGGAGGACCACCTCACCATGCCCTGAAGCTGAAGGAGCATCCTGTTTACCAAACACCCACTGTGGTGGGTCAGTGCTTTGTAAGCGAGAGATAACAGGAGGAATGTTTATGGACTGAATGACTGAGCTCCTGACCCCACCTTCACTTCCAATGCCTGAGCTGGGCTCCTGTGCAGGACGCCCCAGGGCCTTGAACTCCCTCCCCTCCCCTCTGCTTCCTCTAAAGATCTACTCTCTGTCCTTTAGGACCCTCAGGATCTCAGTGTCACCTCCTCTGGGAACCTGTCACACCCCTAGACCAGGCCAGGCTGCCTGGTACCAGCAGCACCCCTGTTTCTCATAGCTTCACCTCTGTAAGTGTTGGGTTAGTTGTATAATCACTTGCCAAGATTTGTCAAACACCAGTGATGGTAGATTTGGGCTGCTTTGGTTGACTCTGAGCTCCTCAGCATGGGGTCTGGCACACGGAGGCCCTCCGTGAATAGTTGGAGAACGAATGATGCAAAGAGACGGAGAACCACAGAGTGGAGGGACGTTGTGGCCTTGGGTGACTGGGAAGGCCAGTTTGGGAAGGTGAGATGTGTGACCAGCACCCGGTCCAAGAGGAGAGCAGTTATTCAGGCCCTCCCAGGCACCGGTGATACAGAAACATGTGGACACTGAACAGACCACAAAGTGACCTTATAAGACCAGGGCTCCCGCTTCCAGTGCTCACCAAGGGCTTTGCAGACATTGCTGTTCACTTCTCACCCCACCCCCGAACCCAGGAAGTTGTGACTGTTGTTTGAGTTTGAGATGTGTAGAAATCGAGGATCAGAGAGGTCGTGTAACTTGCTAGTGGCGGGTGAAGATGGGATTTGAACCCAGAGCTGTGGAACCCCACGCCCCCACACACCTGAACAGCGCTGTTCAGCGTGTGAGTCACGGGCCTCAGTCCAGCTTACACTCAGCTTGTTGCTGGCTCTGGCAACCCCCCACCTCCTTCCTAACTTCTCTGAGCCTGTTTCCTCATCGTAAATGGGAATATTAACAGGACCCATCTCATAGGGCTGGTGTGAGGCTCAAATGAGGTCATACACAGAGAGTGCCCATCAGTCGTGGTCAGTGCCGTGAAAGGTTAGCCATCAGCTTTCTGTCTTCTCTGCAGTGCCCGTACCGCGCCCAGTGGGCAGCAAGGCAGTGGGTCTTCCACTGACACTATTATTGGTTAGGATGAACTGTATGTTCCACATCCAGGAGAACTTTGTCCTTCCATGGGAAGCAGGAGAGCATGATGGTTAGTATCAAATCCTGGACACAAGATGTCAGGTTTAGCTTCTACCCACAGTGTCCTGAATCTGGGGCCTTGGGCAGCCCTCTCTGAACACTGAAGTCCTTATCAATGACATAGATGTGATCAATGTTCCTATCTGACGGGGTTGTTAGAATGGTTAAGTGACATCAGTGCACAGAAATCACCCAGGTAGCTATGGCCTGGGACACAGCACCCAGTGAAGGGTTCAGCTCTCGTCACTGCCACTCATCCCTCTCTCTCCCCTCTATCATCTGGTTGAAGACCTTCCTGGTGGAATTTGTCACGAAAGCTCCCTGATCTCACCTGCTCCATCAACTCCCAATACTTGGAAATGTAAATGGTACCTCCCTCCTCCCCCACCCTCCATCAACAGGGAAAACTTTAGGGTTCGGGATAGGTGGAGAGTGTAAAACTTATTGAAGGATGCAGGACATTCCGTGGGTCCCAGAAGCCTGGTCAGTGCTCAGTGATGTCAGGTATTAACATTGGGACACAGGCCACCACCCTCAACCAGGCACTAGAAGTCAGAGCTCACTTTAGCCTGCCCCCTCCTTTCTCCCACCATGACCACAGGTACAGAGGCAGACGTATCCCCAGAACTGGTAGCATTTACTTTCAATGAAACCATCCAGTTCCCTTCAGTCAAATAGGAGATACTCCAGTCTGAAGGTAGGGTGGTGGAGGAAGGTGGGAGGGAAGGGGAGAACAGGCCAAAAACCCCTGGAGGCCTACTCCAGTAGACACAAAATAACAAACAATCCAGAAGGTTTCTATTGTATTTATAAGCCCCTCTTCCTTCCCCCATTCCACTTAGCTTATTGCTGTTACTAATGGGATCCAAGCAGAACATTCTTATGGAGATCTATTATTGTCCTTTACACAAAGGAGGAAACTGTAGCTACCTAGAAGGGGAATACCCCCCCCCCCCAATATTTACAACTGTAGATCTTCTGTCCTCAAAAGTATCCCAAAACATTCTTCTTATTTATTTATTTATTTATTTATTTAAGTTTGTCAATTATAGTTGACATCCAATATTATTTCATATAGCCACATCTTAATCTTACAGACATGATGTCACAGCAAAGGAAGCCAGACACATATGTATATAAGATCAAGTTGAAGAACAGGTGAAACTAATCAATGGTGGTGGAAGTCAGAATAGTGGTTTACTTATTTGGGTGGGGTCAGTGAACTACAAAGGTCAGGCGTTCTGGAGGGATAATGGAAATGCTTAACTTTTGAACAAAGACCTGGATTTTCATCTTGCACTGGACCTAGCAAATTCTGTAGGCAGTCCCGGGAGGCAGAGATTGGAGTTCAGGGAGACTGAGTTGGATAGAAGAAGTTAAGGAACTGGAGGGGAGGAAGCAACTCAGATAAAGAGCTCTCAGAATTTGGGGGAGTCCCCCGCCAGTCTTTGCTTGGATGTTGTGATGAGTAATTTTATGTATCAACTTGAAGAGCCACCTGGTGCCCAGACATTTGGTCAAACATTATCCTGGGTGTGTCTGTGAGAGTTTTTCTGGATGAGATTAGCATTTCAATCGCTAGACTGAGTAAAGCAGAGGGCCCACCCTAATGGGGTGGCTTTCCTGCAATCAACTGGAGACTAGCCTAGAACAGAAGGGCGAAGTGGGAAGGAAGTCCCACCTGAGTGCTGAGCTAGCACACACACGGGTCTTCTCCAGCTTTCAGACCTACAGCTGAAACATCGGCTATTCTTGGGTCTTAAGCCCACTAATTATTTGGGACCAAAATTTATACCTTCAGCTCTCCTAAGTCTCCAGCTTGCTATCTGCAGATCTTGGGACTTGTCTATCTCCTGTATTGTGTGAGCCAGTTCATATTCATATCTAAATCTTGAGGTGGGCAGACAACCCGCCAGGAGAGCTGTGAGCGGACCGTTCTCAGAGATCACACACATGGCTGAGTCTCAGGCAGGGAAAAAAGCCATAGAGATGGGAAAGGATAAAGTCAAGCTGTTTGGGTAGGAAATGCTAACGGATTGAAGAAAAAGCGAGCAGAACTACTGAGTGGGTTTAGCAAGGCCTTGGGATAGGAGGGCAATAGAAAACTCTGTGTGTGTGTGTGTGTGTGTGTGTGTGTGTGTGTGTGTGTGACAGAATCAGAGAGACAGAGAGAGGGACAGATAGGGATAGACAGACAGGAAGGGAGAGAGATGAGAAGCATCAAAACTTTATTGCAGCCTGACCTGTGGTGGCGCAGTGGGTAAAAGCATCGACCTGGAACGCTGAGGTCACCGGTTCAAAACCCCAGGCTTGCCTGGTCAAGGCACATATGGGGGTTGATGCTTCCTGCTCCTCCCCCTGTTCTTTCTATCTCTTTCCTCTCTCTGTCTCTTTCTCTCTCTATGTCTCCTCTCTCTAAAATAATGAATAAATTAAAAAAAAACTTCATTGCAGCTCCTTAGTTGTTCATTGATTGCTTTCTCATATGTGCCTTGACCGCGGGCCTTCAGCAGACTGAGAAACCCCGGGCTGGAACCAGCAACCTTGGGTTCAAGCTGGTGGGCTTTTTGCTCAAACCAGATGAGCCCACACTCAAGCTGACGACCTCTGGGTCTCGAACCTAGGTCCTCTGCATCCCAGTTCGACGCTCTATCCACTGCGCCACCGCCTTGTCAGGCTTGACTGCTTCTTATATGTGCCTTGATGGGGTGGGGTGTAGAGCGAGTGACCCCTTGCTCAAGCCACCTTGGGCTCAAGCCAGCGACCATAGAGTCATGTCTATGATTCCACGCTCAAGCCAGTGATCCTGCACTCAAGCCAGATGAGCCTATGTTCAAGCCGGCCACCTCGGGGTTTTGAACCTGGGTCCTCCGCATCCCACTTTGACATTCTATCCACTGAGCCACCGCCTGGTCAGGCAAAACTTAAAAAAAAAAGTAACTATCTTTACATATGAGCAACAAACAATAAAATATTGAAGTAAAACAACGACAATAACAATACTTGCAATCAGTAGCCATAACCATTTCCTGTAGCATCCAACAATTTGAAAAATTTCAAAATAGATTTAACAAAATATGTGAATAACCTGCATAGAGAAAACAACCCAATAACGCGGGGAGAAATAAAAGAAAACACAAACGGAAAGACAGGCCACACTTGTGATGTGAAAGATTCAGATCTGTTACGATAACAATTCTCCACAAGTTGAACAATAAGTACAATATAATCCTACCAAAATCCAGTGGAATTGAGGGGGGGGGGTAAAAACTGATAATCAGATTCTAAAGTTTCTACAAAGATATAAAGTACCTAGATTAGCCAAAAAGATTATAAAGAACCACCAAATTTAAAGAGAACACTGTGTGATTTCAAGACTTATTATCAGCATGACAGTGTGTTACTGACATAAGATGGCACACACATCATTGGAACCAAATATGGAATCCAGAAATAGATCCACAGATATGTGGTCGACTGATTTTCCACAAGTGTGTCAAGGTCATTCAATGAGGGAAAGATGGTTTTTTCAACAAATTGTTCTCTGAGCTCTAACAGGATATCCATGCGTCCAGATCTAAACCACATCTGAGAAGAAAGGCACAATGACCCCAGAAGTAAAAATAAGAGTTGAAACAAAAATATTTTTAGAGGAAAACATAGAAAATTCTTTATGATCTAGGGTTAGGCAAAGATTTATTAACTAGTACACAAAAAAAGCACAAACTTATAAAAGAAATTTCATCAAAATTTAAAACTTTTGCTTTTCAAAAGGTGCTACCAAAAAAATACAAGGATGATCTTATTTAGGATGTCTTCCAGAATCAGAAGACAACTAAGTAGTAAGACAAAAACCCAGTTAAGAAATAAGCAAAAGAAGATATAAGCACATTTAACAATTTTCTCAACATCATTTATCATTTGGGAAATGAAAATTAAAACCATAAGGATTGGCTCAGTGGTAAAGTGTTGGCCTGGCATGCAGGAGTCCCGGGTTCAATTCCCGGCCAGGGCACACAGGAGAAGCGCCCATCTGCTTCTCCACCCCTCCCCCTCTCCTTCCTCTCTGTCTCTCTCTTCCCCTCCTGCAGCCAGGGCTCCATTGGAGCAAAGTTGGCCCGGGCGCTAAGGATGGCTCCATGGCCTCTGCCTCAGGTGCTAGAATGGCTCTGGTTGCAACAGAGCAACGCCCCAGATGGGCAAAGCATCACCCCCTGGTGGGCATGCCAGGTGGATCCCGGTTGGGCGCATGCGGGATTCTGTCTGACTGCCTCCCCGTTTCCAACTCCAGAAAAATACCAAAAAAACCCCACAAAAAAACCCATAAGGAGATGCCTCTCTCTATATATATCTACTAGAAAGACTAAATTAGCAGATTGACAATATCAAGTATTGGTGAGGGTGTAGAGCGAAGGGGGTCTCAGTGATTGCCATCAAAATGGTAGCACCACTTTGGAAAACTGCAGGGTTTTTTGTTGTTGTTTGTTTATAAAGTTCTTTTATCATAAAACAGTAATACCAGTCCTAGGTACTTAAGTAAGAGAAATTTAAAAATACATATTCATACAAAGAGTTTGCAAAGCAGTTTTATTTGTAATAGTCTTGCAATTGTCTGAATGTTTATGTTTCTCCCAAATTTTTAAAAATTAAGTTTAGAGAGAGACAGTTCCTGTATGTGCCCTGACCAGGGATTGAACGAGCAACCTCTGTGCTTCAGGACAATGCTCTAACCAACTGAGCCATCTGGCCAGGGTCCACTGTCCCTGCAAATTTTATATTGAAACATAATTCCCACTGTGATGGTGTTTAGAGATGGGCCATTGGGAGAAATTAGACCTAAGGAGGGTTACCCTCATGAATGAAATTAGTGCCCCTTATAAAAGAGACCCCAGAGTCCCCTCACCCCGCTGTCATGTCTATGAACCAGGAAGCAGTCCCTCAATAGACAATAAATCTGCAGTCATCTTGATCTTGGACTTCCCAGCCTTCAGAAGTATGAGAAAATAAATGTTGTCCACAAGCCACCCAGTCTATGGTATTTTGTTATAGCGGCCAGAGCTGACTAAGACAAGCCTGAAACTAGAAATAACCCAAATGTCAGTCAACAAACAGGCGAATGAATAAAACAATGATGGCTAGCCATACAATGGAATATTACAAGGAAGGAAACACAGGCACATCAACAGCATAAATCCCCTCAAAAACATCGTGTTGAACAAAAGAAAGCAGATGTAAAAGCATACGTACTTACATGCATTTTATTTCTATGACACTTGAGAGCAATTTAAAATAACCTAAAGTGATAGAAGCAGATTGATGGCTGACTGGGGATGGGGTGGCATTGACTACAAAGGGGCAGGAGGGGACAATCTGGGGTGATGCAAATATTCTATATCTTGATTGTGATGGTCATTACCAGGGTGTATACATTTGTCAAAACTCACCAAACTGCACTCTCATTATTTTCATTTCATTTTATTATTTTAGTGAGAGAGAGCAAGAGAGAGGAAGGGAGAGAGATGAGAAGCATCAACTTGTAGTTGCATCACTTTAGGCTTTAGTTGTTTCTTGATTCCTTTTCATACGTGCCTTGGTGGGGGGAACTCAAGCCAAGCCAGTGACCCCTTGCTCAAGCCAGTGACCTTGGGCTCAAGCCAGCGACCTTGGGCATCAAGCCAGTGACCTTTGGGCTCCAGCCAGTGACCATGGGATCATTTCAATGATCCCATGCTCAAGCTAGCAACCTTGTGCTCAAGCTGGTGAGCCTGCACTCAAGCGGGCAACCTTGGGGTTTCAAACCTTGGGACCTCAGCGTCCCAGGTCAGCTCTATCCACTACACTACCACCAATTAGGCATATACTCTTAATCAGTACATTTTGTGGTATGAAAATTAGACCTCAATAAAGTTGATTTAAAATGTTAAGAAAAAAAACATGGTAAGAACAAATTTTATAGAAACATTATGATTCACGATTCACACCCTAGTGAAGGGTACCTAAGAGGAAAGGGGTCCAGTCTGACACCTTGTACCTGACCCTGCGTGTGGCTTGAGCCGCACTGGGGCCCGGGAGTCAGCGGGCTGCCCCGCCCTGCCCTGCGCTGCTCCTGCACAAGCTGAGAAGCCCTGGGACACATTGCCGGTGAGTCAACTGCACTCGATGCCCTTGTGGCCATCCTCCAGGCCACCCTTCCGGATTTTGATGAACAAATCAACCTTAAAGCTTTTGACATTTTGGACCAGATAACTCTCTGTCCTGGGGGGCTGTTCTGTGCACTGTCAAGGTTCAGCAGCATCCCTGGCCTCTACTCATGACATGCCAGGATCATCCTCCCCCAGCTGTGACAACCAGAAATATCTCCAGATATTGTCACATGGCCCCTGGGGGACAAAATCATTTTACTGGGAACTGCTGCTTTAATGGAGAGCTCTGCCTGAGGCCTTTCTTTTTTCCGGTCTCTTTTAGGTCTACAAGAGACCTAATCTCAGCCTTATTAGTATAAAGACATCCTATCTTTATATCTACACATCCACTCAAAATTGATGTAAGATGTGTGTGTGTGTGTGTGTGTGTGTGTGTGTGTGTGGCAGGGGGTGGGGGAGAACGTTGACACATGGATCCTAGGACTTTTCTGGAAGACCTGAATCAGGGAGATGAAGCCGATAGGGAAATGAGGGTGAAAGCTGTGATAATCAGAGCGTGATTTGGCACTCGCTTAGGAATCTGTGAAAGGAAACAGTTAAGAGGGCAGAGAGATACATGTGTCAATGGAAGTCAACTTTCAAGATCGAAAGCGCCATTTCCGATGGCCCATCCGCACTGGGAAGTCTCCATTAGGGAAAAATAAAGATTAGGTCTGTCTACCTTAGGCCATCTATACCTCCTCCCTCCCACTTACCTTTTCCAATACCAGCTGCATTAAAGATCTAAATAGTAACATAAATTGATGAAAGTAATCGAAAAAATATAGAAGAAAAGATAATTTGAGGCCCTGACCGGTTGGCTCAGCGGTAGAGCGTCGGCCTGGCGTGCAGGAGTCCCAGGTTCGATTCCCAGTCAGGGCACACAGGAGAAGCACCCATCTGCTTCTCCAGCCCTCCCCTTCTCCTTCCTCTCTGTCTCTCTCTTCCCCTCCCGCAGCCAAGGCTCCAATGGAGCAAAGTTGGCCCGGGCGCTGAGGATGGCTCTGTGGCCTCTGCCTCAGGCGCTAGCTAGAATGGCTCTGGTTGCAACAGAGCGACGCCCCAGATGGGCAGAGCATTGCCACCTGGTGGGCATGCTGGGTGGATCCCGGTCGGGTGCATGTGGGAGTCTGTCTGACTGCCTTCCCGTTTCCAACTTCAGAAAAATACAAAAAAAAATAATAATAATAACTCAATAGAAAAGTGGGCAAGTAGCACACAGGGCTTGCAAAAGTCAGACGAAAGAGCAATATGCATTAAACCAAATATGCCATTTTTTTGTTTGGCAAAAAATGAAAAAGCGGTGGAAAGACCTCACCCACAAGGTGTCTGTGAGGAAATCGGAACTTTTTCTTCTCTGCTGATGGGACAGCGAGTGAGACTGCACGTGGTGCTGATATACAGTGTGTCCATAAAGTCATGGTACACTTTTGACCGGTCACAGGAAAGCAACAAAAAATGATAGAAATGTGAAATCTGCACCAAATCAAAGGAAAACTCTCCCAGTTTCATACTTATTCAGTGCAGTTCGATGTGGGCTCACGCACAGATTTTTTAGGGCTCCTTAGGTAGCTATCCCGTATAGCCTCTTACAGACTCGTCACTGACTGATGGCCTACCAGAACGGGGTTTCTCCACCAAACTGCCGGTTTCCTTCAACTGCTTATCCCACCGAGTCATGTTATTCCTATGTGGTGGCGCTTCGTTATAAACGCGCCGATATTCACGTTGCACTTTGGTCACGGATTCGAATTTAGCGAACCACAGAACACACTGAACTTCCTCTGTACCATCCACATCTCGACTGGCATGGCGGTGGGCTGTTCCGCTGTATACACGGTGTTACGTCATCATCTGCACATGCACACATGCTGCCACATTATCCTACAGAAACTGGGAGGGTTTTCCTTTTATTTGGTACAGATTTCACATTTCTATTGTCTTTTGTTGCTTTCCTGTGACCGGTCAAAAGTGCACCATGACTTTACGGACATACTGTATATACCCCAGGCTGGTGCCGAGCGCAGGTTGCTGCCCGAGGTCCACTTGTAGGCAGCACACCTGGAAAAAGAAAGTTTGCATCTCTTCAGGCTCCAGAAGTCTCCTCGCCTCCCCCTGGGAGCCCCCCAGGCCTTCAACAGCCTGTGGTGTTTTGTTTGTGTCACAGGCTATTTTAAAGACTAGCTCGAGTTGTTAGGGTATGTTAGGGTGCCTGTATGTTAGGGTGCGTGTTTAGTCTTCAGTAGATAGGTTAGCACCAGTGTCCTGATTTGCCCATTTCTTCCACCTGCCTGGCCTTGAAGGGCAAGTTACTAAACCGCTGTGTTCCTGGGTCCCTACAAGTGCCACATGGAAACAGTTCCCACCTCCTGGGGTTCCTCTGAGCATTGAATGAGATAATGCATGCAAAGGGCTTAGAATAGCCCTTCCTTCCTTCCTTCAATCCCTCATCCCACTGTAGTAGTTTACTTAATGTCATGTCCCCAAACCAGTATAAATTTCAGAGTTTGGGGATTTTTGTCAGATTTGTCAACCTTCTGAATCCCCAGAACCAAGCCTGGCACGTAGTAGGCCCTCAAAACCACTGAGGAATGAAGAAATGCGTGCCTCCCTCCCTAGACTAGAAGTCCCAGGAGAGCACACCGCCTACTTGTTGACCGCCTAGAGCCGACTCTGGTGACTATTACTTGAACAAGGAAGGAATGTCTGCAAGCTCCTCTCACTTGCTGATGAGCCAACCAGACAGACCCTGGGGGTGTGGGGGTGTGGGTAGGTCGGTTAGCCTGAGTAGCAGGTTTCAGCCACCAGCAGTGAGCGTCTTGTGCTCAGAGGGTAAAGTAAGTGCTCAGTAATAGTAATAGTAACTGATACTATGTGACATTTTTATTATCAGGCATTGTTTGAAACACTGTCCATAGATTATCTATTTAATCTTCAACCCTGTGAGGTAGGTACAATTATCTCCATTTGCAGATGCAAACGCTGAGGCACTTGTGAGTTGAAATACTTTGCTCATGGTATGCAGTCAGGATTTGGAAATCACCGGCTCCCAGGCCTGTGGTCTTCATGGGAGTAAGAGATGAGGGTGTGGCAAATTCCAGGACATGTAGACACCACCAGTCTGCTAGCGCCATGGGCAAATGAATATCCTAAATATAATAGGATGTTTAAACTATCTGGGCCCTGGCCGAGTAGCTTAGTTGGTTAGAGTATCCCAATATGCAGAGGTTGTGGGTTCGATTCCCCTTCACGGCACACATAAGAAATCAACGAATGAATGCATAAATAAGTGGAATAACAAATTGATGTTTCTCTCTCCCCCTCCCCCTTTTCTCTCCTTCTAAAATCAGTAAATAGCCTGACCAGGCGGTGACGCAGTGGATAGAGTGTTGGACTGGGATGCAGAAGACCCAGGTTCGAGACCCCGAGGTCGCCAGCTTGAGCGTGGGCTCATCTGGTTTGAACAAAAGCCCACCAGCTTGAACACAGGGTCGCTGGCTCCAGCAAAGGGTTACTCGGTATGCTGAAGGCCCGCAGTCAAGGCACATATGAGAAAGCAATCAATGAACAACTAAGGTGTTGCAACGCGCAATGAAAAACTAATGATTGATGCTTCTCATCTCTCTCCGTTCCTGTCTATCCCTCTCTCTGACTCACTCTCTGTCTCTGTAAAAATAAATAAATAAATAAATAAATAAATAAATAAATAAAATTAAAATCAGTAAATAAAAATTAAAAAATATATATATACATATATATATATTTGGGCCTCTATTTCCTTTTGTTTAGAACCACTAGCACTGGGGCACTGGCCTCTCCCTTCAAGACCGGGCCAGACAATGCTGGAGCCCGAGGCAAAGGGAAACGTATATCCCTAGAAACAATTATAAAATTGCCTCCCAAGCAGAAAAAACAAATCAAAGCTCTACAATAAAAAAAACCACAGCTCTCTACAAAGCCCCTCCTTGTCCAGTCTGTTCATCTGCCATTGTCAACTCTCCCCAACCCACTTGCTAAGGGTTACAGGGCTGATTGGGGATCACCGCTTCTATTGCCCAATCAATCACACCGGGTCAGAAACCAAACAACTGAGGCCTGTCTTCACTTCCGATTTTGGTATTTTTGTTCATCAAGGATTTTTTTTGAGTATGTTCACTTTGTTTGAAAGCAGAACATTAAAATGATTGTCTTGGTTATTGAGTGTTTTGGTGTCTTTTTAAAGTTTGCTCCCTCCCCCTAATTCCAGGCCTTGTCATTATTCTCCTGTTACCAACCTTGCAAGGAACAGACCTCCCTTTCTTCTGAAGAGTCGTGTGTGCAGCTAGGTGATCTGGGTGAAGAACTTGTGGGTCCTGACTTGTCCTAGGGACGGAGGTCCAAAAGAAGAAACAGCTTGCCGGTTTGGATGGGTTGGACTGGGGAAGCCTTGGGTTCTGCTAATCATCTCTTTGGGGGCCTCAGTGTTTTTCTGAATATAATGAGTGGTGAAGGAGACACAGACAGGAATGATCAAAATCTTTCTTTCTTTCTTTCTTTTTTTGTGACAGAGATAGAAACAGATAGGGATAAACAGACAGGAAGGGAGAGAGATGAGAAGCATCAATTCTTCATTGTGGCACCTTGACCAGTTGTGATGTGGAGGACCCAGGTTCAAAACCTTGAGGTTGCTGGCTTGAGAGCAGGCTCACCAGCTTGAGTGCGGGGTTGATGGCTTGAGCAAGGGGTCACTTGCTCTGCTGTAGCCCCCCAGTCAAGGCACACACGAGAAAGCAGTCAATGAACAACTAAGGAACCGCAACAAAGAATTGATGCTTTTCATCTCTCTCCCTTCTTGTGTGTTTGTCCTTATCTGTTTCTCTCTGTTTCTATCATAAAAAAAAAAAAAAAATGTTTAGCCCTGGCCGATAGCTCAGTTGGTTAGAGCATCATCCCAAAGTGCAGAGGTTGCCAGTTTGATCCCTGGTCAGGGCACATACCGGAACAGATCAATGTTTCTGTCTGTCTGTCTCTATCTCAAATCAATAAAATAAACATTAAAAAAATATGAGATAAACTTCCTTGCCTTCTTTACCCCTTTCCCCTGAATCCATATGAATTATAGAATTTTCGTAATAAATAATATACATGAAGGAAAAACTGTTTGGTTTTTTAGGTTTTTTTTTTTTTAGATTTATTCATTTTAGAGTGAGGAGACAGAGAGAGAGAAAGAGACAAAGAGAAGGGAGGGAGGAGCAGAAAGCATCAACTCCCATATGTGCCTTGACCAGGCAAGCCCGGGGTTTTGAACTGGCGACCTCAGCATTCCAGGTCGATGCTTTATCCACTGTGCCACCACAGGTCAAGCCTGTTGTTGTTGTTTTTTTAACACAGAACAAAATCAAAGTCTGAATGAATGGTTTTGAGTAGGGTAAATTGTTGTTTAAAAGGCCAAAGTGTGGTAACATTAAAGAACATTCTTTCAATATAAAGTCTACATGACCTGGATCACAAAGAGGAATAGAAGGATCTCTTAATTCATGCTCTTAAATGACGGTGCAGGAACATGCAAATTTGATTCACTCTACACAGTTAGAGTCTCATATACTAATAAAGGATAAAATAATTCCACACTTGTGATCATGGGAATCATTTAGGCCAGTGGGTCTCACACTTCCGCACGCACCAGAATCACCTGGAGGGTTGGGGAAGGCACAGGTCTTGTCCTTGTCCAAGAGCTACAGGTTCAGTGGGTCTGCCATGGGGCCTGAGAATCAGGACTTCACATGCTGTGTACAAGTTTTTAATGGAAAACACTTTTTTTTTTTTATTTCTACTCATTGATTTTAAAGAGAGAGGAAGAAAGAAAGAAATATCAATTTGCTGTTCCACTTATTTATTCATTCATTGGTGGATTCTTAGATGTGCCCTGACCAGAGATCAAATCCACAACCTTGACATATAGGTACAATACCCTAACCAACTGAGCTGCCTGGCCAGGACATGGACGACAACTTTTCAATTGATAAAGAAATGAAATTGGACTTGGTTATAACAGATCTGCTTATGCAGTAGAACATGAAAACTCATTATTATTGCCTAATTAGATAAATGAGGGAGGGGAGGGTAGTATTTTGAATCTTCTTTGAGCATATCTAAGCTTCTCAGGAAAAGAAAATGTTGGTACAAAACATTTAGTTTTTGAGGCTAAAGATTTTGTTTGGATAAGAAAAAAAAAGTATACATAGATATTAATCTTTCAAGTATTTTTGGCTGATGTGCCTGGTTTTAGGAACTGATATTTATTTTCTGTTATAGAGCAAATCTAGAGAATAACATCTTTTCCTTCTTTTAGGTTCTGGTTTTATCTTTTTTTTTTTTTTTTTTTACAGAGACAGATAAATAGGGACAGACAGGAACGGAGAGAGATGAGAAGCATCAATCATTAGTCTTTTTTTTTTTTTTTAAGATTTTATTTATTCAGACCAGGAGGTGGCGCAGTGGATAAAGCGTCGGACTGGGATGCAGAGGACCCAGGTTCGAGACCCCGAGGCCGCCAGGTTGGGCGCGGGCTCATCTGGTTTGAGCAAAAAGCCCACCAGCTTGAACCCAAGGTCGCTGGCTCCAGCAGGGGTTTACTCGGTCTGCTGAAGGCCCACCCATGGTCAGGGCACATATGGGAAAGCAATCAATGAACAACTGAGGTGTTGCAACGAGCAATGAAAAACTAATGATTGATGCTTCTCATCTGTCCCCGTCTATCTCTCTCTGACTCACTCTCTGTCTCTCTCAAAAATTAAAAAAAAAAAAAAAAAGATTTTATTTATTCATTAGAGAGAGAGAGAGAGAGAGAGAGAGAAAGAGAGAGAGAAGGGGGAGGAGCAGGAAGCATCAACTCCCATATGTGCCTTGACCAGGCAAGCCCCGGGTTTTGAACCGGCAACCTCAGTGTTTCCAGGTTGATGCTTTATCCACTGCGCCACCACAGGTCAGGCTAGGTTCTGGTTTTAATGTGGTATTGATTTTTGCTGGCTAGGATCCTTGGGTTGCCATGGTGCCATGTTGGCTTTTTAAAATGTTGTTTTGGGGCCTGACCTGTGGTGGTGCAGTGGGATAAAGCGTCGACCTGGAACATTGAGGTTGCTGGTTCGAAACCCTGGGCTTGCCTGGTCAAGGCACATATGGGAGTTGATGCTTCCTGCTCCTCCCCTTTCTCTCTCTCTCTCCCCCCTCTCTCTAAAAATCAATAAATAAAATATTAAAATAAAATAAAATAAAATGTTGTTTTGGGGCTGATGGCCCCACTGAAATGAGTTCTTACATGCAGAACTCAGGAGCTTGGCACCAGGTTCAGGGAAGCCAGCATTTGAGTACCACGTGAGGAAGATGCTGAGGGTTAACTGAAGACACTACAGCCTGGCTCTTAGTACTTCAAAGAGTGGGCAGAGGGGAAGGACTCCCCTGATGGGGGAAGGGGGAGCCAGAGCTCTCCGAAAGGGGTCTCTAGCTCCCCTGCAGACACCACTAGGGAAACTGGGAGGGCAAAGGGACCCAGGGGAGGTTGAAACCTTGCCCAAGTGCCAGTTTTTCATAGTCATGTATTGTGACAGTGAAAGGTGCTCATTTCTGACATCAAATAATACGTTTGGGCATTAACACTGGTGATTGGATTTTTAAAAGCAAATAAAAGGATGGTACGATCACAGCTGCAACAAAGAAGACTAGAACCATGTAGCAATTAAAAAAATCCTTTCTGAAAGAAATTTTGAAATAAAATCAGAATGTTAACAGTAATTAGGATGTTAATTTTAAAAGAATTAAAACAAGACAATTGCAAACCCCCCTCCCAAAGAAAACAAAAAACCAAAATCCCAACCAATAAGGAAGTGTCAAGTCAGCTTTTTCTCCATACCCCTCCCCCACAGCCCCATCCTGTTGCCTCCCCAAGAAGGAGATTGTGTCCTATTTTATCTATTCCTATATTGGTATCAAAAAGCAGAGAGTGTGTGGATCTTAGAAGAGAAGAATACTAATGATCAAAATCCTAGTTGTGCCCTGGCAGGTTGGTTCAGTTGGTTGGAGCATCACCCTAAAACACAGAGGTTGCTGGTTCAATCCCGAGTCAGAGCACATACAGGAACAGACCAATGTTCCTGTCTCTGTCTCTGTCTCTCTCCCTTCCTTTCTTTCTAAAATCAATAAAATAAAACATTTAAAAAATACCTTCAAATATGGTAATTTTTCCTGTAGGTTTGCTTTTTGCTTATTTATGCCCAAAGTGGCTGTTCAGATGAACGTTTAAATCCCTTTACTCTAAGCTGTGACCGCAATTACATCACCTTTTGTTTTGAAAAATGTAAAAATGTATGTTTCTGTCCATGGGCGGTTGCATCATAAAAGTCTCTTGGTGCATTTTTAAAACCGTGCCTTTGAAGACTATTGGAGACAGAGAAACTCCGGGAGAGCTTGCCAGTAGGTGGGGTTGAAACCTGCAGCTCTTCCTACCACTTCATTTTCTGTCCCGGTAGGCAGAGGAATCATGGATAAGTTTTCAACTCATCTCCCAGGGGGAGAAAAAACTTTTTGGATTGCCTGGGCAGATTTTATGTGGAAACCATCCAGGACCCAGGTAACCTAATTGTGCAAACCTAATTCTTTCTGCTGGCCTGGGTGATCACAGTGAGTCCCACAATGTTTAAACTGGTGGTTTAGTCAATAAACAGCATTTATTTCTGTGTTTCCTGTCTTCCTTAAGACCGTATTTTACTAGGCTCTCAGCTGTTTTATTGTTTTTGATTTTTGTAATCAAGACCCTCTGCCTCTTTTCTTAAGGCAAACAGCAAGGAGAACCAAGATGCAAACAAATCTCTTTGCTACTTAAGGAAGATCCCATACCCACCCACCTCCGTCTCCCTCAGGGAATTCAGGGCCCCTGGTTCAATTTTACCTGGAAATCTGTGAGGCGCCTAAAGTGAGATCAAAGCTAGACATGACAGGTGAGAATTCACGGAACTGTGAATAGGTATGGCTTTGGAGACAGAATAAATTTAAAATGTCCTTTGGCGGCAAAAGGTAGACTACATGACAGAATAAATTTTAAATGTCCTTTGGCGGCAAAGGGTAGACTACATTTAAAATGATTTCGTGATGGAAGGAGCCCTAGTATGCCTGTCATATTCAGACAGAAGGGATGACCCTTCTCGGTAGGCGAGTTTAGTTTACAATGGGAGGAGGGCAGGGGAGGAGTAACAGGACCTTTCAGGTGTGTCCTCCAATCGCGATAGCCCATTTTGCCTGGGAATTGACCCCCTCCCCCTTCCGTTAATTAAATAAACGCTCAGAGCATTTTACAGCCCAGGACTCGGCCCTTGGGAAGCTCTACCTTCGTGGCTTCCATTCTTAAAATCCTCAACTCACAGAGGGTTGAAGAGCTGGCGAAATGAACTTCCAGTTCCGAGGGGTGAGAAGAGAGGCGTTGGGTGGAGGGCAGATGGGACTCCAGGGATCCGCAGGGACAGAGGCGCGCGGGAGGCCAGACTGCCAAGGGCGAGGATGCCGGCTGTGTGGGCTGGGCGCCAGTGGGGGGTGCAGGTGGATCCTGAGCGCTGCACAGTTCTGGCGCGGGAAGCCGAGTCGGCGCCGCCCAGCGCCTGGTCACAGTGGGCCTCTTCCTCGCCTGGCGGCGACCAGATAAATGCATTAAGGCCGCCGGGCTTAGCTGGCCTGGAGGTGTATGCTGTTTGTTCTAGGACGGCCAGCCAAGAAAGCCCTGGGGACACTGTGCTCAGGCCCTAGGCCTCCCACCTGTGCTCAGAGCGGTTAGGTTGCACACGGATGGGCCCCGGGATGTTAGTGGAGAGGTGACAGGCACTCCGCAGCGAGGCGAGGCCTATGGAGGCAGGAGGTCCCCCCAGAGCAGGGGAGGAGAGAGCCAGTCCTGTCTCTAACAGGTCCCTGAGATCCTCTAGGGAGGTGGTCTGGAATAGCAGGCAGGTTTCTGGCTTTGAGGTGGTTGGACAACTGAAAATGCACCTTTGACTGCTGAGAAATGGGGCAATGGTTGTCAAGTTAGAGACTAGACCCATGACCTCTGTGGCAGGTGCTCTGTAAATGAGCTCCCGAACTAGACCTGGGATGGAGATGGCACAGGCCAGAAGCTGGTCCTATAAGACCTCTCAGCTTGACGCCTGGCTTCGCCCATTTGGGAAAAGCAGATGTTTGCGTGGAAGAGGTAAAGGCTCTGAAGCCTCTTCCAGAGCAGGGCTTGGCAGAGCCCGCTTGTAGCCTGCAGAAAGAGGAGAGCATCTATAGCTGTGCAGCCGCACTTGGCATATTAGAACAATCGGCTGTTTTTCTACTGCTGCTATTTTGTTTCTAAGGTTTTTAAAAAAATTGAGTTTAGAGAGAGAGAAACATCAATTTGTTATTCCACTTATGCATTCATTGGTTGATTCTTGTCTGTGTCCTGACCGGGGATGGAACCCGCAACCTTGTCTATAGGGACGACGCTCCTATCAACTGAGCTACCCAGCCAGGGCTACTTCTATTATTTTGAAGTGGCTGATGCATATGGCTCCGCAGGGTATGCACCTTAGTGGGCTAGATGGTTTGGGTGCTCTTTGACAGTCCAGTGGGTGCCCTAAAATGTAGATCTTCCCGGAATGCTGCAGGCTCCGGCTTTTCGGCTCTGCCTAACCCGGCCCCGCCACTTACTGCAGTCCCAGCCCGAGGTCACGCTGTTCTGAGGGGCGGGACAGACACCTTGCAGGCGGCGCGGCGTCAGCCAAGGCGCTCGGAGGCCTCCACCTGCCGCTCGGGCTCCCCCTCCCTGGGGAGGGAAGAGGAGTCGCAGGCCAGCCCCATTCCAGCCCGGCCGCCTGTCTCAGTTGTGGTGGGGGTGGGGGCGGCGGAAGGCTCCCGCCTGGCTTCGAGAGCCCTGTTTCCAGAGGCACCCGCCCGCGCCTCGTAGAAGGTGATGCACAGTCGGGACACTGCTGTCCTTGAAGACGCCTGGCCGCCTCCTGTCTCAGGTTTCTTGGGCTATTACGAGCTGCTGGGAGCCTGGGTCCAGGGCTTCAAGCTTGCAAGTGCAGGCTCCCTAGGGGGCGACAGAGCTGAGCCACTGACAGCCCACCACTCAGATATATCCCTGATTGTGCGTGTCAGCCAGAGTCTTTCCCCGGGGATCCCCACGTTCTGTTTACAGTTCCGCGGCTGCGAAGCCCCGAAGGGTCCGGGGGAGGGGGCACCCTTCGGGGAGGGGACACCCTTCCCGGGCGGTGGCTCCTCAAGGGCGCGGCCACAGGGACTCGCGTCTTCCGGTCGCAAGGGGAGGGGGCCACTGGGAGGGAAGCCAATCTTGGCTGCGGGAGCCCCCCAACCTCTTTCCCCGCGCTCCTTGCTCGCGGCTCAGAGAAGAGTTGAGCTCAAGGAAGGGCTGAGGCTTCCGGCACCCTAACCAGGGCGCGCGTGCCTGGGTCTCTGCCCAGAAGCCGAGGGTGTGCGTGTTTGGGCAGGGTTTCCCTGGCCGGGAAGATTGAGGATTTGTTTGAACCACTTTCCACACCCAAGGCGCGGAAGTCGCGGTCTCGCTGGAGTGCGTGCCCCTTGGAGACTCAACAGAGCGGGGGGTCTAGGGATCTGCTTTGAGAATGAATGGCCTTTGCCAAGAGATCCCGAAACTCTGGGCCCCGGGGGCTCCCGGAACGGAGGCGCTTGGACCCTCACGGTCTCCTTTTGGCTCTGCCATAGACGCCCTTGGGCTGGGAGGAATCTCCGTCGGCGAGCGCTGCCTCAGGAAGGAAAGTCAGTCTGGGTTGAGGGGTTGGCTCTCTTCTGCCCTGTACTGGACCCAACCTGTCCGGGGGCAAAGTTGCTGGCGCAGACCAGACAACTTGTTCAAGCTGCACCCCGGGCGGTGTCTTCGAGTTAAGCCCGGGGTTAGGAGGCCCAGCGTAGAGGAGAGCCTCCGCGCCACTGACTTGGAAGTCTGAGTCTCCCAAAGGAGGCGCCGCAGCCTCCCAGTCGGGAGTGCCGGGGTCCCCAACCTTACATGCCCCGGGCATCAGCTTGCCTGAAATGCTCCAGTGCGTTACCTGCATGGCGCTGGTACCCCTTGCCCCCACCCCTGAATACCAAGAGTGCTGCTTCTGTAGTTTTTTCTTTTACCTCCAAGGACCCGGTGTTTTGGGAGCAAGGTTGTCAGGGGTCGTCTGTGCACTGCACTTTGTACTTCTTAGTGTAAAGCGCCAAAAACTAAAACCCAAAGCCCCCAGTTGTTTGTTTCACTTCCAGGGTTGTCACATCTGGTCGAAATGATCACCTCGGATCAGCTTACTCTTAAGGCGACAGGGAGGACGTTTCACTTGGAGGATGCCTATTTTTATTTTAGTTCTTATATTAGGCCCATCCGGGTCTAAAGAAATGCTGAAGCTCAAACAAACACGAAGAGGAGTGGGAAGGTGGTGCAGGCAGTCTTCTGTGGATATTGAGGAGCATGCGCTCCAGGCCGGGACGCTGTACTGATAGGTATTGATTATTGGGAAAACGAATTCAGAGTAAAACCTTAATAGTCCCCTTCTCCGACTACCTCAGAATGTTTAAGTCCCAAACCCAGTTGGGGTGTCCCAACAAAATTCGCCCTTGAGAATTACCGACTATCCCCTGGCAGTGAAAAAGGTCAGTTACAATCATTGGGCCAGTGGATTTCGTTTCTTTTAATATTTTAAAAGGATTGCCGGTTGCCTTCACGTTTGGGTGGCAAGTTCATAGGAGAGAGACAGCGTTCATGTGAAAGGAAGTTTCGTTTTCCACTTCAATCTGTGGAGTGGGTGCCCACATCCCCAGCGGGGGCTCCACTCCGGTCCTTCCCTCTTCCCCTACCTCCTCCCTCTTCCTTCCCCGCCCCCCGCCCCTGGCACTGGGTCTTGTTCAACCCCGCACCTCTTTCTCCGCTGAGTTGAGGCTCTGAGTTTGGTCGGTCCGAGGCATCTGTGGAGCTGGCGAAGGGCAGGGCAGGACTGGGCACAGGCGCGCGGGTGCCCCCTCGGCCACAGCTCACCGCAGAGATGCAGTTTCGGGCGACGGCGGCGAGACTCTTTAGTCCTAGACTTCGGGGCGGGTGGAGTCCGAGGCGCTTGGGGCAGACTCCCCGGAAGGCCTTCCTCCTCCTCCCCGAGGGTACGGGACGGCACTTTGCCCACGGAGCCGGGCCAGAGGGCAACGTCTCAGCGGTTGGGGTTTCAGCTGTATGATCCGAACCTAAACTTGAAGTCTCCGCGGAGTGCGTGGGGCGCGTTTTAGGAGATAAGGGGACCCCAGCTGTTGAGACACCCGAACGCGGGGTCTCTAACTCAGCGTGATATCTTTTGGAAGATGGGTGAAATCGCTCTAGGCAGAAAAGAGGGAGACTCTTAAGCACTTGGATTGGGTCCCCAGTTCAGCTGATCTCAGGCATGTGCATGGTGGGGATGGATGGCGAGACGGGGGACCCTGGCTTCGCAGGTCCGTGACTTTCCCGAGAGATGCCGCCTACTCCTATTCTAGCACTCCGCCTCGTGGGTCTTCGCGTGGCTCCGGACCAGGGTGCGGGGCGGAGCTAGGCTGGGACTGGCTGGGGGCCGCCCCGCCCGGCGCCCGGGCCTTCGCGCCGGCCCCGGGGGAGGAGTTATGATAATTTCCTTCTCATTAAGGCGCCCGGGTCCCCTGGCTATCGCCAGGACACACAGTGCGGGCGCGGCTTCCCCGGTCCTGGCAGCGGCCTGTACGCCGGCGGCGGCAGCGGCAGCGGCAGCATCTACGCTAGCAGAGTTGCAGATGCGCATCCAGTGACCGGTTCAGCGAGGCCCGCGTGCGGCGGGGGCGGGGACAGACGTCTGGCCACCCTGACCCCAATTTTGGATTTACCGCTGGGGGGGTGGGGGGAACCTGGATTTAACTGGCGACGGTTTTGGGGGACGCAAGACGCCATGTTGTGGAAGATAACCGATAATGTCAAGTATGAAGAAGACTGCGAGGTGAGCTGGGCACAGGGACGCAGCTCGGCCCCGCGGGAGCACAGTCCGGGAGGCGGGGGCTACTGGACCGAGGTCCGGGGAAAGGGCGCAGGAGCAGCAAGCAAGCACCCGCCGCTGCCCCTCGATGGGGCGGAGGCCCACATTTGCCGCACCACCTAGTCCGTTTCTCTTGGGCCCCTTTCCCGAGTCGGGCCTTTCCCTAAAGATTTAGCCTCAGGAGCGGGGCCTGGAACGAGAATGGCAAATCCCACCCACAAAGCTTACCGGTCGGTTTCACGCGAAGCAAAACAGCCCTTCCCGTTTTCTCAGAAGAACGCCGGGTCTACAACCCTTCCTTAGATTAGACATGGCTTTTACGCACGAAATATCCGTCCAAAGGGGTAAAACGAGGCGACCTGACGGCGACATCTTTGCGGAGTCTACTCCGAGGCGGGCGTGTCAACTGCCCCGCTATCTGCTCGGGGAAAGAAGAAAATAACCTAAGTTTGGCTTTCAAGAGAAGTGGGGGCTGGGGAGTGTAAATGGGGGGGGGGGGTAGTGCTGAGGCCAGATGGGGCCGTAAGTGCTCGGAGTGCTCCAGCCTGTCGGACAGGTTGAGCTAGAGTTTCGGAGAGTGGGAGGGAGGGAGGTGGCGAGCGGGAAGAGGAAGAAGACGCAGGTGGCGGGAGGCGTGAGCCCAAACACTGGGAGAGGGGAGCCGGGCTGGGGGCCCGCGGGAGCGCACCGCGCCCGGGGCACCTCGAGTGGCTGCCCCTCCTAGCAGCCCCGTACTCTTCCGCTAGGGGGAGACAGTGTCCTGTTCCTCCTGGTTCCCACTCCCCTATGACCCCCAGAGCACTGGGAAACACGTCCTTCAGAATTTAGTCGGACAGCCGTGGGACAAGCGGACGCGCGCAGGCAAGGTTGCCCACATTTCCAAGTCCTTAATTTTCCCTCTTGCCCCGATTTGTGTGGGGACACTGACCGTCCCGGCAAGGCGGTTCTCACTTCCCTTCCGCACTTGGTCAGGACACGATAGCAGTTCGGGCAACTCCTGCGGCGCCGCGTTCTTTCTGGAGTTCCTCGGCAGCACTGGGTGGCAGGAGCTGCTAGGGAGTGTCACTCGCCGGGAGGTCTTTGTCCTGAGGGCGGGGAAGAGAAATTCCCTGGGGCGGGGGAGATGCGCACTTCCCGCGCTGCGCGCTTTATCCGCGCCTGCCACCTCCCCACGTTCTTTCGCTTGACCGCCTGAACATGTGCGGGCTGAAGAGCGAGGGTGCTCTGCACCGAGTGCACCGCAGGCCGACCTCCTCCCGGGCGCCCGACCCCTGCTGCTCCTGCCCTGGGGCCTGGAGCTCACACTTGGCACCCCAGAGTGCCTCGGGCGTCGGAGCGCCCGGACTTTCGCCGCTGGGCTTTGAGGGCGCGCCCCTCCAGGGCTTCCTCCAGTCTCCCTTTTTCAAGCAGACTCGAGAGTCACAACGAAATCCCCAAGGCACGTCGTTCCTGGGTGCCATCCTGCCCGAGGTCAGGCCCCACGGGTTGGATCCGGGCTGGTGCCGTGGGTTCCCGGGGGCCCGTGGCTCAACGGGGCTGCGGCCAGTTCGCAGTAGCGGGGTTTCGTATAAACCGGGTGTCAATTTCTTTCATCTAGGATCGCCAGGACGGGAGCAGCAATGGGAACCCGCGTCTTCCCCACCTCTCCTCGGCGGGGCAGCATCTCTACAGCCCCGCACCGCCCCTCTCCCATACCGGAGTTGCCGAATACCAGCCACCACCCTACTTTCCACCTCCCTACCAGCAGCTGGCTTACTCGCAGTCGGCGGACCCCTACTCGCATCTGGGAGAGGCGTACGCCGCTGCCATCAACCCCCTGCACCAGCCGGCGCCCACCGGCAGTCAGCCGCAGGCCTGGCCCAGCCGCCAGAGCCAGGAGGGGGCTGGCCTGCCCTCGCACCACGGGCGCTCGGCCGGCCTGCTACCCCACCTCTCCGGGCTGGACGGTGGCGCAGTGAGCGCCCGCAGGGATGGCTACCGCCGCTCGGACCTGCTGTTGCCCCACGCGCACACCCTGGACGCCGCGGGTTTGGCGGAGAACCTAGGCCTTCATGACATGGGGCAACAAATGGACGAGGTGCAGGTGAGCGGCGCCTAGGCTTTTGCCCACTCCTGTCCGGACCGTTTGCCCATAGACTCTATTCTAGCCCCCTGCCCAGGCTACCTCGAGCTTAAAAGAAACTTTCTCATTTCTTCCCCAGATCGTGGATGAGCAGCACCTGCTTTTGCATGATCAGACTGTTATTCGCAAAGGTAGGTAGGGAGAGGAAGCTTTTACCCTCCTGGGCCCACACAGGGTCCGTGTACTTCTTAACTGTGTTGCGAAGTTAATTAACTTAATGGCAAGGTCGGGTTGTTTGGTGGCTTACTTGGGACATTTGTGGTGGAAAGGATGGAAACCTAGGTTTTAGGAGTGAGAAGAAAGGGGATTTCTTTCCCACTTAAATGAAAATATATGTATATACTGTCTCAATCTCCAATATTTGTTACTCCTTAAATTTGAGGGTGTTTTTTATCATATTAGAGAAAGTACCGGAGTGAGTTAACACTGATTTAATTTGTTAAAATTAATTACGTGACTTAGTTGAGTGGTTGTTTCTGTGACACTTTTAATTGTCAAATGAGTTGTGGTTTTTATATTGTCTATTTCAAATATGCATGTATATGGTGAGTCTCCTTAATTCTGACCTGTAAGAAAACAGTTTTGAAATGGTCTGGCCTACGATAAAGCCCTAAAAGCACCAGGCAGAGTAATCTGCCAGAGGCTGGGTTTATGCTGGATAAGAAGGGAAGGAGATTTGGAAAATTGGATTATTGTACTTGGTGAGTGAGTGGCTTGTGAAATAAAGTTACATGCTGATGGGATTACCAGCCCTGCTGTTTTGGGGATGAAATGGGCCTAAATTAAAGGTGTCTATATAGTCTGCTACTTGAAGTTAAACTGCTCAAAATCATTTGGGAAAAAATGAGTTTTGAAAAAAACCGACAAAACCCCACTCAGAAAATAGCCTGAATTTCCCAGTAAATTTATAACAACAGGTTTGTTTGTATTTAAAAACTTACCCTGGTCGGTTGCACTTAAGATTTTAGCAAAGGATCTGAGCGTGTCCCGTGATTTTTTTTATTATCCTTGAGTGAGGAAAAAGAAATTACCATTTATTTAGTGTTGAAGCAGTCTTTTGAAAACGAATGTCCTAATTATACAGGTTTTTAACAGTGGCTAGAGATTAAACCCTCCATGGTTGGGATCTTGACTAATTAACTTCCCAAGGTGTTAACTTGCGAATTTCAGATTCAATTATTTTCGAAGAACAAGGCTTAAAAAAAAAAACACAACTGCTGCCGTTTATATAGGTAGATGTGTAATGTTATTTGTTTCAAGAGCTCTTTCAGTGTTGGTTAGTGGTTTGCAAAGGTCTCTTGGATGCAGCTCTCAAGCTTGCCACTTCTGATCTTCATTTATAGGTCCTATTTCAATGAGCAAGAACCCCTTGAGTCTCCCTTGTCAGAAGGAGCTGGTAGGGGCTGTGATGAATCCCAGTGAGGTCTTCTGCTCCGTCCCTGGAAGATTGTCCCTCCTGAGCTCCACATCTAAATACAAAGTGACAGTTGCTGAAGTCCAGAGGCGATTGTCCCCGCCTGAGTGCTTAAATGCCTCATTACTGGGAGGTGTTCTCAGAAGGTATATGGGGAACACATTCTGGGCACTGGGGCTGGGTGAGTGAAGGTGACTATATGAAAGGACCAGGAGGTATTTTTAACATTTATGTGACTTGGAGACCTAACACTGAATTCTGATCAGCTCAAAGAGTTTTAGTACATCTCTTCTCTTTTAGAAAGTGCCAAATGTAAAATGAATTGCTAAAACAGCGCTAACAAATGATCATTTGGTTAGAATTTATTCTGTGTACAATGTGGCGGCGTCTGTATTAAGGGAAGAGAAGCTCCAGGAGTTTTGTTCCCTGGGGACTTTTTTGTTTGTTTGTTCTGAGCTGCAGTTTTTACACGTGACAATTTATCAGCTCTAGTACAGCTTGCAATATTATATTCTGTGGTTTAAAAAAATGTGGGCCGTGCTAAGGATTATTTGGATTTTATAGGAATTAATTAATGAGGACTCCCTGTGTCCTTTGATTATGAGCCACATAATGTAGATGGTCTTTGACGGACTGCAGTTTTGTCGGCAGTCTAGGAATTTGGGGTTTTGAAGCATGGGTTCTTGAAGAGCCACGGGCAACTCTCTTGTACACAGAGCCAAATCTAAAAATGGAGGCCGGTCGCTGCGGGAGAAATTGGACAAGATTGGGCTGAATCTTCCAGCTGGGAGACGGAAGGCTGCACACGTAACCCTCCTGACGTCATTAGTAGAAGGTTAGTGGAGTTTTCTGGTGCTTTTAGTTTGCTGCATTGTGGCCTTCACGATTTCTGTTAGGAAAACTTAAAAATCAGCTCATGGTTATTAGTAGAAGGAGATGAAGGTGATTTGAATTGTCTTAAGTTCATTACAATGAATTATAGTCATTTCATCAAATAAGTTAACATTTAAGTATCTGGCTGCTTACGTGATCTGTTCTGGGTTCCCCAGGAGGTCAGTGCAAAAAAGAAAAGGGTATTCCTAACCTAAGAAGCACACTACAGAGTGTCCGAGGCATTATATGTTAAACGACATAGTTTTTGAAGATACAATCAGTGAGTTGGGCCACCATTTAAAAGTGGGTTACTTACTGGTGGACCAAAGTATGGTTTCTGGGAGTTTTTTGTTTTGTTTTGTTTTTAATTTTTATTTATTCATTTTTAGAGAGGAGAGAGAGAGGGAGAGAGAGAGAGAGAGGAGAGACAGAGAGAGAGAGACACGTGGGGGAGGAGCTGGAAGCATCAACTCCCATATGTGCCTTGACCAGGCAAGCCCAGGGTTTCGAATCGGTGACCTCAGCATTTTCAGGTCGATGCTTTATCCACTACGCCACCACAGGTCAGGCGGTTTCCAGTTTTTATGGTTGTGGAATATTGGGATTGTGGTCGGGGAAGAGAAGCCCTTGTAAGCAAGGGGGCTAGCCCAACTCACAATTTCTTTGTTCCCCCCATCAAAAGAAGAAAGTAGAGGTGGGGGGCACTGGTTAGTCCCTAACAGTGTAAGAGATGATGTTTCAGTTTCTTGAGTAAGCCTGTACCACCCGTCCTGGAAGGGAGCCAAGGATGCTGTACAGCTTTGAAAAGGGGGAACGAGGAAAAATGAAGTCATTTATTTAAACTGGATTTATTGGGGGTGACATTGGTTAATAAAATTGTGGTCTCAGGTGTACAGTCCTAGAGTACATCATCTGTACATTGGTGAAGTAATTATTATTTTTTTAGCAGTTAAAAAGGTCTTTTTATTTATTAATTTTAGAGATATAGAGGAAAGGAGGCAGAGAGAGATAGACACACACACGGCGATCTGTTGCTCCACTCACTCCTCTGTGCCATCATTGGTTGATGTATGTGCCCTGATACAGTGTTTCAGAGGATGCTCTAGCCAACTGAGCTACGCAGCCAGGGCTGGTGAAGTAATTTTTACGAAACAGAACATGTGCACTTATGGGGCACGGGAAAGTGGTGTAGGGACACTGACAGGCTCATCTTGCAGCCTCCAGCCACCTTGAGCTCCTTGCCCAATCATAGAGCCACCCTGGGGTCTGGCTGGGGGAGCCAATGAGGGGTGGTGTCCTGGTAGCCCGGCAGTCTTTTTTTTTTAATTTTTTTTTACAGGGACAGAGAGTGAGTCAGAGAGGGATAGATAGGGACAGACAGACAGGAACGGAGAGAGATGAGAAGCATCAATCATCAGTTTTTCGTTGCAACACCTTAGTTGTTCATTGATTGCTTTCTCATATGTGCCATGACCGCGGGCCTTCAGCAGAACTGAGTAACCCCCCCCCCCCTCAAGCCAGTGACCTTGGGTCCATGCTAGTGAGCTTTTTTGTTCAAACCAGATGAGCCCAGGCTCAAGCTGGCTATCCTGGGGTCTCGAACCTGGGTCCTTCCACATCCCAGTCTGACGCTCTATCCACTGCGTCAGGCCCCGGCAGTCTTTTGAATACTTTCTTTCCCTGGTCTAATGGGTGCTCCCATGGTGCTAAAGAGACTTGGCAGGGCCCCGCTCTACTTTTTTCCAAGTGTCTTTGGAAGTCAGGGTAAGGAGAAAGGAGCTGCCTACTAACTGCCTGTCGGGGACCAGCTGTCTGCATGGGGAGTGGTGGGTGGGTTCTGCGTGTGTGGTGCATGAATGTGTCTCCGCTGGATTTTCTGATCAACCTGGGGTAGGGGTGCTTGAATAAGAAAGTGCCGGCACAATGCTTCTCAGATTCTGATTAGTAAGCCTGTGGAGGCAAGGGGGTGCGGGTGCGGGCACCATCTGGGTTTCTGAAAATCAGCCTCACAGTGTGGAGTCTGCACCGGGCACCTCTGGGGGAGAGGACTCCATCGGTTCTCTCCCTCTCTGCTCCCCCAACACCCGGGACAAAGGGTGTGGGGCGTCCAAGCTGGTAGCTGGGGCTCTGCACATTTCCAACAGGATAAACACTCCTGCCTCCCTTTCTTAGAGATACATTCTAGACTTGTCCCCCTCCGTTTTGGGGCACCCTAACAACCCTAGTTCAAAAAGAAAGTTCCGTGTCAAAGACTTGGTGACAGTTTCCATCAGAAGTGACCAGTTTGCTGTTGTCTAACCTGACATCTTCACAGCGATAACTACTTATTTTTTATTATCGAGAGAGAAAGCATGGGTGTGTCTCAGGGTTGATCTCTTCAACATGGGCTGGTGACCAATTAGCGTAGTCCAGGTGCAGCTAAAAATTTCAGTCTGTTTTCCTCGCATTCACCCTCTGTTCCTAGGGGAGAGGACCTCTTTGCCAGCCCAAGCACTGTCCCGGTCTGTGATTTCATTTAGAATGCACAGTGACTGGTAGTGCTAGAAAGAGGAATGGGACATGTTCTCTGGTGGCCACAGCCCCGACCTAACGTCTGTCTTTCGTGCTTCTAGGGGAGGCTGTGCATTTGGCTCGGGACTTTGCATATGTCTGTGAAGCAGAGTTTCCTAGTAAGCCAGTGGCTGAGTACTTGATTAGACCTCATCTCGGAGGCCGGAATGAGATGGCAGGGAGGAAGAACATGCTGCTGGCCGCACAGTAAGTCCCCGGACCTCAGTCCCACGGCTTACTGCTCTCGATCCTGAGGTTGAGGGGCCAGGATGGGCCCTGGTGCTGCAAAAAGAAAAGCTGGTTAAATAAGTCAGGGTGGGGATTGAATGAAAACGGCAAGAAACTTCTTTTACAAAGTCAAACACTACCTTAAAAGCTTAAGTAAAATGAATGGATGTGTTGCTCCCATGTTTTTTGAGCTGCATAGCTGTTGAGTTCCAAATAGTTAAATTACCCTTTCATGATCGTATTTGCATACCTTATTAAAATGCGTTTGAAGAGATTATTTGTTTTGTTACATCCAGTAAAGATTGTGTGCTTCCGGGTAACAAGACTTTTTTTTTTGTTTCTTAAATGTCATGATGATTGGGTTTGCCAGGAGACAAGTGGGCAAATTCAGTGTCTTAAAAATGACAGTGCAGCTGCAGGATTTCTCATAGTAACCGACAGTAAATTGGTTTAAAAATCCTGGGAAATGAAGCAGAACTAGTCAAGTCGGGAAATGGGGCAAAAGGGAGAAGGGGGAGTGTCGTGAACCTGGATAAAAAGTGAGTTTTCACGGAAATGTCTGATTCTCCTAATGGGTCTACTGAACTGACTCAGCACCAAACATTCCTTAACCTCCTAGGCTGGAATCCTGACCCCACCTTTACCAGTCCTGAGGACCTTGACCATTGACCTGGTTAACTGAGGATAATCCTGTTAGCTTCTAATTGCAGTGAGGATTAAATAAGATAGTGATTCAGAGAGTTGACCAGCACATAATTAGGTGCTAAGTGCCGAGGGTTGGATATTGTATTAGTATTAGTTTAAAGCCAAAAGTGCTCCGATTGCCTCCCAGGTGTCATGCTCAAGGTAATTCGGACTCTTTAACCTGTCAAGAAGAGCTAGATTGAGGCTCACAGGTGTGTGTTGTTTTCCACAGGCAAGTGTGTAAAGAATTCACGGACCTTCTCAACCAAGACCGAACACCCAACGGGAACAACCGGCCTGCCCCGGTCTTGGAGGCCAACATTCAGAACTGCTTGTCTCACTTCAGCCTGATTACCCACGGGTTTGGCAGCCAGGCCATCTGTGCCGCCGTGTCTGCTGTGCAGAACTACATAAAGGAAGCTTTGGTCATCATAGACAAATCCTACATGACTCCTGGAGACCAGAGTCCAGCGGATTCCGGCAAGTCCCTGGAGAAAATGGAAAAGCACCGGAAATGAAATGGGCTTGGAACAAAGAAAGGGCCAGGAGTCTGGAAGGAAAAACGTCTCCAAAACCACTCTCCATCTGCACAGATGGGGGAGCTCCTCTTTCCTGGGGGACAAGTTGAGCTTGTTCTTCGCGTTCCCATTAAAAAGGCCTCTGTTGATTTCTGGATCTTGTCCTACCCTCTTGGAGTCCGTAGTATTACTCTTGACGCTGAAGCGTCTCCTTAACTCTGGACCAAGTTATCAGAAGGTGACAAGTTCTGATTCTTTCCTCGTTAAGCTTATGTTTTATTATTTTGAACCCCTTTCTTCCTGTCTCTAAAAGTGGTGCTACAAGTTTTCAAACCTTTTAAAAAAAATCCATCCCCTGGGCTAACAACAACAAAAAGAATCCACATGCTTATCTGTTGAAATGTCAAATTGATGTGATTCAAATCAACAATAATTTTCGGTGTTAAGATAATTGCTGGCTTTTGTGCCCACTAAATATTTGTCTTAAAAAAAAAAAAGTATTTACTTAGCATTTTCAGATATCAAATCCTACTTATACAGTAGGAGGCAGATTCTATCCGCTTAGCAACTAATTTAATAGGTGGTATTGGACACTTAAAAAAAAAACAACCTTGTTCAAAAGGGGGCCTTCGGGTTTTACAAAACTTGTAGAAACAAAGCCTGCTGATGATTCTATGTTTTTCTTTTTTTAAAACTTGGAAAATAACTCTTCAAATAGGAGGATTTTTTTGTTTTTTGAAATGACATGTTCCTTTAAGGTACTGAAGCTTTATTTGCATATTTATTTCACATCGTGGTGATTCGAGTAAACTTGAAAAGGGTAGGCATGAAGCGTTGTTTGCTGCCTGTCACCCCCAAGTCCCGGAGGAGGCGCTGTTATTTTGAGAAACAGTGTATCGAGTGTACAGATTTTATTTATGCATAATTTAATCGGTCTGTAAATACGGGTGCACTTCTTAATGACTTTTTGAGAAATGGGGTTCTGTTTTTAATAACTTTTAAAGGTGATTGGGTCATCTAAAACACATCCTTAGGTTTTATTCACAATGTACACAGGGTATTAGGAATTAGGATCCTGGGCTCTGGTGTGTTTTTTTTGGTTGTTTGTTTTCTGTTTTGTTTTTTTTTTTACTTCACTAAAATTACTTTATTGAATTTAAAATTAAGTTAAAAAGAACATTAGACCCAGAGTTTCAAAGGAGAGATAAGAGCATGCATGTTCTATTATCAAGTTGTGAAAAGCTACAAAGGCCCAAACTCTTTACATTTCACCGTTCAAAATATCCTGGGCTCTGTTCTTGATGCGAAAGAGTCTTATTTAATTGAAGCTCTGTTCACAAAGCAATAACTTTGTGTCTCATTCCTGTTGGGCTGATCCAAAACAGGAGGAGGCGGGGCCGTGTATCCGGTGCCATGGAGGTTTGGAATTGAACTCCATGCCTGTAAATGTTCACAAATTAACTGTTGTGCATATCATACTTGTATAATAAAAAGTATTCTCGATAGAAACTGTGACAGTCTGGTGATAACTGATTTTTTGGAAGTCTCTAAGGTGAGTTGGAATAGTGGTGGCATTGCTGTTGATAGTTTGACCAGCTGAGCTTACAGGACTGAGTAGGAAGGCTGCACCCACGGGAAATCAGAAGTTTCATTTTCTCTCTCCTGCAAGACTGCTCAGCTGCCCCAGGTTCTGTGCTATGCAGTGGCCTTCCACTGCATTGAGTACCATCCTCCTGACCACAAGGGTTGAGGGACAGTTTATTGACACTAGTGAGAAGTGCCAGCAGTTTGGGGAATAATGTCTCTTGTGTAAGGCTGCCCTGTTGAGAAACACTGTATTCTGTGTCCAAGTCGCCACCTCAAAATACTGAGAATGGAAATGATTGTAGGCACTACTTGGGCACACACTTTTTGGTGAGGAATTGGCATACGGTCAAAGGCAAGCCATGGAGTTGGTAGGCTCATCATTTTCAGTCCATTGAAGTTCTCCATGTTTCGAGACGCAATATTGCGAATCTATCCATGGCATGCTAATCCTTTTGTCTGCCGGGTAAAGCAGAGGCTGGGTCCCTGCGTTCCGCTTGGAGCGCAGAAGAGTCTGGCAGGGCTTGTGAACTTGCTGGATGTTTTGAGGCTCTTGGATGCACACCACTGGGACTGGATTTCAAGTTGAAGTGGCCTGGCATGTCCTCCAGGAAGTGGTGTGTTGATAGTTTGGCATGAGTGGCTGGGCTTCAAAGGCAAGTGGGAGCGGAGGATTTTCCACATTGGATAAAGCCCTTGCTTCAACTCCAGTCTCATAATCCTTAATGTGTAACTACCAAATGCCCAGCAATTCCTGACTTAATGTTGGCACTAGATATTAAGTAATTTAAACTGCCAACCTAATACTTTGCTCTTGGCAGCCTGTTCTTGGCCTCCGAACGTTCTCATTTAGTTGGATTTATCTGCTTGACATGTCAAAATCACAATTGCTTTGCTTCAGAGCAAAGAGGTCTTACGTTGGCAGAGATTTCTCAATCGAGATGGGAGCTATTGGGTGTTAAAAAGGAAGTTATGGGGGCAAAGGGCCGAAGGTAAGAGGACTATTTTGTTATCAGCATCTTAGCTTGCTGTTGGACTCCAGTCTGGCTTTTAGGAGCTGTGCCCAATTGCAAGGCAGACAATGTTCTGGAAACGCCCCAAAGTCAACCAAGGATTGAAGTGAGTCATAAGCAGGGCTTATCTTGGCTCAGTGCGCAGTTATCCTTTCTCCTCGTTCCCACTGGAAGTCTGCGGGGCGGCCACTGACTTCCCTGGGCCCAGGGCACAACGACAGGTTTTTCTTCCCAACACCTGAGTTGGTACCATGCAAAAAAAAAAACTACCTTGTTCCCTCCAAAGGTCCCTCCTGAAATGCTGGCTTCCTCAGCTCTCCCAGCCAGCTCTTGCTGATCTGAGAGAAGGGTGCTGGGCCCTCTGAGCACTGCCAGCTCCCATCGCTCTAGGTGAGGCCGGGCCAACAGGTCGGTCTCATCTGCCAGGGTGGTTTTTGTTTCCAACCCTGTGATAGTGAGATGGCACTTTCTCCTTCCCTTCGCCCTGTGCCATTCTTTGGATGTTTGACAAATTTGATTTTTTATTAAGGCCCACGACACCATTGTAGTCTTCATTGTCTGTAAGGAGAAATGAAGGAAACCCCCCCCCCCCACACACACACACCCCGAAGGAAAATACATCACTGTCTGAAGGCGTGCAGCTAGAATTCCATTTATGACAGGTGCCTGGGTGGGACTGCATCTGTTGGCTGGTGACTTGCACGTGCAGGCACCGGGCACCTTGAAGATGCCCCTGCCCCACAGACAGCACTCTCAGGGTCCCTGGGAGGTCAGACAGGGTGCTTTCAATAGCGCTTCATGGTGGTTTTATCTTCCATGTGCGCACAATCTAAGCCGAGGGTTAGGAAAGGGGCGATTAGTCTGTTTCTCATTTATAACGATTCCATAACAATGGCCATCATTGTTTTCTTTTAGGGGGGAGCATATAGTGTGTGTGTGTGTGGGTAAGCTCTGAGACCTACAGTTCCTGTATTTGAATGTTAAACAAAACAGGATAGGGTCATGGATGGGTGAGAGAAAGAAACTCTTCCCAAGGCTTGGCGTTTGGGGGGTTCTGGGACGCATTGCCCGGTTTCCTGGGGAAAACACTGGACACCAGCTGTTGTGAATTCCTATAGAGGTTGCTGTCACTTCTGAGGACTTCTGCATATTTCTCAAGCCTCTTCCTTTGGCTGGGGGCGGGGGCTGATTGGTGTCATAAGGTGACAGTTTAATTTAGCTTCCTGTACAAGTAGGTGAAGAACCTGAAAAGCGGCAACCAGTGATCGCAGAGGCAAGAGGAGCTGGAGGTTCTTTTAAGTGCTTTCCAGGTGAGGGAGCTTTCTGTCACCCTGGCAAGGCAGTGACCCTGAGCAAATGTCTTCTCCAGCTGCCTGGGCTCAGGGGGTGGTGAGGGTTTTCCCCGTAGTCGGAGATAAGGCTTGCTTTCAAAATTTCGATGCTGCAATGCTGGGGTTGATTTCCCAGGTGCTGTTGCATCCATGATGATTTGATCGTGGTTGGCTTCCCTTTCTTGGATCTCACTGTACCTTGGATTTCTCTGCTTGTGGACAGTCCTCATTTGCTTCTCTGAGATTCAAAAGCCCCCATGCTGGGAGGCTGGGTGACACTCAGAGCCATCAACATCATACTCCTTTCTGGTTCTGCCAACCCCGGCTGGCATTATGCCCAAGGTCTACCGATGCAAGGCCTATCGCACCTTAAAAGTCTTTGTCCGCTGGTAATGTTGAACGTAATCTGTAAAAACAAAATTGGTGACTTGATTACTACTATTTTCTTTTTTTACTTCTTGATTTTAAAAAATTACTATGACATAGGAGTTCATAGTCTCATGGAACGCTCAGTTATTTTTGGCACCATCATAAGCACAACAATTTCCCTGCCTAATTTGGATAATATTTCAATGAGACAGATGGGTAGAAGAAAAACATGGAAAGTGAATAGAATTGAAAGGCATAATTCTGCCTGACCTGTGGTGGTGCAGTGGATAGAGCATCAACCTGGGGTGCAGAGGTCCCAGGTTCGAAACCCAAGGTCACTGGCTTGAGCGTGGTTAATTAGACATAATCCCATGGTCTCTGGCTTGAGTCCAAAGGTCGTTGGCTTGAGCCCAAGGTTGCTGCCTTGAGCAAAGGGTCGCCAGCTTGCTTGGAGCCTCCCAGTCAAGGCACGTATGCGAAGCAATCAATGAACAACTAAAGTGCTGCAACTATGAGTTGTTGCTTCTCATCTCTCTCCTTTCCTGTCTGTCTGTCTCTATTTCTGTCTCTCTCTCTCTCTCTCTCTCTTTCTCTGCCACACACACACACACACACACACACACACACACACACACAGAGGTAAGAAAGAGGAAAAAAGGGCATAATTCCAGGGACCTCTTCAAGGAATAACTTTGTTAAGAATGCTCACAAGGTCATACCTCAGTAAGTTTTTTTCATGATACAAGAAGTATTCCTTGTGGCTTCTCAATATTTTCCAAGGAAAGGTCTTGGACTTGAGGAATGACAATCACAGATGAGAGTTGGGTGGGTTGGAGAAAGGGCATTTTGGCAGCTGGCCCTGATGACACCTGAAGTTTTGGGACTTTGTGAGTGTTATGGGTTGAATTGTGTTCCCAAAAGGATCTACCCAAACCCTAACCTCTCAGAATGTGACCATATTTGGAAATAGGGTTGTTGGTCATAAATTGAAGTCACATTTGGAGTATAGTGTGGCCCTTAAGCCAACATGATTAGTGTTCTTGCACGAAGAGCAGAAGAGACAACATGGCCACATGAAGGGAGGCCATGTGACACCAGAAACAGAGATTGGAGAGTTGCAGCCACAAGCCAAGGAACAACAAGGATTGCTGGCCACCACCAGAAGCCGAAAAGGGCAGGAGGGTTCTTCCCTACAGATTTCAGAGGGCATGTGGCCCTGCAGACACCTGGATTTTGGATTCTAGCCACCAGAACTGTAGGACAGTAAATTTCTGTTATCCTCAGTTGCCCAGTTTGTGGCATTTCGTCATGGCACCGCCATGAAACTAATCCAATGGGAGAACCCCTTCCCCTTTGTTATTTTCTCTCCATTGAACTTTCTGGGTGTCCTTTCCTAAAACTGGGTGTCATGCCATCTCTGCACAAAGAATGAGAAGCCACCTCTGAGGTCTGACCGCCAGGTCATGTCCATCTAGCCTCACAGAGGATCTTCACTGTTAAATAAAATATCATTTCCCTGCTTGTTCCTTCTTAACAACTACACTGCTGCACACTGCTGTTTCCTGGTGTCAAGGACATTAGCCAATGATCTGATTTTTCAGCTTCTGGGAGGGGGAGGAGTCACCCCAACATCTCTGTCCAAAGCAAATCCTAAACTCTTAGAGGTCTTTTTCTTCTTCTTCTTCTTTATTCTACTTGTTTGTTTCGTTTAACTGGGTACCTCTGGCTACCCACCATTGACCCCTGAAAGCAGTGGCCATTGGACCTGGCAAGTCACCAGAGTCACTTGGAAAAATTATATATTGCTGCATCTTTGCCTTCGACTTACTAACTCAGAAATTCTGGGTCTGGGATGTAGGAATCACAAAGGATCTCCTTATGGTTCAACTGTCTGGCGCCTCCAGTAAAGCCTCGAGTCCACCAGGGAAGGGAGCATGTTGCTCTTACCCTTCAGAGCCTCCCTATGCATGGACTAGCTCGGTGGCCAGCATAGGGCATTTGCTCAATTAGCGTCTGTGTTGAGTGACAAGCTAAGTAGGGGTAAGGTGGGGTGTCTGTGTGGTTCCTGCAAACAGCCCTTCTCTGGAGCCTCTTCATTTCTCAGGGCCACATGGGTATCCACCGGAACTGACCCACCGGAAGGGTGTCCACCCTCTATTCTCTTGAGCCAAGCTGGTATATGTGGTATAAATGTGATTGTTGGACTGAGGTCTGGATCCCGTACTAGAATATAGGCCCCTCAAGCAGGGTCCGGGGCAGCATTATCATTGGTATATGGCCAAGGACTAGCATGGTGAGTGAATGGAAGAATATGCAGATGGATGGATGGAGGGATGAATGGATGGATGCTACTGTCATCTAGTGAGTAGGGGGCCAGGGATGGTGCTAAACATCCTGCAATACACAGAATACACATGACGCCCTCCCACAATAAAGAAAGATCTGGCCCCAAATGTTAATAGCGGAGAGGTTGATAATGCTGCTGCTCTAAACATGGAACACAAATCTGGAAGCATTACTCATACCGTTAAAGAGAATTTATTTCAGTGTGGTGGATTATTGGTTCACTTTTTACCTGATATGTTTCTGTATGGTATAACACTTTTAAAAACAAATGCTCATGCCTGACCAGGCAGTGGCACAGTAGATAGAGCATAGGACTGGAACGCAGAGGACCCAGGTTCGAAACCCTGAGGTCGCTGGCTTGAGCGTGGGCTCATCCGGTCTGAGCAAGGCTCACCACATTGATTGAGCCCAGGGTCACTGGCTTGAGCAAGGGGTTGCTTGGTCTGCTGTGCACCCCCACCCCCCGTCAGGGCACATATGAGAAGGCAATCGAACTGGGGTGCTACAACGAGGAATTGATGCTTCTAGTCTCTCTCCCTTCCTGTCTGTCTGTCCCTCTCATTCTCTCTGTGTCTTTGTCACAAAAAACAGAAAACAAATGCTCATTACAGTACTTTCATAAATTAAAAAAACTGACATAATGTATATATACATGAATAAACGTTTAGTGAGTAAACAAACGTTTAAAGAATCAAATAAAGGGAGTCTATGCAAAGAGAGAGAGAGAGAGAGAGAAAGACCTGCCCCTCTGAGCAGCTGTTTCCTAACTGGATTTCACACTGGGCTTCTCACCTGCAGCTACAGTGTATCCGTAAAGTCATGGTGCATTTTTGACCGGTCACAGGAAAGCAACAAAAGACGATAGAAATGTGAAATCTGCACCAAATAAAAGGGAAACTCTCCCAGTTTCATGTGGGCTCCATTTGTTGCCTACACACATCCAAACGATAGTGAAGTTCTTGCCACACACGGGTAAGGACGTCTGGTGTAACAGAGTGAATAACGTCTGTGATTCTCTGTTTTATTTATTTATTTATTTATTTATTTTATTCATTTTAGAGAGGAGAGAGAGAGAGGAGAGAGAGAGACAGAGAGAGAGAAGGGGGGAGGAGCTGGAAGCATCAACTCCCATATGTGCCTTGACCAGGCAAGCCCAGAGTTTCAAACCGGCGACCTCAGCATTTCCAGGTCGACGCTTTATCCACTGCGCCACCACAGGTCAGGCCTGATTCTCTGTTTTAATGTTGTGGCACTTTAGCCTGGTCTGTGGTGGCACAGTGGATAAAGCATCGACCTGGAATGCTGAGGTTGCCAGTTCAAAACCCTGGACCTGCCTGGTCAAGGCACATATGGGAGTTGATGCTTCCTGCTCCTCCCCCTTCTTTCTCTCTCTCTCTCTCTCTCTCTCTCTTCTCTAAAATGAATTTAAAAAATTTTAATTTTGTGGCGCTTCGTTATAAATACACCGATATTAACGCGCCAATATTCACATTGCACTTTGGTCACGGATTCGAATTTAGCGAGCCACAGAACACACTGAACTTTCCTCTGTACCGTCCACATCTCGACTGGCATGGCCGTGGGCTGCTCCGCTGTATACATGGTGTTACGTTATCATCTGTGCATGCACACAGATGATATGTGCCACATCATCCTACAGAAACTGGAAGGGTTTTCCTTTTATTTGGTGCAGATTTCATATTTCTATCGTCTTTTGTTGCTTTCCTGTGACCGGTCAAAAGTGCACCATGACTTTACGGACACATTGTACTTCCTGGAGTGGAGGAGGCCGCCCCTCCCCCAGCCCACCTCAGTGGGGGCTTCACTCCCTCCTGGTTCTTTTCCTCTGTGGCCTGCGAATACTTATTTTCTGTGAGCAGGAGACATTGTTTCACTGCTGACATCTGTTCGTGTTCTTTCCTCACCAGACAGAAAAAAATAATCCTCAGAAAGACAGAATTTTTTCATCTTTTTGCTTTGAATTGTTGTTTTTCCTATCCATTGTTGCTAACTAGTTCTAGCTGATGACAGAATGAATTAAAGTGTCACAAACAAAATTTTTTAATAAGATTTTATTTATTAAAAAGAAAAAGATTTTATTTATTGATTGTACAGAGAGAAGAGAAGGCGGGGGAGTGAAAGTATCAACTTCTAAGTCGCTTCACTTAAGTTGTTCGTTGGTTGTCATACGTGCCTCGACTGGGAAAGCCCAGGATTTTGAACCAGCGACCTCAGCATTCCAAGTCGAGGCTCTATCCGCTGCGGCACCACAGGACAGGCAACAATTTCTTTTTTATTGCTGACAAAAGTAATAAGCATTACATGCCTGTACACAGTTAGAATACTTTTGAGAAGATAGATGAAACCCCACTGAGAGGTTTCTCTGTGCGGGGGCAGGGGACAGATCTTCCATTCGTTTTGTTCAGTTTGAATATTTTAACTTGTGTGTCATCAAACCAACAACCAGCTCTTAAACCTAGAAAAACACTAAGTTTAGTAAAATACACACACACACACACACACACACACACACACACACACACACACAATATGATGCTTTCTGTAAAACCAAGAACCTACAGAAGGAGAAAAAAACCCACTGGCATTATGCTATTTAATTCCCCTACTTTAGCCCCTTTAAAAGCTGAGGCCCACCTGACCAGCCAGTGGTGCAAGCATCAGACTGGGATGTGGAGGATCCAGGTTCGAGACCCCAAGTTCACCAGCTTGAGCGCGGGCTCATTTGGTTTGAGCAAAGCTGACCAGCTTGGGCCCAAGGTCGCTGGCTTGAGCGAGGGGTCATTCGGTCTACTGTAGCCCACCTGATCAAGGCACATATGAGAAATCAATCAATGAACAACTAAGGAGCTGCAATGAAGAATTGATGTTTCTCATCTCTCTCCCTTCCTGTCTGTCCCTCTCTCTGACTCTCTCTGTCTCTGCCACAAAAAAACAAAAACAAAAACAAAAAAACCCTGAGGCCCTGGAGCCCCCAGCAGAGGTCTCCTAGTGAGGAAGCCCCAGGCGTGTGCTTGGGCGCCAGTGCTGTGGCGCATCTGCATGTTAAGAAGTTACATCCTGAGCATCAGAATGTCAGTCACTGTTTTAGATACTTCTCTCAACAATTGTAGGAGGTAGAAACTATAACCCCCATTTTACAGATAGAGAAACTGAGGTACAGGTTTGCTGTGAGTTGCCTGCTCATGCATGGTCCCTCACTTGGTAAATGGGATGGTCCCAACTGGACTCATGCTGCAGAGTCCTGTCCTTGGGAGGTAACCGCCGGTCCTGAAGGCAGGCAGCCAAGGTGAGGTTACTGGGAAGGACTCTCAGAGCCTTGGTGTCCCAGTCTGCTAGGAAGGGGCCTGAAATAGCAGCATTTTAAGAGATAAATGCTCTAACTTATGCCAAGTGCTTGGCTCAGTGCCTGGTACATAGTAAGTGCTCAATAAAACTTGTTTTGTTTTTCAACTCTTTGAACTAGGTGGAATGGAGCAATCTTGGGTCCAAAGAAAGAACTAAAGAAGAGAGAGAGGGGAAAGTAAGAAGCCCTTGGCCCTGGCCAGTTGGCTCAGCGGTAGAGCGTCGGCCTGGCGTGTGGAAGTCCAAGGTTCAATTCCTGGTCAGGGCACACCAATAAAAAAATAAAAATTAGCCTGACCAGGCAGTGGTGCAGTGGATGGAGCGTCGGACTGGGATGAGGAGGATCCCGGTTCGAGACCCCGAGGTCGCCGGCTTGAGCGCAGGCTCATCAGGTTTGAGCAGGGCTCACCAGCTTGAGCCCGGGGTTACTGGCTCAAGCAAGGGGTTACTTGGTCTGCTGTAGGCCCCAGGGCAAGGCACATGTGAGAAATCAATCAATGGACAACTAAAAAACCCGCAAGGAAGAATTGATGTTTCTTATCTCTCTCCCTTCCTGTCTGTCTGTCACTCTCTCTGACTCTCTCTGTCTGTGCCACAAAATAAATAAATAATAAAAAAAATTAAAAAACAAAACTGAGAAGCCCTTGGTGTCCTCCACGATGCGCCCTGCCCCACCCACCCTGTGCGGAGCAGTGGGGAGGTGGGGCTCCTCCTGAGCTCGGGGTCCCTGCTTGGTCTCCAGCTTGGTGGCATTGACTCAGCCTTCAGGGCTCCGGTTGCTATCCCTGTCTTCCTTCCCAGGGCTTGTCTTTCTGCCCGGAAGGTTTCCTCTGCCTCCTAGACCTCATTGCTCGCCTCATTCTCAGCCCCAGTCTCACCTTGGGCATCACCTCCTCCTGGAGCCTTCCCAAAACTAGGCTGCCTTAGGTGTCCTCTCGGTTCCCGTCACACCTCTTGTCACACTGTGTGGTAACTGGCTGTGTTGCCTCTGCCTCCTCCTGGTTCCTGCTGTCTAGGAAGTCCCCGTGGTCTGTTCATAGCTGTACCCTAATATGCAGCTGGGAATCTGGTCTTAGTAGATGTTTAAGATATATCTATGGATGGAATGAATAAACCCATTTATACCAAAAGGTCAGGTATTGCTGAAGTGACTCTCTATTAGGACAATTAAGGCATTCTTCCATCCATTCATCCTTCCATTCTTCCATCCACCCACCATGTTTGCCCCTGGATATACACCTGAGGGCTAAATCTGCCCGGGGCCTTGCGTTGTGGAGCCCACGGTTTATTAGGAGAGTAGACCTCAGCCCAACAATCACATGCACAGACAACTACCGGCTTGGTGGGCTCTGCATAAGGAAAGGATGGGCAGCCAGTGGAAATGTCACTGCCCCAGCAGTCTTTGCAATAGGAACACTTTAAAGGGTTATATTTCCAGCCTTAGCAGCAGCTGAGGATGGATGGTTTTTCACTTTTATTTTTGGTTGGGGCAGTGCTTGTGACACCCATAAACTTGTGGCTACTCAGCCTAAAGTTCCATCCTTTAGAGATAAGCTCCCTGCTCTTGGAAGGCACTGGAGGGAGGAAACCTGCAAATAAACAAACCAGATGGCATCAGGGCGATGGGCATTTTTTTTTTTTTTTTTTTTGCTGAAGCTGGAAACGGGGAGAGACAGTCAGACAGACTCCCGCATGCGCCCGACCAGGATCCACCCGGCACGCCCACCAGGGGCGACGCTGCCCACCAGGGGGCAATGCTCTGCCCCTCCGGGGCATCGCTCAGCACCTGGGGCAGAGGCCAAGGAGCCATCCTCAGCGCCCGGGCCATCTTTGCTCCAATGGAGCCTCGGCTGCGGGAGGGGAAGAGAGAGACAGAGAGGAAGGAGGGGGGGGATGGAGAAGCAAATGGGCGCTTCTCCTATGTGCCCTGGCCGGGAATCGAACCCGGGTCCCCCTCACGCCAGGCCGACGCTCTACCGCTGAGCCAACCAGCCAGGGCTACATTTTTTAATATTACTGTTGCTGTTATTACTATTTTGTATAAACAGGGACCCGCCATGGAAATGCAAAATGACACAAATGGGATCTAGAGATGAGGGTGTTCCCTCCCACTCCTGTCTCCTAGCACCCAGTTCCCCGGCTAGAGACAAATCTCATTACCAAGTAGGTGTGTATAAAGAGATAAAGAAGGTGTGCATAAAGAGATATTTTAGGCACAGACACACAATTCCATGTGTTTCTTTTTTAACCCAAACACAGTCTGGCACTTCGCTCTTCCCCTTAATTTACCATGTTAATGGTTCCTCAATCAGTTCCTACAGAGCTGCCTTGCTTTGCAAGGTGTGCTTCTGTGTGTGATGTACAGACAGATGCTGTTTCCGGACAGGGTTTACAACGTCTGCAGCCTGCTGCGGTTGTAACAAGGCTGCGGTGAGACGCGGCTGGCTCACAGGTGCTCACCCGTGTGTCTGTGAGTGAATTCCTAGGTGCGGGACTACATTTCTGGTGTTGGCAGATCGTGCCACCCTGCCCTCATCCTGCTGTCCCTGTCCACCCTTGCAGTCTACAGGAATGGGCTGATTGGAGGTAATTTACATGGCGTGTTCAGGAAGTGTCACCTCACAGGTGACATTTTGGCTGATGGGTGACAAGGAACCAGCTGTGCAGAACCAGGGACAGAGCTCTCCTGGGAAAGGAACAGCCTGGCTGGAGGAGATGAGGCCAGGATTTGGAGGAGAGTTGATAGGGTTGAAGGGGGTTGAGCGGGGAGCACCAGACCCAGGTCGGTGGGCCTTACAGGCTTTGGGAAGGAATTGGATTCTCTTCTGATGTCATGGGAAGCCACTGGAGGACTACAGCAGGGAGAAACTTGGATTTGCATTTAAAAAATCATTTTATAGGCTCTGGCCAGTTGGCTCAGTGGTAGAGCATTGGCCTGGCATATGGATGTCCTGGGTTAAATTCCCGGTCAGGACACACAGGAGAAACGCCCATCTGCTTCTCCACCCCCGGCCCTCTCACTTCTCTTTTTTTCTCTTTCTCTTTCCTCCCCTCCTGCAGCCATGACTCAATAGGAGTGAGTTGGCCCCGGGCACTGAGGATGGTTCCATGGCCTCACCTCAGGTGCTAAGAAGAGCTCGATTGCTGAGCAACAGAGCAATGCCCCAGCTGGGCAGAACATTGCCCCCTACTGGGCTTGCTGGGTGGATTCCACCCAGTCTGGGCACATGTGGGAGTCTGTTCTTGCCTCCTCTCCTTCTCACTGAATTAAAAAAAAAAATCAACACAGTGTGTAGGCATGGAAGCCAGGAGCCCAGGTAGGAGGTCATGTAGGTGCTGAGCCAAGGGATGGTGGTGATGGGCCAGCTGATTGGAGCTATGATGAAGAGAGCTGGAACATTGAGAAATGAAAAAAAAAGAAAAAAAGAGCTGGAATGATCTGGGAAAGGTTTTGAAGGCAGAGCTCACAGGACACGCTGATGAGCCAGACTGAGCTTGGGCATGGGGTGAAAAATGGAAAGGGGTCCTGTAAAACTCCCAGGATTGGACCTCAGCAAAATTTATTGGGAAGACACCTTCCACCAGCTTTGTGAAGACCCATAAAGTCAGTTGCAGGGAAGGAAAACTCCATGGAGGCCGCTCTCAGCTGCTTTTAGCTGGTACCCAAATCATTGAAGCAGGGCCCCTGCGGCTGACCCTTCCCCGGAGACGACCTTGGAGCTTCAAAGTGAAAGTCCTGGCCTAGGGATGGGCTCCGGATTGGTTCTGAAGCCTGATACCTCCAGATGCCCTGACACAGCAGGATGAGGAATGGCAGGAATGGGCATGCTGGGTGGGGCTCAGAGTTGTTTGTTCAAAATGTAAAATTCCTTAAGCTTACATGACCAGAGGAGAGAGTAGGTGGGGCTGGGGTGAGCCCAAGGGTGGGGCTCATTAGGACTTTATTGACTGTCAACACTCAAGAAACCTTAGAGGTCATTGGCTAAACCACTGGTTTGGAAGAAAAAAATTGGTTAAATGGTAAATTACACTTATGCCCTTTAAATAGTTATTTTTAAAAAATTAAAACAATAATAGATGTTATTTACTTGTAGTGGTGAACATACAATGCAATATACAGATGATGTATTATACCGTATTCCCCATGTATAAGAAACACCATTTTTTGAAAAATTTGGGGTCTAAAAACTAGGTGCGTCTTTTTTTTTTTTAACTTTTTTTTTTTAATTATTTATTTATTTATTCATTTTAGAGGAGAGAGAGAGAGAGAGAGAGATTGAGAGAGAGAGAGAGAGAGAGAGAGAGAGAGAGAAGGGGGGAGGAGCAGGAAGCTTCAACTCCCATATATGCATTGACTGGGCAAGCCCAGGGTTTTGAACCGGCAACCTCAGCATTCCAGGTCAACGCTTTATCCACTGCGCCACCACAGGTCAGGCAAATTAGGTGTGTCTTATACAGTGGTTGCAGCATTTCAAACACTGTAGATAGAACTGAGGACGAGGTAATATATTATATGAAGACAGTGATTCGTCATCAGACACAGATGAGGACAAGCTAATGAATGGGAGTTTTGACTGAAGAGGAGTTGTATGAATTTTATGATGAATAAAACTTGAGTTCGCCTGACCTGTGGTGGCGCAGTGGATAAAGCGTCAACCTGGAAATGCTGAGGTCGCCGGTTTGAAACCCTGGGCTTGCCTGGTCAAGGCACATATGGGAGTTGATGCTTCCAGCTCCTCCCCACTTCTCTCTCTGTCTCTCTCTCTCCCTTTCTCTCTGCTCTCTAAAATGAATAAAAATTAAAAAAGAAAAGAAATCTTAAAAAACTTGAGTTCGATAACTTTATGTAATACATTTTTTTTTAAATTTCAGGTCTCAAAATTAAGATGCATCTTACACATGAGAGCGTCTTATACATGGGGAAATACGGTAGAATTGTACACCTGAAGCCTGTATAATTTTATTAACCAATGTCATTTCAAAAAATTCAATTAAAAATAGATATCGCATATTGAGCACTTACTATGCACCAGAATCAAAGCTGGGGATCTGTGGGTCAAATAAGTTTGTAAATATGATATATATGTTTGCTTGCTTATAGTTTGCATTGGGTGTGGGGGACAGGCTGTAAACAGGCAGGGTCATTATAGCCTAAGGCTTGGTTTTAAGACTAAGCTTTTCCCCACACCCTTGACTGTTGTATGACGTAGGATGGTGCACTCTCATGAGGAATCCCATTATGCCTCAGATAAGTGTCTTTGTATCAGAGACTTCCTTGTTTGTATATTGGATTACAGGTTTTGATTTCTACATTATAAAATGGGGCAGAAGAGCCCATGCTGGAGGAGAGTAGAGAAGGAGAGCAGAGAAAGGCCACGTGGAGGAGAGGAGAAGCAGCCAAGATGGTGGAGTGCTGAGTTTGTGCAGAGTTCGTGTAGAGAGAAGGAGATGGGGAACAGAGGTGAATAAGGCTGGTGTTGGGCGGATAAAATGTATTATGCTCGCTTTGTTAAAGATGCCATCGCCCAGGTGATATTAATGTGTGTTGGAGGCAGACAGGATCATTGTAGCCTGGGGCTTGGTTTTGGGATTAAGCCTCTCCCACCCGTCTTGATGTGGGGTGGTACAATCCAATCATGCCTCAGAGAAGTGACTTTGTATTAGAGACTTCCCTGTTATGTATATTGGATTAAGGGTTTGGATTTCTACACTATAAAATGGGGACGGAACGAGAGTTTGGGCTCTTGGTTCCTGAGGTTAGCATGAGAGAGCGGAGAGAGTAGAGCCAGCAGCTAAAGGAGGCCACGTGGAGGAGGCCAGGAGAAGCAGCCAAGATGGCGGAGTGCTGAGTGAGATGCCAGTTTGTGTAGAGTTTGTATCTGGGATAAGGATGCAGATGGGGAACTGAGGAGAAGAAGGCTGGTGAGCTAGAAACCTTTGATTCTAGGAAACTCAGATAAGTCAGTGGCTTTGTGAGCACTGAGTGTGACTGGGTTTTGGAGCCCAGTGTGTATTTTTACTTGCCCGCCGGGTGCAAGGTAGGATTAAAGGCTATGGCCCATCAGTTTTTGGCTCCGCTGTTTCTTTACCGACTGTCCGAATCCAATGCGAACCTGCATGGGCCGGGCTGCTGTGTTAGTGGCCCTGGCCCTGCCTGCTGGCTTTACAGCTGGTGAGGTACAAACCTTTGATTCTAGGAAACTCGGATAAGTCAGTGACTTTGGAGCCCTGAATTGAAAGGGAAGGGTTTTCCCACTGTGTGTATTTCTTGCCCACTGGGTGCAAGCTAGGATTAAAGCTAATGGCCCACCAGTTCTTGGCTCCGTTGTTTCATTACCTCCTGTTCGAATCAAATGTGAACCTGCATGGGCCAGGCGGCTGTGATGGTGGCCATGGATACTGGCTTTACAGGATCAAACCACTTACCTTGGTGCTCTGAGATGATATTCTCTATCCACTGCACCACTGCCCAGGGCTTTTTTTCTTTTTAAACTTTCTATTAACTTTGATTCTTGGTCACACCATGAATCCTGGTTGGGTCTTGCCTTTGTCAACTGTAAACGGGAGACTAGAAAACAAGTGCCCTTGCATGTTCCAGTTTTGTTTCCTGGGGGAGAGGGAGGCAGTTAGGCCTGCATCTTAGTGGTGACTGGATCAGCATGCTCGCCTTGATTATCAAAAACAGATAATGATTGCATCTTCCTGGAGGGTTATTTGTTTTTTGTTTTTGTTTTTTTAAAGATTTTATTTATTCATTTTAGAGAGAGGGGACGAGAAAGAGAAGGTGGGGAGGAGCAGAAATTATCAACTCCCATACGTGCCTTGACCGGGCAAGCCCGGGGTTTTGAACCGGCAACCTCAGCATTCCATGTTGTTGGGCAGATAAAATGTATTATGCTCACTTTGTTAGAAAAGGCGCTGCCCATGTGAGGCCGTTGCCCAGGTGATAATAATGTGTGTTGAGAATTCTTGTAGCCTGGGGCTTGGTTTTGGGATTAAGCCTTTCCCATCCTTTTTGATGTGGGGTGGTACAATCCAATCATGCCTCAGAGAAGTGACTTTGTATTAGAGACTTCCCTATTTTGTATATTGGATTAGAGGTTGTGAAGCTACAATATAAAATGGGGACGGAGCGGGAGCTTGCGCTCTTGGTTCCTGAGGTTATCATTAGAGGAGAGAGCAGAGCAGAGAGCAGAAGGAGGCCACGTGGAGGAGGCCAGGGGAAGCAGCCAAGATGGCGGAGTGCTGAGTGAGTTGCCAGTTTGTGTAGAGTTTGTATCTGGGAGAAGGAAGGAGATGGGGAACTGAGGAGAATAAGGCTGGTGAGCTAGAAACCTTTGATTCTAGGAAACTCGGATAAGTCAGTGGCTTTGTGAGCACTGAATGTGAGTGGGTTTTGGAGCCCAGTGTGTGTTTTTACTTGCCCGCTGGGTGCAAGCTAGAATTAAAGAAAATGGCCTATCAGTTTTTGGCTCCATTGTTTCTTTACCGACTGTC